>NC_137327.1:22397968-23637968 GCF_965287045.1 Carcharhinus amblyrhynchos
ACTGGACTGGATACAGCTTTGACAAAGGGTCATCTGGACTCAAAACGTCAGCTCTTTTCTTTCTCTTTAGATTCTGCCAGACATGCTGAGATTTTCCAGCGTTTTCACTTTTGGTTTCGGCTTCCAATCTGCAGTAATTTGCTTTTATACATTGAACATTTGTTTGGTCTCACCAGTCAGTTTAACATCTGTTGTTGGGAAAGTGTTAGAATCAATTATCAAGGAAGCAATATCAGGACTTTGGAAAATCAAAATGCTATCCATCAAAGTCAGCATGATTTTATGAAGGGAAAAAAGACAGTAGGACTAGGGGGCACAGCCTCAAGATAAAGGGGGGGCGGTTCAGAACGGAGTTGAGGAGGAACTTCTTCACTCAAAGGGTGGTGAATCTCTGGAATTCTCTGCCCGTTGAAGTGGTGGAGGCTGCCTCGCTAAATATTTTTAAGAAGCGGGTTGATGGGTTTTTGATAAGAGAGGGGATTAAGGGTTATGGGGAGAGGGCGGGAAAGTGGAACTGAGCCACGACAGATCAGCCATGATCTTATTGAATGGCGGGGCAGGCTCGAAGGGCCAGATGGCCTACTCCTGCTCCTATTTCTTATGTTCTTATGTTCTTATGTTCTTAAAATCACATTTGACTAATTTTGCTAGAGTACTGAAGAGTGTCAGAGTAGCAGCACTATTGATTGAACTGATCGGATCTTAAAGGTTATAACTGTTAGACTGGGTCTGCAACTGGGTCTGGTGAAGGAACCAACAAGAGGGAAAAACATGACCTCGTTCTTATCAGACTGCTAGCAGCAGATGCATTTGTCAATGACAGATGGTAAGAGTGGTCATCACACAGTCCTTGTGGTGACGAAGTCCTGCCTTCACATTGAAAAGTCCCATTGTGTTGTGTAGCACTATCACCATGCTAAGTGGGACAGATTTCGAACAGATCCATAAACTCAAGACTGGGCATCCATGAGGGCCAGGAACAGTAGCAGAATTTAATCCCCCACTCGACCATTACCGTCAAGCCAGGGGGTCAACCCTGGTTCAATGGAGAGTGCAGGAGGGCATGCCACGAGCAGACCAGGCATATCTAAAAATGTGGTGTCAAACTGATGAAGCTACCAATGAGGACTACTTGCATGCCAAGTGGCATAAATAGCAAGTGATAGATAGAGTTAAGCAATCCCGCAGCCAACAGATTAGATCTAAGTTCTGCCACGTCGAGTTATGAATGGTGGTGGACAATTAAACAACTCTTTGGAGGAGGCGGCTCCACAAATATCCCCATCTCCAATGGTGGAGGAGCCCAGCACATCAGTACAAAAAATAAAGCTGAAGCATTTGTGCAAACTTTAGCTGAAAATGCTGAGTAGGTGATCCATCTCAGCCTCCTCCAGTGGTCCCCAGATGCCAGTCTCCAGCCAATTCAATTTATTCCACGTGATATCAAGCAATGGTTGGAGGCACTGGATACTGCAAAGGCCATGAGTCCTGACAGCATTCGGACAATATTACCGAATACTTGTGCTCCAGAACTTGCTGCTTCCCTAGCTAAGTTCTTCAAATCTGTTCCAACACTGGCATCTGCCCAACAATGTGGAAAATTGCCCAGATCCTATACACAAAAAGCAGACAGATACAACCTGGCCAATTGCCGCCCAATCAGTCTACTCTCGATTATCAGCAAATATCCAGGCTTGAGCTGACATGTGGCAAGTAACAGTCATAGAATCACAGACTCCCTACAGTGCAGAAGGAGGCCATTCAGCCCATCAAGTCTGCACCAACCACAATTCTACCCAGGCCCTATTCCATCACCCCACATATTTACACTGCTAATTCCCTGACAACAGGGTCAATTTAGCATGGCTAGTCAACCTAACCCACACATCTTTGGACTGTGGGAAGAAACTGGAACACCCGAGGGGAAACTCTCTCAGATACGGTGAGAATGTGCAAATTCCACACAGGCAGTGACGCGAGGCCGGAATTGAACCTGGGTCCCTGGCAGTGAGGCAACAGTACTAACACTGCCACCAAGCCACACAAATGCCAGGCAATGACCATCACCAATATGAGACATGCTAACCAATGGCCCTTGACATTCAGTCGTGTTACCATTACTGAGTCCCACACTATTCTTGTGGATGCCATTGACCAGAAACATAAGAACATAAGAAATAGGAGCAGGAGTAGGCCATCTAGCCCCTCGAGCCTGCCCCGCCATTCAGTAAGATCATGGCTGATCTGTTGTGGCTCAGTTCCACATTCCCGCCCTCTCCCCATAACCCTTAATCCCCTTGCCTGTCAAAAACCTATCAACCCGCATCTTAAATATATTTAGCGAGGCAGCCTCCACCACTTCAACAGGCAGAGAATTCCAGAGATTCACCACCCTTTGAGTGAAGAAGTTCCTCCTCAACTCCGTTCTCAACTGCCCCCCCCCTTTATCTTGAGGCTGTGCCCTCAAGTCCTACTGTCCTATCTGAGCGGGAAGAGCCTCTCCACCTCTATCCTATCCATCCCATTCATCATCTTATATGTCTCAATGAGACAAACTCACAGCAATGAGACAAACTCAATCCGACTGGCCACATAAACATAATGGCTACAAAGAACAGGTCAGAAGTTGGGAATACTGTGACGAATAACACCTTCTGACTCCCAAAAGCCTGTCTGCCATCTGCAAGGCAATAGTCAGGAGTATGATGAAATACTCTCCGTTTGTCTGGATGGGTGCAGCTCCAACAACACTCAAACAACTTGACACCATCTAGGATAAAGCAGCCCACTTGATTGGCATCAAACGACTCCCTCCACTGTCGACACTTAGTCTAAAAGATGCACTGCAGCAATTGATCAAAGATCCTTGGACAGTACTATCCAAACCCATGATCATTTTTATCTCAAAGGATAAGGGCAGCAGATATATGGGAATATCACCACCTGCAAGTTCCCCTCCAAGCCACTCACCATCTTTACTTGGAGTTGCAGTTCCATCGCAGTCGCTGAGTCAGAATCCTGGAATTCCCTCCATAACATCATTGCGAGTCAGCATGTGGACTGCAGCGATTCAAGGGCAACTGGGGATGGGCAATGAATGCTAGCCAGCCAGTAATGCCCATGTCCAAGAAATGAATGAAAAAAATGAATACATTTTACAAAATCACACTTCTTTTTGTCTTTGAAATTTGTGCCAGAAACAACAATGCAGAAAATTTGAGTGTACTAACAAATTTAAAATATAAAATAAAATCATAAGTGTAAACAGAAGAATGTAATTGGCTTTTTGCGAAAAAAAAGTTACAGTCTTTGAATCAAATAGTTTGATAGTCATTAATACTAATTGAATAAATTAATAATTAAAATGTTAGCGTTCTAATTTTGAATGTAGGGCCTCCAAAACAGGATCATTTATACTGATGCTGCTGAATGAAGCAGTAGTACAGTTTTGACTCATAATATTTCTTGCCAAAACGAAGGATAGTCCTTGGGTAATGTTTGTGGTAGGGGCCAGAGGTGAGGTTGTGTAAGAGAAAGCTGACTTTTTTTGTGTTCTGAGTTTAGCAATAACAGGACATTCAGTTCCATTACTGTTAACTTAGGAGAAGGAGCTATGACATTATATATGTTGGTGTCCAGATGTCCACATATATTAAACTGATGACATTATTCAAATTATTTGAGATAGTAACTTTTAATTTAACAATTGCTCACTTTTTTTGTACCAAACTTTTTTTTTGTTTTTTAAGAACATAAGAAATAGGAGCAGGAGTAGGCCATCTAGCCCCTCGAGCCTGCCCCGCCATTCAGTAAGATCATGGCTGATCTGTCGTGTCTCAGCTCCACATTCCCGCCCTGTCCCCATAACCCTTAATCCCCTTGCCTATCAAAAACCTATAAACCCGCGTCTTAAAAATATTTAGCGAGGCAGCCTCCACCACTTCAACAGGCAGAGAATTCCAGAGATTCACCACCCTTTGAGTGAAGAAGTTCCTCCTCAACTCCGTCCTAAACCGCCCCCCCTTTATCTTGAGGCTGTGCCCTCTAGTCCTACTGTCCTTTTCTGAGCGGGAAGAGCCTCTCCACCTCTATCCTATCCATCCCATTCATCATCTTATACGTCTCAATGAGATCTCCCCTCATTCTTCTAAACTCTAACGAGTACAAGCCTAGTTTATTCAGACTTTCCTCATAGTTCAACCCCCTCAACTCCGGTATCAGCCCAGTAAACCACCTCTGCACTCCCTCCAAGGCCAAAATATCCTTGCGTAAGTGCGGTGACCAAAACTGCACATAGTACTCCAGCTGCGGCCTCACCAGTGCCCTATACAGCTGCAGCAAGACCTCCCTACTTTTATATTCAATCCCCCTCGCTATGAAGGCCAGCATCCCATTTGCCTTCCTGACCACCTGCAGGCCGGGTTTTTGCGACTCATGCACAAGGACCCCGAGGTCCCTCTGCACCGTCGCATGCAGCAGTTTTTCTCCATGTAAGTTATAGTCCTTCCTACCATTATTCCAACCAAAGTGGACAACCTCACATTTGCCAACATTAAATTCCATTTGCCAGTTCCTGGCCCATTCGCCCAGCCTATCTAGATCCTTCTGCAGACTCTCCACACCCTCCGCACAATTTGCCGTTCCACCAATCTTGGTGTCATCAGCAAATTTCGACACCATACACTCGGTTCCCTCCTCCAGATCATCTGTATAAATGGTAAATAGCTGAGGCCCCAGCACCGACCCCTGGGGCACTACACGAGTCACCAACCGCCAATCCGAATAGCACCCATTGACCCCCACACTCTGCCTCCTATTTGACAGCCAATCCTCTATCCATGCTAACACCCTACTCCCAACTCCATGCCCCCTGACCTTCTGTAATAACCTCTTGTGAGGCACCTTGTCAAACGCCTTCTGAAAATCAAGAAAGACCACATCCACCGGCTCTCCTCTATCCACTGCCCTAGACACATCCTCGTAGAACTCCAATAAATTCGTCAGACACGACTTCCCCTTAACAAAACCGTGCTGCGTCTGCTCTATCAAACAATTCTCCTCAAGATGCCTCGCTATTTTCTCCTTGATCACGGACTCTAACATTTTACCTACAACAGACGTTAAACTAACCGGCCTTTAATTCCCTGCCTTTGGCTGGCACCCTTCTTAAACAACGGCGTAACATTAGCCATTTTCCAATCTTCCGGCACTTCCCCGGAATCCAGCGACGTTTGGAAAATAATCACCAAGGCATCCACTATCACCTCTGCCATTTCTTTCAGAACCCTCAGATGCATTCCATCCGGTCCTGGGGACTTGTCCACAATCAGTCCCTCCAGTCTGTCGAGCACTGCCTCTCTAGTAACAATAATGTCATTCAGGCCCTCCATTCCTACCATCTTTCTTTCCATTGCTAACACCCGGCAAATTATTCACATCTACCCACCTCATTACGTAACACCAGATCCAAGATAGCTCGCTCCCTCGTCAGCTCCAACACACACTGTTCAAGGAAACTATCCGAGCAGCATTCCAAGAACTCCTCCTCAAGCCCATCGCGTCCAGCATGGGTCGACCAATCAATATGTAGATTGAAATCCCCCATAATTATCGCCGTTTCATTCCTGCATGCCGCATTTATTTGCGTGTTAACAGCCCGCCCCACCTCCAGATCATTATTTGGGGGGCCTATAAATGACGCCCACCAGTGTCTTCCTCCCTTTGCTGTTCCTAATCTCCACCCACAACGATTCCACGTTCTGTTCTTTGGTTCCTATATCATCCCTTACTACCACCCTGATGCTATCCTTAATCAGCAGAGCTACGCCCCCCCCTTTTTCCTCCCACCTGTCCTTCCTAAACACTTGATACCCCTGGACGTTCAGCTCCCAGTCCCTGTCACCTTGCAGCCACGTCTCTGTACTGGCCACCAGATCATATCCATTTGTGCTGATCTGCGCCACCAGCTCGTCCACTTTATTCCGAATGCTTCGTGCATTCAGATAAAGTGCCTTCATCCCAGCCTTCACCTGTACCCTATTCGCCAGAACAGTCCTATTTACATGATTCGCCAGGACTCTGGTCCCAGCACGGTTCAGACCAACCCCATCCCACCTGAACAGGTCCCACCTACCCCAATACTGATGCCAATGCCCCATAAATTCAAACCCATTCCTCCCACACCAATCCCTGAGCACCCATTCACTTCCTTAATCTTATCAACCCTACGCCCGTCTGCACTCGGTTCAGGCAGTAATCCAGAGATAACCACCTTGTTGGTTCTACTTTTTAATTCCATTCCCAGCTTTTCATTACCCCCCCCGCCCCGATCCTCAGTTTGCATTTTGCCTACGTCATTGGCACCCACATGTACTACAACGACCGGATTCTCACCCTCCCACTCCAGGTTCCTCTGCAGCCCAGATGAGACATCCTGGACCCGAGCACCAGGCAGACAACATACCCTTCTGTGCACTTTGTCATTGTGACAAAGGACAGTGTCAATACCCTTAACCCCACTGTCCCCAATTACTACTACGTTCCTTTTCACCTTCTCTTTGTCTATGTCCTGTGTCTGCATCACTACTGTGTGCAGTTTGCTCACCAACCTCTCAGCCCTCGTTCTCGTCCACACTGGACTTTTTCAACTCATGAATTCTTCAAGTCAATTTTTCCATCTTTTGAATATGAAATGTACTTGTGATATTGTGCAAATGAATGTGGAATAAAAAAACGTGCATCTGTCATGGTGATCATGATTGCCATAAAAACTAAGTCTGATATTCTTACCTAGTTTGGTCTATATATGACTCCAGATTCCCAATAATATGACTGATTCTTTAAATGCCCTTACAGTACCCTAACAAGCCACTCAGTTGTTTCTAATTGCCACAAAAAATTATGAAAAGAATAAAAATAAACAGAGCATTTAGCATTGATCTCAGCATCTGATTTGGAAACACCAAAAATATATAGTCTGGTAAACCTTGGAAAGGCCTCACTAACATCTGTGAATTTACACCAAAATTGAAATAGCTGTTCCAACGTCATCAAGCAGTAGCTTTACATAGGTTTAATATATAGTCATAAACACCAAATTACATCTGTGAGCCAATGCCATAAGTTCCTCCATCACCATCTCTGGGTATGTCTTGTCACACTGGCAGAGATGGTGGCAAAGTGGGACACAGTTGGGACTCCTGAATATTGAGTCCACAAACCCATGAAGTTTTGTGATGCAAGGTTAAACTTGAGCAAGGAAACAATTTTTCATCCCTCAACTGATTAATGGGTGCTCTGCACGATGAACCCCACATGATACCGGAGTTGAGGGGGTCGAGCTATGAGGAGAGGCTGAATAAACTAGGCTTGTACTCGTTAGAGTTTGGAAGAATGAGGGGAGATCTCATTGAGACGTATAAGATGATGAATGGGATGGATAGGATAGAGGTGGAGAGACTCTTCCCGCTCAAAAAAGACAGTAGGACTAGGGGGCACAGCCTCAAGGTAAAGGGGGGGCGGTTTAGAATGGAGTTGAGGAGGAACTTCTTCACTCAAAGGGTGGTGAATCTCTGGAATTCTCTGCCCGTTGAAGTGGTGGAGGCTGCCTCGCTAAATATTTTTAAGACGCGGGTTGATGGGTTTCTGATAAGAGAGGGGATTAAGGGTTATGGGGAGAGGGCGGGAAAGTGGAACTGAGCCGCGACAGATCAGCCATGATCTTATTGAATGGTGGGGGAGGCTCGAAGGGCTAGATGGCCTACTCCTGCTCCTATTTCTTGCAAAGCCGTGTGGGGGACATCAATGTCAACCCTTGAGTGGCTTGATAGCACCACTACTGCCCAAACTGGCCAGGTCTGAAAAGGACACAATTGCCAGACTGGACTTTTGGCAACTATTGAGGAAACTAATGTAAGGAAATAAACTTTTTGACTTTATCCTTGCCAATCTATTTGTTACAGATGTCTGTCCATGAGTGTATTGGTGGGAGTGACCTTGTGGAGAAAAGGACCCATCTTCATACTGAGGGCACCTTCTGTCATTTTGTGCATCTTGACCTTCTCCATGAAGCTCCTATCATCATTGATGACAACCGATTTGATTCATTCTATGATATCAAGAAATGGCTGAGCTTGCTGAATTCAGCAAAGTTAATCGACGTGTTCTCCAAAACTGACCACAACCTTAGCCAAGCTGTTCCAGTGTAGCGACAACATTGGCATTTCCTTGACAATGTAGAAAACTTTGTTGATTTGTCCTGTTCGCAAGGTATGATATACCTGATTAGACTAGTTCCTGCCTTGTCCATCTAACCTTGATCATCAGCATAGAAATGGAAAAGATAGTTGACAGTCCTATTAAGTATGATTTACTCAGCATCAGTTTGCTCTGTGATGCTCAGTTTGGGGTCTGCCAGACAACTTCAGCTCCAGGCCTTATTACAGCCTTGATCCAAGCATTTATAAAAAAGCTGAATGCAGAGCTGAGATAAAAGTAACTGCTGTTGACATGAAGGCAGCACTTGAGAGTGTGGCATAAATATCCTTGAGTAAAATTGAAGTCAATAAGGATCGTTGAAGTTCTCCACTGACTGGAGTTGTTCAAAGAATAAAGGCGGTAGTTGTGGTTATTCATTGCCAATTACTCCCTTGGATATTGCTGCAGAAGCTCCTCAAGGTAGTGTCTTAGATCCAACCACCTTCAGCTGCTTCATCAATTACCTCCCTCCGTTAGAAGTGTGGATGTTTGATTTGTTCAGCATCATTCATGACTTCTCAAATGCTGGACACTGTTTCAGTAGGACCTGGATTGCATTCTGGCTTGGGCTGGTATGTGGTAAGAAACATTTGTGCCACAAACATCCAGCAACAGTCACCTACCAGCAAGGGAGTATCTGACCATCTCCAATGATGACCATCACCATCATTGAATTTCACCATCAACAGCAACTTGGGGTCCACTGACCACAACCGTAACTGGACCAAATATATCAATACTCTGGCTTGAAGAGGAAGTCAGAGGTTGAGTATGGTGGGATGATTCAACTTCTGACTTCCTAAAGCCTTTCCACATTCTACAAAGCATAAGTCAAGAGTATGATGGAATAATCAACATTTGACTGCATAATTGCAGCTCAAGCAATGCTTGAGGAGCTGCACACCATCCAGAACAAAACAGTTTGCTTGATCAACACCATCTACCACCTTAAACATTTATTTCCTCTACCACCAGTGCACCATGGTTGCAGTGTGCAATATTTGTAAGATGCACAGCAGCAACTTGCCAAAGCCTCTTCAACAGCATCACTCAAACTTGTGACCTCTACCATTTAGGAGAACAAGGGCAGTAGACACATGGACGCATTACAATCTACATATTTCCCTTCAAGGCATACGCCATCCTGACTTAAGAATGTATTGCTGTTCCTTAATTGCCACTGTGTCAAAATCCTGGTACTCCTTCATAAGCAGCACTGTTGATGTACCTGCTCCACTTGGACCATAGTGGTTCTGGAAGGCAGAACACCACTCCCTGTTTTGAGAACAATTATGGTTGCAATAAATGCTGCCCTTGTTAGCTGGCAATGCCTATTTTCTATTACTGAGGTTTCTTAATTTGTTTCAAGTTTACTTACCTGAATATGGGGTTGCTTTTTTTTTGCTTTGGCTTGTTTCAGTAATTCTGAATTGCAATATTTTGTTTGCAGTGTTGAATTTTGTAGTTAATTATTTGACTTTGTGCTCATTGTTTTGGTTAATGCAGCTTTTGAGTTGCACTTACTGAGAAGAAGTTGGTTATGAAATTCTGTACTCAGTTCATTCTAATGAATAAACCAGAGAAGCCAGTTTGCAAATAACTGGCAGACGTTGCACTTTTGTAATTGTTTTGCATAAAAAGATATCTTTTAACATTCTCAACTCTTAAATCAGATTTTCATTAGTTCAAACCCCACAACTGAACTTGAGCCAAGAATCTAGATTGGCACTTAAGTTTAGTACTGAAGGAGTATGTTACCATTACTGGTGGTTTCTTTTCGATGAAAAGTGAAACTGAGGCCCTGCCTGTCTTCTCCGATGGATGTGAAAGATCCTGTGACGCTATTTGAAGAGTGCTCTCAATGTCCTGCACAAATTTATCCTTCAAACTATACCACCAAAACGGATGTATAGGTGATTTATCTAATCGTTGTTTATGGGAGGTTGCTGTGTGCAACTCGATGTGTACATTTCCCTACATTACCACAGAGTTTAAACTTCCAAAGTATTTCGTTCTGACATCCAGAAGTTATGAAAGACATTTAAAGTATAAGATCTTCCTTTCTGAAATTTAAAAACCACAATAAAATATTCACACACTTAGTAAGGACCAGATGTAAAGTATATAGATTTGTTATGACACTCATTTTAAAATCTATAAGTCCACACAATCCCTGAGAGTTATTTGATCTAGAAAGCTGAAAGAATTCAGTTATTACTATATAAAATACTCTGTATTTTGCATCACCACTATGACAACTTCTAATTATATAACGGTTCTATACTTTATAGAGCACAGTGGTTAGCACAGCTGCCTCACAGTGCGATGGCCCTGGGTTCAGTTCCAGCCTTAGGCCACTATTTATGTGGAGTCTGTGTATTCTAGACATGTCTGAGTGGGTTTCCTCAGGTGCTCTGCTTCCTCCCACAGTCCGAAAGATGTGCTGGTTAGGTGCATTAGCCATCCTAAATTCTTCCTCTGTGGACCCAAACAAGTGCCGGAGTGTGGCGATTGGGGGATTTTCACAGTAACTTTATTGCAATGTTAATATAAGCCTGCTTATGTCACTAATAAATAAACTTTAAGGAAGCCAATTGATACCATTCAGTAGTCTGGGGAGGCAGTGAAATATTGTCAATGGAACAGCAACAGTCAAGTTCATGGCACCACGGGTGCCTCTGCTGCACAGAAGGGGAGGAAAACGAGCAGCAGGGCTATAATGATGCGGGATTCAGTATTAAGGAGTACAGACGGGGCTTCTGTGGCTGCAGACTTGAGACCAAGATGGTATGTTGCTTCCAAGGTGCCAGGGTCAGGGATGTCACAAAGCTGCAGGACACCCTGGAGAGGGAGGGTGAACAGCCAGTGGTTGGGATATACATAGTATCAACAACAAAGGGATGAGATCCTGAATGCTGAATATAGGAAGTTCAGAGATGAATTAAAATGCAGAACCTCAAATGTAGTAATTGCGGGATTACTCCCAGCAGCATGCATTAGCGAGAGCAGGAATAAGAGGATAGATCAAATGAATATGTGGCTGGAGAAATTGTGTACTAGGGAGAGTTTAGATTTTTTAAGGCATTGGGACTGGTTCTTGGGAAGGTGGGATCTATACAAGATGGACAGGTTGCACCAGGGCAGAGCTGGGCCAATATCTTGCTAGTTCCACTGGGGCGGTTCTAAACTAGTATGGGAGGGGGATGGGAACCAAAAAGTAGTTTTCGATGGCTCAGATTCCGATTAGGAAATGGGAGGTAGAACATTAGTTAGAGTTGTAGAGTTTTACAGCATGAAAACAGGCCCTTGGGCCCAACTTGTCCACGCTGCCCAGTTTTTAACATTAATGCAAGGAGTATTATAAACCAGACAGATAACCTAAGGGCACAGACACATGGTAGCATAATGTTGTTATAATGGAAACTTGGCTAAAGGAGGGGCAAAACTGGCAGTTAAATATCCCTTGATAGAGTTTTCAGGCAGGATAGTGTGGGTGACGATAAAAAGGAAGGGGATAGTATTATTGGTGAAAGAATAATATACTAAATGGATTAACAAATGAAGCTTTACAGGTTCAGTTTAGGAATAAAAAAGTCACACGTAGAACATATATTTAGACAAATTCTTCTCTTTAGAAATAAGAGCAATAATAGGAGAAGACTTTAACTATCTCAATCGCAACTGGGTTCCAAAAAATGTAAGGGGCATTGAGGGTGAAAAATTCATGTGTCCAAGAAAATTTTTTTTCAAATAATACGTGGTAAGCCCAATGAATGGAGACTCAAATCTGGATTTAGTTTTGGGAAATGAAAATGGGCGAGTGGATGAAGTGACAGTGGGCAACCATTTGGGAATAGTGAAAGCAATTTGGTTAGGTTTAGTATTATTATGGAAAAGGACAGGGATAAATCAGGAATAAAAGTTTTAAACTGAGAAAAGGCGAACTATATAAAACTGAGAAGTGAATTGGCTGAGATGGGTTGGACAAGACTGTGAATGGATATATCAATTGTAAACCAGTGGGAAGAACTAATAAGTGAGATCCATCCTTTAGGGTACAAAACAGACATTCGCCTTCAAAAATAAGAATGGTACTGCTAAATCTAGACACACCCCCGCCATGGTTACCTGAAAAAAAATTACACAGATAAAGAAAGCTTATGATGGTCACAAAAAATTCAATGTTGCAGATAGCTTGGAGTATGAAGATACAGGAATCAAGTTCCTTTTTTAAAAAAAAAAGGAAATCAAAGAGAGGGCATGAAAAAATATTAGCCAGCAAGATTAAGGACAATCCAAAAATGTTTTACCGGTACACAAACAGCAAAAGGATAATTGAGGAAAAAGTGAGATTTATCAGAGATGAACAAGGGAACTTGTGTGAAAATGCAGAGAGTACTTGAAGTGTTTTAAATGAATTTTTTGTCTCTGTTTTCACAAAGGTTAGGTGGATTGGCCATGCTAAATTGCCCCTTAGTGTCAGGGGGATTAGCAGGATAAATACATGGGGTTACAAGGATAGGGTCTGGGTGGGTTTGTTGTTGGTGCAAGTTCAATGGGGCAAATGGCCTCCTTTTGCACTGTAGGGATTCCATGAAAGGAAAGGGGCAATCTGGATATAGTAATCCAAAAGGAGAAGTGTGAAATATTGGATAAAATATTGGAAGTGTTGGCGTTTAATCCTTGAAAGTAGATAAGGCGCCAGGACCAGATGGGTTGTTCCTGAAGAACGAAGTCAGGGAGGAAATAATAGGTGTTCTGAGGATTATTTTCCAGTCTTCACTAGACACAGTTGAGCTGGAGGACTGGAGAATGCAAATGTGGTTCTGTTGTTTAAAAAGGTGATGTAAAATAATTATAGACAATTAGTCTTTCTTCGATGGTGGGAAAATTGTTAGAATCAATCCTGAGAGATCCGATAAACTGTCACTTCATAAAGGCGTGGACGAGTCAGGGATAGTCAGCATGGCTTTGTTGAGGAAAGGTCATGCCTTACAAATTTGATTGAAATCTTTGAGTAAGTGACAAAAAGGATCGATGAGGATCGTGCAGTAGATGTTGTCTACATGGCTTTTCGTAAGAGATTTGACAAGGTCTCACATGGCAGACTGGTCAAAAAAAAAAGCCCATAGGTTATAGGGTACTGTGGTGAATTGGATCCAATGTTGGCTTAGTAATAGGAATTAAAGACTGGTTGATGGCTGCCCTTGCGAATGGAAAGCTGTTTCAAGTGGTAGTCCACATGGCTGTGTTGGCCCTGCTGCTTATTTCCTGTATTAACGATTTGGACTTGAACATGAGGGCACAACTGGGGAAATTTGCAGATGACACAAAAATCGACCGTATAGTGTAGAGGATAGCTGTAAACTCAAATGATATAGATGTGGGCAGGAAAGTGGCAGATGGAGTATAGCCCTGATGAGTATGCGGTAATGCATTTAGGAAGATCGAACAGCAAAAGGAAATAGGGAGCAATGGGAATGCACTGAAAGTACTGAGTGTACTATTGATGAAGTGAGCAATTTGTGCTCAGGTCCTGAAAGGAAGCAATACAGGTAGATAAGGTTGTAAAGAATGTTTACAAAATGGTCTTCTTCTTTGGCTCTTCTTCTTTGTACAGAATACAAAAGTAGTGCTACAGTGATGAAACTGGATGGGACACTGGTGAGACCATCAGTGTTATAGTTCTGATCACATTATAGGAAGAACGTAGCTCCTCTGGTGAGAATACATACAAAATTTTGTAGAATTTTGCCAGGGCTCGAGAATTGTAGCCCTGAAGAGAGATTGGAGAGGTTGGGGTTATTTTTCTTGGAACAGAGAAGGCTGAGGGGTGACATGATTGAGGTATACAAAATTCTGAAGAGTAGAGATAGGTTCCTCCTGTCCACTGTTTCCCTTGACAGTGTTAAAAAAATCAGGGAGTTATAAGTAAGTGGTAAGGATTAGAGGACATGAGGAAAAATGTTTTCACCTGAACCCATTTTAAAAAGTACCTGGATCTGCATCTTAAGTGTAATAAGTTGCAGGCAATGGCCGTGTGCAGCAAGATAGGATTAGAAAGAGCACCTGCATGGGTCAAATGGTCCACTTCTGTGCTGTATCATTTCTATGGACTAGTAATCCAGAGGCGGGAAAGACTTTGGGGACCCTGGTTTGAATCCCACTGAGGCAAACGTTGAATTTGATAAATATCTGGAATTAAAAGAAACCATGGTTGACTGTTGTAAACATCCATCTTGTTCATTAATCCTTCATAGGGAAGGAAATCTGCCATTTTTACTTGGTTTGCCTACCTATAACTCCAGACCCATAACAATGTGATTAACTCTTAATGCCCTCTGCAGTGGTCTCAGTTAATGGGCATTTAGGGATGGGCAATAAATGCTGGTCCAGCCAATGACATTCATATCCTGTGAATGAATGGGGGAAAAGAAGTAAAATTAATACAAACAGTTAGATTCTAGCATTGTGACATCTCAATAATGTTAAGAGCGTGGCTGCTGGTAAATGCCAAGTGGTTTAAATCTCAGAAGGAAAACTTGATACAACTGCCCCCAAGTTTGTGTGTGCAATTTATATAGTATAAGGAGATGTTTTTAAATCCAGAAATGTTGTCCCTGAATACTTGGCATGATTCTATGGCAAAGTAAATGTTTATTAAGAAATAAGAGAAAAAAAGTAGAAGTACACAAACAAAATAAAAGGCTTCACATAGTACCAATACTTTAAACAGTTCCAAGCAATCTTAATTTAACTCTTCACAGCTAACCTTATCCAATCTGTTCAACATCACCATTAAAGATTTTATCTCTCTTGGGGTGCCCTCTGAGGTATTCCAGCAGTTGGCTTTTCAGATCTGATATCATTCTCACTGCTTGTTGGGAATTAACCAACTATTCCTGCTAATGGCTGAGACCTAAAGCTGCTACCTTTTGTAGGTTTCAAACTCCTTAAGTACATATTTCCCCTTTTTTTTTTTATCCCTCCATTCTCTTGCCAATATTCTCTGCTGTCTCCCAGAATTGATAAATTTCATCTCTTCAGCTTTTAGTTTTAAAAAGTAAACTTCCTTTATCCACAGATGACACCTTTCTTTCACATCTTGCATTTCTTATTCTTTACACCACAACAATCCATTCAAATCTATTCCTATTCTATAACCATCTATTGTATAACCATCCTTAACAAGTTACCTTGGGCACATTATCTCTGAAGTCCTGCTAGGCTCATTAACATATCAGACTCACGGTTTGCATTCATAGTCATTTAATCCCTTGCTTTAATTACCATTCACATACTCTAACTGTTTAAAACATAACCAAAATATCACAGTTCTTTTAGATTTTCTTGAAATTTGTGCAATATTTGAATGACTGAAAGGATTGTTCTTCTAAAATCACAAAACTTATTTGGAATTACAGTTATGAAGTTAAGACCAATGATAGGCAGATAGAAAAAGATCTATTAGACTATCTATCCTGTCTCAATTACAATGCCTCATGAATCACAATATACATACTTCCCACCCTACACGGAAAATCCATAATTGTCTGGAAGAGGTTGAAAAGTCAGGTCAGTTAGGAAAGAAATTTTGAGAGATTCCTCTCTCATCCCCTGCGGAATCAGACATGGTCCAAGAGACCACCCTGGCTTTGATTAATGTTAAACAGTAGGTACCAGACACTACTTTTTTAAAAAAAAGTAAATCAATGTTCATGACAGGTCAGCAATCTGTTCCATTGGTCTACTTTTGACTGGGAAAAAAACTGGCTCCAAACCTCTGATCTAGTCCTGTCTTTGCCTAACTTGAGATTTGACCTACTTTAACCTATTTAGTTGAAACAAAATGTCTATATAAATGCAATCTCATTCCATCAGCATTTTAGAAACTTTGATTACATCACCCCAAAGTTTATGTTTGTAAAGTTGCTGCTCTTTTTATATTCATATGTGGGATATGGAATGTGTGCAATGATGACATTTCTTTTCCATCCCTAACTGCCCAAGCTGGTGATGAATTGTTTAATCATCAATTGCTGTATCCCATGCCTATCCATATCCCCTCAGAGTTCTTAAAGAACCAGTGACAAGAAAGAAATACTGATTATAGTTCAAAGTTTGGATGCTGTGTGACTTGAAGGGGAACTCGCAGGTGGTGTGCTTGATGTCCTTATTCTTGGTGTTAAAGGTCATGGATTTGGAAATTGCTGCAAAAGCAGCTTTGGTGAGTTACTGCATCTTGTAGATGGTACGAACTGTGACCACATTATGTCAAAGATAGAGTGAATGGGGTGCCAGTCAAATGGAGTGCTTTTATCTTGGATGGGTGTCAAGCTTTTTAAGTGTTGTTGGAGCTACACTCATTCAAACAAATAGAGAATAATTCATCACACTCCCAACTTGAACTTTCAGCCTTCAGGTGATTTAGTTGTCATAGAATTCCCAACCTCGGAGCTGCTTTTGTAGCTGGTTTAATTCAGTTTCTGGTCAATAGTAACTGCCAGGATGTTGAAAATTGGGGATTCGACTGAATGCCAGTGAAAGTGTTCAGATTCTTTGGGGTTGGTCATTGTCTGGAACTTATGTCATGTGAGTGTTTGTTGCTATTTATCAGTTCAAGCCCGAATGTTATCCAAACTTTCCACATGCAAGCAGACTGTTTTAGGATCTGAGGAGTTGTGAATGGAACTGAACATTACAGAAATATTCCCTACTTCCGACTTGATGGAGAGGGAAAGTCATTCATGAAGCAGATTAAGGTGGTTGGGCGCAGGACACTGCCCTGAGAAGCTGCAGTGATGTCCGAAGTGTGAGATGATTGGCTTCCAAACATCATCTTTTGTGCCAGGTATGATACCATCAGTGGAGAATTTCCAATGATTCCCATTGAATTCAATTTTGTTAGGGCTCATTGATGTTGCACTCTGCCCTTGACGTCAAGGCAGTATTTGACTTTCATCTCATTCCTGGAATTAGTTCTTTCTTTCATGTTTGGACCAAGCCTCTAATGGGCTCTGGAACTGAGCCGGAATGCAAACTGAGTATTGGTGAGCAAATGCTGTTTCAGTATTTTCAACAATACCTTTGTTCATGGAGTGGCAATGGCCAGGTTGAATTCATCTTGCTCTTTATGGACAAGCCATACCTAGGCAATTTCCACATTGTTGGATGGATGCTGGGGTTGGAACTATAATGAACAGATTGGCTAGCAGTGCAGCTAGTTCTTGAGCCCAAGTCTTCAGCATTACAGCCAGCATGTTGTCTTTGAGCCCACCTGGAAAATTGGGATGCTTTAAACTGGGAACTAATCTAGTGGCTTTCACCGACACTGTGACTGACTGCAGTGTCGCTCACCATATGAACACTACTGGAACTGAGGCTTTAGGAACTTTCAAGCTGTAATTGGATGGGCACATGGAGCACACCAGAATGATAAGGAGTGGGATAGCTTGATCTTGGGTTTGGACATAGCTCGGCACAACATTGAGGGCCGAAGGGATGTACTGTGCTGTACTGTTCTATGAGGCTTTACCATGGTCTTGTACAAGATCAGAATGGTATGTTTTCTCCTCCTTGTGAGTGGCCAAGAAATACCCTATTCACTCAAGCTCTTGCTCCACTGCACTGGTCATGTATTTTTAGAGAACTGTGCCCAGATTTCTTTCTCCATCAGCTTTAATGTTTTTCCCTGAAGGTGTTGTTCATTGTGTGATATACAGTGCAAAGTGATGTGAGCTGGGTAGCCATTATCCTGCAGGATGCCTTTGATGTGCTGTGCTCCATTTCAGCATTAAGCTTGCATGGTGAGCAATCACTTGGGCCCTATTTACAAGGTTGTCAATAAAGCCAGTCTTGTTGTGTGTGAAATTCTTAAGTTACATACATGTACATTAACCACTAAAGGTTTGCGGTAGCTCTTGGTAGAGAAACTGCTGGCAAATTCCTCAACTAGTATGTCAAGAAAAGGAAGTTAATTTAACTACTCCATTTCAAAGGTGAATTTGAGCAAAAGATGGAGCCCATTAAGTTATGTAAGCAAATTATTATATCCAGCTGCAGATTTTAAATATAGCAAACGTGTCATCCACAGAAACATATGAGGGGAGCAATTAGCTTCATGTTTTTATATGGTGAATGTAAGTAATTTTATGTTTAACTGTTATAGTGTTATAAAGTCCATTATAATTATGGAATTTCTCACTTTTTTTTGTAACTGCCACTACAAATATGTGGGTAGTTTTAGAATTTCTATTTCATAGAATGTGAGCATCATACGCAAGACTGCTATTTGTTGTCCATACCTAAAAAGGTGGCAGTGAGCCACTGCTGTGAACTGCTGCAGTCCATGTGGATATAGGTACACCACAATTTTGTTCGGAAGGAAGTTCCCAGGTTTTTGGCTTAATTGAACAATGTGACTTTATAATGTTGTTATTTTCATGGTCTTCACATTTTAGTGCCTTGGCAAGAAAAACCTTGATGCAATAGGATTTTACTAGTGTTGTAATGAATAGTTTCACAAATGTAAATTATTAGCATATATTTCAAGAAATTTGTTATGTTTTTGTTGTTTTATACAGCTTATTGATTTGGGGCAAACAAACTGTTCAGATATTGCTTATCTCCTTGTGGCCACTTTGTAAGGGTCAAGTCCAAAGATCCTGTGTTTGATGTTTTGAACAGTACAGAAGAAAAAAGACTACATAGCTGTTTTTCCTAAGCTCTCTAGTTGTCCAGTTTTTGATGAATCCCAATCATTCCCCCTACATGTGCTGAATGGCTTCCTTCTGCACAGTACGGATTCTATGGTTCTATGAACAAAACTGTGAAGAAATTAGAAAAACAAAAATGGGGGGAAGCTAAATGGGGGTAAATAACCTTCCACAACTAGGGGAAAAATTGATGGAAAGGCAAACTGAATAGGGCAGAAAAATACACGGTAGATGGAGAAAATCTGTTCAGATATATAAATGAATCTTTTAATTATTTCAACTACATCTAAAAAATTGAAGAGAAATTTTGTCCATTCTGTCGTTCTCAATTTTGATCTGCTTATGTAATTCTGATCAATTGCTGGAATCCCAGGGCTCCAGGTGCTCTGTGACCCTCTGGCCACGGTCCTTTTCGTCGTTCCAACCATTGTTTTGGTACTTGGGTTTCCATAGAATCCCTCCAGTGCAGAAAGAGAGACCCATCATGTTACTTAATTTACCAGTGTCAAAATTTAGCATTGTAAAATATTTCAACTTTGAGATTATAAAGTTTAATTTTTTTGGTAAAGGTGATGCTACAGAACCTAAAACACAGTTTTAATATTGGTGCATTAGTTCCCATTGGAATCAATAAAGTTGGAATTTCAGGAATGCAACCACAACTTCAACTTAGCATAGTTTGCTTCTGTAGTGAATGATGTTATTCAGGTAATACCTGTTTATTTCTAATTGATTCTGTGCAAATTGCTTTATTGAGTACAAACTTGGCAGTTTCTTTGACTGTCTCAGAATTCCTAACAGATTCTTTTATGTGCAAAATATCAAAGCAGCACAAATTGGTGAAAAAGGCATAACTGTGATATCAGGTGATGACTCAATGTTACCATTGTACTGTGTGGCACAGTGGTTAGCACTGCTGCCTCACAGCGCCAGGGACCGGATTCAATTCCTGTCTTGGGTCACTGTCAGTGGAGTTTGCACATTCTTCCTTTGTTTGCGTGGGTTTCCTCTGGGTGCTCTGGTTTCCTCCCACAATCCAAAGGTGTGTGGATTAGGTGGACATAGTAAATTGCTCCTCACTGTCAGGGGGACTAACTTGGGTAAATGCATGGAGTTATGGGGATAGGGTCTGGGTGGGATTGTGGTCAGTGCAGACTCAGTGGGCCAAATGGCCTCCTTCTGCACTGTAGGATTCTATGATTCTATACTCTGCAATAAACTTTGTGGAAAAATTGTGGAATATATTCATTCATGATGGGCATTGTGCAAAATATTGACTTAATTATTTGTAACCCTTAACCTTTCAAGAACTCCTTGGGGCACAAAGATACTATTTTACAAGAATATTTTAAAATACAGTGCGGCCCTGTATATTTCAGGGTGCATATTTTCAAAAGTTTGTATCCTTTTGGTATATTTTATGAAAGATGCTTGAGTTACGTTTGAACTAAAATATTCCTGCTACAAGTAGTTATAAGCCATCACTTTGTTATCATCAAGGACCCTTGGTTATTGCTGTTTAACCACTGATATTGATTTTTTTTAAACAAATTCTGGACTTTGGAAATTATTTTCTTGGCCATAATGCAATTTAGTTAAAATGTAATTACAGGCTACTAGATGGCTTACTTGAATAAGTGCTAAGCCATAGAAAGAAATAATTAATTTTCATTTATATAGCTTTCATGTTCTCGATATTCTAAAGTGGTTCACAACAATTGAAATGCTTTTAAAATTTAGTCACTCCTGCCATGTGGACATCCAGTTTGTGCTAGCTAGGCCCAATGAACATTAAGATAGGTGCCGAGATAATCTGTTGTGGTGTCAGTCCAAGGGAAAAGATTGTCCAAGACATTGAAAAAACTTCGAAGCTCTTTTTGGACAGTGCATTAATTTCTATCATATGCTAGTGAGGACAGACTGGATCTTAGTTGAACATCTCATTTCAAAGACATTGCAGCATTCCCTTAACATTCTAAAATGCTTCATAGAGGTGTAACGAATAAAGCAGAGCCAAAGGAGGAGAACTTGAAGTGTGGGGAGGTGCAGAATGACAAAAATTTGATCAAAGAAGTTGACTGAATGGACGCCCTAAAGGAGAGGAAGGTGGAGGGTGGAAGAACTTGGAGCGGGTTTGTTATGTCGTAACTATGTAAGATGTTACGAGTTTTATACAAAAAGAAAAATATGTGGTTTGCACACAGATTTAAAGTAACACACAACAGGTTTATTAAAAGAGATGTTCTCTTTACAGAGTCCAAACTGAAACTAAACATCAGCCAGTGAAACATTGAATTCTTATTGTCATACGTATTAGTATACAGTGAAAAATATTGTTTCTTGTGCGCAGTACAGACAAAGCATACTGTATGTAGTGAAGGAAGAGGAGACGGTGCAACAAGTATTGTTGTAATCAAAGCTAGGGTGTACAGAAAGAGCAACTTGACATTGCCATAAAATCATGTGACCAGCTCTTAAAACAATCATGCAACTGTATGTACTTGAATGTATAACAGGATTCCAGAGAATGGGACCTACACAGGTTCCGTATGACTGCCAGTCATGGGATGAAAGGCAAAGGATTGAACAAGAGGCAGGAGCTTATAGACTTTTCGTAGAATCCCTATAGTGCAGAAAGAGGCCAACTTGGCCCATTGAGTCTGCACCAACCACAATTCCTCTCAGCCCCCTAACCCCATTGCTCCATGTATTTACCCTGCCAGTCCTCCTGACACGAAGTGGCAATTTAGAATGGCCAATCAACCTAACCTGCACGTCTTTGGACTGTGGGAGGAAAGCCACGCAGACACGGGGAGAACATGCAAGCTCCACAGACAGTGACCCAAACCGGGAATCAGACCCAGGTCCCTGATGCTGTGAGGCAACAGTGCTAACCATTGTGCCACCGAGCCACCCAAAAGTATAATTGCAGGGATGGAAGAGATTACAGGTGGGGTGAGGGTTTAAGTGTCTGTCTGTTTATCTCCAAATGTTCAAACTTGTCCAGACCAGTAATTTTTTTTCTCACTCATTGGGCCTGTGAGCAGGTTTTCAGATGGATGCATGAATTGCAAAACATTTGTGTGAAGAAAAACAACAAAAATAAAGCAATATCAAAGCAATACTTTGTGAATAAAAAAAAGAGTTGTTAATAAAAATCATGATTACTGTGTGAGAAGGTGAGATGGCATATATGTCCAGTTCACTCTCAGCCTCAGAGTAGTGGTCATGCACCCTCATCCACTGTAAATAGTCATTTTTGAAAGCTTGAATTATGTGCTTATTGTGCATTA
Source organism: Carcharhinus amblyrhynchos (assembly GCF_965287045.1). Lineage (NCBI taxonomy): Eukaryota > Metazoa > Chordata > Chondrichthyes > Carcharhiniformes > Carcharhinidae > Carcharhinus > Carcharhinus amblyrhynchos. The sequence continues at coordinate 22,420,233 of NC_137327.1, forward strand.
CTTAGGATAAAATATTTGTGCAATGGTTTTGTTTACATATATGATTTAAGTACTAATATCTGCTCTTCCATTTAACCTGGTTCATTTTTTTTATCCATGGTTCTCTTTAAATTTTTGCCTTTTGCCCTTGGCCTCAAAGTAACTTAAGAACAGATGTGTTCATCAACAATGTTATATATCTGATACTTGTTATTTTATCATTTCATTCAGTTAAATAGATTTAATTTCAGCAGTGACACAAATATACATGTTCTAGTAAATCAGCCTTAACATTCATTGTAAGAATCAATAATAGCATTTCAAAGTTTGTTTTTGTCTTTTGAGTTGAAGTTGGCCCAACAACACAACCTTGTTCCTGCTACTTCAGCCTGTGACTTTTAACCTCGGATATCTGATTCTGATACCTAATTGACGTCAACAAACAAGTATCAGAGTTCAGATGTTACAGTTTATTTACATCTGAAGTGTTCATTAATGCTGAATTATAGTTAAATGTTACAGATTTCAAGAAGGCTGCATCATATCAAGTTTTATCATAATGATAAACTTGGCTTTTTACATAAAGTTTTGATTTCAGCTTCTACCTTAATCCCGTGTGAATCTCTCAATCATTTATTTTGTTCTGTAAAATGTAATTGGAAATGAAGGATAGTCACTGAACTTTACTTCTGGTTTGCTGTTGTGAGAATGCTTCATTCTGATTGACAGCATCGAGCAGGATAAGCAATCACTATTACTGCGCACTTTACAATCTCAAATTTGGTGCCAAATTCAAACTGATATTGGGAAAGCGGAAATCCACACCACAAGAGATTCCTAGATCTTTATGGGAAGCTTTCAAGTTTAGCAGTGAGAACCATTGCACTTTTGGCAGCAAAATCTGAGGCATTGGGTGCATATTAAAAATATTGTAGCATATTCTGAAGATGTTCAGGGGAGTTGACTGGTATCTCAGTCAAAATTTATCCCTCACCTAACAGCACTAAAAAGATAATTTGATTATCACCTAACTGTTTTTGGGATCTTGCAAATTGACTACCTTGTTTTGAGCATATTTCCAACTAATGTCATTTAGGGAAGAAAATTCTTAACTGGTCTGGCCTACATGTGACTCCAAAGCCACATCAATGTGGTCAACTCTTAACTGTCCTCTGAAATCACCTAGCATGCCGCTCAGTTGCATCAGTTGCTCAAGAAAGTAACTCACCACCACCTTTTCAAGGGCAGCTAGGGGATGGGCAATTAATGCTGGCCAGCCAGTGAAGTCTATGTCCCACGAATGAATAAAAGAAATGACAATAATTACGATGCTGCAAGTGTAGTTAACTAGCTAAAAAGCATGACAGACTGGAAAGTACAGTATGAATGCAAGGTAGAATGATCTGGCAGAATTTTACAGTCCCTCCCCTGCAGGTTTGCAGACTGGTTTGCCCTGCCCACTTTCAGTGCATGAGTGAGCAATTAATGATCACAAGGGCTGTTTCATGCCTGGGTTCAATTTCCAGAGTAGGGGAAGCCCACAAGTCACCGTGCTTCGGTCTTGAGTTTGAAGGGGAGGTGTGTCTCTTGCAATGCCCCCTTTCTACATTGGACAAAAGGTCTGCCCCCAAAGGGTGCTCTTCTCCCTGGTCACTCTATCAAGACCTGACTTCCCATGTTCCCGTGCATCACCACCTCATTTCACCATGAGATCACGCCAACCTATCTGGTTCTGGATTCTGGGACTTTGAATCTGGGGACTTCTTGCAGCTGAGACCACTATTGCTGCTGGCATTGAAATGCAGACCAATCGGATTGGCCGGCAGCTCTTTGAAGCAGGACTTGCTCCCGAGGCAGCCTCAACTATTGCCAGTTGAGGCTTAAATGGTGTGGGACAGCTGGTATCAGCGTGGAAGCGTTCTTGCTGACATTTTCAGGTGGTGGAGTGGGAAACGCCATCGTTAGAAAAATTCTGCTCATAGTGAAGTTTATCTGGCTACAAGTGGTCAAGTCTAAATCATATGTTTATGATTTGAACAATTCTGACTTGAGGTTAATTGTGACTGATGGTTAACTGCATTAGAACCTCTGTATAAATTGGCAAAGATTTGTACCAGCAGCTCCTCACAATTGGAGGTTTAAAGCAAACGACTGAACAGGTGTTTTCACGCAATGTGTGGAAAATTGGTGCAACACTGCTTTTTTGCCAGCAATTTTGTGGTTTGGTTTGGAGGAAGTTTGCAACTGATGGGCCACAATATCTAAGTTACCAACTCCCATGGCCTGGCAGCAATATATAAATCCACAAATGACTGCACCTAGCAATTTGTTGGGATCAAGGAGCTGGTTAAATGGTACAAATGTCAGCAGTTGGCTTATGACATCGGGCTCCTGGAATCCAACCTAAAACAGCATATGTAGAGAAATGGCTTCTGAATGAACAAAGACACTTTATGACAGACAATTTTATGGCTCTATTATTTAAAGGCATTCCTTTAAGTGGAATGGAGAAGATGTTATCCTTTTTCTCCTCCTCTCATGAATTGCTGCATTAAACTCGTATTTTAAAATCAGTATACTGGATTTTTAACTAATGCATGTTATACTCCTTCAGGTGCTCTCCCAGCTATGTAATGTTGCTTGGAGGTAACATATTTTGTCAAAAAGGTGCATACGTTAGTCTGCAGGAAATGTGCAGCTATGCTTCTGAGCACATTTTAATTTGCACTCATGGTACTAAACATGTGAGATTTTGCCAACACCAATAGATTTTAATTTAAAAATAAATCTATGATGAAAAGGAAAATAATGTGGATGTTGGAAATCTTATTTAGGGTCCATGACCTTTACCTGCTTCACTCTCCATAGATGAAGATCGTGCTGCTGAGTATTTACAGTATTTTCCACTTTGAGTAAAGGTCAGGAATATTTGGTTCATGTATTCCAACTATCTCATAATTTGATGTATTTCGAGGCCTTGATCATTTTCTGGATTATGAAATACTGACCTTCCTTTTGAATAGTGTGAAATTTACACATTCTTCTGCAGTCCCAATGAACTTGCCAAAAGGCAATGGAACTTAAATAATGTCTTAAGCTGTACTTCATGTATCATTAATTGTGTAATCAAGCAGAAAGTCATGTGATTGTTTATTCAAGCAATTGCCACAGTACCATATCAAGACCAATAAAGCATTCACTTTCAATCACTGCAAAGTTTTTAGGCATTGTTATTCCTAATTTTGTTCTTCATTTTGGAGCTCAACCTTTATAAGTGTGACAGTAGAGTTAGTAATTATTATATCTGATGAGCAATGAACTCAAATTCCACTGGCAGGTTGTGAAACTCACTTGAATAAATTTCTCAATTTGTGGCTAGGATAGTTTTAATTAAAAAAAATGAAACTGATGAATTGCTGTAAAATGCCAAGTGATTTATGATTATACTTCAGGCATTTGACTTGCCTCATCTACCTGGCCTGCCTTGCATTCAACTTCCGTTTGATCCTTAAAGCATTCAACAAATATTTCATTGCTGTTGTTCATCTGATCATCATGCACCAGTGACATTCCAAAAATGGAATGCTGCTTTGGCAGTTCCCTACCAACTTCAGCTTTGGTCTCTCCAATCAGTGGCAGAAACCTGACAAAACAGATGTATTGAAAAGCACATTAAATTGTGTTTCACTAATTTGCTAGTGTTCTTTGAAGATATAACGAGCAAAGTGGATAATGGGAGTCCTGTAGATTTAGTGTATTTGGACTTCCAGAAGGCATTTGATAAGGTGCCACACAAAAGATTAATATACAAGATAAGATCTCACAGGGTTGGGGTAATATATTAGTTTGGATTGAGGATTGGCCAATGAACGGAGAGCAGAGAGTGGGGATAAATGGGTCTTTTTCTGTTTGGAAAGCTGTAACTAGTGGTGTGTCACAGGGATTCAGTCCTTAGACTGTAGGAGGAAACCAGAGCACCCAGAGGAAATGCATGCAAACATGGCGAGAATGTGCAAACTACACATGGTCACCCAAGGCTGGAATTGAACTTGTTTTTTTTTAGTTCATTCATAGGACAAGGTTGTTACTGGCTGGCCAGCATTTATTGCCCATCCTTAGTTGCCCTTGAGTAGGTGGTGGTGAGCTGCAGCCATGTGCTGTGAGTTGACCCACAATGTTGTTAGGGAGTGGACTCCAGGATTTTGATCTAGTGACTGCGAAGGAATGGCAATATATTTCCAAATCAGGATGCCGAATGGCTTGGAGGGGAATCTACAGGTGGTGGTGTTCCCATGTAGGTGCTGCCCTTGCCCTAGATGGAAATGGTTGTGGGTTTGAAAGGTGCTGTCTAAGGATCTTTGGTGAATTGCTGCAGTGCACGCAATAGTGCGCTCTGCTGCTGCTACTTCAAGGAAGGCAAATGGAATTTTGGCATTCATTGCTAATGGAATAGAGTATAAAAGTAGAGAAATGCTGTTGCATCTGAATAGTGCATTAGTACCACATCTGGATTACTGTGCACAGTTTTGGTCCCCTTATTTGAGGAATGATGTAAATGTATTAGAGGCAGTTCAGTGAAGATTCACTAGATTGATTCCAGGGATGAAGACTTGTTTTATGAAAGCAGCTGAGGCTTGTATTTGCTGGAGTTTAGAAGAATGAGATCAAACTGAGGTATATAAGATGCTAAAGGGGATTGACTAGAGCAGATGCTTTGCCTATGGGACATTCTGGAACAAGAGGCCCTAATTTTAGGCTAATTGTTTCTAGATTTAAAATAGAAATCAGGGGGAATTACTTCATTGAAGACATCATGAATCTGTGAAAATTTTTACCCCACTTAGAACACGTGAAAAAAAAATGTCAGGAGGAGATGTGTAAGTTTTTAACCCTGACAGCCCCTCTCCCCAACTGCTACTCCACCAGCTTAACCTCACTCACCCTTCTTTCATACCTTTATCCATCCTATATCTCCTTACCCAATCATCTTCTCTCCATAGCTTTTTAAGCAGGTTTTGGGACATTTAAATGTTTTATTTGCCAGAATGCAGCAGCTAATGCTGTAAAAAAAAATGGGGGGTATAGTCCGTCTTCACACATTGATCCAGCATATGAAGAGCATGCTGCATTTTGGATAAATTTGAATTTGATTTCACTCCTTGGAAGATTTTGGCCTTTGAGTGGCTGTATGCATTTCAATCATCATACTACATAAAAGGATATTGATGGATTGAAACTTTTACAATTACAATAAACTGTTCAGTAAGTTGTGAATTGGTGATCAGTAAGTTATGAGAACGATGCCCAATGACTTGCTTGACTTAATGTTTCCTTCACTTCTCCTTGATATCACAACAGATAGTGAATATGCATGTACAGATGACGTAACTCTACGTAATACTTTTCTATACAACAGATTTGAATACAACATCACGTGCAGCTAATAAGATTTGAGCCAGTACAGCATATAAATAATGCAACAGCTGTCAGCTTAGTGCTTCCCAGGAATGGTCACAGACAAAACAGCACTGAGCTTCTTAAAATTCTATTAGGATGGGCGATGACCCTAGATTTTAAAAACCAACTTGAGGAGAGGGATGTTTAGGCAAGGAAATACAGCTCAAAACACAGCCATTACAGAAAATGGAGAATGCATAATAGATCAGCTGAGATGAAGAGGGATAAGGGGAATTTAACAAACCAGGCTAAGAATTTTAAATTTGTATTATTTGAGGATTGGAAGAGAACATACATCAATCACCACGCACAAACGTGATACATGTACATGAATTGCTCTTGAACTGAAGATCGAGGTTGGTAGATGGAAGACTAATCAGAACGTGAGACAAATCATATCTAAAATTGACTGTGAGGTTTTCAGTAGCAGATGAGCTTGGGAAGGGGTGGAATTGTAACTAAGCTTTTTTCTTGATTTGAGGGGATTTGGGAGAGGAAGTGCTGCTTGGAATCAAACTCAGCACTTCAGTTGCAAACGATCCAAGCAATGTTTAGAATACTTTGACCAATACAGTGTATTAACTGATGGTTCTCGCTTCATTACGTTTATGTAAGAACTTTTAAAAAAGACGTTAATTTTAAACATTTTGGTTAGACTTGGCACACAGAAAACCTACTTTTTAGAGGAAAAAAACAATTATTTAGCCTCCATTTACATCAGTGAACAGAGCTGTAACTGAGTTTATTAAACTCAATCCCATTATAAAGCAAATCAGTTAAAACCTAAATTACTTCTGGGTTAGGATAGTTTAATATGATTTTATTTTATGAATAGTTAAAAATTCTCTCTAAGCTCATAATTTAAAGTATTTCAGATATACTATTCATGTATGCTGATGTTATCAGCATGTTAGTGTTTCCTCAACCAGTTAGCAGTAAGTTGTTTTCTGTGATTGCCTTTGAATGACCTTTGGTTGCATTGGGCCAAGTGTACTTTGAGACAGCTCCATTTTAGGTGTTTTTAGAGGGGTGGGGATGAGAGAGAGAAGAAAGGATAACTGCTGAGTTTGTACATTGTGAAGGAATGTTTTCAAACAAAAAGCACTGTTATGTGAACAAAGAATAATTCCTTTCTAAGATAATACTAGCTGTGGCATTTATTTATGTTTGCATAGTTCCTGGCAAGGAGCCATTCAGTTACTGCATTCTCTAAATATTTCACTGGTCTGTGAGTTGGAGTGATAGTGTAAATATTAGTAGGCTGTGAATAACTTTATTTTTTAAATATAAATGAAGATTTTAACTAAGTCTAATGGAATTGTTGAACTCCAAACACTGATGCATATCAGTAGGCTCAACACATCTAAAAAGTGGGTGGTGGGAGATTGTCTCCTCAAGTAGAGGAAAATGCTACTTATGATTTAGTCAAAGCTAATAACATGATATTGAAGCTGTGGCATAATATTTGGTTTTATTGAAACTATTCCTCCTCTTTTCTGTCCTGAAGACACTGATTTGAGTTAGGATATCCGTGGTATCTTTCTCAAATGGTCATTATTCATGTGAGCATTGTTACAATAAATGTAGGTTGGCTACACCTGTCAGTAGTATCTCAACTAAACCTAATACTGCTAACAGTTCATATATGCATGGACACCTTTTTCCAGAACGCATTAGATCATTTTGCATTCGATTGAAACCTTAAACCTTGAATTGTCTTGAAGCACATTCCACAAATGGTGACCCTTTGGAAGTTCAATGAAAGTTGTTATGGAGGATAGTGAGAAAGAACGAGTAGAATCTTACACAATTTTTGATATGCTTCCGGTGATTTGAACATGTTTTGTGAAACACCTATTTGCAATCTACTGTCATGTTCCCAACAGCCTTTTTTAACCTTTAATATTTGAAGGTAATGCAAAGATGCTGAAGAAATTTTTGATATGCTTCATTTAGTTTAACAGCACTCCACAAATTCAGTGGCATTGAAGTGAACTTCGGATCAAGCCCACCAGCTGCTGTCTTTGAAAGGTGAAGAATAACAAAGACCTAGAATTTGTGTGGTATCCTTTCACATGCGCAGGATATCCCAAAGTGCTTCACAGTCAATTAATTTTTTAGTAGTCTCTGTACACACTGAAAATTAAAGTTGATATTAGTTGAGGGGGAAAAGTTGACTTTTACATTTGGAGAATTCTCTGCTCTTTGGTGCAGTGAAATCTTGTGTATATATATCCAACAGTCGGATGAGGCCCTGGTATAATGTCTTATCCAAAAGACAGCATACCTGCAATAGAACTCTTTGTAATAGGCACTAATTCTTGCAGCAGAGTTATAGGATAATCGTGGATAGGTAAGAAATGCCAGCGGTGCCCACATCCCGTGAAAAAATAAAGAAACTAAAACACAACTCTGGTTGATGGGATCAATTCATGATAAAAGGGGGAAAACCTATTGAACTTGTCCTCACCCTGCCTGCCTGCTGCAGATGCATCTATCCACGACAGTGTTGAGAGGAGTGACCACCACACAGTCCTTGTGGAGACCAAGTCCCATCTTCGCAATGAGGATACCCTCCATCGTGTTCTGTCACACGACCATGGTGCTAAATGAGATAGACTTTGAACAGATCTAACGACTCAAAAATGAGCATTCATAGGCACACAGTGGATCATCAGGAGTAGCAGAATGTACTCCACTACGTGGCTCAACATTATCCCCCACTTTGCTATTATCACCAACCCGGGGGATCAGTCCAGGTCCAATGCAAAGTGCAAGATGGCATGTCAGGAGCAACACCAGGCATCCCTAAAAATGAGATGTCAACCAGGTGAAGATGCAACGCAGGACTAGTAGCATGCCAAAGAGCATAAGTAGCAAATAATAAACAGAGCTAAGCAACTCCACATCTGATGGATCAGATCCAAGCTCTGCAGTCCTGCCACATCTAGCCATGAATGGTGGTGGACAATTAAACAACTCGCTGGAGGAAGAGGCTCCACAAATGTTCCCATCCTCAATAATGGAGGAGCCGAGCACATCAGTGCAAAGGATGAGATATATATTTGCAACATTTGCCAGAACTATGAGTGGATGCTCCATCTTTGCCTCCTCCAGAGGTCCCCAAAAATTGCGCATACCAGCCTTCAGTCAATTCGACTCACTCTGTGATATCAAGAAATGCTGAAGGTATTGCAAATGCGATGGGTCCTAACAATATTCCAGCAGTAGTACTGAAGACTTGTGCACCAAAAACCTGTTCTCCTAGCCAAGCTGTTCCAGTACAGTTACAATACTGGATCTACTGGCAATATGGATCATTTATGAACCAGCCTCAGCTCAACCCATATCCATGGTCACCCTTGCAGATGTCAGAGCAGCCTTCTTGAAAATCAACCCACGGATAGTGACTGGCCTGGATGAGCACTCAGATATTGCGTGGACCAGCTGGCGGGGGTATTTGCAGACACCTTTAACCTCTCTTTAAAACAACCTGAGCTCCCTATCTGCTTCAAGAAGATGACCATCATCCCAGTATCAAAGAAAAGCTAGGCAGTGTGCCTTTATGACTATTGTTCAGAGGCTCTGAGATCCATTATTATTAAGTGCTTCAAAAAGGTTGGTCATGGCGTGAATCAATTCTGGCCCCCCAGATTGCCTGCATCCACTATGTTGCCTGGAACATAGAACAGTACAGCACAGTACAGGCCCTTCGGCCCTTGATGTTATGCCGAGCTATATCCGAGCCCAAGATCAAGATATCCCATTTCCCATCATTCCGGTGTGGTCCTTGTGCCTTTCCGATAACCACTTGAAAGTTCCTAAAGTGTCCAACTCCACTATCACAGCAGGCAGTGCATTCCACACCCCAACCACTCTCTATCTCCCACTTGTATTTTTCAGTAGAGTTCAGTAAGGGTTTTGCCCTCATCAGATTTCCATTTTTGTTTTGGACAACACACGTTTTTGTACTTTTCATATGTTTTCATATGTTTTTGTACTTTTCATATGTCAGAAAGGATAGTAGGACTAGGGGGCACAGCCTCAAGATAAAGGGGGGGGGGTGGTTTAGAATGGAGTTGAGGAGGAACTTCTTCACTCAAAGGGTGGTGAATCTCTGGAATTCTCTGCCCGTTGAAGTGGTGGAGGCTACCTCGCTAAATATTTTTAAGACGCGGGTTGATGGGTTTTTGATGAGAGGGGATTAAGGGTTATGGGGAGAGGGCGGGAATGTGGAACTGAGCCACGACAGATCAGCCATGATCTTATTGAATGGCGGGGCAGGCTCGAAGGGCTAGTTGGCCTACTCCTCCTATTTCTTATGTTCTTATAGTTATGCCCCTTAGTAACAGCTACTTCCACCCGAGGAAATAGTCTCTGCGTGTCCAGTCTGTCTATCCCCATCATCACTTATAAATCTCAAGTCGCCCCTCATCCTCCTCCCACTCTAAAGAGAAAAGCCGCAGCTCCCTCAACCTTTCCTCATAAGACCTACTCTCCAAACCAGGCAGCATCCTCATAAATTTCCTCTGCACTCTCTCCAATTCTTCCACATCCTCCTCAGAGTGAGGTGACCAGAACTGCACACAATATTCCAAATGTGGTCTCGCCAAGGTCCTGTATTGTTGCAGCATAACCCCACGGCTCTTAAACTCAAACCCCCGTTAATAAACACTAACACGCCATAAGCCGCCTTCACAGCTCTATCCACTTGAGTGGCAGCCCTCAGAGATCTGTGGATTTGAACCCCAAGATCTCTCTGTTCCTCCACATTGTTCAGTACCCTGTCATTGACCCTGTAATCAGCATTCAAGCTTGTCCTACCAAAATGAATCACCTTGCACTTATCAGGGTTAAACTCCATCTGCCACTTTTTGGCCCAGCTCTGCATCCTATTAATGTCTCTTTGCAGCCTGCAAGAGCCCTCCACCTCATCCATTACTCCACCAATCATGGTGTCATCAGCAAATTTACTAACCCACCCTTCAGCCCCCTCTTCAAGTCATTGATAAAAATCACATAGCAGAGGACCCAGCACTGATCTCTTTGGTACACCGCAGGCAACTGGCCTCCAGCCTGAAAATTTTCCTTCCACCATTACCCTCTGTCTTCTATGAGACAGCCAGTTACGTATCCAATCGGCCAAATTTCCTTCTATCCGACACCTCCTTACTCTTTTCATGAGTCTACCATGGGGAACCTTATCAAACTAAAATCCATGTATACAACATCAACTGCACTTCGTCTACACACTTAGTTACCACCTCAAAGAATTCAATCAAATTTGTGAGGCAGGACTTACCCCTCACGAAACCATGCTGACTATCCCAGATTAAGCTGCATCTTTCCAAATGGTCATAAATCCTATCCTTCAGGATCTTTTCCATTAACTTACCAACCACCGAAGTAAGACTCATTGGCCTATAGTTACCAGGGTCATTTCTGTTTCCTTTCTTGAAGAGAGGAACAACATTTGCCATTCTCCAGTCCTCTGGCACAATCCCTGTGATGTGGATATGCTGGCGTTGGACTGGGGTAAACACAGTAAAAAGTCTGACAACACCAGGTTTGAGTGTACTATTAAATAAATCAGTTGGACTTAAACCTGGTGTTGTCAGACTTTTTACAATCCCTGTGGACAGTGAGAACCCAAAGATCAAAGCTAAAGGCTCTGCAATCTCATCTCTTGCCTCCCAAGGTAGCCTAGGATGTATCCCATCTCGCCCAAGAGACTTATCGACCCTCAGGTTTTTCAAAATTGCTAATACATCTTCTGTCAGAACATCTACCTCCTCCATCCTATCAGCCTGTATCACGTACTCATCATCAAAAACATGGCCCCTCTCCTTAGTGAACACTGAAGAAAAGTATTTGTTCGACGCCTCACCTATCCCTTCTGCCTCCATGCACAAGTTCCCACTACTATCTTTGACTGGCCCTAACCTCACCACGGTCGTTTTTTTATTTCTCACACGAGTAAAATGCCTTAAGGTTTTCCTTTATCCGACCCACCAAGGACTTCTCATTTCCCCCTCCGAGCTCTCCTAAGCCCCTTTTTTAATTCATTCCGAGCTACCTCATGACCCTCAAGTGACCCAACTGAACCTTGTATTTTCATCCTTACATACGCTTCCATTTCCCTCTTGACAAGACATTCAATCTCCTTTGTGAACCATGGTTCCCTCACTCAGCCATTTCCTCCCTGCCTGACAGGGATTTACCTATCAGGGACGCGCAGTAACTGTTCCTTGAACAAGCTCTGCTTTTTGTTTGTGCCCATACCTGACAGTTTCTGTTCCCATCTTATGCTCCCTAATTCTTGCCTAATTGCTTCTTCATTACCCCGGCCCCAATTAAAAACCTTGCCCTGCTGTGTGACTCTACCTCTCTCCATTGCAATAATGAAGGACACCAAATTGTGGTCACTATCTCCAAAGTGCTCTCCCAAAAACAAATCTAACGCTTAGATTGGCCTGTTTCATTACCCAGTACCAAATCCAATGTGGCCCCACCTCTTGTTGGCTTATCCATATATTGTGTCAGGAAACCCTCCTGCACACACTGAACAAAAAGTGTCCCATCCGAAATATTCGACCTATAAAGATTCCGATCAATATTTAGAAAGGTCCACACCAGCCACCATCTCCCTGGCGTACACTCAACCCTTGGAACACCTGGATAACAAAGGCACCTATGTCAAATTCCTATTTATTGACTACAGCTCAGCCTTCAACACCATTAATCATACAAAACTCAACTCATCTCCAAACTTCGAGGTCTGGGGCTTGGCTGTTTCCTCCTGTGACTAGATCTGAGACTTCCAAACCCACAGACTGCAATCAGTAAGGATAGGCAACACCTCCACGATCATCCTCAACACCGGTGCCCCACAAGGCTGTCGTCAGCCCCTTACTATCCTCCTTATACACCAATGACAGTGTGGCCAAATTCCCCTTCAACTCGATTTTCATGTTTGCTGATGTCACCACTGTTGGACCTCAAAAAATGATGAGACGGAGTACAAGAATAAGATAGAGAATCTGGCGAACTGGTGCAACGACAATAATCTCTCCTTAGTGTCAACAAAATGAAGAAGACAGTCATTGACTTCAGGAAGTGGAGGATGTGCCCCTGTCTACATCGACGGGAATGAAGTGGAAATGATTGAGAGTTTCAATTTTCTAGGTGTCCAGATCGCCAGTAATCTGTCCTAGTCCCTCTATGCTGACTCTATAGTTAAGAGAGCCTACCAACTCCTCTATTTTCTCAGGAGGCTAAGGGCATGGCCGCTAGGACCCTCTCCAACTTCCTTCGATGCACTATAGAAAGCATTCTTTCTGGTTGTAAAAGACAGTAGGACTAGGGGGCACAGCCTCAAGATAAAGGGGAGGCGGTTTAGAACGGAGTTGAGGAGGAACTTCTTCACTCAAAGGGTGGTGAATCTCTGGAATTCTCTGCCCGTTGAAGTGGTGGAGGCTGCCTCGCTAAATATTTTTAAGAAGCGGGTTGATGGGTTCTTGATAAGAGAGGGGATTAAGGGTTATGGGGAGAGGGCGGGAAAGTGGAACTGAGCCACGACAGATCAGCCATGATCTTATTGAATGGCGGGGCAGGCTCGAAGGGCTAGATGGCCTACTCCTGCTCCTATTTCTTATGTTCTTATGTTCTTATGATTCCTGCTTTGTCCAAGACAGCAAAAAACTACAAAGGGTTGTGAATGAAGCCCAGTCCATCGTGCAAACCAGCCTCCCATCCATTGAAGCTATCTACATTTCCCACTGCCTCAGAAAAGCAGCTAGCATAATAAAAGACCACATGGACCCCGGACATTCTTTCTTCCAGCTTCTTCTGGCGGGAAAAAGATACAAAAGTTTGAGGATACATACCAACTGACTCAAGAACAGCTTCCTTCCTGCTGCCATCAGACTTTTGAGTGAATCTACCTTGCATCAAGTTGTCTTTCTCTACATCTTAGCTATGACTGTAACACTATATTCTGCACTCTCTTGTTTCCTTCTCTATGAATGGTATGCTTTGTCTCTATAGCACATAAGAAGCAATACTTTTCACTATACTAATACACGTGACAATAATAAATCAAATCAAGTGGAAGTCGATGAAATTTCCAGTTTCACTACCTGCTGAAATGATTGTAACTCCAAAGCTGAAAACATTATTTACTTAAAAAGAAAATTTCAATCTTAAAACCAATTAAGATGCCAGCACACAATTTAATTGTCTTAGTGAATCCAACTGTTTTTCAGTTTATAAACTCTACACATTAGAGAATCTAGACAATTTTTGAATGCCCATTGCATTTAATGCCTGGATTTTAAGATGACCCAAGGCAACACAACATAACAATTGTAACAAATTTACCAGGCAAATCTTTGCAATTTGTTGGCTCTAGATAAAATGTGTAACGAGATGTGTAACAAGCAGATCGTTGTTCGCATTGAAGAGTTGTTCTGTATTCTAGTAATTTGCTGCAACCACTTGGATGATTATCAAGGCATTCAGAAACCTGTGCTGAGGCATGTAGAAAACCCAGATTATTTATTAAGTTCCACTTAAAAGTAAAATACTGTGGATGCTGGAAAACCAAGAAAATTCTAGATAAACCAACAGGTCTGACACCATCTGTGCCAATTTCTTAAGCTTATTTGTGTTTTCCACACAACTGGTAGTTTGATTATTCGATTGGATCTCTACAAGATCCCCAGTATGACTCTGATGAATGATAGCTGCTTCAACAGTACGGTGACTCTTGCAATTGATGATACAGGATGTCATACGTGACCCCTATGGATCAATCCTTGAGATGCATCACTCTGAGATGATCTGTTCTTTCACTGATCACAAAACTAATAGCATTCATTACATGGGATTTCCTTGGCTCTTCAAGCTATGACCACTGTTGCTGAGTTCCACTTGTTCTTTTCCTCTTGGCCATTTTTATCTTTTTATTTACATTTCGTGCTTTCACTCCACAAGTTCCTTCACTGCTTATGGTTGAGTGCTGTGTTGATTTTTTACTGGGCCTAATAGGTTTCCTAGTTACTTTCACCTTTTTAACAGGACTAGTTTTTTTTTTCCCCTTGGCTTTGATGCAGCTTGGCTGCTTCTCATTTAGATTAAGGTCACAAACATTGTAGTTCTCAGTGAAGTTTATCTAACCTTTTTTTGTTCTCCACTCTTACTTTCTGGCTGTGGCTTGCCTCACTTTCTGACTTTTTGCAGTTTTATTGTTTGCCTGTAATTCATTGTTACAGCTTTCAGGAAACTTATTATAATTCAAGAGAATGGGAAACCATCCATTTTACTTTCAGTTCTTCTTTTTAGTCATTTTCGGGTTTTTTTAGGTGTTGATCTCTCCTTTTCCCCTTCCCCTTTATTTTTCTGGCTGTATGGAGAGCCTGTTTTTCTCTCCCAGTTGTAACATTGATCCTTTTGTCAATTTCATCCCTGGATTCAGTTGGGATTATTTTTAAATAGATGTCTTCACCTCTTCAAAAACTTCAGAACTTCTCTGCAGGAAGTCCCTCAGTACAGGGGTTGAGACCCGGACCCGCTGCAGGGCCTGTTTGGATTGGGAAATCTACAAAAGCACTCTTGAGGCTTTAATTCGCTTTATTCTCTTTTTAGCCTCTGAACATATTAACTGCAGCTAATATTTTCTTTTAAAAAACTTCATCTCAGATTTCTCCTTATTAAATCTGAAATGCAGCTTTCTTCTAGCTGGTGTTATAGTTCAGCTCAAACTTCAAAGTGTTTTATGAAGCACACCTGAACCAAAATTTTTGTTGAATTTGGCTAGGACAAGCATGATATGTTCAATTTAAGGTACGATTCAAGTGACCTGTTAGGGAGCTTTTATCAAACGAAGTTTATTTAAGAATATAGTGAAGTTGTATGGCAAGAAAATTAGCAGGAATTTTTATCAATTACAATCGAACAAAACAACCACAATAATGGATATACTTAACCTATGTGTGCGCGTATTGTTGTAATCAAAACCAACATCCAATAACAAAACCCTTTAAACAGATTTATCACTGCACAGGCTAAAGCTCACATAATATTGGAGTCCAGTTTCCTGGATTGAATGCTGATTTCAAATCATCTTAAAAACTCAAAGCAGCTTATAGTCATCAGCTCCCCAAAATACCAAAACATAAATCCTTTACTGTGCAGCCACTAAAATAGATTCTTCACTGCAGGATGGCAAACAAGATGTGCTTTCAGCTAACTGGTAAAACTTCCAAAACAAAAACAGAGAGAGAGAGGCTTCTTTCAGCTATGCTTCTAACATTGCAGCCAAAACCAAACTGAAACCTGATCTCTTGTCATCCGACCTACCCACAGTTTTTCTGTCCTCCCACAATGACATCACCTAAGGCTGTGATAATTAAAAAAAAACTCTTAAAGGTACACTAACATCACACTGGATATATCATCCTTTTATTTGTTTTTTTTTGCTTTTCCTTGCTCTTAAAGCTAATCTCTCCAATTACAATTACATTTTTAAATATTTCCGATCTGTTTCCTTGCCTGACGACACCACGTTTAGTACTTCAACTGCCCCTCAGGGTCTGGCACTTCCTCAACAAGCAGTGAAATTTGCACAGGAACAGTGGGAGAGACCTCATCCTGAGTGTGACACAGCCACAGAGTGAGTGTGGGGCTGTCAAGAATTTGGAGCTGAGTGGGAATTTGTTGCAGAAGAGAAAAAGGTGCTTTTTATCCTTGCTTTCTAACTTTTAAATCTTCAGAGAATGGTCTTGTCCTGCTTTAGTAGTAGAAGACACAAGACAAAGAGCTGATTCATAAGTAGTGGGTAAGCTCAGGTAAATGTTTCATACTTTTATTACCTTATAGTTTGAGGTTTGTTTTGTGGTTTATGGTTTGTAAGGGTTATATTAGGTAATAACACGGAGCAGGAATGAAATGCCCCAGAAAATTGGATGTAATCTGATGTCAAGCATCTTCCAAAAATTTAATTTAAAGGGGAAAATCATGTCAGAAGAACTCCAAGCCTTGATATGCTCCTCGTACTCCATGTGGGAAACCAAGAACATTTCTAGTACCCGGGTCAGCATGTGTATAGGAAGTGTCTGCGGTCCTGGAAGCCTGGGTTTTGGAGCTGAATTGGTGGCTGGGGAAACTGGAGCATCTGTAAGATGGAGAGTATCATGGATAGCATGTATGAAGAGGTAGTCACACTGCAGGCTAAAATTCCCCAGGCAAGAAGGAAATGGGTGACTAGCAGACAAAGCAAGAAGGTGAGGCACGCAGTTCAGGAATTCCCTGAAAAAAGATGGACTGTTGAGGGGATGACAACTTGGGAAAACAGCAGCAGCCAAACTTGTTAAGCTACGGTTGGTTCTGCTGTAGAGGGGAGGAGTGAAAAGTGCAAGATTGCATTAGTTATGGGGGAATAGACGGGCATTTCTCTGGCTGCAAACAAGACTCTAGGATGGTATGTTGCCTCCCTGGTCTAGGATCAAAGATGTTCTAAGAGGTTTCAGGACATTCTGGAGGGGAAGGGTGAACAGCCAGTTGTGGTAGCAATGACATAGGTAAATGAAAAAGGTATGAAGTCCTAAAAGCAGAATATAGGGAGTTAGGAAGAAAGTTGAGAATTTGGACCTCAAAGGTAGTGATCTCAGGATTACTATCAGTGCCACATGCTAATCAGAATAGAAATGGAATATTTTTAATGAATATGTGGCTGAAGTGTTGCTATGAGGGGGATAATTTCAGATTTCTGGGGAATTGGGACTTGTTCTAGGGGAGGCGGGAGCATTACAAACTGGATGGGTTACACCTAGGCAGGACTGAGTGGGGTTAAACTAAATTAGCAGGAGGATGGGAACCTATTCAAGAGTTTAGAGGAGGGAGAAACAAGGACAAAAAACAGAGACGAAAAGAGGAACAAGAAAAGTGATAAGCAGTGAAACAAAGGGCCATAGAGGAGGAATTCCTGCAATTTATACGGGATGATTTTCTGGACTAATTCATTGAGGAGCCAACTAGAGAGTAGGCCACTCTAGACTGGGTATTGTGTAATGAGAAAGGAATAATTGGCAATCCAGTTGTGCGAGGCCACTTGGGGCAACCATAACGTGATACAATTTTTCATCAAGTTGAAGAGTGACGGAGTTGATTCTGAGACATGGGTCCTGAATCTTAATGAAGGAAACTACGATGAAATGAGGTGCGAGTTGGCAATGATAGATTGGGAAATGTTACTTAAAGGGATGGCGGTGGATAGGCAATGGCAAAGATTCAAGGAGTGCATGGATGAACTACAACAATTTTTTATTCCTGTCTGGCGCAAAATTAAAAGGGGTACGGTGTCCAAACTAGGGCTTACAAGGGAAATTTAAGATAGTATTAGATCCATAGGAGAGGCATACAAATTGGCCAGGAAAGACAGGGTTTATTGACAGTAAGGAACTGAAGGAGATCAATATGAGTAGAGAAATGGTGTTGGGGAAACCAATGGGGTTAAAGGCCGGTAAATCCCAGGACCTGATCATTTATTTCTGAGTTCTTAAGGAAGTGGCTCAAGAAACAATGAATACATTGATGGGCACCTTCGAAGATTATATACTCTGGAACAGTCCCTACAGAAGGGAGGGTAGCTAACATAACCCCAAAGAAGTAGATAGAAAATGGGGAATTATGGACCAGTAAACCTGACATCGGTAATGGGGAAAATTCTAGAATCCATTATCAAAGATTTTATAGCAAAATACTTGGAAAACAGTGGCAAGGTTGGACAGAGTCAGCATGGATTTATGAAAGGAAAATCTTGTTTGATAAATAAATTAGCATTCTTTGAGGATATAACTAGGAGAGTTGATGAGGGGGAGCCAGTGGATATGGTTTATTTGGACTTTCAGAAGGCTTTCATCAAAGTCCCACGCGCGATATTAGTGTGTAAAATTAAACGTGGAAGTGGGGATAGTGTATTGAGATGGAAAGAAAAGTCATTGGCAGACAAGAAAGAAAGAGTAGGGGATGAAGTGGAAATGTCGAAATGGTCCCTCGTACACTCAAGTAAGCTTGCAGGTTCAGCAGTAGTAAAATAGACAAATGCTATGTTGGTCTTTTGTAGCGAGAGGATTCAAGTATGGGAGCATGGATGTCTTGATGTAATTACACAGGGCCTTGAATAGATCACCCCTTGAATATTGAGTGCAGTTTTGGTCTCCTTATCTGAGGAAGGATGCTGTTGCTCTAG
Organism: Carcharhinus amblyrhynchos; assembly: GCF_965287045.1. Classification (NCBI taxonomy): domain Eukaryota; kingdom Metazoa; phylum Chordata; class Chondrichthyes; order Carcharhiniformes; family Carcharhinidae; genus Carcharhinus; species Carcharhinus amblyrhynchos. The sequence goes on from NC_137327.1 coordinate 22,438,918, forward strand.
AGGGACTGTAGAGAAGGTTTACTAAACTGATTCCCAGGATGGCAGGACTGACATATGAGGAGAGATTGAGTTGCTTATGATTGTCTTTGCTGAAGTTCAGAAGAATTAAGAGGGGAATCTCATAAAAACCTACAAAATTCTAACAGGATTGGAAATGGTAGATGCAAGAAGGATATTCCTGATGGTGGGTATGTCCAGAACCAGGAGTCGGAGTCAGAGAATATAGGTATACTGTTTAGGACAGAGATAAGGAGAAATTTCTTCACCCAGAGAGTGGTCAGCCTATGGAACTCACTACCACAGGAATTAGTTCAGGCCAAAACATTGAACGTTTCCAAGAAGCAGTTAGATACAGCACTTGAGGTGAAGAGGATTCAAGGATATGGGGTGGGGGGTGGTGGAGGGAGGTGGGTTGAGACAGGATCAGGCTATCGAGTTGGATGATCACAATGAATGGCAGAGCAGGCTTGAAGGACCGAATGGCCGTTTTTTTTTTAGTTTCAATGTTTCGAACTCTGAATCTATTTGCCCAAAGGTAACGCTCTTTTTCCAACTTCAGTAAACTGGATAAAGACCGGTAGACTGTGCCATTCAGCCGATCCAATCTTCCTCATGAATATATTATCTTGTGGCTGTTATGGCATCATCAAGAAATTTGAGATTTTGTTCACAACAAAAGGTATTTATTGATAAGAAAAACTTGCTACAGGAGTTGCTGCCCTGAAACTGCAACTCCAGTCTTTGCATGTTTACAACATGGCTTCTAGAGGATTCTACCTGAGGGAGTACTCCGTCCTCTGGTGTGATTGCTCACTTGCAGTTCCATTGGCCCCTCAATTCAAGCGACTTACTTCTGCTGTACTGTCTTAAAGAGAGAGACCCACATACATAACAGTTTTGGTTTTAACTTTGAAAAATTCCCTAGATTCAGGGAAAGTTCCATTAGATTAGAAAGTAGCACATGATGCCTTATGTATGAAGGAGGGGGACAGGAAATATCAGACTAGTCAACTTCGTATCTGGCATTGGAAAAATGAAGCTGTTATTGCAAATGTTATAGCAGGGCACTTTGCCCTAATTTAGTTTAGTTGTTTCTGAATCAACATGGTTTTGTGAAAGTGAAATCTTCAATTACTTCCAGGCTCAGTGGGCTGAATGGCCTCCTTCTGCACTAGGGATTCTATGATAATCTGTTGGAGATTTTTGAAGGAGTCATGTGCTGTGAAGAAACTGGATGTCCTGCACTCCAATTTCCAGAAGACATTTGATAAGGTGCCACACATCAAATGTTATTGTAGAAGATAAAAGCTCATGAGATAAGGGGGAATATATATTGACATGGAAGAAAATTGGCTAGCTAGCAGGAAACAGTAGGCATAAATGGGTCCTTTACTGGTTGGCAGAACGATGTGGTGTTGCCAGGAAGAGAGAAGAGCGACTGCATGGTGGCCATTGGATTTATGCCACACTATCTGTAACCCCCACGATTTGCCTGAGCTTGCAAAGTCTCACTAACTGACCTGGTTTGAGACAATTCACACCTCTTTAACCTGTGCTTAACCCTCTCTCCACACTCACTGTCTGCACCTGTAAAAATTTGATTACCTATTAAAACTCGCATTCCAATCATTATCTTGTAATTGAGTTTGTGTCTATGTATATCCTGTTTGTGAAACAAATCCTGCACTCACCTGATGAAGGAGTGGTGCTCTGAAAGCTCGTGCTATCAGATAAACCTATTGGACTTTAACCTAGTGTTGTGAGACTACTTGCTGTGGTTGGCAGAATATAGCATGTGACATACCACAGGAATCAATGCTGGGGCAAATTATATAAACGACTTGGGTGATGGGACTGATGTTATGTTGCAACATTTGCTAATGGCACAAAAATAGGTTGGAAATTAAGAATGTGAAGTGGACATAAGGAAGCTACAAATACGCGTAAGTTGAGAGTGGACAAAGATCTGGAAAATGGACTGTCATGTGGGCAAGTGTGAAATTGTCTGTTTTGGCAAAAAGAATGAAAGAGAAGCATATTCTCTAAATGATGGGAGTTTGCAGAGTTCTTGAGATGCAGAGGGATCTGTGTGTTCTAGTGAATGAGTTGCAAAGACTAGTATACAGGTCCAGCAAGTAACTACAAAAGCTGTATAAGGTTGTTGTTTGTTATGAGGAGGATTGAATGCAAAAACAAAGAGGTTATGCTTCAGGTGTGCAGGTCACTGGTGAGACCATATCTGGAGTGCTGTGTGCAACATTTGTTTCCTTATTTAAAGAAGGCAGTAAATGTATTAGAAATAATTCCAAGAAGGTTTGTGAGACTAATACCAGGAATGAGCATGTTGTCTTTGAAGAAAGGTTGGACAGACTCTGCTTGTATTGGATAGAGTTTATAAGAATAAGAGGCAGCTTGATTGAACCACAAGATCTTAGCAGATCTTGACAGGGTCGATGTGGGGGGGATGTTTCCTCTTCAGAGAGATTTTGGGAATGAGGGTTCAGTGTTTAAAAATTAAGAATGAAGACAACTTTTTCTCTCTGTGGATAGTGATTCTTTGGAATTTCCCCATCAAAAGGCAGTCGAAGCAGAATCCTTGAATATTTTTAAGGCAAAGCTAGAATGATACTTGATAAATAAGGCGTAAAAAACTATTGGGGGTGAGCAAGAGGTTATAATCAGATCAGCCATGAGCTTATTGAAGTGTGGAGCAGACTTGAGGGGCCAGTTGGCTGACCCCTGTTCCTAATTTGTATGTTTGTACATGAGCAATATCATTAATCTACACAGACTATGCAGAGTATCTTAGAAACAAAGCCAGAGAAACCTCCATTACATATTGGGCTAGGTTTTGCAGGGTTCTATATCCCCCACACCAACTGACTTAAAAGTCCACAGGGAGCCTGTCCACCAAATGGCCGGCTGTCCCCACAGCCATTTTGCACTGGAAGCGGCGCTAATTGTCTAAGGTCAAGATTTCCATTGCCATCTGAGGAAAAAGTCTTGTGCTAGAGAACTGCCAGCTGTGGGTCCTTGCCCCTGGATCTCTCCCTGCAGTTGGTAAAACCATGCCAGAACAAAGTACTTATGTGGTCACTTGATGGACCTAATAGGCCTGTGGATAGATGGACTGCATAATGCCCACCCCAGCTGTTTAGACCCCAGGCACTTGCCACATTGGCCTGTGTATCAGGACTTCTACAGCATCCTGACACGTTTTTCAGTCATACGTATGGTCTCTGACAATCTGGAGATCAGAAGATTTGGCTCTCTCTCGTTGGAGGAAGAAGGCAGATCCCTGAATCCTGGTAGCCACGTAAGTTATGGTATCATTGCTTCTTGCCATTTTCTGACCTGCACTTACAGGTTTGTAATTTTAAGTTACTGCAGATATAAATTGTCCTAATGACACTCATGTGGTTACTAAAGATTCTACTTCACTTGGAGGCAGAACACTGAATTAACTAAATGGAAAAAGAATTGAAAAGACTTGTAACTATATTATACTTGTCACGTCCTTAGGATGTCCTAAAACACTTTACATTCAGCACTCCTAAACTGTTGTAATGTAGGGAAGTGCAACAAACAATTTGTGCATAAAAGTCATGCAAATGGGGAAGAGATAGATGGTCAAACAATATATTTTTTAGTTGGGTTTGTTGAGGAATGAACTTTTGCCAGTGTACTGGCAGAACTCTCCTACTTTTCAAAATAGTCTGACAGGATTGCTTCCATCCACCTGAAGGGGTAGATGGGGCATTTCTAATAGTGCAGCACTCACTTTATATTGTAGTGATTCACTTGGATTCTGTGCTGCAGTCTCTGGAGTTTGACTAGAACCAATGAATTTCTGACTCCCTGAAGTGAGAGTGCTACCACTGACCCAAGGCATTTGATTAAATAATGACTAACTGCCTGATGAATAATACCCATTGCTCCTATTTGTTAGGGAATAATCTTTCCAATACATGGTCTGCAAGCAGAACATAGACTTTTCATTTCATGATGTCAAATATAGACCTTTAGTTCCATAATGTGAAATTTATATGTAAGTTCATAAAGCAATTAATATATTGGGCTGTAAGTGCTCCTTGCAGTTGGCAGGATGGTCTTAATCTTTGTTGAAGCTCTTAACTTGCTTGTTCAAAGGTACTCTGTGAGGTTAATTCATGGTATGTGAATGAAAAGGTTGACATATGGTTTTGTTGCTGGGTACCAATAATATTATTACATAACATATCAAAACGTTCTCCCAGTATTTTCTATCAGTAATATCCCTGTGTGCTGAGCACAGAAGTTAACCAGATGTAAATACTTAAAAAAAACTGATAGAAGATCTGTCCAACACTCATACTGACTCATTTTACAACAAAATGAGAGCTGTTTATTATAATGAAGAAAGCTGCATGTTGAAGCACTAATTTGCAATGACATAGTGAATTATAGTGGAAGAAACTGAGATGAGTTGATGAGTTTGCTCAAAACATTTTTGTACACCTCCTATGCTTCTGCCAATCTTGCTTTGACATTACTTATTTTATTGCTCTGTCCTTTTTTGCATATTCTATGCTACATTAACAGAATGAAAATAATTCTCTTAAAGTATGTTGAAAAAGATTGTTGTAACATTCTTACTGTAGAATGACAGTTATATGACAAATGAATTTAATGTGTGAATATGATTTAAGCAGTCAGTGAAAACATTGTGTGTACTGTGTTCAACTTAAAAATGATTTATCATATTACAGCTAAAAAGATAATCCATGCAAAACCTTGGAACGTAGAATACTTATTACACAACACAGGTAGTCAAGCTATCTTTGTGTGCTAATGAAAGATAGTTTGTCATATGAATTTATAAACCCATAACCACTGTTTTGGGTTTTTCATCACATGGGTATCATGTGCATTCCTGCTATGGTAGTTATTACATTTAGTTGTGAAGATTGGAAAAATGTTAATATTTTCAACTAACTTTTTTTTATTTGTAGAATCTGTGTATGACCTACTGCCAAAGGAACTGCAGCTTCCAACAAGTGGGACAAGTATTGCATCAATGAGCCAGAAAAGTGGTGGTGAGGCAACATCTCCTTCTTCAGCTGCAGTTGCTCCTGGTATGCAGTACCATTTAGCTTTTTCTCCTTTTTCTTTTTTAATTCCAGTATGATTGCTAGCAATTATATGTATTGCTGGCAATAGTACAAGGCACAGCTGAACTGCTCTAATTTTCAGAAAATCACACAATGTAATCAGTGAATGTTCTAATCAGCTACATTATCTGTGTGGGGAAAAAAAGAGTGTGCTGGAAGTATAGCCAGGTACAGCATTAAATTACCTTGGTCCCTAAAACGTGCAACTTTTTCAATGAGCACTTATTGTGCAGTATATATTTTTTGAACTTGCAAATCTTGTTTTACATAGTATAGCTGTTTTAAAACTTAATTTGAAATAACAATTAATATTGCACCAAAAATATCCTTAAACTATTTAATGGTAGAATTCGTTATTTATAGGTATTATTGACATACTTTTGGGAAATATCTTTGCTTTGCATATTGGCTGTTTCTGTCCTATATTTAATCCACCTTGCTACAGAACCATCAATTCAAATTTTCAAAACAAATTGTTTTCTTTAGATTTCTGGTACTAAACTCTAATCCATATTTTCAATTTCTAAGTCTGCCCTTTAGTAAGTCTGAATTTTGAAGCTAATCTGTCAACTAACTTAATTTATTTTCCCCTCAAATTACTGTAGTTTTTGATAAACTATTTAAAGCTAATTGTTGTAGGTAAAATAATACCTCTGAGACTGTTGGTGAGTCAAAATACAGTGGTTTTTATTTCAAAACTCTGGGGTTTATTCCAGAATTTTGGAAGAAACGGGGACTACCAAACTTATAGAACACAAACACAAGTGGGCATTTATACATCATGAGTCTTAGTGTCAATCATGGCACAAGTTCGGCAGCTGCAGTCATGACACATGGTCACAATTCAAAACCTTTCTGCAGCAGTACCGGCATCCCTGTCTTTGAAGTTACTTGTGCGATCGTGGCTGTCCCAGCAGGACTCTTCCTGTTAAAAGCCGGTATCACGATCTGCCATCAGCAGCTGTCAAAAGCCAGCACAGCCTCAAGATAGGGGGGGGGGGGGGGGTTAGAACGGAGTTGAGGAGGAACTTCTTCACTCAAAGGGTGGTGAATCTCTGGAATTCTCTGCTTGTTGAAGTGGTGGAGGCTGCCTCGCTCAATATTTTTAAGACGCGGGTTGATAGGTTTTTGATAGGCAAGGGGATTAAGGGTTATGGGGACAGGGCGGGAATGTGGAACTGAGCCACGACAGATCAGCCATGATCTTATTGAATGGCGGGGCAGGCTCGAGGGGCTAGATGGCCTACTCCTGCTCCTATTTCTTATGTTCTTATGTATTGTAAGCTACCATCTGTGTAACAATGTCCAACTAACACAAATAGGTAAGATTTACAAAGTATAAAATAAGAGCCACATTAAACTATCTATCTGTTTTTATAAAAATGAGAGTTAAAGCATAATGTTGGCAAGTGTGAGGTGGTCCACTTTGGTAGGAAGAATGGTAGGAAGGACTATTACTTACGGGGCGAAAAACTGCAGCAGGCGACGGTGCAGAGGGACCTCGGGGTCCTTGTGCATGAGTCGCAAAAACCCAGCTTGCAGGTGCAGCAGGTGGTCAGGAAGGCGAATGGGATGCTGGCCTTCATAGCGAGGGGGATTGAAAGTAAAAGTAGGGAGGTCTTGCTGCAGCTGTATAGGGCATTGGTGAGGCCGCAGCTGGAGTACTGTGTGCAGTTTTGGGCGCCGCACCTGCGCAAAGATATTTTGGCCTTGGAGGGAGTGCAGAGGAGGTTTACTAGGCTGATACCGGAGTTGAGGGGGTTGAGCTATGAGGAGAGGCTGAATAAACTAGGCTTGTACTCGTTAGAGTTTAGAAGAATGAGTGGAGATCTCATTGAGACGTATAAGATGATGAATGGGATGGATAGGATAGAGGTGGAGAGGCTCTTCCCGCTCAAAAAAGACAGGACTAGGGGACACAGCCTCAAGATAAAGGGGGGGCGGTTTAGAACGGAGTTGAGGAGGAACTTCTTCACTCAAAGGGTGGTGAATCTCTGGAATTCTCTGCCCATTGAAGTGGTGGAGGCTGTCTCGCTAAATATTTTTAAGACGCAGGTTGATGGGTTTTTGATAAGAGAGGGGATTAAGGGTTATGGGGAGAGGGCGGGAAAGTGGAACTGAGCAGCGACAGATCAGCCACGATCTTATCGAATGGCGGGGCAGGCTCGAAGGGCTGGATGGCCTACTCCTGCTCCTATTTCTTATAACTTATATAAGGACATGAACAAATAACTTGTATTAATGCCAGGAACAGTATAAGCTAAAGGAGATAAACCATGATGAAGGGTTATGTTTGTGACATATTCTAAGTACAAAATCTATTAACCCTTTCCCTACTTCATAATATTAAGCAACATATATTCATCAATGCTGAATGAACTACTCATTTGTAATGGGATATGATATTGCTAGCAAATGAGCAGTAATTTCTGATCGTTTTATTGTTTCCCCTCCCTCTCAATATTTTCTTTTCCTCTCATCCTCTTTACCTTTCAGCAGCATACCTTTTGCTAAATCACCCAATTTTTTAAAATTCTACTTTATCTTCCAGTTTTTTTTGTCTGTATCTTTCTGAAACCATTTTACCATCCTGCCCACCAGGGGAATTGTAACAGGTGGGACATAGAACATCACACACAGGTCCGTTGACCTCAGGCAGGATTTTTTTACCGTGGGGCAAGTGCGGCCAGAAAATCCCACTCCACATTTCAGTGTGTTATTCTTTTTATCTGTCTTCTGCCTCCTTTCTGTAAGTCATCCACAATATGCCTGTCAAAATTCCTCCCCTTGTCTTTTTCCCTCCTTTTTGTCTTCCATACCTCTTTTCCTATTTCATTATATCCTACTGCATATTTCTTCTTTTCCTATCATTGTCCTTGGAGACATGACAGCAGAATCAGAACTTTGATCCTAAAGTGCCAACAGGAATTGTTGTGTTTTTCCCATGGTACAGACCACAGATCCTACCTCAACCATTGATGCCTTTGGAGAAACTTTTTCTTATAAAGCAGGAAAAAAACAGGTTAACAAAAATACATGTCCATACTGGTGTGATGCCACCTTCTTTGAATCCCTCCAAAGAATCTTGAAACAAGCAAATAGTATCAATGTTTTTTTCACTATCCTCCTGTAACATTTTCAAATTAGTGGAAAATTCTTAGGGAAGAAGGTGACACTAGAAGGAAGCAGATGGCTCGAGCTGGCATGCAAAGGCAGGGTGAACATCCAGAGGGATTTCCAGAGACAGTGGTCAGGCGGGATGTAGGATTGGGCTGTTATCTTGGAAGTAGAGAAAGGTGTGTTCAGGCAAATTTGGGGCAGTTTGCAAGGTCTGGGCTCACTTGAAGGTGAACAGGAACTACTTTTGGCAATAGACTAGTCAGTTGATTATCTGCTGCTTTTAGACACGTTGATGTTATTGAAACTTTAATTTTCCCACAAATGCTTGACTGAATAGCTATCACAAAAGTGGTTTTGACTTCATATTGGTGCAAACTATTTAATGTAATTTGAGAGCAAACTTACTTGAGGCAAAATTGAGAGAGTAAGATCACTTGAAGCAAAACTGAGCAACATTTCATTTCACAAAGCACAGGGCTTGTAAATACTTCCATTGGAACTTTAGCACTGCTGCTTCACAGCTCCAGGGACCCGGGTTTGAATCCCGGCCTGGGTCACTGTCTGTGTGGAGTTTGCACATTCTCCCTGTGTCTGCGAGGGTTTCCTTTCGGGTGCTCAGATTTCCTCTCACGCTCCAAAGATGTGCGGGCTAGGTTGATTGGCCATTTAAATTGCCCCTTATTGTCCTGGGATGCATAGGTTAGAGGGGTTAGTGGGTCAATATGTAGGGATATGTGGATAGGGCCTGGGTGGGATTGTGGTTGATGCAGACTCGATGGGCCAAATGGTCTCTTTCTGCACTGTATGATTTTAAGTTCACTATTTTGACACTTCATTTAGTTTTCTACCACTAGATGCTGCAAATGATGCATGAAAATTTTAGGGAAGCAATATGTATCTTATACACGGTCAGTGTTACTCTTATTTGAAGAGAGATAAATCTTCAAAGTTAGCAGTTGGGTGTTGAGATTTTTGTATTCGGAGGTTTGAGAACAAATGTTCATTTTGTAAAAATCCTGAAACTTAAGATATTCTACAATTGAGATGTAACATAAGGAAGAACAATAGCCTTTATGTTCAAATTTATTTTCTCTTTGCTATTTTTAGTGAAAAAGTAGACTCTAAAGCGAGCTTTCTACTAAAAAATAGTGAATGGAGATTTGCAACCTCCTTTTTTTTATTTCCTTGCTTGAAAATCTTTAATCAGAACAGGTACTCAATTTTTTTGTTAACCTTAGCTTCCAAGGTTATTTCAATTCTAGTTGGTATTATTCACAAGCTTTAGTATTTAAAAAAAAATCTGTCCACCTCAAATCACTTTATTTTGTTTGCTTCCATATCAGTTTGTTTTTCTTCTATGTTTGATTTGCAATGATATAACTGTTTTATGATTTTCTTTCTTAGAGATCTATAGTTGCAAAATTACATTTTATCTTTATATTTAATAAGAGGCACCAATATTTTTTAAATGAAGATATTCTTAATGGCATAAATTATAATTAAATCTAAGTTTTCTTTCAGAGGGAATCAACTTATAATGTTTAAACGGAAAGTGAGTGGCAGAGTATGAATATATGTGACTCAGAGAAGGAGGAAGTGATAAGTAAAGTCTGATGTTTGGGGTCAGAGTATGGTGCTGTGCAGGGGTGTCAGGAAGCTTAGTTAAGAGCAGTGGAACATTTTTAGAAAATGATGGAAAGGTGGCTGGGTTGGTTCAGTTGAGTAGGCCATTAAATGTTAGGTTAGGGTGCATCTGTGGTCAGGTGTTCAGGAGGACTGGGTTATGTTACACAATGTATGGCAGCCTTGGAAGTTATGGTAGCCCATGGCAGTGATGAGCAATGTTGCTGAAGCGATTTGCAAGATTTTAATTTTGTTTCTGAGTTACTGATCATTTTTATCTCAATTATAACTGCTCAGGGGTGTTCAGGATCTTATGAGATAAATGCACTTTGTCAATAAAGACCAAGTGAACATAAGAACATAAGAAATAGGAGCAGGAGTAGGCCATCTAGCCCTTCGAGCCTGCCCCGCCATTCAATAAGATCATGGCTGATCTGAAGTGGTATTGGGTTTATTTCCTTGTTTGATTAATTGTCATGAGGGAAAAACAGTGCCTTTTGATTTGGATGGAAAATCAGTCCTGGTGACTATTTGGTCAACCTTTTTTCAAAGTGCACATCAATTGATGTTGGAAAGTACTGGATCAGACTTTGCTATGGTGCACTTCATTGACACACAGGCTGCTGGGACTGAGTAAACCATATCACAATAAGTGAACAATCTGAGAGAGGAGAAAATTGGAAGAAATACGCAGTGGTGTAGAAAACCTGCAGTATAGATTCTTCCCAATTCAGAGTTTGCCCTCATTCAAATAATTATATAATTCAATATTTTAGTGTGATACTTCCATTTTTGTTGTGTTACCAACATTTATTTAATTCGGATTATTGGTTAATTTAACTTTGGACAAGGGAAAACTGATTTTGAATTATATTTTCATTATTCATAATTGAATTTGTGTAGACCAAAAATGCTTTGTTTCATTTCAAAATGAATCATGTTAAAACCGTGTAATAAAATTACTTAATTCCCTGAAGGACGGGGTGAGGCTGCTAACAAGATTGAGTTGTTGCCAAGTAATGTTGCTTGTATGTTCTTTTCTATGGTACAAAGGCTGCTTCCATGTATGGTATTGCGATATTGCCATTTTATTCTTCATTATCAGCATGGCCACCTTCTCAAATTAATGCATTTGGTACATATTCTGCAGTATCGTTATATTCCAACCTATATGTGAACTTGGGAATCCAGCAATAGAAAATACAAAAGTAAAACACTGCATGCTAGAAATCTGAAATGAAAACAGATAGTATCTGAAATACTCAGCAAATTAGGTCATATCTATAGAAAAAGAAAGAGATTCAATGGTTCAAGTCAATGACATTTCATCAAAACTGAAAAAAGTTAGAGTTGTTTATAATCACAAATTTTAAGCAAGTACGAAGGCTAGGAACACGGGGCAGGGGTGGGGTGTATTAGGGTTAGGGTGATAGGGTGGAACACTAGAGATCAAATGGTTGAAGGGATGACAGTGCAAGGCAAAACAAGGTGGTCATGGGACAAGTAATAGAACAAAAGACAGTTGAGATGAGTTGTAAATGAGAACAGCAGAATCACCGCCTCCAGCTGTCTGAGAAAATGGAGACAGAGGTTATGATCTGAAATTAATAGGGGGCGATTCTCCCAGCCCGTTGCGCTGTTTCACAGACTCCCTGCTGGGCACCACGGCCTCTGTGGATAAGATTCCCAGAGTAATCATCTTTGCACTGGATATCAATGCTGAGCTGATTACCACATGGAAATCGAGATTTCCATTTCATTCACAGACCTGGGATTGAAGACTCCAGGCCTGCTTGGGTGTTGCCCCACTAGGAGTGGTTCACACCAGCAGGGTTTACAACTAATGGGGAAGCAGGAAGCCCAACCTTGCTGGAGTGATGAGAGGCCATTGAAGTCCTCAAGGAGGTTGGGGTAAGAGGGGGTGCCCCTTAGGCTTGCCCAGAGAGGTCTGGGAGGCCTCAGTCAGATTGGGGTGTCGGTAGGACAGCGATGGGGCATTGTGGAGCTGGCCACTATTGGGAGGCTGGCAATGTGTGGCCACTGCACAGATCAATCAGCGTGGATATTGGCACATGCACAGTGGCCCACTCAGCGCTATGCTACCAGCCTCTGGTGGGAATAGGCCCCGCCCACAGATTTTCAGAGGGAATCCCACTAGGGCACTCTGATGCAAAGTATGTCGGAGATTCGCTCTGGAAATCGCACTGAAAAAACCAGTGGGAGTTATTCCCATTTTCCCATTTGGGGGTTTTGAATTTATTTGGGAGAATTTGCCCATGATGTCCATCTTCAGTCCAGAAGGCTGTAAAAGTAGCTGATCGAAGATGTGATGCTTTTCTTCAAGTTGAGGTTTATTGGAAAAGTGTAGGACATCAAAGAGTAGGGCAGAGAATTAAAATGGCAGGCGGCTGGAAGCTTGGGAACAAGCTGGTGGATTGAACAAAGCTGGCAACTAATTGGTGTTTGATTTCCCAATTTAGAGGAGACCACATCATCAGCAGTACATATGGTATGCTAATTTAAAAGTAGTACAATTAAACTGTTTTATCTGGAAGGAGTGTTTAGAACCTTGGATAGTGGGAAGGGAGGAGGTAAAAGGACATCTTGTTGTGTTTCTGTGAGAAGACAGTGTCACAAAAAATTCCTTAGCATCACAGCAGAGATAGATCCTTTAGAATATTGGAAGGGGATGCATGTTTAATGATAGCATGGTTAGGTAAATTGATAAAGATGGTAGAAATGGCAAAGGATGTTGTGGACTATGGAGAAGAAACAGTGCAGTTAGCTGAAGGGAATTTAACAATTTTAGGAACATGTGAATTTTGCTAATTTTTAAAAGTATTGTTGACCAATAGTACCTATGCTTTTAATAAAATGAGGAAATTGCATTCCCAAGTTTGATTCCTTTTTAAATCAAATTGTTTTTTCTAATTATTTTAAAACTAATAGTGGAACCCAGTTAACTTAGTGGTTTTGAAAAAAGGCATTGGTTAACTTTGTGAAATATGAGGCAACAATACAATTTTGCGTTCAGAAAATATCATAAAACATGCCGTGCTCTAATTGTTTATCTGTTGCCCTTAAGTAGATTATTGTTTTAAAATCACTGAAAACTGTCTGTTTTGGTTATGAAAACAATTCTAGTTCAACTGTTAAGCCCAGTGTCTAGGGTGGAACTGAACTATTCAGACAAGGAATTTAAAATTACATTGAAAATTAAGTGAATAGTCATAAATTGAGAATGGGAGAAAACCCATGATTTCTCACGATCACCCTTCAGTACAATAGTGTCAATCTGGTGAAGATACAACAGCAGGCTACTTGCATACCAAGCAGCAAGTGATAGACGGAGCTAAGCGATCCCACAACCAATAGATCAGATTTAAGCTCTGCAGTCTAGCACATCAAGCTGAGAATAGTGGTGGATACTTAAACCACTCACTGGAGAGGGAGACTCCACATCTACCACCATCCTCAATGATGGGGAAGCCCAGCACATTTGTGCAAAAGATAAGGTTGAAGCATTCACAAGTGCTGAGTGAATGATCCATCTTGACCTCCTCTGGAGATCCCCAGCATCAAGATGCCAGTGTTCAGCCAATTCAATTCACTCCAAATGGAATCAAAAAACAACAGGCACTGGATACAACAAAGGCTATGGGCCCTGACAGTAGTACTGAAAACGTGCTTCAGAACTTGCGGCACCCTTAGACAAGCTGTTTCAGTACAGCTACGATGCTGGCATCTACTCAGCAATTTGGAAAGTTGCCCTGGTATGTTCTATACACAAAGCAGGACAAATGCAACCCTGCTAATTACCACCCCACAAGTTCACTTTCGATCATGAGTAAAATGGTGGAAGAGGTAAATAACTGTGCAATCAAGTGGCACATGTTTAACAATAACCTGTTCACTGATGCTCAGTTTGGCTTCCGCCAGGGCCATTCAGCACCTGACCTCATTACAGCCTTGCTTGAAAAATGGACAAAAGAACTGAATTTCAGAGGTGAGATGAAAGTGACTGCCCTTGACATTAAGGCTACGTTTGACTGAGTGTGGCATCAAGGAGCCCTAGCAAAACTGGAATAAATTTGAATCAGGAGAAAAGCTCTACCCAACCCCCCCCCCCCCCCCCCTCCTGTTGGAATCATACCTAGCACACAGGAAGTGGTTGAGGTCAATTATCTCAGTTCTACAACATCACTGTAGGAGTTCCTTAGGGTAGTGTCCTCAGTCCAACCACTTTCAGCTGCTTCATCAATGACCTTCCTTCCATCATAAGAACAGAAGTGGGGATGTTTACTCATGATTATTCAATGTTCAGCACCATTTGTGACCACTCCAAAGTCCATGTTCGAATGCAACAAGACCTGGACAATATCCAAGCTTGGGCTGACAAGTGATTTAGTAGCATTCATGGCAACCAAGTGCCAGGCAATGACTGCAACCACCTTTTGATGTTCAACACTATTACCATCATTTCATCCCTCACATGCAACATTATGGAGGTTACTGTTGACCAGAAACTGAACTGGACCTGTCTGTGGTGAGAAGATCAGGTCAGATGCTGGGACTTCTCTGGCAAATAACTCTCTCCTGACTCCCAAAGCTTGTCCACTATCTCAAAGGCACAGGTCAGGAATACAATGGAATTTTTTTAGCCTGGATGAGTACAATTCGAACAACACTCAAAGTGTGACATCATTCAGGAGAAAGCATCCTGCTTGATTAGCATCCCTTCCACAAGCATTCATTCCCTTTCTCACTGATGTACTGTAGCAGAAATGTGTACCATCTACAAGATGCACTGGAGGAACTTACCAAGGCTCCTTTGACACCACCTTCCAAACTCATAACTACTACCACCTAGAGAGACAAGAGCAGCAGATACCTGGGAAGACCACCAGTTGAAGGTTCCCACCAGCAATGAACCAGCATGCCTTTTGAACTGAGGAAACTGGAGCATCCGGAGGAAACCCATGCTGACACAGGGACAACTGCTGACTCCGCACAGACAGCTACCCAAGCTGGGAATTGAACCCGGGTTCCCGGCGCTGTGAGGCAATAGTGCTCCTACTCGCTGTTCCTTCACTGCAGCTGTGTCAAAATGTTGGAACAAACACCTCCCCCTCCCCCATTCATAGCACTGTGGGTGTCCCTGCATCACATGAACTGCAGTGGTTCGAAAAGGTAGCTCCTCACCACCTTCACAAGGGTGATTAGGGATGGAAGGTGAATGTTGGCCTAGCCTGCAAAGCCCACGTTGTTGAATGAATTTAAAAATGTCTTCCAACTTGTAGGGGCTTACAAGTGAAGAATGATCATTTCAGTGAGGTACCAGCAGAAAGCCATTTATTTTTCTCATCATTATTGTACCAAGATATCATTGGCATTTTGTAATGCTGGCGATGTTGAACTTTTAGAGCCCACTGTGTATTTTTTTTTTCGCTGTAACAGTCCACTTAAGAACGTTTCATTGGCATTCCAATACCACTTGTGGTAATTAAATATTGCAAAAATCTTTTGTCAGGGCATATTCCATTGTTTTAAATTGTGAACTTTGCTTATTTGACTTTGAGAGAGAATGCATATTTTGATTACATTGTTCCCAGCACAAACAACATAATCACAAGACAATGTGCATTTTAGGGTTGAAGCATATTGTTCAGTTGGAAAGATAGGGTCATGCCTTTGATTTGGAGTTCCTGGCATGATTATGAATGGCTTCCTTTTCACTGACTTACTCACCTTTCTGTGCTTAACTATTAACTCCTGGGAGCACTGAGTGGCTTTCTAAGCACAGGCCTTAGAAATTGCTTAATATTACACCAGTTGCTGTTAGATGTTGAAAATCACTTGTTAAAATTGGATACATCTGATAGATGCTTCAAATACATGAAGGCTGCACCCTGCTGCATTTGGGGAATTTAAATTCTTGTAGTTATCAGTGAGAGTTTGCTATCCTGTTTAGTGAGAGGAGGTTCTTGTTTTCTAGTTTTCAACTTTATCAAGGTGTTCGTGCTTCAGGAAGAACAGGGGAAACAAACTGGCAAAAAGAGGAAAAATTTAGAAAAAGAACTATACTTACAGCAAGGCATTTAACATTCCTATTTAAGAAAGTCACTGACAACAACGCATTTGTGAAACAAATGCAGAAGATTGAAAATGGTGTTGTACCAAGAGGGAACTTTTAAGATTATATGTGAAAAATATATAATTTGATGTCATTATTAAAATTATAAGGAAGTTAAGACATTTTGTCAGGTTTTAATATTTTCAGTATTTATTGAAAGTCTAGCATTTCAGGAGACTGGGATAGGGCAAGAACAAATTTGGTATCACCGTTTCATGCATCTAAAGTCGTTTTAGATATTGTGCCATTAACAAAAAAAATGTTCATTATCTGTTGAATGCAGTACATCTAAGGATCTCTCATTTTTAGTGTTGGCAACCGTATTATCCACACTGCACCTATTTCGGATGAAATAAAGACTTTGATTGCCTTCCTTTTTATTTACGTAATATCACATGTTCATTTGGCCTTTTTTTACCTCTGCTGTGCCAAATACTATCATAGATGAAGAGTGTAGAGTGTATCAAAAGAATTTTTTTGTTTTTCCCATAGAACTATATCTTAAAGGTGAGAAATGCATGCAACACTGATCCCATTTTATTTTGCCAAATGCACATTCATTAGATTAATATTCATACATATTTTTGTAATGACTTTGAAGAATAGATAGTAATGCTTTTAGATCTAGCTAAATTATTGTGTTCATTCTAGTTGCAGGAATTGTTTGTCAAGCAGGGTGTCTCTGCAACGTTTCTTTGCCTTGTAGGTCAGATGATTATTATTTGTTATTTGACTATGAGCAACCCCAATTGAAATATAACATATGGAAGTTTTATTTTATCGTGATTGGTATCTGAGAAAGTATTATACCCTCTCTCCCAGTTTAAATTTCCAATGTTAATTGATAACTATTCACTTTATAAATTGTTGAGTTAAAGCTTTGTGAACAATTAAACAGAACACAATTGGACATTGCTAGCTAACTCGCGTTGAAATGTGTGTATTTACATTTGGATTGTACATACCACAGATGTCTCCTCCAGCGGTGGTCAAAGCAGCACCTTCACCCCATCTTCCAATCCTAGCATGCATTCTACCTCAATAACTGACAACACATCTATGCAAGTAGATAGCTGCACTCCAGAACAGGGGGTAAGTGGCCATGGGGTAAGTGAATTACTGAGCTATGAAAATCAGTTAAGTAATGCCCCACAGCTGCAGAGCACGCCCAAAAGGAGGACTGTCCTCAACATCTCTCCACCACCTGAAGATTTGCTCGATGACAGCAGGATGTCTTGTCAAGATGATGCAGGTGACTCGGAACAGAGCAGCAATATTTGGATGGATGAATCAGGCTCTAACTTCAGCATTATGAGTTCCAGTTCTTACAATGATAACACAACAGTGCCACGGAAATCACGGAAACGTTCGCCTAAACAACGACCAGGTTTTGTGCGTGTGGATGATGAAGAGTCGAATATGGATGTCTTTGATGCAGACAGTGCAAAAGGACCCCATTATGTACTTTCTCAACTCATCTCAGAAGGCAAAAACAGCTCAAAGGGGAGCAATGGGTTGGTATAGCTTTTTTAAACATTTTATTAAGTTTTTAAGGTAGTATTTGGATAAACCCACACAGAATATAACTGAAATTTATACTTTCTCTTTTAAAAATCAGAGGAATCAACTGGTACAGACATTTTTTTTCTATCTCATCTATTATGTCGTCTATATTCACGAACAGCAACATGCCCTCTTAAAGATGAGACTAAAATTAATCTGACAATTAAAAGAATAACAGAGAGGATTTTCATCTGCATAATGGAAGCCCCCTAATGTAACAAATATTCACAAGATTTTTATAAATTGATTCCCAAAAACAAATGTTCACCTTATACCTCATATACAATTCTACGAACGTTAAGGAATTTCTCCTTGCATGATTGTGCCTCCTATTAGCTAGAGATACACAAGTTTCTGTTAATGCAAATGTTATCTTCATAAATGATGGGATAGCACCGTGGCACAGTCCTCAGTGCTAGGGACACGGTTTGATTCCTGGCTTGGGTCACTGTCTGTGCAGAGTCTGCACGTTCTCCTCATGTCTGCATGGGTTTCGACTGGGTGCTCCAGTTACCTCCCACAGTCCGAAAGACGTGCTAGTTAGATGTATTGGCCGTACTAAATTCGCCCTCAGCATACCCGAATAGGCGCTGGAGTGAGGCGATGAGAGAATTCTGACAGTAACTTCATAGCAGTGTTAATGTAAGCCTACTTCTGACCCTAATAAATGAACTAAAACTTAAAATGTTCTTGAATTAAGAATCCCCTCCCTGCCCCCCCAGTCTTCCCCTGAAGATGGCAATATGTCATTGGGTTTGTTTTCATGAACTCGCAGCCCTATTGTACTTCATTGAAGCCAGCATTCTTAAAGTGAGACCCTAGATAGTATCAGCAGGCTGTTTGATTGTCTGATGGTGGGGGGGATATCATAGCTGAATACAATTCTTCCTTGCCCTATGTCCACAATACACTTTGCAACAGAGATCACTGAACAACGTCCAGCAAATGAAACCCTGGCTAATTTTCATACTTACTTATTTCCTTTCCCTGCCTTAGGCGAACTGTGCACTCTTACTGCTACCAATCTCAGATCCCCTATCTCAGGATTCACCTGGCCTGTCCGGTTGAGTGCATTTAGCTACAGAGTAAGGTGTAAAAATTTTTGTCTAGAGTTAGTTTTCAATGAATACTCAAAATTATCTATTGTGGAGGTAAATTTTAATTTTATAGTTAGACTAAGGAATTGATTTGACAGTTGATTGCATAGTCGTTGTCTGTTTACATATCCATAAAATTAGTGGTGCTATTATCTGGAGGTACATAGTCTGATATAATTTGGTCATTTACAATTCCTGGTGATGAACTTAACTGAATTTTAGTTGCACTTCAAAAATAGATCTGCTGAATTAAAGAGAAAGTGCCTCCATTATCATGTTATTTGAGTTTTATGTTCCATATTTAGATTTTGTTGAAATTGCACTCTGTATTGGTCAAATAATCTATGTTGAGAGACATTAAAATAGCGTGGCAGTCCCAGATATATCTTCCAGGATGTATACCACACTTAAACTACAAGCTCTGCAAAGTTGGGTCCACATCTAAAGGTGATTGCTTAATTTTAATGTATTGTGTTGATGTATAAAAAGAAACTATATGAAAAGAAGAGGGTGAAAAGACCATAGCATCTCATTCTGATGCAATTAGACAGTGCAACTCCATTTAATCATCCACCCCAAACATTAATAATGATAAATCCTGGGGAAAGGCAAACAAAAGGAGGAAAAACATGACATTGCAGCAAAAACTTGCAAAGTACTTAAATTTCTCCCCAACTTCCTAAGGCAATCAAGTAAACTTCAGGAGACATTGGTTAACTGTGATGCGTCACTAATTGCACTTGGTTCACCTACTTAGCCTCCCCACAACAGTATGTACTCCCCAATATATCCAATTGTCCTGAAGAACATAGGACTAGTTAAGACTGGAAAAGATCATTTTCATTTGTTGAGCCAATAGCAAAGCTTACAGACCTTGCTTTTCTTCTCTGATAAAATTTTATCCATCATTGAAATTGAGTATTTTCCATTCCTGCTGCATCTTAAGAGTTGGCTATTCAATACATTTATCACAAGCTCTATGTATAAATTCTATCTCACCTGTTCATCATCTTTTCTGATCTAAGCTTAACTAGCTGTTGTTCTCACGGTAGCCTTCTATCTTACAAGATTATGGTTCTTGCCTCAGTGATCCTTGTCCCAGGGTTTGGAGATCAGTTAGCTTAAATAGTTGGTTTATGATGCTACACCTACAGTAGATCCAATTTCCATACCGGTTGTGATTACATGAAGGTCTGCCTTCTCAACCTTGCCCCTCTGAGGTACGGTGATCCTCAGGTTAAAATCACCACCAATCAGCTCTCTCTTTTGAGAGACTGTGGCCATTTTATCTTTCTTTTTGTTAATACCAACGTGTTTCTGTAATTCAGTTCACCTTTCCAGATCTTAAATATTAAATAATATCATACTTTAGCTATGATTTTTATTGCCAATTTAAGTATCCAAGTATTCATAGCTTTCTCCATCATGAAGGTTCCTAAGTTAGTTCCCCTTCACTATGCTACATCCAAGGCAGGATATCCCCAATACTCAAAAGTTAGTCATAGAGGTTTACAGGATGGAAACAGGCCCAACTTGTCTGTGCCGCCCTTTTTTAACCACTAAGCTAATCCCAATTGCCCATGTTTGGCCCATATCCCTCTATACCCATCTTACCCATGTAACTGTTTAAATGCTTCTTAAAATACAATTTTACCTGCCTCTACTACTACCTCTGGCAGCTTGTTCCAGACATTCACCACCCTCTGTGGAAAAATTGCCCCGCTGGACCCTTTTGTATCTCTCCCCTCTCACCGTAAACGTATGCCACCTAGTTTCAGACTCCCTTACCTTTGAGAAAAGATGTTGACTATCTAGCTGATCTGTGCCCCTCATTATTTTAGACTTGTATAATATCACCCTGAAGTCTCCTATGCTCTGGAGAAAGAAGTCCCAGTCTATCCAGCCTTCCCTTGTAACTCAAACCATCAAGTCTTGGTAGCATCCTAGTAAATCTTTTTCTGCACTCTTTCTAATTTAATAATATCCTTCCTATAATAGAGTGACCAGAACTGTACACACTATTCCAAGTGTAGCCTTAGTAATGTCTTGTACAACTCCAAGGAGACATCCCAACTCCTGTATTCAATGTTCGAGATTCTGTTGCAATCCTTCTTCACTGGGAAAGATCAATACTTTGTGCAAGCTAGTTAATATTTGCTTTGCTTTGTGCTTTATCTTTTGAACTTCATGTCCCAAAACACCATTGTCTTTTGCAACAGAACTGCATTTTTCACTGGAACCCCAGATTCTTTTGCTGTGTCATTAGTCTTTCCATTTATTTTGCATTCTCAATCTTCTCCTGCTTCATGAGCTTGATATTAAATAATATCAATAATATTGAAGTATCATTGCTTGATATTAAATAATATCCACTACTTATTGGTTTACCACTCAATCCTGCCTAGATTCCTCTGCAGCTGGTTCATTTGGTCATACAAGTTATGACCCTCTCAATTTGGATGCTGAAGTTTTGTAATTTCCCCTCCACATCATGAATCATGAAACTGATAGTTACAGTACTCATTTCCTGTTATTTGTTAATGCTGCATCTTTAAATATGTCCCTTTACATCCACTCGGCTAGCTTGTTATCCTCAAGTTATCCATTTTCCAGCTATTTTGTGTTTTTCTACCTTGTAATCTTCTCTATAGTTGATATGGATAAGCACCTGGAGTATGACCAACTACTTCCTAACAGTTCAATTATTCTGGTAGTTTACTCCACAGAACTATATACTTAATATTCCTGTCTTTTTTTTGTTTTATATGTTTGAGTTGATAGATATATTTTCTTTTCTGCATCTGCTATAACGTAATTTGACCCTTAAGTTGGAAAATAAATAAATTTAAACTGAAAAAAAAACAAGTCTGCTAATGTGAGTGCCATCAGGAAGGATTTCTGTGCTGGGTTTACACCTTGACTAAAGTGAAAAGTTTTAGTTTAATAATAGTACTGTAGCTAGTACATAAGTTGAATTTGCACTGACCAGTTAAACCAAAATCCAAAGAGTAACCATGTAGACTGAAAATAAATATAAGCCTGAAATTCAATGTCCATAGGTAACAGATATCATTTGTGAAGTTAAAGGTTCTTCGATTATATTTATGATGAGGGGAATTCCGCTACAGAGATCTTCTGTAATTCATCAAAGTGCTAATGCAAACATTTTGGTCTTTGAAAAATCTACATAAAATAGTGACATGTTTTGTGTATTATAAAAGCCTTTTAAATGAGAACGTATTGTTGAAACTTTTCCATATGAATTCATATAGTCCAGATTTTTCAAAACTTCTTTATTTAAATACAAGTTGTGATTCTTGAACTGGACAGCTTCTTGAATAAATTTGAGCCCCAGTTTTAAAGGAGCAGCTATGGCAGTATTGGAGAGTGAAAAATAAACTACTGGAAACATAGATTTTTCAGGCTAAATGATGATTCAAATTCTCTTTGGTGATTGAACATTGACAGGTAAATTAAAGAGAGGTTGGAATCAACAGAAATGACATTTATAATTAGAAAAGTGAGGATGTTTGGAACTTGCCATGTCATTTTAATTTCACTATTGCTTTGAAGTTATTAGAATAGATGGAGCTAATGACCATTTGCTAAGCAACAGTGGGTAATTTAAAAATGGACTTTTTAATGAGATCCATAATTTTAATTTTAAGTTAAATTTTTTTGTTCATTAATGGCAGATGCCATATTTTGCTATTGGCATATAAAATGAGTTGAGTTTTCTTATTTGTATTTTAACATTTTTTTTGTAAATATCTTTGATTTTAGAACTATATTTTTACTGTGTATCTTTCATTTTATACTGCAGCTCTTGTGATTTCATAAATGTATAGAAATTAAGATATTTCCCTCTATCACCGAGAAAAATAATTGCATATAGTATTACCGGCTTAATAAGCATGGGGTGTATGTCACTTCTTGCCTTACCTTGAGGTCAGCATATGGGTTTCAGCTGTCCAATTAGTATGACGTTCCCACCAGAATGGGGACAAAAAATAAACTGAACAAAATTTACAAAGTAACTTCAGTTTTCTGCTATCTTTTGGTCCTGTGTGCCATTTCCCAATTAAGTAAACAAAGGATTGAGCTTTCAGGAATTGTGGAGTGTAAAATAAGCTGGTCCTTAAAACACCTCTCCTGACTTAAATCACAGAGAAATGCAAGTGGTGTATTTTGGATGGCTAGTCTGCTACTGCCAATTTTGTGCACTAGAAAAAGTTGAAGTCTTATAAATAATAGCACTGGCTGAAATATGTTTTTAAGTCTTGGGCTTCAGATAATATTAATTAATGCTTGAACCTTACTGTTATCTGTATTATTATTGTTGTGTGCAGCCTAGTGTTACTGCCTAGTATACCATACATAACACTTCAGTTTTTTCAATTTTACATCACATGCAGCATTACACTGGGCTGATTTGAGCCGACTGTGTACTAGATAGTAATTTTAGTCACCCTAAATTTGAGTATTACCCTATTTATGATTCCATGTTAAAGTCATATATGTTGTTGCAAGTATAAATGACTAGATTCAAAATAAATCTAACAATTGTCAATTGATTATTTGACTTTATAACTTTGTTTTGTAAATGGAACCGTGAGTTTGAATTAATATCTTTTGCAGATATTAAGATGGTCATCCTAAATTATTAATGGAGCCTGCTGACTTGCATGATTCAAAGTGGCAAGTTTTTCCACTTGCGTATGAATAGACATTCACAATATATGGTAACAATTTCTGCTGTGAAATTACCAAACAAGATGCACCCCATAAAATAAATCCTTAGAATGGTATGAAACCAGGTAGTGTTTGATTGTATAAATGGGGTAGACAATAAAGTAAGTGCTCACAATAGAATGATGAAATGCAAGTTATTGCCCAGATGGCAACTTTCCAATCTTAGCTGTGCTATCAAGAATAGGTATTAAGTCAAGACGAGGGGCCGGATGATGAGATAAATTGGAAGATGAAACATCCTTGATCCACTTATATGAATTTCCCAGTGGATGGATCAGATTGGGATCGGAAGAGTTTGTGGTTGATTGTATGATGCAAGGGGGAGATAAGACAGGAACCAAAATAACACTAAATTCAATTTCATTTTATAAAACTGATTTTTTTTTTCTTGGAACTAGCGCACAAATATTTGGGTAAATCCATGTTCAAGTATGGTTAAATTTCTGACCTAAAAGGCAGGTGGGGAAATGAATGCTCCTCACCTCAGACAGAGTGGAACTTTCCCAAAGAAATTTGAAGTGTCACGTTGGGAGAAAATTGGAGACCTCCGCGCTGGTCTTTTCGGCAAGCTCTGCACGACAATCTTCTGGCCCTCAGGCAATTTTTGTTTTGACAACTGGGAGTTTTGCACCAGAATGAAAGAGGTTGGTGGGGAGGGAGGGAGTTGGCAGTGGGGGCCCCCTACACATGTCCTTGATGCTGGCTTCAGAGTGCTCAGGTGCCATTCCGCACGGCGCCCCAATCTGCCGGTGAAACGAGTGACCTCCTCCCACCCTCCCCTCCCCTCCCCTCCACCCACACTGATATGGGTTGCCAGCATCAGGGCCCTCCTGATGAACATAAGAACATAAGAAATAGGAGCAGGAGTAGGCCATCCAGCCCTTCGAGCCTGCCCCGCCATTCAATAAGATCATGGCTGATCTGTCGCTGCTCAGTTCCACTTTCCCACCCTCTCCCCATAACCCTTAATCCCCTCTCCTATCAAAAACCCATCAACCCGCGTCTTAAAAATATTTAGCGAGGCAGCCTCCACCACTTCAACGGGCAGAGAATTCCAGAGATTCACCACCCTTTGAGTGAAGAAGTTCCTCCTCAACTCCGTTCTAAACCGCCCCCCTTTTATCTTGAGGCTGTGCCCCCTAGTCCTACTGTCTTTTTTGAGCGGGAAGAGTCTTTCCACCTCTATCCTATCCATCCCATTCATCATCTTATACGTCTCAATGAGATCTCCCCTCATTCTTCTAAACTCTAACGAGTACAAGCCCAGTTTATTCAGCCTCTCCTCATAGCTCAACCCCCTCAACTCCGGTATCAGCTTAGTAAACCTCCTCTGCACTCCCTCCAAGGCCAAAATATCTTTGCGCAGGTGCGGCGCCCAAAACTGCACACAGTACTCCAGCTGCGGCCTCACCAATGCCCTATACAGCTGCAGCAAGACCTCCCTACTTTTATATTCAATCCCCCTTGCTATGAAGGCCAGCATCCCATTCGCCTTCCTGACCACCTGCTGCACCTGCAAGCTGGGTTTTTGCGACTCATGCACAAGGACCCCGAGGTCCCTCTGCACCGTCGCCTGCTGCAGTTTTTCGCCCCGTAAGTAATAGTCCTTCCTACCATTCTTCCTACCAAAGTGGACCACCTCACACTTGCCAACATTAAATTCCATTTGCCATTTCCTGGCCCATTCGCCCAGCCTATCTAGATCCTTCTGCAGACTCTCCACACCCTCCGCACAATTTGCCGTTCCCCCAATCTTGGTGTCATCAGCAAATTTCGACACTCTACACTCGGTTCCCTCCTCCAGATCATCTATATAAATGGTAAAAAGCTGAGGCCCCTGCACCGACCCCTGGGGCACTCCACTAGTCACCATCCGCCAATCCGAATAGCACCCGTTGACCCCCACTCTCTGCCTCCTATTTGACAACCAATCCTCTATCCACGCTAACACCCTACCCCCAACTCCATGTCCCTCGACCTTCTGCAATAACCTCTTGTGAGGCACTTTGTCAAACGCCTTCTGAAAATCTAGAAAGACCACATCCACCGGCTCTCCTCTATCCACCGCCCTAGACACATCCTCATAGAACTCCAGTAAATTTGTCAGACACGACTTCCCTTTAATGAAACCGTGCTGCGTCTGCTCTATCAAGCAATTCCCTTCAAGATGCCTCGCAATTTCCTCCTTAATGACAGATTCTAACATTTTACATACCACAGACGTTAAACTAACCGGCCTATAATTCCCCACCTTTTGCCTGGCACCCTTCTTAAACAACGGCGTAACATTAGCCGTTTTCCAATCATCCGGCACTTCCCCGGAATCCAGCGACGTTTGGAAAATAACCACCAAGGCATCCACTATCACCTCCGCCATTTCTTTCAGAACCCTCGGATGCATTCCATCCGGTCCTGGGGATTTGTCCACAATCAGCCCCTCCAGTCTGTCGAGCACCGCCTTTCTAGTAACAGTAATGTCATTAAGACCCTCCAGTCCTACCACCTTTCCATCGCTAACACCTGGCAAATTATTCACGTCCTCCTCCGTGAAGACAGAAACAAAAAAGTTATTCAATACCTTAGCCATATCCCCATCCCCTACCACTAGGTCCCCTTTCTCATCCTCTAAAGGACCAACATTCACCCTAGCCAGCCTCTTTTTATATATTTATAAAAACTCTTGCCATCCTTTTTTATATTAAGCGCTAGCCCAGCTTCATAGTTTCTCCTACCCTTCTTTATCAACTTCTTTGTCAATCTTTGTTGACATTTAAACCTGATGGGATCCTGGCAAACCCCCGGCACCACGCCCTCCTTCCCCCGCCTCCTGTGCACTGCACCACACTGATCTGGCACAACAAGATAGTAAGATCTCGCCAAATATCTCTTAGATGCTCAAGCATGAGACCTAGTCTATTGTCTTCCCCCCTGCACCATAAATGGAATCATAAGATCACTGAAGTGATATTGAGTATTATCTCAACCTTTTTTCTATATTGCTGCATCACTAATTTGGTGGGTAAATCATGCAATATTCTAACAACGTTGAAAATTTAGAATCAATAACTATTTTATACTTTCTGCCCCAGAGGGACATAGCAACTGAAACCAGGTGAGGTATTTTAGGAAAATTAATTGAAAGATGAGAAGAAACAGTTTAAAAGAGAATTATATTAATGAAGTATGGCAAATTAAATTGAAAGATGCATTACATATCACTAACGTAATTTCATTGATGAATATTTTTAACGTCTCGCAGAACAACGGAACCACAGAAAACTTCTTTAAAAAAGGGTCCAGCATTAACTGGTCACTATCCTGGTAAAAGCGAAGGCAAAGAACTCAAGGTACTTATTCAACCTGAGACACAGCACAGGGCACGGTATTTGACAGAGGGTAGCCGTGGCTCTGTGAAAGATCGTACCCAACAAGGTTTTCCAACAGTAAAGGTAATTGTTTTCCTTGCTTTTGAAAAGCATTACAGTAAATAAGCAAAAACTTTTGGTTTAGAATAAGAGACCATCATTTCAGAATTTGAGTTAGCCCACTTAAAAAGAAAATTGTAAAAAAATCAACCATGTCAAGTGGGGCTGCGAGATAGCCAAAGAGACAGTCTGAGGTGTTTAGAAAGAAAATTGATATTTTGATAGAGTATTGAAATTAATACTGTGATTTATGCTGCCTCCCAAACTTTCCACAAGTGTGTTTTGTTCAAGTTTATGGATGACATGATGTTACAAGGTCCAATAAATGTGTGTACAGGAGAAAAAAGTTGCGGTTGAAAAATCTATTGCAGTTGGAGTTCAGGTGGGAAACTGTCAAGTTGTTCTTTTAGATGAGAGAAAGACATATCAGAAATATTTTCTCAACACTCAGATCAGGAGCAAAAAGATTTCTGTGTCATGTAGTCATCATTAAAAGTTAGTGCACAGGTATCAAAAATAATCACAAAATGTTAATTGATTATTTATTCAAGAAGGTTACAGGAACCGTGGTGTACAAAGGCTGTAATAAATCTAATCAAGAAGGAAAAAGCTTCTAAAAGGTTTAGAGAGCAAGGTAACGTTAGAGATTTAGAAGAGTATACGGCTAATGGGAAGGATCTTAAGGAAATTAAGAGAGCCGGAAGGGGTCATGAGAAGGCCTTGGCAGGCAGGATTAAGGAAAACCCCAAGGCATTCTACAAATATGTGAAGAGCAAGACGATAACATGTGAAAGAATAGGACCTATCAAGTGTGACGGTGGGAAAGTTTGCATGGAACCAGAAAAAATAGTAGAAGTACTTAATGAATACTTTACTTCCTTATTCGCTATGGAAAAGGATTTTGGTGGTTGTAGTGCAGACTTGCAGCGGACTGAAAAGCTTGAGCATGTGGATATTAAGAAAAAGGATGTGTTGGAACTTTTGAAAAGCATCAAGTTAGATAAGTTGCCGGGACTGAATGGGATGTGCCCCAGGCTACTGTGGGAGGCGAGAGAGGAGATTGCTGAGCCTCTGGCGACGATCTTTGCATCGTCAGTGGAGACAGGAGAGGTTCCGGAGGACTGGAGGTTTGTGGATGTTGTTCCTTTATTCAAGAAAGGGAGTAGAGATAGCCCTGGAAATTATAGACCAGTGAGTCTAACCTCAGTGGTTGGTAAGTTGATGGAGAAGAACCTGAGAGGCAAGATTTATGAACATTTGGAATATGATTAAGAATAGTCAGCATGGGTTTGTCAAAGGCAGATCATGCCTTACGAGCCTGATTGAAATTTTTTGAAGATGTGGCTAAACACATTGATGAAGGAAGAGCAGTAGATGTAGTACACATGGACTTCAGCAAGGCATTTGATAAGGTGCCCCACGCAAGGCTTATTGAGAAAGTGAGGGGGCATGGGATCCAAGGGGACATTGCTTTGTGGATCCAGAACTGGCTTGCCCACAGAAGGCAAAGAGAGATTATAGATGGATCACATTCTGCATGGAGGTCGGCCACCAGTGGAGTGCCTCAGGGATCTGTTCTGGGACCCTTACTCTTTGTGATTTTTATAAATGACCTGGATGAGGAAGCGGAGGGATGGATTGGTAAGTTTGCCGATGACACAAAAGTTGGAGGTGTTGTGGATAGTGTGGAGGGATGTCAGAAGTTGCAGTGAGACATTGATAGGATGCAAGACTGGGTGGAGAAGTGCAGATGGAGTTCAACCCAGATGAGTGTGAAGTGGTTCATTTTGGGCAGGTCAAATAGGATGGCAGAATATAATACTAATGGTAGGACTGTTGGCAGTGTGGAAGATCATAGGATCTTGGGGTCCGAGTTCATAGGACGCTCAAAGCAGCTGTGCAGATTGAAGCTGTGGATAAGAAGGCGTATGGTGTACTGGTCTTCATCACTCAAGGAATTGAGTTTAGGCGTCGAGAGATAATGTTGCAGCTATATAGACCCTGGTCAGACCTCAATTAGAGTACTGTGCTCAGTTCTGGTTGCCTCATTACAGGAAGGATGTGGAAGCCATAGAAAGGATGCAGAGGAGATTTACAAGGATGTTGCCTGAATTGGGGAGCATGTCTTACGAGGATAGGTTGAGGGAGGTCAGCCTTTTCTCCTTGGAGAGACGAAGGATGAGGGGTGACCTGATAGAGGTGTATAAGATGTTGAGAGGTATTAGTCGAGTGGATAGTCAGAGGCCTTTTCCCAGGGCTGAAATGGTTGCCACAAGAGGACACAGGTTTAAGGTGCTGGGGAGTAGGTACCAAGGAGATGTCAGGGATAAGTTTTTCACTGAGTGGTGGGTGCATGGAACGGGCTGCTGACACCGGTGGTGGAGGCGGATTCTGTAGAGTCTTTTAAGAGACTTTTAGATCAGTACATGGAACTTAGTAAGACTGGGGTTATAGGTAAGCCTAGTAACCTCTAAGGTAGGGACATGTTCGGCACAAGTTTGTGGGCCAAAGGGCCTGTATTGTGCTGTAGTTTTTCTATGTTTGTCTCAAAGGGTTGGAATGTGAACGGAATGATACTTCATTTGAAATGGCGAGGCCCCATTTGGAGTGTTTGTGTTGAGCTTGGGTATTGACTCTCGGGAAGGATATGACTGGATGTACTGAGTGGGTAAAGCACATGTTCATCAGAAAAAAATCAGGATTAGAAGAGTTCAATTGAATTGCAGAAACCTGGTTTGTATTTTTTAAGTATAGAAGATTGAGAGCTGATCTAATCGAGATACTTAATGATGAAGAAATTTGAGAGAGTAGTTACAAAGCAGCTCCTCTCTCTGGTGGGAGCGTTCATTTAAAATTAAAGCTAAGCCAATAAAACGAGGAAACACTTTTTCACTCAAAGCAGATGGAAGTATAAAATTCTCCCAAAAGGCTACGGATGCCTAGATCCATTTAAAATTTTCAAGAGTTAGTTTGGTAATTTCTTGTTGGAGAAAGGGATCCAGGGGATATGGAGAATGGATGGGTTAAATGCAGTTAAGGCACCAGTCTGTCATGATTTATTCCAGAATAGGCTTGAGAATGGAATGACTTAGTCCTGTTCCTCTATGTACTTTTGCACAACACAAATATCAGCTTCTATTATACTTATCATAAACTGAATTTTGACCTTACGTGCATGCTTCTAGGAAGTATTATGCCAAACTGATGTGATATTTTACATTAGGCATACACACTTAAAACACCAGTTTATGTCTTCATAACTGCTAACCTAAGAATTTGGCAAAATATAACATCTTGACAGACCATATAGTTCAGACTGGATGTCACTTTTTAGTGTTTAGTAAACAGGAATAATAAAGCAATACATCAATTAGCAGACTGATACAGTGATAGACTAATTGATTTTCATAAGAACTTAAAAGAAGTTCCAAAACAACACGAGTTCTGAATTTCTAAATTTTTGTGCGATGCCTATCATAACAATGATCAGTTGTGCACAATAAGAAACTTTTTTTTCAGAGCCCCTCAGTAAATTCTGACTCATATGGCTTATGGCCAAAAAGAAACTGAAGAACACAGATCTAATTCTTTTCCTTTTAAAACAAGTTAGTGTAAGAAATATGTAATTGAAAGTTTATCAAAATGATCCAAATGGGTGCCAAATTTGCTAGTGATTAACTGAATATGGATAATGTGGCAGCAATGTTAACAATTTGGTCATTCTAACGTGCTTTGCATTTTCCAATACATGCTGAGTAATATTGATAGCTTAGCCCTAAACAAACATGTATGCCAATGCCAAGAGATGAAATTGTTGACATAGAATCATAGAAATATATAGCATGGAAACAGGCCCTTTGGCTTAACTCGACCATGCTGACCAGGTTTCCTAAACTGAACTCATCCCATATGCCTGCATTTGGCCTAAATCCCTCTAAACCTTTCCCATCCATGTACCTATCCAAATATCTTTTAAACATTGTTATTGTACCCACTTCTGCTATCTCCTCTGAAATAGAAATATAAACTTGCGTAAGTGTATTGAACAATGGAGCTTGTTTTCATCTCGTATGCTGTCAAATATCAGACTTGGGCTGATAGGATAATTGCATCATGCAAGACCAGGCAGGCAATGACCATCTCCAACAAGGAAGAACAGTAGAAATTGTTCATGCCAGCCTGATGACACTCAGCTGCCCTTTCTAATCCCACCTTCCACACCTGGTTCATAGCCCTGTAACTTATAGCACTTAACATGCAGACGCAAATACTTTTTTTTTACAAAGAGTTTAGGGTCTCTGTCTCCATCATCAACTCAGGCAGCAAATTCCAGACACCCACTACCCTCTGTGTAAAAAAAAAAATCCTCTTTATGTCCCCTCTAATATTATTTTCTGCCACTTATCTTGAATCTATGTCCCCTGGTTCTAGAATTCTCCACCATGGGAAACTTGCTGTCCATTCTGTTCCCTTCATAATCTTGTACATCTCAATCAAGTTTCCCTCAGCCTTCTTTGTTCCAAGGGAAATAACCCCAAACTATCTCTTCTCATAGCTATACTTTTCTAGCCCTGACAACATGCTTGCAAACCTCTTCTACACTCTCTCCAAAGCAATTGTGCCCTTCCTGTTGAATGGTGACCAGAAATACACACACACACTACTCCAATTGTGACCTCATGAGTGTTTTGTACAATTCCAACATTATATCCTTACTTTTACATTCAATATCTCTGCCAATGAAGGAGAGCATTCCATATGCCTTCTTTACAACCTTGTCTACTTGAATTGCTGCGTTTAGGGACCTGAGTCCTTGTATGCCAAGAACTCTCACTTCATCTACACTAACAGTATATTCTCATTTATTGTGATGAAGGGGAAGTCACGTTTAACGAATTTACTGGATTTTTAAGAAGATGTGACTCGTGCGGTAGACAGAGGGGAACCAGTGGATGTGTTTTTAGATTTCCAGAAGGCGTTCGATAACGTGCCTCACAAAAGGTTGCTGCAGAAGGTTAGGGTACGTGGAGTTGGGGGTAAAGTGTTCACGTGGATTGAGGATTGGTTATCTAACAGGAAGCAGAGAGTTGGAATCAATGGATGCTTTTCTGGTTGGCAGTTGGTGACTAGTGGAGTGCTGCAGGGATCGGTGCTGGGGCCTCAACTGTTTACCATTTACATAGATGATCTGGAGGAGGGGGCTGAGTGTAGGGTAACAAAATTTGCTGATGTCACGAAGATGAGTGGAAAAACGAATTGTGTGGAGGACGCAGAAAGTCTGCAGAGAGATCTGGATAGGCTGAGTGAGTGGGCGAGGACTTGGCAGATGGAGTATAACGTTAGCAAATGTGAGGTTATTCACTTTGGAAGAAATAATAGTAGGAAGGATTATTATTTAAAGAGTGAAAAGCTGCAGCATGCTACTGTGCAGAGGGACCTGGGGGTCCTTGTGCACGAATCGCAAAAACTCAATCTGCAGGTGCAGCAGGTGATCAAGAAGGCGAATGGAATGTTGGCCTTTATAGCGAGGGGGATAGAATATAAAAGCAGGGAGGTCTTGCTGCAACTGTACAAGGCACTGGTGAGGCCGCAACTGGAATACTGTGTGCAGTTTTGGTCCCCTTATTTGCGTAAGGATATATTGGCCTTGGAGGGAGTACAGAGAAGGTTCACCAGGCTGATACCGGAGCTGAGGGGGTTAGCTTATGAGGAGAGATTAAATAGACTGGGCCTGTACTCATTAGAGTTTAGAAGGCTGAGGGGGGCTCTTATGGAGACTTAAAAGATAATGAAGGGGCTAGATAGGGTAGAGGTAGAGAGATTCCGCTTAGAAAGGAAAACACAACTAGAGGGCACAGCCTCAAAATAAGGGAGGGCAGGGGTTGGGGGTAAGTTTAGAACGGAGTTGAGGAGGAACTTCTTCACTCAAAGGGTGGCGAATCTCTGGAATTCTCTGCCCATTGAAGTGGTGGAGGCTACCTCGTTGAATATATTTAAGTCATGGGTAGATAGATTTCTGATAGACAAGGGAATTAAGGGTTATGGGGAGAAAGCGGGAAAGTGGAACTGATCCACTTCAGATCAGCCATGATCTTATTGAATGGTGGGGCAGGCTTGGAGGGCTAGATGGCCTACTCCTGCTCCTATTTCTTATGTTCTTACTCCCCATAACTGTTTGATCTCCCTAAATGCATGATCTTGCATTTATGTGTTAAAATCCATCTGCCACTTTACCACCCACGCCATCAATCCATTGATGTCATTTTTGAACTTCTAGCTATCCCCTGCACTCTCCACTACTCAGCGAATCTTTGTGCCGTCTGCAAATTTCCCAATTATGTCCCTATTTTCATATCCAAACCATTAATGTACATAACAAAGAGTGAGGATTCCAACACCGAGCCCTATGGGACACCACTTGAAACAACTTTCCAATTGCAAGGGCATCCATCGATCATTACTCTTTCTTTCCTGTTACTAAGCTAATTTTTTATCGAGTTGCCACATTACCCTGTGTCCCATGACTTTAACTTTTTTTAACCAAACTGCCATGTGAAACCTTGTCAAATGCCTTACTAAAATCCATGTCCACTGCTGTA
Organism: Carcharhinus amblyrhynchos; assembly: GCF_965287045.1. Lineage (NCBI taxonomy): Eukaryota > Metazoa > Chordata > Chondrichthyes > Carcharhiniformes > Carcharhinidae > Carcharhinus > Carcharhinus amblyrhynchos. The sequence goes on from NC_137327.1 coordinate 22,472,380, forward strand.
CCTCATCAATCCTTTTTGAGACTTCTCACAATTTTGATTGAATACTTTGAGGCATGACTTTCCTTTAACAAATCCATGCTGACCATCCCCGACTTGTCCAGACGTTTCTAAGTGAGAGTTCAATCATTTCCTCTTGACATTTGTTGATATTACCATCCCTGAATTAATTACCTACATTTTGACCAAAGCCTCAACTGGATCAGCCACATAAATGCTGTAACTATTAGAACAGGGTATTCTTTAGCTGCTGAATCACCTCCTGTCTCCCCAAAGTCTTGTCTTGGCCTCAATGGCACAGGCAAGAAATGTGATAAATAATATCTAGCTGCTGGATAGGTATAGCTGCGATGTGGAGATGCCACCATTGGACTGGGGTAAACACAGTAAGAAGTCTCAACACCAGGTTAAAGCATTGCTACCAAATAAACCTGTTGGACTTAACCTGGTGCTGTGAGACTTCTTACTAGGTATAGCTGTAACAGCATCTACCTGTTGGCTCAACAATATCCAGAACAAAGCAGTTTGATTGCCACCCAATCCACCATCTTAAACGTCCATTCACTCCACCATGACAGCGATGTGTGCTACCTAGAGAATATACTGCAATAAATTCAAAGGTTTCTTTGCCAGACCACTAACTTCTACCCCCCAAACAAAGACTGAGAGGACACCATAATTTTCAAGTTACCCACCAAGTCTCCCATCTTTCCATGAATAAGCATGAGTTTTTGTTTATTTGTTTTGCCATTCTGAAAAAATAATTTTTGAAAGGGAACAGCTGATTTCAAATTTATAAGAATGTGCTTCACAGCACAGAAGAAACTCATTCAGCCCATCATGTCTGTGCCAGTCTTTGAAGGCGCTATCGAATTTATCCCACTCGTGCTCTTTTCCCATAGCTTTGCAGATTTTTTTTCTCCAAGTATTTCCCTTTAAGTTATTATTATATGTCCTTCCATTCCTCTTATAGGCAGAGCAGTTCGGGTCATACCTTGCTGTGTAAATATTTTCCCCTCGTGCCACTTTTTTTTTGGCCAATCATCTTCGTCTCCTAAAATAAACAAAATACTGCAGATGTTGGGAGAATGCTAGAAAAACTAGGGTCTGGCAGAATCTGTAGGGAGAGAACAGAGCTAATGTTTCGAGTCAGTTTGTCTGTTCATTAGAACTGAGAAAGGGAAAATTGATATTGTACTGTAGCTGAAAGAGATTGCAACAAAAGTGTAGGGATCATGCGGTATAGGGTAAAGCAGGAACAGGTTACTGAATTGGAGGATCAGCCAAAATCATAATGAATGGTTGAGCAGCCTCGAAGGACCACATAGCCAATCCGGTTTCTATTTTCCATATTTGAAACCTTAACTCTGTTCTTTCACTGTACAGATGCTGCCAGACCTGCTGAGCTTTTCCAGCATTCTCTGGTTTAAAATTTGTCTGCTTTCTTTACTGACCTTTCTGCCACTGGAAACAGTTTCTGCTTACTACGCAATCAAATCCTTCATGATTTTTAATATCTCTGTCTAATCTTTCCTGAAGATCCTAACCATGCGGGCGGCATGGTAGCACAATGGATAGCACAGTGGTCAGCACTGCTGCTTCACAGCCCCAGGGACTCAGGTTTGATTCCCAGCTGGGGTCACTGTCTGTGTGGATTTTGCACGTTCTTCCCGTGCCTGCTTGGGTTTCCTCTGGGTACTCTGTTTTCCTCCTACATTCCGTAAGATGTGCTGGAGTTTTCCGACTAGGGGAATTTCACAGTAACTTCATTGCAATGTTAATGTAAGCCTTAGTTAAACTTTACCTTAAACTTCTTTGCTCAAAGGAGAATAATACCAATTTCTCTTGTCTTTCCTGTAACTTATTCCAATAATCTTCTTGAAGTCTGGCAACCAGAATTACCCAGCAAGAATCTAAATAGTATTTTACAACGATTTAGCATAATTCCCTTGCTTTTGTATTCTTTTACCCATATTTATAAAGCCAAGAATTTCATTTGTCTTCTGAACAATCTTCCTAACTTGTCCTGTCCCCTTAGTAATCAACGAGATCCACACCCCAGGTGTCCCTGTTTTTGCATCTTCTGAAAATGTTTATCTTTTTCTATTGCCCCTCCTCATTCTTTATTCCAGAATTAATCACTTCACACTTCATGGAATCCCTACAGTGTGGAAGGAGGCCATTTGACCCATCGAGTCTGTGCCAACAACAATTCTACCCAGGCCCAATTCCCATAACCCATGTATTTACCCTACTAATCACCCTGACACTAAGGGTCAATTTAACATGGCCAATCAATCTAACCCTCATATCTTTGGACTGTGGGAGAAAACAAAACATCCGGAGGAACCCCACACAGACACAGGGAGAACATGCAAACTTCGCAGACGGCCATCCAAGGCCAGAATTGAACCCAGGTTCCTGCTGCTGTGAGGCAGCTGTGTTAACCACTGTGCCACCATGCCACTCTGCATTAAATTTCATCTGTAGTGTTCCTCATTGTTCAGTTGTCGATACACTTCTTTGCAGTAATCCATTCCATTCAGTATGATGATGGCCCCTTCTTTCACTGCTGGTTTGATGACAATGTTGTGGTTGCTCTTGAGAGTGTGAATGGCATTGCGTTGCACTTGGGTGATGTTCAGGGCTGTCTTGTGAGTGCGGTTGATGAATCTGGTGTTGACACACCTCCTGATGGATTGAGCATACATGTCAAGTCGAGGGCAGATGTCAACGCCGGCATCTCCATATCATAAATTTCATCTGCCACGTATCCAGCTTTTCAAACAATTAAATCTTCCTGACACTACATTTCCAAATTATGTATTATCTGCAGATTTTGCAATTGTGCCTTATATACCCAAACAATGTCATTAATATATATCAAAAAATGTTTTATCGTGTGTTAATTATATAAATTAAAGTTAGGTATGTACAGATGCAGGCATGCATCTGGTAATTACCTATGTACATATAAAGAAACACTCCCCGAATGAGCTGTCATTTTGTTAATTTGTCCATTTATTTAACTGTTCTTCTTAAAGAATAAAAAGAGACACGAATTACTGGTTTGCTTAGTTAGTGAAACACTAAACTCTTAATCTTGGGGTTCTGGGTTCAAGCCCCCCATGTTGGATGAGTTTATTTATATCAACTCTTTAACAAAACTCAAGAAGCTTGATACCATCCAGGATAAAGCAACTTGCTTGATTGCAACCCCTTGCACAAGCATTCAATTCCTCCACCATTGACAAATGTTGGTAGCCGTGTGTACCATCTACAAGATGCACTGCAGGAACTTACCAACGTTCCTTAAGTGGCACTTCCCAACCCCATGACCACTACCATCTAGAAGGCCAAGAGCAGCAGATACCTGGGAACGCCACCAACTGGAAATTCCCCTCCAAATACTCACTATCCTGACTTGGAAGTATATCACCGTTCCTTCAGTGCTGCTGGGTAAAAATCCCAGAGCTCCCTCACTAACAGCACTATGGGTGTACGCACATCAGGGACTGCAGCAGTTGAGGAAGGCAGCTTGCCACTTGCTGAAGGGAAATCAGGGATGGACAATAAATGCTGGCCTAGCCAGTGACGTCCACATCCCATTAAAAAATGATATTTTAATTTAATTTGCTACGTTTCCAACTGAGTTGTTTTTAGCTCTGGTGGCTCTTTTAAAGTGCTGTCAATTTGTTGATTTGATAATTGTTTGCTCAAAAGAGCAAGCACTAGGTACTAATTGTGGCTCAAATGGTACTGTTCTCAATTGTTTGTCAGAACGCTGTGGTTCAAGTGCCACTCTAGGCCTTAAGCAGAAAAATCTACGCTAGTGATCAAATGTGATACTGAGGGGGTATTACATTGTCAAGAGGTGGCTATTTACAGATCCAGGCAGTGAGCGGTTCCGGTGACCATTTGACTGGACTTTCTGCACCCATTCCGTGGTGAGGTCTGTGCCCAGGTATTCCCGGAGAGGGAGCATGCAGTGTCCATCAATATGCTTGAGGCCTTCCATGGTCTGTGAGTGCTGCAGGAGCTGGAATTTATTATCTCCACCCAATTAATTTAAATTGCTTAGTTCCCTTCAAAGTTTTGTTTTTGTTAAAGTGCCCTTTTAGCCGCAGTTAATTTTATTAATTTATTTTGTTCATGTGGCACGCTCAAAAGAGAATAAAGAGATACATATTGACACACCTATGATTGTCGAGTTAGGAGCTGTACATTTGTAATGTCTTAACGAACCTAAAGCTGAGATTGATTTCTAGTCATTTCTTTCACCAGCTGTCAGAAGTTTAATACCTTGCATTTAAGTGAAATTTATTATTTTTCAAAACTCTACTTTTGAAGTTTTGCTTATTCCATATAAAAATTTTGAATAATAAGTTTCCACAATTGTTTTACTTCAGTTGGAAGGTTACAACGAACCAGTAATCTTACAAGTTTTTGTTGGCAATGACTCTGGCCGAGTCAAACCTCATGGTTTTTATCAAGCGTGCAGAGTCACTGGACGAAACACGACTCCTTGCAAGGAGGTAGATATTGAAGGAACAACTGTGATTGAGGTCAACCTGGATCCTGGAAATAACATGACTCTAGCGTAAGTATTTATTGAGATCTATTGATATTGCAAATGGATAGAACACATGGAGAATATTCATTTGGATGCTAAATTTGTGTGAATGTTGGCTTTTAATTTTGTGTACACCTTATCATCTCAGTTGGTAAAGAAAATGATCAATGTAGAATTGGAAATTGTCTCAATGGTTCAAGTTCAATTTCTGATTTGCATTTTGATCAGTGAACTTTGACATAACAAACAAAAAAGGCAGACATGCTAAATAATTTTTTTTGCCCTTCACCATGGAAGTCATTGCAAATATCCCTAAGTTATCAGATGGGTTGATTTCAAATAATATGGCAGAACTTACAAAAATCCCATTCACAAAGGCTCGAGGATGAGAGAAACTTAAGGGGCTAAAGGTGGACAAGTCGCCAGGACCTGACGAACTGCACACTAGGGTTTTATTGGAAGTAGCTGCAGAGATGGTGGACTAATTGGTTGAAATTTTTGATAACTTGCCAAATTCCGAGAGAGTGCCAGAGAATTGGAAAACAGCCAATGTAACACCATTGTTCAAAAAGGGAGAAAGGCAGAGGACTGTAAGCCAATTAGTTTAACATCTATTATTGGCAAGGTATTCAAGTCAATAATCCAAGAGGAAATAGCTAATCATTTAGGAAAGCTGAATATAATCAAACCTAGTCAGTGTTTTATGAAAGGTAAATCATGTTCAACAGATTTGCTTGAATTCTTTGAGGATCAAACGGGGAGAATAGATAGAGGGGAATCTGTAGATGTGTATTTAGATTTTCAAAAGGCATTTGACAAGGGGTTGCATAAGTGGCTCTGATGCGTAAAGTAAAAGCCATGGAACTGGAGGAAATGTGTTAGCACAAATTGAAAATTGGCTGTCAGATAGAAAACATAGAGTTTGAATAAATAGGTCCCTTTCAGAGTGGAAAAATGCAACTAATGGGGTACCACAGGGATCAGTTCTTGGCTCACAATTGTTCACTATTTACACAAATGACCCGGAGGAAGTAATGGAATGTAAGGTTTCCAAATTTGCCAATGATATGAAAATAGGTAAAGAGTATATTATAATGAGCATATTGTGATTCTTCAATGGGCTATAGATAGATTGGGTGACTTGGTAAAAACGTGGCAAGTGGAGTTTAACGTGGGGAAATGTGTGGTCATGCTCTTTGGTAGAAGGAATCAAAAGGCTGGGTAGGAAGAGTCAAAAAGGCAGATTATTATCTAAACCAAGAGAGACTGCAAGTGAGTGAAGCATAAAAGGGTCTACGTGTTCAAGTGCATGAATCACAAAAAGCTGGCAAGGGGTCCAACAAATAGCTCAGAAAGCAAACAGCATTTTGGCCTTTATTGCAAAGGGGTTGGAATTTAAAGATAGGGAGGTTTTATTGCAATTGTACAGGATGTTGGTGAGGCATCACCTGGAATACTACGTACAATTTTGATCCTCTTGTCTTAGAAACATTAATAACATTGGAGGCAGTCCAAAGGAGGTTCATCAGGCTAATTCTTGAGATGAGTGGGCTCTCCTATCAAGAGAGACTAAATAGTCTGGTATGTATTCCTTGGAACTAAGAAGAGTGAAGGGTGACCTTATTCAAACACACAAGATCCCTGACAGGACTTAGCAGGATGGATGATGAGATGTTTTCTCTTGTGGGAGAGTCTGTAACAAGGGGACACAGCTACGATAAAGAGCTAGTAATTTAAAGCAGGTGCATAGAGATGTTTTCTTGCAGAGGGCAGTGAATCTCTGGAATTCTCTGTCCCAGTGGGTAGTGGAGGCTGGGTCATTAGAAGTATTTAAAGTGGGGATGGATAAATATTTGATAGATCAAGGAATGAAGGGCTATGGGGAAATGCGGTTGAGGCCGGCATAGGTCATATTGCAGGGCAGGCTTGAAGGACCTGGGTAGCCTGCTCCTGCTTCTATTTCTTGTGTGGTCTTGTGTGCTGATAGCTGATTCCAGTTGCATGAGCAGTGCAAACCAATAATGGTAATAACCACAGAGGGGAGAGAAAATATTTTCCAAAGCTGCTGTTGGTAACAATATTGGACAACGATGTAACTACTTCAGATGACTGTTAAGTATTGCTGGCATTTACTGTTCCGGTGCACACATGAAGAATGTCACTTGGGTAATGGATCTAAATGTAAACAACATCTACAGAGTTGGCATCTTCAAATTGCATAAAGATTGATTGGAATACTGGGCACAAGTGACATTTATGATAGCTTCAAGGGAGAGAGAATTTCAGGAGAGGACAAACTGCAATTTCCCTCCATTCCATTCCAAATTGATCACACCACAGTCCTTTACATTTCATTCCAATTTACTTGCTGTGCGATTTTTATGTTGGGGCACCTTTTTCTTACATGTTGTTTAAAAGGCCTTAATGCACCTCAGGGCATGTTAAGTTTCCCAGTCAGTAAACATTTAACAAATTCATTACATTAACAACACAACTTTTTAAAAAAACACTTGTATCAATGCAAGTGTACTGATATTAAATATTTACATAGTACTGGTTTGATTTGTTTGGCTGTGGCAGCAATTCTGAACTATTAATTCAGTGGAGTTGGGAACCAATTTCAGATTAGGATCTGGTTTTGTTCTCCAGAATTTGCATAATTTTTCACAACCCATTTTGTATTCAGTATTTGTGTTCCAATCTTTCAAATTGCAACAGTTGAGACAATTATTTTTGGATGTAAAAGTTTCAAGCTATTTAATTTCATAATGAAGACTAAGGAGGAAACCAGTTGTTTAACTCAAACACACAAAATTATATTTTATTTTGGAGTGAGTGTTTTTGTTTGTTCTTGAAATGTGATATCAGCAAGGCAAACATAGCTGCCCAAGCACATGACCCTGAGCATATTAAGCGTCCACCACATAGTGTTAGACTAAAGTCATATCTGGGGAGGGCCAACAACCCTCATACTGGCTGAGGTTTTCAAGATGGCCAACCTTCTCTACCTTGCCTCTTGCCTGAGTTGTGGAGATCACATTAAGATGGTGGTTAACACTGCTGCAGTGCCAGGGACCCAGGTTTGATTCCTGGCTTTAGGGTTACTGTCCATGTGGAGTCTGCACGTTCTGCCCACGTCTCCATGGGTTTCTTCCGGGTGCTCCGGTTTCCTCCCACAGTCCAAAGATCTGCGGGTTAGGTCAATTGGGCATGCTAAATTGCCCCTTAGTGTCAGGGGACTAGCGAGGATAAATGCATAAGGTCATGGAGATGGGGCCTGGGTGGGATTGTGGTTGACGCAGACCGAAGGGCTGCATGGCCTCCATCTGCACAGTAGGATTCTGTGATTCTAAATCACCACCAGTCGTGTCTCCCCCTCAAAGGGGAGAGCAGCCTATGGTCATTTGGTGACTTTACTTTTATGCACTTCAGTGTGGAAAACAGAAAGGAAGCGTATTATTTAATAGTGATCTATTGGAAGTGTGGATATACAAAGGATCTGGGTGTTTGTACACCAGTCAATGAAAGCGACGCAGGTGCAGCAAGCAATTAGGAAAACAAATGGTATGTTGGCCTTCATTGCAAGAAATTTTGAGCCGAGAAACAGGAATGTCTGCTTTCAGTTATACAGGATTTTGGTGAGACCATGTGTACAATTTTGATCTCCCTAACTGAAAAAGCTTATACTTAACATTGAGGGAGTGCTGTGAAGGTTCATTCCGGGGTTGATGGGACTGTCCTTTGAACAGAGGTTGACTTGACCAGGGCTGCATTCAATACTTTTGAAGGATGAGAGGAGATATAATTGAAACGTAAAAAATTCTTACAGGCCTGGAAAGACAAAATAGAGGGAGGATGTTTTCCCTGGTTGGATATCTAGAATCAAGGGACACAGCCTCAGGATATGTCGTTGACGATTTAAAACTGAGATAAGGAAACATTTATTTGCTCAAAGGGTAGTGAACCTATGGAATTCTCTACCTCAAAAAATTGTGAAGGAAAGTCACTGGAAGTATTCAAGAAATAGCAAGATTTTTTTTAGATTGTGTTAGCATCAAGGATTAGAAAGCAGGAATATGGTATTGAGATAGAGGATCAGCCATGATCATGTGTGATGGAGCAGGTTCAAAGAGCTGACTGACTTGCTCCTGCTCCTAGTTTTGAAGTTTTAGCTTAGAATCATAACTAACAGTACATTACCACTGTTGTTATATACACAGCCAAGATGAGATTGGAATTTGTGACTCATTACATAAGAGAAGATGCATCCTTGTATCTTCATTAGGGTGAAGAAATGTCCTTTTCCAAAAAATGGTGTTGGTGTTGCTGACAAAGCAAGCATTTATTGCCCAACCTAACTGTTTTGAGAAGGTGCTTGTACTAATGGGGTGTAGGTCACTCACAATGCTGTTTGCTAGGGAGTTCAGGAATTTGATCTCAACAGTGAAGGGACAGTGATAGATATCCATTTTATGTTGGTGTGAGTTTGGGTAGGGGAGGGGTCAGTCCTTGAGGTGGTGGTAGTTGTCCCATGTGCCTGCTGCCATTGTTTTCTAGCAGTACACATCATGGATTTAGAAACTTTGATATGTTATTGCAGTACATTTTGCAGATGGTACACTGTCACCACTGTGCACCAGCAGTGGGGGCAGTGAATGATTAAGATGATGGATGAGGCTCCAATCAAGTGACTGCTTTGTTCTGAATGGTGTTGAGTAGGTGCAATCATTCTGGCAAGTGGAGAGCATTCCATTGCATTCAGGTTTACCTCGTAGATGGTGGAAAGGCTTTGGAGAGTCTGGAAATGAGTTATTCATCACAGCATATCTAACCTGCTTGTGTAACCTCAGTATTTATGTGTAGCAGGTCCCTCATAGCACACAGGATGTTGACAGTAAGGGTTTAGTGATGGTAACACCTTTGAAAGTCAAAGGGATGTGGTTATACTCTCTCTTCAAAGATGCTCATCCTGGCACTATGTAGTACAATTGTTAGTGGTGAGGAATAAATTAATTACTGATTGCTCTTTCATAACTTGTGTATGAATCAAGTATTCCAATGCATATTTTAGACCAGACTTGTAATAATCATATTTGCCAAATGTACACTTTTGTCAGTCAATAAATGGAAAGCAGCATTAATTGGATTTTTTTTTCTCCCCACCCCATCTTGCTCATTTCACTGAGGGAGCTCCTATCCAAGCTCCATTGCTGCTGCTGCAAGTGATTGCGTGCATACTGTGGTCAAAACTTTTGACACCCTTGACTATATATAGCAGATTGAATCACTGCAGCAACCAAAGGACATTGCAGGAATTCTCAAGTGGTGACTGGAGAAAGATGGAAGAGAAGAAAAGTTGTGAGCAACTCTGGTGGGGAATAGGGAAGTTGAACATAAGGAAAGTGCAGAAGCTTCACTCGGGAGAAAGGGAAGAAGCTAGATGCTGTGAATGATGAGAGCTAGAGGGAAATGTTAAGAGATGCATCTTGGGATGGGAGTGAGGGGAGAATTTGGCAATGACATTGAGTGGCTTGTAAGGTTGACAGAGAGCCTCGTCTCTAATTTGCTTTTTTTAATTAGCTAATGCAAGTTGGATGTTAAAATTTCCCTATTCCGTTGTCAAACCATAACACTGCCCTAGCTAAGTAGCTCCACCCAAACTTTAAATTAAGTCTTTTGTGACTGCGGGAAATTGTCCCTTTTTGTTCTCCTTGTTCTTTCCATAGCATTCTTCTCTGCAGTGGCAGCATGACATGAGCAGCTTTGCATGGCCATTTCATGAAATGCCTCCGCTTCTTATAGGAACGTAAGAGTAGGTCATTTGAGCTGTTGAGCTCATTCACACAGATCATGGCTGATCATCTGTCTCTATGCTATTTTTTCCCACTATTCTTGGATGTCATCAGTATCCAGAAATCTATCAATTTCTGTCTTGAATTTGTTCAATAATTGAGCTTCCACAGCAAATTCTAAATGTTACTCTGATCCCTGTCTCACTCATTATAGCCCACCATCCTGAGAAAGACCTGTTTATTCTTATTCTGTTTTCTGTTTCCCCAGGCATTACCACAGCAGTGCCTTTTGTTTCTTTTCCTGCAGTGTTATCTTTTATAAATCTATCCTTCGTGCCCTCCTCTTCCTTATCCAAAATCTGCTCCTTGACAACATGGTCTGCAATTATGAAGTCAGCTTTCAGCGTTAAGCTGAAGATACCCAGCTCTGCCTCTCTACTACATCTCTCAAGCAATTGATTACCTGAGTGTAGTCTAACTGTTCAATATCAGGACAAATTGCAACTTTCTAAACTCAACATTAATATTTTAGAAGCCATCATCTTTGGCCCTTGCCACAACCTTAATTTACATAATGTTTCCTTGCTGGTTCCTGAAGCTACAATAGACCATTTACATTTTTGCCATTATGTTTGATTCTAATCTAAGTTTCAAAGTCTATGTTCCATTAATTGGCATTAATTGAATTGTTTTCTCCACCAATCCCACCTACCCCATGTATAGATGGGGAGCTACTTCACTTCTGTATCCATATTAACTCCTCTGCCTCTGGAGCCATTATATCTGTCATCATCACCTCCAGTCTTAGCTAATCTAAAATGGTTTTGACCATTAATCGCTCCGTGGTCTAGGTCCAACTTATCTCCTAAATTTCCTCCAAAATACTCTGTTCCTCAGCCTCTGGCCTCTTGTGTTTTCATCTCTGCTCTTTGCTCCATCAGACAAACCTACGAATTAGGAGTAGATTACATAGGCCCTCAAGCCTGATCCCCTGTTCAAAAAGATCATGGCTGATTGGTGGCAGAACCTTAAGGCTTGTTGGTCCAAGTTTCTAATAGTCCTTCTGAAACCACCCCTCCTAATCGCTGCTTAGCTGGTGTACGGTTTGTTTCTCGTGCCCCTACTTGTGAAGTGACTCAGACTATTCTTTTTAAAGGTCTTATATAATTGGAAGTTGTTGCTCAGGGTCAGGGAAGCAAGTGTCATAGCTTGAATTGGGAACTTTGAGATGATTCAGTTATTTCATAATTGCTGTTTAAAATTATTCTCTGTATTTTTGTATTTGCAGTGTTGATTGTGTGGGAATTTTAAAACTCAGAAATGCTGATGTTGAAGCACGCATTGGTGTTGCTGGTTCCAAGAAAAAAAGTACTCGTGCACGATTGGTGTTCCGAGTGAACATTATTCGTGCTGATGGGTCTACTTTAACTCTGCAGACACCTTCATCATCCATTCTATGCAGTAAGTAATATTTTCTTTAAAAGTATAGTTCTTCTTCTGTTTGTCTTTTGTTCACTACAGGCGGAAACCCATCATCATCTCTGTACCAAGCTATTGAGGGCATATTTAATGTGGACAACATTGGTCTTATGAGCTGGTCACCTCTCTTTTGGAAGGCTCACCAGGTTAGGCATTTAACTGGGTTGGGCTGGATCAAGGATCCTCCAGCCAAGAGCTGCTGGTGAATCAGAAACTAATAGCTCTTCATTGTTTGTCAACACCACCATGAAAGTGATGGCTGTTGCTGGTAGTACACTGTTATTAAGCCCAGGCCCCAGAATGTAGGTAAGTGATGGGACAGGAGAGGGATTGTGGGCAAGGGAAGTTGGCAGCAAGAGAAGAGGGTAGTTCTCAGTGACACCCAGCCCACTTTCTCTTGATGCTGGATCCCATGATCACTGTGCATCTTTGAATGAGGGACCCTTTTTTTTTGTAAGTCCACAAGCAGTCTCGTAGCGTTTGCTTTTTAGGGCTTCCCAAAATCCTTTGCCTACTACTGAGTGAATGCATTAGCTGCCCACTTAAGAATCTCAATGAGGGAGGAAGACTGTTCAAGTCTTCCAGGAGCTGACTTAAATCAGGGCAGAGATGGTAAAGTGGTGGAATCCTCACCTGACACCATTCCACTTGATTAAATGCTATCACACACATCACAAGCACACACCCTAAAGTCTGGCATCAAACTCTCCTCATGAGAGGCCATTAAATTTCAGCCACAGTTTATGTTTGTTCACAATAGATGGCATGCTTACTCTTCAAGGAGGGACAACTATCCTCCAAAGTTCAGAGAGTTTGGGTGTTGGTTCTTAAAAGTGAAGGATTTGGGCTTTCAAACTCTACAAGAATGCTGTTGAATTTCACCTATTAAAAATTTGTTGCTCATTAATAGACTTTTTCTTAAAATGATTATATGGTGTTGAGGTTGCCATAGTACAGTTGTAGAATGGCAGGAGAAAAAGCACTCTTGAAATGGATTATTCAGATTCAGTTGTTGAGTAGCTTTTTAAATAGTATGGTTGGAGAGTGAGATGGCCATTTTTTCAGAACTCTTGTAGGAATTTAACATCAATCTTGTGTATATGGACTGCATACTAGTCAGTAATGGACATAGTTTCTTCATCCCATATTTGATCCTTCCTTGTGTTTCTATCCCAGAACTGAGATTCTGCTTCCATTTTAAATTACTGTGGTTACTTGGCATGGGGACGATTGGATAAGCGGAACTGCAATAGTAAGAACTTGGGCTGTGAATAGGGGTAGTGAGTAACTGTGGAGGTATTTGGAGAACGGTAGTGCACGTGGGGACAGTGGTTAATTGGGGTAGGAATGAGGTTCCTGGCTGTTGGTATTTAGAGTTACTCTGGCTACAACTCCTACCACTGCATTGACCTCTCTATAATTCCTTGCAAGCCTTCATTCTATTTCCACACATTTCTAAACTCCATTGCACTCTCCCACTATCCTCCTTTCAACTGTTTATTTCCCCCAAATCACCACTGCATTGTGAATGCCCCAGTAGTTACCACAGCACTCTAAATTCCAGTTCTGATGTCATCTCCCTGAAACATCAATTCTGCTTCTCTCACTATGGATGCTGTCAGACCTAAGTATCTCCATCATTTTCTACTCCAAATTCCTTCCTGTGCCCCCACCCTCTTCTAAAATACTAATTAGTTGTTTCTCAACTACTCTCTCTTCCAACCCTGAAACACGAAACCATCATTTCTCCAATCTCCTGGAGTCATCCACATCCTTTGCAAATCCTCAATCTAGCATACCCTCCTAAGTAACATTATTAACCATTGCAACCATATATATTCTAAAACCTGTATTCCTCAACATCCTATGAACAACTTATAATGAAGACAATTTTCAGTTTATGTAGGGGAATAGTGTGACGTATTTTGTAACAAAAATCAAAACAAAATCATTTAAAGTGTAGGAAGTAATAACTCTTTGTTATGGCGCTCTTACTTCAGTGTTCAGTGTTTTGCACCAAGCACTGATCAGTCAGTGTGATAATTATCAAATTCAGTGGCACATTCAAGTTCAAAGCTCTGATCTCCGTGGCAAGTAGACAAACTACGTGTGATGCTTTGAAAGATAAAACGTTATTATGTCATAATTGAACATGTTTAAACTAACAAAAAGGAAATTGTTTCATTGATAACTTACCGTGGCTATTTCTTTCAAGGATGTTATCTTTCATGTTGCACAACAAAAGCATAAACCTGGATTTAGCATTGAAGGTAAAATTGAAGTGGTGTAGTGTTGTCTGTTAAATGTTAACTAGACAATAATTGTACATTTGCATTGTATTGAGGACTAAAACATATCATGCATGCCCTTGGAGTTGAATTAGTATAATCAATGCCTGTGGGCATTAATTATTTTATGGAGGGGAAAGAAAACTGGCTATTTGTGTTTGCTACTTGCCGCTGGTTATTCAAAATTATGACTGGAAATTGTACTAATGCATTCAAAGATGCAGAGTAAAATATTGTTTTATTTCTGTTAAATTGTATGCTAATGTCAGTTGTTTCTCTTTCAGTTTTCGAAACTGGCAGCACTATTGGGCAACTTAGGAATTTGACCTGTCTATAGTTGAAATGTTAGTCTGAAATAAGGGCTTGCAACTGCTTGTCTTTTCCTGTAATTATACTGTACTCTAAGGCTTGCATGACATTTCCTGCATTGCATTTTGAAAGTTGCTTAATGTATAATATGAAAAGAACAGTAAATAATTCCTCTCAAATGTGGAATCATAGCTTAACAGTAGACACATTATCTGCACTGTTGGCCTAATTACACTATATATACACACACATAGACTTATAACCATTTGTTTACATATTGACTCAGTCTTTATTTACGCATACCTACACAGAGCTGTACCTGTTAACTGTTGGGAAAATGTTCTTGGTCAGTTCATATGTTTACAAACAAGCTCAAAAAATTGATCACAATCTTTCCTGGGACTTTTTTTGGCTCTTTTCTACCAGCTATTTTTAAGCAAGCATGATATTTTTCTTTAACTATGCATTAAATTTATGTTGAGTTTTTTTTTTAATTGATTGTGCCTTTGGGTAAAGTCCAATTCTTTGATATGTTTAGTCCGTAATCTTTCATTTTGTTTGTCTGTTCTGTTGGCAAAGTCACTGACTTAGCCCTGATCTTAAATAGCAGTATGTAGGTCTTATTATTCCATTGTTTCTGTTTCCCTCATGGATCAGCTTTGAGCTCTACTGATCTATTACACTTGAAATTCCTGCCTGGAGCCCAACACAAGTTTTTTTTTAATCCAAGTGTGTCAGAAGAGATTAATTTTAGCAGAACCTTTTGCAAGTTTATGGGATGAATGACTGAGTAAAAAAATGACCTAGTATGCTATTTTTGAGATGATGTTTGCAAGATAAATATTGACCAACATTAGTGCAATTCTTCTGCTCCTCTTTGAATCATGTCATATAAACTTTTATGCTCACTGCGAGCAGAGTGAGCCTCGGCTTAATGCTTCTTCTGAAAAAAAAAAGCATCCCCAATAGTGCAGGACTCCCTTTGAACTGCCCTGAAATGCAAGTCCCGATTATGGACTTGGAGTGGATCTTGTATCTTGGGTTTATTGACAGGAGTGCTAATATTGAGTTTTTCATTGTTGATTCTCATGGGTTATGCAGCTGTCAAGGTCTGATTGCTGAAAGATACAATTTTCAGATCACTGTGAACAAAATGTATTTCTGCAAACTGCTGTGAAACCATTCAGATAGGAAAGAATCCTTCGGAATCCAAAAATTGTAACACTGATATAAACACCTGTAGTTAACAAAGAACGAAAGAAACAGCACAGGAACAGACCCTTCGACTCTCTAAATCTATGCAGATCATGATGCCGTAACTAAACTAAAGAAAAAACCTTCTGCCCTTATTCGGTCTTTACCCCTCTATTCCCTCCCTATTCAACTACCCATCCAGCTTACTCTTAAATGTTGCTAATGTGCCTGCTTCCACCACCTCCTCTGGCAGCACATTCCAGGCCCCACTACTCTGCGTGGAAAAACTTCCCCTGTACGTCTCCTTTAAACTTTCCCCCTTTCTCTTCGAACCTGTGCCCTCTTACAATTGATACTTCCACCCTGGGAGAAAGCCTCTGACTATCCACCTTGGCTATGCCTCTCAAAATTTTGTAGCTCTCTATCAGGTCTCCCCTCAGCCTCTATTTTTGCAGTGAAAACAATCCTAGTTTATTCAACCTCTCCTCATAGCCAGCATCCTTAAGACCAGGCAATATCCTGGTGAACTTTCTTTGCACTCTCTCCAAGCTTACGCATCTTTCTGGTAGTGTGGTGACTGGAACTGCATGCAGTACTCCAAATGCGGCCTAACCAAGGCTTTGTATAGCTGCAACATGATTTCCCAACTCTTGCACTGCATGCCCATATGCTTTCTTAATCACCTATGTCGCCACTTTTAGGGAACTGTGTATTCGCATGCCTAGATCACTCCGTATGTTAGTGTTAGTATTCTTAAGGCTTCTACCATTTACATTATTATTCACAACTAAATTTGATCCTCCAAAATGTATTACTTTGCTTTGGCCAGATTAAACTCCATGACACAGTGGTTAGCACTGATGCCTCTTTGTGCCAGGGATCTGGGTTTGATTCCTGGCTTGGATCACTGTCTGTGTGGAGTTTGCACATTCTCCCTGTGTCTGTGTGAGTTTCCTCCAGATGCTCTGGTTTCTTCTCACAGTCCAAAGATGTGCAGGTTAGGTGGATTGACTCCTTAGTGTTATGGGGACTAACTAAGATAAATACATGAGGTTATAAGAGGTAAGGGCCTGGGTGGAATTGTGGCTGGTGTAGACTTGATGGACTGACTGGCCTCCTTCTGCACTGTAGGATTCTATGTGCCATTCCTGTGCCAAAGTTTCCAATCTACCTATATTCAGTGTATCCTCTAACAGTCCCCAGCACTATCAGCAACTCCGCCAATCTTTGTGTCATCTGCAAATTTATTAATCAGAACCCCCCACCCCGCATTTTCCACCAGATCATTTATATGTACGACAAGCAACAGAGGTTTCAGCACTGATCCTTGCAGAACGCTGCTAGCTACAGATCTCCATTCTGAAAAACATCCTTCCATCGCTACTCATTGGCTCTATAACCAAGCCAATTCTGTATCCATCTAACCAACCCATCGTGAAAAGAGGAAATATTGCATGCATGGGTGATCTCCTTTTCCAGCACCTGGCTATCTTGTAAGAGGTGTACAGAAGCAGTCTAGTGATGCTTCCTGTGGAATTCCCAATTATCTTTGGGGTGCTGTCTATCTTTTATTCCAAGTCATCCAATACAGTGTCATTTAGGTTGGGATCTTGGTAGAATAATTATCAAACTTTCATTGTTATATATGTTTCATTCCTTAGTATTTCTACCCTTGTGTCTTGGTCAGTAAAATCACTTGAAATCTTATAAAGTTTAACCTTTGTTTCAACCAATTTAATCCATATATTTTTTAGAACAACTTCACTAATATGAGTAAATTGGTCTTAAAATTGAAAGCCATTTTGGGTTATACAGTCTGATCCTTGATTAAAAACCAATCTAAGAAAAATTAGCAAAGTCACCATTTTAAAAGAGATCTCAATGAATATTTTTAAAAGTGATCACTAGTGGTAGGATTTCTCTCCTATGGTGGATTCCCCAAAAACAAATTATTCAAATTTTTAAATAATCTACTCAGTTTAAAAACTTAATTTGGTTGTTTGTTCTTTGGATTTCTTGCGTTACACTGTAAATACTTCAGGATTTTGATACCATTGTCTTGAAATTACCGTGTAATTTTGATGTAGCCACATTGCAGATTATAAACTTATTTTTCATTTTGATTAAAGCTCAACCAGCAGGAGCACCAGAAATCTTGAAGAAAAGCTTACATACTTGCACAGTGAAAGGAGGAGAAGAGTTATTTCTGATAGGAAAAAACTTCTTGAAAGGCACAAAAGTTATTTTTCAAGAGAATTCAGGTCAGTCATGCTCTGTAACTAAAATTGAACATTTTTAAGTTCCTGATTACTATGAGGTTGGCATTATGTAACAGCTACCAACCTCATCTATATAGTATGATGCATAGCTGGGATTAACTGCTAGGTGCACCTCAGTTTGAGTGCAGTAATTGAGGAGCATCGGCTCTCTTATGAAGTCTTTTAGTCTTCAGGTTTCCGTTGATGGTGTTCTGCAACACTTCCAACCTCTACAATTCACTATTATAACCTGCCCTAGTATGCATTCAAATTGATTTTGCGTGAGAAAATGAAATTCAAATAATAGCACATTATATCAAGTTCTATTATGGGACATCACAGGAAATTAGACCACGAACGAACCAAGGCAGTATAAATCGCTTTAGACTTCTGACCAACATGGCCAGCACTTGGTTTATTTTGTGGCAAACCATGAATCCTGTTGTGTAAACTTTGTCAATGCTATTTCTGCTCACAGTGGCAAAACAATGAAGCATATTGCTGTCCAACTTCATATCTTGGAGGAATTGTTCCAGACTATTTTGTTACTTTTTTTTAAAGATACATTCTTTTTGCCTTATCTTCCCACTGAAAAAAAATTCCAGCTATCCAGATTCCACTGGAGTGAAGGTACGTCAATTAAAAGAAAAACTACCACCCAACACAGGGTGAGGGTTTAAAAACAATAGCGAATGCAAAATCAATTAAAAATGAGCCCAGTCATTAGTATTTTATTTTTAGCATAATTGTGAATCGTTATGATCCGAGCTGATATTACTGGATAGTCAGGTCCCAGAATGGAAGCCTAGTTTAATAGAACGTTTTTTTTTTGTTTAGAGATGCGAACGAACAGAGTCATTGGATTGCCGATTAACTTTTACCATAAGAGTAAACATATATTAAACATGGAAACACTGACTATAATACAATATTCCTTCACCTCATCTATTTCTGCACAAACCTTCACAGATTTTTAAGAATAACACAACTTACAAATTATTTTAAATTCTCATATTCTCAGTAAGTATATATGCTATGTAAACATATAGGCCAACTGTGATCAGACACCCTACTCTGAAAACAAGTGTGCTGGTGCTACCCAAGACAACATCTGTGGATTTCTCATTAAGTTCCCTCCCAGATGCTCATCACACCGTGAGCAAACTGGAACTCCAATATTCTACACAGGCATTTCCAAACCCCACTCTTGATAAACACACCTTAGAATCTCCTCCCAAATAATGCTTTCTCTTTGCCTTCACCAAGGATCCATCTTTAGGATTTCAATCTCTCTCAGTATTCCTCTGCCTTGGATTGCCAAGCTTCTACACAGCTTCTCAGGTACCCAGCCAAGCCAACAGAATCCTACTATAGGCTGTACTAAGGTATCACCAACCTTGGAATTACTTCAGATATTTGGCTTCTTGTAGCCAACTCCGTCGGATCTGCAGCTTTCAGCTCTGCCTTTAACTGGGAGATTTTCTCTGCCCCTGTCTTTAACTTCAGCGAACAGTTAATTCTTTATTCAGGTTCCAGATCCTGACCTTTTCACTTCAATCTTCCTGGGACTTCTCTTTCATTCCCTGGTTTTTAGAACTATGTTTTTTAGCTTCTGGGACTTGCTTTCTGCCTCTCACTCATTGTCCTGTCTCTCTGCTGGCAGTTTATTTTGGAAGCTGTTTTCTTCACAGGTACCTCATTCTAAACTGAACTACAAATGCTTACTTTTCAGTGTGGACCCTGGTTGCTAAGCAATAGCCTAGTCTTTAATCTCTGTTGTTTTTATGTTGTAAGCCCTTTAATCACAAGACAGGTTCAGTTTGAAATGAAACCAAAACTTAGACATGCAGGCAACTTTGTTTAACATCAGCTAAGTGAAGTTTTAACCCTTATACAGAAACACAAAATTAAACTTATTTAAAGCTATATCTGTTTCCTATATCCACAAATATAAATTACTTAAAATTACCTCTGCTTCCTAACAATTAAGTTTATTCACAGGCGTGAACACTAATACATCTGGTCTACAATTTATTGCTAGTTGCTCCACATCATTGATACTGGTAGATTTTCTCCATAAGTTTACCAGTCTTCAGCAAGTGCTTCACATGTTTATAGTATGGAGAGGATTTAATATTGATGAACTGCGAGAAGAGTTGATCTTCCATTATATACTTTGTGTGTCCGGTCAACCAGATCAAAGTTGTTTCTTGTTCAAAAACAATTTTGATTTTAGTTTTCAAAGGATTTGTGCACAATTTCCATCTGAAGTGGACAACCCAAAATTTTAACTTTTAAATCCAAATGATGGGTGGAAGTGCTGAATTTCATAGTTAATTAGTCATTTCCAGAAAAATGCCCATATTATGACTTCAATATTTACATAGCAACTTATCACGTTGTAACATCTTATTGCATCGACAAACACAGACATCATTCAAGATTGTTACATCTGAACACAATAATTAACATGCTTTTTGTGGTATTGGTTGAAGAGGAAACTGTTAGCTGAGAAAACAGGACAACCTTTGTTTTTTCAAGTACTGTCATGGGGACTTCAAACTCCAGAAAAATTGGATGAGGGAGGGAGAGCCTCAATTTGATGTTTTACTTGAAGAATGACATCTCCAACAATTAAAATATGAGCTGTTATAGGCTCAAATCCACAACCTTCTGAAAAGGAACTAAAAGCCAAGTTAACACAGAATTTTTAAGAGCCCATGGAGATAACCAGAGGGTAGGTGGACTCAAATGAGAAGAAAATCCATTTCGCCATCTCAATTGCATGTTCTTACTTCATCAAGATTCTGCAGGAGATGGAGTGTTGGTGGGTCTGGTTACCCAAGTTTGAGGACATAGGATTTTACCATTGCATTGCGCCTGTTTTTAGTAAAGTCAGATGTAAAGCGCTTAGCACAACTGGTGCCGGTTTTTGCAATCGGCGCCATTTTACAAGCGCCAGATTTCTGGCGCGATCGGTCTCTTACCAGAAATGGCAAGAGGCAGGTTAATGCATGTAAATTTATTTTAATATTGTTTTACATCTGCTTAGCAAGCCCGGCACTCAATTGTCCATGCTCCCCCCACCTTTACAACCTCACTATGCTCCCCATGAACGGTGAGCAGTTGACTTGGCCTCGCCAGTGGAATTGGAGGCTGTAGAGTCTCCTCCAAGGGAGGCCAAGGGCAAGGGGGGTACCCCTTGAGCAGTTCCAGTCTGGCACCTGGGCACTGCCTGCTGGGGCAGGGCTAATGGGGGGATTGGTCGGGGAGAGACTGTGGGAAGGGGTCCACTGCCAATCTGCAGGGATTAGTTGGGGGAAAGAAGGGAGAAGGGGGCTGCTGCCAATCTGCAAGGGTTGGTGGGAGGGAGGGAGGCGGGTCCACAATCGGTCTGGGTGGCGGGAGTGAGGGGTCGGCAAGGCCTGCATCTTGGGCCGCAGGCCCCCACAATTGCAGGAGTGGGAGCTGCATCAGGCAGCCTGCACTATCAGGGGCCTGACAGCTCTCTTTCCTGTCAGATCCCCACTACTGTTAATGCGCATGTGCAGCATCAGAGGCCTGCACATGCGCACTACCCCTCTCTGCAGGGTTTTGGCTGCGTTAAGCCCCGCCCACAGGCTTACGCAGCAAGCAACAGACTTGCTGAAAATTTTGCAGGCAGAGTGCTTATGTGTGGGCCTGAAAACACGCCCAAAAGACAGATCTGAAATTCTCCCAGTTTCAAGTCCGCCCAGCACTTGGGGGAAAAAAAAATGATAAAATCGCCCCCTTAATTAAAGGAACTGTTCCAGTGCCATTTTGTCAAATCAGGAGGGTGTCCTTGAAATGGTAGCAGCTGCCCAGGGACCTCTGGGTAACCATAAGAGCTAAGGATCCATTCAGTGGGGGAGGCATTGTACTAATTAAGAGCTGCAACGAATGAGATGTTTGTTATGGTTAGATACTTGCCCTGTCCTGTCTGAAGGTCCTAACTGTCTTTGCCGTTTTACCCCTCATTTGTAGCTAGCAACTGGGAATGATGATTCTCTTCACACCTTGCTACATACTTCAGTTTTCCCCTCTGATAGTGGAGCTGATGGTCTAGCAGTAATACAAAAAATAAAATACTTTGCTGGAAATCTGAAACAAAAACAAAGTGGAATATTCAGCAAACCTGGCAGCATCTGTGAAGATATGACCTTTCTTCAGAATTGGAAAAAGTTAGAAAGGAAATAGCTTTTAAGAATAGAAGGTGGTGGAAAAACAGCAGAAGGCAAATGTCTACGATAGGATGGAGAATGGGAGAAATTGAATGCTAAGTTTTTGTGGGAATCGTGGTAATGGGATGAGTAAAGAAACAAAAGTTGGGTCTGGAGGAAGTGTCAATGGTAGAATGGTGAACAGCTGCCATTGGAAAACAAAAACAAGAAAGACAAGGTTAAGACTGAAACTTGCAAAGAGAATGAGACAAAATGGGAGGGGAGGAGGGGGAGAGATTACAGTCTGAAACTGTTGAACTTTTCTGGATTCAAGTTAATCAAGCAAGGGATAGATTCACATGAAAACAAATCTGAACACTATTCATATTAAATTTGAGGCTTTCAAAAGTCCTAGTAGTTGAAATAATTTCATTCATGTGGCTTGGCTAAAATTTTTTTTTACACCAATTTTTCTTGAGTAATTTTATCCCCTCTCTCTTGAAGACATTGATTCATTAAGATGCCATTATTCATATATGATCCTCGACTTGGAACAACAGGAGTCCATTCAACTGTGGGTGCTGATCTCAGTTCTGTTTATCATCTGACACCTAAATGTGCACAGTTTCTGTGAGGCTCACTGGAGAGCAAATATGAGCAGGAATTTCACCTTGTTATTCACTTTGGGACTTCTTTGTGTTTTACTGGCTATGTTGAATTCCATGGGCAGTAATTCACTTGCCCAAGAACAAGACTGCTGTTAATTCTACTTCATTGAGCAATAGCTTCCTGACTGTCCAGGGTCATATTTGGATATCCAAGAGGTACGTTAGGGACTCCCTCTTGAAAGTTCCCATATAAGCGTTTACGTGGCAATTGTTCAGAAGGGCTAACTGTCCCTGGACAGTTGTGCTGGGATGGGAACCGAGCGAAGGACAAAACAATTTAAATCGCCAACTTAAATATCTCCCACACAGTATTCTTCATCTGCATGGGATTATTCCCCCCACCTCCCCACTCCCAACAAAACCCTTGATGATGTTCATACCCACTCCCACATCTTATTCACTTCGAAACTTACTTTCTTCCTTTCAATGGAATCATTAGACTTCCTCTCTTTATAGCAGCAAAGTTACGAAAAGGAGCCCGTCCTCCTTTGCTCAGCTCCTTTTGCATTTTGCTGTGTAGCCACTGACGACCTCCGCTTCTTCAGACTCACCCAGCTGAGTCAGGAAGGTTGGGTGAGATGGGTACTTTGGAATTCAAGTGCAGCTAAGTCTATGGAAGCTGATTGCCACTCCAAGGAAGTTACAGGATTGTTTTGCATTATAATCCATTTTTAAGCACAATGTAATTTTAAGATTTCTCTGATTTGTTTCTATTCAAAATCTGTGTTAGGCAACAAACCATTAGTAGAATGTTTATTAATTTCTAAAACTTTTTCTACCTTGACTAGATGAGAATAATCCTTGGAAAGCAGAAGCTGAAATTGACATGGAACTTTTCCACCAAGTGAGTTTAAACACTCAGAATATTTTTCATGAAGGGGATATTTACAAATTTACACTCTATCACACTTGCCTCTCATAATGCCTTCCTGTCTTGCTGATTTCCATCGTATCTTTTCCATATCTTCTGTCTAATTGTCATACTGTGAACAATATATATATCATTTTTTTCCCTTGAAACTGCCATCTTATGTTTAGGATGGCATACGCCTTTTGAGTTCTCCCAACAATTGCCTCCGATCTGAGTCCAAATAAGACAATGCCTATAGTTCCCATCAGACAAAGAAATAATAGCAAGTTTGCACTTAATAAAGTTAAGTTGACTTTTTTCTGTTCTCCCCGGCCTCCAACATGTCAGCAGTCCAGTGGAAATCATCAACTCTGCTGAATTCCAGTAAAGAGAGCTGATGCAACTGCATGGAGTATAAACAACCACTGGAATGTCAAACAATCCTTTATTGTTGTCTACACTGTGGTTCTTAATTATAATTTGCTAGCTCCAATGTTCAATTAATATTACATTTGATCAATAAGATTGGCTCAATAATAATACTTTTAACATTTATGACACCAATGTCCTCTCATTGGCAGAACTTAAAATTCCAGAATATGACGCTTAAGTATAGGTTGTTCTTTTCACCAACCTAAATATGATCTTGATCTCTGCTGGAATGTAGAGATCTCCTGCTTACATGGCAATTTATTTTTTTATGGTATATCACTTCTACATGAAGTACCACCACCAAAATCCTCTCCTACTGGATACCCCTTGCACATCCCCAGCTTCATTCCCTAAAACTTCCTCCTCTTTTGTTGAGCTTATTAAATATTGACTAAAAATCTTTTCCCAAATGCATTTTAAGAATTCTGTCCAGCTACTTTTACATTGATGCAACAGCTGTTAACATGAGGATAGTTGATGTCCTCCTACTATTACCTGTATCCTATTGTTTTGCACATTTCAGAAATTTGTCCGCATATTTTCTTCTCTCTCACTTTCTCACACCTCTGCTCTTGCTGGCACGTATGCTCTCAGGGATTGGTCCTGCTCTTTTGCATTCTTGCCTACTTTCTCACCCATGTGCACTTCTTGAGCACACATTCTCTCGTGCCCTTCTCACAAGTGCTCTTGTCCTCGTGCCCTTCTGGCCGGCTTTCTCCCCCCCCCCCCCCGCCCCCATGCTTGCCAGGCCCACCCTCTCCATGAGTCGTTGTCCACTCCCCGACCCCCCAACCCTTTCACCTGTCCTATTTGGAGGTTTATGGTACACTTCCAGCAATGTGGTTGGCCTTTTGCTGCTCTTCAGTTCAATCTAAATTGCCTAATTAGATAATCCATCTAGCATACCATCTATTTTCAGTTTGTAAATGCTTCTTCTATTTTGGCTAAGATCAAGCCCAGGATGGGGTGTAATGCCTCAAGTCTGCAACTTGGACCTTGCTTGTCTCTCTTATGGGACATTGAATTGGATTCAGTTGGACTTTCAATTTGGTCTTTGGAGCAAGCAAGGAATGGATTTGGGTTTGCCTGGTCCATTCTGAGCATTGGCTCTATAACTTTAAGAATGTTGTCAAATATTTTATTAAAAAAATTTCTTTCACCCCATCTTGTGATTCTCCTTTTTCATCCCTTCTCAAACTGTCTGGAAATCCTATAATCATGGAATCCTTACAGTGTAAAAGGAGGCCATTCAGCGCATCGAGTCTGCACTGATTCTGACAGAGCATCTTACCTTGGCCCTATCCCTGTAACTTTAAGTACTTACCCTGCTAACCCCTCTAAGCTACACATATTGGGATACTAAGGGGCAATTTAGCATGGCCAATCTACCTAACCTGCACATCTCTGGACTGTGGGAGGAAACTCGAGCACCTGGAGGAAACCCACGCAGACACATCGAGAATGTGTACACTTCACATAGTGACCCAAAGCTGGAATCGAATCTGGGTCCTTGGTGCTGTGAGGCAGCCATGCTAACCACAGGAATGTTGTGGTATAATTCTTGCCCTAAGAGCCATGCCTTTTGCATTGATTTATCTCTAAACAGGCAAATGCTTAATGTGTTTATATCTTCTCAAAGGATTTGAGATTATTGATATTATCTATATTCATTACGCATGTGATTTTGCTTTCCTATTTTCTCTTTACAGAATCATCTTATTGTTAAAGTTCCTCCATATCACAATCCACACATAACATCCCCAGTTTCAGTTGGTATATATGTTGTAACCAATGCTGGAAGGTCACATGAAGTACAGCCTTTTACTTTCACTCCTGATCCAGGTTAGTGAAGTTCAATATAATGATTTTGACTCTTGACTATTTAAATTTTTGATCTTGGAAAGCAAAAACCCTGACAAATTCTAGCCAGCAGGAGTATATCTGATATTTGTTAATCAAGTGGTAGCTTTACTGAAAGCTGCTGTTGAGGGCTGGCCTCTAGTCTCTTTTCATTCACAGGTTTTAAGTCGGTCCACCTCGTGTCCAACGAGGGGCATACACACGATGGGTCGTACTGGGGCTGCTCTTGGTTGTTCGAGGTTGGCCTAGTGCTTCATGTTGTTAGTGTGTGCCTAAACTGGACAAGATACTGGGCAAGACGACAGCTCAGTGATTATTGCTGATTGCTGTGCAGACACGTGGATTTGGGCCGGTGTCTGTGGGAGTTTGCACGTTCTCCTCGTGCTTGCGTGGGTTTTCTCCGGGTGCTCCGGTTTCCTCCCACACCCCAAAGATGTGCTGTTAGGCTGATTGGCAGGAATAAATTGTCCCTAAATCAGATTCCCTCAATCTGGATGGCCATAAAACATTAGACAGGGGTCGTGGGTGGAGAGGGGGACTGGTGGTGTTGAGATGGCGGCACGGGCTCGTTGGACCGAAGGGCCTGTTTGCCGGGCTGATTTTGTTCTTTGTTCTTTTGTTTTTTGTAGTCAGTCACGGAAACACCGCTGGTTGGGAACATCTGGTGATGGCAGTTTATTAGCATCACCAAATTATAGCAACATTAATATTAACTGCTTTCTATTGATGTAGAATGAAACTGTTTGTTGGGTTAGGTGGTGCATGCATATGCTAATAAATGTTTATACAGGTGGATAAAGAACGAGTTCAGTTCTATCCTTCACCAATCTGAATTATAAAACGGTAGCAAAAAATTGTTGCCTGAAGATCGCAGTAGGAAACAACAACAATCCTCATAGCCACTGTGAAAAATGGCAGGAAGCAATTGCAGATTTAGTGGAATGATTATCTTCAATATTCTTGAAGAATGAACTATATATGGCCTGCAGAAGAATGAAGTGAAAATGTGAACACAAATTACTTCCTTTCCACAGAGGAAACAAGGGCTGCAATTCTCCCAAAAGTGCTGAATTGGCAGGAAAACTGTTCTAGATCTTGACTGTTTTGTCAGTTCAGCTTCTCTCCACTTTGTGCACTGCAGAGGTGATGTGGAGATGCCAGCATTGGACTGGGATAAAAACAGAGTCTCACAACGCCAGCTTAAAGTCCAACAGGTTTATTTGTAGCAAATGCCCAAGCTTTCAGAATAGGCTGTCCCTTCGTCAGGTGGGTGGGGGTTCTGATCACAAAAACAGGGCACAAAGACTCAAACTCAATTTACATGAATAATGATTGAAATGTGAATCCTTACAGCTAATCACATCTTAAAAGGTACAGACAATGTGTGTGGAGAGAGCATTAAGCACAGGTCGAAAGGATGGGTATTGTTTCCAGACAGGAAAGTTAGTGAGATTTTGCAAGTCCAGGCAGTGCTGTCTCCACTCACATTGTCAGTACCTTTAAGACTTGATTAGCTGTAAAGACTCACATTCCGATCATTATTCATGTAAATTGAGTTTGTGTCTTTGTGCCCTGTTTCTGATCTGAACTCCCACCCACCTGACGAAGGGACAGCCTGTTCCGAACACTTGAAGCGTTTGCTACAAATAAACCTGTTGGACTTTAAGCTGATGTTGTGACATCTGCAGAGGTCCCAGTGATGAGTATCATGAAAAACCCAGGGGAGGCCTATTCACGCTGGAGTCTGACTGTTCTGGAACTTTGCACATGTGCGGTGGCCCCGATCTGTCAGACTCCTCATTTGCTGGCTAGCTCAACTGCTGGCCAGCCTGGGACCCCTGCAGTGCTGCCCCTCCAGCCCCCCAATCCCCACAGCCTGATCGCGGCCCCCACAATAATTCCCGGGCCAGCCCTGACACCCCTCCCCCCACCCCCGGTCCTGGAGCACCCCAATGAACAGCCACCTGTGCCCAGCAGTGGTGATTTACCATCCGCCCCATTCCCCTCACCCCGGTGGACTCCTGTCCTCGCTGAACCCCTCTGGGGTCAGTCTCTTCCACACCACGCCCCCCACTTCACCCCACCAATCCAGCAGACCATCCTGCCCCAATCACTGCCCTTCCTCCATCCCAGAATGATTGATTGCCGTACAGCGGGACACCCCATCCCATCGATTGCCCGTAGATGCTGCTCCTCTTGACACTGCCTGATGCCATGTGGGGATGCCGTGATGCAAGGTGCTCCCTGGGCATGGGGCACTTTGCCCCTTGGGTTCTGGCACAGGCTGGTTCTGCCAGGATGTCCATGGGGCACCACCCCCTCTGCCCGATCCTCTGGGGTCCCTGATTGCAGCCCCCCCCCCCCCCCCCCGCCCCGCCCCGCCCTTTTCTTTCAGGCAGGGTGTCGCGCTAGTTTCCCAAATGGTGGGGAGCTAGTCTTAACCCCACTGGAATGAAGTGCTCCTGATGGGATGGGAGATTCAATCGGGACTGGTAAGTTTCTAATAATTAGATTTAAACGACATTTATAATCTTTTTAAAAGATTCAAATTACTTACCTGCCTTCCTGCTGGTTTCCAGCGTGGCCTGACTGGCAATTGTTTGCTGGCTGTAGGACGTGTGCTCACATTCTTGGCGCATCTGCAAATCTCGGAACAAGGGCAGTAACACATCCGCACCCCGACCCGCCAGAAAAGTTGTGGGTCACGATGGGAGAATCGCGGCAAAGACGTGATCTTGGCATTGCTGCTTTTTGTAAATAAAATGAGAATTGAAGTATTTTATGAGATGGATGCCAATCAGTTGGATTGTGATGAAGATTGGTACCTCTTATTAAAGTTATTGGAGGAAATTTATAAGAAAGATGATCAGTTAAATGCTAATGAGGCACAATCAATCTTTAATCCATTTCAGAAAATAGATGATAATTCCATGGAAGAATATATCATGGATTTTAAACAGATTAAACCTCATCTTTCATAGAATTTGGGGATCCTCAATCAGTACTAGCATTTAAATTACTGGATTTCCTTAAGGGTCTCATATGGACAGGCTACTGATTTACTAGCACCGTAACAAATACTGAAAACTGTGGGACCATTCACTGCCTTAGCTGATCTACCATCTTCATCAGCCTGGCCCCACATCAGCTGAGGCAATGTCACAAGCAAATTAACATTGATAATCTGAACGATCCAACCAAGGCAGTCCTTTTCATTCGGTACCTCACTGTCAAACTCCCAACCTCCAGCCACCAGGATTTACAGTGTGGCCATGGATTTGCAAGACATTTTTTTTCAAATCTCAGAACAGTAAAACTCTGTGCCTACCTAATAAAGGTGAAGTATGCAAGGTAAATTCAGGATATTGAATTCAATGATCAGCCATGATCAAAATGAAAGGTGGAGCAGGCTTGAATGGCCAAATGGCCTACTCCTGCTTCTAGTTTCTATGTTTGTATGTGAGAAACCTGCAAATTTAGCATCAGGACTAGTGGCACTTCAGGATTTTAAGGTGTCTTCTGGACATGGTCCACATCTCGGAGGGTAAGTATCAATATTGCTCTGTAGACCATAAGCTTGGTGCCAGGTCTTTTGCCTTGGTCTTCAAACATTCTCTTTCTCAGGTGACTGAAGGTGGTGTTGAACCATGTCTACCCTTATTGACAGTAGGCTCCCAAGATATGCAAAGTGGTCCAAGTTGTATAAGGCATCATCGCGGATTTTGATAACCAGGGGCCAGTGGTGTGTGTTGGGCAGATTGGTAGAGGACCTTTATCTTAGATGTTTGGTGTAAGGTTCATGAACACTTATGCTTCCACAAAGGTGTTGATTTCTTGGAGCTCAGCCTCCCAATTTAAGCATTGTCTGCCTATTGTGATTCAATGACAGACGATGGGATGAGCTTGGATCAGGCCTGCAGGTGGCAGAAGTTGAACAAATTCCCGTTTTTTTTTCTGTAGTTGAGCTGCATTCCAGCAGATTGCTGAGAGTGAGCTGGAGCATTTCAGCAAGGAAGATGGAGAAAAAATACCGGTGCAATGACACAGCCTTGTTTGACCCCATTCTGAATATGAATTGAGCCTGTGATTGATCTGTTGGTCAGGATCGTAGTCTGCATGTCATCATGGAGCAGGTGGAGGAGGATGGTGACGAGCATTTGGGGGCAGTAGAAATGGAGTAGAACCATTCATAATCCCTTGTGTTGATGGTGTCAAACTTCTGTGAGCTCAGAAAGGCCATGTTCATGGGTTGGTGCTGTTCCCTGCATTATTCTTGTTGTTGCTGCATGGTGAAGATAATGTCTGTTATTCCCTTAGTTCACGGAATCCGCATTGCAATTCTGGGAGAGCCCTTTAGCCAGAGGGAGAAGGTGATTAAGGAGGACTCTTGTGATGACCTTCCCTGTGGCCGATAGCAGGGAAATTCCTCTGCGTTTACTGCAATTGGGCTTGTCATCTTTCTTGAGGGTGGTCCCGATTTCTTGCATGTTCCCTTCCAGATAAGGAAATTAGGTCATGTATTTGCACAGTTGCGCTTCTCCACTTCTTTTAGTGCTTCAGCAGGGACTCCACCTGCTCCTGATGCCTTGTTTGTTAGTTGTTGGATGGTCTTTTCTACTTAATGCCAGTTGGAGTTGTGCTGAGATGGTGGTGGGTAACGTGCTGTGGATGGAGTTGAGGACACTCACATTGACCGTCTCTGTTAAGGAGGCCTTCACAGCATTCCTTCCAGTGAGAGCTGACTGCTTCTCTATTCTTAATGAGCTGCTCTCTGTTCTTAGCTGGCAGTGGAGTGGGGGCTCAGGTGCTTGGGCCATAAGTGTTCTTGACTGCACTAAAGAAATCTTGTACGTCATGGTTGTCAGCTTACTGCTGGATCTCCTGCACTTTCTCCACCTGCTCCTTAGGTTGGTTTTTTTTTTGCTGGACTCCTGCCTTCAGCCGTCTGTCAAGCTGATTTCTCATATTCTTGTTGGGTTTCAGGTTCAGAAAAGCTTTGTGCTTGTGGCTTTTAATAATGCCTTATAATAACATGATCATTATGACTTCTTGTTTTTGCCATCTTCCTGGAGAATTAAAAGAAAAATATATGAATGGTTAAAATGTTTAGCAAAGGGAAAACGGGATAAAATGTTGAGTGTTGAAAATTTCAGTGTGTATTCTATTTGTGCTCCAGCAAACTCGTCAGATGTCAGTGTGAAGAAAGAAATTCCTGTACAGCCATGTTCCTTTGAAGAAGCAATGAAAGGTAAAATGGTACTTATACATAAAAGAGACAAAGTAATATTGGGCTCAGATTTCTTATGCACAGCAAATTGCTGAATTTAACTGAATTGTCAAATTCAGAAAACTTCGGAACTCAGAAATGAAAAGAGATAACCCTTTTGTGAACTATAAATGTTAGAGAACAGTGATGAATTAAGTTGAGGACCCTTGTGACTCTTTCATCTTGGTGGTAAATTTGCAGGTTTTCCATCTTCCATATGTCGCCATCATCAGGTAGGCACAGGGTTGTATTGTTTGAGATTTTTAGAAAATATCCGCTGTCACCCATCTTTTTCTCTTAGCCACTCGAGAAGCATCCCCTGAGCTTAAGGAAGGAAGGAAAATAGAGAGGAAAAGTTCAAACGCTGCAAGTTTTCTCTCTTTATTGTATTGTCAGGTGCTTGTATGGCACACACGTTCCTTGCCATTTAGCAGCCCAAATATGAGATGATGTCCAGGTCTTGCTGTATGTGGGTATGGATCTTGATTCAGTATCTGAGGAATTTCCAATGGTAGTGAACACTGTGCAATCATTAAATCATACCCCTACTTCTGACCTTATAATGGAGGGAATGTCACTGCAAGAAGCAACTGAAAATGAGTGAGGCAAGACACTATCTGAGGAACCTCTGCAGCTTATGTCCTGGGCCTGAAATGTTTGGCCTCCAGTAACCTTTTATACAAGGTATGATTCCAACTGGTGAAAAATTCTGCCTCCCCCTCAATTCACATTAACTTCAATTTTGCTGGGGCTCCCTGATGCTGCATATGGTCATATGTTATTTTATTGCAAAGGGGTTGGAATTTAAAAATAGGGAGGTTTTCCCACAATTGTATTAATGAGGCCTCACCCAGAATACTGCGTACAGTTTTGATCCCCTTACTTTAGAAAGGATATAGTAATATTGAAGGCTGACCAAAGGAGATTCAGCAAGATAATTCCTGGGCTGAGAGGGTTGTCCTATCAAGAGGATAAATGGTCTGTGTTCATTGGAGTTTAGAAAAATGAATGGTGACCTTATTCAAACATGTAAGATCCAGAGGGGGCTTGACACGTAGATGGTGAGACATTTTCACTAATGGGATAGTTTTGAATAGGAGGACATAGCTACAAGATAAAGGGCCTGCCATTTAAAATAGAAACCTCTTCTCTGAGAGTGGTGAATCTCTGGAATTCTCTACCCCAAAGGGTAGTGGAGGCTGGATCATTAGAAATATTTAGAATGGAGGTGGATATAGTATTGCATGGTGTGTAACAATACTTTTCATCAAATACTAATACATCTGACAATAAATCAAATCAAAATATTTAATAGATCAAAACTACAGGGAAATGGCACTGAAGAAGAATTGAGGCCAACATAGATTAACCATGATTGTATTGAATGATGGGCAGGCTTAAAGGGCCTGGTGGTGTATTCCTGCTTCTATTTTTGTGTTCTTGTGTTGATGTCCAGGCAGGCAGAGTTCAGCTCTGTTTGGACCAAGGCATACTGAGCCTGGCAGAACCCAAACTGAGCATCTGAAAGGCCATGGTAAGTTCTGGAACACGTCTTCAGTACTACTGCCTGCCTGTTGTCAGGGCCCATAGCATTTGCTGTATTCAGTGCCTTCAGCCATTTTTTGATATCATGTAGGATGAATCAAATCATCTGAAGACATGAAATTTAACACTGGATTTCCTGAGCCACAAGAAATCTGCCCATTAAACCTATGTGAGAGACTGCTGGATCAGCAGTTAAATGCTTTTCTCTTAATTGCTGGATCCAACTGTCCAGTTGGCTGCTCTCCCCTCCTTCATGATCAGATGATTTCCAACCCATTCCTGAATCATTTATTCCAGCCTTTGACACTCCTCCCACTCTCCCACCCACTTTCCTCAAGGCCTCCAAACCCCGACAATTTCTGGAGCATGGACCTACGTTCTGGATTCCTCTCCACCCGACTGGAAGCCAACTCTATCATACAATGCCTATAATGCAAAAGGAGGCCACCTGGCTCATCAAGTCTGCACCGACCATAGACTTACCCAGGCTCTGCTCTGGTAACCCCGGTAATTCTTGCTAATCCCCTGACAGTAGGGTCAATTTAGCATGGCCAAACAACCTAACCTGCACATCTTTGGAGCACCCGGAGGAAACCCACGCAAACATGGGGAGAATGTAAACTCCACTCAGACAGTGACCTGAGGCCGGAATTGAACCTGGTCCTTGATGCTGTGAGGCAGAAGTGCTAACCATAATGCCACCCCTGATCAGTAAGGCTGGCTTCCAATCAGGGAATCTGTGCCCAACTCCACAGCATTTAGGGAGCCTGCTTCTCTGTTCTCCAGTCAGGAGGCCAGTGTTGAGCCATAGATGCTGATCCAGCAAACATGAATAGTGGTCCTGCATGTTAGTAGAATGATCAGTGCAGCAGTAGAGTATTGTAAGTGAAACCAAAAGACTGAGGACAGTGACGTCCAGGGATAGTGAAGTTTAAACCCAGAGGCTCATCATAGATAATGGAGCTGATGTAAAGAATGGCTTGAGCATTGAGCATGTTGGAGAAGCCACTCCAACCAAGTACAAGGAAAGATGATGAAGATGCTCCCAAACATCTGTTGAGGCAAGGGTCACAGAAAGCAAATGGAAAACAGCAAAGCAAGGATCTGAAAGATCATCTCAGCCTGTCTTATCTCTAATTCATCCTGGCCTATCTCAGTAATTCATCCTGGCCTGCGTTCTCTTGGTCCCCCTTTCTCCCTCACATGACCACGATCAGTGACATAGCCATCTCCAATTGCAAATCTACTGTCTGGAACTTAGTCAAAACCCTCTAACTTGCTACTTATTAGCTCACAACCTGCTGAAAATCTTGTTTTTTTGGCTACACTTTGAAATGCCTTTGCATATGTTCTAAATAAAAGATACCACCTAAATGAAAGTTTATAGAATGTCATAGAAACTTAGAAATTAGAAGCAGGAGTAGGCAATTCGGCCCTTTAAGCCTGCTCTGCCATTCATTTTGAATATGGTTGATCATCAAATTCAATATCCTGATCCCAATAGCCCCAAGAACTATATCTAATTTCTCCTTGAAATCGGACAACATTTTGGCCTCAACTACATTCGGTGGTAGTGAATTCCATACATTCACCACCCTCTGGCTGACGAAATTTCTCCTCACCTCAGTTCTAAAAAGGCGAACTATCACTCCCAGTTCTGGATTCCCCACCATTGAGAACATTCTTTTTGAATCTACCCTGTCTAACCCCATTAGAATTTTGTAAGTTCCTAGGAGATCCCCTCTCATTTTCTAAGTCCAGTGAATGTAATTCTAACCAACTTAGTCTCTCCTCATGTGACAGACCTGCCATCCCAGGAATAAGTCTGATAAACCTTCGCTGTACTCTCTATAACAAGGACATCTTCCTCAGATAAGAATACCTCACCAACACCCTATGCAATTGCAGCAAATCATCCCTATCCCTAAACTCAAATCCTCTCGCTATGAAGGCCAACATACCATTTGCTGCTTTTACTGCCTGTCGTACCTACATACTTATTTTCAGCGACTGATGCATGAGGAATCCAAGGTCCCGTTGAGTATTCACCTCTCTCAATTTACACCCATTCAAGTAATAATCTGTCCCTATTATTTCTACCAAAGTGAATAACCTCACATTTAACCAGATTATACTGCATCTGCCATGCATATGCCCACACACTCAATCTGTCCAAATCACGCTGAAGCATCTCTGCATCCTCCTCATAGCTCACCCTCCCACCCAACTTTATCATCTGCAAATTTGGAGATAATACATTCAGTTCCAAATCTTAATATTTAATGTGAACAGTTGGAGTTTTAGCATAGATCCCTGTGGTACCTCACTAGTCACTGACTGCTGATCAGAAAAAGACCCATTTATGCCAACTCTTTGCTTCCTATCTGCTAACCAGCTTTCTGTCCATCTCAAAACATTTCCTGCAATCCCTTGTACTTTAACTTTACATCGTAGTCTGTTATGTGAGACCTTGTTGAAAGCCTTCTGAAAATCTGAATAAACCACATTCACTGCTTCTCCTTAGTCAACTCTACTAGTTACATCCTCAAAACATTCCAATAGATTCGTCAAGCATGATTTCCCTTTTGTAAATCCATACTGACTTTGTCTGATTTATACCACTGCCTTCTAAATGTTGAGTTATGAAATCCTTGATAATAGACTCTAGCAACATCCCTACCATACAGAGGAGGTCATTCAGCCCATTAAGCCTGCACTGACAACAATCCCACCTAGGCCCTATCCACGTAACCACACGTATTTACCCTATTATTCCCCCTGAAACTAAGGGGCAACTTAGCATGACCTATCCATCTAAACTCACATTTTTGGACTATGGGAGGAAACCGGAGCCCCTGGAGGAAACCCATGCAGACGCAGGTAGAACATACAAACTCTACACAGACAATCACCCAGGCTGGAATTGAACCTAGGTCCTTGGCAGTACAAACACTGTGCCAAGTTGTTTCAATTGGGAATTTCTAGTTATTGAAGAGGACATCTATATATAGGCCTTTTAGTGTTAGTGTGAATCAAGGGAAGTATCAAACTAAAAGTGAGCTGGCCATAACACTGAATACTGCTCGAGTCCTGCTGAAAAATCATTAGATTTGGTGCGTTGATAATCTTTACAAACACACTGAATGTATTAGATTGAAATCGGGTTCACCTTGATGATTTTAGCTGTGATGACAGTTGCTTCACCAACATTGCACCCAACAATAAATTGGTTTCTAAGACATATGTTAAAATTCAGAGTATAAGTAGAAAATTTCAAGATAATTTGACATCAATAAAATTACTATGATACATGTCATAAACACATTAGTGTACTGAACATATTTGTTCTTTTTGTGCATGTATTTTTAAATTTTGGTCAGAAAGGGATTACCAGATTTCAGTCTAACTTTTTTCACTTTTTTATAGCTTCAGGGATGAAAGTCACAGGCTGTAACCTGGACGAAGCTAACCTTCCCAGTGCCTTGTTATCACCCCTTCTGCCATCAGTTGTGGTAAAGAAAGAGGCAGCGACTCAAATGGATGTGATATCAAATCAGGCACAATCAACAGTTTTTAAAGTATGATTCCCTTTCATGCATGTCCTGTCCTCAACTCAACTGACAGAAATGCACGTTCTGAGCTACTTGGTTCTTCTGTTTCTCTGTTCAACATAATGCCTTTATTCTGGAAGCCTACCTGTATTCTTTCTTTTCCTCCATCATTAGTAGCAGCTTAAATGTTGATACTTTCCTCACGGTTAATTTTTGCCTTCGCATGTTTATTCTTATTTGATAAATATCCAGTAACTCTATGTGATCTTAAAATTAAGCTTTTGATTTTTGTGTAGCTACAAAATGTTGAATTTTTGTATTAAGATTTGTCAATGATTGATTAATATAGTCACGTGATCTTTTATTGTTAATGTTGATATTTGGTTTTGCATGTACTGAATACATTTGTCTTCTGACATTACACAATTACCATTAGTTACAGTATGTTCCCAACTATCAAAATTGTTCAATCAACACTGCAAGGATGTAATATATGACGATCTTTCAATGTTTTTAATTGGTATTCACGTAAAAAATGTAAGAATATTTATTTTACTTAATAGTTTTGCATTTTCTTTTTTCAGACTCAAGAGATGGGAGCAGGACAGCAACCTTTGGAAATCTCTTCAAATGTCAAAGCAGGGGTTCCATTCTCTGCATCTGTCTCTCATCAAGGGGGAGACAGTGAACAGTGCCAGCAAATTCAGCCAAATATATTTCCAAATCCAGATGCTTTGACAACTGTACAGAAACAAGATATTTCTCAGTCATGTGCTTTTCAAGCATCCAAATGTTCCAGTCAGCTCCAGAATAATGAAAGTTTGCTTCAACAAACAACTCAGTTTCACAATGCTCACATGTTGCTCGATTCAAGGGATGTGCAACCGAGAGAAATTTTGCAGTCTGGTGTAGCCAAGATATCCTTATCCCAAATGCCTGAGTCTGGGCTGCAGCAAAAGCAACATCAGCAGCAAAAACAACAACAATCACAGACACAGGCACTGCAGGAGCATTCTCCCAATGTATTTCAACCAAGCAGTAATGTGTCACAATTGCAGAACGCTTTGCAGTCCATGCAGTCAGGCAACTTTCAAACAAATGCCGACAGTGGCAGAAGTGACAATGTTAGTCTTGTTCAACAGGCTTTGGATGCTACTCAGCAGCAGTTAAACTCTGTCTTATTTACTGGATCTGGCCCATCTGAGACAATGCAACCACCTGTGGAACAAGTGCAGGACCAAATGAATGCAGATCTGTTCCACCAAGTAAATGCTATGCAGAACAATCTCACTCAAGGTCTTTTCTCAAGCTCAGAAAACTCATCACTCCCTACATCCGATGGTGTTCTGCCAAGACCTGAGAATTCATTGTCAAATCAACAAGTGTTAGAGTCCTCAACAGGCATGCTGATAGAAATGCAACAGAACATTTGTCCTGGCTCAGGACAGCTGCAGTCTGACATGTACCAGTCTGCTAAAGTAATGAGTGGCCAAGGTTCTTTAAATGGAAACCTCCAACAAGCTGATATTTTTCAGCAGACCACTCGTGTTATGTCTAGCTTGCAATCCAATGATGAAAACCAGCATCAAATATCCCACAGTGGACTGTTTTCACCCTCTTCAACTGTTGCAGGAAATGAAAACAAAGGGAATCCTCAGCAGCAAACTTCTTCCTCAAATGTCTTTCACTGTTCTAACTCAATGGTTACAGTGGAGGAGGCCTCAGTACAGGCAAGCCAAAGGCAAACCAATATGTTTGAGTCTATTGTGCAAATGCAGCAGAGTGGAGAGACACAGCCTCAAGTAAGTTTGTTTTCTAATACAGATGGGATGATGCATGTCAAAACTGGTGGCTCTTCACAGCAATCTGGAATTTTTCAGCAGAGTGGGGAAATGTTGTCGATGCAACCTGGAAACTTTTTGCAGCAATCTCATCCATCATCTGAACTGTTCCATCCACAAAATTCTCTAAATCAAGTTCAAAATTCTCAAGAATCACAACCTGGACTTTTCCATTGCTCGAATACTGTCTTACAACACCAAAACACTGCTGCTTCCCAGGATCAAGTACAATCAGCATTGTTTCATTCTCAAAACTCACTGGCAGTTCTTCAAGGCTCCTCAATTGGCCAAGACCAGCAACAAAGCACTATTTTTCTTTCTCCAAACTCCTTGCCTTCACTTCAAGATAGCAACATGTCACAAGAAAAGCAACAAATAAGCTTTTATTCACCACAGAGCTCGATTCGAACACTCCAGAGTTCAGGAAATCCTGAGCAGCAACCTGTGAATGTCTTTCAGACCCAGACACAAATGTCTCAGATTCAGAGTGCCATGATTCCTCAAGAGCAGCAACATCAACAACAGCAAGGCCTTTTTCAACATCAGGTAACTTTGTCCTCTTCCCAGGCTAACACTTCTCCACAAAATCAACAAGCATCAATCTTTCAGACCCAGCACACAATGGCTGCACTTCACAATAGCACTTCACCACAAGACCAACCTCAGAATGTTATTTTTAACTCTCAAAACACAATTTCTCCAATAAATAGCAACATGACTTCCCGGGAACAACAACAGAATGTGCTTTTCAATGCTCAGAATACTATGCCTCAGATGAATACAAATTTGGCTTCCCAGGAGCAGCAGAACCAAA
Organism: Carcharhinus amblyrhynchos; assembly: GCF_965287045.1. Taxonomy (NCBI): domain Eukaryota; kingdom Metazoa; phylum Chordata; class Chondrichthyes; order Carcharhiniformes; family Carcharhinidae; genus Carcharhinus; species Carcharhinus amblyrhynchos. Next base: position 22,511,278 of record NC_137327.1, read on the forward strand.
CTCTTTTTCACACTCGGTCTAATATGGTGCCAGTTAATCAGGAACAGCAATCATCCATGCAATTCCAAAGTCAGACTGCAGTTTCTTCACTTCAAAATAGTGGGGCACCTCAGGGAGACGAGCAACAATCATCAGTTTTTCATGGTCAACCTCAAATGCAGTTGGTTCAAAGTTCAGGAGATTCCCAAGATCAACAGGTCACTCTGTTCATTTCCCAAACTTCAATGTCTGCATTACAGAATGACATGAATCAACAAGAGATACAACAATCCACTATGTTTAATCCTCAAAATAATGTGCCTGTCCTTCAGACCAACACATCTGTATCGGGTCAGCAACAGAGTACACTTTTTCACCCACAAGGAACTATGAATCAGCTTCAAAGTACACCTGCGTCAGCTCAACAACCGACTGGCTTGTATTTGTTTGGAATTCAAAATGGTAAGTGTAACTTGAGGATAAATAATTTTATTGATTAAGTGACAGCTATTTGTCTGCCTACTTTAATTTTTTTTGCTGCAAAACCATGTTGTTTTTAATCACACGCTCATATTTTACTAACACTCACTTCTGAATCACAAGGTTCTCAGTTCAAGTTCTCGTCTAGGGATTGAGCATAAAAGTCAAAGTTGACATTTCAGTGCAGTTTTGGGAGGGTGCTACATGTTCACTCAAGTAGTGACTCTCTGGGAAGTCACACAGATGAGGATCTGTGGACAGTTTGTGCAGATCCAGTAAACTCTGCAATACTGTCAGAGGTATTATACTGTCAGAGGTGCAGTCTTTTAGCCCAGACATTAAACTGAGGTCCCCTATCTGCCTGCTCGGGTGGATGTAAAAAAATCCCATGGCACTACTCGAAGAAGAGCAGGGGAGTTATCCTGGTGCCCTGCCTATTATTTATCCCACAATCAACAAAACAGCTTAATTGGTTAGTATCACATTGCTGTTTGTAAGAGTTTACTATGCGCAAACTGGCTGCTGTGTTTTCTATCACAACAATGATTTCAAGCCCAGAAGAACTTCATTGTCTGTAAAGTGCTTTGGGATGTCCAGTTGGCATAAAGAGGAGGTATTAGAAAGGTTGTACTTAAAGTTGATAAGTCACGAGGAGCAGTTGAGATGCACCAAGGATTTTGAGAAAAGTAAAGATGCAAATTGCAGAGAAATTGGCTGAAATCTCCCTCCTTTGATGCAGGAGAGATGCCAGAGAACTGAAGAATTATAAATATTACTATTCAAAGGAGGGTATCAGGATAAACCCAGCAACTCCAGGCCAGTCAATTTATCATTGAAGGGGGGAAGGTTGAAGAAAGGTAATCCTGGATACAATTAACAGTTACTTGATATGAAGTTAGCTGAATGACAAGAACTATAGGGTAAGAGTGAATGGACTGGAGGAAGAAATGGTGAGGTTTTCCAGCATTTTTTAAATTCTTTCAAGGGATGTAGACATTGCTGGCTAGGCCAGTATTTGTTGTCATCCTGAAATGCCTTTAAGAAGGTGGCGGTGAGCACCATCTTGGACTTTGAACCTTAAGTCCATGTGGCATAGGTACACCCACAATGCTGTTAGGAACAGAATTGCAGGATTTGACCCAATGACCGTGAAGGAACATTGATACAGTTCCAAATCAGGATGGTATGTGGCTTGGAGGGGAACTTGCAGGTGGTGGCCTCCCTATGTATTTGCTGCCTTTGACCTACCCAGGTGGCAGAGGTCACAAGTTTGGAAGGTACAGTCATAGGAGGCTTGGTGAGATGCTGCAATGCATCTTGTAAATGATACACATTGCTGCTTTGTGCATCAGTGATGAAGGGAGTGAATATTCAAAGTTCTGGATGGAGTGCCAATTAAGCAGGCTGCTTTGTCCTCCCTCAGTGTTGTTAGAGCTGCACTCGTTCAGACGGGTGGGGAATATTCCATCACTTTCTTGACTTGTGCCTTTGGGATAGTGGATAGCCTTTGGGCAGTCAGGAGGTGACTTATTTGTCATTGAATTTACATTGACATTATCATTCTCCACCATCAACATCCGGGGGTTACCATTGACCAGAACTCAATGAATCTGCCAAGTAAATATTGTGGCCACAAGAGAAGCCAGAGGCTGCTCTTAAGTCGGTTGGTATGTGACCTCAAATTTTTGTATCATTATCCCAAATGAAGAAGGTGGAAAAGTGTGTCTGGGGTGCATAAGATCCTTGATTATGCTGACTGCTTTTCCAGGCCAGGGAAGTGTAGAGTCAGTGGATGGGAAGCTGGTTTGCGTGATGGGCTGGGCTTCGTTCACAACCCTTTGTAGTTTCTTGCAGTCTTGGTCAGAACAGGAGCCATACCAAGCTGTGGTACAAATTAGAAAGCATCCTTTTTAAATGTATCTGTAAAGTTTGGTGAAACACATAGCGGATATGCCAAATTTCATAGAGTCATAGAAGTTTACAGCAATGGCAACAGGCCCTTTGGCCCAACTTGTCGATGCTGCCCTTTTTTTTAAACCCCAAAGCTAATCCCAATTGCTCACATTTGACCCATATTCCTCCATACCCATCTTACCCATGTAAGTATCTAAATGCTTTTCAAAATATAAAATTATACCCACCTCTACTACTACCTCCGGCAGCTTATTCCAAACACTCACCACCCTCTGTGTGAAAAATTGCACCTCTGGGCCCTTTTGTATCTCTCCCCTCTCACCTTAAATCTATGCCCTCCAGTTTTAGACTTCCCTACCTTTGGGAAAGGATAATGACTGTCGAGCTGATCTGTGTCCTTCATTATTTTATAGATCAGCCTTCTATGCTCCAGAGGGAAAAGTCCCAGTCTATCCAGCCTCTCCTTATAACTCGAACCATCAAGTCCCGAAAGCATCGTAGTAAATCTTTTCTGCGTTCTTTCTTGTTTAATAATATCCTTTCTATAATAGGGTGACCAGAACGGTATTCCAAATGTGGCTGGACCAATGTCTTGTACAACTTCAAGATGTCCCAACTCCTGTATTCAGTGTTCTGACCAATGAAGCCAAGCATGCTGAATGCCGCCTTCATCATTCTGTCCACCTGTGATTCCACTTTCAAGGAGCTATGAACATGTACCCCTTGATTTCTTTGTTCTTTAACTCTCCCCAGCGCCCTACCATTAACTGAGTAAGTTTTGCCTTGGTTCAATCTACTAGAGAGGATCACCTCGCATTTATCTAAAGTAAACTCCATCTGCCATTCGTCAGCCCACTGGCCCAGTTGATCAAGATCCCTTTGCAATCGGAGATAACTTTCTTCACTGTCCATTATGCCACCAATCACGGTGTCGTCTGCAAACTTACTAACCATGCTCCTTGAATTCTCATCCAAATCATTAATATAAATAGTGGACCCAGCACTGATCCCTGAGTCACAGGCCGCCAGTTTGAAAAACAACACTCTACAACCACTCTCTGGTTTCTGTTAAGAAGCCAATTTTGTATCCATTTAGATACCTCACCCTGGATCCCATGAGATTTAACCTTATGCAAAACCTACCATGTGGTACCTTGTCAAAGATATTAGTCTCCTGAGAAAGTAGAGGCATTGGTGGGCATTCTTAACTCTAGCATCGGCATGGAGGGACCAAGAAAGGTTATTGGTCATCTGGACACCTAGAAACTTGAAGCTCTCACCATTTCTATTTTGTCCTTGTTGATTTAGACAGGAAGAAGTCTCACAATACCAATCTAAAGTCCTAAAGATCTATTTGTTGGCACAAGCCACTAGCTTTCGGAGCGCTGCCCCTTCATCAGGTAAGTAGGAGTTCTGTTCACAAACAGGGCATATAAAGACACAAACTCAATTTACAAAATAATGGTTGGAATGCGAGTCTTCACAGGTAATCAAGTCTTAAAGGTACAGAGAGGATTAAGCACAGGTTAAAGAGATGTGTATTGTCTCTAGCCAGGACAGTCAGTGAAATTTTGCAAGCCCAGGAAAGTCGTGGGGGTTACAGATAGTGTGTCATGAGCCCAAGATCCCGGTTGAGGCTGTCTTCGTGTGCAGAACTTGGCTATCAGTCTCTGCTCAGCGACTCTGTGCTGTCATGTGTCGTGAAGGCCACCTTGGAGAACGTTTATCTGAAGATCAGAGGCTGAATGCCTGTGACCACTGAAGTGTTCCCCAACAGGAAGAGAGCAGTCTTGCCTCGTGATTGACGAACGATGTTCATTCATCCATAGTCGCAGCGTTGGCATGGTCTCCCCAATGTACTATGCCTCGGGACATCCTTTCCTGCAGCGTATCAGGTAGACAATGTTGGCCAGGTTGCAAATGTATGTAACATGAACTTGATGGATGGTGTTTTCACGTGAGACAAAGGCATCCGTGTCGATGATCCAGCACACCTTGCAGAGGTTGTTATTGGCAAGGTTGTGTGGTGTCGTGGTCACTGTTCTCCTGAAAGCTGAGTACTTTGCTGCAGACCATAGTATGTTTGAGGTTGTGGGTTGTTTGAACACAAGAAGTGGGGATGTAGGGATGGCATTGGCAAGATGTTTGTCTCCATTAATAACATGTTGAAGGCTCCGGAGATGTCGTAGCTTCTCCGCTCCAGGGAAGTACTGGACAACGAAGGGTACTCTGCTGTGTCCCGTTTTTGTCCTCTGAGGAGGTCGGTGCGGCTTTTCGCTGTGGCGCGCAGAACTGTCGATTGATGAATTGAGTACCATATCCTGCTCTTATGAGGGCATCTTTCAGCTCATGGAGGTGTCGCGATCTTCCTCATCTGAGCAGATTCGGTGTATACGGAGGGCTTGTCTGTAGGGGATGGCTCCTTTAATATGTTTAGGGTGGAAGCTGGAGAAGTGGAGCACCATGAGGCTTGTAGTACAGTGATGTGCTGAGGTGACCGCAAACTGCCAGCTCCAAGTGGAGAGGACCTTCAAGAAGATCACGCGTATCAACGCAGACATCAAGTTTCTACAAAGATGCAAGAAAGCGGACAAGATACCGAAAGGATGACAGATCACAAACTCATTCAGATCAACCTCTAACACAGACTATGCTGAGACACTTTGCCATCGCACCTCTCTCACTCCTCAACCACCTCATACACCAGCTCTACAGCAAACACCGCATCTTGGAAACCAAGATAAAGTCCATATTTTCAACTTGCGCTCAGGACGCAGACCAGCCGCGAAACTCTGCCAAGCAGATGAGACAAAGGAACTACACCATCTACATGCACACCAAGAACAGGAATCTTGAGAAACTCAGCATCACCACCAGCAGCAACCAAGCCTCCCCCAGTACCATTGTAGAAAACAGTACCACTGCTGGGAAGTCCATTGTCAGCTTGTTGGACTACACACTTCAACTAGATGAAATCGAAATTCTCAGCCGAGGGCTGAATTTCTGCCCCACCACCAAAATACACCCCATCAATCTCGCAGCAGATACAAAGGAATTCATCAGGCAAATGAGGCTGTGGGAGTTCTTCCACAAATCCCAGGAGGCCAATAGCGAACACAATGAGACAGCCAAAGAATCGGAACAGCTAACTGAGAGATCCGGAGTGCAGCAACCAAAGAGGAAAGAGTCGAATTGGACTCCTCCAGAAGGCCGCTGCTCTCAACTTGACAATAATACCCAAGCCATCAGGAGGTGTGTCAACACCTGATTCATCAGCCGCACTCAAGACAGCCCTGAACGTCACCCAAGCACAAAGCAACACCAAACGCAATCTCGAGACCAACCACAACATTGTCATCAAACCAACAGACAAAGGAGGGGCCACTGTCATACTGAACAGAACGGATTACTGCAAAGTGTAGTGACCATTGAACAATGAGGAACACTGCAGACTGTTACCCGCAGATCCAACCAAAGAACACACCCGTCAACTCAACATACTGATCAAGACTTTTGATCTGGATCTTCAGAGCACCCTCCGTGCTCTCATCCCACGTACTCCCCGCATTGGAGATCTCTACTGCCTCCTGAAGATACATAAGGCAAACACCTGGCCGTCCCATTGTATTGAGCAGTGGGACCCTGTGTGAGAACCTCTCCGGCTACATTGAGGGCATCCTGAAACCCACTGTACAAAGAACGCACAGTTTTTGTCGTGACACTACAGACTTCCTACAGAAACTCAGTACACTTGGAGCAGTTGAACCAGGAGCACTCCTTGTCACAATGGATGTCTCGGCACTCTACACCAGCATCCCCCACATTGATGGCATCGCTGCAACTGCTTCAGTACTCAACGTCGACAAGCACCAGTCTCCAGATGCAATTTTACAACTCATCCGCTTCATCCTGGACCACAATGTCTTCACCTTCAACAACCAATTCTTCACTGAGACACACGGAACAGCCCTGGGGACTAAATTCACACCTCAACATGCCAGTATCTTCATGCACAGGTTCAAACAAGACCTCTTGGTCGTATAGGACCTTCAACCGATGCTATACACTAGACACATTGACGTTTTCTTCCTTTGGACTCCTGGTGAACAATCACTGAAACAACTATATGATGACATCAACAAGTTCCATCTCACCATGGATTACTCTCCGGAATCAGTTGCATTCGTGGACACATGCATCTCCGTCAAGGATGTAACCTCAGCACATCACTGTACCGCAAGCCCACAACTAACCTCATGATGCTCCACTTCTCCAGCATCTACCCTAAATATGTTAAAGAAGCCATCCCCTATGGACAAACCCTCCATGTACACAGGATCTGCTCAGATGAAGAAGATTGTAACAGACACCTCCAGATTCTGAAAGATGCCCTCATAACAGCAGGATATGGCGTTCAATTCATCTATCCACAGTTCCAACACGCCACAGCAAAAAACCACTCCAACCTCCTCAAGACAAACACAGGACATGGCAGACAGAGTACCCTTCGTCGTCCACAACTCCCTTGGGACAGAGAAGCTACGACGACTTCTCCAGAGCCTTCATGTCATTGATGAAGACGAACATCTTGCCAAGGCCATCCCCACACCCCCACTTCTTGCCTTCAACCACACAACCTCAAACAGACCATTGTCTGCAGCAAACTACCAGCCTTCAGGAGAACAGTGACCATGACACCACAGCAACCTCTGCAAGACATGCCAGATCATCGACTCAGATGCCATCATCTCAGGTGAGAACACCATCCACAGGGTACACGGTACATACATTTGCAACTAGGCCAACATTGTCTACCTGATACGCTGCAGGAAAGGATATCCTGAGGCATGGTACATTGGGGTGACCACGCAGACACTACAACAATCACCAGGCAAGAGGGCTCTCTTCCTGTTGGGGAGTAGTTCACCAGTCACGGGCATTTGGTCTCTGATCTTCAGATAAGCGTTCTCCAAGGCGGCCTTCACAACACATGACAGCGCAGAGTCGCTGAGCAGAGACTGATAGCCAAATTCTGCACATGAGGACAGCCTCAACTGGGATCTTTGGTTCATGTCACACTATCTGTACCCCCATGACTTGCCTGAGCTTGCAAAATCTCACTAACTGTCCTGGCTGGAGACAGTACACATCTCTTTTAACCTGTGCTTAACCTTCTCTCCACTTACATTGTCTGTAGCTTTAAGACTTGATTACCTGTAAAGACTCGCATTCCAACCATTATTTTGTAAATTGAGTTTTTGTGAACAGAACTGCCACTCACCTGTTGAAGGGGCAGCGCTACAAAAGCTAGTGGCTTATGCTACCAAATAAACCCGTTGGACTTTAACCTGGTGTTGAAACTTCTTACTCTGCTTACCCCCTGCCGGCAGCTCCACATGATGTAGACAAGGGCATGTCCTTCACTCTACTTCCTGAATAAACCTTCACTGGTTCTCCTTTATCCTTTGTACATGTAACATCCTCAAAAAACTTCAACAGGTTTGTCAAACATGATTTCTCTTTTATAAATTCGCATCTGCCCAATCATGTTATTGTTTTCCAAGTTTCTAGTTATCGTGTTATACATAATTGATCTAACATTTTTCCCTACTACAGATGTCAAACTACCAGGTTCATAGTTGCTCATTTTCTCTCTTTTTAAATAGTGGGGTTACATTTGCTACTTTTCAGTCTGCAGGAACAGTTCCAGATTCTACAGGAATGCATATTTGTTGTAGACCAATAATACTACTTTAAATAATAGCCATTGCCTGTCTACTTTCATTATTGAGTATTTTCCCAGTCCCAACTCCAACTTGCCTCTCATTCCTTCATTGTTTCCATAGATCAGAATTAAGACCCTTGTTTCAGAATGTGTGATATCACTTTCAAACTTTAGAACATAGAAAAACTACAGCAAAAACAGGTCCTTTGGCCCACAAGTTGCACCGATGATATCCATACCTACTAGGCTTACCTGTAACCATATTCTATTAAGTTCCATGTACTCATCCAGAAGTCTCTTGAAAGATTCTATTGAATTTGCCTCCACCACCACCAACGGCAGCTGATTCCACTCACCCACCACCCTCTGAGTGAAAAACTTACCCCTGATATCTCCTCTATACCTACTCCCCAGCACCTTAAACCTGTGTCCTCTCATAGCAACCATTCCAGCCCTTGGAAAAAGCCTTTGAGAATCCACCTGATCTATACCCCTCAACATCTTATACACTTCTATCAGGTAACCTCTCATCCTTCGTCTCTCTCAGGAGAAAAGACCGAGCTCTAAAAATTCTATTAAATTCTATAAAATTCTATGATGTTATGGTCACCGTTTACTAAAGGCTCCATTTCAGCAAGGTTATTAATTAGCCCTTTCTCTGACATAATACTGAATCTAAAATAGCCCGATGCCTAGTTTGCTCTTTAACATACTACTCCAGAAACCATATTGCGTACACTTAAGGAATTCATCCTCCACTGCATTAGTGCTAATTAGATTTACTGAAGGGGATTGGTTCTGGATGGGATTGTTGTTAGTGCAGGCTCAATGGGCTGAATAGCCTCCTTCTACACTGTAGGGATTCTATTCTGTGGTAGTCTTGTGAATTCCCTTTTATTACTTCATTACTCATGTTTCATGCAGCACAAATTTCCTGATCTACACCATGCCCATGTTGTCACTCTACACCAGGTGGTACAGTGGTTAGCACTGCTGTCTCACGACTCCAGGGACGTGGGTTCGATTCTTGGCTTGAGTCACTGTCTATGTGTAGTCTGCCCGTGCCTGTGTAAGTTTCCTCCGGGTGCTCCAGTTTCATCCCACAGTCCAAAGATCTGCAGGTTAGCTGGATTGGTCATGCTAAGTTGCCCCTTAGTGTCAGGTGGACTAGCTAGGATAAATGGTTATGGAGATTGGGCCTGGGAAGGATTGTGGACGGTGCAGGCTCGATGAGCTGAGTGGTCTCCTTCTGCACTGGAGGGATTCTATGATCGTGCCCTATAAACAACTCCTCCCATTAGTCTTTGTTGTCCTCTGCTGTTTCTTTGCTTCACCCAAACTTATTCTATATCTTAATCCTGAGATCGTCTCTCATACTTACGTGGCGAAAAACTGCAGCAGGCGACGGTGCAGAGGGACCTCGGGGTCCTTGTGCATGAGTCGCAAAAACCCAGCTTGCAGGTGGTCAGGAAGGCGAATGGGATGCTGGCCTTCATAGCGAGGGGGATTGAATATAAAAGTAGGGAGGTCTTGCTGCAGCTGTATAGGGCATTGGTGAGGCCGCAGCTGGAGTACTGTGTGCAGTTTTGGGCGCCGCACCTGCGCAAGGATATTTTGGCCTTGGAGGGAGTGCAGAGGAGGTTTACTAGGCTGATACCGGAGTTGAGGAGGTTGAGCTATGAGGAGAGGCTGAATAAACTAGGCTTGTACTCGTTAGAGTTTAGAAGAATGAGGGGAGATCTCATTGAGACGTATAAGATGATGAATGGGATGGATAGGATAGAGGTGGAGAGACTCTTCCCGCTCAAAAAAGACAGTAGGACTAGGGGGCACAGCCTCAAGATAAAGGGGAGGTGGTTTAGAACGGAGTTGAGGAGGAACTTCTTCACTCAAAGGGTGGTGAATCTCTGGAATTCTCTGCCCGATGAAGTGGTGGAGGCTGCCTCGCTAAATATTTTTAAGAAGCGGGTTGATGGGTTCTTGATAAGAGAGGGGATTAAGGGTTATGGGGAGAGGGCGGGAAAGTGGAACTGAGCCACGACAGATCAGCCATGATCTTATTGAATGGCGGGGCAGGCTCGAAGGGCTAGATGGCCTACTCCTGCTCCTATTTCTTATGTTCTTATGTTCTTATTAATGTACTGACTTGTCCCTAATTAACAGCACTACCATACCTTCTTTTCACACATCTTTCCTAAGTGACAAATAACCTTGCATATTCAGTTCCCATTCTCAATCACCTTTTAACCTATCTTTGTCATAGGAATTACATCACACCCATTTATCTCTCTCTCAATATGTTCAGAACAAGGTGGATAATTTGAGTCCATTTTGTCTTTTTAACATTATTCCACATTCTTATCCTATTTAATGTTTGCCTTTGCTATTACTCTGCATTATGATCTTTCTTGATGCTTGCCTCTATTTCATCTGCCTTCATAATAATTTACAAAATGCAGTAAGGAACTCACCAAGACAGCACCTTGCACACCCACAGCTGATACCATCTAGTAGTCATGATGTGGGTATGCCGGCGTTGGACTGGCGTAAACACAGTAAAAAGTCTGACAACACCAGGTTTTAGTCCAACCTATTTATTTGATAATATTCTCACAAGCTTTCGAGGGGTTACCCTCTTCGTCAGGTGAATGGTCCATTCACCTGACGAAGAGGGTAACCCCTCGAAAGCTTGTGAGAATATTATCAAATAAATAGGTTGGACTAAAACCTGGTGTTGTCAGACTTTTTACCATCTAGTAGGACAGAGGCAGCAGACATATGGGAATACCACAACCTGAAAATGTCACTCCAACCCACTCTCTAGCTTGACTTGAAAATATATCACCATTTCTTTGCTGTTGCTGGGTCAAAATCTTGGAATTCCCTCCCTGACAGCACCTAACAACTAGGTGTACCTCCACCTCAAATTGAAGTGATTCAAGAAGGCAGCTCACCATCACCTTCTCAAGGGTAACTTGGGATGGGCAATAAGTGCTGGCCTAGCTATTGGCATCCTAATCCCATAAATTACTACTTTTAAAAAATCTTCCTAAGCAGTGAAACAATTTTATCTTTTGTTTTTAAAAACTTTTGCATTTTTCAGTGTTGACGATTTGGTCTATCAGTGTGCAATTTATTCCATTGCAGAGCAGACAGAGTACAAGGTCAAGTACAAACGATGATTACTAATTGCCTGTGTAGAATCCCTAGAACTATTTAAACTACCCATGGCTTAGAGAAATATTTAGTCAGATTATTTAATGCGTGAATAAATTCCGTATCATTCTTTGAGATGGCCATCTTGAATGATAAAAATGCAGATGTCCTGATCTCTGGATTAAATGGACACTTGCTTAACTGACTTTGAGTTTACTAAAGTCATGTATGCCTCATCCTGCCAAATCTTCCTGAGTCAAGTCAAGCTTGCAGCAATTTAAACAGAGTAGCTTCTCTGGTGAATAACATTTGAACGTATTCTCGATCACCAGATTAGAGGTGTTTGTGAATTCCTTTATTTATTAAATTGTCAGGATAGGTACTATAGGTAAGCGAATGTGAGTACCAGCATGATATGGATAGTGCCAACAAGAAAGTGAATGGTTTTAATATGGTACCACATGCGGAAAATAAAAGTTCATGGTGTAGGAAGTAACAAATGGGCATGAATAGAAGATTGAATACTAGCAAGAAATAGTAGGCATAAATGGGTCATTTTCAGGCTGGCAGGATGTGATTGGTGGTGTGCCATCGGGATCAGAGCTGGGTCTCAACTCTTCGTAATTTATATAATGATTAGTATGGTTGTTAAATTTGCTAATGGTACAACAAAGTTGTGAAGAAAGCAAAAGGAGACACAAGGATATAGATAGGTCAGGTGAGTGGGTGAATGTCTGGAAAATGGAGTATAATATGGGCAAGTATGAAATCCACTTTGGTAGGAAGAATAAAAAAGAGCATATTACCCAAGTGGGGAGAGATTGCAGAGGGATCTGGGTGTCCTCATGCATGACTCTCAAAAGATTTGTATGCAGGTGCAGCAAGTAATTAGAAATGCTAATTGGAATGTTATTGTTTATTGCCACGGAATTGGAGTTTAGGAGAGTAAGAGATGACTTGAGTGAAACTTAAAAGATCCTGAGGGGACCTGACAGGGTGGATGTGGAGAGGATGTTTCTTTTTGTAAAAGAATCTAGGAACTAGGGTTGATGTTTAAAAATAAGGGGCTGTCCATCTAAGACAGTGAGGAGAAATATTTCTGAGGAGTGAGAGTCTTTGGAATTCTCTTCCTCAAATGGTGGTGGAGGCAGAACCTTTGAATATTTTGAAGGCAAAGAAACAAGTTCTTGATAAGCAAGGGGATGAAAGATTACTGGGGATGGACAGGAATGTGGAGTAGGGGTTAACATGAGATCAGGTTGACAGAATGGGTTCGAGGGGTTGATTGCCTTACTCCTGCTCCTAATCACTATGTTCGAATGAATGGGTAGGACAATGGTTTGAACTGAGCGACTTGAAGCGAGAAGAAGGGTTGAATAAGAGAGGAACAGTTGAAGTAAAAAGCAAAATATTGCAGATACTGGAATCTGAAACAAAAAAAAAAGAAAATGCTGGAAAATCTCAGCAGATCTGATAGCATCTGTGGCCCACAGATACTGTCAGACCTGTGAGATTTTCCAGCATTTTCTGTTTTTGTAACAGTTGAAACAACTTTGGAGAATTGGTGGTTGTGGTGTATGGAAAACACAAACACCAGTTTGTTTTTCTTGCTTATAAAAGTAAGTTAGTAAGTTAACCACAATGCATTATTTTTAATATGAAAGGGCAAACTCTTTCTGGGCAGCATGTCCCCAGAAACTTCTGTAAGTACACCATAATTTCCTAAGCCTTCAACATTTTGGGTTTCTCTTTCAAACTTTCATTTCCTTTCACCCCCTAGTCAACAACGTATGGAAAGGATCATAGTGCATGCCTATGTTAGCTGTTTGAAGTTATTGATCCACTTTTGCTAGTTTTCTGTGTTGGCATAGATTTATACTAGTTATGTCACCACGCTGTCATACCACCCCAAGTTTTGTCTCCCACTTAGACAATCTTTTTACCTATTTAAACATTTACAATGCAAGCCCATTCTCACTTTACAGCAGAAATCTATAGATGTAAATCTTGCCATACTGACATTCTTAGAATTTGTTAGTAAGATGTGAAGTAAATCTTGTTGCATGATTTACTGATGACCATTGCAGATGGGCACTTTGGTGTCTACACGTCTATTGCTATGACTTCCAGCTTTCAACTCTGTCTGTTAGTAGTACATAACCGAAGTGATGGCAATGAACGAGAAATTAATCCCATAATGTAAATTTCTTGAGTTCCTTCAAAGAGGCTACAATGGAAATCACTGGCATGGAGGATATGGGGTGGGAGGAAAGTAAAATTAGAGATTTCTTCCCAAGCTCAGTGACTGTATCATCCTCCTTGTATTCTTTATTACCATTCTACTAACTGAAGAATGCAATCAAGTGACGTGGTACTTTCTCTTGCAGTAATTATAAGAACCTATATTGAAATATACTACTCATATTTTCTACGATAAAGATAGTATATACTTTCAGAAATATACATGTAATCTTAAGCAGTTAGCAGAGTTCCATCCCCTAACAGCAGAAGAAGCCTGCATCTTACATTTCTCTGTGTCATTCATCCTTAAAATCCAAGCACTAGCATTGGTAGTAAATTCATTGAGGGCACCTTAGTGTGTCTCAGGAAAGAGTCCAAAATGGGGCTGGCTTGGGGATGTTTTATGTATGCCCTCAGTTGCAAAGTTCTAGGATTCAGATGTTCTTGACCTGAATTTAAAAGAAAAATACTATCTGAGCCCCAACTTTTGCTGCAGTCATTAAAGGATGTCCATGTCCAGTCAGCCTATTATTTATGAATGTTCAGATTGCTGGAGCTTGGATTCCAATCTTCAAGGAACACACTTTTCCAGCTTCAACCTGCGCCTCTAGCAGGTTGAAGCTGGAAAAGAGTGTTCCTTGAAGACTGGAATCCAAATTGGACAGTGTTATTTTGCTGAACTCCATTGCTCTCTACTGCCTAGAGGCCTACCTTCCATAAAGCCTGAGAATGTACAGAGGGTGTTTTTCACATCAGGGGCGTGACTTATATACACAGATGAGATTCTCTTACAGCATAATGCCAAATTTGGTCTACCCAGACTTCCCCTGGCTTAAATGATATAGGAATTGACAGAAGTCATGGAGGAATAGATAGTTACTGTAATAGAGAACATGGCAGAACAGTTACAAGGCCATCCCAACACAAGAAAATCAATTGACTACTCACTGCACTTAACTCCAGCCACTATGGGACACAGGGTTAAAAGATGGATTGTGAGAAGCAATGCAGCTTCACCAAGGGGAACTATCTCCATGAACACACATGCACTGTGAACTTGGAGGGAAATAAATTGTGTAGAGTTTCCACTGCTGAATAAGGTGAAAGCAAATACCTCTTTCCATTCTGTGCTAATTAAGGCATGAATTGAAATGATTAGAACACTTTTTAGAGCAACCTCCAGAGTCACTGAACTGATTAGATGCTTTGGTGCTACTTGAGGTGGATTGAGCATTGGCAAGTTCCCACCTGTCTTTTATGGATCCTCTGGTATGTTAACATCTTAGAAATTGTTCCTTTACTATCAGTTTCTCTTTGATATTGTAAACCATGATTGAGCTATTTGTTTACTTAGAGAAACATTTCCTACATGATGTGAGTCAGTAAAAATAAAACAAAAATGTGATTAATGCCAAATGCCATGGATTGATTTTTTTTTTCAGGGGATATGGGCGCCACTGGCAAAGTCAGCATCTGTTGCCCAACCCTAATTGCTGTTGAATCAAACAATGCAAAGGACAGTTCAGAGTTAACCACTTTGCTGTGAGTCTAGAGTCACACATAGGTCAGGCCATGTAAAGACAGCAGATTTCCTTCCCTAAAGGACGTTAGCAAACCAGATGGGTCTTTAAGACAATCAATGATAGTTTCATGGTCACCATTTCTGAAACCAGCTTTATATTCCAGATTTACTAATTGAATTTAAATTTCACAAGTTGCCCTAGTGAGATTTGAACCCATGGTCCAAAAGTATTAGCCTGGATTTCTAGATTACTAGTTCAGTGACATTACCACTAGGCCACTATGTACTCCTAGCTGGCCATTACTACAACCTGGAAACCTGGTGGTGTGGGGAAGGGGATAATACTTCCTGTTCTACTCACATGAGTATCTCAAATCTGGCTGCCAGAAAACGAGTTATCTGAAAGCTGGACATTGTTAGAATTTCCATGTATCAATTTTAATTGAGCAAAATTAAAAAGATTATCTGAATAAATTGGCTCGGCACTGCATTGGTGCAGTGTGGTAGTGACTAGCTGTCCCTTCACCGCTTGGTATTCCCATGTTCCAGGTGACCCTTGACCCAAACTACCTGACCTGAAATTTGGCATGGCCCTCCAAGGTTGCCAGTTTTGAAACACCGTACCCCTACTTTTTATCATTGCCAGCTCTTCTAGTCACTGAGTGTACAGTACTGCATTTAATCACTTGTGTTCTCTACATTTTCTCTTTTCAGTAGCAGTATTTTGAAATTCTTGTTTGATATTGTGGTACATCTGGGAAGAAAGTGTCATTTATGAATTACATGAATAAAATGGGGGTTCTGGGTTAATGATTCTTATTAAATATATATGATCTTCGACATATGTTGAGTATTTAAAGTAAATGCATCTTTTTTTTGGAAAAGCTGCTTCAATTGTTTTCCAACTCCTTTTCAAACTGTGCAAATAAAGGTACAGATACAATGCAGGTTGTAGTGGCATTCCAAGGACATTTGTGGGGTGAAGAAACGATTACAAAAGAAAAGGGCCAATGATTGTTAAAACTTGTAGTCTGTGCTCAAAATCTTTGAAACTAAATTATTAAAGTAGCCAGCTGAGTAAATGTAGGAGGAAAACACATTGTGAGGCAGCACATAACCATTAATTAAGTTTAGTTTTATTTATTGGTGTCAGAAGTAGGCTTATGTTAACACTGCAATGAAGTTACTGTGAAAATCCCCTAGTCACCACACTCTGGCACTGTACTCAGTTTGGGTACACGGAGACAGAATTTAGCATGGCCACTGCACCTAACCAGCACGTCTTTTGGACAGTGGGAGGAAACCGGAGCCCCCGAAGGAAACCCATGCAGACGTGGGAAGAATGTGCAAACTCCGCACAGACAGTGACCCAAGCTGGGAATCAAACCCCAATCCTTGCACTGGGAGGTAGTTGTGCTAACCACTGTGCCACCATGCTACCCAATTAATGAGGCCCAGTATCTTGATTCTGATTGTCTATTCATAATTTTATGGACATAACCAAGGTCTGGTTGGGTAGAAGATTCAAAATTTAATTATTAAAGTCCCAAATATAAAGGGAATACCCAGCAAACCTAAGTAAGTTTTAGAGTAAGTCTAAATGTTTTCTTAGCTTAGCTTTATATGAGAAAATGCAATTGAACCATGATCCTCTTTCATTCGAGTAATAGCAATTAGAGATATGGCTACTTTGTTCCATAACCATTGGTGGAAAACAAGGATATAGTTATCCATCTAATTTTGTCACATTTTCAAACTTAAAGGGCACTAAGTATTTTGATTTATATGTTTTCTTAGTAAAGAATAAAAAGATGGCGAATTACAGCACATCCTGTCTTAATATTTTTGGTAAATCAACTTTTTTTAGAACATGGAACATAGAAACAGTACAGGCTCTTCAGCCCTCAATGTTGTGATGAGCTATGTCCAAATCCAAGATCAAGCTAACCCACTCCCTATAATTCTGGTGTGCTCCATGTGCCTATCCAATAACTGCTTAAAAGTTCCTAAAGTGTCCAACTCCACTATCACAGCAGGCAGTGTATTCCACACCCCAAGCACTCTGATATCTCCCACCATGAACCTTACAGTTATGCCCCCTAGTAACAGCTACTTCCACCCGAGGAAATAGTCTCTGCACGTCCACTCTATCTATCCCCCTCATCATCTTATAGATCTCTATTAAGTTACCTCTCATCCTCCCCCACTCGAAAGAGAAAAGCCCCAGCTCCCTCAACCTTTTTTCATAAGACCTACCCTCCAAACTAGGCAGCATCCTGGTAAATCTCCTCTGCACTGTCTCCAATGCTTCCACATCCTCCTTATAATATTCCAAATGGTTTCACCAACATCCGGTATAGTTGCAGAATAACCCCACGTTTCTTAAACTCAAACCCCCGGTTAATAAACACTAACACATTATAAGCCTTCTTCATGGCTCTATTTGGCGAATTACTGATATATTCCTAACTGAGGAGACTAAAGGGATTCGAAAGAGTGACTGCATAATAGTTTTTTTTCGCTTTTGTCTTTCTACCATTAACAGCCTATCACCTGACAGCTTGCACAGTTCTCAAAACGATGTCCAGGCAGAGTCCAGACCTTTACCTATATCATTCTTGAAGGGGGGGAGGTTTGGTGGTTCGTGGGAAATGCCAGAAAAAAAAACAAAAGATTTGTTAATCTTAAAGTAAGGAATATGCTAGTACCTTTTGTCGCTGTGAAATATATACAAAATTTTATTTACAGATTGTGGACAGTTAATGAGCATGACGAACGTACCTCAGCCATGCCCAACTGGACCATCTACTTTGTCTGATCAACTTCTCGTGATAAGCCAGTCAGGGCAAGCACAGAATGAAGGACAAGCTGTTTCTACGCTTCTCCCACAGCAGATGACTGATACAAGGCAACTATCATCTACCATTACTGAACAGAACATGGAAAAGATTGATGACATCCTTGTGACTTTACAGAACCAAGGAAGCAACATCAGCCGATCATTTAATCCATAGGTGGGGTGAATTTGGATATTGTACAAAGGCATTTTAAACTGCATAATGAATAAATAAAATTGGCATGCCACAGTTAGGCCCAGGACTTAACTTTCAGTAATAATCATGTGTATGGGAAGAGCCCCTCGGCTCATCACATCCACACCAGTCAAAGACAAATAACCCAACTATTCTAATTCTGTTATTCCGCACTTGGAATGCCTTGGCAGCACAAGTACACATCTAAATACACATTTTTTCCAGTTCTTGTTTTACAGGTAATGAATGAGGCATGCAAAAATAGAGTCCAAATAATCCACAGGATGAAATCCCTGATGCAGTTTGCAGGATCCACAAATGCTACCTAATTAACGTTGGACCAGCAGTCCAAAATGCCATGATGGGAATGTACTGCCATCTTCCTACCCCTTTCTTCAACCCTTTCCTCATGGGAACTTTGACTTGCAATCTGCGGTGGTGTGGTTGTCTAGGGTCAGCCAGCAATGCCAGCATTATTCCCATTGGTCTGCTGAGCAAAGGGACAAACTTCACACTTTCTCATTTTAAAAAAAAAACCCTCTTCAAGGATCCAGGTCGCCACTTAAATGACATAGCAACCATCAGAAAAAAGCTTCATAAAATTAGAAATAGGAATTTCTGGTGTAGAAATCGCCACCCTAGCCTCATCCTGACCTATCATTTAACTTCTAAAAATCAACAGAGGTTTTGTTCCTTACAAAGGTAGCCTGGAAATGGTTGACAATTAGCATAACTGAAATTTTGCTCAGAGTTTTTGGTTGGTTTCCTACTAGAGTTTCAGCAGAAAAGAAGCAGGAATTTTGGGGTTTCAGGCCATGTTTTGTTCTGTTTTCATAATCTACTACTATTTGAATGGCAAACTCAGCAGTGAATAACAAATCTTAGAAATTGAAATATTTGCGCTTAGTGAATGTCGCTAGTGCTGTATAATCTAGGAAATCACTTACCTTCAAAATGCCCTTTGCATTTTTGTAATGCAGTTGGCATTTACACAGTTTCGTTGATGCAACCAAATGTATGAAGCCTAATCTTCATTCAGGCCGAGTCAATAATGGCGTATTTGATTTTTTAAAAAACTTGCATTTTTATAGCACCTTTTGTGTTACAAGACATTCCAAACTATTTTACACCCAACCATATGACTACAACATAGATGGAGGCCATTCCTGATGTGGAGTGGTAGCTTAACAGTGCAAAGTTGATATTATCATTTTTGTTCAACAAAGTCTTGAATGTCCTTATTCCTCTTTCAATCTCCGCATCAATGTGCGGGTATCTGGGTGAGCAAGAGCTGGTTGTGTGGACAAATCCATAGACTTCAGTGACCCACTTAAAAGATTGTTGGCAAACTGTGGGCTGCTTTCTGAAATGACTTGTGCATGGCAAAAATTTATTTCAGTAACATTAATGACCACGAAGGCAGTTTAACCTCAGTCCATCCGGAGAATTAGTTAACAACTCAATAACTTTGAATTCAAAGATCCATTTCTGAGATGGTTCCATGACCTGGATGGAAATGTGGATACCATTGGTGATTTTCTTTGCACTTGGCTATGGATTGCACAGATGATGCAATTTGAAATGATTTCATACAATCTTGAGATCCCTGACCATCAATTTCACACTCCAGACTTGAGAATGGACAGTTGGACTCTCTCTCATCATAAGCCAGAAAGACACCCTTGACACTAAAATGTCTTCAATGCTGAAAGGATTATTTCAGGATGAGATTATTTATAACATATTAAGGCTATCCTTTGAGGCAGTATTCCTGAATTTTAGAAAATTCATCTACTTTCTGTGCCTTGAAAATTTAATTTGGCCTCTGTTGTGATCAATGAGCTATAAGGCTCCACATCTTTGAGAAAATTTATGTGAACTTGTTCAGGCTTTTCAGTAGGAATGCGTGACAAGGTGCTGGCTGTAACTTGTTGTTTTTCTTACTCATATTTGTTCATCCATTTCTTGCTTGATGCAAACTGTCCTTCCGAGATGGTTAACTTCTGATTCCTTCAGTTCATGGGAAATCTTCTGCCTGGTTTTCTTCATATTTTCACATTGTTCTATTGGATTCACGTGCTCTCATTTTGAGCACATGGTTCGATCTTCTCAAGATTTTTAAATAAGTTAGGAAATTTTGTGCTGAATCCTTTCAGTTTGTCTTGGCTTCCCAATTCATCGACTTTATGGATGAGTTGTAGATCCGTGCAAGCTTTTCAGTTGAACAGCGAGTACTCTTCGATTTGAATCACATACAAAGCTTCTGTGATTTCTCTTCCTTTGAATTGACATGTCACGATCAACTGTTTCATGACATTCAGTGAAACAAAACTGTGGTGGATGTTGGAAATCTGGAATGTAAACAGAAAATCTGAAAAAACCCAGTAGGTCTGGTGACCAGTGTGGAGAGAGAAATAGAATTAATGTTTTGAGTCTGCATGACTTTTTCAAAGTTCAGTAAAATGCCTCCTGAACTGTGGAATTTTATATGGTTGATGGCTGGAAGAAATCTTACTGTAGCCACTGTTCTGTGTCCGAAAGAATGGAAACTTCTGATCTATTGTCTAATTTAAAGTTTGTTTTGTTTCCGTTGAATGTAATGTCTGCACTCCAATGGCTTCCATTATTACTGTTATTTCTCCTTAGTATAGCACTTCATTAACTTCTGCGTCATCTTCAATTTTTTGAATGCCACATGTTTTAATTGGTTTCTCTCTAAATTTCAGTCTTAGGAACTTTTTCTTGCTGAAAACAGATTTTAAATGTCCTCTCCACTTGCAGGAATGGCACTCCACATTTTTGGCAGGACATTCTTGGCACTGGTACAGCCTTTTCCCACCACAGTGAGAACATTGCATAATTGCAGCTCTCTTTGTGCTTTCCCTTTTTCTGAGTTGTTGTGCTGCTACATCTATGTTCTACAAACTGCACTGTCAATTGTTTTTCTCCAAAATCAAACAATTTGCATATAGCAATATTTTTCAAACAGATCACAACTTGGTTCCCTATCTTTGTATATCAACTTGGTTCCCTGTCATCTTTTCTTCAGCAAGTTTAGGAACAACATAGTTGCTTCCATCATCCAAATCCATTAATATGGATTGCAAATAGTTGTGGCCCTGGCACTGATCTGTGACACTCCACTAGTTACAATTTGCCAACTTGAAAGATAATCCATTTTTCCTGATTCTGTTTCCTGTTAGCCTGTCCATGCTAATATATATTACCGCACCACCAGATGCTTTTATCTTGTGTAATAATCTTTTATGTCGCACCTTGATCAAATACTTTTTGGAAATCCAAATATACTACATTTATTGTTTCTCCTTTATTACATCCTGAAAAACTCTAATAAATTTGTAAAACACAATTTCCCTTTCACAGAATGCCTTATTTATTTTGATTTACTAAATTTCCTGCTACTCCCTCTTTAATAATTGATTCTAGCATTTTCCTGATGACAGATGGGCTAACTGGCCCATAGTCTACTGATTTCTGTCTCCCTCCTCTCGAATAGAACTATTGACAGTTTTCCAATCCACGGGGATCTTTCCAGGATCTAGAGAATTTTGGAAGATTAAAACCAATGCATTTTGTTATTTCAGCAGACCCCAGGATGCAAACCACCAAGTTCACAAGATTTGTCAGCTTTTAGTTTTCTCATTACTTTGTCTTTAGTGATTGTTTTAAATTCCTCTTTCCCTTTTGTCACTTGATTTTCTACTTTTTGGATTTTTTTGTGCCTTCTGCAGTGAAGACTCTTACAAAATGTGAAGACTGATACAAAATTGTTCAAAGCTTCTGCTATTATCTGTTTCCTATCATTATTCCCCAAGTTTTACTCTCTTATGTGATCATTGCTCACTTTGGCTATTCTTTTTCTTTTTGTTTACTTTTAGAAGCTTTTACTGTCATGTTTTTCTTGTAGTTTTTCTCTTGTACTCCAACTTTTTCTTTTTTTTTAGTCATCCTTTGCTGGTTTCCTATACTACTGTCTTATCTTCACAATATCATATGTCTTTTCTTTCAATTTGATACTATCCTTAACTTCCTTAGTTAGGCACAGGTAATGCATCCTTCTGGTCCAGTCTCTTCCTCAATAGAATGTATCTTTGTGGAGCATTAGGAAACATTTCCTTCAATGTCTGCTACTGCTTATCCCTTTTAACTCTTTCCCAGTCCACTTTAGCCAACTCTGTCTTCATATTCTTGTAACTGTCTTTATTTAGGTCAATGGAATGTGAAATTCTCTCATATTATAACCACTCTTGCCAGAGGATCCTTTACTACACAATTTGCAAAAACCTCAAACCTGTTGGATAGTTGCAAAGGCTGAAGCTTCTCCAATGCTACCTTCTGGATCTCTCACTTGAAGTTACATTTGCAGACCAAATTTAAAGTGCCTAATCTAAGGAGTGCAATTGCCTCCTGGAATGAAGTATTCAGGTAACTTTCCCCCTCTCTGATGCATCACAATATCCAAAGCTCAGACTCGAAATCATCTATTCTGAGCTTAAGTTCCTCGAGGTGCAGTCACTTACTGCAGATGTGGTTACTGTGGATCATAAAGTTGTCCAACAATTTTGTATGTTACAGCTATAACATATCACAGCCCTGCATTTTTATTGTGTCTTATTTAACAAATAAAGTTCAGAAATATCATCAACAATCAGCTGTAGTTAAGTCAAGTGGTTTTACTGATTAAACTATAAATTTAACGCAATGCTTGTATCTCCCCAGTCCTAGTTTAAAATACTGCCTCTGTTTAAATGAAAAACTGTTGCCAGTTGTGGTTCCCCACATGGTTGGGTGCATAGGAATATGAATAGGCCATTCAGCGCAAAAATTTGCTTTATCATTTTTGGTAGCCATGACAGTTCTGATATTAATTCCAATTTTTTTTGTATTCCTTTATTGTATCCCTTAATACCTTTATTTCATATCTCTATTTTCCTGTAAGCATTTAATTCATAGTTCAGAAACCCACATTACCATTGGGAGAAAACTACAAAAAACATTTCCTTTTGGAAAGAGAAAACAAACTATCCAAACTTGGCCTGTCAATTTGAATTGAAATCAGAAAAAAAAATGAAAGACCTTGCCATGTTTTATGAAAAAAATCTTAATTTAATCAGCTGGGTGATTTGAACATTGAAATGTTAATATTTTGATTTTACGATTGAGAGAAGGAAGTCTATGTAAATTTATTCCTAATCATCATGACACAAGCTGTGTGTTTCCATGAATGTGGATCATTCAGTAAAAAGGTGAAGGGTAGAAATTACTGTTGGCAATGTTAAATGAGCATTTGATGCAATTTGATAAACTTGCACTAAATTCTCATTTGATAGCATCACTGATTTCAACTTCTGTTTCTGTTATACCATACTGTGCAATATTTTCAAAAATGCAATAACAGTAATGATTCATTGAAATTGATTAATTTATTTCTTTTTCACCTTCAGAGTATTTATATAATGCAAGTTTAAGAAGAAATGAAGAAACATCGAACTTTGTGAAACTAGAATGCTATCATATGAAGGGAAAGCAGATGACATGATTGTGTTATGAAGGGAAAGTTGAAGCATTGATATTGCTTATATCCATTTCAGCTTTTAAGTCAGTCCTTGTCCTCCATTTGTAAATCATTTCACTTTGCAAAACTTTATTCAGTGCACTTTTGAGTGCGTATTGCAAATTTTTAACTCAATTTCTTAGCATTTCACGCAAGAAGGTAAGCCATCAGACAGTATGCAAATCCACAGCTAATCAATTTTCTATATATTAAAATGCTTTGTCGAAATTGCAATTAGGCAGTGTCCATTGTAATCAGTAAACCCATGATAATTGAAGGTTAGCTAAGAAATGTAAGAATACTGACTACAAATTTTTTAAATTATTATTTCAGTGGGAAGAATACTCCATCAGTACCATCCACTACTGCATGCAAATCTATGGTGTAATAAAAGACAGTGCACCCTGGCAACACAAGTGCAAGGTGTAGCACAGGCCTAGTGATACAAGTGTCTGCTCATCTAGGGTAGAATCCAGTCAAGCAATAATGGAGATACTCAGCAAATAGATACAAGGATTTTATTCTTCATTGTGCCTGATTTCTTTTTGCACCTATAATTGCAATGAACTGTGGACATACACAAAGGATTTGGTATGTTAGCAATCTCTCTCTATTCCCTCCCATTAACTTATTTTTAATAGTGTAATGTAAGCTCAGGAATGAATCATTAATTAATTTCTCATTAACCTGTTTTGGGTAGTAAGCGCAAGAATGGAAATGGACTTTCCATGTGTCCCTAGCAGGAAATATCACTGACAAATTGAGCAGCTCTTAAAAGAGCAGAGCTCACAAGTCCATGAATAAGTTACTATTGCAAAAATTAGAACAGCAGCTCAGTCCAACTATGAGGATGAAAAGAAGTGGCTTAATTAATATGAGAGGTAACATGGCACTTTTGCTATGTTATCGTATCATACACAATGGTTTCTGAGACGCCATCAGGTTTAGCTGTATTTAATCATTTTGATTAACTCCTCCTCATGTTACTTCCAATCCTGTCCTTGTATATAAAGGGAAAATAATTTTTTGATTTCTTTACCTTGCATTTGTTAATTTTAAACCTGACCCTCTATACTTGTGCTCACTGTCTGCAGCCTTTTCCATCTACATCATAAGGTTATCTTCTCAACATCAGTCAAATAGATGACCTTTTTTACTCATTAACAGAGGATAGCCTATCCAGCAGCAATTAAGTAATCAGTTAGCTCGGTTGAATACATCTATCATGCCACTTGATAGCAAAGGATCTGCAAATTCCTCCTCGTTTGCAAGTTAATCTGAATTTTAGGGCCATCCGTCCACCAGATATCACTTAAGAATCTGGAGGCGCAGTTTAAACCTTTAACAACACACCTTGGTTACTGATTCATCTATGTTCACTTTTATAGGATTAAAAGATTAGGAGAGATCACTGTTTATGTAAGCAAACAGTCTCATAGAGACCCACTAGCTGGGTCACCTGTTGAGAAAGTACATACTTGGATGTTTACTCCTCTGTCCACTTGGAGCGTTGGCCATCTTTCCTGCTTCTGGATGCCAAGTTTGAATATATAGCCCTCCATGTCCTCCCTAAATTTAGAACGGTGTAATCTACAATAATGGATGTGCGATGAATGGAGGGCTCACTTCAAATAATTCTAGTAACCATCAAGTAATTCAAAGGTGTAATCCCTTAATTTGGAACCCCTCTCCCTCATATAAATAATTGGTGCCTTATCTTTCAGCTTCCAAAGCAGCCTCTTCTTGAAAGTTGAAAAAATGAGGGGCAAAAGCATGAGGTGTGTTCAGGTTAAGGGATTGTGTGCTGGGGGTACTGTCTGTTTATTTCATGCACTCCTGCAAGACTCAGATTTAACAA
The DNA here is from genome assembly GCF_965287045.1 of Carcharhinus amblyrhynchos. Taxonomy (NCBI): domain Eukaryota; kingdom Metazoa; phylum Chordata; class Chondrichthyes; order Carcharhiniformes; family Carcharhinidae; genus Carcharhinus; species Carcharhinus amblyrhynchos. The sequence goes on from NC_137327.1 coordinate 22,536,760, forward strand.
TCCATTCTATCCTGTGAAGAAACTTGTATTTTTTTTGTTTCTCTGACACCGTGGGATTCCCAGTATTTTGATCATCTTGCTAATTAGTACTAATTATGGAGTTGTAATGCAGTCCATTTAGTTACACCTTAATTTAAAAAGAAGAGGAAAGTAACAGGATTGCATGCAACTTTGCTAATGCACAGTATGTATAAGATGTGTTTCTTGATTTTAGTTCTAAACATAGCTTGATAGATGCCAAATGCACAATTATATATTTGTGCGTCTGAGAGGATGACATTCTGAATCTAAAGGCAACACCTGCAGTGATGAAAGATAAAAGCACTTTGTGTGTATATTGTACATCTGATTATTGTCTGGCAATGTGATCTAGAGGCACATGCAATTTTGTAGATCATTAGGGATGTTTTTCCCATAAATCTGTCAGATGTTATTTGTTGTTGTATAATAGCAACAATTAGCATTTTGTTAGAAATGCAAATTAAAATTGGATTTTACAGTATTAACCTTCTAATGTTAATTTATACCAAAGTATAGCTGTATTCCATAGTTTTATATTCCTTTAGTTTTAAGTAAACTTGTTAAGTATTGCTCAGTTCTAATGTAAATATTGCATTTTTGCAAGTAATATTGGCTTAACATCATGTTGCCAGTCAGTATTAAGTTACAGGTGGCAAGGCTGGTTCCCTTGTTACAAAGTACTTCTACAGCAATCTAGGAAGCTGTGGCAGAATGTCCAGTTGAGTATACTTGGCCATTAAATCTCTCGTCCCCATTACAAAAAACACAGTTTACTATAAATTGTAATTACTGCGATATGACCTTTGAGCAGAAATTACTGACAATTATTAGATCCTGCCCTGATCATTTATCTTTACTGAGAGTGGATGTGAGGTACATTGTACATAAAAAGGACAAACATATTGTGTGAAGCAGAAATGGATGTAAGACAATGCTTGAGAGGTCTGTATATTAACCAACAAACGGCCTTGCTTTTCATTTTTTGCTGCACTCTATTAGACTTCTACTGGGATGAGCTGGATAATGTACCTAAAACAGCTATCTTTCCTTTAGAAATATAAAGCATTTGGTCTTGGTAAATGTTCTTCAATAGTGGAATGTCCAGGGCTGTAGTCAGCTAATATTGTGACCAGTAATTCCCCTTAATGTTTAAGTGATGTTTTTTCTATCAACTATTCTCAGTACTTCTTGAAGTATTTATGTTTATAAAGAGTCAGTTAATTATATAATTGTTCTTTCTGTTTATTGTAAATATTTAAACTATTTTCTTACTGTGCATATTTTGAGCCATGCAAAAAATTATAAGCAGCTACTTCCCTTCATTGAAGATGTTTTTCGTAGTACAGGCTTTACTTGTTACGAAGGGAGCTTCAGTTGCCTGACCTCCTTTTAGGTCAGTCATTTTAAATACAGAATTTCTATTCAGATTTGGATGGTTTATACCTAATGTATGTTTCATTTTTTTTGGAAAGTTGCATTTTTTATATATATGTGTACATGTATATACACACAAATATATATGAAATGGTATAATATTTTGTTAAATGTACTAAGTGAGTACAATCAAATTAGAAACTTTACCACGTGTTTCTGTGGTGGCTTTGTGAGACTGTCAAAATTAGTTCAGAATGGCACTTTTGCTACCGTTTTTGATTTTAATGTTTTAAAAGGAAATCAAATATTTATGGGGCATACTGTGAAGTAGTAGGGCTAAATATATTTTTAAAACGTCTTTGCATGAGAATCAATATAACCAGATAATGCTGAATGAGAAAGTATGTTTGTTTGGATTAGAGCATACTAGTGTTTGTTTCATCATGAGACAAAACTGAAATCTAAGAGACATGTTAGAAATCTACACAAATGGACATGTTCTAAGTTCAATATTTACACTAATTCTATCATTTTGTCTTGTATCATTTTAATTACATTACTGTCAGCCTGAACATAAAAAAGTGAATTTATGTTGCTGAGCAAAACCCTGAATTTATTGTGCATTGTAACATTTTACATCCATCAGAACTCCTCTTTGATTGTCTGCAATCTTGTTTTTATTCACCAATATCTCATTCAGTTCACATTCAATATTATAGGTACCTAGATGCAATAACGGTAATTCAGATCACATGTTTGCATTTCTTATTGTGCACATCAAATTGCTAATCACTTTGTTTTTTATTGAGCATATTTAACTCAATTTAACTGAGTGGTAAGCTGAGCCAATTACTTATTTATATCATTTTGTTAAATTAATATTCCAAATTGTTGGGCTTTTATTTGGCAACTTTTTCTTAAAAGTATCAGGTGGTAAAGATACTTTTTGAATCCTTCAAAACTATACATTCTGTCAGAGCTGCCTGTTTCCTCCATATCTGTTCTCAGCTCTTCCACATAAATATGTATGTTTCACTCATCCGTACTCACTGGTGGCTGCAACTTTTGCTAATTAAAGGGCATTATCAGACTTGTGGAACAAACTGTAATTTGACTAAAATGCTTCCACTTGCATAAGTCTTGAATTAAAAGCTAATGGATAAGTAAGATGGGATACAATTTTACCATTCACATTGTCTGGCAGCCTATGGTAATACAATTGTTGCTTACACACTTCCATGCCACCTGTCATCTTACTGGTGCTATTCTGTCTTGAAATGTCCTGATCATTAATTGAAGATGTACACAGCTGCCCATCTGACTTTGTCTGGATACTTTTGTACTGCGCTGAAAGGAATTGAAATAATAGGCCATTCTTGTTTCTGCACAGTCATGGACTCAAACAAAATTCAATTTATACATTATATGAGTACTATTTAAAATTAAGAACAGCATAAAGCATCTTGTATGACATGAAGCATATTAAATAGATTCCATGCCTGAAATGCTTTTTCATTTAAGTGAAATAAACTAAAACAGTTTAATTTTTAAGATTGGACTACTATTTCTTGTGGAAGATGCTGATATAGGAAATTATTGCAACTCATGAATAGACAATAATTGAATGAGTTAGAGTTATTGAACTCTGCATGAGTTATCCCGTCTGCCTTTTTTTGTGGAAATTAGTATTTTAGCACACTGCTGTTTAGAAAGTATTTCCATGCTTTATTCCTATTGTCATGTTAATTGAATCTTATTTTTATATATTTTTTAAAACACTAACTCATTTTCATAACATTCAGATTTTATACTATTAATTGTAAGTGTGGTTACATTGAAAAGTACACATGGTACATTCACTAATTCCACATTTCCAATATTGGGAACAGTGCTTGCAGATCTCACAATCGGCACAACAATCTGCTTCCTTTGAGGTCAGCCCTCCACTTGGTGTATGAATTTACCATTTATTCCTGATAAATTACTTTTTTAAAATAATGCTAACATTCTGCACATCAGAGTTTAGTGTAGAAGTATTTTACATGATTTTGACATGAATTATTGTAATAATTAAACTAGAATTTTTTGCACTTTCTGAAAAGAATTTGTGTATTGGTTTGTTTCCATTTTAACTTCTTTCCTACAGGTTACTTGCCACATAGCTCCTCACCTGACATGACAGGCTCATCTATGCGCTGTAATAAACCATGAGCAAAAATATTTTGTGTGAGACATCTTGTCTACCCCAACCAAAATAAATCTAATGGCTTTGCTGAGATTGGGCAAAATTCACCAATTATAGACAACCATTGGACTCCAATGGCAAAATGCTCAACAATTTGGTGAGGACTCAAATTGTCCTCAGATCGCTTAATTTTACTGATTACACTTTTAACTCTTGGAGATACATTAAACAATTCTCTCAAAATTAACTATAGTTTATATAATTCAAGCTGGTTTACAAGTCAGCCGGAGAAGAAGAATCCATTTCTGCTCGTTGAATAATCTAGAAAAGATTAGTGGAAAAAAGTAGTGCAAAATCCCAACAGTTAAAGGTTCTTTAAAGTGGGTGCAGAGAGTGATTTAACATAAACATGTATCACACTTCTGATTCACTTCACTTTCTTATAAACAAAATACGTATTGTATTGGTATGCAGCAAATACTTTTTATTAATTGATAATTGAGGGAAATGGGCATTAACCTTTTCATCTCATCACCATTGTCAGAATATTGCAAATTGGAATGTCTGCTTTGTCACTGCTTCCAGGATTTTTATCCAAAAGTACTAATAGGAAAAAGTCTACAATTTTTTATAACATTTATTTATCCTAAAACTAGTGCACATTTTTTAAAGATTGCACAAATATTTAAACAAAGGATTTTGACAGTGATAGATAATAGATTAAGTTTGTATATTTTTGTGACTTCTATAGATGTTTAAGTGCAGTAAAGCATTGTTTCATGCAGTGTATAAGGAATGTTCTTGCAGTAGATTTCATATGGTGGTTTACAAATAATGTTGCACTGCTAGATCAGTAAATCTTTAGTAAACCGAGCATAGCAGCAGTATCAAATACTCTCAATTTAATGTATAATGGAAAAAGGTGCCACATATAGATTATGGGGGAGGGGGAAGGATGGAATTCTCCGATCTCCCAGCTGCATGTTCCTTGGCAGCAGGAGGTGGTGCACTGTTCACTGGTGGTGGGATTGTTTGGTTCCGTTGCTGTCAGTAGAATTTCCCATTGATGTTACACCACGCCACCCAAAACCTGAGGGAGTGGGGTGTGCTGTTCGTGGGTCCAGAGAATCCCACTGACATTGCTGCAGCTGTATAGGGCATTGGTGAGGCCGCAGCTGGAGTACTGTGTGCAGTTTTGGGCGCCGCACCTGCGCAAGGATATTTTGGCCCTGGAGGGAGTGCAGAGGAGGTTTACTAGGCTGATACCGGAGTTGAGGGGATTGAGCTATGAGGAGAGGCTGAATAAACTAGGCTTGTACTCGTTAGAGTTTAGAAGAATGAGGGGAGATCTCATTGAGACGTATAAGATGATGAATGGGATGGATAGGATAGAGGTGGAGAGACTCTTCCCGCTCAAAAAAGACAGTAGGACTAGGGGGCACAGCCTCAAGATAAAGGGGAGGCGGTTTAGAACGGAGTTGAGGAGGAACTTCTTCACTCAAAGGGTGGTGAATCTCTGGAATTCTCTGCCCGTTGAAGTGGTGGAGGCTGCCTCGCTAAATATTTTTAAGAAGCGGGTTGATGGGTTTTTGATAAGAGAAGGGATTAAGGGTTATGGGGAGAGGGCGGGAAAGTGGAACTGAGCCACGACAGATCAGCCATGATCTTATTGAATGGCGGGGCAGGCTCGAAGGGCTAGATGGCCTACTCCTGCTCCTATTTCTTATGTTCTTATGTTCTTATAAATGCCTGGAGAATTTCCCCCATGTGTCCAAAGCTGATTTCACAAATCAAGAAGAAATCCTGGTCTACACAGCTAATTTGAGCTTGCTATACTCAGGTTATTCCATGTCATCATTTAGTGGTTGATTTTCATTGAACCTTTGATTATCAAGAAACGTTCTCTATTTTCCATCATTCTTTCCTAATTAAATTGGCATGGCAAAATATTGTCTTGTTTTCTTTCCCAGCCCACTAATAGTCTCAAAATGAACATTGAGACAATATTCATTTTTTTTATATGTACAGCAATGTGTAAATGAAATGCCTCATTTATGTTTGATTTCATTTCAAATTTTTAAAAGGACTGGTTCAGTGGTTATTTGTGCTTGAAGTGTTAGAATTATTTTGTATTTGGATGAAGTTTAGAAAAGTTACAAAAGCAAAAGTACTGCAGATGCTGGAAATCTGAAATAAAAAAAACAGGAAGTACTCAGCAGGTCTACCAGTGTCTGTAGAAAACAGAATTAACTAATGTTTCAAGTTGAACATGAACTCTTATTCAATTTGAAACATTTGCTAACTCTTTCATCTCCAAAAATGCTGCCAAGTAGCCTGCTCTGAGATTTAGATTCCTACAGTGAAGGAGACCATTCAGCCCATCAAGGCTGCATAATGTAGCTTGGTGGTACAGTGGTTAGCACTGCTGCCTCACAGCATCATGGATATGTGTTCAATTCCTGGCTTGGGTCGCTGTCTGTACGGAGTCTGCAGGTTCTCCATGTCTGTGTGGGTTTCCTCCAAGTGCTCTGGTTTCCTCCCACAGTCCAAAAAACATGCTGATTAGGTGCATTGGCCATCCTAAATTCAACCTCAATGTACCCGAACTGGCACTGGGATGTGGTGAGATTTTCACAGTAACATCATTGCAATGTTAATGTCAGCATACTTGTGATGCTAATTTTAAAAAAACCCAGGCTTATCCCACAACCACAGTATAAGGGGCAATTCAGCATGACCAATCCATCTAACCCCCACATCTTTGATTGTGGGATGTCTACAGTTACCTAATTGGAAACCAGTTTCTGCCACCAAAATTTGTGGGAAAGATCTAAAAATCAGAAATTTGTTTATGTGAGACCTTATAAATTTTGATGTGTGAACTTAATACAAAATGATAAATCATTGTAATAGCTATAACTAATGCTATTATTACAAAGGTTATATGGAAGTGGGATTTATTAATTTTGTCTTTATAGTAGCAGTTTAAATTGTTTAAAACAATTAACAAACACATGAACTTCCTCCTCTGATGAGACAAAGATTAGCAATGTGTATGTTAGTAGTGGGAACATTAGTGTTTTGTAAATTCAATCATTGAGTCAATACAGTACAGAAGGAGGTCATTCATGTAGATTTCATTGTGGCCCTGAAAATTTATTTTCCTCAAATACACATCCAATTTCCACTTGAAATCAATAATTGCCTCTGCTTTCACCACATTTGTCGGAAACTAGTTACCACTTGCCCAATAAAAACTACTTTAAATTTCCCCACACGTTTCTTGCCCAAAACCTTAAATGTGTCTCCTATTTCTTGTGGTCAGCCAAGGAAAAGATTACTTTTGTCCATCATATTTAAACCTGTCAAAATCTTGTTTATTTCCATCAAATCGCCTCATATGCTTCCTAAAACGTGGTGATCAGAACTGGACACAGAGCTCTAGTTGGGGCCTAATAATAAATGTTCAGCATAACTTCCCTGTTTTTGTACTCAATAGCACATGAACCCTTATGCTTTATAAATTACTCAATGTGCCATCTTAAAAGATCTGTGCACGTAAACCCCAGGTCCCTTTGAGCCTGCACATTCTTTAGAGCTGCCCAATTAAGTCTCTGCCTCTCCCTAGCCTTTTTACCAAAATCCTCATACTTTGTATTAAATTCCATCTGTATGCCCACTTTGCTAGCTTTCTTGTAGTTGATTGAAATCATCCTTACTATTTACTCCTCTAAATTTGATATAATTGACAAATTTTGAAATTTAACCTGTTATTCCAATATACAACTGATATCAACAAAGCACTTTGTAGAGTTAATGGATCTTTTGTTTATTAGGGTTCTCATTCGATTTCAGACTAAGTATACAGAGTCAAGTGGATAATGGGAGCAACTAACTTTGAAAACTGACTTTGAAAACACCCATTTACCACAACTTACCGTTTCTGTTCTGAAGCCACTTTTTCATTCAAGCTGACACAGCGGCTGGAATTTCATGAGCCCATCACAGGAATCTGAGTGCGCGAGGGGCAGAGCATGGGAAGGTCTGTTGACCTCAGGTGGGATTTCACGGTTTTGGGACAAGTGAGGTTGTAAAATCTCACCCATTCTCCTTTTCCATAAGCCTTAATTCTGCTGTCCAGTCTTTTCTATTATTTCTTAAAAACATACACCTTTTGCATTTTCTTCATCAGCCGCCTTTGTTGCTTCATCAAAAAATGAATTAGATGACACAATTATCATCTGTTCACAATCCATGCCTGGTTCTCTTAATTGGCTCATACCTCTAAAGTGCCTATTGAGTATCTCCTCCGGAGCCCTCCACCTCTTTCACCCCCCACCCCTGCCCCCGCCCCAACCAAATCTAAAACCATACCATCACTAATTTTAAATTGTCCAGCATTTAGTTGCTAAGAATGTCCTTGCTTGTATAAGCCATTTGTCACACTCCAAACCTCAGACATCTCCCCAGTATGAACCAAAGACAGGAAGATTTTGGCGAGACTTATAGTATCTCTATGCCCACTTTAGCAAGCTAGCATGGAAGCCACCTGGACAAGGTGGCTCCAATCATAGCCAGCTTTTCCAGGACCTCTAGTCTATTACTTTTCACCCCATCTATTTCCTCCACAATCTCTACTTCTAATTATATTTTGTCAGTCTCCTCTTCTTTAGGAAGCATTGATACAAAATGCTCTAAAATATCCCAGCCTTGCCCTGTGCTTCTAAGCATGTATCATTCTCTTTGTCCTGAAACGGACCAAGACCAGTACCTCCTCATAACCATTTACTATTTATACTGTAAAATAAGATGTTTTGTTAACTGCCATTCTATTCTTTTTCATTATTTTCTTCACTTCATCTCTCAACTGACTTCCTGGTGTTTGATCTGGTTCTTGGTTGAAGAGTTCACCTGACATGTCATATACCCTTCATTACATTATGTTCTCTATCTCCCTCATCATCCAAGGAACCCTGACTTTAGCTCATCCTAATTGGAACATGCCTAATCTATATCTGAAATATCTCCTCTGTAAAGATCACCCATTGTCCAGTTCAGGTTTTCTCCTGTCTTTGATTCCATTTTACCCTGGCTATTTCCCTCTTGCCATTGAACTTAGCCCTCTTTCAATTTAGAAGTTCTTCTTTAGGTTGTGCCGTGTTCTTCTCCATTACTGATCTAAACCCTACAATATGATGTTCACTCTTACCCAATTGTAACCCACAGGCATTTGGCCCACTTGGCTCACCTAATTTCCCAACATCAGATCTAAAAATGTTCCCTTCCTAATTGGACAAAGAACCTCAAGGAATTTCTCCTGAATACATTTCAGAAATAACTATCCTCCCATCCAGTTTTCCTTTTACTCCAACGTTATCCCAATTGGTTTTTCGGTAATTCAAGTCCCCCAATATCACCTACTATATTGTTTACCTATCTTTATGATTTCCCTACAAATGTGTTCCTCTTCCTCTTTCATTATTTGGGCGCCTCAGTTGTGTGATCATACCTTTCTTGCTTCTTGGCTCCAATCAAATAGATTCTGTCTTCTCTCCCTTAAGGACATTTTCTCTTTCCAACATTCCAAATCTTCCCTGATTAGTACTGCCACCACTCATTATAGCCTTCCCGAACAGTTCTGAACACTTTGTATCTTAGACTCTTCAGTGTCTTGAGCATTTTATTCTACGTTGAACCTGAAATGTAAAATTTCTGACAAATGCTTACAGTACATTTTAATAGCATGACATTGGCCAATGTTTGAAAACAAGGGATAGAATCCCATGCCATCTTGGCTGGCACTTGCAGTTGGTGTTATTAAACCTTGCCACCATACCAAACAGCGAATTCCAGATCTCGGTTAAATTTGTTGAATGCCGAACTGAATGGAAGGGAATTTCCCAGCTAGAAGAAAGGTTAGTATCATAGATGTTATTCAGCCTTTTCTCTTTGCGAGTGGTGACAGACCAGCTGTGCATTGCCAGATATGTGTTTGAATTACGGCTGTTGAGAGTGACGACATATCAGCATAGTTTCCATCCAAGATCATATTTCGGTATCTCTTTATGGGTGACTACAGAGTATCTTTGGCAGAGACTGGAGAAGTCATTAGTCTCCTACTGGTCCTCGTCAATGCACTGAAAGCTGAACCCTTTCAAGTGATATTGCTGTTGATCAAAACTAACATTGTCCTCAGTCATCCAGAGGCAAATTGCCAGAAAGTTTTTTTGTCTAAACTGCGTGTATGGTTGTGTTTCATTAATTGACTTGCTTTATAGTTGAAACAACTGGGTACATGGTGCAAACTGAATCACTGAACCTCCTTTTGAAATTTCTGACTGCGATGTGAAAATAGTACCAAATTATGTTACTGAAATGCTTCAGTAGTAGTAACTAACAGCACTGATGTGGATGATTTGGGAAAATTATTTGCATTGGTGTTTAACTGTTGAACTAAAACTGTATTTTGCTTTTGTTGGGACATTTGTATATTCTAGCAATTATATTTCTGTAAATTGCTATCTAGACAAATAAAAAAATGAACTTTTAAGTCTCTGGGTTTTTAATCTGTGCAGAGTATGTAAATCCTTTTACATTAGATTTATAAACACCCCTTTCATTTCAGGCAAAAAAAAATGGACATCCCAATTTTTTTGTCATTTCCAATGGTCAGCCTTCTCTCCAGCTCGTCGTTGGGGTCTCAGACCAGAACTCCAACGTATATTCTGAAGCCAGGTTAGACCCCAACAATTTTTCTATTTTAGAATAAATGTAGAATACTTGCTTCCAACAATGATTCCACTGACAAATTAGGGACCTTTTATCGTAAAACAAGCTTTCATTAATAAATTTAAATATAATTTAAACAGCTAAACAATACTTAAAATGAAAAGGAAACCACTTTAATTTCTAACTTATCACTGTTTTGATTACAAGCAACATTCCTCTTTCAGATTTAAAGGCCACTTTAAATATAGTTTACAATTAAATATACTTTCTATAATAAAGTGTAGACAGTCTTGGAGTTTTCAGAGAGATACAGAGCTTTCAGAAGCTTGCAAAATTCTCCTAACCTGCATCCAGAGATCCAACAGTCAAGCCCTGATTTTGGTCTGGAGATGGCTCACTGTTCAATTAAGGATGTCAGATGGCCTCTCAAAGCCAGAGACTTTATAATTTAAAGTGTGCAGAAGCTTCTAATAGAGGGTAAATAAGGGAAAGGGTTATTCAAAATGGAAATACCCTTTCTCTAACCTTTGTTACAATCCCAGTTGGTGTTATAACTGAACAGGAAGATCTCAGGATGGAACCTTGGTTTAAAAGACTAACTTTCACTTTTTTTAAATAAAACATGGAAGAACAAAATAACAGGACCACTAATAATAAAAAAAATTAAACATGAAAAATTAGATGATACAGTACTTTTACTTCTCCTTTCATCTTTATTACACACAGATTTTAAAATTAACACAGATTACAAAACACGTTTTAAGTACAATGGCCCTACGAGAACACATACTATTTAAATACACAGGCTGTGGTCAAAAACACACACTGAACCCTGAACTCAAGTTAGTATATGTGGATTTCTCCTCAGAATCCTCCCCCAGATAAATGACACCAGTTTCCTAACTGCACCTCCCACCACCCCACCACCCTGCTCCAAGATACACACTTATTCTTCTTTCACAACAATGCTTTCCATTAGCAGTTTGCATTTGGAAATCCAATCTGGGTTTTCCAAATCACTCTTAATTGAAGCTTCCATTCCATTTTTAAGCAGTGAATCAAGTATCTAGGTTTTACACACCTCCTTTAGGATTTATTTTTCTTAACTTCTGTACAAACTGTTCACAATTGTTTTAACTCTTGATTCTCAGACCCTATTAAAATGGCATCAAACATTTGATTTACTTCTGAATTCTGCTTTCCCACTTTAAATATGGTTCCTGCAATTGTCTTAACTCATAACGTTGTTTATTCTTCCTCAGATTCTTCTGAGCAATACCTTGAATAGAATCATAGAAATCCTACAGTGCAGAAGGAGACCATTCAGTCCATCCAACCAGCACAGACAACAGTCCTACTCAGGCCCTATCCTCATAACCGTGCATTTTTTAGTATGCTAGTCTTCCTCACACTAAGGGGCAATTTACTACGGCCAATCAATCTAACCCACACATCTTTGGACTGTGGGAGGAAACCAGAGCACCCAGAGGAAATGTACATATGTAAACTTCACACACAGTCATCCAAGGCCAGAACTGAACCTGGGTCCCTGGGGCTGTGAGCTAACAGTGCTAACCACTATGCCACCCTTAGTGGCTGTTCTCTTCAGTTGTCTTTAGATAGTTTGTCCCAATTTGCTGCTTCCCTGAATTAACTAGTTCTTTGGGAAGCTTGTCATTTGACATAATTGAGCAGTGTTCACTCCCTGGTGTCCTTCAACTGCAATATATCCAGCTAAAACTTAAAAGCTTTTTACTTCACAAGACCACAAGTTGCTTAGCAATCACTGCTAATTCATTTAATCTTCACACTACAACCCTCTCCTTGCACAATAGAATCACCATTGTAATTGAAGTTAATGCCCTCACATATAAACACACTTGCTCAGGATGAATCTAACCATAGATTTTACCCTTCCTGGTGCAGAAACATTAAACCCACTTAAAAACCATACCTTATTTCTAATGTTTACCATTACAAATATAAATCCCTTAAAACTACCTCTGTTTTCCTAATTTTTTAAAAATAAATTAATCTTCTAGCTGAGTCACAACAGAAAAGAGGAACCCTTTTGCATCCAGGCAAGCAGTGTGGGCCTCTACAGCCATTACCTGGAGTGTTGGCTTCTTGATCTACCACCAGGAAGCCACCTCCAGACACCAGTCCCAATATCCATGGGGACAAAAACTCCAGTCTGCCTCCTTTAATTGACCTCAATAAATTATTAATGAGTTGTCAGCCGCATACTGATTGTGCATCAATCTCACCTCCACCTTTCAAAGTGGCACCAGAATGTGGCAGCTTCTCGTAAGCTGTGCCCAACATAGCTTCTAATTCTTTTACTCTCATTCTATGCTTCTAAAACTTAATTGCTTTCTGCACTCTTTCCTTTCCTTCTCTATGTACAGTGTGCTTTGTCTGTATAGCGTTTAAGAAACAATACTTTTCGCTATATACTAATACGTGATGATAATAAATCAAATCAAAATGACAGGAGACACCTGCTGGCAGGAATTTTCAGCAGGATACAAAATCCTGCCCGATGTCCTTGCTTAAAAAGCACAGCCAAAAAATGTATTAACAGGACAATAATATTACAGTTTGCGAATTTTCTGAATGCTAAGTGATTACCTGCATTATAAATAACATTGTGTGAAGAACCTGGGGACAATTCTAAAAGACTTCAGTCTGTTATGTGTAATTTTATTTCAGTACAAAGGAGAAAAGTAGGTATTTCAGAAACGAGGATGAAATGAACTGCTTTAGATTATTCATCGGCCAGCAGTTATTGCTCATCCCTAATTGTCCTTAAGGTGGTGGCTGCCTTCTTAAACCACTACAGTCCATGTGATGTAGGAACACCCACAGCTCTGTGAAGGAGGGAGTTGCAAGATTTTGACCCAGCAACAGTGAAGGAACAGCAATAGAGTTCCTGATCAGGGTGCTGTGTAGCTTCGAGCGAACTCGCAGCATTGTTCCCATGCATCTGCTGCCATTGTCCTTTAGGGTGATTGAGGTCATGGGTTTGGAAGGTGCTGTTTCAAGGTGCCATGGTGAGTTGCTGTAATACATCTTATAGATGTTGCATGCTGCTGTCACTGTGGATCCCAATGAGAGGCCATAATTTTAGGCTAAGGTGTGGGAAATTTAAAACAAAAATGAAGAATTACTTCACTCAAAGGGTCTTAAATCTGTAGCATTCTCTACCCGAGAGGGCAGTGGATGCCAGAACTAAATACATTTGAAGATAGGTTTTAGTTAGTAGCAGGATGAAGGGATGTAGGAAGTGGGCAGGAAGGTGGAAAATGAGGCCAAGAGATCAGCCATGATTATATTTAACTATATGGAGACTTGAGGGACTGAATTGCCTACTCCTAGTTTTTGTTGCCTGGCATGTGCATGGCATAAATGTTACTTATTAGTCTGCACGTTGTCCCAGTACCTATGGCCGCTGACGGCTTCAGTATGTGAAGACTCATGAATGGCGTTGAACATTGTTCAGTCATCAGCGAACATTCCCACTTTTGACAGAAGGTCATTGATGAAGCAACCAGGTCTAGGACATTGCCCTGAGAAACTCCTGCAGTGAAGTTCTGATACTAAGATGATTGACCTCCAACAACCACAACCCTATTTATGCTCGGTGCGATTCCTAACAGTGGAGGGTTTTCCTCTTAATCCCATGGGCTCTAGTTTTTCTAAGGCTCCTTTGATGCCATTCCTGGTCAAATGCTGCCTTGATGTCTCTCAACTCACCTCTGAGTTTAGGCAATAGAAGTAATTAGAAATGTGAATCATTCTCCTGTTCTCTGAAGTGGAAACACTATTTAAAAAGACCAATCTCATTTCCAGAGGTGAAAATCGGTAATACTAATGGGAAGCAGATGGTTACTAATCTATAGTGTGCGCATGCTTGCTCTATTAGATCCATGGGCCCAATTTCAGCCTTTTAATTGCCACTTATAGTACGGCAACACATCATACACATTGCACAGATTCATTAAGTGTTTTGTGAGTTCATTATCTAATTGGATATCTGGACTTTCTATGGTAACAACCAGTGACCCAGAAATGATTGCTTGTAGTCATGGAAATTCTGGCAAGTCATTCTGAAAACTTGCTAATAACACACATTTATGGTCTACAGAGTGCATCTCCCTGTGTGTTGTATCTTTATTGTTAGTTTTAATTTGTAGCAACAAGCCACTAAAATGATGCTGGGTTCCTGTGGCCACCTTTATTTTAGGCCAATGTCAAATTTTGCTATGGATTTTATCCAAGTTGGATACACTCTCTCCAAACTATATGGCAATACTTTCACCTAAATTTCCTTCTCTAATTCTGTAAACATTTGAAGCTTGAATACTATTAAATAGTATTAAATTAAATAGTCTCAATTTTGTTTTTTTTAAATCATTTTGTTAGCTATTTACTGAAAGATAAATAGATTTAAGATTCTGTGGAGTGCTTTAGAAAAAGTAACAGAAAATAGTTTAATAAATTGCATTCCGATGAATTTGTTGCAGCTCTTCCATCAAAAACCACACTTAAACAGAGAAAAGAAAATACATGTTGGAAATAACACCATAACCAGGCACGGGAGGAGAGGTATAAGGTGCATGGAAACCTAGAACTTGCATGTACTTAGGGAACATGACAAAAAGATTACTGTTTGACTTGAGTCAATCAAATTTATTTATGGTTAACACAGTGATCTTAATAATTCAGAATTCCTGAAGCATGTTAGTAAACAAAGCAGATCAAATTCTGCCAACCTGTAGAACCAGCATGTTTTGTTACCATAAAGAAATTGGAGACAGGCAGGTAGGAGCATTTTGAATGCCAATGCAATAGTAATGACCTGAGGGCTCTTCAAAAAAAATGGTTTTACAAAAATATTCATTTAATGCAAGTTTTTAAAATAATGGTACGTGAATTAAAACGTTGTAGTTAACAAGATGTCAAGGAAGTTATCACACTGCTGATTCTAGTTTGAGATTGATATCAACTAAAAGTGATTCAGATCTCAAGGTGAGTTGAACTGCTGCTTTCACATGCCAACAAGGGAAATTATCTGTATTGAAAATGTAAAAATTGCATTCATGTAACTAGGGTTTACTGTTTGAATTGACAGATCTTATACTGGCAGAACAGCTGCCAGGAATAAAGTGTCAAATTCTGACAAAAAAATTATTGACCTGAAACATTAGCTGTTTTTTCTCTACAGTTGCTGCCAGAATTGCTGAGTACTTGCAACATTTTCTACTTTTGTGCAGGGATAATATTATCGACAGAATTGTACCCTACCACAAATCCACTCTTCAGATGTGGTGATTTAAACAAAAATAAAGACCGCTAAAGTGTTGTAACATAAATTTACACTGTTTCTATGAAAGCGTATGTCGGTCAACAATTTAGCTGGTTGAAATGCTACTGCAAAGGGTGCATGCTTTTCCCCTTCAATTTCTAATTCAAATTATCTGCTCGAGTCAATGGAGCCCACAGAGGTTCTTTGAATTATGCAGATTGGGTTATAATTATGTTGTCAAAGCTTGATTGCAACTTTAATCAGAGACTAACCTCTACTTTAATCACAAAACCATGCTGAACACATTTCCCATAATGCACTTTTGGGCACAGGCTGCTGCTGCTATCTGCCAGTTCTAGACAGAGTACCGCTTCAATGTGATAAAGAGAGTTAACATGTTCCATCCCAAGATAAAATCAGGGCTAAAATAAAAGCAAAAACTGCAGATGCAGGAAATACGAATTAAAACAGAAAATGCTAGAAAAATTCAGCAGTTCTGGCAGCATCTATGGAGAGAGAAAGCAGGTTAATATGGCTCATGTTAACTCTTTCTCTCTTCACCAGTGCTACCAGACCTGCTGAGTTTTTTCAGCATTTTCTGGTTTTATTTAAAATCAATAGACTCTGGTCCTGGAAAATCTTATAATTAAGAAATATACAATTATTACTTGACCTGGTGAAAGGTGACCTGTGTTGGATTTTTGCTGCATAATCTAAAATTGGCCACATAATTCTTGGCTGAATAACCAGAATTATAAATCAATGTTGGATTTTCCCCAAAGAAGCAAATTTTCAGCAATGAAAACTATATTTTGTCTTTTTTGTTTGGCTGGGAAGTCTCATTGCAGACTTTTTTTTATAGATTCAAAACAGAAATTATCTGGACCTATTTGAGGAGTTTAGATTTAAAGTTAGAACTGTTATAAACTTCTTGATGTGGTTGAGGAACAAATTATAACATTGGCTGTCGATGTGCAGAATTTTAAATAAACATTGGTAAATATTTGAAATGTACAAATTACCATACACAATTTATTACTCTTGGGTTCCTGCAGTTAGCACTGCTGCCTCACAGCACCAGGGACCTGGGTTTGATTCCTGGCTTGCGGTCACTGTCTGCGGAGACTGCACATTCTCCCCATGTCAGCGTAGGTTTCCTCCAGGTGCTTCTGTTTCCTTCCACAGTCCGAAAGACGTGCTGGTTAGATGTATTGGCCATGCTAATTCTCCCTCAGCGTACCTGAACAGGCAGCTGAGTATGGTGACTAGGGGATTTTCACAGTAACTCCATTGCAGTGTTACTGTAACCCTACTTGTGACACTAATAAATAAACTTGAACTTAAAGGTGGCAACATCTGTGAAGAGACATGTTAACATTTTGAGTTGAATATCACTTCTTCAGAACTGGGATTGTTTGAAACTCTGACTTGTTAAGTCATATCTGTAAATCATTTATAACTAGGCAAGTTGTAAAGGTGAAATCATTTCTGAGTGTGCCATTTTTTGAAATGCTGGAATACAATACAGGTTGGGGTCAGGCAGTATTCTAAACATAAGTTATCCTTTTTTCTGCAGGTGGTTGGTAAATCTGGAAGTCACCTGATAATTACACATTTCAACTTTTTTTGTCTTTTAGGGCAAACCAAATAAACCAACTCAAATAAACTCAGGGACAAAGTAAAAGAGACAGCTTCCCAAAAGGAGGGAGAACAGCCTGAACAGAAATAAAGTACAAAGGAAACTTAAAACATCATTTCAAAATGTGATTATTGGGATCTATAATGCACCCCAGCCCCTGCGGTGCTCAACGGGCACAGAAGGTGACTCATTTCAACCTTGCAAGTGGTTAAATAGAGTTAATGGACTTTTGTTTACTTAAATTCCCAAGAGATTTTAGATTAAAATGATTGACAGAGTCATGTGATATTGTGGTTTCCATCCAGTCCTTGATCTGTGGGAGAGAAAAACAGGCTTTTGCAGAAAGGAGTTGGACATCTCTGGTCGAATGAGAGAATTTAACAGGCATCTAAATCAGTCTGAAAACTATTAAGGTTATCTACAATCATATCAAACACATTTATGATTGCTAACTATATTTAAAGTGGGTTTTAAGTCTGTATGAAGAGTGTTGCTTATTTGGAACTGTAACAATGATACATATTAGAAAATAGAGTTGTTCATGTTTAAAGATTCTTCAACTGTTAAATTGTTGGAGTTGTAGTTAATCTTTTGATTTTTATTTAAAAAGTCCCAAACTTGGTAGTGGAATTACTCCTGGAATGAAGAAGCATCATTTCCTCACATTTATTCCAAAATAGAATAATTGCTGTGGTACAGTCTGGCTTCATAATATACCTTGGGCTTCTAGTCCAGGACCCTAACACCAGGCAGTTTTTCATAACTTTTCTAGTCAACACACTTATGAGTATTGTAAACATATAAGTGGGTGGGAAGCTCATTATTATTAAAGAGAAATTGAAGTAAAGAGGTGATAATTACTTTAATTGGAGTTTGTAACATTCTTAAACCCAAATGAGTTTCATCGTTAATACTGAACTGCGAGAATATTTCATTTCTTCACGTCCACAGATCCGAGTATTTAAATAACCGGAAGTTAGTCGGCGCCGCGGAAGGAATTAAAGCGAACCTGAAACGCTCCTTTCAGTTTCTATTGAAACATGGCGGACAACGAGGCAGCAGCGAGCGGTGAAGACAGCAAACTGAGCAAAAAGTAGGTAACCCCGCTTCTGAGCGCCCTTTTCGCCTTCCAGGTAACGGCAGCGGATTCCCGATTCCAGTCAGATTCACCCCGGGACTGTCCCAACGATTAACAGTCCTTTCGCGCGTCCCTTTCTCTGCTCGTGCATTGCGTCAGTTTCGCGCGGTGCATGCTGGACTCTGTAGTTCTTTGCGGCAGCTGTGAAGGGGGAGTGATGCCCTGATGAACTACATGTCCCATGGCGCTCTGCGGATAGCGCTGTCTCTCGGTATCGATCACCCCCGCGAGTGCTTTCGCTTCTCTGGATGCGGCGGTGGTCCGTTATTGGGGTGCACGGGGGACACCAGGAAATGTCTCAGCATCTCAGTCTGGTCATTGTATAATCGGTTCTTCCGCTGAAACTGGGTCAAAAATCCCCTCGCTTATAGCAATAACTTCACATGATTTAGGGAGGCACCTCCCAAAGGCATTTTCGAGAGTGCGGCACTTTCAAAAAGCATATCATTTTCAAGTAAAACATTAAACCGGGATGTAGTTTGTATGAAATGATTGGCTTCGTCAAGATTCCCAGAAGTATCAGTTTTGACACCAAGTGGGACAGTGAATCACGACTTTACATCGGGTTGAACTTGCGGTTTAACAGCTTCAGAGTTTTCTTTGCCCTACATAAAGAAGAATCAGACTTTAGTGGGAAGAGTCAAAAAAATCTGAATTCAGTTGCGAGTTAAATTTATGTGCCCAATTAGTAGTAAATATATTGACCTAAATAAGCTGGACTTACAAAGAAAGACTAGCCCAATATAGGCATTCTGATGTTATTTGTTCTAGTACTTTTACTAAAGTTTTTTAAAGTGTATTAACATCACAGTTAGGCTTACATTAACATTACAATGAAATTGCTTCGAAAATCCCCTAGTCGCCACTCTCTGGCGCCTGTCCCTGTATACTGAAGGAGAGTTTAGTATAGCCAATGCACTGAACCAGCAGGTCTTTTGGACTGTGGAAGGAAACCAGGGCATCTGCAAGAAACCCAATCTGTAAATCTGTAAACTGTCCCAAATTATTGGCAAAATGCCTTTTTAGTTTTTACAGTCTTCCTGTTTATGACCTTTGTACAAAGGACCGGATTTTGCTGTCAGCATGAGAGTAAATAGCACAAGCCGTTGATTACTTTCACTTTTGCCCAGAGTCTTGGTGGAGATTTGAACGTTAACCTGCTGTGGTTTGAGAGCCGTTTCACCCAGACCTGGGCAAAAAGGGCAAACAACTATGTGCCTCCTTAACCAATCAGCTTGGAGAGTTATAAATGGGTAGTGCAGCATTTGCCAGGATGTGTGAGTTAAGAATATCAGAAAACAAAGAACTGGAGACACATTGGGCACAGAAAAATTGGACAAAATAAATAATTCAAACCTGAAGAAATGACGATCCACACCTGTTAAAATTATCGCTCAGTTAGAGTGATGGTTCGGCAATAATACAGAATAAGCATGCCATTAAACGGGGACTAATGCTCAAATGGAAAAGCCCCAAATCTTTCTGACCAGTTTGGTCCCTATCTAAGTGGTAAATATAGCAACTTCACACTCCCGTGTATTTTCTTCAGTGAGGTAAGAGCAGGGTAACTTGGACAGCAACTTTTGATTTCCACATTTGACTGCTTGTGAGCACGCTGAAATCCTCTGTCAGGTTTACACTTTAATAATAGTGAGCATTGTTAACCCTTCCACTATTTCTACAGAAAAATCTGGCCTCTTTAACCTGACGATTCGTGAAGATGCACATGCTTAAACCCTTATCCTAAATTTTACAGTAAAGTCTGTTTTACTGAAGTTCTATCTTGTATCTTTCTTTCCTTTGACCTACAGTATTGTAACAACGGCCGAAAAGAATGGTTTGAATCAGTTTAGAGGGTTACTTTACTGTAATTGGATTTGAGCAAAGTAACCATGCTGATTGAATAGTCTGATTCTATCTATTTTGTCTTTCACTAGGTATTAAATGCTATGTAAATGGGACAACCCACTATGACAGTTCATTATGATGACCAGCTGTCTCCATAGGCTTCTTGGCCTGCAGGTCAGGGGTCACTGGGGAAAGGTGCCAATACAGAGCCTTGCTTCCTTTACTCCTCTTCTCCAGAAGAGATTGCATAATGAAAAAAGGTTGGTGGTGCTTTGTTTCATGTTTAGACTTTCTAAATTTGTTCAAATACCCAACCTTTTTTCATGCTAAATGAGCATTTGAATTGATCCAAACAAGAATTGGGAACTCACTGGCATGCTGAAGTCGAATTAAACTGATGATTTTTAATATAGTGGAACTTCTGCTGATTTTTCAGAGCAGCGGGACTGCAGCGGCACCTCCTTACTGTGCACAATCAGATGCCACTTTGAAGAAGGCCAAGTGTGCACTGACAGGCTTACTATCATAGAGACCCCACAGCTAATCTGGAGGGAAGTGGGATTTGTTGGGTTATGAGGAACTGGAGCAATACGAATACAGCTTATAAATGGCTACTTAAAATGTGGCTCATTGAGTTTTCACTATTAAATTATCTCTATGTATCTGAGCATATGATTGGTTACAATACTATTATATTTTGTTTCACCTCGGCATACGTATTCAGAATTGCATTTATTGACACTTCAATAGCATACCAATTATTAGACTGAGGCAGATTTACCTCTGCAGTACTGGGTGTAAAGCTTCACCTGGCTGGAGTACATTCGGGAAAATTGAGCGGGTAGGAGGACTACATTCCTGTGGCACAGCCCACTTAAACTTCCCTCCCTAAAGAAGGCAGGCTGCTTTTCAGCTATGATCCTCTGCAATTTGCATTCCTTAGAGCTAAACGCAAATTTCTACAAACTCTTGTTTCACTTTCGTTTCTTATTCGTGTCATTTGCATTCTTTAATCCATTTTGATGTTCACTTCCATTTAAAGGTTGCCCTTATTAAAACATATATTTGTTTGTAGATGTTCAGTATTAAAGTTTTTTTGATTTGGACATACTGTAGGTTTGTATTTTGTTTCTGAAATACTTTTGAATTTAAATTAATAGCAAATCTTAAAAAAGATTGCTTTTGTTTTGCATCTTTGTGAAGCAAATGAATAATTACTGTAGAAAATCAACATGTTCTTTTCCTTTGTCTCCCACTCTTAATATGATGGTACCTTTCTTGCCCCTAGTTTCAAAGTATTTTAATGCTGTTTAAGAACAATAACTCCCTTTTAACTAAATCTGTCTAGCTGTCGTACTTGTAGAATTAATTTTATATTTCCATGTTCTAATTTTTGTAGCGAGCTGAAGAGGCGTATGAAAGCAGAGAAGAAAGCTGCCGAGAAGGAAATTAAAGCAAAAGAATTAGCTGAAAAGCAAGTGCTCGAAACCAAGAAAGTTGATGGAATTGACATAAGTGGAGATGAAGAAACCCTTGATCCTAATGTGAGTGCATGGACTTTGGTAATGCAGATATCTGAGTATTGTGGTTCTAAGAATTTTGTGATTTTGGAAAGAACCAGGATGGGATGTGACTGTAGCATGAAAGATAATTTATTGCATTAAACAATTTGGTTAATGGTAATTGAAATGGTTGATTCATTTTCTTTTCGATTTCGACTGCCAGAGTATCCATTCATATCGCTGTACTTGCCTTCAATCCACCAACATGTCCATCCCCAAATCTGAATTCGTGCATCTTTACCCATTGGGCATCTTTCTTCTCTTTTTGGAGCACCATGGTACCTCTGCCTTCAGCCATCTGTTCTGAAAATCCCTTGCTAAATCTCTCTGGCTTCTCCTCTGTAAGATCATCCAAAAAATCTGTTTCTTTGGCTGAACTTTTGATCATCACTGCTAATATGTGTTTCTTTACTCTGAGTCCATTTTCATCTGGTTATGTTAATAAGGAAAGCCTTGTGGCATTTTTCCATGTTAGAGTATATTTTCTTCAAAATATGTTGACCGTGTTTAATACTTTTCCTTTTCAGCAATACTACAAAATTCGGACACAGGCCATCCAACATCTGAAGGAGACTAATGAGAATCCATATCCTCATAAATTCCATGTCGATATATCCTTAACAGAGTTCATTGAAAAGTACAACAATCTGCAGCCTGGTGACCATCTCCGTGATATTATCTTGTCTGTAGCAGGTAAGATCTTTACAAATCTGCACCTTTTGCATTTATATTTTACTTCAAATAAACTTTTGTCAAAATTGAAGTGGAATATGATTTGAGACAGTCACACACTAAAATAAACCTAACTGTAATCACCAGCCTAATTTTAATGAGACAATTTCAACATTAAAAATGAAAAGAACAAGGAGGAGTATGAATATAATCTAAATTATGTAATTTGAAAGTGGATGCAGGAATAAAAACCTTGTGGGGGGATGACAGTGGAAATGATCTAGGTACACAATGATTTACATACACGAGTCTTGCAGAACAAATTGACTTTTGGATATATTATCAAAGAATCGTTGCAGTGCCGAAGGAGGCGATTTGACCTATTGAGTCTGCACCAACTCTCTGATAGAGTATCTGACCCAGGCCTTATCCATGTAACCCCACTAATCCCCCGAAGACTAGGGGGGAAATTTAGCATGGCCAATCCACCTAACCTGCACATTTTTGGACTGTGGGTAGAAATTCATGCAGAAACTAGGAGCATGTGCAAACCCGACACACAGTCACCCTAAGCTGGAGTTGAACTGTGGCACTGTGTTAAGTGCATGGGTATCCTTGGCTTTATGGATAAAGGCATAAAGTATAAAAGCAGGCAAATTCTGATAAACATTTGCGAAATACTGGTTAAACCTCTGCTATTGTGCCTATTTTGATTTGATTTTATTATTGTCACATGTATTGGTATACAGTGAAAAAATTGTTTCTTGTGCACTATACAAAGCATACTGTACATAGGGAAGGAAAGGAGACAATGCAGAATGTAGTGTTACGGTCGTAGTTAGGGTGTACAGAAAGATCAACTTAATGCAAGGTAGGTCCATTCAAAAGTCTGATGGCAGAAGGGAAGAAGCTGTTCTATTTCTGGGCCCCCCAAGTTTGAGAAAGTGTGTCAAGTTTTTGGGGAGATTTTTTATAACGGTATTGGCTATGCAGAGTTTGGGAAAGCTGAGATTGGTCTCCTTGGAGCAAAGAAGGTTGAGGAGATTTAGTAGAAAAGCTTAAAATTGATTACTTCTGATAGAGCAAATAGTGAAAACCTGTTTCATTAGCTGGAGGGTCAGTAACCAGAGGACACATAATAAGTGGCAAAAAGCCAGATATGAATTGTTATGATCTGGGATGCATTGCCTGAAAGGGTAGTAGAAAGATTCAATGGTAACTTACAAAAAAGAAATGAATATATTCATAAAAGGAACATCTATGGGGTTATGGGGAAAGAACAAAGGAATGGAACGGATTGGATAAATTAGCATGGCTAATGCTTGACCAAGATTGGGAGCTAAACATCCCTAGCCACAGGATCTTTAGAAATTACAGGGAAATGGCAAAAGAGAGGGAATATATTGATAAAAGACACAGTTAACATAAAACAAATGATTTACAGGAAGGGTCTTTGGACTGTTGAAGCAACAAAGTAATTTGATTATTGGTAACAGGGTTTACCTGTCAGATGGAGAATTCAGGACCCTGGCATTGCCTCCATTGGGTGAGGGCCATCCAAATTAAATGCTTATTAACTGGCCAGTGGCAGGCCTTCCACAAGATTTGGTAATCTGAATGCTACCAACCAGAGGTTGGCAGCCCTCTATTGCCTGGCTGCATCACCAGAAAGAGTGATAGCTGCCAGTAATGTAACATCCAAAGTCCCAGGACTGCTGAGGGATGCATACCACAGATGATTGAGGGCAGGGAAAGATTGGTGGCTATGCTAACTAGGGGGTTCTGAAGAAAGGCCAGAGCATGGCTCTCTGTTAGACTGCTTTTCCAACGCTGGGTCCCTCGATCAGGTGGTTTTCCTGGCACTACCGGCTGATCACCAGCAGTGGTAAGATGAGGGAATTAATTGCATGCATGTATATGTGTGTGCTTGTATACACACGTGCTTGCATGTCAGTTTTACACACACATAGTAATGATTCGCTTCATGATGGTTTAAAAAAAATTAAGAATTGCTATTAGTTTAAATTCAAACGTACTTTCAGGAATGAAATGCAAACCTACAACATGTCCAAATCAAAAATACTTTTAAGATTGAACACCTACGTACAATAAGTTTAAAAATTGGTAACTTTTAATTGGATGTACACCGTGAATATCAAAAGGGATTAAAGAAAGCAAATGACACGATGAAGAAGAAATGAAAGTGAAACAAGAGTTTGTAGAAATTTGAGATTAGCTCCAAGGAATACAAATTGCAGAGGATCAATGAAAAGCAGCCTGCCTACTTTAGGGAGAGAAATTTAAGCGGGCTGTGCCACAGAAATGTAGTCCTCCTACCCACTCAATTTTCCCGAATGCGCTGCAGCCAGGTGAAGATTTATATCCATGCACTGCAGAGATAAATCTGCCTCTGTCTAGTTGGTACGCTATTGATGGGTCAATAAATGCAATTCTGCATTGAATGTGACAATAAGTTTGCTGAGGTGAAATCAAAATACAACAGTATTACAATGAATCACATATTCAGATATAGAGCTAATTTAATAGTGAAAACACGATGAGCCACAGTTTAAGTAGCCATTTATAAACTGTCTCTTTGTTTCTCCAGTTCCTCACAACTCAACAAATCTCACTCCCTCCAGGTTAGCTGTGGGGTGCGGGAAAGTGGAACTGAGCCACGACAGATCAGCCATGATCTTATTGAATGGCGGGGCAGGCTCGAAGGGCTAGATGGCCTACTCCTGCTCCTATTTCTTATGTTCTTATGTTCTTATCAATGCACAGTTCGCCACCTTCAAAATGGCATCAGGCTGTACAGAGGAAACTAGATGCCACTGTAGTCCAGCTGCTCTGAAAATCAGCAACAGTTCCACTATATTAAAAATCAACAGTTTTATTCTACTTCAGCATGCCAATGAGATCCCAGTTCTTGTTTGGATCAATTCAAATTGTTGCTTGTTTAGCATGAAAAAAGGTTGGGTATTTGAACAAGTTTAGAATGTCTAAACATAAAACAAAGCACCACCAACCTATTTTTATTATCCAGTCTCTTCTGGAGAAGAAGAGTAAAGGGAGCAAGGCTCTGTATTGGCACCTTTCCCCAGTAACCCCTGATCTGCAGGCCAAGAAGCCTATGGAAACAGTTGGTCATCATAATGAGCTGTCACAGTGAGTTGTCCCATTTACATGTCTTTCACTAGATGTTAAATGCTAAAATTGCAGTGAAGTGAGCCTCTAAACTCTGATTCAAAGCATTATTTTCAGCCTTGTTACAATATTGTAAGTCAAAGGGAAGAAAGATACTAGATAGACCTTCAATGTGTTCAGTAAAACAGACTTCATTGTAAAAGTTAAGATAAAGATTTAAGCATGTCAAATTAAAGAATAGGCCAGGTTTTTCTGTAGAAATTGTGGAAGGGTTAACAGAGCTTACCTTTATTAAAGTGTAAACGGAACAGAAATTTTTAGTATGCCCACATGCACTGAAATGTGAAAATCATAAAGTGGCTGTCCAGGTTACCTTGCTCTTACCTCACTGAGGAAATACATGGGACAGTGTGTATGTATTTACCGCTTGAATGTCTACATGCATGAGTGCGTGCATATTCAGTTACATGGCATGTGTCCACCTGTATACATGTGCAATACTCCACATTTGTACTACCAAACAACTATTTATTCAAAATTAAGTGATTTAGTACTAGGGTAGATGTGTTTTGTCTAACGAAGAAGATTTGGAATTTGGGCAATGAAATCAGAAGCACTTCTCACACTGGAAGTCTGGACTATAGATGCTGGGTCAATTGAAATTTTCAAGTTTTCAGATAAGTAGATTTTTTTTTCCAGAAATTGGCATCAAGGGTGGATAAATGGAATTGATTTGCAGATCAATCGTGAGGGGAACAGTTGCTGAATGGTGACTCCTGTTCCTAACTACTTGGCAGAAATTTGGAATTAGAACTAACATAATGATGAATGGATTGTTTTAATCTTAATTGCTGATGTTGCAGCTGTATAGAACGTTGGTTAGGCCACATTTGGAGTACTGCGTCCAGTTCTGGTTGCCACGCTACCAGAAGGAAGTGGAGGCTTTGGAGAGAGTGCAGAGGAGGTTTACCAGGATGTTGCCTGGTATGAAGGGTCTGAGCTATGAGGAGAGATTGCGTAAACTGGGGTTGTTCTCCCTGGAAAGACAGAGAATGAGGGAAGAGCAAATAGAGGTGTACAGAACTATGAAGGGTATAGGTAGGGTGAACAGTGGGAAGCTTTTTCCCAGGTTGGAGGTGATGATTACGAGGGGTCACAGGCTCAAGGTGAGAGGGGCGAGGTATAACTCAGATATCAGAGGGACGTTTTTTACACAGAGGGTGGTGGGGGCCTGGAATGCACCGCCAAGTAGGGTGGTGGAGGTGGACACGCTGGGATCGTTTAAGACTTACCTGGATAGTCACATGAGCAGACTGGGAATGGAGGAATACAAGCGAATGGTCTCGTTGGACCAATGAGTGGCACAGGCTTGGAGGGCCGAAGGGCCTGTTTCCTGTGCTGTATTGTTCTTTGCTCTTTGCTCATGAATCAGTTTGATTGTCATTGACTGCTAATTGAAACTCACTAACTCAACCACAAAATTCATCTCTCCAACTCTGCACACTTTATTTGTTACAGAATTGACTTCCGTTTCACTTTCTCTACACAGGAAGTTCTGTTGCAAAAAAGAAATCTTCATTTAACACGGCACCCATTTCTACAGATTTAAATTTAGAAGATTATATTGAAGCTAATTGCAATACTTGCTCTCTTCCCTAGGTCGTGTCCATGCTAAACGAGCCTCTGGTGCCAAACTAATTTTCTATGACCTCAGAGGTGAAGGAGTCAAACTACAAGTTATGGCTAATTCCACGTAAGTTAGGGTGCAGATACTACTTATTGGGGGAATCGAATGTTCTATTTAATTAGATTTATTCTTTACATACACGAGATAATCTGAATAAAAGTAAGTCTAGTCCATTATTTCCTAAGGAAGTGTTCCAAGTGCAGGTATATTCTCATTGAATTAAGTTCCAGATTGGAGTGAACTATTCTCTAAAAGTGGGTCCATTTCACAAATCATAGAATCCCAACAGTGCAGAAGGAGGCCACAGGCCCATCGACTCTGCACTGACCACAATCCCACTCGGGCCCTATTCCCATAATCCCTCGTGTTTACCTTACTAATCTTCTGATACAAGGGTCAATTTAGCATGGCCAATCCACCTAATCCGCCCATCTTTGGACTGTGGGAGGAAACCGGAACACTTGAAGGAAATCCATTCAGACATGGGGAGAACGTGTAAGCTCCACACAGACAGTGACTCACGGCTGGAATTGAACCCGGGTCCCTGGCGCTGTGAGGCGGTGCTAACCATTGCGCCGCGCCGAAAGTTTTATTTGAGTGTTGCAAAATCTTGCATTCAGTTTGTCTACTTCTGAAATTTAAAATTGCCAGTACCTTTACTTCTTAAAGTAGTTTTTTTATTTTGCTGTTTCTTAAATTACCACCAAAAGAGCGTGTCGAACTGAAGCTTGTCATTTTAATTCTTCTTTTAGCAGCCTCTACTTGGAGAATGCTTTTTAATGTTTACTGTAGGAATCAGGAAAATTATATGAATTTTTTAAGTGTGCAACTCCTGAGTTTTTTGATAATTATTTTAGAAATTACAAATCTGAAGAGGAATTTGTTAAGATAAACAATAAACTGCGCCGTGGTGATATTATTGGAGTGCAAGGAAACCCAGGAAAGACCAAAAAGGGAGAGCTGAGTATAATCCCCAAAGAAATGATGCTTCTATCTCCTTGCCTGCACATGCTGCCTCACTTACACTTTGGACTCCGCGACAAGGTAAATGCATTGTTCAAATGGAAATGGCTTCAGAGTGTTAAAGTCAAAACGATTAATGATTCATACTCTGAGTAAAACCATTGTATTTCCTTTTAACAAATTAGGATCATGTCATTAATTGTAAGTATTGTATAGAACATAGAACACTACAGCACAAACAGGCCCTTCGGCCCCCAAGTTTTGCCGATCACATCCATACCTACCAGGCCATAGAACTATCTGTAACTCCCAATCCCATTAAATCCCATGTACTCATCCAGAAGTCTTTTAAAAGACTCCAGCAAGTTTGCCTCTACCACCACCAACGGCAGCCGATTCCACTCACTCACCACCCTCTGAGTGAAAAACTTACCCCTAACATCTCCTCTGTACTTGCTTCCCAGCACCTTAAACCTGTGTCCTCTCGTAGCGACCATTTCAGCCCTGGGAAATAGCCTCCAAGAATCCACCCTATCTATTCCTCTCAACGTTTTATCAACCTCTATCAGGCCGCCTCTCAACCTTTGTCTCTCCAGGGAGAAGAGACCTAGCTCCCTCAACCTATCTTCATAAGGCATGCCTCTGAATCCAGGCAACACCCTTGTAAATCGCCTCTGCACCCTCCCAGTAGCTTCCACATCCTTCCTGCAGTGAGGCGACCAGAACTGCGCACAGTACTCCAAGTGGGGTCTGACAAGGGTCTTATAAAGTTGCAGCATTACCTCCCGACTCCTAACTCATTCCCTCGATTGATGAAGGCCAGTACACCATACGCCTTCTTGACCACATCCTCCACCTGCGAGGCCGATTTAAGAGTCCTGTGGACCCGGACCCCAAGATCCTTCTGCTCCTCAACACTGCTAAGACTCCTACCCTTGATATTGTACCCCTTCATCCCATTGGTCCTGCCAAAATGGACCACTACACATTTATCCGCGTTGAAGTCCATCTGCCACTTCTCCGCCCAGTCTTGCATCCTATCTATGTCACGCTGCAACTTCTGACATCCCTAAAGACTATCCACAACACCACCAACCTTCGTATCGTCGGCGAACTCACTAACCCATCCCTCCACTTCCTCATCCAGGTCATTTATGAAAATGACAAACAGCAAGGGTCCTAGAACAGATCCCTGGGTCAGATCGAGGGTATAATCTAAACCCAAAATCTGTATTTCTCATTTTTGTTCAGTTTTAGAATTTTCAAACTCTACAGAATTCCAATTTGCTCCATAACTTTCACCTAAAGTCTCCAAATCTCAACCTGTTATTTTATAATGTAGCATACAAAATTTCGGATGTTGTTCCAAGAGTAAATAAATCCATCAGGGTGCACAATTACACATGCTAATTCACTGATGATGGTGATCCGCATGCGTTCTCTTGTTCAAAGTATGCCCTCACCACATGTCAGGAATGAATTTTTCACTTTCTTCAAAGAACATGTACCAGAAATTTTCATTCAGAAGCTGTTTTAAAATTGCATTTCTGTTGGTTTCTACTCAGTGATAATTTCATATTTATGATCATTCATTAGATCCTTAATTTTTTAGAATTCAATTCTTTTACAAGTCACGGTGTCGCTCATTATTATTTAGTAAAATCTAATGAGCTAGAAGAATTGCATCTTAACATTTGACCAAATCTCAAGATCTTTAAAAGAAATGCAAAATCTCCACCTGCTGACCGCACTACACAGCCTGCTTTACCCAGAATGTTTAGATCTCTTTGCATTTTTTCTTCCAGCCCAGTGCCTGACCTTGCACCCAGCTTAAACTAGATATATCTTCACTATGCCTCGAGCATATTTGTTTTTTGGTCTGTTTCATTTGTCTGGGGTATATGGTTCTGTTAAGCCTAGATCTTGATCAATCCATTTTGCCAAACCAAAAGAAATAACATTAACTGTAAATGGGTACTTCCTAAAGTCAGGCAGTGGCCATAAAGTAGTGGGTCAAGACCTGGATGAATAATGCATGCATTGGATACCAAATTCTGTTACGCTGTACTCACAGCCAACTGTGTTTGAAACCCATGTATGATTACTACTTATTTTATTAGCTTTAGCTTCATGGTGCTTCATTTTTAGGCAATTGCAATTTGCTCACATAATTTTCAGTTAAAGTCTCTTCTGGGCTTACCCAATCAATAGAAAGTACCAAGTGTGGGAAATCAGCCTAATGTTGCACCTGTGTTCCTCTTCCATAGCAGTTTATTTTCAAATGTCAGGGAAGAAATTTCATATTCAGCTTCTTGGACAGTAGCAATCTTTTTGGGGGGCTTTTGGCATCTATGTTTATTCTTTCTTTCTTAACTTCTAACAGGAAACTAGATATCGTCAGAGGTATTTGGATCTGATTTTAAACAATGATGTGAGGCAGAAGTTCATCAACAGGGCCAAAATCATCACATATCTACGGACGTTTTTAGATAATCTGGGATTTCTTGAGGCAAGTTGTATCATATTATTGAACATTGTAGATTTTTTTAAAGTGAGAGTGCAATTGGACATTTTTAAGAAGTTATAGTAATGATATTTTCGTGGGCTTTTTCATGTTTACGGCTTTAAGAGTACAAAGGGAGTGGATCGCGGGGATTTGTGGGTAAGGAGTCTTTCAAATGGTGCTAGGTTTAAAAGGAGGCCTGCTGTAGACAGCGGGCAGCGTCGGAGCGGGCAGTGGAGTGAGAGGGAAGCAGAGTGAGCTGCTAGGGCTTAGGATCAAAGGGCTTGCGAGAAAAGGGCCAGGTACGTTTGAGTTGAAAACAGTGTTCGGTATTACTAAAGGGGAATAATGGAGGGGCATGTGATGTGCTGTTTCTGTGTGATGTGGGAGCTGGTGGACCCCAGGGTCCTTCCAAGTGACCATGTCTGCAGTAAGTGCAGGTTGCTGGAGGAGCTCCAGCTCAAGGTAGATGAGCTGGCCTCTGAGCTTCAGACACTGAGGCTCATCAGGGGGAGGGAGGGTGCCATTGATACTGGGGTGCAAGAGACATCCACCCCCCCTGGACTAGCTAACTCTGAGGGGGCTGCTGACAGGAGGAAGGAGGATGGGGACCGGAGGAAGGAGGGTGGGGACCAAATGCCTCAGCCTCTCAATCTGCATAACAGGTTTGAGGTTCTTGCTTCCAGTGTGGATGAGAACGAGGTCTGTGAGGTTGGTGAGCAAACTGCACATGGTACAGTGATGCAGACACAGGACATTGACAAAGAGAAGGTGAAAAGGAATGTAGTGGTAATTGGGGATAGTGTGGTTAAGGGTATTGACGCTGTCCTTTGTCACAATGACAAAGAGCACAGAAGGGTGTGTTGTCTGCCTGGTGCTCGGGTCCAGGATGTTACATCTGGGCTGCAGAGGAACCTGGAATGGGAGGGTGAGAATCCGGTCGTTGTGATACATGTGGGTGCCAACGACATAGGCAAAATGCAAACTGAGGATCTGAGGAGGGAGTATGAAAAGCTGGGAATGGAATTAAAAAGTAGAACCGACAAGGTGGTAATCTCTGGATTACTGCCTGAACCGTGTGCAGACGGGCGTAGGGTTGATAAGATTAAGGAGGTGAATGGGTGGCTCAGGGATTGGTGTGGGAGGAATGGGTTTGAATTTATGGGACATTGGCATCAGTATTGGGGTAGGTGGGACCTGTTCAGGTGGGATGGGGTTGGTCTGAACCATGCTGGGACCAGAGTCCTGGCGAATCGTGTAGATAGGACTGTAGATAGGACTTTAAACTAATTAGGTGGGGGGAGGGTGCGAGGGTAGGTGAAATTGCAGGGTCTAAAGTAAAGGAGAGGGTACAGGTACGGGAAGAGGCCAAGGATGTCCCAATAATAAAGGGAGTAGGGGGCGTGAGTAAGGTTGGTGGCGTTCCTGCAAATAGGGTCCAGGTGAAGGCTGGGATGAAGGCACTTTATCTGAATGCACGAGAATAAAGTGGATGAGCTGGTGGCACAGATCAGCACAAATGGATATGATCTGGTGGCCATTACAGAGACGTGGCTGCAAGGTGACAGGGACTGGGAGCTGAATGTATAGGGGTATCAAGTGTTTAGGAAGGATAGGCGGGAGGAAAAGGGGGGGCGGGGGGGGGGAGTTCTGCTGATTAAGGATAGCATCAGGGTGGTAGTAAGGGAAGATGATAGGAGCCAAACAGCAGAATGTGGAATCGTTGTGGGTGGAGATTAGGAACAGCAAAAGGAGGAAGACGCTGGTGGGTGTCGTCTATAGGCCCCCAAATAATGATCTGGAGGTGGGGCAGGCTATTAACGCGCAAATAAATGCGGTGTGCAGGAATGGAACGGTGATAATTATGGGGGATTTCAATCTGCATAGTGATTAGTTGACCCATGTTGGACACGGTGGGCTTGAGGAAGAGTTCTTGGAATGCTGCCGGGATAGTTTCCTTGAACAGTGTGTGTTGAAGCCGACGAGGGAGCGAGCTATCTTGGATCTGGTGTGATGTAATGAGGCGGGTAGAATTGGGGACCTTGTGGTGAAGGATCCTCTTGGGAAGAGTGATCATTGTATGGTGGAGTTTCTGATGCAGATGGAGGAGGAGGAGAAAGTGGGTTCCCGGACCTGTGTCCTTTGTTTGAACAGAGGGGAGTACGATAGGATGAGAGAGGAGTTGGTGAATGTTGATTGGTGGGGCACATTGGAAGGTAGGTCGGCTGAGGAACAGTGGAGGATCTTTAAGGAGATCTTTCTTGGTGCTCAGCAGAAATTTATTCCGATGGTTGAAAAGGATCGTAGGAGGAGAGATAATCAGCCGTGGATAACAAAGGAGGTAAAGGAGAGTATTAAATTAAAAGCGGATGCGTTTAGAGTGGCTAAGAGTAGTGGGTGAGAAGAGGATTGGGAGAGGTTTAAATATCAACAAAGAATGACAAAGAAGTTGATAAAGGAAGGATAATCTATGAAGCTGGGCTAGCACTAAATATAAAGAAGGATAGTAAGAGTTTCTATAAATATATAAAAAGGAAGAGGCTGGCTAGGGTGAACGTTGGACCCTTAGAAGATGAGAGGGGGGACTTAGTGGTGGGGGATGAGGAAATGGCTGAGGCCTTGAATAACTTTTTTGCTTCGGTCTTCACGGAGGAGGACGTGAATAGTTTGCCGGGTGTTAGCGATGGAAAGATGGTTGGAGTGGAGGGCCTGAATGACATTATTGTTACTAGAGAGGCAGTGCTCGATAGACTGGAGGGACTGACTGTGGACAAGTCCCCAGGACCGGATGGAATGCATCCAAGGGTTCTGAAAGAAATGGCGGAGGTGATCGTGGATGCCTTGATGATTATTTTCCAAACCTCGCTGGATTCCGGGGAAGTGCCGGAAGATTGGAAAACGGTTAATGTTACGCCGTTGTTTAAGAAGGGTAGCAGGCAAAAGGCAGGGAATTATAGGCTGGTTAGTTTAATGTCTGTTGTAGGTAAAATGCTTGAATCTGTAATCAAGGAGAAAATAGCGAGGCATCTTGAGGAGAATTGTTTGATAGAGCAGACGCAGCATGGTTTCGTTAAGGGGAAGTCGTGTCTGACGAATTTATTGGAATTCTATGAGGATGTGTCTAGTGCGGTGGATAGAGGAGAACCGGTGGATGTGGTGTTTCTTGATTTTCAGAAGGCGTTTGATAAGGTGCCGCACAAGAGGTTGTTACAGAAGGTTAGGGGGCATGGAGTTGGGGGTAGGGTGTTATCATGGATAGGGGATTGGCTGTCAAATAGGAGGCAGAGTGTGGGGGTCGATGGGTGCCAATCGGATTGGCGGTTGGTGACTCGTGGAGTGCCCCAGGGATTGGTGCTGGGGCCTCAGCTATTTACCATTTATATAGATGATCTGGAGAAGGGAACCGAGTGTATGGTGTCAAAATTTGCTGATGATGCCAAGATTGGTGGAACGGCAAATTGTGCGGTGGGTGTGGAAAGTCTGCAGAGGGATCCAGATAGGCTGGGTGAATGGGCCAGGAACTGGCAAATGGAATTTAATGTTGGCAAGTGTGAAGTTGTCCACTTTGGTAGGAATAATGGTAGGAAGGACCACTACTTACATGGCGAAAAACTGCAATATGCTACAGTGCAGAGGGACCTCAGGGTCCTTGTGCATGAGTCGCAAAAACCCAGCCTGCAGGTGCAGCAGGTGGTCAGGAAGGCGAATGGGATGCTGGCCTTCATAGCGAGGGGGATTGAATATAAAAGTAGGGAGGTCTTGCTGCAGCTGTATAGGGCACTGGTGAGGCCGCAGCAGGAGTACTGTGTGCAGTTTTGGTCGCCGCACTTACGCAAGGATATTTTGGCCTTGGAGGGAGTGCAGAGGAGGTTTACTGGGCTGATACCGGAGTTGAGGGGGTTGAGCTATGAGGAGAGGCTGAATAAACTAGGCTTGTACTCATTAGAGTTTAGAAGAATGAGGGGAGATCTCATTGAAACGTATAAGATGATGAATAGGATGGATAGGATAGAGGTGGAGAGGCTCTTCCCGCTCAGAAAGGACAGTAGAACTAGAGGGCACAGCCTCAAGATAAGGGGGGGGAGCAGTTTAGAATGGAGCTGAGGAGGAACTTCTTCACTCAAAGGGTGGTGAATCTCTGGAATTCTCTGCCCGTTGAAGTGGTGGAGGCTGCCTCGCTAAATATATATAAGACGTGGGTAGATAGGTTTTTGATAGGCAAGGGGATTAAGGGTTATAGGGAGAAGGAGGGAAAGTGGAACTGAGCCACGTCAGATCAGCCATGATCTTATTGAATGGCGGGGCAGGCTCGAAGGGCTAGATGGCCTACTCCTGTTCCTATTTCTTATGTTCTTATATTTAATACTTTTTATGTGTGTGTCTCAAAACTCTCAACCAGTGAGTTGAAAGAGAGTTTGCTTTTGAGGCATCCTTCCACATATGAAAGGTGATGGCACAGAGCAAACAAATCAATTTAAGATTGAATGCCTTCAGATGGCGCACCTTGGCTGATGACTGAAGATGCCAATCCTTGAGGCGGATTTCTTTGTACTTTCTTATTCACAAATGTATCATACTATCAAATCACATATATTTGGTGGTTTTATCACAAGCACCACATGTTGAACTACGAAGTATGATTGTGCATTGCTGTTTTTGGTGCTGGCATCAGCTGTTAAGCTGCCGTAGGCATTGGCACATCAGCCCACAGGAAGTGTTGCTGTTTTCCGCTGTCTTCAGCTCCTGACTCCCAGGTCTTGTCATCAATTTCTAACGCCTTCAATGTCATGCATGCAAGCATCCTTGAAGCGGAACTTTGGGTGATTTATTGGTCATCTGATTCTGGCTGCCCCACCATTCGGGAGTTCTTTGAGTATGTGACCATTTTCTATCCTATGGCTCAGGCACGTCTAATGAGATTGTTTCGGTTTGGTAAGTGCTAACAAACGGGAGCTCTCTTTTTGAGAGAAGTGCTGTTTTTGTGATTTTGGAATGCTAGGATATACCCATAATGCAATGCACCGCAAACAGTTAATTCGGTCATTGTCGAGCTTTTCTTGATCACCTGAGATTCACAGCCCTGTGGCAAGATGAAGGAACACACAGACCTAAACCATCAGCTTAACCCACAGGATAAGCTTGATATTCTATATATCTTTCATGAGTTGGCCAAAGAAGGTACCTGCTTTCTTAGGGGGAAATAAGTTCTGCATCGATGACGGATTGTTCGCCACCATGGACCCGAGGCAGCAGAAATTGTGAATTTTTTACTTGCCGATTAAACTCCTTTTAAAGCATCTTTGTTCACCTTTGACAATCTGGTGTCTCTAGAACTGCAAGTGTGTGTGAAGTACTTCAGCAGACTTGATGAATATTTAACATATTTATTGTTAATACTGGATGTTTGCTGCGATTTATTTTCTTGTCTAAAGTGTCCTGTGAATGTTATCAATTAAATGTAGTTTTAACTTTTGCATAATTTGTCTTTTAGTGGATTACCTACAGGACATTAGATTTTTCTTTATGGAATCAAGTATTATTCTTAATATATGTAAATTTAACTTTTTTTTAAACAGGTGGAAACGCCCATGATGAATATAATTCCAGGTGGGGCAGTTGCCAAGCCCTTCATTACACACCATAATGA
This sequence comes from Carcharhinus amblyrhynchos, assembly GCF_965287045.1. Taxonomy (NCBI): domain Eukaryota; kingdom Metazoa; phylum Chordata; class Chondrichthyes; order Carcharhiniformes; family Carcharhinidae; genus Carcharhinus; species Carcharhinus amblyrhynchos. Next base: position 22,573,183 of record NC_137327.1, read on the forward strand.
GTTAGACATGGATTTATACATGCGAATTGCTCCAGAGCTTTACCATAAGGTACAAGAACAGACAGTTTCTCTGGTGTGAAAAAAGATCAACGTTTTTAGAACACCTTTCATGTTCTTGGGATGTCTTCCCAAAGCACTTCATAGCCAATAAAATAAGTCTGAAATGTAATTGTACCATCCAAAAGTTGCACTGCTGTAAATTGTAAAGAGCAAAAAAAAACTTTGACTTCATCCTTAATTAATTTTGCTTGATGCATCTATCCATGGCAATATAGTACGAGGTTTGGGATTGTTGCATTTCAGGACTGTGTCTTTAGGTTAAAATTAGACAAGAAAAATGGTTGTGTGACCTGTTTATAATTCTGCTGATGACAGTGGCTTGGTTGTTAAAGGTTAATGAAGGGCCCAGTTGTTGCTGGGAGGAAGGTGTAAGATATTCACAATCGTAAACAAAGGTCAGACAGCAGTGCTAATGGTGGATAGACTGTTAGTTTCCAAGTTGTTAATGGTTATACTTTAAACTGTTTATTTACTTCCAAGGCAGAATGAAGTAGTAGTCCAATGGGAAGTTCATTAGCATTTCTACCTGGATACAAGGCCCATGTGATTCGCTTTAATATGGATATGGGTTTTGAGATGAGAAGAGTCCATACAATGTCATTGTGGGATCAGTTGCAGGGTTTTCCTATAAGTTTCAGATTTTCCTCAAATATCTCTGAATCTCACAAATAATGTCAGTTTGCAAGAATTTGAAAGAGATAAGCGCAGCAAGTCTCTATGGTTCGCCATGCAATAACACGAATGGAAGCTTATGCTCTAATTGAAGAGACTTGAGTTCAAAAGGATTTAAACAAGATTAGACGAAACATCTAACTTAACTACAGGATAGAATCTCCAATTTACCCCTCGCTATAAAGGTCAATTTTGGGATTATAAGTTAGTTTGAAGAGAAGGGTACTTAGTCCTAAAAAATCAGTTTGGTTCTGGATGCTTAAGGCACCTGGTAAAGGATGCACATTTTCAGTTAATTTAAATGTGAGATGGGGGAACCTTCCCTAATTCATAGAAATTGCCTCCTGAAGTAGTGTTCGGTCAATTTTGAGTATTTAAACAAGACTGGAAGATTTGCCTAGCTTTACCTAAAGGGGAGAATCTCCAACTTGTCTCTCACTGTGACAGTTAGTTTTGGGATTAGAAATTACCTAGCAAAGAAAGCCTCAAGAATCACTTTGATTTTGGGAAAATAGTGTCTTGTGGAGGTGAAGTTCCCTGTTCATATTGAAAATGCCCACACCATGTTGTGTAGCACCACCAGCTGATTAAATGGGATAGATTCTGAACAGGTTTAGCTGCTCATCCTCAAACAGATTTTGACCTTTTTTTAGTCTTCCAGTGTATCAGAGGTTGCATACATAATTTTTTTCATTGGATTGGGACAGCACGGTAGTTAGCACTGTTGCCTCGCAACGCCAGGCCCCCAGGTTCAGTTCCAGTCTCCGGTCACTGTGTGGAGTTTGCACATTCTCCCTGCCTGCATGGGTTTCTTCCCGCTGCTCCGGTTTCCTCCCACAGTCCAAAGATGTGCGGGTTAGGTTGATTGGCCATGCTTAATTGACCCTAGTTTCCTTGGGATTAGCAGAGTAAATGCGTGAGATTGTGGTCGGTGCAGACTCGATAGGCCAAATGGCTTCCTTCTGAACAATAGGGATTCTATTACTGATCACTAGTAAAATGTTATAGCAATTAATTTCCTTCTATAGGAACTTGTTTCTGTGTAGAGCTCCAATATCCATATTAACATGGTACTTAAAAACATGGGAAGAAGAACCTTATTTATTATTTGGAAGCTAAACAGGTTTTGGATATTGAGTTCACTTCATGTGAAAGATCTTTGGAGTACACTTTATTCATATACCACAGCCTGTAACTTCTGCAAGGGGCAATCTCCATCAGATTGCTACTTTTGACAGACTTGCCCTTCTTGTAATTGTGCAGCTCCTGTCTCACTCAACTTTCTACATAGGCTGGGTGAGAGAGGAGCTGTGCAGTGTGCCTCCAACAGCGTCAGTGCAGAGTAATTGGGGCACAGAAACACTGCTATTTTATGGCAGTGTTAGCATGAAGCAGGTAAATTTCAGTGATACATGGTTTACTGGGAGGGGATGTTGTCCCTGACGGGAGAGATAAGAGATAGACATGGTGATGTTTAGATCATTACTTTGGAGTTGGTATTCATTTCCTACTAACTCTTTCAGAGTAACAGGGCAAAACTGGCAGTACCATCTGAAGTTAGCGATTTACATTGCTTTAAAGGGTGGTTCCTAGCAGATTTGTCCAGGGAAGTTAGCACTTAGATCCTGACATTGTCGGAGGAGGCCATTTGGCCCATTGAGCCTGCACAAACATCAGTCCTGCCCAGGCCCTATCCCCATAACCTTGTGTTTACCTTAATAATCGTCTGACACGAGGTTCAATTTAGCGTGGCCAATCCGCATTACCCGCACACCTTGAGTGTGGGATGAAACCCAAGCAGACACTGGGAGAACATGCAAACTCCACACAGACAGTGACTCAAGGCTGGAATTGAACTCCGTTCCCTGGCACTGTGAGGCAGCAGTGTTAATCACCGTGCCTGCCAGTTCTGGGCAATTACCAGATAAACTCTTGCGTGGGAACTTCATGGAGGAATTCCCCAGTGCATTACTGGGGTATCCCGCAAATGTGATGCTGGGGAACCTGGAGATTATGGGCCTATATCAGGAAAAATCTAAATCGCAGTGTTTTGTTCCATAAATTGGCTGTTAAATTTTTGTTTGTGGGCAGTGTCAAGATGCAGATCAATTATGTAGTAATGCTTATAAATTAAAACTGAAGGGATAGGTTTAAAAAATTGTTCACTGAAAATCTGTGAATACTATTTTAAAGAAAACTCACTAAATCCTATAAACAATATTCTGCTCAGTTTCTCCTTTATTGAAATACTACTTGGTGTTTGAATATGTTTGCAATAAATTCTTTCATATAAATATACAAACACTGGTTGCAATTTGTGGTCTTCAGTTAAAGCCTGATTTGTAGAAAGCAATGATAATTTCAGTCTATTATATAACCCAAAGGGATATCCTCCAAATAAAATATCTTCTCTTTTCAGATGTTGGTTGTAGGAGGTCTTGATAGAGTGTATGAAATTGGTCGCCAGTTCAGGAATGAAGGCATTGATCTTACTCACAATCCAGAATTTACCACATGTGAATTTTACATGGCCTATGCTGATTACAATGACCTGATGCAAATCACAGAAAAACTTCTCTCAGGTTCGTAATGTGTTTCTTGGTGATGTACTGGAATTATAGGAAAATTGCATTACAAACTATAAAAGAATGATTACTGTTGTCTTCTGGATGATGTGATATTGGTTCCTTCCTTTACTTATCCCAAGGGCATTTGTGTTTTGGTTGGAAAATAATGCTCTGATATTGCAATTGGGTCCAAATGTTAGTTATTCATGAATGAGTCTCAACAATGAGTTTTGGTGAGATTTTTAAATTTAAAGTTAAAGTTCAACCCTATTCTGACAGCCACAGCTGTGCTTTTGAGCAGGAAATGCTGCATAATAATCAGGAGCGACAAATCTGGCTGCATCTTTTCTTCCTTTCTGCCATGAATTTCAGGGCCACTGAGGCAAATTGCAGCTCCAACTACTGTCTCGAAAAAACGTTAACCTAGCACTGAAGTCAGTCAGAACTTTTCAGAACATGAGCATAATTTTTTTTTTGTAGGGATGGTCAAGCATGTCACAGGCAGTTACAAAATCACGTACCACCCTGAAGGACCTCAGGGTCAGAGTTATGAGATTGACTTTACACCACCATTTAAACGTGTCAGTTTAGCAACAGATCTGGAGAAAATTGTGGGAGTGAAATTTCCACCTCCTGATCAATATGAGACTGAAGGTAAGAGTAACCCTTCACTTGGGGTATTGTTTATAACTAGAGAGCCAAGTAGCCAGTTATGTTGCTAGCTGCTTCTCTATCCTGCTTGTCAGCTTTTAACTGCTCTAAGGATCAAAGAAATAATCTCACAGTCTTCCTTCAGCAGCTCTCCTCTCTTGTTCGCAGCATGAAGTGCCCTCTTTTCCATTCGTAGCGAGAGAAATCTGCTCTAATTCACCTCTTCCCCAATCCCTGCACTATTACCTGTAGAGTATCCTGATGATTGATCCTTGCACCTCATATTTCTCGTGCTGTCCATCAGTGCCGTCATTCAAAGTCATGGCATCATGTTTCACATACATACTGACGACAACCAGCTCAACCTTCCCACCACTGCTTCAGACACCTCCATTGCTCAGGTTACTTTTCTGTCATTTAGTTCTGCACGAACCAAAATTACTTTTCATTAAGTATTTGAGAAGACTAATGCCTATGGCAGGGATTTTTTGCCACCCTGTTCTGTGACAGGATTTCCCATGGTAGATGCAATGAGTAATTGGCCACCAGTGGGATCTTCCAGTCTCACCAAGTCTACATGGCTCACTCGCTCTGCTGCCGATGAACCCCAGAAGATCCCATTGGCAGGAAAAGTCAGAAAATCCCACCCTATGTCTGTGCACCTAGTCACAAACTCTGTTCGAAGCCACCGATTCTATTCCCCTCCCCATCTGAGCTAGGCACAGACTTTTTGCAACCTCAGCATCCTTTTGGCCTCGAGCCAGGTACAAAGTCAGAATCAAGTGTGCCAGTGGACCTGACACTCCCATATTTATATACAAGTGAGGCTCAATCGAAGAGATCAGATTCCAAGAGCCCAACCTTCTGCATCTTGTTGTAGTCATTACAACCACCACCTGCTACTTTAGAATTGTCTCCTTTAGTTTTTATCACCTCTTCATCCCAGTTTGTATCGCTTCACCCTTCTTCCCTGCGTTAAATTTAATCTGCCGTGTGTTCGTTCATTCTTTCAGTTCGTGTCCTCATCACATCTATTATTATTCTCCTCTCAGTTCAAAATACTCCCCAAATTTTGTGTTATCTGAAAAATTTGAAACTGGACCCTGTATACAAATGTCTAAGTTATTAACGTAGATTAAGAAAAGCGATGGTCTGAGCAATTCCTAGATCCACCACATACCTTTCTCAAGTCTGAGAAACAACCATTAACCTCTACTCTATTTCTTGGAACCTGGACAACTTTATATACATGTTTCTACTGCACCTTTTTATTCCATAAGTTTTATCTTTACTGACGAGTCTATTATATGGCTCTCTCTCGGATGCTTTTGGAAGTCCAATGCTTGTGATGCCAAATAAACCTGTTGTGCGACTTCTTATGGTGCCCATTCCAGTCTAATGCCAGCATCTCCACATCAAACCTGCATTGGTTTTTCTTAATTAACCGACATTTGTTCAAGTGGCTCTTAGTTTTCCTCTGGATTTATTGTTTCAAATTGATTTTTTCACCACCTGAGTTCAGTTGCCTGATCTGTTGTTTGCTGGGTTTATTCTTGCACCTTTTTGAACAAAGATGTAACATTTGCAGTTCTCCAGTCCTCTGACATCTGTGTCTAAGGAGGGGTAGACGACCGTAGCCTGTGTCTCCACAATTTCCACTTTCACTTCCCTCACTGTCCTCAGGAACATCCCATTGATCCTGGCGATAGTCAGCTTTTCTAGTTTTTAATCCATCCAGGACCTCCGTTACTTCCCTCTTTTTCCCTATGACTTTTGTAGCATTATCTTCTGTGGTAAAGATGTGCAGTGTATTCACTTAGTATCTCAGCCATGCCTTCTGCTCCCACCTGTAGGTCTCCTTTTGGACTCCCAACTCTTCTCTTTTCTTTTTCACATTTCCATTTAAAAAAAAAAGACTTCAAATCAGATTATCTGTTTTTGTTGGCTGTATGTTTTACCTGCTGTATAAATAACATTTTAATATTTTGTGTGAACAGAGACCCGTAAGTTCTTTGATGATATATGCATTCAGAAAGGTGTTGAATGTCCACCCCCAAGGTCTACAGCCAGACTTTTGGACAAGGTATGAATTGAAATTAAGAGAATTTCAATCCCAGATCAGGACCCCGACACTCCAGTTGTTTCTGGGTCACGGCTCCACTGTGCTATTTTGCACCGACCTCAATCCCTCGTAGGCCCTATCCCCCATAAACCCATACATTCCCCATGCTAGTTCCCTGGCACTAAGGGGCAACTTAGTAAGGCCAATCCACCTAACCCGCACATCTTTGGACTGTGGGAGGAAATCGGAACACCTGGAGGAAACCCAAGCAGACACAGAGAGAATGTGCAAACTCCATACAGACGGTGACCCAAGACAGGAATCAAACCTATGTCCCTGGCGCTGTGAGGCAGCAGTGCTAACCACTGTGCCACCATGCCGTCGCAAAGTCAATGTATACAATGCATGAAGCAGAATCCTTTATCTAAAACATTTTTCCTTTTAAATCCTAATTCCCTGAAATAAGGAATCCTCCACAAGCTAGTTTGCCACTACCTCAGTGAACACCTGCTTTACTGACTTTGTGAGGTTTGTATTATATTAAATAACAGCTTTAATTTTGACTTCATTTAATTCGCATCCTTTTCTTTCAGTTGGTTGGTGAATTCCTGGAGGTTACTTGTATTAATCCAACATTCATCTGCGATCACCCTCAGATCATGAGTCCACTGGCCAAATGGTAAGTTTTGAACTAATAAGACCAGGTGTAACATTTTTGGGACTAGGCAGAAGAAATCTGTGGTGTTCTCTCCCACTCCTGAGCAGACATAGTCTGCTAGGATAGTAGCATCGCTACTAAATAATATAATTCATTTATGAGGTGTTTAAGTCTTCAGGTTTGATGTCATGTGTGTAATTGTATGGCACAAGAAATTATTTTCTTAGTATTAAATTTGGGATAAAACCACTAAGTAGTCACGCAGTATAGTGTCCCTATGGAGATACATCCATGGGGAGACTACACTATGTGACTGCTTAGTGGTTCTAAAACTGCCTGTAACTCCTCCCCAGACATAGCCAGGATAACTGATTTGTTCATATCTAGGTTTTACATATCCAGCATTATGAAGCCATGCATTATTAAAATAGAACACGTATGAATTTACAGGCTGGAAACCGATTAAATTGAATTTTTAAAGCAACTAAAACCACACTCCAATGACTTGAAATCACAAAAGTTGGAACATTTTTATTATTTTTCTTGGGTATGGTTTTAAGTACAATTATTACTATTCTCTCTTTTTACAAACTTAAGGAAACCTGTCTTTTTATAGTCGCAGCACATAAACAGTTATACATTCACTGAATTGGCATGCATATCCTTTTATGTTCTGATCAAATGAGGGAAGCCATTCGATTCTTCCTTGCCTGACTGTACCAGAAATCTGGGGCCACTGTATCCATGCTGAAAGCCACAGACAAACAGGGAATTGGAAGCTGGAAATCAAATTGATCCTTGGAAGTATTTTTTAAAATTTCATACAGGTTTTCTCAGTGCTTGAATGTTTTGAATTTCTACATGCGAGGCCACAATCTTCCTTAATTACTTGGGTCAGGTTAAAATGCCGATCCATTGACCAGTAAGGGAGTGGGGAAAGAGGGGAACTATTTGACCCTTCCTCACTTGCCTGTAACCTGTTTAAATGAGCTTTTTGGCAAATGGTGAAACTGAGTACTCACAGCAGAAGTGAAGAAATGTGGAACAATGATCGGAATTGCAGTCTGGCTTGATTTAAGTTGGGAATCCACAATTTTGTTATGGACGAGATCTGTAGATGAAACAAAATGGGAGAGTCAACTTCAAATCAAAATTAAATGTTATACGTGTTTGTCAAATTGCCTAGTGATCCTACAGTTGCAGTTTACAACTGGTCCAGATTTTGCAATTGTAACAAGGGCAAGTCTTCCAGTATGCATCACTATTACTCTGAAAGTGGCAGCCGCTTCTGGAATCTGCACATGCAGTTAATCGTGGGAATCCAGACATTGCTGTCAGTTATGCTACATGTCACCATATGTTATGTTGAAGTCAGCACCGATTGCAGTTAGAAATCGCTGCACTGACGAGAACTTCCATGTTTACACTATTCAATATTGCTGAACCTCTCTGAATCTGGAAAAATTATATGCATTGTTTGTGAAATGTTAAATTTCTCCATTGCGAAACTCAACATTTTTTTGAACAACTTCAGGTGATTAGCTCTACTCCACCTCGACCACTTTGTTTTCATTTTCTTTTTTACTGTTCTGTCTTTTATTTCCTTTTTCTTTTTTCTTCATTTTTCTTTTCCTTCCAGTCTTTTTCCCCTTCTTTATCCCCCTTTCCTTACCTCTCTCCCACCCATTCTGCCCCCCCAACACACACACAATCATCCACATCTTCATCTGTCACAGTTTGATTTCAGCTTCTCTGCTGTTTGGTCATTTGCGTCCTTTATTCTCTCTCTGGACAGCCATTAGCAGTCTTCCCCTGGTTTCTATGGCTATAACTCATCTTTCATTCCCTCATCCTGCAGCATAAATATCTCTCACCTTTAGCCTTGACACAGGATCATCTGTACTCAAAATGTCAACTCTTTTCACTCCTTACAGATGCTGCCAGACTGGCTGAGATTTTAGATTTTTCAGCATTTTCTCTTTTAGTTTCAGATTCCAGCATCTGCAGTACTTTGTTTTTTTTTCCAAATTTGCTGGATATTTCAACTTCAACATAATCCCATGTATTTTTATTAGGACCATTATTTAACATGAAGCTGGAGGATAAGATGAACACAAAGAAAAATCATACCAACTTTTTTTAATGTTCTACCATTAATTTTAAAACACGATTCTGTTTGAAGGACTGTGAATTATTTTTTGTACAATACTGCAGTAACGTTGTAAATGTACTTATTTGCTTTTTGTTCTGTTTTAGGCATCGCTCCTTTAAGGGTTTGACAGAGCGCTTTGAACTTTTTGTTATGAGAAAGGAGATTTGCAATGCATATACAGAATTGAATGATCCTATTAGACAAAAAGAGCTGTTTGAAGATCAGGCTAAGGTGATTATTTTTATTGAGATTGCAAGTAGCAGTGCTGATACTTTACTATTTGTAATAGGTGGAGAAAAGAAACTTTGATCCTCATCTGTTAAATCAAAATACGCCTTGAATAGAGTAAGTCTTTGCTTAACTTTGACTCACTTAACAATTTTGAAGTGAAACAACATTTAAATAGATAATACTGACACTATATTACTTTGTCAGCTTCTCTTTAATGTCATTTGGCACAGATGTTCTCTTCTGTAGTCTGCCTGGGCATCAAAACCTTGCGTAATGCTTCTGCATTCATCTTCTCACACACATCCTTGCCTCCTGGAGCTGTTTTCTGACCTGTGTCCACCACTACACCCCTCCCAACTTTACCCTCTGGCCTGCCACCACCAACGTACCTTACCAGGTTGCATTTTCAGCCATTCTACTCCTGCCTTCCCTGTTGGCTCTCCTTCTATTTCCGGCTCCTGGGTTCCATCTAGTGGCAGCAGGTAGTCACAGGATTCCAGCAACCTCTTGCCCCAACCAATTCCTGCCACTAGAGGGCGCAGAATCAACCTAAAATTACTGAGATGGCATTTTTAACAGATTTCGTTCGTTTTTGTATTTTTTTTAATGTTTAACCATGTATTTTATTTTGCAAGCTATCTCAGCTGAGAATGCCCAGTATGCCACAAGTATGGCATGTTGTTTCAACAGGTGCACTGATTTTTCTGGATGACAAATGCTCAAAGGAACCTAATCCTGGTTTGATTCCAATGGGAACCTGCAATTCACTTTCAAGTTTTTTCACTTAAAGTTGTGATTTTCAGCAATGCAATCGCAACTTTAACTGGGGACTCCCGTAACAGAGAGGTACATGTTACTACAGAATTGCCAACCTCAATTCAGAAGTTTTTTTAAAAAAACTGTTATATTGAAACTTGTATTAAACCATATTGCTAGAACAAGGTAGGGAGAATTTTACTTTGATCTGGGGAACTGTTGAACCTAATTAAAGTTGCATTTCATTAAAACAAAACTTCCATTTTCACAGCATTTTACTTGAACTCACTAAACACGTTTCCCTTTGTCACTCTTCCAGTTATCTGGTTAGATATATGAATGGAAATGTACTCTAAATATCACAATTGGATATGACTATATATATTTCAGTGTAGGTAAGTGTGGGTAAATTGCATTTATATCTATATAAAAAAAAAGTTGGGTAAGTAGCAACACCGTTTTAAAAAGCACCGAATTCCTGTGTTCCCATCCCCATGGGAAATACATTATGAAAGTTTCAATAATATGCATTATCAGTTGTTTATGTAGGTAAAACTGTTGAATGTCAGTGTATTGCTGGTTGTGTATAATATTGTGTGAATTAATGCTTTAGAAAACCAGGCTGAGTTTTGTTGACGTGAGCTTAAAAGAAAATATTTCTCTCCTTCCAGTTTCTTGAGAAACATCACTCTGCAGTCTGACATTTGTTGGTTCAAAGTATCAGAAATGCCTCGCTCTGCCTCATCTCATCCGTTCTCACACTTGTCCATCAACACATGGGAACCACCTACCCCCTCCATCTTGTTCAGCCTTCTGCCTCCTGAATTCCCCCCTTGCTCGCTGCTACTTTTTATGACATAAGCAACCTCTCTGTTGATGGATCATTTTAAATATTGTACTTTTCCATAATGACTGATAGCAACAAATGACATCCACCTGCATATGTGGAGGTGGAGAAATGAGAGAGAAAAATCTGATAGCTGTGTTGAAAATAGGCTACATAAACTTGCCCCACTTCTCATTCCGTAGGTTATCTTTAATCGTGCAATTTCGTTTCTGGTTGTCTTCTCCTATAATTGGCCCTACCTGTGTTCTTTGCAGCAATCAATATTCTAACCATCCTCCACCCCACCAATTCTTGTCCTGTTTGTCCCCTAATTTCTCTTCTGGAATGTGACTTTCCAATGGAGGTTGAATTATTTGTCTGCACTTGGTCAGATTACCCCTTGCTTCACCTGAACACTACACAGTCTTGATCTCCCCATGTACGGTGCCACAGAAAATTGTCAAATAAATTGTATACAGGTCCATTCTTCTGATGAATTTTGTTTTAATTTTTTAATGATTTGGGCTTATAACCGTGAAATGATAATTGAACAAGGACCCTGTTTTTTTTCAATTTGGTAAGTTTGATCCCTTTCAAGGTCAAATGAATATTACAAAGAAATGGGTTTAGTTTCATTTTGTGACTTTATTCTCTTATTGAACTCCTTTTTAAATTTGTTGCAGGCTAAAGCTGCTGGTGACGATGAAGCCATGTTTATTGATGACAACTTCTGTACTGCTTTGGAGTATGGTCTTCCTCCTACAGCTGGCTGGGGCATGGGCATCGACAGACTCACCATGTTCCTAACTGACTCTAACAATATCAAGGTAAATTGAAGTTTTTTAAATTTAAAATAACATGAGGGCAATGGTTCTATGGCTTGTTTCAAATTTCGGAGCACGTTGTTCAGAATTATTCAATTGGCCTGTCAAATCACAAGTTTCTTGCTGGTAGTTGTACAAAACGTTATTGAATCAAATTGGTTCCGTACCGTTGCTTTCACTATTCAAATCTTTTTTGCTGCTGGGCCATATAAATCTGGCAAAATGTGAGTTCAAACCTAAGTTTTGTTTGGATTATCTTTGAGGCAGCAGTAAGGATGCTGCAATTGAGGTTAACTTGGTATCTGTGGGTTATGGAGAAAAGAAAGAAAATGAGACAGGTTCCTCTGGTGGAAATCCAAACGTGTGCTCGTTATTTTAGGACTAGACCTGGCTGTTATACTTTTTGGCTCTTGAGCAGTTGCGACATGGGACTGGACAACTTCAGAAATGTTCCAAAGCGCCAGGTAGTAGGGATGAGAGATAATTAACAATGTGGTAGCTTACTGATAGCATTAGATTTATTTTAAATAAAATGAGCTTATAACTCCTCAGCAGGTGAGACAATTTTTTAAATGAAATATATATTTGCACATTAACACAGGAACCCTTTAATAGATTACTAGCTGATGTACCAATACCACTGACACGGTCCTCCTTTCCTTCAGAACTACTGTCACCCCACACCCTTCTTAAAATCATGTCAGCCTACTCATCCTCGACAGCTGCTTAGTCTCCAGTCTGTAAGGTCTTTGAAGATGTTATTGCCTCCCTGTTGGATGACCATTTCTTCTGGAGCTCTTTTTGATTTCTTAAAATACCAAAATGACCCTGATCATAATTACAAGGGGTGTCCTTTAAGGGACTGTATATTAACAGTTCGTAATCTCCTTTATGATTGCCCAAACCAACCTCCACTATCATTTCTCCTCCTGCTGTCGAATGGGACTGCCCTTGTATGATTCCATTATATATACTGTCCTTTGCTGTCACTGGTCAGAAGCGTAGAATTCCATTATGTGGCATCAACACTACATGGGTTTCAGCAGATTTTGCAGGCAACCACCCACTACTGTCTGCTCCAGTCAATTCTAAATGCAGGCTTGCCCAAATCATCCATACCCAAGAACATTTTTAGAAAAACACTCCAATAATGCCTTTTATTCCTCTTCTATGTTTCTGAGAAAGTAGAGGTGTTGGTGGGGTTCTTAACTGTAGTGTTGACATGAGGGGAACAGGACAAGTTGTTGGTGATCTGGACATCTAAAAACGTGAAGCACGCAGCCATTTCTACTTGGTCCCCATTGATATAGACAAAGGCATGTCCTCCACTACGTTTCCTGAAGTTGTCTTGTTGACGTTCAGAGAGATTATTGTCATTGCAACAGTTCACCAAATTCTCTTAACTTTTTCTTGTACTCTGTCATTGTTTGTTTGAGGTCTGACCCCGTTGGAGGGGAATTTGGCCACTCAAAGGTGTATAAGGAACATAGCAAGGGGCTGAGGACACAGCCTCGTGGGGCACCAGTGTTGAGGATGATCCTGGAGCAGGTGGTGTTGCCTATCCGTACTGATAGCAATAACTGAGTGAAGATATCTTTAAATATTTTTAACAGCTGTAATACAAATGTTAATGTCACGGTGGTGGTGCTCTCACTTCTGAATTGCAAAGTACCAGATTAAGCCCCATTCCAGGGCATAAGCACAAAAATCAAGGCTGGCATCCCAATGCAGTACTGAGGAAGCATTGCACTGGTTGGATGAGGCATTAAACTGAGGTCCCATCTGCCTTCAATTGGATGTGTAAAATATCCCTTACTGCCATCTTGAAGAGGAGCAGGGGAACTATCCCCAGTGTATGGTCAATCTCTCAATCAACATCACAAAAAAAAAACAGATTATCTGGTAATTGCTAACCATATCCATGTTGTTGGCAGAATATGGATGTTAGTCTGTGACACTGAAATAACCGAAGCAGAAGTTAATTTCACGTTTTATCTTGCTACTTTAGGAAGTCTTGTTTTTCCCAGCAATGAAACCAGACGACAACAAAAAGGAGACAGTGGATTCAACTGAAAATGCATAATCTGCAGAATAGGAGCATTGCTGTTCAGCTTGGATTGTATCACCATTTTTCGCCTTTTCAGTAAGCTGCAAAGATGTGAAGGATTGAGAACTTCAATGCTAATTTTTCTTTTTTTTCCTCTCCCCTCCCTTGAGATTTTTATTATCAAAATATGTCCTGGACACATGTTCATATTTACAATGTACACTGGAGATGTTGTAAATTTATAGTGTCTACCAAATGTAGTTTCAGCTATGCCAACATTGACAAATTGTATTCTGCAACAAGTATTCAACCCCTGTAAGTCACTTCAGGAGAACTAGATTTTTAATTATGCTGTTTGACACCTTTTTATTAATTCTGCAATATATCCAGCTGTTTCTTATATGCATCTGAGCTACGATATTAAGATAACTGCAATGATATTGGTGAGTCAGTGAATAAAACAATGGCAATGAAATGGAGCATTATGTGCTAATATACTAAGTGGGCTGCAACATACATCTGGACTCCTTTTAAAAGCGCAGTGGATAATCACTTGTAGGGCTACATTTTACCTGGTTGGGGAAGGGGGGGGGAGGTGGGATTGGTGGTGGTGGTGCAGACAGCTCACCACACTCACACACCACTTCACCCAACCAGAAGAAAAATTGCCAAGAAGCCTACTCACTCCATTCAAGCCCAACCCACAGTCACACTGCTGTGAACAGCTAAAATATTGGACAGTGGGCTTTCTGACCCTTACTGGGGAGGAAGTCCTGCCCTCAGTGACTGTTGGTCAATTGGAGTGGCCAGCAGTCCTGCAATGCTAAAATCTCAGTAGTGGGTGCTGCTAGGATGACAACCAGTCCTAGGAAGGAAGGCCTGTCCTGGAGTTAAGTAAGTTGAGGGTATTGGATAGTTTGGGAACAAGTGGGTAGGAAGGAATTGAGGTTGACTCGTCTTGTATTTTTGTAAAATATTTATAGATGTGGCTATTTCTAAAATTTTTAAATCCTTAAATGGTTGAATCTGTGTCTGACTGACCCTGAACAAAAGGAGCTGCCTGGCAGTACTGGCGGAAACTTGCATGTTGTTACTTCCGGGGAGCAACTACTGACCCCCTGTTGATTGTTGTAAGATCCCATCTGGTTCGCTAAGGGAAGGAAATCTGCTGCCTTTACGCAGTCTGGCCTTCATGCAACTCCAGAGCCACAGTAATTTGGTTGACTGTTAAATGCTAGAACAGCTTTGCTAACCTCAGATTCATCTCATTTTCTAAAATACAGGTTGATTCTCAAAAAAAATTTCTAAAGTGCTGAATTGGCAGGAGAAATGGTCTAAATCACGATTGTTTTTTGTTTGCTGGTCACCTTGATCTTTGGCGAGCCCGGGACCCTTGCACTGCTACCCTCAGCTCCCACAAGCAGTCCCAGGCCGACCAGAGCACCTCCCACCACCAAACACACACACACACGCACACAGCCCCCACCCCGGCACATCCTGCTATCTGACTTACCTGGCCTTCCCGCTGGTTTCCTGCGTGATCCCGACCATGTCAGACTCTCGGCATTGGGAACACGTGCAAATTCCGCAAATTGGCACACATATGCATCTTCCAACCTGCCAAAAAAATTAGCAAGTCTGAATGAGAGAATCGCCCCCAGGGTATTTCACTGCAGGTGTAAATACATGATGGATGATGGGCAGGATTTTCCAGACTTCCTTGCTCATGGGATCTTCCAGTCCCACCGAAGGTGGATTCCCCAACAGCGGGATAGGAGAGCCATGTAAAACACTGTAGACACCAATGAGACTGGAAGATCTTGCCAGCAAGCAAAAGCGAGCCACCTCTGCCAGTGGAAAACACTCCACGGGAGGGCCGGAAAACCCTGTCCGATGAAACCATTCTTGAAAAGCGTTGACCCCGTTTCTTCTGAGCAGTTCATCCCCATGACAACCCAAGTAATTCTGGGTATTTCTTGGAACCTAACAAAACCAATTAATCCTTGTCAGTACTTCTCAGTTTACTAGGCAGTGATCATCAACCTTTTTAATCACAGGATCGCTTTTAAAATCAAAATAAAGCACCAAATTTACTCAAACTTTGACTTTACTAAACTCCCCCCAAAAATGTACTTATGCACAACACTCGCCTATTCTTAGTGTGACACATATGCTTGCACTCAGTGCTGTGAAGTCTGGGTCATAGTCTGAGATGGCCAATCACATACAATCCGTCAGGTGGGCATTTGCAAGACGAGTGCAATAATTGGATTTGATGATTTTCAACCGGGAAACAGCCACCTCACAGAGTACGTGTAACCAAAGTAGGCATTCACCTTCAATGCACGTAACGTCAGAAGAGGGTACTTCTCTTGGATTACAAGTCCCCAAAAGTTTTTGCCCTTTGATTTAGCTTTCAGCTCTTGACATTTTACACAGTGATTATTCCCAGGTCAAGTCCACCGCTTTATTTGAACACCTGCTGAAAATTTGCTGTTCTTCAGTGTGCATTTAAAGAAAATGATTTGTGACAACCATGATTTGTTCCATCTTGTCAAGCTCCTGAAATCGTCTGTTGAATTCTTTTTCCAATTTGTTCAGGTGGTACAGAATTTGTTTGGATGAAACCCTTTCTGTTTGACCTGTAGGATTTTCTCCAGATTTGGGAAATGCCCAGTGAGCTTGTTCTTTAACTGAGAAGACTGTAGGCTCAGTTTCAACTTGAACACGTTCACTGATCGTGTATGACAAGCTTATGATCTTCTCCAGTTTATGATTCAACTCATTCAATTTTGCACTTACGTGTATAAGAAACAGCAAGTTTAGCAACCATGCATTATCTGACAGCTCAGAGTATCTTGTTTCTTGATTTGAAGGAAAAAAGACAGGGAGCAGATCTAAAAATCTCTGGAGAACTTTTACTTGACTTAACCACCTCACATCTGCATGAAGGATCAGTTCACCATAGGTCATGTCAAGTTGAAGAAGCTCTGGCAGGAATTGAGTTGATGATCTTGACATCAACTGTCACTACATGAGAAAGTCAATAACCTTGCTTGATAGTGCTTGTTGGTGGAAAACAATGGTAACTGACAAAGGAGGGGAATTCAGGATCAGTTTTGCAAAGTGCAACAAAGCCTGCAGCAGTTGTGATTGAAACCAGTTTTTTTGATCGGAATGTTTATCTCAGTCACGTATCTTTTAAATTAGTTGTAGGCATCCTTGCCTCTTGTCCTCTGTTGTTTGGCAAGAGTTAGGAAGTCTTCCTTTGTTGTTGCATATTTGAATGTTTTAGTTTGCATGGCAATCAGCTGGGTTGTATCCATCGTGTCTACTGGCTCATCAAACCGCAGTGAGAAACATTCATAGCCTGATAAGTCTTGGTATATTTGCTGAGATACATCGTTGGGCAACAATTCCACCCTTCTGGCTACTGATAATGGCTGTCAGAATTTCATTTTTCTTTTTAAAGTCTTTGAACAAATTGACGGTAGCAAATATCAGCCTCCTTGATAACTTTTTTATGTTCTGCCAGCAGATGACTAATGAGAAAAGACACCTTTTGTTTGCCCTTTCTTTAGCCAAAGGTTTTGAAAAAAGTGATGGTTGATCTTGTAACATTCCCTTTAACTTCCCAAATTTCTCCTTTCTATGGCACTGTTTAAAGGGAAATTTTCTTGAAATGCTGCATGTCCAAATTACCTCATTTCCTAAGGCTACATTCTGTTGACAAATGAGACAAATGGTCTTGCCTTTGACATTCATAAAAAGAAATTCACTTTCCCATTCCTGGTGGAAATGGTAGGTTTTTTCCCTCTTGGGAGAGAGCTTCTCACTCATCAATTTGTTATCACTCAGCTTGGTGCATGTTTTGGTGCCTGCGATTTGGTAGTCAATGAGCTGATTTATTTGTCATCACAAGAAGCTATATTCCTATGCATTTTCAGCAGCAGCAATCAATGAACTGTTCGCTCATCTTCACAAGAAAACCAAGTGCCACGCAATGACAATCGACTTTAAGACTCCAGGATCAATCTGTTGATTGCAATCAACTATTTGGAAACCACTGCATGAAGGAAACCACTGGGCATCACAGAAATACAAAATACAAGCTTTATATTTATTTAAGTTTACTTATTAGTGTCACAATGCTGTAATTAAGTTACTATGAAAATCCCCTAGTCACTACACTCTGGCGCCTTTTTGGGTACATTGACAGAGAATTTAGCATAGCCAATGCACCTAATCAGCACATCTTTCGGATTGTGGGAGGAAACCCAAGCAGACACAGGGAAAACGTACAGACTCTGCACAGACAAGTGACCCAAGCTGGAAGTTGAACCTTGGTCCCTGGCACTGTGAGGCAGCAGTGCTAACCACTGTGCTACCCCATTCGTCGTGGAAATGTGGTGTTGCTTTTGATAGCATTTAACTTCTGTGACGAGAGCAATGGCTTGATAAATTGTGGCAGGCTCTTGTGACTGACCTTTTCAGTTCATCAGACCCCCGAGATACCCACAGTCAAGGACTTGATGAATAATGAACTTGTCCTTGGGCTCTATGCTGTATTTCACACACCTTTTGGCATTTCAATACCACCTGGTTGTGCTGCATGTAAATAAAATCAAGACATACTCAGCATCCTAAATGCAAAATTGGAAGGTAATAGACTCAGATTAACAATAGATGCTATATGAGTTAATTCAATAATTCGCACTCACTGAATGACAAGTCATTAGCGATGGAGGCAATTTTAATACTGAACCTACTATCATAATGATCCACATTTTGTTGAAAGTAACAGTGATGATCAAATGTTTTCAAAAATAATTAGAAGAATGATTGCCTCGCCAGCAGTTCAAGTCTAGCTTTCTGGCTTCTTTGGACTCCTCAGTCTCCACATAGGCCCCCTTATACCTCTGCTTGGGTGGTGCTGGGGGTATATCGCCTTGCCTGGTCATGTCTGAGATTCTTACTCAAACATGATGAAAAACAATTGGCATTACTTAGCTATAAGTCTTAGGTCATTTTTGTGACTTCAGTTTAATCCACTGCCTGTTTCTGATTAGACAGAGCTGCACTGGTCACAGTGGTGTACTATGTAACATTAAAATAAAAATAGGTGAGATAGAATGTTAACAGTTTGACAATTTTCTCCTGTAGATAAAGGTTCATAGTCTCAGATTCTCCACCTTCTACTGATTATCCACTTTCTGTCAGAGGGCTGCTCTCTCTTCATTAAGGCCCCTGTTTTTATTTTCCTCTTTGGTCTGCTCTGCATCCTTTCTAATACAATCACATCCTTCCTACAGAGTGGTGGCCAGAACTGTACACAATATTCTAGCTGTGGCCCACCTACTGTTTTATACAGCTCCATCAGAAACTTTCTGTTCTTATATTCTCTTCCTTGACTAATAAAGGCAAGAATCCCATATGCCTTCTTAACCACCTTATCTGTCTGTCCTGCTGCCTTCAGGGATCTTTGGATGTGCACTCAAGGTCTGTCTGGTCCTCTGTAATTCCTGGCACCCCTTGTGTACCCCTTGATTTGTTAGTCCTTCAAAAATGCATCACTCACACTTTTCAGGCTTAAATTCCATTTGCCACTATTTTGCCCATCTGACCAGTAATCTGTCCTTGTTATTTACCACACCATCAATTTTCATGTAATATACGAGCTTCCCAATTTCATGTTTAAATCGTTAATGTACACCACGAACAGCAAAGGACCCCTACACTGATCCTTCTAGTACACCACTGGACACAGGCTTTCACTCACAAAAACCATTGATGAGCATATAGAATCAACCTTCAAGTATGAAAGATGAAATTATGAAGGAAAAATGAGAACACTGGAACGTCGCTCACAGTGAGTAGGCTGCTTGAAGTAGGACCTGAAGTACTTAAATGACGAAAGTATAGATGCAAAGGAGAAAGAATTGCTAATGCATCAGAATAGTTGCTTAAAAGCAGAATTATCAACCAAACCTGATGAACTTCTTGAATTTCAGTCTGCCTGAACAATATGAAAATTGAGAAACACAATACGGAACAGCAAATCCAGACTTTGAAAGCAAATAAGAGAAATCCTACAGAACGGACGATCTAGCAAGTGAATCGATAGAGTCCGAGGAGCAGTCAGTGATCATGGAAGAAAGATTCTGAATACAGCTGAATGGCCAGGTGAAGCTGTCAAATGTATATAAGCACACAAGTAACTCTAAAACAAAGATAACTCAAATTACCAGACTTATTGCTGAGCTGAATGAAAAAGTTCCTAAGCTCAAAAAACAACTGGAAAGAAGAAAGTGTTCAAAAATTTAGTTTTGAAACAAGTAGGAACAAGGGTTCTATCCTTGAAAGAGAAACTTCCACATTTGTCACAATGGTCCACAGACGGTGGAGACGAGCACAAAAAATGACAGGACATAAACCACCGATCAGCGTAACCGGACCAAACCAGAGCAGTTCAATATGAAACAACAGAAGGTTGAAAACATAACCAGAACAACCTTCAAACGAACTGAGCGAATCAGCAATGACAGAGCCAATTGCTCCTCTGAAATTCTGGATAAATAATTGGGGGGAAGACGTAAGAGTCTTTTTTACATAGGGTTAATGTGAGACTGACTATAGTACCGCCCACACAGTGATGTAGGAGATCACATGACTCACCCAGTGGAATTTAGTGTCGGACAGAACCATGTGTATCAGCAAGCACGGAGACAGCTCCCAGTTTGTATCCTTTATAGTTTCAAATAGTTCACCTACCTATGACTACAGAGTTCTTCAGATCTACTGAACTTTAAGCAACACCCCCACAGCAATGAGTATTGCAGCGTCATGTGTTTCTGCCTCTAATAACAAATATTCTAGCACACATGACTGTGGAAGTTATCATCCAATCAAAGCAGCACAGTGGTTAGCACTGCTCCCTCACCATGCTAGGGACCCAGGTTCAATTTCCGGCTTGGGTCACTGTCTATGCAGAGTCTGCATATTCTGTCCATTTCTACATTAGTTTCCTTAAGGTGCTCTAGTTTACTCCCACGATTCCAAAAGATGTGCTGATTAGGTACAATAGCTTTGCTAAATTCTCCCTCAGTGTACCCAAACAGGTGGTGGAGTGTGGTGATTAGGGAATTTTCACAATAACTTAATTGCAATGTTAATGTAAGCCTACTTGTGACACAAGTAAACCATCAGCCTTAGCCTCATGTGACGCCATGACTGGATTCAATCACTGTGCACATGTTCAATGATATCTCTGTGTCCCTCTGAACTGAGCCACACTCAAGCTAAAACATGCTGTTGGTTAGAGATGATTAACCAGAGATACCCTGCAAGGAAGGCGATATTTTAAGAAAATTGTTTTTTTCCACAGCAGCAAATTTTCTGAATGAAGACCTACGAGGAGGCTGAAAGATGTGCTGATTAGGTGCATCGGCTATGCTAAATTCTCCCTCAGCGTACCCAAACAAATGTCGGAGTGTGGCAACTAGGGGATTTTCACAGTAACTTCATTGCAGTGTTAATATAAGCCTATTTGTGACATTAATAAATAAAAGTAAAACTTAAAGGAATAAGACACTAAAATGTGGAAATTAATGAAAGCAGAATATTATTGAACTCAAAACACTGACCAGAATTCTATGGCCATTCAAGCCCTGCTGACACTGACAGCAAGCACAGAGAATTTGGCACTTGGCCAAACCTTCTTTCACTACAGCAGAACAGGAGAATCCCAGTTGTGAGCAAAGTTGGAGAATCAAGCCCATTAACTGTTTCTCTGACCACGGATGTTGCGAGACCTGCTTTTCTAGCATTTTCTGTTTGTATTTCTGTTTTCCAGCATCTGCAGTATTTTTCATTTGTTATACTGGAAGTGAGTGGTATGGTTTGAACTGGAACTCCGATGCTGGTTCGGACCAGTACCGGACATTTCAAAGTCTGACCTTTTTCATGACGTGGAGATGCCGGCATTGGACTAGGGTAAATACGGTAATAAGTCTTACAACACCAGGTTAAAATCCAACAGATTTATTTGGTAGCAAATGCCACTAGCTTTTGGAGCGCTTGCTGCTCCTTCATTAGGTGAGTAGGAGATCTTTTCACAAACAGGGCATATAAAGACACAAACTCAATTTACAAAATAATGATTGGAATGCGAGTCTTGACAGCTGATCAAATCTTGAACGTACAGACAATGTAAGTGGAGAGAGCATTAACCACAGGTTAAAGAGATGTGTATTGTCGGATTGGCGGTTGGTGACTAGTGGAGTGCCCCAGGGGTCGGTGCTGGGGCCTCAGCTATTTACCATTTATATAGATGATCTGGAGGAGGGAACCGAGTGTATGGTGTCGAAATTTGCTGATGACACCAAGATTGGTGGAACGGCAAATTGCACGGAGGGTGTGGAGAGTCTGCAGAAGGATCTAGATAGGCTGGGCGAATGGGCCAGGAACTGGCAAATGGAATTTAATGTTGGCAAGTGCGAGGTGGTCCACTTTGGTAGGAATAATGGTAGGAAGGACTATTACTTACGGGGCGAAAAACTGCAGCAGGCGACGGTGCAGAGGGACCTCGGGGTCCTTGTGCATGAGTCGCAAAAACCCAGCCTGCAGGTGGTCAGGAAGGCGAATGGGATGCTGGCCTTCATAGCGAGGGGGATTGAATGTAAAAGTAGGGAGGTCTTGCTGCGGCTGTATAGGGCATTGGTGAGGCCGCAGCTGGAGTACTGTGTGCAGTTTTGGTCGCCGTACTTACGCAAGGATATTTTGGCCTTGGAGGGAGTGCAGAGGAGGTTTACTAGGCTGATACCGGAGTTGAGGGAGTTGAGCTATGAGGAGAGGCTGAATAAACTAGGCTTGTACTCATTAGAGTTTAGAAGAATGAGGGGAGATCTCATTGAGACATATAAGATGATGAATGGGATGGATAGGATTGAGGTGGAGAGACTCTTCCCGCTCAGAAAGGACAGTAGGACTAGGGGGCACAGCCTCAAGATAAAGGGGGTGCGGTTTAGAACGGAGTTGAGGAGGAACTTCTTCACTCAAAGGGTGGTGAATCTCTGGAATTCTCTGCCTGTTGAGGTGGTGGAGGCTGCCTCGCTAAATATTTTTAAGACGCGGGTTGATGGGTTTTTGGTAAGCGAGGGGATTAAGGGTTATGGGGAGAGGGCGGGAATGTGGAACTGAGCCACGACAGATCAGCCATGATCTTATCGAATGGCGGGGCAGGCTCAAAGGGCTAGACGGCCTACTCCTGCTCCTATTTCTTATGTTCTTATGGCTCCAGTCAGGGCGGTTAATGAGATTTTGCAAGCCCAGGCAAGTCATGGGGGTTACAGATAGTGTAACATGAACCAAAGATCCCAGTTGAGGCCATTCTCATGCGTGCAGAACTTGGCTATCAGCCTCTGCTCGACACACGACAGCGCAGAGTCTCTCCACTTACATTGTCTGTACCTTTAAGACTTGATTAGCTGTAAAGACGCGCATTTCAACCATTATTTTGTAAACTGAGTTTGTGCCTTTGCCCTGTTTGTGAAAAGATTTCCCACTCACCTGATGAAGGAGCAGCATTCCAGAAGCTAGTGGATTTTACTACCAAATAAACCTGTTGGACTTTAACCTGGTGTTGTGAGACTTCTTGCTGGGTTTTTTTCCACTTCTGTTTGCGGGCTCTTTCCTGGCTTTAGTTGGAGTAAACAATGACCAACAAACGGTTAATGATGGAACAAAGTGGTTTGTTTTTGCAATGCAGCGGTGAATGGCGCAGAGTTTACACACTGCGTGGGGGTGTTTTTCATTTCCAAACAGAGCAGTGTTTTCCCCATTTTCTAAACGCAGCGATGTGTTTTTTCCTTCTTCACGAGAGTAACCGTCGCGGAATTTGATTTCGCGGTTTATCCCGTATGCGAGGAGGGAGGGCTCTCTGCGCAGGCGCCATGAGGCGTCACTTCGACAGCCCCACGGGAGTGTGCGCAGAGGTTCGTGGGGAGCGGCGCGAGACCAGGGGGAGTGGGAGGGGCGGCTGGGTTTGGATCGGGTGGGGAGCGCGAGGCGGCGGCGGCGGCGTGGTGGTGGTGGTGGTGGTGGTGGTGGGGAGGGAGGGGGGGGGAGGGGGAGTGGTGGTGGTGGTGGTGGAGGGGAGGGGGGGGAGGGGGGGGGGGAGGGGGGGGGGGAGGGGGGGGGGAGTGGTGGTGGTGGTGGTGGTGGAGAGGGGGTGGAGAGGGGGGGGGGGAGGGGGGGGGGGTGGTGGGGGGGGGGGAGGGGGGGGGGTGGTGGTGGGGGGGAGGGGGGGGGGGAGGGGGGGGGGGGGAGGGGGGGTGGAGGGGGGGGGGGAGGGGGAGTGGTGGTGGGGGTGGAGGGGGGGGGGAGGGGGAGTGGTGGTGGTGGTGGGGGGGGGGGGAGGGGGAGTGGTGGTGGTGGTGGTGGTGGTGGTGGTGGTGGTGGAGGGGGGGGGGAGGGGGGGTGGTGGTGGTGGTGGAGGGGGGGGGGAGGGGGGGGGGGTGGTGGTGGTGGGAGGGGGGGGGGGAGGGGGGGTGGTGGTGGAGGGGGGGGGGAGGGGGGTGGTGGAGGGGGGGGGGGGAGGGGGGGTGGTGGAGGGGGGGGGGGGAGGGGGGGAGGGGGGGTGGTGGAGGGGGGGGGGAGGGGGGGAGGGGGGTGGTGGTGGTGGTGGAGGGGGGGGGTGGTGGTGGTGGTGGAGGGGGGGGGGGTGGTGGTGGAGGGGGGGGGGGAGGGGGGGGGTGGAGGGGGGGGGGTGGTGGTGGAGGGGGGGTGGTGGTGGGTGGGGGGGAGGGGGAGGGGGGGTGGTGGTGGTGGGGGGGGGGGGGAGGGGTGGTGGTGGTAGGGGGGGGTTGGGGGTGGTGGGGGGGGAGGGAGGGGGGGTGGTGGAGGGGTGGGAAGGGGGTGATGTGGTGGGGGTGGAGGGGGTGGGAAGGGGTGATGTGGTGGGGGGTGGGGGGGGAGGGGGGTGATGTGGTGGGGGGGAGGGGGGTGGGAAGGGGGTGATGTGGTGGGGGGGAGGGGGGTGGGAAGGGGGTGATGTGGTGGGGGGGGAGGGGGGTGGGAAGGGGGTGATGTGGTGGGGGGGAGGGGGGTGGGAAGGGGGTGATGTGGTGGGGGGGAGGGGGGTGGGAAGGGGGTGATGTGGTGGGGGGGAGGGGGGTGGGAAGGGGGTGAGTGGTGGGGGGGGAGGGGGGTGGGAAGGGGGTGATGTGGTGGGGGGGGAGGGGGTGGGAAGGGGTGATGTGGTGGGGGGGGAGGGGGTGGGAAGGGGGTGATGTGGTGGGGGGGAGGGGGTGATGTGGGGGCGACGTGGGGGGAGGGGGGTGGGAAGGGGGTGATGTGGGCGACGTGGGGGGAGGGGGTGGGAAGGGGGTGATGTGGGGGGGGAGGGGGGGTGATGTGGGGCGACATGGGGGAGGTGGTGGGAAGGGGGTGATGTGGGAGGGAGGGGGGTGGGGAAGGGGGTGACGTGGGGGCGACGTGGGGGGTGGGAAGGGGGTGACGTGTGGGAGGAGGGGGGTGGGAAGGGATGACGTGGGGGAGGGGGGTGGGAAGGGGGTGACGTGGGGGGAGGGGGTTGGGAAGGGGTGACGTGGGTGGTTGGGAAGGGGGTGATGTGGGGCTGGGTGACGTGTGGCTGGGGAGACTGGGGGTGGGGAGACGGGGGGTGGGTGAAATTTGGGTGGGGAGACGGGGGGTGGGTGACTTGGGGCGGGTGGACTGGGGGTGGGTGACGTGGGGCTGGGGAGACTGGGGGTGGATGACGTGGGGCTGGGGAGACTGGGGGTGGGTGACGTGGGGGTGGGAGACTGGGGCTGGGTGACGTGTGGCTGGGGAGACTGGGGCTGGGTGACGTGGGGCTAGGGAGGCTGGGGCTGGGTGACGTGGGGCTGGGGAGACTGGGGCTGGGTGACGTGGGGCTGGGGAGACTGGGGCTGGGTGACATGGGGCTGGGGAGACTGGGGTGGGTGATGGGCTGGGAGGCTGGGGCTGGGTGACGTGGGGCTGGATGACGTGGGGCTGGGGAGACTGGGGGTGGGTGACGTGGGGCTGGGGAGACTGGGGGTGGGTGACGTGGGGCTGGGGAGACTGGGGGTAGGTGAAATTTGGGTGGGGAGACGGGGGGTGGGTGACGTGGGGGCGGGAGACTGGGGGTGGGTGATGGGCTGGGGAGACTGGGGCTGGATGACGTGGGGCTGGGGAGACTGGGGTGGGTGACGTGGGGCTGGGTGACGTGTGGCTGGGGAGGCTGGGGCTGGGTGACGTGTGGCTGGGGAGACTGGGCTGGGTGACATGAGGGTGGGGAGACGGGCTGGGTGACGTGGGGCTGGGGTGACGTGTGGCTGGGGAGACTGGGGCTGGGTGACGTGGGGCTGGGGAGGCTGGGGCTGGGTGACGTGGGGCTGGGGAGGCTGGGGCTGGGTGACGTGTGGCTGGGGAGACTGGGGCTGGGTGACGTGGGGCTGGGGAGGCTGGGGCTGGGTGACGTGTGGCTGGGGAGATTGGGGCTGGGTGACGTGGGGGTGGGGAGACTGATGGTGGGTGACGTGGGGGCAGGGAGACTGGGGGTGGGTGTGTTGGCGGGGAGACTGGGGGTGGGGGCGGGGAGACTGGGGGTGGATGACGTGGGGCTGGGGAGACTGGGGGTGGGTGATGGGGTGGGGAGGCTGGGGCTGGGTGACGTGGGGCTGGGGCTGGATGACATGGGGCTGGGGCTGGATGACGGGCTGGGTAGGCTGGGGCTGGGTGACGTGGGGCTGGGGCTGGGTGACGGGGGGCTGGGGCTGGGTGACGTGGGGCTGGGGAGGCTGGGGCTGGGTGACGGGCTGGGGAGGCTGGGGGTGGGTGACGTGGGGCTGGGGCTGGGTGACGTGGGGCTGGGGAGACTGGGGGTGGGTGACGTGGAGGTGGGGAGACTGGGGGTGGGTGACGGGCTGGGGAGGCTGGGGGTGGGTGACGTGGGGCTGGGGAGACTGGGGGTGGGTGACGTGGGGGTGGGGAGACTGGGGGTGGGTGACGTGGGGGTGGGGAGAATGGGGCTGGGGAGACTGGGGGTGGGTGACGTGGGGCTGGGGAGACTGGGGGTGGGTGACGTGGGGGTCGGGAGACTGGGGCTGGGTGACGTGGGGGTGGGGAGACTGGGGGTGGGTGACGTGGGGCTGGGGAGACTGGGGGTGGGTGACGTAGGGGTGGGGAGACTGGGGGTGGGGCTGGGGAGACTGGGGGTGGGTGACGTGGGGCTGGGGAGACTGGGGGTGGGTGACGTGGGGCTGGGGAGACTGGGGGTGGGTGACGTGGGGCTGGGGAGACGGGGTGGGGAGACTGGGGGTGGGTGACGTGGGGGTGGTGAGACTGGGGGTGGGTGACGTGGGGGTGGGGAGACTGGGGGTGGGTGACGTGGGGGTCGGGAGACTGGGGGTGGGGAGACTGGGGCTGGGTGACGTGGGGGTGGGGAGACTGGGGGTGGGTGACGTGGGGCTGGGGAGACTGGGGGTGGGTGACGTAGGGGTGGGGAGACTGGGGGTGGGTGACGTGGGGCTGGGGAGACTGGGGGTGTGTGACGTAGGGGTGGGGAGACTGGGGGTGGGTGACGTGGGAGTGGTGAGACTGGGGGTGGGTGACGTGGGGGTGGGGAGACTGGGGGTGGTGAGACTGGGGGTGGGTGACGTGGGGGTCGGGAGACTGGGGGTGGGGAGACTGGGGCTGGGTGACGTGGGGGTGGGGAGACTGGGGGTGGGTGACGTGGGGGTGGGGAGGTTGGGAGTGTGGTTGGGGAGTGGAGTTGCACCTTCTGTGATTGCATGGAAACATGCTGTGGGCAGGGGGTGAGGTGTTGTGTATGATGGAGCAATGGACAAGTCTGTCCTGGAGAGAACATTCCCTGTGGAATGCTGCAAGTGGGAGTGAGGGGAAGATGTGTTGAGTTCTTTGAATGCCAAGGCTGGTGGGATGAAAAGTGAGGACAAGGAGCACCCTATCCTGGTTCTGGGAAGAAAGGAGGGGGTGAGAACAGTGGTCCATGTCACAGTCGATGTTAAGCATGGTGAGACAATTCAATCACTCTTGCCCCATAGATGAACAGTGATAGTTCTCTACCTGCCTCAACGTGTTGAAAGTGTTTTCACCTGAAGCCACTGATGCAGGCAAACTGACAAAACTATGCAATGCAATTGCGATATTAGGAAACACCCCAGAGAGCCCACGTTTTTGTGTTTCTTGAAGCAATAAAGTTCTTTGACTGAGGACTTCAAATTGAAAACATATCCATTATAAAGAGTTAGTGTGAACAAATAGTACAATAACTTCATCCGTGTGCAAGCTTTGCAGACTTAGGGTGGGGAGGATCTCCCGCAATTAGACCCCCCGGGAGGCAGGCCCCCCTCGGCAGACGCCCCCACCCCACCCCCACCCCCACCCAGGAGGCAGGCACCTCCTTGGCAGAGCACACCCCCAATCTACATTGATCGCTGCTGTCCCTCCACCATTCTTCTGACCTGCACTTGTCAATGTGGAGGTGTTGGCGTTGGACTGGGGTGGACACAGTAAGAAGTCTCACAACACCAGGTTAAAGTCCTGTTGGAGTGATGTTATGAGACTTCTTACTGCAGTCGTTGGACAGCCTGCAGCACCTTCATGACCTTCCACTGGCGTCTGGTTGGGGAGGTGGTGGAAGATGGGAGGAGGATGGATTGGGAGAATCTCCACCACTCCCCCCAGCCAGAGAGCCATCTGAGCCCTCCGCTCCCCACGCCCCCCTCAAACCAGAGATCCAGCTGAGCCCGCTCCCCCCCACTCCCCAGCCAGAGATCCATCTGTGCCTGAAAGCAGATGCCCGCAGAAGACCATGAAGGTGCTGCAGGCTCTCGAACGACTGCAGTAAGAAGTCTTACAACACCAGGTTAAACTCCAACAGGATTTTAACCTGGTGTTGTGAGACTTCTTATTGTGTTTACCGCAGTCCAACGCCAACATCTCCACATCGATGAGTGCAGGTCAGAAGGATGGTGGAGACCAGCAGCAATCCAGGTAGGTTGGGGGTGTGCTTTGCTGGCGGGGGGCGGGGTCTGACCGTGCCGGGGGGTGGATCGTGGGGGTGGTGTGCTTTGCCGAGGGGGGCCTGCCTCCCAGGGGGTTCGGATCGCCGGGGGGGGGGGCGGGTGTGCCATGGTGGTTAGCAGGAGGTCTGCAAAGGGTGTTCGAGGAGGATGGGCTTTGGAGGTTCCCCTGCAGAACAGGAATCCGCTTCCAATTTTTATTCTGCAGATTGATAACAGCGCAGATCCAAAGACGGTAAAATGGGATTTGGCGGTAGAGTTGGGCACACGGTTCATTAAGTTGATTTAAATGCACGCTAATGCATTTAAATTGTTGCGCTGCCCGATGATCCGCGCCCAGAACGGGTATCAGTAAAGGCACGATCTGCCCCATTTCGGGTGCAGATCGCGTTGCAGGCCCGATGCCTGAATTTACCATGATTTCGCGCCCGTCGGGCTCTTAATGTACGAACATACTTATACCTTCCTGAGTATAAGGAACTTCAGGGCAACCTAGAGATTGGACAGTTGCAGAGGTTCACTGACCAGGCTGGCAGGGAAGTGAACGATGTCCTGACTCAGGCATTCCAGTCACGGGGAACAAGGTCAGGGAAAGTGCCAAACAATTGAATAGTGTGGATGAACAGAGGGATCTAGGTGTGTGTGTACATAGATCCCTGAAAGTTGGGAATCAAGTAGATAAGGTTGTCAAGAAGGCGTACGGTGTCTTGGCGTTTATTGGTAGGGGGATTGAATTTAGGAGTCGCAGTGTAATGTTGCAACTGTACACTACTCTAGTGCGGCCGCACTTGGAGTACTGTGTGCAGTTCTGGTCCCCGCATTACAAGAAGGATGTGGAGGCGTTGGAGAGGGTGCAGAGGAGGTTTACTAGGATGTTGCCTGGTATGGTGGGGAGGTCCTATGAGGAGAGACTGAGGGATCTAGGGTTGTTTTCGTTGGGAAGAAGGCGGCTAAGAGGGGATCTTATTGAAACATATAAGATGATTAGGGGTTTAGATAGGGTGGATAGTGATAGCCTTTTTCCTCGGATGGAGAAAGCTAGCACGAGGGGGCATGACTTTAAATTAAGGGGGGGTAGCTACAGGACGGATGTCAGGGGTAGGTTCTTTACCCAGCGGGTGGTGAGGGATTGGAATGCCCTGCCTGCTGCAGTTGTAGATGCGTCTAGTTTGGGGGCGTTTAAGAGATCTCTGGATAGGTTTATGGACGAAAAGGGATTGGTATAGGCTAGTGGGTCATTGTTTTTGTAACTGGTCGGCGCAACATCGTGGGCCGAAGGGCCTGTTCTGCGCTGTAATGTTCTATGTTCTATGTTCTATGTTCTAAAGTTTGATTCAAAAAGTTCTCAGCATCACAACAGGTGAAGGGAGACCGTGCTTCTCAATGGCAGCGTAGATGGAAGGAGGCTGCAAAGGCATTATCGAACTCTGACCACCAATCCATTAAGATCATGTGGGCAATGACAGCACACCAACGTCCCCACGTTAAACAAGGTCACACACCCAGTTTTTTCAGGGTACACCTGCCAATTCCTGTGGCAATAGAGGATTGGTCATAAGGATAGGACAGTGAATCTGGGAGCCTCTAATCAAGAATCTGCGCAGATAGATGCATGAAGATTATTGGATGTTTGTGTTGGTGATTTTGAGCAGCAGCATCTGTGACTGAACAGTCCTATTCATCATGTTATTTGCAATACAACAATCAGAATGTACTAACATTTTTCAGGATATTCCTTTGCTGTGCATTGAATTATTTTTATGTTGCAGGGAGAACGCAACAGCAACGTTTTACTTGTGTGGGGCTTCATGTCTTCCAAAAATAACTTAGGAAACTAATATTATTGTTCTACAGCTTTCAAAATGAAAATAGAGTTTCTGGGTAACAGACACCATAATATCTACAGTATTTTGTAAATGCATCTTTTGTTGCCAGGTATTGTATTGAAATCTGGCAATGATGGAATGATTCATCGGATCTGAAAAAACTTCAGGATAGCAACTGTATCGTTTGTGTCCTTTGTCACCAGTGCAGAAAAGCTATTAGAATTTATATATTATTTTTCATAAAATTGTAAATAGTTTTACTGAGCTTGAGGGCAGAGACCTGGTGTTTCAGGATCATCATCATCATTCCACTCTACCCTTCAGCCACTGCTCTCAGTTGTTTTACGCTAATTACACTCAAGTCTCTGAGGATAGAAACATTAACTAGAAAGTACTGCTCAATAAATTGATCTCATCATTGTTTTCCAACAAAATATTTGATGCAAAAAGAATGCATTTGGTGGACATGTCCTCTTGTGCAGGAGTACAGACAATGTAAGTCACCATCATTGTGCCTGGAATGTCTAATTTGCACTGTTTAATGACTGGCAAGCTGGAGGCAGGTAGTGCTGCTTTCAAATATTGTTCAATAGCATAGGGATATTTGCTAATGTACTGTTACACTGCAGTAATAACCCTTAAGAATTCAGAAAATGAATAGTGTCAAAATCTGCACACTTTAAACAATGAAAAGTGCTAATACCCCTCAAAGTTGAAATGGTTCATTGTGCTAATACACATTTCAAACAATTCACAGTTTTGAGACACCAAGAGTTTGTATAGTGAAGAGTGCTAATATTGGTGATGGAGATTAACATACGGGGTGGTAACATTGTGCTAATGCTAATTCACAGGTGGCCACAGAAATACATAACTAATTATCTGATTGGAACAGAATCATACAATGGGTTACAGCACAGCAGGCCTATTGGCCCACCCTGTCCTTAGTCTTCCGCCTTGTCCCTGCAATTTCTTTTCTCTTCAGGTGTTTAGCCAATGCTTTTTTGAAGGGCATACTTTAATCTGCCTTCACCACACTCTCAGCCAGTGCATTCCATAACATTCCTTCTGCATGAAGAAATGTTTTTCTTCATATCACCATTGCTCCTTTTGCCAGTCACCTCAAATTGGTGGCATCTGGTGCTAATCCTTCTGCCAATGGGAACAGTTTCTCCCTGTTAACTTTGTCCAGACCCCTTATGATTTTGAACACCTCCAACAAATCTCCTGTCAACTTTCTCTTCAAGGAGAGCAATCCCAGCTTTTCCAATCTATCCACATGACTGAAATTCTTCAGACCTGGAACCATTTTTTGGCATGGTTTCTCTTCTTTATGAGGAGGAAGATGAGTGAGGTTATGCTGAAGTGTGCTTGATCTGTTCTGTCACTGGTACTATGAATGCACACCTGTATTCAAAATATTTACAACAGATGTGACATTTGCTGAAAGGTTATCATATCGTGGATCTGCCATCTTGTGCAGTCCAGGCACAATTATTCAATTAGTGGGCCCTGTCAGTTCAAAGGGTTGATGTGTAATTTAGAATAACTCCAAAAGCATGGGTTCATTTCCCCTTGTGGTTGAGGTAGACTTGTGACCTGCCTCCACATTGGCCCCATGCTTGATACAAGATGCTGCCCCTCAAGCTATATAACCAATTGTTTCTCTCTAATCAAGAGATGTCTACAATATCTCATGGGCTGTACCTAATTTCCTACCCATTCAATGAATCTTAAAGTGACAGATAGGCATAGAATTAAAGGAACATTCAGACTTAAGAAATGATTCCAGGCAGCTGTAAACATGCTACAGTTTATCTGGCCCTGTGTTAAAGAGGTGCAGACCTACAAATAGCAGTTGGTGAGATATAATTAAGTCACACCCTTCACTTTTCTGTTGGGCATCTTGATGGAAAGGCTAATACATTAATTGAGTGAATACTAGCTTAAAACACCAGGGAATATCTTTGCTCATATGATGAATTACTCTTAGAATTCATAGTAGCCATTGGAGCAGTGATTAAGATTAGGAAAAGTTTCTCTGATGCCCTGAAATACATTGTTCTCTGACTGTAAAAACCTTTTCATGCTTTCTATGCAGGGCTGCCATATAATGGTTCTATATGTTATCATATGCTGTGGTCTTAACACAAGGATGCCAGCCTTGGTCAACCAATCAGACTTGCTCACTATGTCCCCATCCCCCAACAAACTGGATTCAAGCTCTCACCCCAGAGATTTGAGCTCCATAATTTGGTATCGGTGCTGAGGGATACTGTCTGATACACTGTCAGAGGTGCCATCTTTTGAATGATACAATTGAACCTGAGGCCTTCAACTGGTCTCTTTGGTGGATATGGAGGATTCATCGTTGGAAGGGGAGCAGGATGGAGCGTTGTCCTGAAGCTGGTGTCTGTTTCTTGGCCAACATCCAAAGAAATGTCTGGTCTGGTCACTTGTCAAAACACTGAGCTTACTGTGTGAATATTGGCAATCGTGTTTTCTGTATTGCAGCAGTGACTACACTTTGAAAAAGTTGTGTCATTGACTGTGAGTTGCTTTGGGATATCTTGTGCTCATAAGCGGTGCATTAGAAATGCAAGTTATTTTTTGTTAGGCGGTGTCACATTGTATTGGTATACCAGTGAACTTGCACCTCCCGAATAATTGGATGTTATTTAAATCAAGTGAACCAGTGTTTAATGCCCCCTATATCTCTTCTGGGGGAGTTTCTGATGAAGCTTTATGCCAGTCTCAATGAATACTATTTTACTTGTCATTTTACACCAAACCTGGGGATTTAAATTTGGGAATGTTGGTTGCTACATCTGCTCGCCACTGCATTTAGTTTATAACCCTTCCATCCTTTTCCTGCTGGGGCAGATGCTTAAGGAATTTGCATTGATAAAGTGCCTTTTATGATCACAAAATGAGCTAAAGTGCGTTAGATACAACAAAGCTTGCATTCTGCATTTTTTTTGCCCACTTGCCCCCATGCCGGACACACTTAGCATTGGTAAATGTTGGTAGAGTTGTGTGCTGTAAAAGCTTTGTAAATCTAAGTAATGAGGATGTAAATTGAATCATAGAATCCCTGCAGTACAGAAGGAGGCCATTCAACACATCGAGTCCACATCGACCATAATCCCACCCAGACCCTCTCCCTGTAAACACAAGTATCTACTTACTCATCTTGTTGATACCAAGAGGCAATTTAGCATAGCCAATCCACCTAACCTACACGTCTGTGGATTGTGGGAGGAAACCAGAGCACCCAGAGGAAATGTACATATGTAAACTTCACACATACAGTCACCCAAGGCCAGAATTGAACCTGGGTCCCTGGGGCTGTGAGCGAACAGTGCTAACCACTATGCCACCCTTAGTCGCTGTTTTCTTCAGTTGTCTTTAGATAGTTTGTCCCAATTTGCTGCTTCCCTGAACTAACTAGTTCTTTAGGAAGCTTGTCATCTGACATAGTTGTTCACTCCCTGGTGTCCTTCAACTGCAATATATCCAGCTAAAACTTAAAAGCTTTTTTACTTCACAAGACCACAAGTTGCTAAGCAATCACTGCTAATTCATTTAATCTTCACACTACAAACCTCTCCTCGCACAATAGAATCACCATTGTAATTGAAGTCAATGCCCTCACATACAAACACACTTGCTCAGGATGAATCTAACCATAGATTTTACCCTTCCTGGTGCAGAAACATTAAACCCACTTAAAAACCATACCTTATTTCTAATGTTTACCATTACAAATATAAATCCCTTAAAACTACCTTTGTTTTCCTAATTTTTTAAAAATAAATTAATCTTCTAGCTGAGTCACAACAGAAAAGAGGAACCCTTTTGCATCCGAGCAAGCAGTGTGGGCCTCTACAGCCATTACCTGGAGAGTTGGCTTCTTGATCTACCACCAGGAAGCCACCTCCAGACACCAGTCCCAATATCTATGGGGACAAAAACTCCAGTCTGCCGCCTTTAATTGACCTCAATAAATTATTAATGAGTTGTCAGCCGCATACTGCATGTGGATCAGTAGCCCTGTCACCCATCCCACCTCCACCTTTCAAAGTGGCACCAGAACGTGGCAGCTTCTCGTAAGCTGTGCCCAGCATAGCTTCTAATTCTTTTACTCTCGTTGTATGCTTCTAAGACTTCATTGCTTTCTGCACTCTTTCCTTTCCTTCTCTATGTACAGTGTGCTTTGTCTGTATAGCGTTCAAGAAACGATACTTTTCACTATATACTAATACGTTGTGATAATAAATCAAATCAAAATGACTGGAGGCACCTACTGGCAGGATACAAAATCCTGCCTGATGTCCTTGCTTAAAAAGCACAACCAAAAATGTATTAACAGGACAATAATATTATAATTTGTGAATTTTCTGAATGCTAAGTGATTACCTGCATTATAACTAACATTGTGTGAAGAACCTGGGGACAATTCTAAAAGACTTCAGTCTGTTATGTGTAATTTTATTTCAGTACGAAGGAGAAAAGTAGGTATTTCAGAAACTAGGATGAAATGAACTGCTTTAGATTATGCATCGGCCAGCAGTTATTGCTCATCCCTAATTGTCCTTAAGGTGGTGGCTGCTTTCTTAAACCACTACAGTCCATGTGATGTAGGAACACCCACAGCTCTGTTAAGGAGGGAGTTGCAAGATTTTGACCCAGCAACAGTGAAGGAACAGCAATAGAGTTCCTGATCAGGGTGCTGTGTAGCTTTGAGCGAACTTGCAGCGTTGTTCCCATGCATCTGCCGCCATTGTCCTTTAGGGTGATTGAGGTCATGGGTTTGGAAGGTGCTGTTTCAAGGTGCCATGTTGAGTTGCTGTAATGCATCTTACAGACGTTGCACACTGCTGTCACTGTGGATCAGTGGTGGATCCCAATGAGAGGCCATAATTTTAGGCTAAGGTGTGGGAAATTTAAAACAAAAATGAGGAATTACCTCACTCAAAGGGTCTTAAATCTGTAGCATTCTGTACCCGAGAAGGCAGTGGATGCCGGAACGAAATACATTTGAAGATAGGTTTTAGTTAGTAGCAGGATGAAGGGATGTAGGAAGTGGGCAGGAAGGTGGAAAATGAGGCCAAGAGGAGATCAGCCATGATTATATTTAACTATATGGAGACATAAGAACATAAGAACATAAGAAATAGGAGCAGGAGTAGGCCATCTGGCCCTTCGAGCCTGCCCCGCCATTCAATAAGATCATGGCTGATCTGTCGTGGCTCAGTTCCACTTTCCCGCCCTCTCCCCATAACCCTTAATCCCCTCTCTTATCAAAAACCCATCAACCCGCTTCTTAAAAATATTTAGCGAGGCAGCCTCCACCACTTCAACGGGCAGAGAATTCCAGAGATTCACCACCCTTTGAGTGAAGAAGTTCCTCCTCAACTCCGTTCTGAACCGCCCCCCCTTTATCTTGAGGCTGTGCCCCCTAGTCCTACTGTCTTTTTTGAGCGGGAAGAGTCTTTCCACCTCTATCCTATCCATCCCATTCATCATCTTATACGTCTCAATGAGATCTCCCCTCATTCTTCTAAACTCTAACGAGTACAAGCCCAGTTTATTCAGCCTCTCCTCATAGCTCAACCCCCTCAACTCCGGTATCAGCCTAGTAAACCTCCTCTGCACTCCCTCCAAGGCCAAAATATCCTTGCGCAGGTGCGGCGCCCAAAACTGCACACAGTACTCCAGCTGCGGCCTCACCAATGCCCTATACAGCTGCAGCAAGACCTCCCTACTTTTATATTCAATCCCCCTCGCTATGAAGGCCAGCATCCCATTCGCCTTCCTGACCACCTGCTGCACCTGCAGGCTGGGTTTTTGCGACTCATGCACAAGGACCCCGAGGTCCCTCTGCACCGTCGAATTGCCTACTCCTCCTAGTTTTTGTTGCCTGGCATGTGCATGGCATAAATGTTACTTATTAGTCTGCACGTTGTCCCAGTACCTATGGCTGCTGACGGCTTCAGTATGTGAGGACTCATGAATGGCGTTGAACATTGTTCAGTCATCAGCGAACATTCCCACTTTTGACAGAAGGTCATTGATGAAGCAACCAGGTCTAGGACATTGCCCTGAGAAACTCCTGCAGTGAAGTTCTGATACTAAGATGATTGACCTCCAACAACCACAACCCTATTTATGCTCGGTGCGATTCCTAACAGTGGAGGGTTTTCCTCTTAATCCCATGGGCTCTAGTTTTTCTAAGGCTCCTTTGATGCCATTCCTGGTCAAATGCTGCCTTGATGTCTCTCAACTCACCTCTGAGTTTAGGCAATAGAAGTAATTAGAAATGTGAATCATTCTCCTGTTCTCTGAAGTGGAAGCACTATTTAAAAAGACCAATCTCATTTCCAGAGGTGAAAATCGGTAATACTAATGGGAAGCAGATGGTTACTAATCTATAGTGTGCGCATGCTTGCTCTATTAGATCCATGGGCCCAATTTCAGCCTTTTAATTGCCACTTATAGTGCAGCAACACATCATACACATTGCACAGATTCATTAAGTGTTTTGTGAGTTCATTACCTAATTGGATGTCTGGACTTTCTATGGTAACAACCAGTGACCCAGAAATGATTGCTTGTAGTCATGGAAATTCTGGCAAGTCATTCTGAAAACTTGCTAATAACACACATTTATGGTCTACAGAGTGCATCTCCCTGTGTGTTGTATCTTTATTGTTAGTTTTAATTTGTAGCAACAAGCCACTAAAATGATGCTGGGTTCCTGTGGCCACCTTTATTTTAGGCCAATGTCAAATTTTGCTATGGATTTTATCCAAGTTGGATACACTCCAAACTATATGGCAATACTTTCACCTAAATTTCCTTCTCTAATTCTGTAAACATTTGAAGCTTGAATAATATTAAATAGTATTAAATTAAATAGTCTCAATTTTGTTTTTTTTTAAATCATTTTGTTAGCTATTTACTGAAAGATAAATAGATTTAAGATTCTGTGGAGTGCTTTAGAAAAAGTAACAGAAAATAGTTTAATAAATGCATTCCGATGAATTTGTTGCAGCTCTTCCATCAAAAACCACATTTAAACTGAGAGAAAAGGAAACAAAAGAAAATACATGTTGGAAATAACACCATAACCAGGCACAGGAGGAGAGGTATGAGGTGCATGGAAACCTAGAACTTGCATGTACTTAGGGAACATGACAAAAAGATTACTGTTTGACTTGAGTCAATCAAATTTATTTATGGTTAACACAGTGATCTTAATAATTCAGAATTCCTGAAGCATGTTAGTAAACAAAGCAGATCAAATTCTGCCAACCCGTAGAACCAGCGTGTTTTGTTACCATAAGGAAATTGGAGACAGGCAGGTAGGAGCATTTTGAATGCCAATGCAATAGTAATGACCTGAGGGCTCTTCAAAAAAAATGGTTTTACAAAAATATTCATTTAATGCAAGTTTTTAAAATAATGGTGCGTGAATTAAAATGTTGTAGTTAACAAGATGTCAAGGAAGTTATCACACTGCTGATTCTAGTTCGAGATTGATATCAACTAAAAGTGATTCAGATCTCAAGGTGAGTTGAACTGCTGCTTTCACATGCCAACAAGGGAAATTATTGAATTATCTGTATTGAAAATGTAAAAATTGCATTCATGTAACTAGGGTTTACTGTTTGAATTGACAGATCTTATACTGGCAGAACAGCTGCCAGGAATAAAGTGTCAAATTCTGACAAAAAAATTATTGACCTGAAACATTAGCTGTTTTTTCTCTACAGTTGCTGCCAGAATTGCTGAGTACTTGCAACATTTTCTACTTTTGTGCAGGGATAATATTATCTACAGAATTGTACCCTACCACAAATCCACTCTTCAGATGTGGTGATTTAAACAAAAATAAAGACCGCTAAAGTGTTGCAACATAATTTACACAGTTTCTATGAAAGCATATGTCGGTCAACAATTTAGCTGGTAGAAATGTTACTGCTAAGGGTGCGTGCTTTTCCCCTTCAATTTCTAATTCAAGTTATCTGCTCGAGTCAGTGGAGCCCACAGAGGTTCTTTGAATTATGCAGATTGGGTTATAATTTTGTTGTCAAAGCTTGATTGAAACTTTAACCAGAGAATTGCCCCTACTTTAATCACAAAGCCATGCTGAACACATTTCCCATGGCACACTTTTGGGCACAGGCTGCTGCTGCTATCTGCCAGTTCTAGACAGAGTACCGCTTCAATGTGATAAAGAGAGTTAACATGTTCCATCCCAAGATAAAATCAGGGCGAAAATAAAAGCAACAACTTCAGATGCAGGAATTATGAATTAAAACAGAAAATGCTAGAAAAATTCAGCAGTTCTGGCAGCATCTATGGAGAGAGAAAGCAGGTTAATATGGCTCATGTTAACTCTTTCTCTCTTCACCAGTGCTACCAGACCTGCTGAGTTTTTTCAGCGTTTTCTGGTTTTATTTAAAATCAATAGACTCTGGTTCTGGAAAATCTTATAATTAAGAAATATACAATTATTACTTGACCTGGTGAAAGATGACCTGTGTTGGATTTTTGCTGCACAATCTAAAATTAGCCACACAATTCTTGGCTGAATAACCAGAATTATAAATCAATGTTTGATTTTCCCCCAAAGAAGCAAATTTTCAGCAGTGAAAACTATATTTTGTCTTTTTTGTTTGGCTGGGAAGTCTCATTGCAGACTTTTTCTTTTATAGATTCAACTTATAAAAACAGAAATTATCTGGACCTATTTGAGGAGTTTAAAGTTAGAACTGTTATAAACTTCTTGACGTGGTCGAGAAACAAATTATAACATTGGCTGTAGATGTGCAGAATTTTAAATAAACATTGGTAAATATTTGAAATGTACAAATTACCATACACAATTTATTACTCTTGGGTTCCTGCAGTTAGCACTGCTGCCTCACAGCGCCAGGGACCTGGGTTTGATTCCTGGCTTGCGGTCACTGTCTGTGGAGTCTACACGTTCTCCCCATGTCAGCGTAGGTTTCCTCCAGGTGCTTCTGTTTCCTTCCACAGTCCGAAAGACGTGCTGGTTAGATGTATTGGCCATGCTAATTCTCCCTCAGTGTACCCAAACAGGCAGCTGAGTATGGTGACTAGGGGATTTTCACAATAACTTCATTGCAGTGTTAATGTAAGCCTACTTGTGACACTAATAAATAAACTTGAACTTAAAGGTGGCAGCATCTGTGAAGAGAAATGTTAACGTTTTGCGTTGAATATCACTTCTTCAGAACTGGGATTGTTTGAAACTCTGACTTGTTAAGTCATATCTGTAAATCATTTATAACTAGGCAAGTTGTAAAGGTGAAATCATTTCTGAGTGTGCCATTTTTTGAAATGCTGGAATACGATACAAGTTGGGGTCAGGCTGTATTCTAAACATAGGTTATTAACTGCAAAATTTATTTACCTGTGATTAAAACCTCAAAGAAACAAATCCTTCCCAAAGTGAATAAAGTCCTTACAATCAAAATGTAATCTTTCGATATAATTTTCATCAATCCATGAAATACCAACAGACTTTGAATAACGATTGTTAACCATTTTGTCGCTCAGTTAATGTAAATTGTGAACATACAGATTGTTCAGGAAATAGATTAGTAGAATCCTGCTGAACTTTCCTTTGGAGCTAAAAGATTCACCCAAAAACTTTGCTTGAGAATGATGAATGATGTCAACGAGTTTAAGTAAACTCGTCCAAACATATAATAGCTCCAATCAAAGCACAGTATAGTATGAAAAATGCTGGACCACTTCAGTAACAGCTGTGAAGAAAGAAACGGTTAGTTTTGCAGGTAAATGATCTTTTGTCAAAACTCCATTTATTTTTTTTCAGATTTCAGATATCTGCAGTATTTTGCTTTACGCTAGTTAGTATATCAAACCAGTAACTAATCGGATAGTAACATTAGCTTTCAGTTACTGCCTCAGACAGGGATCCCAACAACCAAATAACCCAGACTTTGCCTGGTTGTATCACTGCTACAGGATATATTTACCAATTACACACAGTCATTGATTTCCAGCCTTGGTTTAATGAAAAGTATCCTGTGTCATTAATCAAAAAGTTTCAGTATACAGGAAGTCTATTTCTACACCTAACCAAAATCATAAAAACACATTATTGACTGAAATCTGCAATTAGTTTCAAATTGTATGATACTTGGTAAGTGTAAAGGGGAGCAATGATCTTTGAAAGGGACAATGAGATATCTGGACAGATGTGCATCATGCATTAGTGCTAGGAGTGGATCTGTTCAAAATGGCTTCAACAATGGAAGTGCGCACACAAAAAGCCCAAAATAAATTCCAGAAAATGCAGTCCTGCCAGGTTAGAAGTGCTTAGGTGAGATGTGCTTCAATCAGATGTTCCCTAGCATTGACACCATTCCTGATGAGACCTTTGAGTCCTGTGCTAGCCTTGGCCACCCCCCTGCACCTTTCTGTTTTTATCTTTCTCCTCCTTTTCCTCCATGAGTTGTGTTGTTCCAGCGTTTCGCCCTTTTCACTGTCCGCTCCCCTTTGGAGGGCCATGTTATGAAGAGAGAGGTTCACCACAACAATGTAGGTGAACTGGCTAAAAGCAGGCTAGGAATTTTGTGGCAAGTAACTCATTCCCTGATCCTGCAAAATCTCTCCTCCATCTACGAGGCACAAGTCAGGGTGTGATGGAATACTTTCCATTTGCCTCAAAGAGTTCCAAAAACACTCAAGATGCTCAATACCATCCAGAACAAAGCAGCCCACTTGAATGGTACCTCATCCACCATCTTAAGTGTTGATTTCTAACATCACCAGCACACAAAGTAGCCAATGTGCACCAACTAGAGTAAGTCCTTGCTTAAAACTAACTCTGTTAATGTCGTTTCACTATAAGGAGTATTAGTATATCCATTTAGTGTTTTGAGTTTGACTTTAAAGTCGTTTGCCACAGACTACTACTTCTGTAGCCTGTCTACTCACCAAAACCTTTCCTGCAGCACTTCTGCTCTCTCTCCCAATACTGCCCTTACCTCTCAGCATTTTTCCACCCTCTGAAGTTGCTCTCTAGCCTGCCACACCCCCCCCCCCGCCTCCCACCACAAGCCTCCCTCCCACGTTCACACCAAAGGTCTGTTTTTAGCTGTTTTCCTCCTGACTTTACTGCTGGTTCCAGTTCTGAACTGAAACTTCTGGGCTCCATCTAATGGCAGAGGTTAGTCAGTGCAGACAGTCCAAGGATTCCAGTAGTTTCCAACACCAACCAACTTCTACCAGGAGATGGAGTTTGGTCAATCTAAAATTATTGTACTGAAGTTAGTGTGATTTTTAAGAACATATAAATATTGT
Source organism: Carcharhinus amblyrhynchos (assembly GCF_965287045.1). NCBI lineage: Eukaryota > Metazoa > Chordata > Chondrichthyes > Carcharhiniformes > Carcharhinidae > Carcharhinus > Carcharhinus amblyrhynchos. The sequence continues at coordinate 22,614,947 of NC_137327.1, forward strand.
ATTTCTTTTATATTTAATGATTTATTTCATTTTACAAGTTACTTCAGCTCTGTCTGCATAGTATTACATGCATAGGGTACAGTATTTTAGTGTATCGTGTTGGAATGAGGACACTGGTGATTACATGCATAGGGTACAGTATTTTAGTGTATTATGTTGAGGACACTGGTGATTGTTTATAACAGGTCTTGATAGATCTTACATGCCATGCCTGTAGCCATGTAGGAGGTACATCTGGTGCCCTCTCCCACATCATATCACTATGGTGCACAGGTCATTTGGTAATGTGTGAATGAATTTTACATCTCCCCATTTTTAGCTGGGCCATTTTTAACTGTATGCAAAAAAAAATCAAAATGGTCGTAAAAAAGAGTGAAGAATTTTGGTACACAGAACATGCACTCGAGTTAAAAGCTGGTGCAAAGCCCAAATATGTCGCTCCCTTCCTTTCCACTTTTCAGAAACAGAACATATATTCAAGTTGGTTCGTAGACCAAGGCAGCCGGGTTAATGTCCACATGGCTGATACCCACACCAGGCTCGCCTGGTGCTATGATGGCTGCAGGAACGGCCCCCAGATTTAGTTAGTGGAGCCCTGCGCTCATCTTTATTTCTGCCCCCGCCACCTACCCTCACCCCACAGAATGCAAAGGTGGAAGCCACAAAATAGGATGAACTGGCACTGTTCAAAACGCTTAAAATGGCAAGCTGTCTGTTTGCCTAGCATTGCCCACTTGCCTTGCCTTCAATTTTGTGTTTTTGACAGCCGGATTAATAGTGTCGCTTCATATTGCTAAAGAAACTGATCTTGACTGTAATGAATTTTCAGAAAGAGCAGGCTTCTGTACAGTCAATCCCATGTTAATTCAAGCTCTGTAAAAATTGGATTCAGCTTTTAATTGTAAAGCTATGTCTCTGGATTTCAAACAATATGCACTTTACTCTTCTCACACCCATTCCCCCCACATGAACTCAACAACTCTCCCACCCTCCAAAATGCAACCTGGCCCTCGAACACACTCCCTCCCTGCAAGACTGCATCCCTGGCTAAACCCCCTCACTTGCCCTCCTCCACTGGTTTCCTCCCCCCCCACACACACAATTTGCATCTGTGCAGTTAACCCCCACCCCTCAGTTTCCCATTGTCAAAATCTCACCGACTCTGCTCTCCTGGGTTTTCAAGGCAGCGTCCTGCCTCACTCGTCATCTCCTCATGCTGGTAAGGCACGATTCAGCGCTTCGCACCTTGCTGTTGTTGGGTGGTCTCCCCTCAGCCCTGGCTGGGTTGAGTCTTCCCTCAACCGCTCTCCTCGCTGTTTGACAGCCTCTGACTGGTTGGCTTACCTTGGCTCGTGGCTTTTGCCCTGTACCTCATGCCTCACTTCGTTGCTGCTGGCTGCCCTGCCCTCAGCCCTGAGTCCAGAAACCTGCTGGCTACACCTTTTTTGCAAATGTAAAACACAGAATCTTTTGCCTTTGCCTCTCTCCTTCCTTGCCTAGTTGCTTCTCATTTCTCACGCTTCAATGTTCGGACCAGTCTGTTTTTCCACTTTAAGGGGACTGGACCAAAGTCTGATGTTGCTGTACTTTGCATGCTTACCAGAAAATGCTGTATTGTTAGGCTCTGATTGCTGCACACCCCAACTGGCATGCCCCCTTCCCCCTCCCCGATTGGTCAAAGCCCTGTGCCAAGGCAGGGTGTGCTTCATTGTAAATCTGCCTCTGCCTGTCCCAGCCGGTGTAGGAGGCATTGGCTTCAAACTCGGTGTGGCAGCCTCTGTGGCACACTTAGCTGGATTGACTCAGGTATCTGAAACAGATGACGGTGGTTCCTGATATACATGGCGTCATCCGAGGTGACGAGTTGGAGCGGAGAGGAATGATCATTGTGAATATTTCACCCTTGGTGACAGTTCAACACTTCCACAGTAGAATGCATCCAGAGCTTCAAGGTTTTGATTCATCTCCAGTTCATTCACTTTGTTTCCATGCTGAGCTTTGGAGAGTTAGCTGGCTGCATTGTCTTGTGATAGTAGCTGGATAAAATGCTCTTTCAGAGAGTCGATGCAGTGTGTTTCTATGAAAGCAAGTGCTTTTTCTCTGTGGGTGCTGGCCACTGCAGCTTAAGCAGTGTGTTTTGTTTGGCAATAATTAGCATGTTGTTAAAAATATGCTTACACGTGAATGGAGACAACCCAACACTTTATCCAACATGCAAATACTTCATTTTGAGCCTTTCCTTGGTCTTGCCATTTCTTGGTTTGATACTGCTATTGCACAGCTTTTGATATAATATCTAATAATGAGTTCTGATGGCCTTACCACTTGATCAACTACAAAATCCAGGCCAATGTAGCATTGTTATTTGAAGTTCCCATCGAATGAGATGAGAATTTTTTTGCTCTGACGATAATTAGTTTGTAGAACTCTCTTCACCAGACAGGGTAATTGAATATTTTTAAGGCTGGGTTAGGTAGATTCTTGGTTGACAGAAGTCGTGGACATAGAAATTTGGGGGGTGAGTAGGCTACTTGGCTCTTCAAGCCTCCCCCTCCATTCATGGCTGATCCGATTGTTTAAAGTTTATTAGTTCACAAGTAAGCTTACATGAAGTTACTGTGAAAATCTCCTCAAAATTGTAACCTCATCGCCACATTCCCCTGACCTTTCACTCTCCCTCTTAATAATCAAGAATCTATCTACCTCTGCCTTAAATATATTGAAAAATTCTGCCTCCGCTGCCTTTTGAGGAAGAGCGATCCAAAGACTCACAACTCTCAGAACAATTAATCTTCACCTGTCTTAAATGGGCGACCCTCATTTTTAAACAATGACCCCTAATGAAACACCTCACTTTTATTGAAATTTATATGATTTTTAAAAGTTTAGTGTGCACATACAAGGATTTGGTAGTGAATTTTGCTTGATAAAGCAAGAGTGCAATAGTAGGATGTATCCCTGCCTTGTACTATTTTCCTCAAGCCAGTTTTGCATCGCCTTAAGCAATATCAAAAGGAACCTGGAATGTTCCAATCAGATTAACAAATGTTTCTAAATCAGTTTCCTTGTCCCCTATTGGTGCCTTGATTTTTAAATTTTTTTCCCTTAACTTCACCAATTTCCATTCCTTGATGCTTTTTCAGTTTCCTGGTAACGTGAATTTCCTCATCTACCGTGAAAATTGTAAAATGGACACCTTCACTTCTGAGGTCGAGTTGTACCTCTTGATTATAATGTTTTTGGTTATGAAAAAACATAAGGATTCCATTTACCCCTTGGAATCTTAAACTTTAATGAGGTTTGTCCTGAACATTCTCTTCCCCATGTTAAGATTATCAGTACCAGATTTGTGCTCCCTTCAAAGTTAATAGGTCACCGTATAATACATTGAAAACTGTACACTGTACTCTTTGAGAATCCAAACAAGTATCCTAAACAAGTGTCTTTGTTCTTTTAAACTATGTGCTTCAAAATCTTGTTTTCCTTTTAGTTTTATGAGTTCTCAAACCGCTGGTGTGAATGAGCCATTCGCTAGTAAGTCCAGACTTCCTTAACGTATCATCTTGGTCTCTTTAATTGACAATTCGCTAAGATGTACATAACGTTTTGGTATATAAGTAGATCTGTAAAGTGCAAGTCGAGGAAGTATTCCAGAAGCTGGAGAAGCCAGTTAGGAGAAAGGATGGGAAAGGTAGGATTAGGGAACTGTGGATTACTAGAGATATAGAATACCTGGTTAGGAAGAAATGAGAGGCGTATGTCAGGTCTAAGCAGCTGGGAACGGAGAGAGTGTTGGAGGAATACAGAGAGAGTAGGAGGGATCTCAAACGGGGAGTTAGGAGAGCAAAGAGGGGGTATGAGATGGCTTTGGCAGGTAGGGTTAAGGAGAATCCAAAGGCGTTTTACTCCTATCTTAAGGACAAAAGGGTGGCTAGGGGTAAAATCGGTCCTCTCGGGGACAAACGTGGGGAATTGTGCTTAGAGGCAGAGGGAATGGGGGAGATCCTGAATGAATACTTTGCGTCGGTATTCACGAAGGAGAGGGGCTTGATGTCTAGTACGGTCATTGAGGGAGCGGTAGACCGATTGAAAGATCTATTGATTACGAGGGAAGAAGTGTTAGGGCTCTTAGAGGGCATTAAAACAGATAAATCTCCGGGGCCTGATTGCATTTATCCTAGGCTGCTTAGTGAGGCAAGGGATGAGATTGCTGGGCCTCTGACGCAAATCTTTGTCTCTTCTTTGGACACAGGTGAGGTCCCAGAGGACTGGAGGATAGCGAACGTGATACCGTTGTTTAAAAAGGGTAGGAGGGATAGCCCGGGTAACTATAGGCCGGTGAGCTTAACATCAGTGGTAGGTAAGTTGATGGAGAGGATTCTTAGGGATAGGATGTATGCGCACTTGGAGCGTTGCGATCTGATTAAGGATATGCAGCATGGCTTTGTCAAGGGGAAGTCTTGCCTTACGAATCTGGTAGAATTCTTTGAGGAGGTGACAAAAACGGTTGACGAAGGACGAGCCGTTGATGTCGTCTATATGGATTTCAGTAAGGCGTTTGACAAAGTCCCTCATGGTAGGTTGGAACAGAAGATTAAAATTCATGGGATATGTGGTCAGGTATCTAGATGGGTAGAGAACTGGCTTGCAAAGAGGAGTCAGAGAGTAGTTGTGGAGGGGTCTTTTTCTAGCTGGAGGTCTGTCACTAGTGGTGTGGTTTCCTCCTGCACCCCAGGGATGTGCTGTTGGGCTGATTGGCAGGAATAAATTGTCCCTAAATCAGTTTCCCTCAATCTGGATGGCCATAAAACATTAGATAGGGGTCATGGGTAGAGAGGTGGACTGGTGGTGTTGAGATGGCGGCACGGGCTCGTTGGGCTGAAGGGCCTGTTTCCCGGGCTGATTTTGTTCTTTGTTCCACTTGTGTCCGGTTTGGTTCAATGCACTCAAAGACATGGATGTACCGGCAAGTGTTAACGAAAGGCAATGAAATTCAAATTAAGCTTTAAATTAACGAGTTGTAAACTAGGAAACTTCATCTGTCTCATTGGAAGAAAACAATTCAAATGAGAATTGGGACTAAAGAGTTTGAAATCATAAAGTGAATTGAAGTGGTAGAACATAAGAACCTGAAGCAGAGTAGGCCATCTGGCCCCTCCAGCCTGCTCCACCATTCAATACGATCATGGCTGATCCTTTTGTAGACTCAGCTCCATTTACCCACCTGCTCCCCATAACTTCTAATTCCTTTACTGTTCAAAAATGTATCTATGCTTGCCTTAAAAACATTCAATGAGGCAGCCTCAACTGTTTCGCTGGGCAGGAAATTCCTCACATTCACAAGCCTTTGGGTGAAGAAGTCCTTCCTCAACTCAGTCCTAAATCTGCTTCCCCTTATTTTGAGGCTATGCCCCCTAGTTCTAGCTTCACCTGCCTGTGGAAACAACTTCCCTGCTTCTATCTTATCTATTCCCTTTGTAATCTTATATGCTTCTATAAGATCTCCCCTCATTCTTCTGAATTCCAATCAGTATAGCCCCAGTCTACTCAGTCTCTCCTCATAAGTCAATCCTCTCAACTGAAGAATCAACCTAGTGAATCTCCTCTGCACCCCCTCCAGTGCCAGTATATCCTTTAAGTAAAGAGACCAAAACTGTACAAAGTATTCCATGTGTGGCCTTACCAGCACCTTACAGAGCTGCAACATAACCTCCCTGTTTTTAAACTCCATTCCTTCCCCAATGAAGGACAAAATTCCATTTGCCTTCTTAATTACCTGCTGCACCATAAAACCAGCCTTTTGTGATGCATGCCCAAGAACATCCAGGTCCCTCTGCACAGCAGCATGCTGCAATTTTTAAGCTTTTTTGTTGGACAGGAACTTGATTATAAACAAATGTATCAGTGAGCTACATGTAATTTAAGGAACTACTAATTTGCTTTTAAATAATGAAATAGCTATCACAAATCACAATGAATATAGATCAAAGAGAACCATTCAAAAAGCAGATAGATTCCTTTAATAGGGAGCAAATAGGTTTACTTTACTATGAAAGACAGGAGAGAAAGCATAATTTCTGGTTGTATCACAGCTTGGTATGGCTCCTGCTCTGCCCAAGACTGCAAGGAACTACGAAAGGCAGTGAATGTACCCCAATTCATCATGCAAATCAGCCTCCCATGCATTTACTCTTCCCGCTGCCTCAGCAAAACAGCCAGTATAATTAAGGACCCCACGCACCCCAGACATTCTCTCCTCCACCTCTTCTGTCGGAAAAAGATACAAAAGTCTGAGGTCATGTACCAACTGACCTGAGAACAAGTTCTTCCCTGTTGCTGTCAGACTTTTGGACTTACCTTGCATTAAGTTGATCTTTCCCTACACCTTAGCTAGGGACGTGATACTACATTCTGCACTCTCTGTCGTTTCCTTCTCCACGAACGGTACGTTTTGTCTGTATACAGTGCCAGAAACAATACTTCTCACTTTGTTAATACGTGAGACAATAAATTAAATCAAAGAAATAAGTCCAAAAATGGGATGACAGGCTGAACAAAACTTAGTGAAGAACTCGTATAAGACATCAGAGCAGAAGTAGGCCATTTGGCCCATCAAGTATGTTCCACCTTTCAATGAGATTGTAACTGGTCTGATAACCCTGAACTCCACTTTACCTGTCTTATCCCTATAACTGTTGTTTTGCTTATTGATAGAAAAAAAATCAGTCTATCTCAACGTGAAGATTGATGCAACGTATTTATTTAACTCCTCTGCCATTTCCTGGTTCCCTATTATTTCCCCTGTCTCATTTGCTAAGGAGGTCAATGTTCACTTTGGCCTCTTGCTATGATCCCAGTTGTGCTATAATTGTACAGAAAAAAAATCAACCAGAACTGAGCTCTGGTTCAAAACACCAAAACGTTTAGTACTTTTTATAAAATGTATGGAACAGAGTGGCAGGACCACTAATTAGTCTTAGCAACAAGAAAACAAAAATTATTAAACATGAAAAATTGGATCATGATGTAATGGTCAGGGGACACCAGCAGGGAGCCTTTAGTGAGGTTCATGACTGGCATTATGCTGCTGGCTTCTCAGGTGGGAATAAGTCCCACCCTCTACTTACCAGAAGTAATCATGCTGAGGCACTCTGCATTGCTTAGAGTGTTGGAGATTCATTCTGGTAAGTATGCCCAAAGAAACAGGCAGGAAATACTCTCGTTTTCCCCCCCATTGGGCACTTAATTTTTTTTCCCTGAGAATCCTAGCCAATAATCCTTTACTCTCCCCTTAGTTTAACAAATACTGATTTTGAGATTAGCACAAATTACATTTTAGGCTACACAAAGTATCTTTAAGCACACAGATTGGCTGTGTCAAATACACACTCCATTCTGAATCTAAGTTAGTGTCCGTATTTATTTCTCTTCAGAATTCACCCAAAGTGTTCAAAAAAGATTGTGAAGGGAAAAGAAAAGAAGCTGGGATGATGGTATTGATTAGGAGGGGACAAGGTCAGAATATACTTAGTTTTGTTTTGAGTTGAGAAGCAACAATTATACTAGTGAATTCCAATGCCCTCTGAATATGGGACAAAATTGAGAAAATCTGCAGGAAATTTGCAGAGATTTGAAATAGTGGTGGTAATGGAAATAATCAATGATTTCAAAAGAGAAGTGGTTTATACGTGCTCTAGTTGTGAACCCAACTCTCCACTCACCTGATGAAGGAGCAGCGCTCCAAAAGCTCATGATACCAAATAAACCTGTTGGACTTTAACCTGCTGTTGTGAGACTTCTTACTGTGCCCAACCCGGTCCAATGCTGGCATCTCCACATCAAAAGTGGATAGATACTTAGGGGAGATAACTAAGGGCTACAGGATAGGGTAGGGGAATGGGACTGCAAGGCTGACATGATGGGTCAAATGGCTTCCCTCTGATTACACTTGGTGAAAGCTGTGTTGTGCAGTTACCGCTTTATATACACCACTTCCCAATGATTTGATTTAATTTATTTCATTTATTGTCACATCTATCAGGATACAGTGAAAAGTTTGTTTCTTGTATGCTGTACAGACAAAACGTATTGTTCAGGATGTTCATCATAAAGCACAAATTATAGTTTTTTATGTTTCAGGAGAATGTTTTAAAGTTCATCTTTTTTCTGCAGGTGGTTGGTAAGTCTGGAAGTCAACTGATAAAAAAGGTTGAAATGAGTAATTGTCTTTTAGAGCAAACCAAATAAACCAACTCAAATAAACTCAAGGACAAAGTAAAAGAGGCAGCTCCCCAAAAGGAGGGAGAACAGCCTGAACAGAAATAAAGTACAAAGGAAACTTAAAACATCATATCAAAATGTGATTATCGGGATCTATAATGCACCTCAGCCCCTGCGGTGCTCAACGGGCACAGAAGGTGACTCATTTCAACCTTGCAAGTGGTTAAATAGAGTTAATGGACTTTTGTTTACTTAAATTCCCAAGAGATTTTAGATTAAAATGATTGACAGAGTTATGTGATATTGTGGTTTGCATCCAGTCCTTGATCCGTGGGAGAGAAAAACAGGCTTTTACAGAAAGGAGTTGGACATCTCTGGTCGAATGAGAGAATTTAACAGGCATCTAAATCGCTCTGAAAACTATTAAGGTTATCTACATTCATATCAAGCACATTTACGATTGCTAACTATATTTAAAGTGGGTTTTAAGTCTGTATGAAGATTGTTGCTTGTTTGGAACTGTAACAATGATATATATTAGAAAATAGAGTTTTTCATGTTTAAAGATTGTTCAACTGTTAAATTGCTTCATTTTGTTGGAGTTGTAGTTAATCTTTTGTTTTGCTTTTAAAAAGTCCCAAACTTGGTAGTGGAATTACTCCTGGAATGAAGAGGCCGCCTCAAGATAAGGGCGGGGGGGGGTGCAGTTTAGAACAGAGTTGAGGAGGAACTTCTTCACTCAAAGGGTGGTGAATCTCTGCAATTCTCTGCCCGTTGAAGTGGTTGAGGCTTCATCGCTAAATATATTTAAGACGTGGGTAGATAGGTTTTTGATAAGAGAGGGGATTAAGGGTTTTGGGGAGAAGGCAGGAAAGTGGAACTGAGCCACTTCAGATCAGCCATGATCTTATTGAACGGCGGGGCAGGCTCGAAGGACTAGATGGCCTACTCCTGCTCCTATTTCTTATGTTCTTAAGCATCATTTCCTCACATTTATTCCAAAATAGAATAATTGCTGTGGTACAGTCTGGCTTCATAATATACCTTGGGCTTCTAGTCCAGGACCCTAATACCAGGCAGTTTTTCATAACTTTTCTAGTCAACACACTTATGAGTATTGTAAACATATAAGTGGGTGGGAAGCTCATTATTATTAAAGAGAAATTGAAGAGGTGAAAATTACTTTAATTGGAGTTTGTAACATTCTTAAACCCAAATGAGTTTCATCGTTAATACTGAACTGCGAGAATATTTCATTTCTTCACGTCCACAGATCCGAGTATTTAAATAACCGGAGGCTAGTCGGCGCCGCGGAAGGAATTAAAGCGAACCTGAAACGCTCCTTTCAGTTTCTATTGAAACATGGCGGACAACGAGGCAGCAGCGAGCGGTGAAGACAGCAAACTGAGCAAAAAGTAGGTAACCCCGCTTCTGAGCGCCCTTTTCGCCTTCCAGGTAACGGCAGCGGATTCCCGATTCCAGTCAGATTCACCCCGGGACTGTCCCAACGATTAACAGTCCTTTCGCGCGTCCCTTTCTCTGCTCGTGCATTGCGTCAGTTTCGCGCGGTGCATGCTGGACTCTGTAGTTCTTTGCGGCAGCTGTGAAGGGGGAGTGATGCCCTGATGAACTACATGTCCCATGGCGCTCTGCGGATAGCGCTGTCTCTCGGTATCGATCACCCCCGCGAGTGCTTTCGCTTCTCTGGATGCGGCGGTGGTCCGTTATTGGGGTGCACGGGGGACACCAGGAAATGTCTCAGCATCTCAGTCTGGTCATTGTATAATCGGTTCTTCCGCTGAAACTGGGTCAAAAATCCCCTCGCTTATAGCAATAACTTCACATGATTTAGGGAGGCACCTCCCAAAGGCATTTTCGAGAGTGCGGCACTTTCAAAAAGCATATCATTTTCAAGTAAAACATTAAACCGGGATGTAGTTTGTATGAAATGATTGGCTTCGTCAAGATTCCCAGAAGTATCAGTTTTGACACCAAGTGGGACAGTGAATCACGACTTTACATCGGGTTGAACTTGCGGTTTAACAGCTTCAGAGTTTTCTTTGCCCTACATAAAGAAGAATCAGACTTTAGTGGGAAGAGTCAAAAAAATCTGAATTCAGTTGCGAGTTAAATTTATGTGCCCAATTAGTAGTAAATATATTGACCTAAATAAGCTGGACTTACAAAGAAAGATTAGCATTCTGATCGTATTTGTTCTGGTACTTTTACTAAAGTTTTTTTTAAGTTTATTAGTGTCACAATTAGGCTTACATTAACACTACAATGAAATTGCTTTGAAAATCCCCTAGTCGCTACACTCTGGCGCCTGTCCCTGTATACTGAAGGAGAGTTTAGTATAGCCAATGCATTGAACCAGCAGGTCTTTTGGACTGTGGAAGGAAACCAGGGCATCTGGAAGAAACCCATTCTGTAAATCTGTAAACTGTCCCAAATTATTGGCAAAATGCCTTTTTAGTTCTTACAGTCTTCTTCCTGTTTATGACCTTTGTACAAAGGACCGGATTTTGCTGTCAGCATGAGAATAAATAGCACAAGCCGTTAATTACTTTCACTTTTGCCCAGAGTCTTGGTGGAGATTTGAACGTTAACCTGCTGTGGTTTGAGAGCCGTTTCACCCAGACCTGGGCAAAAAGGGCAAACAACTATGTGCCTCCTTAACCAATCAGCTTGAAGAGTTATAAATGGGTAGTGCAGCATTTGCCAGGATGTGTGAGTTAAGAATATCAGAAAACAAAGAGCAGGAGATAGATTGGGCACAGAAAAATTGGACAAAATAAGTAATTCAAACCTGAAGAAATGACGATCCACACCTGTTAAAATTATCGCTCAGTTAGAGTGATGGTTCGGCAATAATACAGAATAAGCATGCCATTAAAAGGAGACTAACACTCATGGAAAAGCCCCAAATCTTTCTGACAAGTTTGATCCCTATCTAAGTGGTAAATATAGCACATTTGACTGCTTGTGGGCCTGCTGAAATCCTCTGTCAGGTTTACACTTTAATAATGGTGAGCATTGTTAACCCTTCCACTATTTCTACAGAAAAATCTGGCCTGTTCTTTAACCTGACAATTAGTGAAGATGCACATGCTTAAACCTTTATCCTAAATTTTACAGTAAAGTCTGTTTTACTGAAGTTCTATCTTGTATCTTTCTTTCCTTTGACCTACAATATTGTAACAACGGCTGAAAAGAATGATTTGAATCAGTTTAGAGGGTTACTTTACTGTAATTGGAATGAGCAAAGTAACCATGCTGATTGAATAGTCTGATTCTATCTATTTTGTCTTTCACTAGGTATTAAATGCTATGTAAATGGGACAACCCATTATGACAGTTCATTATGATGACCAACTGTCTCCGCAGGCTTCTTGGCCTGCAGGTCAGGGGTCACTGGGGAAAGGTGCTAATACAGAGCCTTGCTTCCTTTACTCTCTTCTCCAGAAGAGATTGCATAATGAAAAAAGGTTGGTGGTGCTTTGTTTCATGTTTAGACATTCTAAATTTGTTCAAATACCCAACCTTTTTTCATGCTAAACGAGCATTTGAATTGACCCAAACAAGAATTGGGAACTCACTGGCATGCTGAAGTAGAATAAAACTGATGATTTTTAATATAGTGGAACTTCTGCTGATTTTCAGAGCAGCGGGATAGCACTTCCTTACTGTGTACAGTCAGATGCCACTTTGAAGAAGGCCAAGTGTGCACTGACAGGCTTACTATCATAGAGACCCCACAGCTAATCTGGAGGGAAGTGGGATTTGTTGGGTTATGAGGAACTGGAGCAACAAGGATACAGCTTATAAATGGCTACTTAAAATGTGGCTCATTGAGTTTTCACTATTAAATTATCTCTATGTATCTGAGCATATGATTGGTTACAATACTATTATGTTTTGTTTTCACCTCAGCATACATATTCAGAATTGCATTTATTGACACTTCAATAGCGTACCAATTATTAGACTGAGGCAGATTTATCTCTGTGGTACTGGATGTAAAGCTTCACCTGGCTGGAGTACGTTCGGGAAAATTGAGCGGGTAGGAGGACTACATTCCTGAGGCACAGCCCACTTAAACTTCCCTCCCTAAAGAAGGCAGGCTGCTTTTCAGCTATGATCCTCTGCAATTTGCATTCCTTAGAGCTAAACGCAAATTTCTACAAACTCTTGTTTCACTTTCGTTTCTTATTCATGTCATTTGCTTTCTTTAATCCCTTTTGATGCTCACTTCCATTTAAAGGTTGCCCTTATTAAAACATATATTTGTTTGTAGATGTTCAGTATTAAAGTTTTTTGATTTGGATAATTTGTAGGTTTGCATTTTGTTTCTGAAAGTACTTTTGAATTTAAATTAATAGCAAATCTTAAAAAAAGATTGCTTTTGTTTTGCATCTCTGTGAAGCAAATGAATAATTACTGTGGAAAATCGACATGTTCTTTTCCTTTGTCTCCCACTCTTAATATGATGGTACCTTTCTTGCCCCTAGTTTCAAAGTATTTTAATGCTGTTTAAGAACAATAATTCCTTTTTAACTAAATCTGTCTAGCTGTCGTACTTGTAGAATTAATTTTATATTTCCATGTTCTAATTTTTGTAGCGAGCTGAAGAGGCGTATGAAAGCAGAGAAGAAAGCTGCCGAGAAGGAAATTAAAGCAAAAGAATTAGCTGAAAAGCAAGTGCTCGAAACCAAGAAAGTTGATGGAATTGACATAAGTGGAGATGAAGAAACCCTTGATCCTAATGTGAGTGCAAGGACTTTTGTAATGCAAATATCTGAGTATTGTGGTTCTAAGAATTTTGTGATTTTGGAAAGAACCAGGATGGGATGTGACTGTAGTATGAAAGACAATTTATTGCACTAAACAATTTGGTTAATGGTAATTGAAATGGTTGATTCATTTTCTTTTCGATTTCGACTGCCAGAGTATCCATTCATATCGCTCTACTTGCCTTCAATCCACCAACATGTCCATCCCCAAATCTGAATTCCTGCATCTTTACCCATTGGGCATCTTTCTTCTCCTTTTGGAGCACCATGGTACCTCTGCCTTCAGCCATCTGCTCTGAAAATCCCTTGCTAAATCTCTCTGGCTTCTCCTCTGTAAGATCATCCATAAAATCTGTTTCTTTGGCCGAACTTTTGATCATCACTGCTAATATTTGTTTCTTTGCTCTGAGTCCACTTTCATCTGGTTAAGAACATAAGAACATAAGAAATAGGAGCAGGAGTAGGCCATCTAGCCCTTCGAGCCTGCCCCGCCATTCAATAAGATCATGGCTGATCTGAAGTGGATCAGTTCCACTTTCCTGCTTTCTCCCCATAACCCTTAATTCCCGTGTCTATCAAAAACCTATCTACCCGTGACTTAAATATATTTAGCGAGGTAGCCTCCACCACTTCAACGGGCAGAGAATTCCAGAGATTCACCACCCTTTGAGTGAAGAAGTTTCTCCCCAACTCTGATCTAAACTGCCTCCCCCCCTTATCTTGAGGCTGTGCCCTCTAGTCCTGCTATCCTTTCTAAGCGGGAAGAATCTCTCCACCTCTACCCTATCCATCCCCTTCATTATCTTATACGTCTCTATAAGATCCCCCCTCATCCTTCTAAACTCCAACGAGTACAGACCCAGTCTATTTAGTCTCTCTTCACAGTCCAACCCCCTCATCTCCGGATCAGCCTAGTGAACCTCCTCTGCACTCCCTCCAAGGCCAATATATCCTTCCGCAAGTGCGGCGACCAAAACTGCGCACAGTACTCCAGCTGCGGCCTCACCAGTACCCTGTACAGTTGCAGCAAGACCTCCCTGCTTTTATATTCTATCCCCTTCGCTATAAAGGCCAACATTCCATTCGCCTTCTTGATCACCTGCTGCACCTGCAGACTGGGTTTTTGTGACCCGTGCACAAGGACCCCCAGGTCCCTCTGCACCGTAGCATGCCTCAGCTTTTCGCCTTTCAAATAATAATCTCTCCAACTATTATTTCTGCCAAAGTGGATAACCTCACACTTGCTAACATTATACTCCATCTGCCAGGTCCTCGCCCACTCGCTTAGCCTATCCAGATCCCTCTGTAGACTTTCCACACCCTCCACGCAATTTGCTTTTCCACTCATCTTCGTATCATCAGCAAATTTCGTCACCCTACACTCAGCCCCCTCCTCCAGATCATGTATATAAATGGTACACAGTTGAGGCCCTAGCACCGATCCCTGCGGCACTCCACTAGTCACCAACCACCAACCAGAATAGCACCCATTGATACCAACTCTCTGCTTCATATTAGACAGCCAATCCTCTATCCACGCTAACACCTTACCCCCAACTCCATGCACCCTAACCTTTTGTAGCAACCTTTTATGTTAATAAGGAAAGCCTTGTGGCATTTTTCCACATTAGAGTATATTTTATTTAAAATATGTTGACCATGTTTAATACTCTTCCTTTTCAGCAATACTACAGAATTCGGACACAGGCCATCCAACATCTGAAGGAGACTAATGAGAATCCATATCCTCATAAATTCCATGTCGATATATCCTTAACAGAGTTCATTGAAAAGTATAGCAATCTGCAGCCTGGTGACCATCTCTGTGATATTATCTTGTCTGTAGCAGGTAAGATCTTTTCAAATCTACACCTTTTGCATTTATATTTTACTTTTCTTCAAATAAACTTTTGTCAAAATTGAAGTGGAATATGATTTGAGACAGTCACACACTAAAGTATACCTAACCGTAATCACCAGCCTAATTTTAATGAGACGATTTCAACATTAAAAATGAAAAGAACAAGGAGGAGTGTGAATATAATCTAAATTATGTACTTTGAAAGTGGATGCAGGAATAAAAACCTTGTGGGGGGATGACAGTGGAAATGATCTAGGTACACAATGATTTACATACACGAGTCTTGCAGGACAAATTGACTTTTGGATATATTATAGAATCGCTGCAGTGCCGAAGGAGGCGATTTGGCCTATTGAGTCTGCACCAACTCTCTGAAAGAGTATCTGACCCAGGCCTTATCCATGTAACCCCATTAATCCCCCCAAGACTAGGGGGGAAATTTAGCATGGCCAATCCACCTAACCTGCACATTTTTGGACTGTGGGTAGAAATTCATGCAGAAACTAGGAGAATGTGCAAACCCGACACACAGTCACCCTAGGCTGGAGTTGAACTGTGGCACTGCGTTAAGTGTACGGGTATCCTTGGCTTTATGAATAAAGGCAAAAGAACATAAGAAATAGGAGCAGGAGTAGGCCATCTGGCCCTTCGAGCCTGCCCCGCCATTCAATAAGATCATGGCTGATCTGTCGTGGCTCAGTTCCACATTCCCGCCCTCTCCCCATAACCCTTAATCCCCTCTCTTATCAAAAACCCATCAACCCGCGTCTTAAAAATATTTAGCGAGGCAGCCTCCACCACCTCAACGGGCAGAGAATTCCAGAGATTCACCACCCTTTGAGTGAAGAAGTTCCTCCTCAACTCCATTCTAAACCGCCCCCCCCCCCCCTTTATCTTGAAGCTGTGCCCTAGTCCTACTGTCCTTTCTGAGCGGGAAGAGCCTCTCCACCTCTATCCTATCCATCCCATTCACCATCTTATACGTCTCAATGAGATCTCCCCTCATTCTTCTAAACTCCAACGAGTACAAGCCTAGTTTATTCAGCCTCTCCTCATAGCTCAACCCCCTCAACTCCGGCATCAGCCTAGTAAACCTCCTCTGCACTCCCTCCAAGGCCAAAATATCCTTGCGTAAGTACGGCGCCCAAAACTGCACACAGTACTCCAGCTGCGGTCTCACCAATGCCCTATACAGCCGCAGCAAGACCTCCCTACTTTTATATTCAATCCCCCTCGCTATGAAGGCCAGCATCCCATTAGCCTTCCTGACCACCTGCTGTACCTGCAAGCTGGGTTTTTGCGACTCATGCACAAGGACCCCGAGGTCCCTCTGCACTGTCGCCTGCTGCAGTTTTTCTCCACGTAAGTAATAATCCTTCCTACCATTATTCCTACCAAAGTGGACCACCTCGCACTTGCCAACATTAAATTCCATTTGCCAGTTCCTGGCCCATTCGCCCAGCCTATCTAGCTCCTTCTGTAGACTCTCCACACCCTCCGCGCAATTTGCCGTTCCACCAATCTTGGTGTCATCAGCAAATTTCGACACCATACACTCGGTTCCCTCCTCCAGATCATCTATATAAATGGTAAATAGCTGAGGCCCCAGCACCGACCCCTGGGGCACTCCACTTGTCACCAACCGCCAATCCGAATAGCACCCATTGACCCCCACTCTCTGCCTCCTATTTGACAACCAGTCCTCTATCCACGCTAACACCCTACCCCCAACTCCATGTCCCCTGACCTTCTGCAATAACCTCTTGTGAGGTACCTTGTCAAACGCCTTCTGAAAATCAAGAAAGACCACATCCACCGGCTCTCCTCTATCCACCGCCCTAGACACATCCTCATAGAACTCCAGTAAATTTGTCAGACACGACTTCCCCTTAACGAAACCGTGCTGTGTTTGCTCTATCAAGCAATTCCCCTCAAGATGCCTCGCTATTTCCTCCTTGATGACGGATTCTAACATTTTACCTACAACAGACGTTAAACTAACCGGCCTATAATTCCCCGCCTTTTGCCTGGCACCCTTCTTAAACAACGGCGTAACATTAGCCGTTTTCCAATCTTCCGGCACTTCCCCGGAATCCAGCGACGTCTGGAAAATAACCACCAAGGCATCCGCTATCACCTCCGCCATTTCTTTCAGAACCCTCGGATGCATTCCATCCGGTCCTGGGGACTTGTCCACAATCAGCCCCTCCAGTCTGTCGAGCTTGTCAGTCTGTCCAGTCTGTCGGCATAAAGTATAAAAGCAGGCAAATTCTGATAAACATTTGCGAAATACTGGTTAAACCTCTGCTATTGTGCCTATTTGCTTTGATTTTATTATTGTCACATGTATTGGTATACAGTGAAAAAATTGTTTCTTGTGCACTATACAAAGCATACTGTACATAGGGAAGGAAAGGAGACAATGCAGAATGTAGTGTTACGGTCGTAGCTAGGGTGTACAGAAAGATCAACTTAATGCAAGGTAGGTCCATTCAAAAGTCTGATGGCAGAAGGGAAGGAGCTGTTCTATTTCTGGGGCCCCCAAGTTTGAGAAAGTGTGTCAAGTTTTTGGGGAGATTTTTTATAACGGTATTAGCTATGCAGAGTTTGGGAAAGCTGAGATTGGTCTCCTTGGAGCAAAGAAGGTTGAGGAGATTTAGTAGAAAAGCTTAAAATTGATTACTTCTGATGGAGCAAATAGGGAAAACCTGTTTCATTAGCTGGAGGGTCAGTAACCAGAGGACACATAATAAGTAGCAAAAAGCCAGATATGAATTGTTATGATCTGGGATGCATTGCCTGAAAGGGTAGTAGAAAGATTCAATGGTAACTTACAAAGAAGAAGTGAATATGTTCATAAAAGGAACATCTATGGGGTTATGGGGAAAGAACAAAGGAATGGAACGGATTGGATAAATTGGCATGGCTAATGCTTGACCAAGATTGGGAGCTAAACATTCCTAGCCACAGGATCTTTAGAAATTATAGGGAAATTGCAAAAGAGAGGGAATATATTTATTGATAAGAGACACAGTTAACATAAAACAAATAATTTACAGGAAGGGTCTTTGGACTGTTGAAGCAACAAAGTAATTTGATTATTGGTAACAGGGTTTACCTGTCAGATGGAGAATTCAGGACCCTGGCATTGCCTCCATTGGGTGAGGACCATCCAAATTAAATGCTTATTAACTGGCCAGTGGCAGGCCTTCCACAAGATTTGGTAATCTGAATGCTACCAACCAGAGGTTGGCAGCCCTCTATTGCCTGGCTGCATCACCAGAAAGAGTGATAGCTGCCAGTAATGTAACATCCAAAGTCCCAGGACTGCTGAGGGATGCATACCACAGATGATTGAGGGCAGGGAAAGATTGGTGGCTATGCTAACTAGGGGGTTCTGAAGAAAGGCCAGAGCATGGCTCTCTGTTAGACTGCTTTTCCAACGCTGGGTCCCTCGATCAGGTGGTTTTCCTGGCACTACCGGCTGATCACCAGCAGTGGTAAGATGAGGGAATTAATTGCATGCATGTATATGCGCGTGCTTGTATAGACACGTGCTTGCATGTCAGTTTTACACACATAGTAATGATTCGCTTCACGATGGTTAAAAAAAATTAAGAATTACTATTAGTTTAAATTCAAACGTACTTTCAGGAATGAAATGCAAACCTACAACATGTCCAAATCAAAAATACTTTTAAGATTGAACACCTACGTACAATAAGTTTAAAAATTGGTAACTTTTAATTGGATGTACACCGTGAATATCAAAAGGGATTAAAGAAAGCAAATGACACGATGAAGAAGAAATGAAAGTGAAACAAGAGTTTGTAGAAATTTGAGATTAGCTCCAAGGAATACAAATTGCAGAGGATCAATGAAAAGCAGCCTGCCTACTTTAGGGAGAGAAATTTAAGCGGGCTGTGCCACAGAAATGTAGTCCTCCTACCCACTCAATTTTCCCGAATGCGCTGCAGCCAGGTGAAGATTTATATCCATGCACTGCAGAGATAAATCTGCCTCTGTCTAGTTGGTACGCTATTGATGCGTCAATAAATGCAATTCTGCATTGAATGTGACAATAAGTTTGCTGAGGTGAAATCAAAATACAACAGTATTACAATGAATCACATATTCAGATATAGAGCTAATTTAATAGTGAAAACACGATGAGCCACAGTTTAAGTAGCCATTTATAAACTGTCTCTTTGTTTCTCCAGTTCCTCACAACTCAACAAATCTCACTCCCTCCAGGTTAGCTGTGGGGTGCGGGAAAGTGGAACTGAGCCACGACAGATCAGCCATGATCTTATTGAATGGCGGGGCAGGCTCGAAGGGCTAGATGGCCTACTCCTGCTCCTATTTCTTATGTTCTTATGTTCTTATCAATGCACAGTTCGCCACCTTCAAAATGGCATCAGGCTGTACAGAGGAAACTAGATGCCACTGTAGTCCAGCTGCTCTGAAAATCAGCAACAGTTCCACTATATTAAAAATCAACAGTTTTATTCTACTTCAGCATGCCAATAAGGTCCCAGTTCTTGTTTGGATCAATTCAAATTGTTGCTTGTTTAGCATGAAAAAAGGTTGGGTATTTGAACAAGTTTAGAATGTCTAAACATAAAACAAAGCACCACCAACCTATTTTTATTATCCAATCTCTTCTGGAGAAGAGGAGTAAAAGGTGCAAGGCTCTGTATTGGTACCTTTCCCCAGTAACCCCTGATCTGCAGGCCAAGAAGCCTGTGGAGACAGTTGGTCATCATAATGAGCTGTCATTGTGGGTTGTCCCATTTACATAGCATTTAACACTGAGTGAAAGACAAAATTGCAGTGAAGTGAGCCTCTAAACTCTGATTCAAAGCATTATTTTCAGCTTCGTTACAATAGGCTCTAGGTGAGAGGGGCAAGGTATAACTCAGATATCAGAGGGACGTTTTTTACACAGAGGGTGGTGGGGGCGTGGAATGCACTGCCAAGTAGGGTGGTGGAGGTGGACACGCTGGGATCGTTTAAGACTTACCTGGATAGTCACATGAGCAGACTGGGAATGGAGGAATACAAGCGAATTGTCTCGTTGGACCAATGAGCGGCACAGGCTTGGAGGGCCGAAGGGCCTGTTTCCGGTGCTGTACTGTTCTCTGGTCTTTGCTCATGAATCAGTTTGATTGTCATTGACTGCTAATTGAAACTCACTAACTCAACCACAAAATTCATCTCTCCAACTTTGCACACTTTGTTACTTTATGATGATTATCCAGTATTGCTTCTCCAATTTTAAATGTAAACAGAATTGACTTCCGTTTCACTTTCTCTACACAGTAAGTTCTGTTGCAAAAAAAATCTTCATTTAACACGGCACCCGTTTCTACAGATTTAAATTTAGGAAATTATATTGAAGCTAATTGCAATACTTGCTCTCTTTCCTAGGTCGTGTCCATGCTAAACGAGCCTCTGGTGCCAAACTAATTTTCTATGACCTCAGAGGTGAAGGAGTCAAACTACAAGTTATGGCTAATTCCACGTAAGTTGGGGTGCAGATACTACTTATTGGGGGAATCGAATGTTCTATTTAATTACATTTATTCTTTACATACACGAGATAATCTAAATAAAAGTAAGTCTTGTCCATTATTTCCTAAGCAAGTGTTCCAAGTGCAGGTATATTCTCATTGAATTAAGTTCCAGATTGGAGTGAACTGTTCTCTAAAAGTGGGTCCATTTCACAAATCATAGAATCCCAACAGTGCAGAAGGAGGCCACAGGCCCATCGACTCTGCACTGACCACAATCCCACGTGTTTACCTTACTAATCTTCTGATACAAGGGTCAATTTAGCATGGCCAATCCACCTGATCCGCCCATCTTTGGACTGTGGGAGGAAACCAGAACGTTAGGAGGAAATCCATTCAGACATGGGGAGAACGTGTAAGCTCCACACAGACAGTGACTCACAGCTGGAATTGAACCCGGGTTGCTGGCACTGTGAGGCAATGTTAACCATTGCGCCGCGCCGAAAGTTTTGTTTGAGTGTTGCAAAATCTTGCATTCAGTTTGTCTACTTCTGAAATTTAAAATTGCCAGTACCTTTACTTCTTAAAGTAGTTTTTTTATTTTGCTGTTTCTTAAATTACCACCAAAAGAGTGTGTCAAACTGAAGCTTGTCATTTTAATTCTTCTTTTAGCAGCCTCTACTTGGAGAATGCTTTTTAATGTTTACTGTAGGAATCAGGAAAATTATATGAATTTTTTAAGTGTGCAACTCCTGAGTTTTTTGATAATTATTTTAGAAATTACAAATCTGAAGAGGAATTTGTTAAGATAAACAATAAACTGCGCCGTGGTGATATTATTGGAGTGCAAGGAAACCCAGGAAAGACCAAAAAGGGAGAGCTGAGTATAATCCCCAAAGAAATGATGCTTCTATCTCCTTGCCTGCACATGCTGCCTCACTTACACTTTGGACTCCGCGACAAGGTAAATGCATTGTTCAAATGGAAATGGCTTCAGAGTGTTAAAGTCAAAACGATTAATGATTCGTACTCTGAGTAAAACCATTATATTTCCTTTTAACAAATTAGGATCATGTAATTAATTGTAAGTATTGTATAGAACATAGAACACTACAGCACAAACAGGCCCTTCGGCCCCCAAGTTTTGCCGATCACATCCATACCTACCAGGCCATAGAACTATCTGTAACTCCCAATCCCATTAAATCCCATGTACTCATCCAGAAGTCTTTTAAAAGACCCCAGCGAGTTCGCCTCTACCACCACCGACGGCAGCCGATTCCACTCACTCACCACCCTCTGAGTGAAAAACTTACCCCTAATATCTCCTCTGTACTTGCTTCCCAGCACCTTAAACCTGTGTCCTCTCGTAGTGACCATTTCAGCCCTGGGAAATAGCCTCTGAGAATCCACCCTATCTATTCCTCTCAACGTCTTATAAACCTCTGTCAGTCGCCTCTCAACCTTCGTCTCTCCAGGGAGAAGAGACCTGGCTCCCGTAACCTACCTTCATCAGGCATGCCTCCCAATCCAGGCAACATCCTTGTAAATCTCCTCTGCGCCCTCTCAATAGCTTCCACATCTTTCCTGCAGTGAGGCGACCAGAACTGCGCACAGTACTCCAAGTGGGGTCTGACAAGGGTCTTATAAAGTTGCAGCATTACCTCCCAACTCCTAAACTCAATCCCTCGATTAATGAAGGCCAGTACACCATACGCCTTCTTGACCACATCCTCCACCTGCGAGGCCGATTTAAGAGTCCTATGCACCCAGACCCCAAGATCTTTCTGCTCCTCAACACTGCTAAGACTCCTACCCTTGATATTGTACTCCTTCATCCCATTGGTCCTGCCAAAATGGATCACTACACATTTATCCGTGTTGAAGTCCATCTGCCACTTCTTTGCCCAGTCTTGCATCCTATGTATGTCACGCTGCAACTTCTGACATCCCTCCAGACTACCCACAACACCACCAACCTTTGTATCGTCGGCGAACTTACTAACCCATCCCTCCACTTCCTCATCCAGGTCATTTATGAAAGTGACAAACGGCAAGGGTCCTAGAACAGATCCCTGGGTCAGATCGAGGGTATAATCTAAACCCAAAATCTGTATTTCTCATTTTTGTTCAGTTTTAGAATTTTCAAACTCTACAGAATTCCAATTTGCTCCCATAACTTTCACCTAAAGTCTCCAAATCTCAACCTGTTATTTTATAATGTAGCATACAAAATTTCAGATGTTATTCCAAGAGTAAATAAATCCATCAGGGTGCACAATTATACATGCTAATTCACTGATGATGGTGAGTCTCATGTTCGAAGTATATTTATGCCCTCACCACGTGTCAGGAATGAATTTTTCACTTTCTTCAAAGAACATGTACCTGAAATTTTCATTCAGAAGCTGTTTTTAAAATTGCATTTCTGTTGGTTTCTACTCAGTGATAATTTCATATTTATGGTCATTCATTAGATCCTTAATTTTTTAGAATTCAATTCTTTTACAAGTCACAGTGTCGCTCATTATTATTTAGTAAAATCTAATGAGCTAGAAGAATTGCATCTTAACATTTGACCATATCTCAAGATCTTTAAAAGAAATGCAAAATCTCCACCTGCTGACAGCACTATACAGTCTGCTTTACCCAGAATGTTTAGATCTCCTCTTTGCAGTTTTTCTTCCAGCCCAGTGCCTGACCTTGCACCCAGCTTAAACTAGATATATCTTCACTATGCCTCGAGCATATTTATTTTTTGGTCTGTTTCATTTGTCTGGGGTATATGGTTCTGTTAAGCCTAGATCTTGATCAATCTATTTTGCCGAACCAAAAGAAATAACATTAACTGTAAATGGGTTCTTCCTAAAGTCAGGCAGTGGCCATAAAGTAGTGGGTCAAGACCTGGATGAATAATGCATGTATTGGATACCAAATTCTGTTACGCTGTACTCACAGCCAACTGTGTTTGAAACCCATGTATGGTTACTACTTATTTTATTAGCTTTAGCTTCATGGTGCTTCATTTTTAGGCAATTGCAATTTGCTCACATAATTTTCAGTTAAAGTCTCTTCTGGGCTTACCCAATCAATAGAAAGTACCAAGTGTGGGAAATCAGCCTAATGTTGCACCTGTGTTCCTCTTCCGTAGCAGTTTATTTTCAAATGTCAGGGAAGAAATTTCATATTCAGCTTCTTGGACAGTAGCAATCTTTTTGGGGGGCTTTTGGCATCTATGTTTATTCTTTCTTTCTTAACTTCTAACAGGAAACTAGATATCGTCAGAGGTATTTGGATCTGATTTTAAACAATGATGTGAGGCAGAAGTTCATCAACAGGGCCAAAATCATCACATATCTACGGACATTTTTAGATAATCTGGGATTTCTTGAGGCAAGTTGTATCATATTATTGAACATTGTAGATTTTTTTTAAAGTGAGTGTGCAACTGGACATTTTTAAGAAGTTATAGTAATGATATTTGTGATATTTAATACTTTTTATGTGTGTGCCTCAAAACTCTCAACCAGTGAGTTGAAAGAGAGTTTGCTTTTAAGGCATCCTTCCACATATGAAAGGTGATGGCACAGAGCAAACCAATTTAAGATTGAATGCCTTCAGATGGTGCACCTTGGCTGATGACTGAAGATGCCAATCCTTGAGGCAAATTCCTTTGTACTTTCTTATTCACAAATGTATCATACTATCAAATCACATATATTTGGTGGTTTTATCACAAGTGCCACACATTGAACTACAAAGTATGATTGTGCATTGCTGTTTTTGGTGCTGGCATCAGCTGTTAAGCTGCTGTAGCCATTGGCACATCAGCCCACAGGAAGTGTTGCTGTTTTCCGCTGTCTTCAGCTCCTGACTCCCAGGTCTTGTCATCAATTTCGAAGGCCTTCAATGTCATGCATGCAAGCATCCTTGAAGCGGAACTTTGGGTGATTTATTGGTCATCTGATTCTGGCTGCCCCACCATTCGGGAGTTCTTGTCTCGGGTTGATAAGTGCTAACAAACGGGAGCTCTCTTTTTGAGAGAAGTGCTGTTTTTGTGATTTTGGAATGCTAGGATATACCCATAATGCAATGCACCGCAAACAGTTAATTTGGTCATTGTCGAGCTTTTCTTGATCACCGAAGTCATCTGAGATTCACAGCCCTGTGGCAAGATGAAGGAACACACAGACCTAAACCATCAGCTTAACCCACAGGATAAGCTTGATATTCTATATATCTTTCGTGAGTTGGCCAAAGAAGGTACCTGCTTTCTTAGGGGGAAATAAGTTCTGCATCGATGACGGATTGTTCGCCACCATGGACCCGAGGCAGCAGAAATTGTGAATTTTTTACTTGCCGATTAAACTCCTTTTAAAGCATCTTTGTTCACCTTTGACAATCTGGTGTCTCTAGAACTGAAAGTGTGTGTGAAGTACTTCGGCAGACTTGATGAATATTTAACATATTTATTGTTAATACTGGATGTTTGCTGCGATTTATTTTCTTGTCTAAAGTGTTCTGTGAATATTATCAATTAAATGTAGTTTTAACTTTTGCATAATTTGTCTTTTAGTGGATTACCTACAGTACATTAGATTTTTCTTTATGGAATCAAGTATTATTCTTAATATATGTAAATTTAACTTTTTTTTAAACAGGTGGAAACGCCCATGATGAATATAATTCCTGGTGGGGCAGTTGCCAAGCCCTTCATTACACACCATAATGAGTTAGACATGGATTTGTACATGCGAATTGCTCCAGAGCTTTACCATAAGGTACAAGAACAGACAGTTTCTCTGGTGTGAAAAAAGATCAACATTTTTAGAACACCTTTCATGTTCTTGGGATGTCTTCCCGAAGCACTTCATAGCCAATAAAATAAGTCTGAAATGTAATTGTACCGTCTACAAGATGCACTACAGTAACTTGTAAAGAGCAAAAAAAACTTTGACTTCATCCTTAATTAATCTTGCTTGATGCATCTATCCATGGCAATATCATATGAGGTTTGAGATTGTTGCATTTCAGAGCTGTGTCTTTAGTTTAGGTTAAAATTAGACAAGAAAGATGGTTGTGTGACCTGTTTATAATTCTGCTGATGACAACGGCTTGGTTGTTAAAGGTTAATGAAGGGCCCAGTTGTTGCTGGGAGGAAGGCGTAAGATATTCACAACTGTAAACAAAGGTCAGACAGCAGTGCTAATGGTGGATAGACCGTTAGTTTCCAAGTTGTTAGGAACAATAGGTTTTGTAAATGGTTATACTTTAAACTGTTTATTTACTTCCAAGGCAGAATGAAGAAGTAGTCCAAAGGGGAAGTTCATTAGCATTTCTACCTGGATACAAGGCCCATGTGATTCGCTTTAACATGGATATGGGTTTTGAGATGAGAAGAGTCCATATAATGTCATTGTAGGATCAGTCGCAGGGTTTTCCTATACGTCCCAGATTTTCGTAAAATATCTCTGAATCTCACAAACAATGTCAGTTTGCAAGAATTTGAAAGAGATAAAGGCAGCAAGTCTCTATGGTTTGCCATGCAATAACACAAATGGAAGCTTATGCTCTAATTGAAGAGACTTGAGTTCAAAAGGATTTAAACAAGATTGGACGAAACATCTAACTTAACTACAGGAAGGAATCTCTAATTTAACCCTTGCTGTAAAGCTCAATTTTGGGATTAGAAGTTATTTTGAAGAGAAAGGTACTTAGTCCTGAAAAAGTTAGGGGGACGGATAGGAGAGTCAGAGGTAATGGTAGGGACTCAGGGCTGGTGTGTTGCCTCCCAGGGGCTGGGGTCTGGGATGTTTCAGAGAGGGTGTTCAGGACTCTTAAGGGTGAGGGGGATCAACCCCAAGTCATAGTTCATGTGGGGACGCATGACATAGGGAGGTTAAGGGAAGGGGATATTAAGCAGAAATTTATGGAGTTGGGGTGGAAACTTAAGGCCAAGTCGGACAGGGTGGTTATCTCGGGACTCTTGCCTGTGCCACGGGATAGTGTAGAGCGGAACAGAGAGAGGGAAAGTTTGAACTCGTGGCTGAGGGGATGGTGCAGGAGGGAGGGGTTCAGGTTCTTGAGCAATTGGGGCTCATTCTGGGGAAGGTGGGACCTCTACAGGAGTGATGGTCTACACCTGAATCAGAGGGGAACCAATATCTTGGGGGGAAAATTTGCTAAGGCTATGCAGGGGGGTTTAAACTGATTCGGAGGGGGGGTGGGATCCTGAGTAGCGGGGGTGAAAGTGAGGGGGGCATAGATGGGGACTGCAATGCACGGCATCGTGGGGCTGAAGCGGAGCAGGGTTTGAAATGTGTATACTTTAATGCGAGGAGTATTCGCAATAAAGTGGATGAACTTGCAGCGTGGATCAGTACCTGGGACTTTGATGTTGTGACCATTTCAGAGACATGGATAGAGCGGGGTCAGGAATGGTTGTTGCAGGTTCCAGGGTTCAAATGCTTCAGTAGGAGTAGAGAAGGAGGTAGAAGGGGAGGAGGGGTAGCATTATTAGTCAAGGATTGTATCACGGTGTCAGAGAGGAAGTTTGATGAGGACTTGTCTGTTGAGGTAGTATGGGCTGAGGTTAGAAATAGGAGAGGAGAGGTCACCCTGTTGGGAGTCTTTTATAGACCTCCTAAAAGTTCTGGAGAGGTTGAGGAAAGGATTGCGGAGACGATCCGGGATAGGAGTGAAAGTAATAGGGTAATTGTTATGGGGGACTTTAACTTTACTAATATTGATTGGAATAGCTATAGCTCTAGCTCATTAGAGGGGTCAGTTTTTGTACAAAGCGTGCAGGAAGGTTTCTTGACTCAGTATGTTGATAGGCCAACTAGAGGTGAGGCTATATTGGATTTGGTGCTGGGAAATGAGCCAGACCAGGTGCTAGACTTGGAAGTTGGGGTGCATTTTGGTGATAGTGACCACAATTCGGTTACGTTCACCTTAGTGATGGAAAGGGATAGGCATGAACCTCGGGTCAGTAGTTTTAGCTGGGGGAAGGGTAATTATGAGGCTATTAGGAGAGAATTAGGAAGCATAGGTTGGACTAGGAGACTACAGGGTCTCGGAACGTCCGAAATGTGGAGTTTTTTCAAGGAGCAGCTACTGCGAGTCCTTGATATGTATGTCCCTGTCAGGCAAGGAGGAATTGGTCGAGCTAGGGAACCGTGGTGCACTAGGAAAGTTGATTCGCTGATTAAAAAGAAAAACGAGGCTTATGTCCGGATGAGACTTGAGGGCTCAGGTAGTGCACTAGAAAGCTTTAGATTGGCCAGGAGGGAGTTAAAGAGTGAGGCCGCAGCTGGAGTACTGTGTGCAGTTTTGGGCGCCGTACTTACGCAAGGATATTTTGGCCTTGGAGGGAGTGCAGAGGAGGTTTACTAGGCTGACGCTGGAGTTGAGGGGATTGAGCTATGAGGAGAGGCTGAATAAACTAGACTTGTACTCGTTAGAGTTTAGAAGAATGAGGGGAGATCTCATTGAGACGTATAAGATGATGAATGGGATGGATAGGATAGAGGTGGAGAGACTCTTCCCGCTCAGAAAGGACAGTAGGACTAGGGGGCACAGCCTCAAGATAAAGGGGGGGCGGTTTAGAACGGAGTTGAGGAAGAACTTCTTCACTCAAAGGGTGGTGAATCTCTGGAATTCTCTGCCTGTTGAAGTGGTGGAGGCTACCTCGCTAAATATTTTTAAGAAGAGGGTTGATGGGTTTTTGATAAGAGAGGGGATTAAGGGTTATGGGGAGAGGGCGGGAATGTGGAACTGAGCCACGACAGATCAGCCATGATCTTATTGAATGGCGGGGCAGGCTCGAAGGGCCAGATGGCCTACTCCTGTTCCTATTTCTTATGTTTCTTATGTTCTTATGTTAAGAAGGGCTAAAAGAGGACATGAGAAGACTTTGGCTGATAGGATTAAGGAGAATCCTAAGGCGTTCTATAGGTATGTTAAGAACAAAAGGTTGGTTAGGGCAAGATTAGGGCCAGTTAGAGACAGCAGTGGGAATTTATGTGTGGAACCGGAAGAGATTGGAGAGGCATTGAACCAATATTTCTCTTCGGTGTTCACACAGGGGGACATAAATGTAGCTGTGGAGAACACTGGGTTACAGGGTTGTAAACTGGACAGTATTGCAGTTGATAAGGAGGATGTGCTAGATATTCTTGAGGGTTTGAAAATAGACAAGTCCCCTGGGCCGGACGGGATTTACCCTAGGATTCTCTGGGAGGCAAGGGAGGCGATTGCAGAGCCTCTGGCTCTGATCTTCAGGTCGTCGTTGGTCACCGGTATAGTGCCAGAAGATTGGAGGTTAGCGAATGTTGTCCCGTTGTTTAAGAAGGGGAACAGAGACTTCCCCGGGAATTATAGACCGGTGAGTCTTACTTCTGTTGTGGGCAAGGTTTTAGAAAAAATTATTAGAGATAGGATTTATAGTTATTTGGAGAGTGATGAATTGATTAGAGATAGTCAGCATGGTTTTGTGGAGGGTAGGTCGTGCCTTACTAACCTTATTGAGTTTTTTGAGAAAGTGACCAAAGAGTTGGATGGGGGTAAGGCAGTTGACGTGGTATATATGGACTTTAGTAAGGCGTTTGATAAGGTTCACCATGGAAGGCTTCTGCAGAAATTGCAGATGTATGGGATTGAGGGTGATCTAGGAAATTGGATTAGGAATTGGCTGGCGGATAGGAGACAGAGGGTGGTGGTTGAGGGTAAGTATTCAACATGGAGTTCAGTTACGAGTGGTGTGCCTCAGGGATCTGTTTTGGGGCCACTGCTGTTTGTAATTTTTATAAATGATCTGGATGAGGGTATAGTTGGGTGGATTAGTAAATTTGCTGATGACACCAAAGTCGGAGGTGTGGTAGATAGTGAGGAAGGGTGTCTTAGTCTACAGGGAGACTTGGACAAGTTGCAGAGCTGGGCCGAGAGGTGGAGGATGGAGTTTAATGCGGAAAAGTGTGAGGTAATTCACTTTGGCAGGAATAACGGATGTGTTGAGTATAGGGCTAACGGTAGGACTCTGAATAGTGTGGATGAACAGAGGGATCTAGGTGTATGTGTACATAGATCCCTGAAAGTTGGGAATCAAGTAGATAGGGTTGTTAGGAAGGCATACGGTGTCTTGGCGTTTATTGGTAGGGGGATTGAATTTAGGAGCCGCAGCGTCATGTTGCAACTGTACAAAACTCTGGTGCGGCCGCACTTGAAGTATTGTGTGCAGTTCTGGTCCCCACATTATAGGAAGGCTTTGGAGAGGGTGCAGAGGAGGTTTACCAGGATGTTGCCTGGTATGGAGGGGAGGTCCTATGAGGAGAGACTGAGGGATTTGAAGTTGTTTTCGTTAGAAAGAAGGCGGCTACGAGGGGACCTTATTGAAACATATAAGATGATTAGAGGTATAGATAGGGTGGACAGTGATAGCCTTTTTCCTCGGATGGAGAAAGCTAGCACGAGGGGGCATGGCTTTAAATTTAAGGGGTGGTAGTTAGGACGGATGTCAGGGGTAGGTTCTTTACCCAGAGGGTGGTGAGGGATTGGAATGCCCTGCCTGCTGCAGTTGTAAATGCGCCTAGTTTGGGGGCGTTTAAGAGATCCGTGGATAGGTTTATGGATGGTAAGGGTTTGGTTTAGGTTAGAGGGTCATTGTTTTTTAACTGGTCGGCGCAACATCGTGGGCCGAAGGGCCTGTTCTGCGCTGTAATGTTCTATGTTCTAAATCAGTTTGGTTCTGGTTGCTTAAGGGACCTGGTAAAGTGGGTGCACATTTTCAGTTAATTTAAATGAGAGATGGGGGAACCTTCCCTAATTCATAGAAATTGCCTCCTGAAGTAGTGTTCGGTCAATTTTGAGTATTTAAACAAGACTGGAAGATTTGCCTAGCTTTACCTAAAGGGGAGAATCTCCAACTTGTCTCTCACTATGAAAGTTAGTTTTGGGATTAGAAATTACCTGGCAAAGAAAGCCTCAAGAATCACTTTGATTCTGGGAAAATAGTATCTTGTGGAGGTGAAGTTCCCTCTTTATATTGAAAATGCCCGCACCATGTTGTGTGGCACCACCAGCTTGTTAAATGGGATAGATTCCGAACAGGTTTAGCTGCTCATCCTCGAACGGATTTTGACCTTTTCAGTCTTCCAGTGTATCAGAGCTTGCGTACATAATTTTTTTCATTGGATTGGGACAGCACGGTAGTTAGCACTGTTGCCTCACAACGCCAGGCCCCCAGGTTCAGTTCCGGTCTCCGGTCACTGTCTGTGTGGAGTTTGCACATTCTCCCTGTCTGCATGGGTTCCTTCCCGCTGCTCCGGTTTCCTCCCACAGTCCAAAGATGCGCAGGTTAGGTTGATTGGCCATGCTAAATTGACCCTAGTGTCCTTGGGATTAGCAGAGTAAATGCGTGAGATTGTGGTCGGTGCAAACTCAATAGGCCGAATGGCTTCCTTCTGAACTGTAGGGATTCTGTTACTGATCACTAATAAAATGTTATAGTAATTAATTTCCTTCTATAGGAACTTGTTTCTGTGTAGAGCTCCAATATCCATATTAACACGGTACTTTAAAAGATGGGAAGAAGAACCTTATTTATTATTTGGAAGCTAAATGGGTTTTGGATATTGAGTTCACTTCATGTAAAAGATCTTTGAAGTACATTTTATTCATATACTACAGCCTGTACTTCTGCAAGGGGCAATCTCCGTCAGATTGCTACTTTTGACAGACTTGCCCTTCTTGTAATTGTACAGCTCCTGTCTCACTCAACTTTCTACATAGGCTGGGTGAGAGAGGAGCTGTGCAGTGTGCCTCCAACAGCGTCAGTGCAGAGTAATTGGGGCACAGAAACACTGCTATTTTATGGCAGTGTTAGCATGAAGCAGGTAAATTTCAGTGATACATGGTTTGCTGGGGGGGATGTTGTCCCTGACGGGAGAGATAAGAGATAGACATGGTGATGTTTAAATCATTACTTTGGAGTTAGTGTTCATTTCCTACTAACTCTTTCAGAGTAACAGGGCAAAACTGGCAGTACCATCTGAAGTTAGCAATTTACATTGCTTTAAAGGGTGGTTCCCAGCACATTTGTCCAGGGGAAGTTAGCACTTAGAATCCCTACAGTGCCGGAGGAGGCCATTTGGCCCGTTGAGCCTACACCAACATCAGTCCCGCCCAAACCCTATCCCCATACCTCGTGTTTACCTTAATAATCGTCTGACACTAGGTTCAATTTAGTGTGGCCAATCCACATTACCCACACACCTTTGGAGTGTGGGACGAAACCCAAGCAGACACTGGGAGAACATGCAAACTCCACACAGACAGCGACTCAAGGCTGGAATTGAACTCTGTTCCCTGGCACTGTGAGGCAGCAGTGTTAATGAACGTGCCTGCCAGTTCTGGGCAATTACCAGACAAACTCTTGCGTGGGAACTTCATGGAGGAATTCCCCAGTGCATTACTGGGGTATCCCGCAAATGTGATGCTGGGGAACCTGGAGATTCTGGGCCTATATCAGGAAAAATCTAAATCGCAGTGTTTTGTTCCATAAATTGACTGTTAAATTTTTGTTTGTGGGCAGTGTCAAGATGCAGATCAATTATTTAGGAATGCTTATAAATTAAAACTGAAGGGATAGGTTTAAAAAATTGTTCACTGAAAATCTGTGAACACTATTTTAAAGAAAACTCACTAAATCCTATAAACAATATTCTACTCAGTTTCTCCCTTATTGAAATACTACTTGGTGTTTGAACATGTTTGCTATAAATTCTTTCATATAAATATACAAACGCTGATTGCAATTTGTGGTCTTCAGTTAAAGCCTGATTTGTAGAAAGCAATGATAATTTCAGTCTATTGTATAACCCAAAGGGATATCCTCCAAATAAAATATCTTCTCTTTTCAGATGTTGGTTGTAGGAGGTCTTGATAGAGTGTATGAAATTGGTCGCCAGTTCAGGAATGAAGGCATTGATCTTACTCACAATCCAGAATTTACCACATGTGAATTTTACATGGCCTATGCTGATTACAATGACCTGATGCAAATCACGGAAAAACTTCTCTCAGGTTCGTAATGTGATTCTTGGTGATGTACTGGAATCATAGGAAAATTGCATTACAAACTATAAAAGAATGATTACTGTTGTCTTCTGGATGATGTGATATTGGTTCCTTCCGTTTTTGATAAGCGAGGGGATTAAGGGTTATGGGGAGAGGGCGGGAAAGTGGAACTGAGCCACAACAGATCAGCCATGATCTTATTGAATGGCGGGGCAGGCTCGAAGGGCTAGATGGCCTACTCCTGCTCCTATTTCTTACGTTCTTATGTTCTTTACTTATCCCAAGGGCATTTGTGTTTTGGTTGGAAAATAATGCTCTGATATTGCAATTGGGTCCAAATGTTAGTTATTCATGAATGAGTCTCAACAATGAGTTTTGGTGAGATTTTTAAATTTAAAGTTAAAGTTCAACCCTATTCTGACAGCCACAGCTGTGCTTTTGAGCAGGAAATGCTGCATAATAATCAGGAGCGACAAATCTGGCTGCATCTTTTCTTCCTTTCTGCCATGAATTTCAGGGCCACTGAGGCAAATTGCAGCTCCAACTACTGTCTCGAAAAAACGTTAACCTAGCACTGAAGTCAGTCAGAACTTTTCAGAACATGAGCATAATTTTTTTGTTCTTTTTTTTGTAGGGATGGTCAAGCATGTCACAGGCAGTTACAAAATCACGTACCACCCTGAAGGACCTCAGGGTCAGAGTTATGAGATTGACTTTACACCACCATTTAAACGTGTCAGTTTAGCAACAGATCTGGAGAAAATTGTGGGAGTGAAATTTCCACCTCCTGATCAATATGAGACTGAAGGTAAGAGTAACCCTTCACTTGGGGTATTGTTTATAACTAGAGAGCCAAGTAGCCAGTTATGTTGCTAGCTGCTTCTCTATCCTGCTTGTCAGCTTTTAACTGCTCTAAGGATCAAAGAAATAATCTCACAGTCTTCCTTCAGCAGCTCTCCTCTCTTGTTCGCAGCATGAAGTGCCCTCTTTTCCATTCGTAGCGAGAGAAATCTGCTCTAATTCACCTCTTCCCCAATCCCTGCACTATTACCTGTAGAGTATCCTGATGATTGATCCTTGCACCTCATATTTCTCGTGCTGTCCATCAGTGCCGTCATTCAAAGTCATGGCATCATGTTTCACATACATACTGACGACAACCAGCTCAACCTTCCCACCACTGCTTCAGACACCTCCATTGCTCAGGTTACTTTTCTGTCATTTAGTTCTGCACGAACCAAAATTACTTTTCATTAAGTATTTGAGAAGACTAATGCCTATGGCAGGGATTTTTTGCCACCCTGTTCTGTGACAGGATTTCCCATGGTAGATGCAATGAGTAACTGGCCACCAGTGGGATCTTCCGGTCTCACCAGGTCTACAGGCTTTTGCATGGCTCATTCGCTCTGCTGCCGATGAACCCCAGAAGATCCCATTGGCAGGAAAGGTCAGAAAATCCCACCCTATGTCTGTGCACCGAGTCACAAACTCCGTTCCTAGCCACCAATTCTATTCCCCTCCCCATCTAAGCTAGGCACTGTTTGCAACCTCAGCATCCTTTTGGCCTCGAGCCAGGTACAAAGTCAGAATCAAGTGTGCCAGTGGACTTGACACTCCCATATTTATATACAGGTGAGGATCAATCAAAGAGATCAGATTCCAAGAGCCCAACCTTCTGCATCTTGTTGTTGTCATTACAACCACCACCTGCCACTTTAGAATTGTCTCCTTTAGTTTTTATCACCTCTTCTCACTCTTCGTCCCAGTACGTATCGCTTCACACTTCTTCCCTGCGTTAAATTTAATCTGCCATGTGTTCGTTCATCCAGTCTGTGTCCTCATCACATCTATCATTATTCTCCTCTCAGTTCAAAATACTCTGCAAAGTTTCTGTTATCTGAAAATTTTGAAACTGGACCCAGTATACAAATGTCTAAGTTATTAATGTAGATTAAGAAAAGCGATGGTCCGAGCAATTCCTAGATCCATCACGTACCTTTCCTAAGTCTGAGAAACAACCATTAACCTCTACTCTATTTCTTGGAACCTGGACAACTTTATATACATGTTTCTACTGCACCTTTTATTCCATAAGTTTTATCTTTGCTGACGGGTCTATTATATGGTTCTCTCTCGGATGCTTTTGGAAGACCAAATCACATCAACTTCATTACCCTCATCAATCCTCTCTAAAATCTAAAATCTCAAAACTCAATTAAGTTAGTTAAAAATAATTTTTTCTTAACAAACCTGTATTGTAAGAAGTCTCACAACACCAGGTTAAAGTCTAACAGGTTTATTTGGTATCATGAGCTTTCAGAGCATTGCTCCTTCATCAGTTCATCTCACCAGATGAAGGAGCAGCAGTCCAAATGCTTGTGATGCCAAATAAGCCTGTTGGACTTTAACCTGGTGTTGTGAGACTTTTTATGGTGCCCATTCCAGTCTAATGCCAGCATCTCCACATCAAACCTGCATTGGTTTTTCTTAATTAATCCACATTTGTTCAAGCGGCTCTTAATTTTCCTCTGGATTTATTGTTTCAAATTGATTTTTCACCTCCTGAGTTTAATTGCCTGCTTTGTTGTTTGCTGGGTTTATTCTTGCACCTTTTTGAACAAAGTTGTAACATTTGCAGTTCTCCAGTCCTCTGACATCTGTATCTAAGGAGGGGTAGAAGACCGTAGCCTGTGTCTCCACAATTTCCACTTTCACTTCCCTCACTGTCCTCAGGAACATCCCATTGATCCTGGCGATAGTCAGCTTTTCTAGTTTTTAATCCATCCAAGACCTCCGCTACTTCCCTCTTTTTCCCTATGACTTTTGTAGCATTATCGTCTGTGGTAAAGATGTGCAGTGTATTCACTTAGTATCTCAGCCATGCCTTCTGCTCCCACCTGTAGGTCTCATTTTGGACCCCCAACTCTTCTCTTTTCTTTTTCACATTTCCATTAAAAAATGAAAAAAATAGAAAAAGGCTTCAAATCAGATTATCTGTTTTTGTTGGCTGTATGTTTTACCTGCTGTATAAATAACATTTTAATATTTTGTGTGAACAGAGACCCGTAAGTTCTTTGATGATATATGCATTCAAAAAGGTGTTGAATGTCCACCCCCAAGGTCTACAGCCAGACTTTTGGACAAGGTATGAATTGAAATTAAGAGACCCTGGGTTGGAATTTCAATCCCAGATCAGGACCCCGACACTCCAGTTGTTTCTGGGTCACGGCTCCACTGTGCTATTTTGCACCGACCTCAATCCCTCGTAGGCCCTATCCCCCATAAACCCATACATTCCCCATGCTAGTTCCCTGGCACTAAGGGGCAACTTAGTAAGGCCAATCCACCTAACCCGCACATCTTTGGACTGTGGGAGGAAATCGGAACACCCGGAGGAAACCCAAGCAGACACAGAAAACGTGTGCAAACTCCACACAGATGGTGACCCAAGCTGGGAATCAAACCTATGTCCCTGGCGCTGTGAGGCAGCAGTGCTAACCACTGTGCCACCGTGCCGTCGCAAAGTCAATGTATACAATGCATGAAGCAGAATCCTTTATCTAAAACATTTTTCCCTTAAATCCCAATTCCCTGAAATAAGGAATCCTCCACAAGCTAGTTTGCCACCACCTCGGTGAACACCTGCTTTACTGACTTTGTGAGGTTTATATTATATTAAATAACAGCGTTAATTTTGACTTCATTTAATTCACATCCTTTTCTTTCAGTTGGTTGGTGAATTCCTGGAGGTTACTTGTATTAATCCAACATTCATCTGCGATCACCCTCAGATCATGAGCCCACTGGCCAAATGGTAAGTTTTGAACTAATAAGACCAGGTGTAACATTTTTGGGACTAGGCAGAGGAAATCTGTGGTGTTCTCTCCCACTCCTGTGCAGACATAGTCTGCTAGGATGTTAGCATCGCTACTAAATAATATAATTTATTTATGAGGTGTTTAAGTCTTCAGGTTTGATGTCATATGTGTAATTGTATGGCACAAAAAAAATTTTCTTAGTATTAAATTTGGGATAAAATCACTAAGTAGTCACACAGTGTAGTGTCCCTATGGAGATACATCCATGGGGAGACTACACTATGTGACTGCTTAGTGGTTCTTAAACTGCCTGTAACTCCTCCCCAGACATAGCCAGGATAACTGATTTGTTCATGTCTAGGTTTTACATATCCAGCATTATGAAGCCATGCATTCTGAAAATAGAACAAGTATGAATTTACAGGCTGGAAACCGATAATTGAATTTTTAAAGCAACTAAAACCACACTCCAATGACTTGAAATCACA
The DNA here is from genome assembly GCF_965287045.1 of Carcharhinus amblyrhynchos. Classification (NCBI taxonomy): domain Eukaryota; kingdom Metazoa; phylum Chordata; class Chondrichthyes; order Carcharhiniformes; family Carcharhinidae; genus Carcharhinus; species Carcharhinus amblyrhynchos. The sequence goes on from NC_137327.1 coordinate 22,651,715, forward strand.
AAAGTTGGAACATTTTTATTATTTTTCTTGGGTATGGTTTTAAGTACAATTATTACTATTCTCTCTTTTTACAAACTTAAGGAAACCTGTCTTTTTATAGTCGCAGCACATAAACAGTTAAACATTCACTGAATTGGCATGCATATCCTTTTTTTAAAAACATGTTCTGATCAAATGAGGGAAGCCATTCAATTCTTCCTTGCCTGACTGTACCAGAAATCTGGGGCCACTGTATCCATGCTGAAAGCCACAGACAAACAGGGAATTGGAAGCTGGAAATCAAATTGATCCTTGGAAGTATTTTTAAAAATTCCATACAGGTTTTCTCATGGTTTACAGTGCTAGAATATTTTGAATTTCTACATGCGAGGCTACAATCTTCCTTAATTACTTAACTTGGGTCAGTTTAAAATGCCGATCCATTGACCAGTAAGGGAGTGGGGAAAGAGGGGAACTATTTGACCCCTCCTTTCTTGCCTGTAACCTGTTTAAATGAGCTTTTTGGCAAATGGTGAAACTGAGTACTCACAGCAGAAGTGAAGAAATGTGGAACAATGATCGAAATTGCAGTCTGGCTCGATTTAAGTTGGGAATCCACAATTTTGTTATGGACGAGATCTGTAGATGAAACAAAGTGGGAGAGTCAACTTCAAATCAAAATTAAGTGTTATACATGTTTGTCAAATTGCCTAATGATCCTACAGTTGCAGTTTACAACTGGCCCAGATTTTGCAATTGTAACAAGGGCAAATCTTCCAGTATGCATCACTGTTACTCCTCTGAAAGTGGCAGCCGCTTCTGGAATCTGCACATGCAGTTAATCATGGGAATCCAGACATTGCTGTCAGTGATGCTACAGTTAGAAATCGCTGCACTGACGAGAACTTCCATGTTTACACTATTCAATATTGCTGAACCTCTCTGAATCTGGAAAAATTATATGCATTGTTTGTGAAATGTTAAATTTCTCCATTGCGAAACTCAACATTTTTTTGAACAACTTCAGGTGATTAGCTCTACTCCACCTCGACTGCTTCGTTTTCATTTTCTTTTTTACTGTTCTGTCTTTTATTTCCTTTTTGTTTTTCTTCATTTTTCTTTTCCTTCCAGTCTTTTCCCCTTCTTTATCCCCCTTTCCTTACCTCTCTCCCACCCATTCTGCCCCCCCAACACACACACAATCATCCACATCTTCATCTGTCACAGCTTGATTTCAGCTTTTCTGCTGTTTGGCCATTTGCGTCCTTTATTCTCTCTCTAGACAGCCATTAGCAGTCTTCCCCTGGTTTGTGTGGCTATAACTCATCTTTCATTCCCTCATCCTGCAGCATAAATATCTCCCACCTTTAGCCTTGACAAAGAGTCATCTGTACTCAAAATGTCAGCTCTTTTCACTCCTTACAGATGCTGCCAGACCTGCTGAGATTTTAGATTTTTCAGCAGTTTCTTTTTTTTGGTTTCAGATTCCAGCATCTGCAGTAATTTGTTTTTTTTCCCAAATTTGCTTTCAACTTCAACATAATCCCATGTATTTTTATTAGGACCATTATTTAACATGAAGCTGGAGGATAAGATGAACAAAAAGAAAAATCATACCAACTTTTTTTAATGTTCTACCATTAATTTTAAAACACGATTCTGTTTGAAGGACTGTGAATTATTTTTTGTACAATACTGCAGTAAATGTTGTAAATGTACTTATTTGCTTTTTGTTCTGTTTTAGGCATCGCTCCTTTAAGGGTTTGACAGAGCGCTTTGAACTATTTGTTATGAAAAAGGAGATTTGCAATGCATATACAGAATTGAATGATCCTATTAGACAAAAAGAGCTGTTTGAAGATCAGGCCAAGGTGATTATTTTTATTGAGATTGCAAGTAGCAGTGCTGATACTTTACTATTTGTAATAGGTGGAGAAAAGAAACTTTGATCCTCATCTGTTAAATCAAAATACATCTTGAATAGAGTAAGTCTTTGCTTAACTTTGACTCACTTTACAATTTTGAAGTGAAACAACATTAATATAGTGTCAGTATTATCTATTTAACTTCAGCTTCTCTTTAATGTCATTTGGCACAGATGTTCTCTTCTGTAGTCTGCCTGGGCACCAAAACCTTGCGTACTGCTTCTGCGCTCATCTTCTCGCACACATCCTTGCCTCCCGGAGCTGTTTTCCAACCTGTGTCCACCACTTCACACCTCCCAACTTTACCCTCTGGCCTGCCACCACCAACATACCTTACCAGGCTGCATTTTCAGCCATTCTACTCCTGCCTTCCCTGTTGGCTCTCCTTCTATTTCAGGCTCCTGGGTTCCATCTAGTGGCAGCAGGTAGTCACAGGATTCCAGCAACCTCTTGCCCCATCCAATTCCTGCCACTAGAGGGCGCAGAATCAACCTAAAATTACTGAGATGGCATTTTTAACAGATTTCGTTCGTTTTTGTATTTTTTTAATGTTTAACCATGTATTTTATTTTGCAAGCTATCTCAGCTGGGAATGCCCAGTATGCCACAAGTATGGTATGTTGTTTCAACAGGTGCACTGATTTTTCTGGATGACAAATGCTCAAAGGAACCTAATCCTGGTTTGATTCCAATGGGAACCTGCAATTCACTTTCAAGTTTTTTCACTTAAAGTTGTGATTTTCAGCAATGCAATCGCAACTTTAACTGGGGACTCCCGTAACAGAGAGGTACATGTTACTACAGAATTGCCAACCTCAATTCAGAAGTTTTTTTAAAAAAACTGTTATATTGAAACTTGTATTAAACCATATTGCTAGAACAAGGTAGGGAGAATTTTACTTTGATCTGGGGAACTGTTGAACCTAATTAAAGTTGCATTTCATTAAAACAAAACTTCCATTTTCACAGCATTTTACTTGAACTCACTAAACACGTTTCCCTTTGTCACTCTTCCAGTTATCTGGTTAGATATATGAATGGAAATGTACTCTAAATATCACAATTGGATATGACTATATATATTTCAGTGTAGGTAAGTGTGGGTAAATTGCATTTATATCTATATAAAAAAAAGTTGGGTAAGTAGCAACACCATTTTAAAAAGCACCGAATTCCTGTGTTCCCATCCCCATGGGAAATACATTATGAAAGTTTCAATAATATGCATTATCAGTTGTTTATGTAGGTAAAACTGTTGAATGTCAGTGTATTGCTGGTTGTGTATAATATTGTGTGAATTAATGCTTTAGAAAACCAGGCTGAGTTTTGTTGACGTGAGCTTAAAAGAAAATATTTCTCTCCTTCCAGTTTCTTGAGAAACATCACTCTGCAGTCTGACATTTGTTGGTTCAAAGTATCAGAAATGCCTCGCTCTGCCTCATCTCATCCGTTCTCACACTTGTCCATCAACACATGGGAACCACCTACCCCCTCCATCTTGTTCAGCCTTCTGCCTCCTGAATTCCCCCCTTGCTCGCTGCTACTTTTTATGACATAAGCAACCTCTCTGTTGATGGATCATTTTAAATATTGTACTTTTCCATAATGACTGATAGCAACAAATGACATCCACCTGCATATGTGGAGGTGGAGAAATGAGAGAGAAAAATCTGATAGCTGTGTTGAAAATAGGCTACATAAACTTGCCCCACTTCTCATTCCGTAGGTTATCTTTAATCGTGCAATTTCGTTTCTGGCTGTCTTCTCCTATAATTGGCCCTACCTGTGTTCTTTGCAGCAATCAATATTCTAACCATCCTCCACCCCACCAATTCTTGTCCTGTTTGTCCCCTAATTTCTCTTCTGGAATGTGACTTTCCAATGGAGGTTGAATTATTTGTCTGCACTTGGTCAGATTACCCCTTGCTTCACCTGAACACTACACAGTCTTGATCTTCCCATGTACGGTGCCACAGAAAATTGTCAAATAAATTGTATACAAGTCCATTCTTCTGATGAATTTTGTTTTAATTTTTTAATGATTTGGGCTTATAACCGTGAAATGATAAATGAACAAGGACCCTGTTTTTTTTCAATTTGGTAAGTTTGATCCCTTTCAAGGTCAAATGAATATTACAAAGAAATGGGTTTAGTTTCATTTTGTGACTTTATTCTCTTATTGAACTCCTTTTTAAATTTGTTGCAGGCTAAAGCTGCTGGTGACGATGAAGCCATGTTTATTGATGACAACTTCTGTACTGCTTTGGAGTATGGTCTTCCTCCTACAGCTGGCTGGGGCATGGGCATCGACAGACTCACCATGTTCCTAACTGACTCTAACAATATCAAGGTAAATTGAAGTTTTTTAAATTTAAAATAACATGAGGGCAATGGTTCTATGGCTTGTTTCAAATTTCGGAGCACGTTGTTCAGAATTATTCAATTGGCCTGTCAAATCACAAGTTTCTTGCTGGTAGTTGTACAAAACGTTATTGAATCAAATTGGTTCCGTACCGTTGCTTTCACTATTCAAATCTTTTCTTCTGCTTTCGGTTTGCTGCTGGGCCATATAAATCTGGCAAAATGTGAGTTCAAACCTAAGTTTTGTTTGGATTATCTTTGAGGCAGCAGTAAGGATGCTGCAATTGAGGTTAACTTGGTATCTGTGGGTTATGGAGAAAAGAAAGAAAATGAGACAGGTTCCTCTGGTGGAAATCCAAACGTGTGCTCGTTATTTTAGGACTAGACCTGGCTGTTATACTTTTTGGCTCTTGAGCAGTTGCGACATGGGACTGGACAACTTCAGAAATGTTCCAAAGCGCCAGGTAGTAGGGATGAGAGATAATTAACAATGTGGTAACTTACTGATAGCATTAGATTTATTTTAAATAAAATGAGCTTATAACTCCTCAGCAGGTGAGACAATTTTTTAAATGAAATATATATTTACACATTAACACAGGAATCCTTTAATAGATTACTAGCTGATGTACCAATACCACTGACACGGTCCTCCTTTCCTTCAGAACTACTGTCACCCCACACCCTTCTTAAAATCATGTCAGCCTACTCATCCTCGACAGCTGCTTAGTCTCCAGTCTGTAAGGTCTTTGAAGATGTTATTGCCTCCCTGTTGGATGACCATTTCTTCTGGAGCTCTTTTTGATTTCTTAAAATACCAAAATGACCCTGATCATAATTACAAGGGGTGTCCTCTAAGGGACTGTATATTAATAGTTCGTAATCTCCTTTATGATTGCCCAAACCAACCTCCACTATCATCTCTCCTCCTGCTGTCGAATGGGACTGCCCTTGTATGATTCCATTATATACACTGTCCTTCGCTGTCACTGGTCAGAAGCGTAGAACTCCATTATGTGGCATCAACACTACAAGGGTTTCAGCAGATTATGCAGGCAACCACCCACCACTGTCTGCTCCAGTCAATTCTAAATGCAGGCTTGCCCAAATCATCCATACCCAAGAACATTTTTAGAAAAACACTCCAATAATGCCTTTTATTCCTCTCCTATGTTTCTGAGAAAGTAGAGGTGTTGGTGAGGTTCTTAACTGTAGTGTTGACATGAGGGGAACAGGACAAGTTGTTGGTGATCTGGACATCTAAAAATGTGAAGCACTCAGCCATTTCTACTTGGTCCCCATTGATATAGACAAAGGCATGTCCTCCACTACGTTTCCTGAAGTTGTCTTGTCGACGTTCAGAGAGAGATTATTGTCGTTGCAACAGTTCACCAAATTCTCTTAACTTTTTCTTGTACTCTGTCTTGTCATTGTTTGTTTGAGATCTGACCCCGTTGGAGGGGAATTTGGCCACTCATTAGGTGTATAAGGAACATAGCAAGGGGCTGAGGACACAGCCTCGTGGGGCACCAGTGTTGAGGATGATCCTGGAGCAGGTGTTGTTGCCTATCCGTACTGATAGCAATAACTGAGTGAAGATATCTTTAAATATTTTTAACAGCTGTAATACAAATGTTAATGTCACGGTGGTGGTGCTCTCACTTCTGAATTGCAAAGTACCAGATTAAGCCCCATTCCAGGGCATAAGCACAAAAATCAAGGCTGGCATCCCAATGCAGTACTGAGGAAGCATTGCACTGATTGGATGAGGCATTAAACTGAGGTCCCATCTGCCTTCAGTTGGATGTGTAAAATATCCCTTACTGCCATCTTGAAGAGGAGCAGGGGAACTATCCCCAGTGTATGGTCAATCTCTCAATCAACATCACAAAAAAAAAACAGATTATCTGGTAATTGCTAACCATATCCATGTTGTTGGCAGAATATGGATGTTAGTCTGTGACGCTGAAATAACCAAAGCAGAAGTTAATTTCACGTTTTATCTTGCTACTTTAGGAAGTCTTGTTTTTCCCAGCAATGAAACCAGACGACAACAAAAAGGAGACTGTGGATTCAACTGAAAATGCATAATCTGCAGAATAGGAGCATTGCTGTTCAGCTTGGATTGTATCACCATTTTTCGCCTTTTCAGTAAGCTGCAAAGATGTGAAGGATTGAGAACTTCAGTGTTAATTTTTCTTTTTTTCCCTCTCCCCTCCCTTGAGATTTTTATTATCAAAATATGTCCTGGACACATGTTCATATTTACAATGTACACTGGAGATGTTGTAAATTTATAGTGTCTACCAAATGTAGTTTCAGCTATGCCAACATTGACAAATTGTATTCTGCAACAAGTATTCAACCCCTGTAAGTCACTTCAGGAGAACTAGATTTTTAATTATGCTGTTTGACACCTTTTTATTAATTCTGCAATATATCCAGCTGTTTCTTATATGCATCTGAGCTATGATATTAAGATAAATGCAATGATATTGGTGAGTCACTGAATAAAACAATGGCAATGTAATGGAGCATTATGTGCTAATATACTAAGTGGGCTGCAACATACATCTGGACTCCTTTTAAAAGCGCAGTGGACAATCACTTGTAGGGCTACATTTTACTTGGCAGGGGGGAAGGGATTGGCGGTGGTGGTGCAGACAGCTCACCACACTCACACACCACTTCACCCAACCAGAAGAAAAATTGCCTAGAAGCCTACTCACTCCATTCAAGCCCAACCCATAGTCACACTGCTGTGAACAGCTAAAATATTGGACAGTGGGCTTTCTGACCCTTACTCGGGAGGAAGTCCTGCCCTCAGTGACTGTTGGTCAATTGGAGTGGCCAGCAGTCCTGCAATGCTAAAATCTCAGTAGTGGGTGCTGCTAGGATGACAACCAGTCCTAAGAAGGAAGGCCTGTCCTGGAGTTAAGTAAGTTGAGGGTATTGGATAGTTTGGGAACAAGTGGGTAGGAAGGAATTGAGGTTGACTCATCTTGCATTTTTGTAAAATATTTATAGATGTGGCTATTTCTAAAATTTTTAAATCCTTAAATGGTTGAATCTGTGTCTGACTAACCCTGAACAAAAGGAGCTGCCTGGCAGTACTGGCGGAAACTTGCATGTTGTTACTTACGGGGAGCAACTACTGACCCCCTGTCGATTGTTGTAAGATCCCATCTGGTTCGCTAAGGGAAGGAAATCTGCTGCCTTTACCCAGTCTGGCCTTCATGCAACTCCAGAGCCACAGTAATTTGGTTGACTGTTAAATGCTAGAACAGCTTTGCTAACCTCAGATTCATCTCATTTTCTAAAATACAGGTTGATTCTCAAAAAAAATTTCTAAAGTGCTGAATTGGCAGGAGAAATGGTCTAAATCACGATTGTTTTTTGTTTGCTGGTCACCTCAATCTTTGGCCAGCCTGGGACCCTTGCACTGCTACCCTCAGCTCCCACAGGCAGTCCCGGGCGAACCAGATTTGTAAAGATGCTATCAGTTACAACCATATGTCTTATATACCAATATTATTTTAAGTATACAGCCAATGTAAATCAATAGGTGATTTACCACCACACACACACACACACAGCACATCCTGCTATCTGACTTAGCTGGCCTTCCCGCTGGTTTCCTGCGTGATCCCGACCATGTCAGACTCTCGGCATTGGGAACACGTGCAAATTCCGCAAATTGGCACACATATGCATCTTCCAACCTGCCAAAAAAATTAGCAAGTCTGAATGAGAGAATCGCCCCCAGGGTATTTCACTGCAGGTGTAAATACATGATGGATGATGGGCAGGATTTTCCAGACTTCCTTGCTCATGGGATCTTCCAGTCCCACCGAAGGTGGATTCCCCAACAGCGGGATAGGAGAGCCATGTAAAACACTGTAGACACCAATGAGACTGGAAGATCTTGCCAGCAAGCAAAAGCGAGCCACCTCTGCCAGTGGAAAACACTCCACGGGAGGGCCAGAAAACCCTGTCCGATGAAACCATTCTTGAAAAGCGTTGACCCCCATTTCTTCTGAGCAGTTCATCCCCATGACAACCCAAGTAATTCTGGGTATTTCTTGGAACCTAACAAAACCAATTAATCCTTGTCAGTACTTCTCAGTTTACTAGGCAGTGATCATCAACCTTTTTAATCACAGGATCGCTTTTAAAATCAAAATAAAGCACCAAATTTACTCAAACTTTGACTTCACTTAACCCCCCCCCAAAAATGTACTTATGCACAACACGCGCCTATTCTTAGTGTGACACATATGCTTGCACTCAGTGCTGTGAAGTCTGGGTCATAGTCTGAGATGGCCAAGCACATACAATCCGTCAGGTGGGCATTTGCAAGACGAGTGCAATAATTGGATTTGATGATTTTCAACCGGGAAACAGCCACCTCACAGAGTACGTGTAACCAAAGTAGGCATTCACCTTCAATGCACGTAACGTCAGAAGAGGGTACTTCTCTTGGATTACAAGTCCCCAAAAGTTTTTGCCCTTTGATTTAGCTTTCAGCTCTTGACATTTTACACAGTGATTATTCCCAGGTCAAGTCCACCGCTTTATTTGAACACCTGCTGAAAATTTGCTGTTCTTCAGTGTGCATTTAAAGAAAATGATTTGTGACAACCATGATTTGTTCCATCTTGTCAAGCTCCTGAAATCGTCTGTTGAATTCTTTTTCCAATTTGTTCAGGTGGTACAGAATTTGTTTGGATGAAACCCTTTCTGTTTGACCTGTAGGATTTTCTCCAGATTTGGGAAATGCCCAGTGAGCTTGTTCTTTAACTGAGAAGACTGTAGGCTCAGTTTCAACTTGAACACGTTCACTGATCGTGTATGACAAGCTTATGATCTTCTCCAGTTTATGATTCAACTCATTCAATTTTGCACTTACGTGTATAAGAAACAGCAAGTTTAGCAACCATGCATTATCTGACAGCTCAGAGTATCTTGTTTCTTGAGTGAAGGAAAGAAGACAGGGAGCAGATCTAAAAATCTCTGGAGAACTTTTACTTGACTTAACCACCTCACATCTGCATGAAGGATCAGTTCACCATAGGTCATGTCAAGTTGAAGAAGCTCTGGCAGGAATTGAGTTGATGATCTTGACATCAACTGTCACTACATGAGAAAGTCAATAACCTTGCTTGATAGTGCTTGTTGGTGGAAAACAATGGTAACTGACAAAGGAGGGGAATTCAGGATCAGTTTTGCAAAGTGCAACAAAGCCTGCAGCAGTTGTGATTGAAACCAGTTTTTTTGATCAGAATGTTTATCTTTTAAATTAGTTGTAGGCATCCTTGCCTCTTGTCCTCTGTTGTTTGGCAAGAGTTAGAAAGTCTTCCTTTGTTGTTGCATATTTGAATGTTTTAGTTTGCATGGCAATCAGCTGGGTTGTATCCATCGTGTCTACTGGCTCATCAAACCGCAGTGAGAAACATTCATAGCCTGATAAGTCTTGGTATATTTACTGAGATACATCGTTGGGCAACAATTCCACCCTTCTGGCTACTGATAATGGCTGTCAGAATTTCATTTTTCTTTTTAAAGTCTTTGAACAAATTGACGGTAGCAAATATCAGAGCCTCCTTGATAACTTTTTTATGTTCTGCCAGCAGATGACTAATGAGAAAAGACACCTTTTGTTTGCCCTTTCTTTAGCCAAAGGTTTTGAAAAAAGTGATGGTTGATCTTGTAACATTCCCTTTAACTTCCCAAATTTCTCCTTTCTATGGCACTGTTTAAAGGGAAATTTTCTTGAAATGCTGCATGTCCAAATTACCTCGTTTCCTAAGGCTACATTCTGTTGACAAATGAGACAAATGGTCTTGCCTTTGACATTCATAAAAAGAAATTCACTTTCCCATTCCTGGTGGAAATGGTAGGTTTTTGCCCTCTTGGGAGAGAGCTTCTCACTCATCAATTTGTTATCACTCAGCTTGGTGCATGTTTTGGTGCCTGCGATTTGGTAGTCAATGAGCTGATTTATTTGTCATCACAAGAAGCTATATTCCTATGCATTTTCAGCAGCAGCAATCAATGAACTGTTCGCTCATCTTCACAAGAAAACCAAGTGCCACGCAATGACAATCGACTTTAAGACTCCAGGATCAATCTGTTGATTGCAATCAACTATTTGGAAACCACTGCATGAAGGAAACCACTGGGCATCACAGAAATACAAAATACAAGCTTTATATTTATTTAAGTTTACTTATTAGTGTCACAATGCTGTAATTAAGTTACTATGAAAATCCCCTAGTCACTACACTCTGGCGCCTTTTTGGGTACATTGACAGAGAATTTAGCATAGCCAATGCACCTAATCAGCACATCTTTCGGATTGTGGGAGGAAACCCAAGCAGACACAGGGAAAACGTACAGACTCTGCACAGACAAGTGACCCAAGCTGGAAGTTGAACCTTGGTCCCTGGCACTGTGAGGCAGCAGTGCTAACCACTGTGCTACCCCATTCGTCGTGGAAATGTGGTGTTGCTTTTGATAGCATTTAACTTCTGTGACGAGAGCAATGGCTTGATAAATTGTGGCAGGCTCTTGTGACTGACCTTTTCAGTTCATCAGACCCCCGAGATACCCGCAGTCAAGGACTTGATGAATAATGAACTTGTCCTTGGGCTCTATGCTGTATTTCACACACCTTTTGGCATCTCAATACCACCTGGTTGTGCTGCATGTAAATAAAATCAAGACATACTCAGCATCCTAAATACAAAATTGGAAGGTAATAGACTCAGATTAACAATAGATGCTATATGAGTTAATTCAATAATTCGCACTCACTGAATGACAAGTCATTAGCGATGGAGGCAATTTTAATACTGAACCTACTATCATAATGATACACATTTTGTTGAAAGTAACAGTGATGATCAAATGTTTTCAAAAATAATTAGAAGAATGATTGCCTCGCCAGCAGTTCAAGTCTAGCTTTCTGGCTTCTTTGGACTCCTCAGTCTCCACATAGGCCCCCTTATGCCTCTGCTTGGGTGGTGCTGGGGGTATATCGCCTTGCCTGGTCATGTCTGAGATTCTTACTCAAACATGATGAAAAACAATTGGCATTACTTAGCTATAAGTCTTAGGTCATTTTTGTGACTTCAGTTTAATCCACTGCCTGTTTCTGATTACAGTGAAAAGTCTGACAACACTGTGTTGACGCCAGTCCAACGCCGGCATACCCACATCATGTTTCTGATTAGACAGCTGCACTGGTCATAGAGGTGTACTATGTAACATTAAAATAAAAATAGGTGAGATAGAATGTTAACAGTTTGACAATTTTCTCCTGTAGATAAAGGTTCATAGTCTCAGATTCTCCACCTTCTACTGATTATCCACTTTCTGTCAGAGGGCTGCTCTCTCTTCATTAAGGCCCCTGTTTTTATTTCCTCTTCAGTCTGCTCTGCATCCTTTCTAATACAATCACATCCTTCCTACAGAGTGGTGGCCAGAACTGTACACAATATTCTAGCTGTGGCCCACCTACTGTTTTATACAGCTCCATCAGAAACTTTCTGCTCTTATATTCTCTTCCTTGACTAATAAAGGCAAAAATCCCATATGCCTTCTTAACCACCTTATCTGTCTGTCCTGCTGCCTTCAGGGATCTTTGGATGTGCACTCAAGGTCTGTCTGGTCCTCTGTAATTCCTGGCACCCTACTGTTAATTGTGTACCCCTTGATTTGTTAGTCCTTCAAAAATGCATCACTCACACTTTTCAGGCTTAAATTCCATTTGCCACTATTTTGCCCATCTGACCAGTAATCTGTCCTTGTTATTTACCACACCATCAATTTTCATGTAATATACGAGCCTCCCAATTTCATGTTTAAATCATTAATGTACACCACGAACAGCAAAGGACCCCTACACTGATTCTTCTAGTACACCACTGGACACAGGCTTTCACTCACAAAAACCATTGACCATCACCCTCTGCCTCCTGCCACTAAGCCAGTTGAGGATCCAGTTTGCAAAATTGCTCTGAGTCCTCTTACCTTCTTGATCTCATGCTCATGCAGGATCCTGTCAAAAGCCTTATGCTTTACTGGAGTCCATGTAGACTACATCAACTGCACTGACCTCATCTACACACTTAGTTACCTCCTCAAAAAGTTCAATCAAATTTGTTAGGCATGCGCTCTCTGACAAAGCTATGCTGACTATCCTTGATTAATCCTTGCCTGTCCAAGCAGCGATTAGTTCTGTCCGTTAGAATTTTTTCCAGTAAGTTACTACCACTGATATTAGACTCACTGGCCTGTAATTTGTACCTGTTTTTCCCTACTTGAATAATGGTGCCACATTAGCTGTCCTCTGGCACCTCCCTTGTGGCCAGAGAGGATTCCAGAATATGAACATGAAGGATTGCATAGAGGAGTTATGCTCTGCTAAAGAACAACTGATGAGCATATAGAATCAACCTTCAAGCATGAAAGATGAAATTATGAAGGAAAAATGCGAACACTGGAACGTCGCTCACAGTGAGTAGGCTGCTTGAAGTAGGACCTGAAATACTTAAATGACGAAAGTATAGATGCAAAGGAGAAAGAATTGCTAATGTATCAGAATAGTTGCTTAAAAGCAGAATTATCAACCAAACCTGATGAACTTCTTGAATTTCAGTCTGCCTGAACAATATGAAAATGGAGAAACACAATACGTAACAACAAATCCAGACTTTGAAAGCAAATAAGAGAAATCCTACAGAACGGACGATCTAGCAAGTGAATCGATCGAGTCCGAGGAGCAGTCAGTGATCATGGAAGAAAGATTCTGAATACAGTTGAATGGCCAGGTGAAGCTCTCAAGTGTATATAAGCATACAAGTAACTCTAAAACAAAGATAACTCAAATTACCAGACTTATTGCTGAGCTGAATGAAAAAAATTCCTAAGCTTAAAAAACTACTGGAAAGAAGAGTGTTCAAAAATTTGGTTTTGAAACAAGTAGGAACAAGGGTTCTAGTCTCGAAACATAAACTTCCACATATGTCGCAATGGTCCACAGACAGTGGAGATGAGCACAAAAAATGACAGGACATAAACCACTGATCAGCGCAACCGGACCAAACCAGAGCAGTTCAATATGAAACAACAGAAGGTTGAAAAGATAACCAGATGCCAGAACAACCTTCAAATGAACTGAGCAAATCAGCAATGACAGAGCCAATTGCTCCTCTGACAGTAATGGGAATAAGATATTGAAGGGTTCGGTATCTTATTCCCATTACTGGGAAATTCTGGATAAATAATTGGGGGGAAGATGTAAGAGTCTTTTTTTACATAGGGTTAATGTGAGACTGAGATCACATGACCTTCACCCAGTGGAATTGAGTGTTGGACAGAACCATGTGTAGCAGCAAGCACGGAGACAACTCCTAGTTTGTATCCTTTATATTTTCAAATAGTTCACCCACCTATGACTACAAAGAGTTCTTCAGATCTACTGAACTTTAAGCAACACCCCCACAGCAATGAGTGTTGCAGCGTCATGTGTTTCTGCCTCTAATGGCAAATATTCTAGCACACATGACTGTGGAAGTTGTCATCCAATCAAAGCAGCACAGTGGTTAGCACTGCTCCCTCACCATGCTCGGGACCCAGGTTCAATTTCCGGCTTGGGTCACTGTCTATGCAGAGTCTGCATATTCTCTCCATTTCTACATTAGTTTCCTTAAGGTGCTCTAGTTTACTCCCACGAGTCCAAAAGATGTGCTGATTAGGTACAATAGCTTTGCTAAATTCTCCCTCAGTGTACCCAAACAGGTGGTGGAGTGTGGTGATTAGGGAATTTTCACAATAACTTAATTGCAATGTTAATGTAAGCCTACTTGTGACACAAATAAAGCATCAGCCTCAGCCACACGTGACACCATGACTGGATTCAGTCAACCACTGTGCACATGTTCAATGATATCTCTGTGTCCCTCTGAACTGAGCCATACTCAAGCTAAAACATGCTGTTGGTTGGAGATGATTAACCAGATATCCTGCAAGAAAGGCGATATTTTAAGAAAATTGTTTTTTTTTCACAGCAGCAAATTTTCTGAATGAAGACCTCCAAGGACTCTGAAACGTGTTGATTAGGTGCATCGGCTGTACTAAATTCTCCCTCAGCCATTCAAGCCCTGCTGACACTGACAGCAAGCACAGAGAATTTGGCACTTGGCCAAACCTTCTTTCACTACAGCAGGACAGGAGAATCCCAGTTGTGAGCAAAGTTGGAGAATCAAGCCCATTAACTGTTTCTCTGTCCACGGATGTTGCCAGACCTGCTTTTCCAGCATTTTCTGTTTGTATTTCTGTTTTCCAGCATCTGCAGTATTTTTCATTTGTTATACTGGAAATGAGTGGTATGGTTTGAACTGGAACTCCGATGCTGGTTCAGACCAGTACCGGACATTTCAAAGTCTGACCTTTTTCATGACGTGGAGATGCCGGCATTGGACTAGGGTAAATACGGTAATAAGTCTTACAACACCAGGTTAAAATCCAACAGATTTATTTGGTAGCAAATGCCACTAGCTTTTGGAGCGCTTGCTGCTCCTTCATTAGGTGAGTAGGAGATCTTTTCACAAACAGGGCATATAAAGACACAAACTCAATTTACAAAATAATGATTGGAATGCGAGTCTTGACAGCTGATCAAATCTTGAACGTACAGACAATGTAAGTGGAGAGAGCATTAACCACAGGTTAAAGAGATGTGTATTGTCGGATTGGCGGTTGGTGACTAGTGGAGTGCCCCAGGGGTCGGTGCTGGGGCCTCAGCTATTTACCATTTATATAGATGATCTGGAGGAGGGAACCGAGTGTATGGTGTCGAAATTTGCTGATGACACCAAGATTGGTGGAACGGCAAATTGCACGGAGGGTGTGGAGAGTCTGCAGAAGGATCTAGATAGGCTGGGCGAATGGGCCAGGAACTGGCAAATGGAATTTAATGTTGGCAAGTGCGAGGTGGTCCACTTTGGTAGGAATAATGGTAGGAAGGACTATTACTTACGGGGCGAAAAACTGCAGCAGGCGACGGTGCAGAGGGACCTCGGGGTCCTTGTGCATGAGTCGCAAAAACCCAGCCTGCAGGTGGTCAGGAAGGCGAATGGGATGCTGGCCTTCATAGCGAGGGGGATTGAATGTAAAAGTAGGGAGGTCTTGCTGCGGCTGTATAGGGCATTGGTGAGGCCGCAGCTGGAGTACTGTGTGCAGTTTTGGTCGCCGTACTTACGCAAGGATATTTTGGCCTTGGAGGGAGTGCAGAGGAGGTTTACTAGGCTGATACCGGAGTTGAGGGAGTTGAGCTATGAGGAGAGGCTGAATAAACTAGGCTTGTACTCATTAGAGTTTAGAAGAATGAGGGGAGATCTCATTGAGACATATAAGATGATGAATGGGATGGATAGGATTGAGGTGGAGAGACTCTTCCCGCTCAGAAAGGACAGTAGGACTAGGGGGCACAGCCTCAAGATAAAGGGGGTGCGGTTTAGAACGGAGTTGAGGAGGAACTTCTTCACTCAAAGGGTGGTGAATCTCTGGAATTCTCTGCCTGTTGAGGTGGTGGAGGCTGCCTCGCTAAATATTTTTAAGACGCGGGTTGATGGGTTTTTGGTAAGCGAGGGGATTAAGGGTTATGGGGAGAGGGCGGGAATGTGGAACTGAGCCACGACAGATCAGCCATGATCTTATCGAATGGCGGGGCAGGCTCAAAGGGCTAGACGGCCTACTCCTGCTCCTATTTCTTATGTTCTTATGGCTCCAGTCAGGGCGGTTAATGAGATTTTGCAAGCCCAGGCAAGTCATGGGGGTTACAGATAGTGTAACATGAACCAAAGATCCCAGTTGAGGCCATTCTCATGCGTGCAGAACTTGGCTATCAGCCTCTGCTCGACACACGACAGCGCAGAGTCTCTCCACTTACATTGTCTGTACCTTTAAGACTTGATTAGCTGTAAAGACGCGCATTTCAACCATTATTTTGTAAACTGAGTTTGTGCCTTTGCCCTGTTTGTGAAAAGATTTCCCACTCACCTGATGAAGGAGCAGCATTCCAGAAGCTAGTGGATTTTACTACCAAATAAACCTGTTGGACTTTAACCTGGTGTTGTGAGACTTCTTGCTGGGTTTTTTTCCACTTCTGTTTGCGGGCTCTTTCCTGGCTTTAGTTGGAGTAAACAATGACCAACAAACGGTTAATGATGGAACAAAGTGGTTTGTTTTTGCAATGCAGCGGTGAATGGCGCAGAGTTTACACACTGCGTGGGGGTGTTTTTCATTTCCAAACAGAGCAGTGTTTTCCCCATTTTCTAAACGCAGCGATGTGTTTTTTCCTTCTTCACGAGAGTAACCGTCGCGGAATTTGATTTCGCGGTTTATCCCGTATGCGAGGAGGGAGGGCTCTCTGCGCAGGCGCCATGAGGCGTCACTTCGACAGCCCCACGGGAGTGTGCGCAGAGGTTCGTGGGGAGCGGCGCGAGACCAGGGGGAGTGGGAGGGGCGGCTGGGTTTGGATCGGGTGGGGGAGCGCGAGGCGGCGGCGGCGGCGGTGGTGGTGGTGGTGGTGGTGGTGGTGGGGGAGGGAGGGGGGGGAGGGGGAGTGGTGGTGGTGGTGGTGGAGGGGAGGGGGGGGGGAGGGGGGGGGGGAGGGGGGGGGGGAGGGGGGGGGGAGTGGTGGTGGTGGTGGTGGTGGAGAGGGGTGGAGAGGGGGGGGGGAGGGGGGGGGGGTGGTGGGGGGGGGGAGGGGGGGGGGGTGGTGGTGGGGGGGAGGGGGGGGGAGGGGGGGGGGGGTGGAGGGGGGGGTGGAGGGGGGGGGGAGGGGGAGTGGTGGTGGGGGTGGAGGGGGGGGGGAGGGGAGTGGTGGTGGTGGTGGGGGGGGGGGGGAGGGGGAGTGGTGGTGGTGGTGGTGGTGGTGGTGGTGGTGGTGGAGGGGGGGGGAGGGGGGGTGGTGGTGGTGGTGGAGGGGGGGGGGAGGGGGGGTGGTGGTGGTGGTGGAGGGGGGGGGGGAGGGGGGGTGGTGGTGGAGGGGGGGGGAGGGGGGGTGGTGGAGGGGGGGGGGGGAGGGGGGTGGTGGAGGGGGGGGGGGGGAGGGGGGAGGGGGGTGGTGGAGGGGGGGGGGGAGGGGGGGAGGGGGGGTGGTGGTGGTGGTGGAGGGGGGGGGGTGGTGGTGGTGGAGGGGGGGGGGGGTGGTGGTGGAGGGGGGGGGGAGGGGGGGGGGGTGGAGGGGGGGGGGGTGGTGGTGGAGGGGGGGTGGTGGTGGTGGGGGGGGGGAGGGGGGGTGGTGGTGGTGGGGGGGGGGAAGGGGGGGTGGTGGTGGTAGGGGGGGGGGGTTGGGGGTGGTGGGGGGGGGAGGGAGGGGGGGTGGTGGAGGGGTGGGAAGGGGGTGATGTGGTGGGGGGGAGGGGGGTGGGAAGGGGGTGATGTGGTGGGGGGGTGGGGGGGAGGGGGTGATGTGGTGGGGGGGAGGGGGGTGGGAAGGGGGTGATGTGGTGGGGGGGGAGGGGGGTGGGAAGGGGGTGATGTGGTGGGGGGGGAGGGGGGTGGGAAGGGGGTGATGTGGTGGGGGGGGAGGGGGGTGGGAGGGGGTGATGTGGTGGGGGGGGAGGGGGGTGGGAAGGGGGTGATGTGGTGGGGGGGGAGGGGGGTGGGAAGGGGGTGATGTGGTGGGGGGGGAGGGGGGTGGGGAAGGGGGTGATGTGGTGGGGGGGGAGGGGGTGGGAAGGGGGTGTGGTGGTGGGGGAGGGGGTGGGAAGGGGGTGATGTGGTGGGGGGGAGGGGTGATGGGGGGGCGAGTGGGGGGAGGGGGTGGGAAGGGGGTGATGGGGCGACGTGGGGGGAGGGGGTGGGAAGGGGTGATGTGGGGGGGGAGGGGGGGTGATGTGGGGCGACATGGGGGGAGGTGGTGGGAAGGGGGTGATGTGGGAGGGAGGGGGGTGGGAAGGGGGTGACGTGGGGGCGACGTGGGGGGTGGGAAGGGGGTGACGTGTGGGAGGAGGGGGGTGGGAAGGGGATGACGTGGGGGGAGGGGGGTTGGGAAGGGGGTGACGTGGGGGGAGGGGGGTTGGGAAGGGGGTGACGTGGTGGTTGGGAAGGGGGTGATGTGGGGCTGGGTGACGTGTGGCTGGGGAGACTGGGGGTGGGGAGACGGGGGGTGGGTGAAATTTGGGTGGGGAGACGGGGGGTGGGTGACTTGGGGGCGGGTGGACTGGGGGTGGGTGACGTGGGGCTGGGGAGACTGGGGGTGGATGACGTGGGGCTGGGGAGACTGGGGGTGGGTGACGTGGGGGTGGGGAGACTGGGGCTGGGTGACGTGTGGCTGGGGAGACTGGGGCTGGGTGACGTGGGGCTAGGAGGCTGGGGCTGGGTGACGTGGGGCTGGGGAGACTGGGGCTGGGTGACGTGGGGCTGGGAGACTGGGGCTGGGTGACATGGGGCTGGGGAGACTGGGGTGGGTGATGGGCTGGGAGGCTGGGGCTGGGTGACGTGGGGCTGGATGACGTGGGGCTGGGGAGACTGGGGGTGGGTGACGTGGGGCTGGGGAGACTGGGGGTGGGTGACGTGGGGCTGGGGAGACTGGGGGTAGGTGAAATTTGGGTGGGGAGACGGGGGGTGGGTGACGTGGGGGCGGGGAGACTGGGGGTGGGTGATGGGCTGGGGAGACTGGGGCTGGATGACGTGGGGCTGGGGAGACTGGGGGTGGGTGACGTGGGGCTGGGTGACGTGTGGCTGGGGAGGCTGGGGCTGGGTGACGTGTGGCTGGGGAGACTGGGGCTGGGTGACATGAGGGTGGGGAGACGGGCTGGGTGACGTGGGGCTGGGGTGACGTGTGGCTGGGGAGACTGGGGCTGGGTGACGTGGGGCTGGGGAGGCTGGGGCTGGGTGACGTGGGGCTGGGGAGGCTGGGGCTGGGTGACGTGTGGCTGGGGAGACTGGGGCTGGGTGACGTGGGGCTGGGGAGGCTGGGGCTGGGTGACGTGTGGCTGGGGAGATTGGGGCTGGGTGACGTGGGGGTGGGGAGACTGATGGTGGGTGACGTGGGGGCAGGGAGACTGGGGGTGGGTGTGTTGGCGGGGAGACTGGGGGTGGGGGCGGGGAGACTGGGGGTGGATGACGTGGGGCTGGGGAGACTGGGGGTGGGTGATGGGGTGGGGAGGCTGGGGCTGGGTGACGTGGGGCTGGGGCTGGATGACATGGGGCTGGGGCTGGATGACGGGCTGGGTAGGCTGGGGCTGGGTGACGTGGGGCTGGGGCTGGGTGACGGGGGGCTGGGGCTGGGTGACGTGGGGCTGGGGAGGCTGGGGCTGGGTGACGGGCTGGGGAGGCTGGGGGTGGGTGACGTGGGGCTGGGGCTGGGTGACGTGGGGCTGGGGAGACTGGGGGTGGGTGACGTGGAGGTGGGGAGACTGGGGGTGGGTGACGGGCTGGGGAGGCTGGGGGTGGGTGACGTGGGGCTGGGGAGACTGGGGGTGGGTGACGTGGGGGTGGGGAGACTGGGGGTGGGTGACGTGGGGGTGGGGAGAATGGGGCTGGGGAGACTGGGGGTGGGTGACGTGGGGCTGGGGAGACTGGGGGTGGGTGACGTGGGGGTCGGGAGACTGGGGCTGGGTGACGTGGGGGTGGGGAGACTGGGGGTGGGTGACGTGGGGCTGGGGAGACTGGGGGTGGGTGACGTAGGGGTGGGGAGACTGGGGGTGGGGCTGGGGAGACTGGGGGTGGGTGACGTGGGGCTGGGGAGACTGGGGGTGGGTGACGTGGGGCTGGGGAGACTGGGGGTGGGTGACGTGGGGCTGGGGAGACGGGGTGGGGAGACTGGGGGTGGGTGACGTGGGGGTGGTGAGACTGGGGGTGGGTGACGTGGGGGTGGGGAGACTGGGGGTGGGTGACGTGGGGGTCGGGAGACTGGGGGTGGGGAGACTGGGGCTGGGTGACGTGGGGGTGGGGAGACTGGGGGTGGGTGACGTGGGGCTGGGGAGACTGGGGGTGGGTGACGTAGGGGTGGGGAGACTGGGGGTGGGTGACGTGGGGCTGGGGAGACTGGGGGTGTGTGACGTAGGGGTGGGGAGACTGGGGGTGGGTGACGTGGGAGTGGTGAGACTGGGGGTGGGTGACGTGGGGGTGGGGAGACTGGGGGTGGTGAGACTGGGGGTGGGTGACGTGGGGGTCGGGAGACTGGGGGTGGGGAGACTGGGGCTGGGTGACGTGGGGGTGGGGAGACTGGGGGTGGGTGACGTGGGGGTGGGGAGGTTGGGAGTGTGGTTGGGGAGTGGAGTTGCACCTTCTGTGATTGCATGGAAACATGCTGTGGGCAGGGGGTGAGGTGTTGTGTATGATGGAGCAATGGACAAGTCTGTCCTGGAGAGAACATTCCCTGTGGAATGCTGCAAGTGGGAGTGAGGGGAAGATGTGTTGAGTTCTTTGAATGCCAAGGCTGGTGGGATGAAAAGTGAGGACAAGGAGCACCCTATCCTGGTTCTGGGAAGAAAGGAGGGGGTGAGAACAGTGGTCCATGTCACAGTCGATGTTAAGCATGGTGAGACAATTCAATCACTCTTGCCCCATAGATGAACAGTGATAGTTCTCTACCTGCCTCAACGTGTTGAAAGTGTTTTCACCTGAAGCCACTGATGCAGGCAAACTGACAAAACTATGCAATGCAATTGCGATATTAGGAAACACCCCAGAGAGCCCACGTTTTTGTGTTTCTTGAAGCAATAAAGTTCTTTGACTGAGGACTTCAAATTGAAAACATATCCATTATAAAGAGTTAGTGTGAACAAATAGTACAATAACTTCATCCGTGTGCAAGCTTTGCAGACTTAGGGTGGGGAGGATCTCCCGCAATTAGACCCCCCGGGAGGCAGGCCCCCCTCGGCAGACGCCCCCACCCCACCCCCACCCCCACCCAGGAGGCAGGCACCTCCTTGGCAGAGCACACCCCCAATCTACATTGATCGCTGCTGTCCCTCCACCATTCTTCTGACCTGCACTTGTCAATGTGGAGGTGTTGGCGTTGGACTGGGGTGGACACAGTAAGAAGTCTCACAACACCAGGTTAAAGTCCTGTTGGAGTGATGTTATGAGACTTCTTACTGCAGTCGTTGGACAGCCTGCAGCACCTTCATGACCTTCCACTGGCGTCTGGTTGGGGAGGTGGTGGAAGATGGGAGGAGGATGGATTGGGAGAATCTCCACCACTCCCCCCAGCCAGAGAGCCATCTGAGCCCTCCGCTCCCCACGCCCCCCTCAAACCAGAGATCCAGCTGAGCCCGCTCCCCCCCACTCCCCAGCCAGAGATCCATCTGTGCCTGAAAGCAGATGCCCGCAGAAGACCATGAAGGTGCTGCAGGCTCTCGAACGACTGCAGTAAGAAGTCTTACAACACCAGGTTAAACTCCAACAGGATTTTAACCTGGTGTTGTGAGACTTCTTATTGTGTTTACCGCAGTCCAACGCCAACATCTCCACATCGATGAGTGCAGGTCAGAAGGATGGTGGAGACCAGCAGCAATCCAGGTAGGTTGGGGGTGTGCTTTGCTGGCGGGGGGCGGGGTCTGACCGTGCCGGGGGGTGGATCGTGGGGGTGGTGTGCTTTGCCGAGGGGGGCCTGCCTCCCAGGGGGTTCGGATCGCCGGGGGGGGGGGCGGGTGTGCCATGGTGGTTAGCAGGAGGTCTGCAAAGGGTGTTCGAGGAGGATGGGCTTTGGAGGTTCCCCTGCAGAACAGGAATCCGCTTCCAATTTTTATTCTGCAGATTGATAACAGCGCAGATCCAAAGACGGTAAAATGGGATTTGGCGGTAGAGTTGGGCACACGGTTCATTAAGTTGATTTAAATGCACGCTAATGCATTTAAATTGTTGCGCTGCCCGATGATCCGCGCCCAGAACGGGTATCAGTAAAGGCACGATCTGCCCCATTTCGGGTGCAGATCGCGTTGCAGGCCCGATGCCTGAATTTACCATGATTTCGCGCCCGTCGGGCTCTTAATGTACGAACATACTTATACCTTCCTGAGTATAAGGAACTTCAGGGCAACCTAGAGATTGGACAGTTGCAGAGGTTCACTGACCAGGCTGGCAGGGAAGTGAACGATGTCCTGACTCAGGCATTCCAGTCACGGGGAACAAGGTCAGGGAAAGTGCCAAACAATTGAATAGTGTGGATGAACAGAGGGATCTAGGTGTGTGTGTAC
Source organism: Carcharhinus amblyrhynchos (assembly GCF_965287045.1). NCBI lineage: Eukaryota > Metazoa > Chordata > Chondrichthyes > Carcharhiniformes > Carcharhinidae > Carcharhinus > Carcharhinus amblyrhynchos. The sequence continues at coordinate 22,674,201 of NC_137327.1, forward strand.
ATAGATCCCTGAAAGTTGGGAATCAAGTAGATAAGGTTGTCAAGAAGGCGTACGGTGTCTTGGCGTTTATTGGTAGGGGGATTGAATTTAGGAGTCGCAGTGTAATGTTGCAACTGTACACTACTCTAGTGCGGCCGCACTTGGAGTACTGTGTGCAGTTCTGGTCCCCGCATTACAAGAAGGATGTGGAGGCGTTGGAGAGGGTGCAGAGGAGGTTTACTAGGATGTTGCCTGGTATGGTGGGGAGGTCCTATGAGGAGAGACTGAGGGATCTAGGGTTGTTTTCGTTGGGAAGAAGGCGGCTAAGAGGGGATCTTATTGAAACATATAAGATGATTAGGGGTTTAGATAGGGTGGATAGTGATAGCCTTTTTCCTCGGATGGAGAAAGCTAGCACGAGGGGGCATGACTTTAAATTAAGGGGGGGTAGCTACAGGACGGATGTCAGGGGTAGGTTCTTTACCCAGCGGGTGGTGAGGGATTGGAATGCCCTGCCTGCTGCAGTTGTAGATGCGTCTAGTTTGGGGGCGTTTAAGAGATCTCTGGATAGGTTTATGGACGAAAAGGGATTGGTATAGGCTAGTGGGTCATTGTTTTTGTAACTGGTCGGCGCAACATCGTGGGCCGAAGGGCCTGTTCTGCGCTGTAATGTTCTATGTTCTATGTTCTATGTTCTAAAGTTTGATTCAAAAAGTTCTCAGCATCACAACAGGTGAAGGGAGACCGTGCTTCTCAATGGCAGCGTAGATGGAAGGAGGCTGCAAAGGCATTATCGAACTCTGACCACCAATCCATTAAGATCATGTGGGCAATGACAGCACACCAACGTCCCCACGTTAAACAAGGTCACACACCCAGTTTTTTCAGGGTACACCTGCCAATTCCTGTGGCAATAGAGGATTGGTCATAAGGATAGGACAGTGAATCTGGGAGCCTCTAATCAAGAATCTGCGCAGATAGATGCATGAAGATTATTGGATGTTTGTGTTGGTGATTTTGAGCAGCAGCATCTGTGACTGAACAGTCCTATTCATCATGTTATTTGCAATACAACAATCAGAATGTACTAACATTTTTCAGGATATTCCTTTGCTGTGCATTGAATTATTTTTATGTTGCAGGGAGAACGCAACAGCAACGTTTTACTTGTGTGGGGCTTCATGTCTTCCAAAAATAACTTAGGAAACTAATATTATTGTTCTACAGCTTTCAAAATGAAAATAGAGTTTCTGGGTAACAGACACCATAATATCTACAGTATTTTGTAAATGCATCTTTTGTTGCCAGGTATTGTATTGAAATCTGGCAATGATGGAATGATTCATCGGATCTGAAAAAACTTCAGGATAGCAACTGTATCGTTTGTGTCCTTTGTCACCAGTGCAGAAAAGCTATTAGAATTTATATATTATTTTTCATAAAATTGTAAATAGTTTTACTGAGCTTGAGGGCAGAGACCTGGTGTTTCAGGATCATCATCATCATTCCACTCTACCCTTCAGCCACTGCTCTCAGTTGTTTTACGCTAATTACACTCAAGTCTCTGAGGATAGAAACATTAACTAGAAAGTACTGCTCAATAAATTGATCTCATCATTGTTTTCCAACAAAATATTTGATGCAAAAAGAATGCATTTGGTGGACATGTCCTCTTGTGCAGGAGTACAGACAATGTAAGTCACCATCATTGTGCCTGGAATGTCTAATTTGCACTGTTTAATGACTGGCAAGCTGGAGGCAGGTAGTGCTGCTTTCAAATATTGTTCAATAGCATAGGGATATTTGCTAATGTACTGTTACACTGCAGTAATAACCCTTAAGAATTCAGAAAATGAATAGTGTCAAAATCTGCACACTTTAAACAATGAAAAGTGCTAATACCCCTCAAAGTTGAAATGGTTCATTGTGCTAATACACATTTCAAACAATTCACAGTTTTGAGACACCAAGAGTTTGTATAGTGAAGAGTGCTAATATTGGTGATGGAGATTAACATACGGGGTGGTAACATTGTGCTAATGCTAATTCACAGGTGGCCACAGAAATACATAACTAATTATCTGATTGGAACAGAATCATACAATGGGTTACAGCACAGCAGGCCTATTGGCCCACCCTGTCCTTAGTCTTCCGCCTTGTCCCTGCAATTTCTTTTCTCTTCAGGTGTTTAGCCAATGCTTTTTTGAAGGGCATACTTTAATCTGCCTTCACCACACTCTCAGCCAGTGCATTCCATAACATTCCTTCTGCATGAAGAAATGTTTTTCTTCATATCACCATTGCTCCTTTTGCCAGTCACCTCAAATTGGTGGCATCTGGTGCTAATCCTTCTGCCAATGGGAACAGTTTCTCCCTGTTAACTTTGTCCAGACCCCTTATGATTTTGAACACCTCCAACAAATCTCCTGTCAACTTTCTCTTCAAGGAGAGCAATCCCAGCTTTTCCAATCTATCCACATGACTGAAATTCTTCAGACCTGGAACCATTTTTTGGCATGGTTTCTCTTCTTTATGAGGAGGAAGATGAGTGAGGTTATGCTGAAGTGTGCTTGATCTGTTCTGTCACTGGTACTATGAATGCACACCTGTATTCAAAATATTTACAACAGATGTGACATTTGCTGAAAGGTTATCATATCGTGGATCTGCCATCTTGTGCAGTCCAGGCACAATTATTCAATTAGTGGGCCCTGTCAGTTCAAAGGGTTGATGTGTAATTTAGAATAACTCCAAAAGCATGGGTTCATTTCCCCTTGTGGTTGAGGTAGACTTGTGACCTGCCTCCACATTGGCCCCATGCTTGATACAAGATGCTGCCCCTCAAGCTATATAACCAATTGTTTCTCTCTAATCAAGAGATGTCTACAATATCTCATGGGCTGTACCTAATTTCCTACCCATTCAATGAATCTTAAAGTGACAGATAGGCATAGAATTAAAGGAACATTCAGACTTAAGAAATGATTCCAGGCGGCTGTAAACATGCTACAGTTTATCTGGCCCTGTGTTAAAGAGGTGCAGACCTACAAATAGCAGTTGGTGAGATATAATTAAGTCACACCCTTCACTTTTCTGTTGGGCATCTTGATGGAAAGGCTAATACATTAATTGAGTGAATACTAGCTTAAAACACCAGGGAATATCTTTGCTCATATGATGAATTACTCTTAGAATTCATAGTAGCCATTGGAGCAGTGATTAAGATTAGGAAAAGTTTCTCTGATGCCCTGAAATACATTGTTCTCTGACTGTAAAAACCTTTTCATGCTTTCTATGCAGGGCTGCCATATAATGGTTCTATATGTTATCATATGCTGTGGTCTTAACACAAGGATGCCAGCCTTGGTCAACCAATCAGACTTGCTCACTATGTCCCCATCCCCCAACAAACTGGATTCAAGCTCTCACCCCAGAGATTTGAGCTCCATAATTTGGTATCGGTGCTGAGGGATACTGTCTGATACACTGTCAGAGGTGCCATCTTTTGAATGATACAATTGAACCTGAGGCCTTCAACTGGTCTCTTTGGTGGATATGGAGGATTCATCGTTGGAAGGGGAGCAGGATGGAGCGTTGTCCTGAAGCTGGTGTCTGTTTCTTGGCCAACATCCAAAGAAATGTCTGGTCTGGTCACTTGTCAAAACACTGAGCTTACTGTGTGAATATTGGCAATCGTGTTTTCTGTATTGCAGCAGTGACTACACTTTGAAAAAGTTGTGTCATTGACTGTGAGTTGCTTTGGGATATCTTGTGCTCATAAGCGGTGCATTAGAAATGCAAGTTATTTTTTGTTAGGCGGTGTCACATTGTATTGGTATACCAGTGAACTTGCACCTCCCGAATAATTGGATGTTATTTAAATCAAGTGAACCAGTGTTTAATGCCCCCTATATCTCTTCTGGGGGAGTTTCTGATGAAGCTTTATGCCAGTCTCAATGAATACTATTTTACTTGTCATTTTACACCAAACCTGGGGATTTAAATTTGGGAATGTTGGTTGCTACATCTGCTCGCCACTGCATTTAGTTTATAACCCTTCCATCCTTTTCCTGCTGGGGCAGATGCTTAAGGAATTTGCATTGATAAAGTGCCTTTTATGATCACAAAATGAGCTAAAGTGCGTTAGATACAACAAAGCTTGCATTCTGCATTTTTTTTGCCCACTTGCCCCCATGCCGGACACACTTAGCATTGGTAAATGTTGGTAGAGTTGTGTGCTGTAAAAGCTTTGTAAATCTAAGTAATGAGGATGTAAATTGAATCATAGAATCCCTGCAGTACAGAAGGAGGCCATTCAACACATCGAGTCCACATCGACCATAATCCCACCCAGACCCTCTCCCTGTAAACACAAGTATCTACTTACTCATCTTGTTGATACCAAGAGGCAATTTAGCATAGCCAATCCACCTAACCTACACGTCTGTGGATTGTGGGAGGAAACCAGAGCACCCAGAGGAAGTGTACATATGTAAACTTCACACATACAGTCACCCAAGGCCAGAATTGAACCTGGGTCCCTGGGGCTGTGAGCGAACAGTGCTAACCACTATGCCACCCTTAGTCGCTGTTTTCTTCAGTTGTCTTTAGATAGTTTGTCCCAATTTGCTGCTTCCCTGAACTAACTAGTTCTTTAGGAAGCTTGTTATCTGACATAGTTGTTCACTCCCTGGTGTCCTTCAACTGCAATATATCCAGCTAAAACTTAAAAGCTTTTTTACTTCACAAGACCACAAGTTGCTAAGCAATCACTGCTAATTCATTTAATCTTCACACTACAAACCTCTCCTCGCACAATAGAATCACCATTGTAATTGAAGTCAATGCCCTCACATACAAACACACTTGCTCAGGATGAATCTAACCATAGATTTTACCCTTCCTGGTGCAGAAACATTAAACCCACTTAAAAACCATACCTTATTTCTAATGTTTACCATTACAAATATAAATCCCTTAAAACTACCTTTGTTTTCCTAATTTTTTAAAAATAAATTAATCTTCTAGCTGAGTCACAACAGAAAAGAGGAACCCTTTTGCATCCGAGCAAGCAGTGTGGGCCTCTACAGCCATTACCTGGAGAGTTGGCTTCTTGATCTACCACCAGGAAGCCACCTCCAGACACCAGTCCCAATATCTATGGGGACAAAAACTCCAGTCTGCCGCCTTTAATTGACCTCAATAAATTATTAATGAGTTGTCAGCCGCATACTGCATGTGGATCAGTAGCCCTGTCACCCATCCCACCTCCACCTTTCAAAGTGGCACCAGAACGTGGCAGCTTCTCGTAAGCTGTGCCCAGCATAGCTTCTAATTCTTTTACTCTCGTTGTATGCTTCTAAGACTTCATTGCTTTCTGCACTCTTTCCTTTCCTTCTCTATGTACAGTGTGCTTTGTCTGTATAGCGTTCAAGAAACGATACTTTTCACTATATACTAATACGTTGTGATAATAAATCAAATCAAAATGACTGGAGGCACCTACTGGCAGGATACAAAATCCTGCCTGATGTCCTTGCTTAAAAAGCACAACCAAAAATGTATTAACAGGACAATAATATTATAATTTGTGAATTTTCTGAATGCTAAGTGATTACCTGCATTATAACTAACATTGTGTGAAGAACCTGGGGACAATTCTAAAAGACTTCAGTCTGTTATGTGTAATTTTATTTCAGTACGAAGGAGAAAAGTAGGTATTTCAGAAACTAGGATGAAATGAACTGCTTTAGATTATTCATCGGCCAGCAGTTATTGCTCATCCCTAATTGTCCTTAAGGTGGTGGCTGCTTTCTTAAACCACTACAGTCCATGTGATGTAGGAACACCCACAGCTCTGTTAAGGAGGGAGTTGCAAGATTTTGACCCAGCAACAGTGAAGGAACAGCAATAGAGTTCCTGATCAGGGTGCTGTGTAGCTTTGAGCGAACTTGCAGCGTTGTTCCCATGCATCTGCCGCCATTGTCCTTTAGGGTGATTGAGGTCATGGGTTTGGAAGGTGCTGTTTCAAGGTGCCATGTTGAGTTGCTGTAATGCATCTTACAGACGTTGCACACTGCTGTCACTGTGGATCAGTGGTGGATCCCAATGAGAGGCCATAATTTTAGGCTAAGGTGTGGGAAATTTAAAACAAAAATGAGGAATTACCTCACTCAAAGGGTCTTAAATCTGTAGCATTCTGTACCCGAGAAGGCAGTGGATGCCGGAACGAAATACATTTGAAGATAGGTTTTAGTTAGTAGCAGGATGAAGGGATGTAGGAAGTGGGCAGGAAGGTGGAAAATGAGGCCAAGAGGAGATCAGCCATGATTATATTTAACTATATGGAGACTTGAGGGACTGAATTGCCTACTCCTCCTAGTTTTTGTTGCCTGGCATGTGCATGGCATAAATGTTACTTATTAGTCTGCACGTTGTCCCAGTACCTATGGCTGCTGACGGCTTCAGTATGTGAGGACTCATGAATGGCGTTGAACATTGTTCAGTCATCAGCGAACATTCCCACTTTTGACAGAAGGTCATTGATGAAGCAACCAGGTCTAGGACATTGCCCTGAGAAACTCCTGCAGTGAAGTTCTGATACTAAGATGATTGACCTCCAACAACCACAACCCTATTTATGCTCGGTGCGATTCCTAACAGTGGAGGGTTTTCCTCTTAATCCCATGGGCTCTAGTTTTTCTAAGGCTCCTTTGATGCCATTCCTGGTCAAATGCTGCCTTGATGTCTCTCAACTCACCTCTGAGTTTAGGCAATAGAAGTAATTAGAAATGTGAATCATTCTCCTGTTCTCTGAAGTGGAAGCACTATTTAAAAAGACCAATCTCATTTCCAGAGGTGAAAATCGGTAATACTAATGGGAAGCAGATGGTTACTAATCTATAGTGTGCGCATGCTTGCTCTATTAGATCCATGGGCCCAATTTCAGCCTTTTAATTGCCACTTATAGTGCAGCAACACATCATACACATTGCACAGATTCATTAAGTGTTTTGTGAGTTCATTACCTAATTGGATGTCTGGACTTTCTATGGTAACAACCAGTGACCCAGAAATGATTGCTTGTAGTCATGGAAATTCTGGCAAGTCATTCTGAAAACTTGCTAATAACACACATTTATGGTCTACAGAGTGCATCTCCCTGTGTGTTGTATCTTTATTGTTAGTTTTAATTTGTAGCAACAAGCCACTAAAATGATGCTGGGTTCCTGTGGCCACCTTTATTTTAGGCCAATGTCAAATTTTGCTATGGATTTTATCCAAGTTGGATACACTCCAAACTATATGGCAATACTTTCACCTAAATTTCCTTCTCTAATTCTGTAAACATTTGAAGCTTGAATAATATTAAATAGTATTAAATTAAATAGTCTCAATTTTGTTTTTTTTTAAATCATTTTGTTAGCTATTTACTGAAAGATAAATAGATTTAAGATTCTGTGGAGTGCTTTAGAAAAAGTAACAGAAAATAGTTTAATAAATGCATTCCGATGAATTTGTTGCAGCTCTTCCATCAAAAACCACATTTAAACTGAGAGAAAAGGAAACAAAAGAAAATACATGTTGGAAATAACACCATAACCAGGCACAGGAGGAGAGGTATGAGGTGCATGGAAACCTAGAACTTGCATGTACTTAGGGAACATGACAAAAAGATTACTGTTTGACTTGAGTCAATCAAATTTATTTATGGTTAACACAGTGATCTTAATAATTCAGAATTCCTGAAGCATGTTAGTAAACAAAGCAGATCAAATTCTGCCAACCCGTAGAACCAGCGTGTTTTGTTACCATAAGGAAATTGGAGACAGGCAGGTAGGAGCATTTTGAATGCCAATGCAATAGTAATGACCTGAGGGCTCTTCAAAAAAAATGGTTTTACAAAAATATTCATTTAATGCAAGTTTTTAAAATAATGGTGCGTGAATTAAAATGTTGTAGTTAACAAGATGTCAAGGAAGTTATCACACTGCTGATTCTAGTTCGAGATTGATATCAACTAAAAGTGATTCAGATCTCAAGGTGAGTTGAACTGCTGCTTTCACATGCCAACAAGGGAAATTATTGAATTATCTGTATTGAAAATGTAAAAATTGCATTCATGTAACTAGGGTTTACTGTTTGAATTGACAGATCTTATACTGGCAGAACAGCTGCCAGGAATAAAGTGTCAAATTCTGACAAAAAAATTATTGACCTGAAACATTAGCTGTTTTTTCTCTACAGTTGCTGCCAGAATTGCTGAGTACTTGCAACATTTTCTACTTTTGTGCAGGGATAATATTATCTACAGAATTGTACCCTACCACAAATCCACTCTTCAGATGTGGTGATTTAAACAAAAATAAAGACCGCTAAAGTGTTGCAACATAATTTACAGTTTCTATGAAAGCATATGTCGGTCAACAATTTAGCTGGTAGAAATGTTACTGCCAAGGGTGCGTGCTTTTCCCCTTCAATTTCTAATTCAAGTTATCTGCTCGAGTCAGTGGAGCCCACAGAGGTTCTTTGAATTATGCAGATTGGGTTATAATTTTGTTGTCAAAGCTTGATTGAAACTTTAACCAGAGAATTGCCCCTACTTTAATCACAAAGCCATGCTGAACACATTTCCCATGGCACACTTTTGGGCACAGGCTGCTGCTGCTATCTGCCAGTTCTAGACAGAGTACCGCTTCAATGTGATAAAGAGAGTTAACATGTTCCATCCCAAGATAAAATCAGGGCGAAAATAAAAGCAACAACTTCAGATGCAGGAATTATGAATTAAAACAGAAAATGCTAGAAAAATTCAGCAGTTCTGGCAGCATCTATGGAGAGAGAAAGCAGGTTAATATGGCTCATGTTAACTCTTTCTCTCTTCACCAGTGCTACCAGACCTGCTGAGTTTTTTCAGCGTTTTCTGGTTTTATTTAAAATCAATAGACTCTGGTTCTGGAAAATCTTATAATTAAGAAATATACAATTATTACTTGACCTGGTGAAAGATGACCTGTGTTGGATTTTTGCTGCACAATCTAAAATTAGCCACACAATTCTTGGCTGAATAACCAGAATTATAAATCAATGTTTGATTTTCCCCCAAAGAAGCAAATTTTCAGCAGTGAAAACTATATTTTGTCTTTTTTGTTTGGCTGGGAAGTCTCATTGCAGACTTTTTCTTTTATAGATTCAACTTATAAAAACAGAAATTATCTGGACCTATTTGAGGAGTTTAAAGTTAGAACTGTTATAAACTTCTTGACGTGGTCGAGAAACAAATTATAACATTGGCTGTAGATGTGCAGAATTTTAAATAAACATTGGTAAATATTTGAAATGTACAAATTACCATACACAATTTATTACTCTTGGGTTCCTGCAGTTAGCACTGCTGCCTCACAGCGCCAGGGACCTGGGTTTGATTCCTGGCTTGCGGTCACTGTCTGTGGAGTCTACACGTTCTCCCCATGTCAGCGTAGGTTTCCTCCAGGTGCTTCTGTTTCCTTCCACAGTCCGAAAGACGTGCTGGTTAGATGTATTGGCCATGCTAATTCTCCCTCAGTGTACCCAAACAGGCAGCTGAGTATGGTGACTAGGGGATTTTCACAATAACTTCATTGCAGTGTTAATGTAAGCCTACTTGTGACACTAATAAATAAACTTGAACTTAAAGGTGGCAGCATCTGTGAAGAGAAATGTTAACGTTTTGCGTTGAATATCACTTCTTCAGAACTGGGATTGTTTGAAACTCTGACTTGTTAAGTCATATCTGTAAATCATTTATAACTAGGCAAGTTGTAAAGGTGAAATCATTTCTGAGTGTGCCATTTTTTGAAATGCTGGAATACGATACAAGTTGGGGTCAGGCTGTATTCTAAACATAGGTTATTAACTGCAAAATTTATTTACCTGTGATTAAAACCTCAAAGAAACAAATCCTTCCCAAAGTGAATAAAGTCCTTACAATCAAAATGTAATCTTTCGATATAATTTTCATCAATCCATGAAATACCAACAGACTTTGAATAACGATTGTTAACCATTTTGTCGCTCAGTTAATGTAAATTGTGAACATACAGATTGTTCAGGAAATAGATTAGTAGAATCCTGCTGAACTTTCCTTTGGAGCTAAAAGATTCACCCAAAAACTTTGCTTGAGAATGATGAATGATGTCAACGAGTTTAAGTAAACTCGTCCAAACATATAATAGCTCCAATCAAAGCACAGTATAGTATGAAAAATGCTGGACCACTTCAGTAACAGCTGTGAAGAAAGAAACGGTTAGTTTTGCAGGTAAATGATCTTTTGTCAAAACTCCATTTGTTTTTTTTCAGATTTCAGATATCTGCAGTATTTTGCTTTACGCTAGTTAGTATATCAAACCAGTAACTAATCGGATAGTAACATTAGCTTTCAGTTACTGCCTCAGACAGGGATCCCAACAACCAAATAACCCAGACTTTGCCTGGTTGTATCACTGCTACAGGATATATTTACCAATTACACACAGTCATTGATTTCCAGCCTTGGTTTAATGAAAAGTATCCTGTGTCATTAATCAAAAAGTTTCAGTATACAGGAAGTCTATTTCTACACCTAACCAAAATCATAAAAACACATTATTGACTGAAATCTGCAATTAGTTTCAAATTGTATGATACTTGGTAAGTGTAAAGGGGAGCAATGATCTTTGAAAGGGACAATGAGATATCTGGACAGATGTGCATCATGCATTAGTGCTAGGAGTGGATCTGTTCAAAATGGCTTCAACAATGGAAGTGCGCACACAAAAAGCCCAAAATAAATTCCAGAAAATGCAGTCCTGCCAGGTTAGAAGTGCTTAGGTGAGATGTGCTTCAATCAGATGTTCCCTAGCATTGACACCATCCTGATGAGACCTTTGAGTCCTGTGCTAGCCTTGGCCACCCCCCTGCACCTTTCTGTTTTTATCTTTCTCCTCCTTTTCCTCCATGAGTTGTGTTGTTCCAGCGTTTCGCCCTTTTCACTGTCCGCTCCCCTTTGGAGGGCCATGTTATGAAGAGAGAGGTTCACCACAACAATGTAGGTGAACTGGCTAAAAGCAGGCTAGGAATTTTGTGGCAAGTAACTCATTCCCTGATCCTGCAAAATCTCTCCTCCATCTACGAGGCACAAGTCAGGGTGTGATGGAATACTTTCCATTTGCCTCAAAGAGTTCCAAAAACACTCAAGATGCTCAATACCATCCAGAACAAAGCAGCCCACTTGAATGGTACCTCATCCACCATCTTAAGTGTTGATTTCTAACATCACCAGCACACAAAGTAGCCAATGTGCACCAACTAGAGTAAGTCCTTGCTTAAAACTAACTCTGTTAATGTCGTTTCACTATAAGGAGTATTAGTATATCCATTTAGTGTTTTGAGTTTGACTTTAAAGTCGTTTGCCACAGACTACTACTTCTGTAGCCTGTCTACTCACCAAAACCTTTCCTGCAGCACTTCTGCTCTCTCTCCCAATACTGCCCTTACCTCTCAGCATTTTTCCACCCTCTGAAGTTGCTCTCTAGCCTGCCACACCCCCCCCCCCCCCCGCCTCCCCTCCCACCACAAGCCTCCCTCCCACGTTCACACCAAAGGTCTGTTTTTAGCTGTTTTCCTCCTGACTTTACTGCTGGTTCCAGTTCTGAACTGAAACTTCTGGGCTCCATCTAATGGCAGAGGTTAGTCAGTGCAGACAGTCCAAGGATTCCAGTAGTTTCCAACACCAACCAACTTCTACCAGGAGATGGAGTTTGGTCAATCTAAAATTATTGTACTGAAGTTAGTGTGATTTTTAAGAACATATAAATATTGTATTTCTTTTATATTTAATGATTTATTTCATTTTACAAGTTACTTCAGCTCTGTCTGCATAGTATTACATGCATAGGGTACAGTATTTTAGTGTATCGTGTTGGAATGAGGACACTGGTGATTACATGCATAGGGTACAGTATTTTAGTGTATTATGTTGAGGACACTGGTGATTGTTTATAACAGGTCTTGATAGATCTTACATGCCATGCCTGTAGCCATGTAGGAGGTACATCTGGTGCCCTCTCCCACATCATATCACTATGGTGCACAGGTCATTTGGTAATGTGTGAATGAATTTTACATCTCCCCATTTTTAGCTGGGCCATTTTTAACTGTATGCAAAAAAAAATCAAAATGGTCGTAAAAAAGAGTGAAGAATTTTGGTACACAGAACATGCACTCGAGTTAAAAGCTGGTGCAAAGCCCAAATATGTCGCTCCCTTCCTTTCCACTTTTCAGAAACAGAACATATATTCAAGTTGGTTCGTAGACCAAGGCAGCCGGGTTAATGTCCACATGGCTGATACCCACACCAGGCTCGCCTGGTGCTATGATGGCTGCAGGAACGGCCCCCAGATTTAGTTAGTGGAGCCCTGCGCTCATCTTTATTTCTGCCCCCGCCACCTACCCTCACCCCACAGAATGCAAAGGTGGAAGCCACAAAATAGGATGAACTGGCACTGTTCAAAACGCTTAAAATGGCAAGCTGTCTTTTTGCCTAGCATTGCCCACTTGCCTTGCCTTCAATTTTGTGTTTTTGACAGCCGGATTAATAGTGTCGCTTCATATTGCTAAAGAAACTGATCTTGACTGTAATGAATTTTCAGAAAGAGCAGGCTTCTGTACAGTCAATCCCATGTTAATTCAAGCTCTGTAAAAATTGGATTCAGCTTTTAATTGTAAAGCTATGTCTCTGGATTTCAAACAATATGCACTTTACTCTTCTCACACCCATTCCCCCCACATGAACTCAACAACTCTCCCACCCTCCAAAATGCAACCTGGCCCTCGAACACACTCCCTCCCTGCAAGACTGCATCCCTGGCTAAACCCCCTCACTTGCCCTCCTCCACTGGTTTCCTCCCCCCCCACACACACAATTTGCATCTGTGCAGTTAACCCCCACCCCTCAGTTTCCCATTGTCAAAATCTCACCGACTCTGCTCTCCTGGGTTTTCAAGGCAGCGTCCTGCCTCACTCGTCATCTCCTCATGCTGGTAAGGCACGATTCAGCGCTTCGCACCTTGCTGTTGTTGGGTGGTCTCCCCTCAGCCCTGGCTGGGTTGAGTCTTCCCTCAACCGCTCTCCTCGCTGTTTGACAGCCTCTGACTGGTTGGCTTACCTTGGCTCGTGGCTTTTGCCCTGTACCTCATGCCTCACTTCGTTGCTGCTGGCTGGCCTGCCCTCAGCCCTGAGTCCAGAAACCTGCTGGCTACACCTTTTTTGCAAATGTAAAACACAGAATCTTTTGCCTTTGCCTCTCTCCTTCCTTGCCTAGTTGCTTCTCATTTCTCATGCTTCAATGTTCGGACCAGTCTGTTTTTCCACTTTAAGGGGACTGGACCAAAGTCTGATGTTGCTGTACTTTGCATGCTTACCAGAAAATGCTGTATTGTTAGGCTCTGATTGCTGCACACCCCAACTGGCATGCCCCCTTCCCCCTCCCCGATTGGTCAAAGCCCTGTGCCAAGGCAGGGTGTGCTTCATTGTAAATCTGCCTCTGCCTGTCCCAGCCGGTGTAGGAGGCATTGGCTTCAAACTCGGTGTGGCAGCCTCTGTGGCACACTTAGCTGGATTGACTCAGGTATCTGAAACAGATGACGGTGGTTCCTGATATACATGGCGTCATCCGAGGTGACGAGTTGGAGCGGAGAGGAATGATCATTGTGAATATTTCACCCTTGGTGACAGTTCAACACTTCCACAGTAGAATGCATCCAGAGCTTCAAGGTTTTGATTCATCTCCAGTTCATTCACTTTGTTTCTATGCTGAGCTTTGGAGAGTTAGCTGGCTGCATTGTCTTGTGATAGTAGCTGGATAAAATGCTCTTTCAGAGAGTCGATGCAGTGTGTTTCTATGAAAGCAAGTGCTTTTTCTCTGTGGGTGCTGGCCACTGCAGCTTAAGCAGTGTGTTTTGTTTGGCAATAATTAGCATGTTGTTAAAAATATGCTTACACGTGAATGGAGACAACCCAACACTTTATCCAACATGCAAATACTTCATTTTGAGCCTTTCCTTGGTCTTGCCATTTCTTGGTTTGATACTGCTATTGCACAGCTTTTGATATAATATCTAATAATGAGTTCTGATGGCCTTACCACTTGATCAACTACAAAATCCAGGCCAATGTAGCATTGTTATTTGAAGTTCCCATCGAATGAGATGAGAATTTTTTTGCTCTGACGATAATTAGTTTGTAGAACTCTCTTCACCAGACAGGGTAATTGAATATTTTTAAGGCTGGGTTAGGTAGATTCTTGGTTGACAGAAGTCGTGGACATAGAAATTTGGGGGGTGAGTAGGCTACTTGGCTCTTCAAGCCTCCCCCTCCATTCATGGCTGATCCGATTGTTTAAAGTTTATTAGTTCACAAGTAAGCTTACATGAAGTTACTGTGAAAATCTCCTCAAAATTGTAACCTCATCGCCACATTCCCCTGACCTTTCACTCTCCCTCTTAATAATCAAGAATCTATCTACCTCTGCCTTAAATATATTGAAAAATTCTGCCTCCGCTGCCTTTTGAGGAAGAGCGATCCAAAGACTCACAACTCTCAGAACAATTAATCTTCACCTGTCTTAAATGGGCGACCCTCATTTTTAAACAATGACCCCTAATGAAACACCTCACTTTTATTGAAATTTATATAATTTTTAAAAGTTTAGTGTGCACATACAAGGATTTGGTAGTGAATTTTGCTTGATAAAGCAAGAGTGCAATAGTAGGATGTATCCCTGCCTTGTACTATTTTCCTCAAGCCAGTTTTGCATCGCCTTAAGCAATATCAAAAGGAACCTGGAATGTTCCAATCAGATTAACAAATGTTTCTAAATCAGTTTCCTTGTCCCCTATTGGTGCCTTGATTTTTAAATTTTTTTCCCTTAACTTCACCAATTTCCATTCCTTGATGCTTTTTCAGTTTCCTGGTAATGTGAATTTCCTCATCTACCGTGAAAATTGTAAAATGGACACCTTCACTTCTGAGGTCGAGTTGTACCTCTTGATTATAATGTTTTTGGTTATGAAAAAACATAAGGATTCCATTTACCCCTTGGAATCTTAAACTTTAATGAGGTTTGTCCTGAACATTCTCTTCCCCATGTTAAGATTATCAGTACCAGATTTGTGCTCCCTTCAAAGTTAATAGGTCACCGTATAATACATTGAAAACTGTACACTGTACTCTTTGAGAATCCAAACAAGTATCCTAAACAAGTGTCTTTGTTCTTTTAAACTATGTGCTTCAAAATCTTGTTTTCCTTTTAGTTTTATGAGTTCTCAAACCGCTGGTGTGAATGAGCCATTCGCTAGTAAGTCCAGACTTCCTTAACGTATCATCTTGGTCTCTTTAATTGACAATTTGCTAAGATGTACATAACGTTTTGGTATATAAGTAGATCTGTAAAGTGCAAGTCGAGGAAGTATTCCAGAAGCTGGAGAAGCCAGTTAGGAGAAAGGATGGGAAAGGTAGGATTAGGGAACTGTGGATTACTAGAGATATAGAATACCTGGTTAGGAAGAAATGAGAGGCGTATGTCAGGTCTAAGCAGCTGGGAACGGAGAGAGTGTTGGAGGAATACAGAGAGAGTAGGAGGGATCTCAAACGGGGAGTTAGGAGAGCAAAGAGGGGGTATGAGATGGCTTTGGCAGGTAGGGTTAAGGAGAATCCAAAGGCGTTTTACTCCTATCTTAAGGACAAAAGGGTGGCTAGGGGTAAAATCGGTCCTCTCGGGGACAAACGTGGGGAATTGTGCTTAGAGGCAGAGGGAATGGGGGAGATCCTGAATGAATACTTTGCGTCGGTATTCACGAAGGAGAGGGGCTTGATGTCTAGTACGGTCATTGAGGGAGCGGTAGACCGATTGAAAGATCTATTGATTACGAGGGAAGAAGTGTTAGGGCTCTTAGAGGGCATTAAAACAGATAAATCTCCGGGGCCTGATTGCATTTATCCTAGGCTGCTTAGTGAGGCAAGGGATGAGATTGCTGGGCCTCTGACGCAAATCTTTGTCTCTTCTTTGGACACAGGTGAGGTCCCAGAGGACTGGAGGATAGCGAACGTGATACCGTTGTTTAAAAAGGGTAGGAGGGATAGCCCGGGTAACTATAGGCCGGTGAGCTTAACATCAGTGGTAGGTAAGTTGATGGAGAGGATTCTTAGGGATAGGATGTATGCGCACTTGGAGCGTTGCGATCTGATTAAGGATATGCAGCATGGCTTTGTCAAGGGGAAGTCTTGCCTTACGAATCTGGTAGAATTCTTTGAGGAGGTGACAAAAACGGTTGACGAAGGACGAGCCGTTGATGTCGTCTATATGGATTTCAGTAAGGCGTTTGACAAAGTCCCTCATGGTAGGTTGGAACAGAAGATTAAAATTCATGGGATATGTGGTCAGGTATCTAGATGGGTAGAGAACTGGCTTGCAAAGAGGAGTCAGAGAGTAGTTGTGGAGGGGTCTTTTTCTAGCTGGAGGTCTGTCACTAGTGGTGTGGTTTCCTCCTGCACCCCAGGGATGTGCTGTTGGGCTGATTGGCAGGAATAAATTGTCCCTAAATCAGTTTCCCTCAATCTGGATGGCCATAAAACATTAGATAGGGGTCATGGGTAGAGAGGTGGACTGGTGGTGTTGAGATGGCGGCACGGGCTCGTTGGGCTGAAGGGCCTGTTTCCCGGGCTGATTTTGTTCTTTGTTCCACTTGTGTCCGGTTTGGTTCAATGCACTCAAAGACATGGATGTACCGGCAAGTGTTAACGAAAGGCAATGAAATTCAAATTAAGCTTTAAATTAACGAGTTGTAAACTAGGAAACTTCATCTGTCTCATTGGAAGAAAACAATTCAAATGAGAATTGGGACTAAAGAGTTTGAAATCATAAAGTGAATTGAAGTGGTAGAACATAAGAACCTGAAGCAGAGTAGGCCATCTGGCCCCTCCAGCCTGCTCCACCATTCAATACGATCATGGCTGATCCTTTTGTAGACTCAGCTCCATTTACCCACCTGCTCCCCATAACTTCTAATTCCTTTACTGTTCAAAAATGTATCTATGCTTGCCTTAAAAACATTCAATGAGGCAGCCTCAACTGTTTCGCTGGGCAGGAAATTCCTCACATTCACAAGCCTTTGGGTGAAGAAGTCCTTCCTCAACTCAGTCCTAAATCTGCTTCCCCTTATTTTGAGGCCATGCCCCCTAGTTCTAGCTTCACCTGCCTGTGGAAACAACTTCCCTGCTTCTATCTTATCTATTCCCTTTGTAATCTTATATGCTTCTATAAGATCTCCCCTCATTCTTCTGAATTCCAATCAGTATAGCCCCAGTCTACTCAGTCTCTCCTCATAAGTCAATCCTCTCAACTGAAGAATCAACCTAGTGAATCTCCTCTGCACCCCCTCCAGTGCCAGTATATCCTTTAAGTAAAGAGACCAAAACTGTACAAAGTATTCCATGTGTGGCCTTACCAGCACCTTACAGAGCTGCAACATAACCTCCCTGTTTTTAAACTCCATTCCTTCCCCAATGAAGGACAAAATTCCATTTGCCTTCTTAATTACCTGCTGCACCATAAAACCAGCCTTTTGTGATGCATGCCCAAGAACATCCAGGTCCCTCTGCACAGCAGCATGCTGCAATTTTTAAGCTTTTTTGTTGGACAGGAACTTGATTATAAACAAATGTATCAGTGAGCTACATGTAATTTAAGGAACTACTAATTTGCTTTTAAATAATGAAATAGCTATCACAAATCACAATGAATATAGATCAAAGAGAACCATTCAAAAAGCAGATAGATTCCTTTAATAGGGAGCAAATAGGTTTACTTTACTATGAAAGACTAGGAGAGAAAGCATAATTTCTGGTTGTATCACAGCTTGGTATGGCTCCTGCTCTGCCCAAGACTGCAAGGAACTACGAAAGGCAGTGAATGTAGCCCAATTCATCATGCAAATCAGCCTCCCATGCATTTACTCTTCCCGCTGCCTCAGCAAAACAGCCAGTATAATTAAGGACCCCACGCACCCCAGACATTCTCTCCTCCACCTCTTCTGTCAGAAAAAGATACAAAAGTCTGAGGTCATGTACCAACTGACCTGAGAACAAGTTCTTCCCTGTTGCTGTCAGACTTTTGGACTTACCTTGCATTAAGTTGATCTTTCCCTACACCTTAGCTAGGGACGTGATACTACATTCTGCACTCTCTGTCGTTTCCTTCTCCACGAACGGTACGTTTTGTCTGTATACAGTGCCAGAAACAATACTTCTCACTTTGTTAATACGTGAGACAATAAATTAAATCAAAGAAATAAGTCCAAAAATGGGATGACAGGCTGAACAAAACTTAGTGAAGAACTCGTATAAGACATCAGAGCAGAAGTAGGCCATTTGGCCCATCAAGTATGTTCCACCTTTCAATGAGATTGTAACTGGTCTGATAACCCTGAACTCCACTTTACCTGTCTTATCCCTATAACTGTTGTTTTGCTTATTGATAGAAAAAAAATCAGTCTATCTCAACGTGAAGATTGATGCAACGTATTTATTTAACTCCTCTGCCATTTCCTGGTTCCCTATTATTTCCCCTGTCTCATTTGCTAAGGAGGTCAATGTTCACTTTGGCCTCTTGCTATGATCCCAGTTGTGCTATAATTGTACAGAAAAAAAATCAACCAGAACTGAGCTCTGGTTCAAAACACCAAAACGTTTAGTACTTTTTATAAAATGTATGGAACAGAGTGGCAGGACCACTAATTAGTCTTAGCAACAAGAAAACAAAAATTATTAAACATGAAAAATTGGATCATGATGTAATGGTCAGGGGACACCAGCAGGGAGCCTTTAGTGAGGTTCATGACTGGCATTATGCTGCTGGCTTCTCAGGTGGGAATAAGTCCCACCCTCTACTTACCAGAAGTAATCATGCTGAGGCACTCTGCATTGCTTAGAGTGTTGGAGATTCATTCTGGTAAGTATGCCCAAAGAAACAGGCAGGAAATACTCTCGTTTTCCCCCCCATTGGGCACTTAATTTTTTTTCCCTGAGAATCCTAGCCAATAATCCTTTACTCTCCCCTTAGTTTAACAAATACTGATTTTGAGATTAGCACAAATTACATTTTAGGCTACACAAAGTATCTTTAAGCACACAGATTGGCTGTGTCAAATACACACTCCATTCTGAATCTAAGTTAGTGTCCGTATTTATTTCTCTTCAGAATTCACCCAAAGTGTTCAAAAAAGATTGTGAAGGGAAAAGAAAAGAAGCTGGGATGATGGTATTGATTAGGAGGGGACAAGGTCAGAATATACTTAGTTTTGTTTTGAGTTGAGAAGCAACAATTATACTAGTGAATTCCAATGCCCTCTGAATATGGGACAAAATTGAGAAAATCTGCAGGAAATTTGCAGAGATTTGAAATAGTGGTGGTAATGGAAATAATCAATGATTTCAAAAGAGAAGTGGTTTATACGTGCTCTAGTTGTGAACCCAACTCTCCACTCACCTGATGAAGGAGCAGCGCTCCAAAAGCTCATGATACCAAATAAACCTGTTGGACTTTAACCTGCTGTTGTGAGACTTCTTACTGTGCCCAACCCGGTCCAATGCTGGCATCTCCACATCAAAAGTGGATAGATACTTAGGGGAGATAACTAAGGGCTACAGGATAGGGTAGGGGAATGGGACTGCAAGGCTGACATGATGGGTCAAATGGCTTCCCTCTGATTACACTTGGTGAAAGCTGTGTTGTGCAGTTACCGCTTTATATACACCACTTCCCAATGATTTGATTTAATTTATTTCATTTATTGTCACATCTATCAGGATACAGTGAAAAGTTTGTTTCTTGTATGCTGTACAGACAAAACGTATTGTTCAGGATGTTCATCATAAAGCACAAATTATAGTTTTTTATGTTTCAGGAGAATGTTTTAAAGTTCATCTTTTTTCTGCAGGTGGTTGGTAAGTCTGGAAGTCAACTGATAAAAAAGGTTGAAATGAGTAATTGTCTTTTAGAGCAAACCAAATAAACCAACTCAAATAAACTCAAGGACAAAGTAAAAGAGGCAGCTCCCCAAAAGGAGGGAGAACAGCCTGAACAGAAATAAAGTACAAAGGAAACTTAAAACATCATATCAAAATGTGATTATCGGGATCTATAATGCACCTCAGCCCCTGCGGTGCTCAACGGGCACAGAAGGTGACTCATTTCAACCTTGCAAGTGGTTAAATAGAGTTAATGGACTTTTGTTTACTTAAATTCCCAAGAGATTTTAGATTAAAATGATTGACAGAGTTATGTGATATTGTGGTTTGCATCCAGTCCTTGATCCGTGGGAGAGAAAAACAGGCTTTTACAGAAAGGAGTTGGACATCTCTGGTCGAATGAGAGAATTTAACAGGCATCTAAATCGCTCTGAAAACTATTAAGGTTATCTACATTCATATCAAGCACATTTACGATTGCTAACTATATTTAAAGTGGGTTTTAAGTCTGTATGAAGATTGTTGCTTGTTTGGAACTGTAACAATGATATATATTAGAAAATAGAGTTTTTCATGTTTAAAGATTGTTCAACTGTTAAATTGCTTCATTTTGTTGGAGTTGTAGTTAATCTTTTGTTTTGCTTTTAAAAAGTCCCAAACTTGGTAGTGGAATTACTCCTGGAATGAAGAGGCCGCCTCAAGATAAGGGGGGGGGGGGTGCAGTTTAGAACAGAGTTGAGGAGGAACTTCTTCACTCAAAGGGTGGTGAATCTCTGCAATTCTCTGCCCGTTGAAGTGGTTGAGGCTTCATCGCTAAATATATTTAAGACGTGGGTAGATAGGTTTTTGATAAGAGAGGGGATTAAGGGTTTTGGGGAGAAGGCAGGAAAGTGGAACTGAGCCACTTCAGATCAGCCATGATCTTATTGAACGGCGGGGCAGGCTCGAAGGACTAGATGGCCTACTCCTGCTCCTATTTCTTATGTTCTTAAGCATCATTTCCTCACATTTATTCCAAAATAGAATAATTGCTGTGGTACAGTCTGGCTTCATAATATACCTTGGGCTTCTAGTCCAGGACCCTAATACCAGGCAGTTTTTCATAACTTTTCTAGTCAACACACTTATGAGTATTGTAAACATATAAGTGGGTGGGAAGCTCATTATTATTAAAGAGAAATTGAAGAGGTGAAAATTACTTTAATTGGAGTTTGTAACATTCTTAAACCCAAATGAGTTTCATCGTTAATACTGAACTGCGAGAATATTTCATTTCTTCACGTCCACAGATCCGAGTATTTAAATAACCGGAGGCTAGTCGGCGCCGCGGAAGGAATTAAAGCGAACCTGAAACGCTCCTTTCAGTTTCTATTGAAACATGGCGGACAACGAGGCAGCAGCGAGCGGTGAAGACAGCAAACTGAGCAAAAAGTAGGTAACCCCGCTTCTGAGCGCCCTTTTCGCCTTCCAGGTAACGGCAGCGGATTCCCGATTCCAGTCAGATTCACCCCGGGACTGTCCCAACGATTAACAGTCCTTTCGCGCGTCCCTTTCTCTGCTCGTGCATTGCGTCAGTTTCGCGCGGTGCATGCTGGACTCTGTAGTTCTTTGCGGCAGCTGTGAAGGGGGAGTGATGCCCTGATGAACTACATGTCCCATGGCGCTCTGCGGATAGCGCTGTCTCTCGGTATCGATCACCCCCGCGAGTGCTTTCGCTTCTCTGGATGCGGCGGTGGTCCGTTATTGGGGTGCACGGGGGACACCAGGAAATGTCTCAGCATCTCAGTCTGGTCATTGTATAATCGGTTCTTCCGCTGAAACTGGGTCAAAAATCCCCTCGCTTATAGCAATAACTTCACATGATTTAGGGAGGCACCTCCCAAAGGCATTTTCGAGAGTGCGGCACTTTCAAAAAGCATATCATTTTCAAGTAAAACATTAAACCGGGATGTAGTTTGTATGAAATGATTGGCTTCGTCAAGATTCCCAGAAGTATCAGTTTTGACACCAAGTGGGACAGTGAATCACGACTTTACATCGGGTTGAACTTGCGGTTTAACAGCTTCAGAGTTTTCTTTGCCCTACATAAAGAAGAATCAGACTTTAGTGGGAAGAGTCAAAAAAATCTGAATTCAGTTGCGAGTTAAATTTATGTGCCCAATTAGTAGTAAATATATTGACCTAAATAAGCTGGACTTACAAAGAAAGATTAGCATTCTGATCGTATTTGTTCTGGTACTTTTACTAAAGTTTTTTTAAAGTTTATTAGTGTCACAATTAGGCTTACATTAACACTACAATGAAATTGCTTTGAAAATCCCCTAGTCGCTACACTCTGGCGCCTGTCCCTGTATACTGAAGGAGAGTTTAGTATAGCCAATGCATTGAACCAGCAGGTCTTTTGGACTGTGGAAGGAAACCAGGGCATCTGGAAGAAACCCATTCTGTAAATCTGTAAACTGTCCCAAATTATTGGCAAAATGCCTTTTTAGTTCTTACAGTCTTCTTCCTGTTTATGACCTTTGTACAAAGGACCGGATTTTGCTGTCAGCATGAGAATAAATAGCACAAGCCGTTAATTACTTTCACTTTTGCCCAGAGTCTTGGTGGAGATTTGAACGTTAACCTGCTGTGGTTTGAGAGCCGTTTCACCCAGACCTGGGCAAAAAGGGCAAACAACTATGTGCCTCCTTAACCAATCAGCTTGAAGAGTTATAAATGGGTAGTGCAGCATTTGCCAGGATGTGTGAGTTAAGAATATCAGAAAACAAAGAGCAGGAGATAGATTGGGCACAGAAAAATTGGACAAAATAAGTAATTCAAACCTGAAGAAATGACGATCCACACCTGTTAAAATTATCGCTCAGTTAGAGTGATGGTTCGGCAATAATACAGAATAAGCATGCCATTAAAAGGAGACTAACACTCATGGAAAAGCCCCAAATCTTTCTGACAAGTTTGATCCCTATCTAAGTGGTAAATATAGCACATTTGACTGCTTGTGGGCCTGCTGAAATCCTCTGTCAGGTTTACACTTTAATAATGGTGAGCATTGTTAACCCTTCCACTATTTCTACAGAAAAATCTGGCCTGTTCTTTAACCTGACAATTAGTGAAGATGCACATGCTTAAACCTTTATCCTAAATTTTACAGTAAAGTCTGTTTTACTGAAGTTCTATCTTGTATCTTTCTTTCCTTTGACCTACAATATTGTAACAACGGCTGAAAAGAATGATTTGAATCAGTTTAGAGGGTTACTTTACTGTAATTGGATTTGAGCAAAGTAACCATGCTGATTGAATAGTCTGATTCTATCTATTTTGTCTTTCACTAGGTATTAAATGCTATGTAAATGGGACAACCCATTATGACAGTTCATTATGATGACCAACTGTCTCCGCAGGCTTCTTGGCCTGCAGGTCAGGGGTCACTGGGGAAAGGTGCTAATACAGAGCCTTGCTTCCTTTACTCTCTTCTCCAGAAGAGATTGCATAATGAAAAAAGGTTGGTGGTGCTTTGTTTCATGTTTAGACATTCTAAATTTGTTCAAATACCCAACCTTTTTTCATGCTAAACGAGCATTTGAATTGACCCAAACAAGAATTGGGAACTCACTGGCATGCTGAAGTAGAATAAAACTGATGATTTTTAATATAGTGGAACTTCTGCTGATTTTCAGAGCAGCGGGATAGCACTTCCTTACTGTGTACAGTCAGATGCCACTTTGAAGAAGGCCAAGTGTGCACTGACAGGCTTACTATCATAGAGACCCCACAGCTAATCTGGAGGGAAGTGGGATTTGTTGGGTTATGAGGAACTGGAGCAACAAGGATACAGCTTATAAATGGCTACTTAAAATGTGGCTCATTGAGTTTTCACTATTAAATTATCTCTATGTATCTGAGCATATGATTGGTTACAATACTATTATGTTTTGTTTTCACCTCAGCATACATATTCAGAATTGCATTTATTGACACTTCAATAGCGTACCAATTATTAGACTGAGGCAGATTTATCTCTGTGGTACTGGATGTAAAGCTTCACCTGGCTGGAGTACGTTCGGGAAAATTGAGCGGGTAGGAGGACTACATTCCTGAGGCACAGCCCACTTAAACTTCCCTCCCTAAAGAAGGCAGGCTGCTTTTCAGCTATGATCCTCTGCAATTTGCATTCCTTAGAGCTAAACGCAAATTTCTACAAACTCTTGTTTCACTTTCGTTTCTTATTCATGTCATTTGCTTTCTTTAATCCCTTTTGATGCTCACTTCCATTTAAAGGTTGCCCTTATTAAAACATATATTTGTTTGTAGATGTTCAGTATTAAAGTTTTTTGATTTGGATAATTTGTAGGTTTGCATTTTGTTTCTGAAAGTACTTTTGAATTTAAATTAATAGCAAATCTTAAAAAAAGATTGCTTTTGTTTTGCATCTCTGTGAAGCAAATGAATAATTACTGTGGAAAATCGACATGTTCTTTTCCTTTGTCTCCCACTCTTAATATGATGGTACCTTTCTTGCCCCTAGTTTCAAAGTATTTTAATGCTGTTTAAGAACAATAATTCCTTTTTAACTAAATCTGTCTAGCTGTCGTACTTGTAGAATTAATTTTATATTTCCATGTTCTAATTTTTGTAGCGAGCTGAAGAGGCGTATGAAAGCAGAGAAGAAAGCTGCCGAGAAGGAAATTAAAGCAAAAGAATTAGCTGAAAAGCAAGTGCTCGAAACCAAGAAAGTTGATGGAATTGACATAAGTGGAGATGAAGAAACCCTTGATCCTAATGTGAGTGCAAGGACTTTTGTAATGCAAATATCTGAGTATTGTGGTTCTAAGAATTTTGTGATTTTGGAAAGAACCAGGATGGGATGTGACTGTAGCATGAAAGACAATTTATTGCACTAAACAATTTGGTTAATGGTAATTGAAATGGTTGATTCATTTTCTTTTCGATTTTGACTGCCAGAGTATCCATTCATATCGCTGTACTTGCCTTCAATCCACCAACATGTCCATCCCCAAATCTGAATTCGTGCATCTTTAGCCCATTGGGCATCTTTCTTCTCCTTTTGGAGCACCATGGTACCTCTGCCTTCAGCCATCTGCTCTGAAAATCCCTTGCTAAATCTCTCTGGCTTCTCCTCTGTAAGATCATCCATAAAATCTGTTTCTTTGGCCGAACTTTTGATCATCACTGCTAATATTTGTTTCTTTGCTCTGAGTCCACTTTCATCTGGTTAAGAACATAAGAACATAAGAAATAGGAGCAGGAGTAGGCCATCTAGCCCTTCGAGCCTGCCCCGCCATTCAATAAGATCATGGCTGATCTGAAGTGGATCAGTTCCACTTTCCTGCTTTCTCCCCATAACCCTTAATTCCCGTGTCTATCAAAAACCTATCTACCCGTGACTTAAATATATTTAGCGAGGTAGCCTCCACCACTTCAACGGGCAGAGAATTCCAGAGATTCACCACCCTTTGAGTGAAGAAGTTTCTCCCCAACTCTGATCTAAACTGCCTCCCCCCCTTATCTTGAGGCTGTGCCCTCTAGTCCTGCTATCCTTTCTAAGCGGGAAGAATCTCTCCACCTCTACCCTATCCATCCCCTTCATTATCTTATACGTCTCTATAAGATCCCCCCTCATCCTTCTAAACTCCAACAAGTACAGACCCAGTCTATTTAGTCTCTCTTCACAGTCCAACCCCCTCATCTCCGGATCAGCCTAGTGAACCTCCTCTGCACTCCCTCCAAGGCCAATATATCCTTCCGCAAGTGCGGCGACCAAAACTGCGCACAGTACTCCAGCTGCGGCCTCACCAGTACCCTGTACAGTTGCAGCAAGACCTCCCTGCTTTTATATTCTATCCCCTTCGCTATAAAGGCCAACATTCCATTCGCCTTCTTGATCACCTGCTGCACCTGCAGACTGGGTTTTTGTGACCCGTGCACAAGGACCCCCAGGTCCCTCTGCACCGTAGCATGCCTCAGCTTTTCGCCTTTCAAATAATAATCTCTCCAACTATTATTTCTGCCAAAGTGGATAACCTCACACTTGCTAACATTATACTCCATCTGCCAGGTCCTCGCCCACTCGCTTAGCCTATCCAGATCCCTCTGTAGACTTTCCACACCCTCCACGCAATTTGCTTTTCCACTCATCTTCGTATCATCAGCAAATTTCGTCACCCTACACTCAGCCCCCTCCTCCAGATCATGTATATAAATGGTACACAGTTGAGGCCCTAGCACCGATCCCTGCGGCACTCCACTAGTCACCAACCACCAACCAGAATAGCACCCATTGATACCAACTCTCTGCTTCATATTAGACAGCCAATCCTCTATCCACGCTAACACCTTACCCCCAACTCCATGCACCCTAACCTTTTGTAGCAACCTTTTATGTTAATAAGGAAAGCCTTGTGGCATTTTTCCACATTAGAGTATATTTTATTTAAAATATGTTGACCATGTTTAATACTCTTCCTTTTCAGCAATACTACAGAATTCGGACACAGGCCATCCAACATCTGAAGGAGACTAATGAGAATCCATATCCTCATAAATTCCATGTCGATATATCCTTAACAGAGTTCATTGAAAAGTATAGCAATCTGCAGCCTGGTGACCATCTCTGTGATATTATCTTGTCTGTAGCAGGTAAGATCTTTTCAAATCTACACCTTTTGCATTTATATTTTACTTTTCTTCAAATAAACTTTTGTCAAAATTGAAGTGGAATATGATTTGAGACAGTCACACACTAAAGTATACCTAACCGTAATCACCAGCCTAATTTTAATGAGACGATTTCAACATTAAAAATGAAAAGAACAAGGAGGAGTGTGAATATAATCTAAATTATGTAATTTGAAAGTGGATGCAGGAATAAAAACCTTGTGGGGGGATGACAGTGGAAATGATCTAGGTACACAATGATTTACATACACGAGTCTTGCAGGACAAATTGACTTTTGGATATATTATAGAATCGCTGCAGTGCCGAAGGAGGCGATTTGGCCTATTGAGTCTGCACCAACTCTCTGAAAGAGTATCTGACCCAGGCCTTATCCATGTAACCCCATTAATCCCCCCAAGACTAGGGGGGAAATTTAGCATGGCCAATCCACCTAACCTGCACATTTTTGGACTGTGGGTAGAAATTCATGCAGAAACTAGGAGAATGTGCAAACCCGACACACAGTCACCCTAGGCTGGAGTTGAACTGTGGCACTGCGTTAAGTGTACGGGTATCCTTGGCTTTATGAATAAAGGCAAAAGAACATAAGAAATAGGAGCAGGAGTAGGCCATCTGGCCCTTCGAGCCTGCCCCGCCATTCAATAAGATCATGGCTGATCTGTCGTGGCTCAGTTCCACATTCCCGCCCTCTCCCCATAACCCTTAATCCCCTCTCTTATCAAAAACCCATCAACCCGCGTCTTAAAAATATTTAGCGAGGCAGCCTCCACCACCTCAACGGGCAGAGAATTCCAGAGATTCACCACCCTTTGAGTGAAGAAGTTCCTCCTCAACTCCATTCTAAACCGCCCCCCCCCCCCCCCTTTATCTTGAAGCTGTGCCCTAGTCCTACTGTCCTTTCTGAGCGGGAAGAGCCTCTCCACCTCTATCCTATCCATCCCATTCACCATCTTATACGTCTCAATGAGATCTCCCCTCATTCTTCTAAACTCCAACGAGTACAAGCCTAGTTTATTCAGCCTCTCCTCATAGCTCAACCCCCTCAACTCCGGCATCAGCCTAGTAAACCTCCTCTGCACTCCCTCCAAGGCCAAAATATCCTTGCGTAAGTACGGCGCCCAAAACTGCACACAGTACTCCAGCTGCGGTCTCACCAATGCCCTATACAGCCGCAGCAAGACCTCCCTACTTTTATATTCAATCCCTCTCGCTATGAAGGCCAGCATCCCATTAGCCTTCCTGACCACCTGCTGTACCTGCAAGCTGGGTTTTTGCGACTCATGCACAAGGACCCCGAGGTCCCTCTGCACTGTCGCCTGCTGCAGTTTTTCTCCACGTAAGTAATAATCCTTCCTACCATTATTCCTACCAAAGTGGACCACCTCGCACTTGCCAACATTAAATTCCATTTGCCAGTTCCTGGCCCATTCGCCCAGCCTATCTAGCTCCTTCTGTAGACTCTCCACACCCTCCGCGCAATTTGCCGTTCCACCAATCTTGGTGTCATCAGCAAATTTCGACACCATACACTCGGTTCCCTCCTCCAGATCATCTATATAAATGGTAAATAGCTGAGGCCCCAGCACCGACCCCTGGGGCACTCCACTTGTCACCAACCGCCAATCCGAATAGCACCCATTGACCCCCACTCTCTGCCTCCTATTTGACAACCAGTCCTCTATCCACGCTAACACCCTACCCCCAACTCCATGTCCCCTGACCTTCTGCAATAACCTCTTGTGAGGTACCTTGTCAAACGCCTTCTGAAAATCAAGAAAGACCACATCCACCGGCTCTCCTCTATCCACCGCCCTAGACACATCCTCATAGAACTCCAGTAAATTTGTCAGACACGACTTCCCCTTAACGAAACCGTGCTGTGTTTGCTCTATCAAGCAATTCCCCTCAAGATGCCTCGCTATTTCCTCCTTGATGACGGATTCTAACATTTTACCTACAACAGACGTTAAACTAACCGGCCTATAATTCCCCGCCTTTTGCCTGGCACCCTTCTTAAACAACGGCGTAACATTAGCCGTTTTCCAATCTTCCGGCACTTCCCCGGAATCCAGCGACGTCTGGAAAATAACCACCAAGGCATCCGCTATCACCTCCGCCATTTCTTTCAGAACCCTCGGATGCATTCCATCCGGTCCTGGGGACTTGTCCACAATCAGCCCCTCCAGTCTGTCGAGCTTGTCAGTCTGTCCAGTCTGTCGGCATAAAGTATAAAAGCAGGCAAATTCTGATAAACATTTGCGAAATACTGGTTAAACCTCTGCTATTGTGCCTATTTGCTTTGATTTTATTATTGTCACATGTATTGGTATACAGTGAAAAAATTGTTTCTTGTGCACTATACAAAGCATACTGTACATAGGGAAGGAAAGGAGACAATGCAGAATGTAGTGTTACGGTCGTAGCTAGGGTGTACAGAAAGATCAACTTAATGCAAGGTAGGTCCATTCAAAAGTCTGATGGCAGAAGGGAAGGAGCTGTTCTATTTCTGGGGCCCCCAAGTTTGAGAAAGTGTGTCAAGTTTTTGGGGAGATTTTTTATAACGGTATTAGCTATGCAGAGTTTGGGAAAGCTGAGATTGGTCTCCTTGGAGCAAAGAAGGTTGAGGAGATTTAGTAGAAAAGCTTAAAATTGATTACTTCTGATGGAGCAAATAGGGAAAACCTGTTTCATTAGCTGGAGGGTCAGTAACCAGAGGACACATAATAAGTAGCAAAAAGCCAGATATGAATTGTTATGATCTGGGATGCATTGCCTGAAAGGGTAGTAGAAAGATTCAATGGTAACTTACAAAGAAGAAGTGAATATGTTCATAAAAGGAACATCTATGGGGTTATGGGGAAAGAACAAAGGAATGGAACGGATTGGATAAATTGGCATGGCTAATGCTTGACCAAGATTGGGAGCTAAACATTCCTAGCCACAGGATCTTTAGAAATTATAGGGAAATTGCAAAAGAGAGGGAATATATTTATTGATAAGAGACACAGTTAACATAAAACAAATAATTTACAGGAAGGGTCTTTGGACTGTTGAAGCAACAAAGTAATTTGATTATTGGTAACAGGGTTTACCTGTCAGATGGAGAATTCAGGACCCTGGCATTGCCTCCATTGGGTGAGGACCATCCAAATTAAATGCTTATTAACTGGCCAGTGGCAGGCCTTCCACAAGATTTGGTAATCTGAATGCTACCAACCAGAGGTTGGCAGCCCTCTATTGCCTGGCTGCATCACCAGAAAGAGTGATAGCTGCCAGTAATGTAACATCCAAAGTCCCAGGACTGCTGAGGGATGCATACCACAGATGATTGAGGGCAGGGAAAGATTGGTGGCTATGCTAACTAGGGGGTTCTGAAGAAAGGCCAGAGCATGGCTCTCTGTTAGACTGCTTTTCCAACGCTGGGTCCCTCGATCAGGTGGTTTTCCTGGCACTACCGGCTGATCACCAGCAGTGGTAAGATGAGGGAATTAATTGCATGCATGTATATGCGCGTGCTTGTATAGACACGTGCTTGCATGTCAGTTTTACACACATAGTAATGATTCGCTTCACGATGGTTAAAAAAAATTAAGAATTACTATTAGTTTAAATTCAAACGTACTTTCAGGAATGAAATGCAAACCTACAACATGTCCAAATCAAAAATACTTTTAAGATTGAACACCTACGTACAATAAGTTTAAAAATTGGTAACTTTTAATTGGATGTACACCGTGAATATCAAAAGGGATTAAAGAAAGCAAATGACACGATGAAGAAGAAATGAAAGTGAAACAAGAGTTTGTAGAAATTTGAGATTAGCTCCAAGGAATACAAATTGCAGAGGATCAATGAAAAGCAGCCTGCCTACTTTAGGGAGAGAAATTTAAGCGGGCTGTGCCACAGAAATGTAGTCCTCCTACCCACTCAATTTTCCCGAATGCGCTGCAGCCAGGTGAAGATTTATATCCATGCACTGCAGAGATAAATCTGCCTCTGTCTAGTTGGTACGCTATTGATGCGTCAATAAATGCAATTCTGCATTGAATGTGACAATAAGTTTGCTGAGGTGAAATCAAAATACAACAGTATTACAATGAATCACATATTCAGATATAGAGCTAATTTAATAGTGAAAACACGATGAGCCACAGTTTAAGTAGCCATTTATAAACTGTCTCTTTGTTTCTCCAGTTCCTCACAACTCAACAAATCTCACTCCCTCCAGGTTAGCTGTGGGGTGCGGGAAAGTGGAACTGAGCCACGACAGATCAGCCATGATCTTATTGAATGGCGGGGCAGGCTCGAAGGGCTAGATGGCCTACTCCTGCTCCTATTTCTTATGTTCTTATGTTCTTATCAATGCACAGTTCGCCACCTTCAAAATGGCATCAGGCTGTACAGAGGAAACTAGATGCCACTGTAGTCCAGCTGCTCTGAAAATCAGCAACAGTTCCACTATATTAAAAATCAACAGTTTTATTCTACTTCAGCATGCCAATAAGGTCCCAGTTCTTGTTTGGATCAATTCAAATTGTTGCTTGTTTAGCATGAAAAAAGGTTGGGTATTTGAACAAGTTTAGAATGTCTAAACATAAAACAAAGCACCACCAACCTATTTTTATTAACCAATCTCTTCTGGAGAAGAGGAGTAAAAGGTGCAAGGCTCTGTATTGGTACCTTTCCCCAGTAACCCCTGATCTGCAGGCCAAGAAGCCTGTGGAGACAGTTGGTCATCATAATGAGCTGTCATTGTGGGTTGTCCCATTTACATAGCATTTAACACCGAGTGAAAGACAAAATTGCAGTGAAGTGAGCCTCTAAACTCTGATTCAAAGCATTATTTTCAGCTTCGTTACAATAGGCTCTAGGTGAGAGGGGCAAGGTATAACTCAGATATCAGAGGGAAGTTTTTTACACAGAGGGTGGTGGGGGCGTGGAATGCACTGCCAAGTAGGGTGGTGGAGGTGGACACGCTGGGATCGTTTAAGACTTACCTGGATAGTCACATGAGCAGACTGGGAATGGAGGAATACAAGCGAATTGTCTCGTTGGACCAATGAGCGGCACAGGCTTGGAGGGCCGAAGGGCCTGTTTCCGGTGCTGTACTGTTCTTTGGTCTTTGCTCATGAATCAGTTTGATTGTCATTGACTGCTAATTGAAACTCACTAACTCAGCCACAAAATTCATCTCTCCAACTTTGCACACTTTGTTACTTTATGATGATTATCCAGTATTGCTTCTCCAATTTTAAATGTAAACAGAATTGACTTCCGTTTCACTTTCTCTACACAGTAAGTTCTGTTGCAAAAAAAATCTTCATTTAACACGGCACCCGTTTCTACAGATTTAAATTTAGGAAATTATATTGAAGCTAATTGCAATACTTGCTCTCTTTCCTAGGTCGTGTCCATGCTAAACGAGCCTCTGGTGCCAAACTAATTTTCTATGACCTCAGAGGTGAAGGAGTCAAACTACAAGTTATGGCTAATTCCACGTAAGTTGGGGTGCAGATACTACTTATTGGGGGAATCGAATGTTCTATTTAATTACATTTATTCTTTACATACACGAGATAATCTAAATAAAAGTAAGTCTTGTCCATTATTTCCTAAGCAAGTGTTCCAAGTGCAGGTATATTCTCATTGAATTAAGTTCCAGATTGGAGTGAACTGTTCTCTAAAAGTGGGTCCATTTCACAAATCATAGAATCCCAACAGTGCAGAAGGAGGCCACAGGCCCATCGACTCTGCACTGACCACAATCCCACGTGTTTACCTTACTAATCTTCTGATACAAGGGTCAATTTAGCATGGCCAATCCACCTGATCCGCCCATCTTTGGACTGTGGGAGGAAACCAGAACGTTAGGAGGAAATCCATTCAGACATGGGGAGAACGTGTAAGCTCCACACAGACAGTGACTCACGGCTGGAATTGAACCCGGGTTGCTGGCACTGTGAGGCAATGTTAACCATTGCGCCGCGCCGAAAGTTTTGTTTGAGTGTTGCAAAATCTTGCATTCAGTTTATCTACTTCTGAAATTTAAAATTGCCAGTACCTTTACTTCGTAAAGTAGTTTTTTTATTTTGCTGTTTCTTAAATTACCACCAAAAGAGTGTGTCAAACTGAAGCTTGTCATTTTAATTCTTCTTTTAGCAGCCTCTACTTGGAGAATGCTTTTTAATGTTTACTGTAGGAATCAGGAAAATTATAT
This sequence comes from Carcharhinus amblyrhynchos, assembly GCF_965287045.1. Lineage (NCBI taxonomy): Eukaryota > Metazoa > Chordata > Chondrichthyes > Carcharhiniformes > Carcharhinidae > Carcharhinus > Carcharhinus amblyrhynchos. Next base: position 22,707,140 of record NC_137327.1, read on the forward strand.
GAATTTTTTAAGTGTGCAACTCCTGAGTTTTTTGATAATTATTTTAGAAATTACAAATCTGAAGAGGAATTTGTTAAGATAAACAATAAACTGCGCCGTGGTGATATTATTGGAGTGCAAGGAAACCCAGGAAAGACCAAAAAGGGAGAGCTGAGTATAATCCCCAAAGAAATGATGCTTCTATCTCCTTGCCTGCACATGCTGCCTCACTTACACTTTGGACTCCGCGACAAGGTAAATGCATTGTTCAAATGGAAATGGCTTCAGAGTGTTAAAGTCAAAACGATTAATGATTCGTACTCTGAGTAAAACCATTGTATTTCCTTTTAACAAATTAGGATCATGTAATTAATTGTAAGTATTGTATAGAACATAGAACACTACAGCACAAACAGGCCCTTCGGCCCCCAAGTTTTGCCGATCACATCCATACCTACCAGGCCATAGAACTATCTGTAACTCCCAATCCCATTAAATCCCATGTACTCATCCAGAAGTCTTTTAAAAGACCCCAGCGAGTTCGCCTCTACCACCACCGACGGCAGCCGATTCCACTCACTCACCACCCTCTGAGTGAAAAACTTACCCCTAATATCTCCTCTGTACTTGCTTCCCAGCACCTTAAACCTGTGTCCTCTCGTAGTGACCATTTCAGCCCTGGGAAATAGCCTCTGAGAATCCACCCTATCTATTCCTCTCAACGTCTTATAAACCTCTGTCAGTCGCCTCTCAACCTTCGTCTCTCCAGGGAGAAGAGACCTGGCTCCCGCAACCTACCTTCATCAGGCATGCCTCCCAATCCAGGCAACATCCTTGTAAATCTCCTCTGCGCCCTCTCAATAGCTTCCACATCTTTCCTGCAGTGAGGCGACCAGAACTGCGCACAGTACTCCAAGTGGGGTCTGACAAGGGTCTTATAAAGTTGCAGCATTACCTCCCAACTCCTAAACTCAATCCCTCGATTAATGAAGGCCAGTACACCATACGCCTTCTTGACCACATCCTCCACCTGCGAGGCCGATTTAAGAGTCCTATGCACCCAGACCCCAAGATCTTTCTGCTCCTCAACACTGCTAAGACTCCTACCCTTGATATTGTACTCCTTCATCCCATTGGTCCTGCCAAAATGGATCACTACACATTTATCCGTGTTGAAGTCCATCTGCCACTTCTTTGCCCAGTCTTGCATCCTATGTATGTCACGCTGCAACTTCTGACATCCCTCCAGACTACCCACAACACCACCAACCTTTGTATCGTCGGCGAACTTACTAACCCATCCCTCCACTTCCTCATCCAGGTCATTTATGAAAGTGACAAACGGCAAGGGTCCTAGAACAGATCCCTGGGTCAGATCGAGGGTATAATCTAAACCCAAAATCTGTATTTCTCATTTTTGTTCAGTTTTAGAATTTTCAAACTCTACAGAATTCCAATTTGCTCCCATAACTTTCACCTAAAGTCTCCAAATCTCAACCTGTTATTTTATAATGTAGCATACAAAATTTCAGATGTTATTCCAAGAGTAAATAAATCCATCAGGGTGCACAATTATACATGCTAATTCACTGATGATGGTGAGTCTCATGTTCGAAGTATATTTATGCCCTCACCACGTGTCAGGAATGAATTTTTCACTTTCTTCAAAGAACATGTACCTGAAATTTTCATTCAGAAGCTGTTTTTAAAATTGCATTTCTGTTGGTTTCTACTCAGTGATAATTTCATATTTATGGTCATTCATTAGATCCTTAATTTTTTAGAATTCAATTCTTTTACAAGTCACAGTGTCGCTCATTATTATTTAGTAAAATCTAATGAGCTAGAAGAATTGCATCTTAACATTTGACCATATCTCAAGATCTTTAAAAGAAATGCAAAATCTCCACCTGCTGACAGCACTATACAGTCTGCTTTACCCAGAATGTTTAGATCTCCTCTTTGCAGTTTTTCTTCCAGCCCAGTGCCTGACCTTGCACCCAGCTTAAACTAGATATATCTTCACTATGCCTCGAGCATATTTATTTTTTGGTCTGTTTCATTTGTCTGGGGTATATGGTTCTGTTAAGCCTAGATCTTGATCAATCTATTTTGCCGAACCAAAAGAAATAACATTAACTGTAAATGGGTTCTTCCTAAAGTCAGGCAGTGGCCATAAAGTAGTGGGTCAAGACCTGGATGAATAATGTGTGTATTGGATACCAAATTCTGTTACGCTGTACTCACAGCCAACTGTGTTTGAAACCCATGTATGGTTACTACTTATTTTATTAGCTTTAGCTTCATGGTGCTTCATTTTTAGGCAATTGCAATTTGCTCACATAATTTTCAGTTAAAGTCTCTTCTGGGCTTACCCAATCAATAGAAAGTACCAAGTGTGGGAAATCAGCCTAATGTTGCACCTGTGTTCCTCTTCCGTAGCAGTTTATTTTCAAATGTCAGGGAAGAAATTTCATATTCAGCTTCTTGGACAGTAGCAATCTTTTTGGGGGGCTTTTGGCATCTATGTTTATTCTTTCTTTCTTAACTTCTAACAGGAAACTAGATATCGTCAGAGGTATTTGGATCTGATTTTAAACAATGATGTGAGGCAGAAGTTCATCAACAGGGCCAAAATCATCACATATCTACGGACATTTTTAGATAATCTGGGATTTCTTGAGGCAAGTTGTATCATATTATTGAACATTGTAGATTTTTTTTAAAGTGAGTGTGCAACTGGACATTTTTAAGAAGTTATAGTAATGATATTTGTGATATTTAATACTTTTTATGTGTGTGCCTCAAAACTCTCAACCAGTGAGTTGAAAGAGAGTTTGCTTTTAAGGCATCCTTCCACATATGAAAGGTGATGGCACAGAGCAAACCAATTTAAGATTGAATGCCTTCAGATGGTGCACCTTGGCTGATGACTGAAGATGCCAATCCTTGAGGCAAATTCCTTTGTACTTTCTTATTCACAAATGTATCATACTATCAAATCACATATATTTGGTGGTTTTATCACAAGTGCCACACATTGAACTACAAAGTATGATTGTGCATTGCTGTTTTTGGTGCTGGCATCAGCTGTTAAGCTGCTGTAGCCATTGGCACATCAGCCCACAGGAAGTGTTGCTGTTTTCCGCTGTCTTCAGCTCCTGACTCCCAGGTCTTGTCATCAATTTCGAAGGCCTTCAATGTCATGCATGCAAGCATCCTTGAAGCGGAACTTTGGGTGATTTATTGGTCATCTGATTCTGGCTGCCCCACCATTCGGGAGTTCTTGTCTCGGGTTGATAAGTGCTAACAAACGGGAGCTCTCTTTTTGAGAGAAGTGCTGTTTTTGTGATTTTGGAATGCTAGGATATACCCATAATGCAATGCACCGCAAACAGTTAATTTGGTCATTGTCGAGCTTTTCTTGATCACCGAAGTCATCTGAGATTCACAGCCCTGTGGCAAGATGAAGGAACACACAGACCTAAACCATCAGCTTAACCCACAGGATAAGCTTGATATTCTATATATCTTTCGTGAGTTGGCCAAAGAAGGTACCTGCTTTCTTAGGGGGAAATAAGTTCTGCATCGATGACGGATTGTTCGCCACCATGGACCCGAGGCAGCAGAAATTGTGAATTTTTTACTTGCCGATTAAACTCCTTTTAAAGCATCTTTGTTCACCTTTGACAATCTGGTGTCTCTAGAACTGAAAGTGTGTGTGAAGTACTTCGGCAGACTTGATGAATATTTAACATATTTATTGTTAATACTGGATGTTTGCTGCGATTTATTTTCTTGTCTAAAGTGTTCTGTGAATATTATCAATTAAATGTAGTTTTAACTTTTGCATAATTTGTCTTTTAGTGGATTACCTACAGTACATTAGATTTTTCTTTATGGAATCAAGTATTATTCTTAATATATGTAAATTTAACTTTTTTTTAAACAGGTGGAAACGCCCATGATGAATATAATTCCTGGTGGGGCAGTTGCCAAGCCCTTCATTACACACCATAATGAGTTAGACATGGATTTGTACATGCGAATTGCTCCAGAGCTTTACCATAAGGTACAAGAACAGACAGTTTCTCTGGTGTGAAAAAAGATCAACATTTTTAGAACACCTTTCATGTTCTTGGGATGTCTTCCCGAAGCACTTCATAGCCAATAAAATAAGTCTGAAATGTAATTGTACCGTCTACAAGATGCACTACAGTAACTTGTAAAGAGCAAAAAAAACTTTGACTTCATCCTTAATTAATCTTGCTTGATGCATCTATCCATGGCAATATCATATGAGGTTTGAGATTGTTGCATTTCAGAGCTGTGTCTTTAGTTTAGGTTAAAATTAGACAAGAAAGATGGTTGTGTGACCTGTTTATAATTCTGCTGATGACAACGGCTTGGTTGTTAAAGGTTAATGAAGGGCCCAGTTGTTGCTGGGAGGAAGGCGTAAGATATTCACAACTGTAAACAAAGGTCAGACAGCAGTGCTAATGGTGGATAGACCGTTAGTTTCCAAGTTGTTAGGAACAATAGGTTTTGTAAATGGTTATACTTTAAACTGTTTATTTACTTCCAAGGCAGAATGAAGAAGTAGTCCAAAGGGGAAGTTCATTAGCATTTCTACCTGGATACAAGGCCCATGTGATTCGCTTTAACATGGATATGGGTTTTGAGATGAGAAGAGTCCATATAATGTCATTGTAGGATCAGTCGCAGGGTTTTCCTATACGTCCCAGATTTTCGTAAAATATCTCTGAATCTCACAAACAATGTCAGTTTGCAAGAATTTGAAAGAGATAAAGGCAGCAAGTCTCTATGGTTTGCCATGCAATAACACAAATGGAAGCTTATGCTCTAATTGAAGAGACTTGAGTTCAAAAGGATTTAAACAAGATTGGACGAAACATCTAACTTAACTACAGGAAGGAATCTCTAATTTAACCCTTGCTGTAAAGCTCAATTTTGGGATTAGAAGTTATTTTGAAGAGAAAGGTACTTAGTCCTGAAAAAGTTAGGGGGACGGATAGGAGAGTCAGAGGTAATGGTAGGGACTCAGGGCTGGTGTGTTGCCTCCCAGGGGCTGGGGTCCGGGATGTTTCAGAGAGGGTGTTCAGGACTCTTAAGGGTGAGGGGGATCAACCCCAAGTCATAGTTCATGTGGGGACGCATGACATAGGGAGGTTAAGGGAAGGGGATATTAAGCAGAAATTTATGGAGTTGGGGTGGAAACTTAAGGCCAAGTCGGACAGGGTGGTTATCTCGGGACTCTTGCCTGTGCCACGGGATAGTGTAGAGCGGAACAGAGAGAGGGAAAGTTTGAACTCGTGGCTGAGGGGATGGTGCAGGAGGGAGGGGTTCAGGTTCTTGAGCAATTGGGGCTCATTCTGGGGAAGGTGGGACCTCTACAGGAGTGATGGTCTACACCTGAATCAGAGGGGAACCAATATCTTGGGGGGAAAATTTGCTAAGGCTATGCAGGGGGGTTTAAACTGATTCGGAGGGGGGGTGGGATCCTGAGTAGCGGGGGTGAAAGTGAGGGGGGCATAGATGGGGACTGCAATGCACGGCATCGTGGGGCTGAAGCGGAGCAGGGTTTGAAATGTGTATACTTTAATGCGAGGAGTATTCGCAATAAAGTGGATGAACTTGCAGCGTGGATCAGTACCTGGGACTTTGATGTTGTGACCATTTCAGAGACATGGATAGAGCGGGGTCAGGAATGGTTGTTGCAGGTTCCAGGGTTCAAATGCTTCAGTAGGAGTAGAGAAGGAGGTAGAAGGGGAGGAGGGGTAGCATTATTAGTCAAGGATTGTATCACGGTGTCAGAGAGGAAGTTTGATGAGGACTTGTCTGTTGAGGTAGTATGGGCTGAGGTTAGAAATAGGAGAGGAGAGGTCACCCTGTTGGGAGTCTTTTATAGACCTCCTAAAAGTTCTGGAGAGGTTGAGGAAAGGATTGCGGAGACGATCCGGGATAGGAGTGAAAGTAATAGGGTAATTGTTATGGGGGACTTTAACTTTACTAATATTGATTGGAATAGCTATAGCTCTAGCTCATTAGAGGGGTCAGTTTTTGTACAAAGCGTGCAGGAAGGTTTCTTGACTCAGTATGTTGATAGGCCAACTAGAGGTGAGGCTATATTGGATTTGGTGCTGGGAAATGAGCCAGACCAGGTGCTAGACTTGGAAGTTGGGGTGCATTTTGGTGATAGTGACCACAATTCGGTTACGTTCACCTTAGTGATGGAAAGGGATAGGCATGAACCTCGGGTCAGTAGTTTTAGCTGGGGGAAGGGTAATTATGAGGCTATTAGGAGAGAATTAGGAAGCATAGGTTGGACTAGGAGACTACAGGGTCTCGGAACGTCCGAAATGTGGAGTTTTTTCAAGGAGCAGCTACTGCGAGTCCTTGATATGTATGTCCCTGTCAGGCAAGGAGGAATTGGTCGAGCTAGGGAACCGTGGTGCACTAGGAAAGTTGATTCGCTGATTAAAAAGAAAAACGAGGCTTATGTCCGGATGAGACTTGAGGGCTCAGGTAGTGCACTAGAAAGCTTTAGATTGGCCAGGAGGGAGTTAAAGAGTGAGGCCGCAGCTGGAGTACTGTGTGCAGTTTTGGGCGCCGTACTTACGCAAGGATATTTTGGCCTTGGAGGGAGTGCAGAGGAGGTTTACTAGGCTGACGCTGGAGTTGAGGGGATTGAGCTATGAGGAGAGGCTGAATAAACTAGACTTGTACTCGTTAGAGTTTAGAAGAATGAGGGGAGATCTCATTGAGACGTATAAGATGATGAATGGGATGGATAGGATAGAGGTGGAGAGACTCTTCCCGCTCAGAAAGGACAGTAGGACTAGGGGGCACAGCCTCAAGATAAAGGGGGGGCGGTTTAGAACGGAGTTGAGGAAGAACTTCTTCACTCAAAGGGTGGTGAATCTCTGGAATTCTCTGCCTGTTGAAGTGGTGGAGGCTACCTCGCTAAATATTTTTAAGAAGAGGGTTGATGGGTTTTTGATAAGAGAGGGGATTAAGGGTTATGGGGAGAGGGCGGGAATGTGGAACTGAGCCACGACAGATCAGCCATGATCTTATTGAATGGCGGGGCAGGCTCGAAGGGCCAGATGGCCTACTCCTGTTCCTATTTCTTATGTTTCTTATGTTCTTATGTTAAGAAGGGCTAAAAGAGGACATGAGAAGACTTTGGCTGATAGGATTAAGGAGAATCCTAAGGCGTTCTATAGGTATGTTAAGAACAAAAGGTTGGTTAGGGCAAGATTAGGGCCAGTTAGAGACAGCAGTGGGAATTTATGTGTGGAACCGGAAGAGATTAGAGAGGCATTGAACCAATATTTCTCTTCGGTGTTCACACAGGGGGACATAAATGTAGCTGTGGAGAACACTGGGTTACAGGGTTGTAAACTGGACAGTATTGCAGTTGATAAGGAGGATGTGCTAGATATTCTTGAGGGTTTGAAAATAGACAAGTCCCCTGGGCCGGACGGGATTTACCCTAGGATTCTCTGGGAGGCAAGGGAGGCGATTGCAGAGCCTCTGGCTCTGATCTTCAGGTCGTCGTTGGTCACCGGTATAGTGCCAGAAGATTGGAGGTTAGCGAATGTTGTCCCGTTGTTTAAGAAGGGGAACAGAGACTTCCCCGGGAATTATAGACCGGTGAGTCTTACTTCTGTTGTGGGCAAGGTTTTAGAAAAAATTATTAGAGATAGGATTTATAGTTATTTGGAGAGTGATGAATTGATTAGAGATAGTCAGCATGGTTTTGTGGAGGGTAGGTCGTGCCTTACTAACCTTATTGAGTTTTTTGAGAAAGTGACCAAAGAGTTGGATGGGGGTAAGGCAGTTGACGTGGTATATATGGACTTTAGTAAGGCGTTTGATAAGGTTCACCATGGAAGGCTTCTGCAGAAATTGCAGATGTATGGGATTGAGGGTGATCTAGGAAATTGGATTAGGAATTGGCTGGCGGATAGGAGACAGAGGGTGGTGGTTGAGGGTAAGTATTCAACATGGAGTTCAGTTACGAGTGGTGTGCCTCAGGGATCTGTTTTGGGGCCACTGCTGTTTGTAATTTTTATAAATGATCTGGATGAGGGTATAGTTGGGTGGATTAGTAAATTTGCTGATGACACCAAAGTCGGAGGTGTGGTAGATAGTGAGGAAGGGTGTCTTAGTCTACAGGGAGACTTGGACAAGTTGCAGAGCTGGGCCGAGAGGTGGAGGATGGAGTTTAATGCGGAAAAGTGTGAGGTAATTCACTTTGGCAGGAATAACGGATGTGTTGAGTATAGGGCTAACGGTAGGACTCTGAATAGTGTGGATGAACAGAGGGGTCTAGGTGTATGTGTACATAGATCCCTGAAAGTTGGGAATCAAGTAGATAGGGTTGTTAGGAAGGCATACGGTGTCTTGGCGTTTATTGGTAGGGGGATTGAATTTAGGAGCCGCAGCGTCATGTTGCAACTGTACAAAACTCTGGTGCGGCCGCACTTGAAGTATTGTGTGCAGTTCTGGTCCCCACATTATAGGAAGGCTTTGGAGAGGGTGCAGAGGAGGTTTACCAGGATGTTGCCTGGTATGGAGGGGAGGTCCTATGAGGAGAGACTGAGGGATTTGAAGTTGTTTTCGTTAGAAAGAAGGCGGCTACGAGGGGACCTTATTGAAACATATAAGATGATTAGAGGTATAGATAGGGTGGACAGTGATAGCCTTTTTCCTCGGATGGAGAAAGCTAGCACGAGGGGGCATGGCTTTAAATTTAAGGGGTGGTAGTTAGGACGGATGTCAGGGGTAGGTTCTTTACCCAGAGGGTGGTGAGGGATTGGAATGCCCTGCCTGCTGCAGTTGTAAATGCGCCTAGTTTGGGGGCGTTTAAGAGATCCGTGGATAGGTTTATGGATGGTAAGGGTTTGGTTTAGGTTAGAGGGTCATTGTTTTTTAACTGGTCGGCGCAACATCGTGGGCCGAAGGGCCTGTTCTGCGCTGTAATGTTCTATGTTCTAAATCAGTTTGGTTCTGGTTGCTTAAGGGACCTGGTAAAGTGGGTGCACATTTTCAGTTAATTTAAATGAGAGATGGGGGAACCTTCCCTAATTCATAGAAATTGCCTCCTGAAGTAGTGTTCGGTCAATTTTGAGTATTTAAACAAGACTGGAAGATTTGCCTAGCTTTACCTAAAGGGGAGAATCTCCAACTTGTCTCTCACTATGAAAGTTAGTTTTGGGATTAGAAATTACCTGGCAAAGAAAGCCTCAAGAATCACTTTGATTCTGGGAAAATAGTATCTTGTGGAGGTGAAGTTCCCTCTTTATATTGAAAATGCCCGCACCATGTTGTGTGGCACCACCAGCTTGTTAAATGGGATAGATTCCGAACAGGTTTAGCTGCTCATCCTCGAACGGATTTTGACCTTTTCAGTCTTCCAGTGTATCAGAGCTTGCGTACATAATTTTTTTCATTGGATTGGGACAGCACGGTAGTTAGCACTGTTGCCTCACAACGCCAGGCCCCCAGGTTCAGTTCCGGTCTCCGGTCACTGTCTGTGTGGAGTTTGCACATTCTCCCTGTCTGCATGGGTTCCTTCCCGCTGCTCCGGTTTCCTCCCACAGTCCAAAGATGCGCAGGTTAGGTTGATTGGCCATGCTAAATTGACCCTAGTGTCCTTGGGATTAGCAGAGTAAATGCGTGAGATTGTGGTCGGTGCAAACTCAATAGGCCGAATGGCTTCCTTCTGAACTGTAGGGATTCTGTTACTGATCACTAATAAAATGTTATAGTAATTAATTTCCTTCTATAGGAACTTGTTTCTGTGTAGAGCTCCAATATCCATATTAACACGGTACTTTAAAAGATGGGAAGAAGAACCTTATTTATTATTTGGAAGCTAAATGGGTTTTGGATATTGAGTTCACTTCATGTAAAAGATCTTTGAAGTACATTTTATTCATATACTACAGCCTGTACTTCTGCAAGGGGCAATCTCCGTCAGATTGCTACTTTTGACAGACTTGCCCTTCTTGTAATTGTACAGCTCCTGTCTCACTCAACTTTCTACATAGGCTGGGTGAGAGAGGAGCTGTGCAGTGTGCCTCCAACAGCGTCAGTGCAGAGTAATTGGGGCACAGAAACACTGCTATTTTATGGCAGTGTTAGCATGAAGCAGGTAAATTTCAGTGATACATGGTTTACTGGGAGGGGATGTTGTCCCTGACGGGAGAGATAAGAGATAGACATGGTGATGTTTAAATCATTACTTTGGAGTTAGTGTTCATTTCCTACTAACTCTTTCAGAGTAACAGGGCAAAACTGGCAGTACCATCTGAAGTTAGCAATTTACATTGCTTTAAAGGGTGGTTCCCAGCACATTTGTCCAGGGGAAGTTAGCACTTAGAATCCCTACAGTGCCGGAGGAGGCCATTTGGCCCGTTGAGCCTACACCAACATCAGTCCCGCCCAAACCCTATCCCCATACCTCGTGTTTACCTTAATAATCGTCTGACACTAGGTTCAATTTAGTGTGGCCAATCCACATTACCCACACACCTTTGGAGTGTGGGACGAAACCCAAGCAGACACTGGGAGAACATGCAAACTCCACACAGACAGCGACTCAAGGCTGGAATTGAACTCTGTTCCCTGGCACTGTGAGGCAGCAGTGTTAATGAACGTGCCTGCCAGTTCTGGGCAATTACCAGACAAACTCTTGCGTGGGAACTTCATGGAGGAATTCCCCAGTGCATTACTGGGGTATCCCGCAAATGTGATGCTGGGGAACCTGGAGATTCTGGGCCTATATCAGGAAAAATCTAAATCGCAGTGTTTTGTTCCATAAATTGACTGTTAAATTTTTGTTTGTGGGCAGTGTCAAGATGCAGATCAATTATTTAGGAATGCTTATAAATTAAAACTGAAGGGATAGGTTTAAAAAATTGTTCACTGAAAATCTGTGAACACTATTTTAAAGAAAACTCACTAAATCCTATAAACAATATTCTACTCAGTTTCTCCTTTATTGAAATACTACTTGGTGTTTGAACATGTTTGCTATAAATTCTTTCATATAAATATACAAACGCTGATTGCAATTTGTGGTCTTCAGTTAAAGCCTGATTTGTAGAAAGCAATGATAATTTCAGTCTATTGTATAACCCAAAGGGATATCCTCCAAATAAAATATCTTCTCTTTTCAGATGTTGGTTGTAGGAGGTCTTGATAGAGTGTATGAAATTGGTCGCCAGTTCAGGAATGAAGGCATTGATCTTACTCACAATCCAGAATTTACCACATGTGAATTTTACATGGCCTATGCTGATTACAATGACCTGATGCAAATCACGGAAAAACTTCTCTCAGGTTCGTAATGTGATTCTTGGTGATGTACTGGAATCATAGGAAAATTGCATTACAAACTATAAAAGAATGATTACTGTTGTCTTCTGGATGATGTGATATTGGTTCCTTCCGTTTTTGATAAGCGAGGGGATTAAGGGTTATGGGGAGAGGGCGGGAAAGTGGAACTGAGCCACGACAGATCAGCCATGATCTTATTGAATGGCGGGGCAGGCTCGAAGGGCTAGATGGCCTACTCCTGCTCCTATTTCTTACGTTCTTATGTTCTTTACTTATCCCAAGGGCATTTGTGTTTTGGTTGGAAAATAATGCTCTGATATTGCAATTGGGTCCAAATGTTAGTTATTCATGAATGAGTCTCAACAATGAGTTTTGGTGAGATTTTTAAATTTAAAGTTAAAGTTCAACCCTATTCTGACAGCCACAGCTGTGCTTTTGAGCAGGAAATGCTGCATAATAATCAGGAGCGACAAATCTGGCTGCATCTTTTCTTCCTTTCTGCCATGAATTTCAGGGCCACTGAGGCAAATTGCAGCTCCAACTACTGTCTCGAAAAAACGTTAACCTAGCACTGAAGTCAGTCAGAACTTTTCAGAACATGAGCATAATTTTTTTTTTGTAGGGATGGTCAAGCATGTCACAGGCAGTTACAAAATCACGTACCACCCTGAAGGACCTCAGGGTCAGAGTTATGAGATTGACTTTACACCACCATTTAAACGTGTCAGTTTAGCAACAGATCTGGAGAAAATTGTGGGAGTGAAATTTCCACCTCCTGATCAATATGAGACTGAAGGTAAGAGTAACCCTTCACTTGGGGTATTGTTTATAACTAGAGAGCCAAGTAGCCAGTTATGTTGCTAGCTGCTTCTCTATCCTGCTTGTCAGCTTTTAACTGCTCTAAGGATCAAAGAAATAATCTCACAGTCTTCCTTCAGCAGCTCTCCTCTCTTGTTCGCAGCATGAAGTGCCCTCTTTTCCATTCGTAGCGAGAGAAATCTGCTCTAATTCACCTCTTCCCCAATCCCTGCACTATTACCTGTAGAGTATCCTGATGATTGATCCTTGCACCTCATATTTCTCGTGCTGTCCATCAGTGCCGTCATTCAAAGTCATGGCATCATGTTTCACATACATACTGACGACAACCAGCTCAACCTTCCCACCACTGCTTCAGACACCTCCATTGCTCAGGTTACTTTTCTGTCATTTAGTTCTGCACGAACCAAAATTACTTTTCATTAAGTATTTGAGAAGACTAATGCCTATGGCAGGGATTTTTTGCCACCCTGTTCTGTGACAGGATTTCCCATGGTAGATGCAATGAGTAACTGGCCACCAGTGGGATCTTCCGGTCTCACCAAGTCTACAGGCTTTTGCATGGCTCATTCGCTCTGCTGCCGATGAACCCCAGAAGATCCCATTGGCAGGAAAGGTCAGAAAATCCCACCCTATGTCTGTGCACCGAGTCACAAACTCCGTTCCTAGCCACCAATTCTATTCCCCTCCCCATCTAAGCTAGGCACTGTTTGCAACCTCAGCATCCTTTTGGCCTCGAGCCAGGTACAAAGTCAGAATCAAGTGTGCCAGTGGACTTGACACTCCCATATTTATATACAGGTGAGGATCAGTCAAAGAGATCAGATTCCAAGAGCCCAACCTTCTGCATCTTGTTGTTGTCATTACAACCACCACCTGCCACTTTAGAATTGTCTCCTTTAGTTTTTATCACCTCTTCTCACTCTTCGTCCCAGTACGTATCGCTTCACACTTCTTCCCTGCGTTAAATTTAATCTGCCATGTGTTCGTTCATCCAGTCTGTGTCCTCATCACATCTATTATTATTCTCCTCTCAGTTCAAAATACTCTGCAAAGTTTCTGTTATCTGAAAATTTTGAAACTGGACCCAGTATACAAATGTCTAAGTTATTAATGTAGATTAAGAAAAGCGATGGTCTGAGCAATTCCTAGATCCATCACGTATCTTTCCTAAGTCTGAGAAACAACCATTAACCTCTACTCTATTTCTTGGAACCTGGACAACTTTATATACATGTTTCTACTGCACCTTTTATTCCATAAGTTTTATCTTTGCTGACGGGTCTATTATATGGTTCTCTCTCGGATGCTTTTGGAAGACCAAATCACATCAACTTCATTACCCTCATCAATCCTCTCTAAAATCTAAAATCTCAAAACTCAATTAAGTTAGTTAAAAATAATTTTTCCTTAACAAACCTGTATTGTAAGAAGTCTCACAACACCAGGTTAAAGTCTAACAGGTTTATTTGGTATCATGAGCTTTCAGAGCATTGCTCCTTCATCAGTTCATCTCACCAGATGAAGGAGCAGCAGTCCAAATGCTTGTGATGCCAAATAAGCCTGTTGGACTTTAACCTGGTGTTGTGAGACTTTTTATGGTGCCCATTCCAGTCTAATGCCAGCATCTCCACATCAAACCTGCATTGGTTTTTCTTAATTAATCCACATTTGTTCAAGCGGCTCTTAATTTTCCTCTGGATTTATTGTTTCAAATTGATTTTTCACCTCCTGAGTTTAATTGCCTGCTCTGTTGTTTGCTGGGTTTATTCTTGCACCTTTTTGAACAAAGTTGTAACATTTGCAGTTCTCCAGTCCTCTGACATCTGTATCTAAGGAGGGGTAGAAGACCGTAGCCTGTGTCTCCACAATTTCCACTTTCACTTCCCTCACTGTCCTCAGGAACATCCCATTGATCCTGGCGATAGTCAGCTTTTCTAGTTTTTAATCCATCCAAGACCTCCGCTACTTCCCTCTTTTTCCCTATGACTTTTGTAGCATTATCGTCTGTGGTAAAGATGTGCAGTGTATTCACTTAGTATCTCAGCCATGCCTTCTGCTCCCACCTATAGGTCTCCTTTTGGACCCCCAACTCTTCTCTTTTCTTTTTCACATTTCCATTAAAAAATGAAAAAAATAGAAAAAGGCTTCAAATCAGATTATCTGTTTTTGTTGGCTGTATGTTTTACCTGCTGTATAAATAACATTTTAATATTTTGTGTGAACAGAGACCCGTAAGTTCTTTGATGATATATGCATTCAGAAAGGTGTTGAATGTCCACCCCCAAGGTCTACAGCCAGACTTTTGGACAAGGTATGAATTGAAATTAAGAGACCCTGGGTTGGAATTTCAATCCCAGATCAGGACCCCGACACTCCAGTTGTTTCTGGGTCACGGCTCCACTGTGCTATTTTGCACCGACCTCAATCCCTCGTAGGCCCTATCCCCCATAAACCCATACATTCCCCATGCTAGTTCCCTGGCACTAAGGGGCAACTTAGTAAGGCCAATCCACCTAACCCGCACATCTTTGGACTGTGGGAGGAAATCGGAACACCCGGAGGAAACCCAAGCAGACACAGAAAACGTGTGCAAACTCCACACAGATGGTGACCCAAGCTGGGAATCAAACCTATGTCCCTGGCGCTGTGAGGCAGCAGTGCTAACCACTGTGCCACCGTGCCGTCGCAAAGTCAATGTATACAATGCATGAAGCAGAATCCTTTATCTAAAACATTTTTCCCTTAAATCCCAATTCCCTGAAATAAGGAATCCTCCACAAGCTAGTTTGCCACCACCTCGGTGAACACCTGCTTTACTGACTTTGTGAGGTTTGTATTATATTAAATAACAGCGTTAATTTTGACTTCATTTAATTCACATCCTTTTCTTTCAGTTGGTTGGTGAATTCCTGGAGGTTACTTGTATTAATCCAACATTCATCTGCGATCACCCTCAGATCATGAGCCCACTGGCCAAATGGTAAGTTTTGAACTAATAAGACCAGGTGTAACATTTTTGGGACTAGGCAGAGGAAATCTGTGGTGTTCTCTCCCACTCCTGTGCAGACATAGTCTGCTAGGATGTTAGCATCGCTACTAAATAATATAATTCATTTATGAGGTGTTTAAATCTTCAGGTTTGATGTCATATGTGTAATTGTATGGCACAAAAAAAATTTTCTTAGTATTAAATTTGGGATAAAATCACTAAGTAGTCACACAGTGTAGTGTCCCTATGGAGATACATCCATGGGGAGACTACACTATGTGACTGCTTAGTGGTTCTTAAACTGCCTGTAACTCCTCCCCAGACATAGCCAGGATAACTGATTTGTTCATGTCTAGGTTTTACATATCCAGCATTATGAAGCCATGCATTATTAAAATAGAACACGTATGAATTTACAGGCTGGAAACCGATAATTGAATTTTTAAAGCAACTAAAACCACACTCCAATGACTTGAAATCACAAAAGTTGGAACATTTTTATTATTTTTCTTGGGTATGGTTTTAAGTACAATTATTACTATTCTCTCTTTTTACAAACTTAAGGAAACCTGTCTTTTTATAGTCGCAGCACATAAACAGTTAAACATTCACTGAATTGGCATGCATATCCTTTTTTTAAAAACATGTTCTGATCAAATGAGGGAAGCCATTCAATTCTTCCTTGCCTGACTGTACCAGAAATCTGGGGCCACTGTATCCATGCTGAAAGCCACAGACAAACAGGGAATTGGAAGCTGGAAATCAAATTGATCCTTGGAAGTATTTTTAAAAATTCCATACAGGTTTTCTCATGGTTTACAGTGCTAGATTATTTTGAATTTCTACATGCGAGGCTACAATCTTCCTTAATTACTTAACTTGGGTCAGTTTAAAATGCCGATCCATTGACCAGTAAGGGAGTGGGGAAAGAGGGGAACGATTTGACCCCTCCTTTCTTGCCTGTAACCTGTTTAAATGAGCTTTTTGGCAAATGGTGAAACTGAGTACTCACAGCAGAAGTGAAGAAATGTGGAACAATGATCGAAATTGCAGTCTGGCTCGATTTAAGTTGGGAATCCACAATTTTGTTATGGATGAGATCTGTAGATGAAACAAAGTGGGAGAGTCAACTTCAAATCAAAATTAAGTGTTATACATGTTTGTCAAATTGCCTAGTGATCCTACAGTTGCAGTTTACAACTGGCCCAGATTTTGCAATTGTAACAAGGGCAAATCTTCCAGTATGCATCACTTGTCACTCCTCTGAAAGTGGCAGCCGCTTCTGGAATCTGCACATGCAGTTAATCATGGGAATCCAGACATTGCTGTCAGTGATGCTACAGTTAGAAATCGCTGCACTGACGAGAACTTCCATGTTTACACTATTCAATATTGCTGAACCTCTCTGAATCTGGAAAAATTATATGCATTGTTTGTGAAATGTTAAATTTCTCCATTGCGAAACTCAACATTTTTTTGAACAACTTCAGGTGATTAGCTCTACTCCACCTCGACCACTTTGTTTTCATTTTCTTTTTTACTGTTCTGTCTTTTATTTCCTTTTTGTTTTTCTTCATTTTTCTTTTCCTTCCAGTCTTTTTCCCCTTCTTTATCCCCCTTTCCTTACCTCTCTCCCACCCATTCTGCCCCCCCAACACACACACAATCATCCACATCTTCATCTGTCACAGCTTGATTTCAGCTTCTCTGCTGTTTGGCCATTTGCGTCCTTTATTCTCTCTCTAGACAGCCATTAGCAGTCTTCCCCTGGTTTCTGTGGCTATAACTCATCTTTCATTCCCTCATCCTGCAGCATAAATATCTCCCACCTTTAGCCTTGACAAAGAGTCATCTGTACTCAAAATGTCAGCTCTTTTCACTCCTTACAGATGCTGCCAGACCTGCTGAGATTTTAGATTTTTCAGCATTTTCTTTTTTTGGTTTCAGATTCCAGCATCTGCAGTAATTTGTTTTTTTTTCCAAATTTGCTGGATATTTCAACTTCAACATAATCCCATGTATTTTTATTAGGACCATTATTTAACATGAAGCTGGAGGATAAGATGAACAAAAAGAAAAATCATACCAACTTTTTTTAATGTTCTACCATTAATTTTAAAACACGATTCTGTTTGAAGGACTGTGAATTATTTTTTGTACAATACTGCAGTAAATGTTGTAAATGTACTTATTTGCTTTTTGTTCTGTTTTAGGCATCGCTCCTTTAAGGGTTTGACAGAGCGCTTTGAACTATTTGTTATGAAAAAGGAGATTTGCAATGCATATACAGAATTGAATGATCCTATTAGACAAAAAGAGCTGTTTGAAGATCAGGCCAAGGTGATTATTTTTATTGAGATTGCAAGTAGCAGTGCTGATACTTTACTATTTGTAATAGGTGGAGAAAAGAAACTTTGATCCTCATCTGTTAAATCAAAATACATCTTGAATAGAGTAAGTCTTTGCTTAACTTTGACTCACTTTACAATTTTGAAGTGAAACAACATTAATATAGTGTCAGTATTATCTGTTTAACTTCAGCTTCTCTTTAATGTCATTTGGCACAGATGTTCTCTTCTGTAGTCTGCCTGGGCACCAAAACCTTGCGTACTGCTTCTGCGCTCATCTTCTCGCACACATCCTTGCCTCCCGGAGCTGTTTTCCAACCTGTGTCCACCACTTCACACCTCCCAACTTTACCCTCTGGCCTGCCACCACCAACATACCTTACCAGGCTGCATTTTCAGCCATTCTACTCCTGCCTTCCCTGTTGGCTCTCCTTCTATTTCAGGCTCCTGGGTTCCATCTAGTGGCAGCAGGTAGTCACAGGATTCCAGCAACCTCTTGCCCCAACCAATTCCTGCCACTAGAGGGCGCAGAATCAACCTAAAATTACTGAGATGGCATTTTTAACAGATTTCGTTCGTTTTTGTATTTTTTTTAATGTTTAACCATGTATTTTATTTTGCAAGCTATCTCAGCTGGGAATGCCCAGTATGCCACAAGTATGGTATGTTGTTTCAACAGGTGCACTGATTTTTCTGGATGACAAATGCTCAAAGGAACCTAATCCTGGTTTGATTCCAATGGGAACCTGCAATTCACTTTCAAGTTTTTTCACTTAAAGTTGTGATTTTCAGCAATGCAATCACAACTTTAACTGGGGACTCCCATAACAGAGAGGTACATGTTACTACAGAATTGCCAACCTCAATTCAGAAGTTTTTTTTTAAAGAACTGTTATATTGAAACTTGTATTAAACCATATTGCTAGAACAAGGTAGGGAGAATTTTACTTTGATCTGGGGAACTGTTGAACCTAATTAAAGTTGCATTTCATTAAAACAAAACTTCCATTTTCACAGCATTTTACTTGAACTCACTAAACACGTTTCCCTTTGTCACTCTTCCAGTTATCTGGTTAGATATATGAATGGAAATGTACTCTAAATATCACAATTGGATATGACTATATATATTTCAGTGTAGGTAAGTGTGGGTAAATTGCATTTATATCTATATAAAAAAAAGTTGGGTAAGTAGCAACACCGTTTTAAAAAGCACCAAATTCCTGTGTTCCCATCCCCATGGGAAATACATTATGAAAGTTTCAATAATATGCATTATCAGTTGTTTATGTAGGTAAAACTGTTGAATGTCAGTGTATTGCTGGTTGTGTATAATATTGTGTGAATTAATGCTTTAGAAAACCAGGCTGAATTTTGTTGACGTGAGCTTAAAAGAAAATATTTCTCTCCTTCCAGTTTCTTCAGAAACATCACTCTGCAGTCTGACATTTGTTGGTTCAAAGTATCAGAAATGCCTCGCTCTGCCTCATCTCATCCGTTCTCACACTTGTCCATCAACACATGGGAACCACCTACCCCCTCCATCTTGTTCAGCCTTCTGCCTCCTGAATTCCTCCCTTGCTCGCTGCTACTTTTTATGACATAAGCAACCTCTCTGTTGATGGATCATTTTAAATATTGTACTTTTCCATAATGACTGATAGCAACAAATGACATCCACCTGCATATGTGGAGGTGGAGAAATGAGAGAGAAAAATCTGATAGCTGTGTTGAAAATAGGCTACATAAACTTGCCCCACTTCTCATTCCGTAGGTTATCTTTAATCGTGCAATTTCGTTTCTGGCTGTCTTCTCCTATAATTGGCCCTACCTGTGTTCTTTGCAGCAATCAATATTCTAACCATCCTCCACCCCACCAATTCTTGTCCTGTTTGTCCCCTAATTTCTCTTCTGGAATGTGACTTTCCAATGGAGGTTGAATTATTTGTCTGCACTTGGTCAGATTACCCCTTGCTTCACCTGAACACTACACAGTCTTGATCTTCCCATGTACGGTGCCACAGAAAATTGTCAAATAAATTGTATACAAGTCCATTCTTCTGATGAATTTTGTTTTAATTTTTTAATGATTTGGGCTTATAACCGTGAAATGATAAATGAACAAGGACCCTGTTTTTTTTCAATTTGGTAAGTTTGATCCCTTTCAAGGTCAAATGAATATTACAAAGAAATGGGTTTAGTTTCATTTTGTGACTTTATTCTCTTATTGAACTCCTTTTTAAATTTGTTGCAGGCTAAAGCTGCTGGTGACGATGAAGCCATGTTTATTGATGACAACTTCTGTACTGCTTTGGAGTATGGTCTTCCTCCTACAGCTGGCTGGGGCATGGGCATCGACAGACTCACCATGTTCCTAACTGACTCTAACAATATCAAGGTAAATTGAAGTTTTTTAAATTTAAAATAACATGAGGGCAATGGTTCTATGGCTTGTTTCAAATTTCGGAGCACGTTGTTCAGAATTATTCAATTGGCCTGTCAAATCACAAGTTTCTTGCTGGTAGTTGTACAAAACGTTATTGAATCAAATTGGTTCCGTACCGTTGCTTTCACTATTCAAATCTTTTCTTCTGCTTTCGGTTTGCTGCTGGGCCATATAAATCTGGCAAAATGTGAGTTCAAACCTAAGTTTTGTTTGGATTATCTTTGAGGCAGCAGTAAGGATGCTGCAATTGAGGTTAACTTGGTATCTGTGGGTTATGGAGAAAAGAAAGAAAATGAGACAGGTTCCTCTGGTGGAAATCCAAACGTGTGCTCGTTATTTTAGGACTAGACCTGGCTGTTATACTTTTTGGCTCTTGAGCAGTTGCGACATGGGACTGGACAACTTCAGAAATGTTCCAAAGCGCCAGGTAGTAGGGATGAGAGATAATTAACAATGTGGTAACTTACTGATAGCATTAGATTTATTTTAAATAAAATGAGCTTATAACTCCTCAGCAGGTGAGACAATTTTTTAAATGAAATATATATTTACACATTAACACAGGAATCCTTTAATAGATTACTAGCTGATGTACCAATACCACTGACACGGTCCTCCTTTCCTTCAGAACTACTGTCACCCCACACCCTTCTTAAAATCATGTCAGCCTACTCATCCTCGACAGCTGCTTAGTCTCCAGTCTGTAAGGTCTTTGAAGATGTTATTGCCTCCCTGTTGGATGACCATTTCTTCTGGAGCTCTTTTTGATTTCTTAAAATACCAAAATGACCCTGATCATAATTACAAGGGGTGTCCTCTAAGGGACTGTATATTAATAGTTCGT
The DNA here is from genome assembly GCF_965287045.1 of Carcharhinus amblyrhynchos. NCBI lineage: Eukaryota > Metazoa > Chordata > Chondrichthyes > Carcharhiniformes > Carcharhinidae > Carcharhinus > Carcharhinus amblyrhynchos. The sequence goes on from NC_137327.1 coordinate 22,727,938, forward strand.
AATCTCCTTTATGATTGCCCAAACCAACCTCCACTATCATCTCTCCTCCTGCTGTCGAATGGGACTGCCCTTGTATGATTCCATTATATACACTGTCCTTCGCTGTCACTGGTCAGAAGCGTAGAACTCCATTATGTGGCATCAACACTACAAGGGTTTCAGCAGATTATGCAGGCAACCACCCACCACTGTCTGCTCCAGTCAATTCTAAATGCAGGCTTGCCCAAATCATCCATACCCAAGAACATTTTTAGAAAAACACTCCAATAATGCCTTTTATTCCTCTCCTAGGTTTCTGAGAAAGTAGAGGTGTTGGTGAGGTTCTTAACTGTAGTGTTGACATGAGGGGAACAGGACAAGTTGTTGGTGATCTGGACATCTAAAAATGTGAAGCACTCAGCCATTTCTACTTGGTCCCCATTGATATAGACAAAGGCATGTCCTCCACTACGTTTCCTGAAGTTGTCTTGTCGACGTTCAGAGAGAGATTATTGTCGTTGCAACAGTTCACCAAATTCTCTTAACTTTTTCTTGTACTCTGTCTTGTCATTGTTTGTTTGAGATCTGACCCCGTTGGAGGGGAATTTGGCCACTCATTAGGTGTATAAGGAACATAGCAAGGGGCTGAGGACACAGCCTCGTGGGGCACCAGTGTTGAGGATGATCCTGGAGCAGGTGTTGTTGCCTATCCGTACTGATAGCAATAACTGAGTGAAGATATCTTTAAATATTTTTAACAGCTGTAATACAAATGTTAATGTCACGGTGGTGGTGCTCTCACTTCTGAATTGCAAAGTACCAGATTAAGCCCCATTCCAGGGCATAAGCACAAAAATCAAGGCTGGCATCCCAATGCAGTACTGAGGAAGCATTGCACTGATTGGATGAGGCATTAAACTGAGGTCCCATCTGCCTTCAGTTGGATGTGTAAAATATCCCTTACTGCCATCTTGAAGAGGAGCAGGGGAACTATCCCCAGTGTATGGTCAATCTCTCAATCAACATCACAAAAAAAAAACAGATTATCTGGTAATTGCTAACCATATCCATGTTGTTGGCAGAATATGGATGTTAGTCTGTGACGCTGAAATAACCAAAGCAGAAGTTAATTTCACGTTTTATCTTGCTACTTTAGGAAGTCTTGTTTTTCCCAGCAATGAAACCAGACGACAACAAAAAGGAGACTGTGGATTCAACTGAAAATGCATAATCTGCAGAATAGGAGCATTGCTGTTCAGCTTGGATTGTATCACCATTTTTCGCCTTTTCAGTAAGCTGCAAAGATGTGAAGGATTGAGAACTTCAGTGTTAATTTTTCTTTTTTTCCCTCTCCCCTCCCTTGAGATTTTTATTATCAAAATATGTCCTGGACACATGTTCATATTTACAATGTACACTGGAGATGTTGTAAATTTATAGTGTCTACCAAATGTAGTTTCAGCTATGCCAACATTGACAAATTGTATTCTGCAACAAGTATTCAACCCCTGTAAGTCACTTCAGGAGAACTAGATTTTTAATTATGCTGTTTGACACCTTTTTATTAATTCTGCAATATATCCAGCTGTTTCTTATATGCATCTGAGCTATGATATTAAGATAAATGCAATGATATTGGTGAGTCACTGAATAAAACAATGGCAATGTAATGGAGCATTATGTGCTAATATACTAAGTGGGCTGCAACATACATCTGGACTCCTTTTAAAAGCGCAGTGGACAATCACTTGTAGGGCTACATTTTACTTGGCAGGGGGGAAGGGATTGGCGGTGGTGGTGCAGACAGCTCACCACACTCACACACCACTTCACCCAACCAGAAGAAAAATTGCCTAGAAGCCTACTCACTCCATTCAAGCCCAACCCATAGTCACACTGCTGTGAACAGCTAAAATATTGGACAGTGGGCTTTCTGACCCTTACTGGGGAGGAAGTCCTGCCCTCAGTGACTGTTGGTCAATTGGAGTGGCCAGCAGTCCTGCAATGCTAAAATCTCAGTAGTGGGTGCTGCTAGGATGACAACCAGTCCTAAGAAGGAAGGCCTGTCCTGGAGTTAAGTAAGTTGAGGGTATTGGATAGTTTGGGAACAAGTGGGTAGGAAGGAATTGAGGTTGACTCATCTTGCATTTTTGTAAAATATTTATAGATGTGGCTATTTCTAAAATTTTTAAATCCTTAAATGGTTGAATCTGTGTCTGACTAACCCTGAACAAAAGGAGCTGCCTGGCAGTACTGGCGGAAACTTGCATGTTGTTACTTACGGGGAGCAACTACTGACCCCCTGTCGATTGTTGTAAGATCCCATCTGGTTCGCTAAGGGAAGGAAATCTGCTGCCTTTACCCAGTCTGGCCTTCATGCAACTCCAGAGCCACAGTAATTTGGTTGACTGTTAAATGCTAGAACAGCTTTGCTAACCTCAGATTCATCTCATTTTCTAAAATACAGGTTGATTCTCAAAAAAAATTTCTAAAGTGCTGAATTGGCAGGAGAAATGGTCTAAATCACGATTGTTTTTTGTTTGCTGGTCACCTCAATCTTTGGCCAGCCTGGGACCCTTGCACTGCTACCCTCAGCTCCCACAGGCAGTCCCGGGCGAACCAGATTTGTAAAGATGCTATCAGTTACAACCATATGTCTTATATACCAATATTATTTTAAGTATACAGCCAATGTAAATCAATAGGTGATTTACCACCACACACACACACACACAGCACATCCTGCTATCTGACTTAGCTGGCCTTCCCGCTGGTTTCCTGCGTGATCCCGACCATGTCAGACTCTCGGCATTGGGAACACGTGCAAATTCCGCAAATTGGCACACATATGCATCTTCCAACCTGCCAAAAAAATTAGCAAGTCTGAATGAGAGAATCGCCCCCAGGGTATTTCACTGCAGGTGTAAATACATGATGGATGATGGGCAGGATTTTCCAGACTTCCTTGCTCATGGGATCTTCCAGTCCCACCGAAGGTGGATTCCCCAACAGCGGGATAGGAGAGCCATGTAAAACACTGTAGACACCAATGAGACTGGAAGATCTTGCCAGCAAGCAAAAGCGAGCCACCTCTGCCAGTGGAAAACACTCCACGGGAGGGCCAGAAAACCCTGTCCGATGAAACCATTCTTGAAAAGCGTTGACCCCCATTTCTTCTGAGCAGTTCATCCCCATGACAACCCAAGTAATTCTGGGTATTTCTTGGAACCTAACAAAACCAATTAATCCTTGTCAGTACTTCTCAGTTTACTAGGCAGTGATCATCAACCTTTTTAATCACAGGATCGCTTTTAAAATCAAAATAAAGCACCAAATTTACTCAAACTTTGACTTCACTTAACCCCCCCCCCAAAAATGTACTTATGCACAACACTCGCCTATTCTTAGTGTGACACATATGCTTGCACTCAGTGCTGTGAAGTCTGGGTCATAGTCTGAGATGGCCAAGCACATACAATCCGTCAGGTGGGCATTTGCAAGACGAGTGCAATAATTGGATTTGATGATTTTCAACCGGGAAACAGCCACCTCACAGAGTACGTGTAACCAAAGTAGGCATTCACCTTCAATGCACGTAACGTCAGAAGAGGGTACTTCTCTTGGATTACAAGTCCCCAAAAGTTTTTGCCCTTTGATTTAGCTTTCAGCTCTTGACATTTTACACAGTGATTATTCCCAGGTCAAGTCCACCGCTTTATTTGAACACCTGCTGAAAATTTGCTGTTCTTCAGTGTGCATTTAAAGAAAATGATTTGTGACAACCATGATTTGTTCCATCTTGTCAAGCTCCTGAAATCGTCTGTTGAATTCTTTTTCCAATTTGTTCAGGTGGTACAGAATTTGTTTGGATGAAACCCTTTCTGTTTGACCTGTAGGATTTTCTCCAGATTTGGGAAATGCCCAGTGAGCTTGTTCTTTAACTGAGAAGACTGTAGGCTCAGTTTCAACTTGAACACGTTCACTGATCGTGTATGACAAGCTTATGATCTTCTCCAGTTTATGATTCAACTCATTCAATTTTGCACTTACGTGTATAAGAAACAGCAAGTTTAGCAACCATGCATTATCTGACAGCTCAGAGTATCTTGTTTCTTGAGTGAAGGAAAGAAGACAGGGAGCAGATCTAAAAATCTCTGGAGAACTTTTACTTGACTTAACCACCTCACATCTGCATGAAGGATCAGTTCACCATAGGTCATGTCAAGTTGAAGAAGCTCTGGCAGGAATTGAGTTGATGATCTTGACATCAACTGTCACTACATGAGAAAGTCAATAACCTTGCTTGATAGTGCTTGTTGGTGGAAAACAATGGTAACTGACAAAGGAGGGGAATTCAGGATCAGTTTTGCAAAGTGCAACAAAGCCTGCAGCAGTTGTGATTGAAACCAGTTTTTTTGATCAGAATGTTTATCTTTTAAATTAGTTGTAGGCATCCTTGCCTCTTGTCCTCTGTTGTTTGGCAAGAGTTAGAAAGTCTTCCTTTGTTGTTGCATATTTGAATGTTTTAGTTTGCATGGCAATCAGCTGGGTTGTATCCATCGTGTCTACTGGCTCATCAAACCGCAGTGAGAAACATTCATAGCCTGATAAGTCTTGGTATATTTACTGAGATACATCGTTGGGCAACAATTCCACCCTTCTGGCTACTGATAATGGCTGTCAGAATTTCATTTTTCTTTTTAAAGTCTTTGAACAAATTGACGGTAGCAAATATCAGAGCCTCCTTGATAACTTTTTTATGTTCTGCCAGCAGATGACTAATGAGAAAAGACACCTTTTGTTTGCCCTTTCTTTAGCCAAAGGTTTTGAAAAAAGTGATGGTTGATCTTGTAACATTCCCTTTAACTTCCCAAATTTCTCCTTTCTATGGCACTGTTTAAAGGGAAATTTTCTTGAAATGCTGCATGTCCAAATTACCTCGTTTCCTAAGGCTACATTCTGTTGACAAATGAGACAAATGGTCTTGCCTTTGACATTCATAAAAAGAAATTCACTTTCCCATTCCTGGTGGAAATGGTAGGTTTTTGCCCTCTTGGGAGAGAGCTTCTCACTCATCAATTTGTTATCACTCAGCTTGGTGCATGTTTTGGTGCCTGCGATTTGGTAGTCAATGAGCTGATTTATTTGTCATCACAAGAAGCTATATTCCTATGCATTTTCAGCAGCAGCAATCAATGAACTGTTCGCTCATCTTCACAAGAAAACCAAGTGCCACGCAATGACAATCGACTTTAAGACTCCAGGATCAATCTGTTGATTGCAATCAACTATTTGGAAACCACTGCATGAAGGAAACCACTGGGCATCACAGAAATACAAAATACAAGCTTTATATTTATTTAAGTTTACTTATTAGTGTCACAATGCTGTAATTAAGTTACTATGAAAATCCCCTAGTCACTACACTCTGGCGCCTTTTTGGGTACATTGACAGAGAATTTAGCATAGCCAATGCACCTAATCAGCACATCTTTCGGATTGTGGGAGGAAACCCAAGCAGACACAGGGAAAACGTACAGACTCTGCACAGACAAGTGACCCAAGCTGGAAGTTGAACCTTGGTCCCTGGCACTGTGAGGCAGCAGTGCTAACCACTGTGCTACCCCATTCGTCGTGGAAATGTGGTGTTGCTTTTGATAGCATTTAACTTCTGTGACGAGAGCAATGGCTTGATAAATTGTGGCAGGCTCTTGTGACTGACCTTTTCAGTTCATCAGACCCCCGAGATACCCGCAGTCAAGGACTTGATGAATAATGAACTTGTCCTTGGGCTCTATGCTGTATTTCACACACCTTTTGGCATCTCAATACCACCTGGTTGTGCTGCATGTAAATAAAATCAAGACATACTCAGCATCCTAAATACAAAATTGGAAGGTAATAGACTCAGATTAACAATAGATGCTATATGAGTTAATTCAATAATTCGCACTCACTGAATGACAAGTCATTAGCGATGGAGGCAATTTTAATACTGAACCTACTATCATAATGATACACATTTTGTTGAAAGTAACAGTGATGATCAAATGTTTTCAAAAATAATTAGAAGAATGATTGCCTCGCCAGCAGTTCAAGTCTAGCTTTCTGGCTTCTTTGGACTCCTCAGTCTCCACATAGGCCCCCTTATGCCTCTGCTTGGGTGGTGCTGGGGGTATATCGCCTTGCCTGGTCATGTCTGAGATTCTTACTCAAACATGATGAAAAACAATTGGCATTACTTAGCTATAAGTCTTAGGTCATTTTTGTGACTTCAGTTTAATCCACTGCCTGTTTCTGATTACAGTGAAAAGTCTGACAACACTGTGTTGACGCCAGTCCAACGCCGGCATACCCACATCATGTTTCTGATTAGACAGCTGCACTGGTCATAGAGGTGTACTATGTAACATTAAAATAAAAATAGGTGAGATAGAATGTTAACAGTTTGACAATTTTCTCCTGTAGATAAAGGTTCATAGTCTCAGATTCTCCACCTTCTACTGATTATCCACTTTCTGTCAGAGGGCTGCTCTCTCTTCATTAAGGCCCCTGTTTTTATTTCCTCTTCAGTCTGCTCTGCATCCTTTCTAATACAATCACATCCTTCCTACAGAGTGGTGGCCAGAACTGTACACAATATTCTAGCTGTGGCCCACCTACTGTTTTATACAGCTCCATCAGAAACTTTCTGCTCTTATATTCTCTTCCTTGACTAATAAAGGCAAAAATCCCATATGCCTTCTTAACCACCTTATCTGTCTGTCCTGCTGCCTTCAGGGATCTTTGGATGTGCACTCAAGGTCTGTCTGGTCCTCTGTAATTCCTGGCACCCTACTGTTAATTGTGTACCCCTTGATTTGTTAGTCCTTCAAAAATGCATCACTCACACTTTTCAGGCTTAAATTCCATTTGCCACTATTTTGCCCATCTGACCAGTAATCTGTCCTTGTTATTTACCACACCATCAATTTTCATGTAATATACGAGCCTCCCAATTTCATGTTTAAATCATTAATGTACACCACGAACAGCAAAGGACCCCTACACTGATTCTTCTAGTACACCACTGGACACAGGCTTTCACTCACAAAAACCATTGACCATCACCCTCTGCCTCCTGCCACTAAGCCAGTTGAGGATCCAGTTTGCAAAATTGCTCTGAGTCCTCTTACCTTCTTGATCTCATGCTCATGCAGGATCCTGTCAAAAGCCTTATGCTTTACTGGAGTCCATGTAGACTACATCAACTGCACTGACCTCATCTACACACTTAGTTACCTCCTCAAAAAGTTCAATCAAATTTGTTAGGCATGCGCTCTCTGACAAAGCTATGCTGACTATCCTTGATTAATCCTTGCCTGTCCAAGCAGCGATTAGTTCTGTCCGTTAGAATTTTTTCCAGTAAGTTACTACCACTGATATTAGACTCACTGGCCTGTAATTTGTACCTGTTTTTCCCTACTTGAATAATGGTGCCACATTAGCTGTCCTCTGGCACCTCCCTTGTGGCCAGAGAGGATTCCAGAATATGAACATGAAGGATTGCATAGAGGAGTTATGCTCTGCTAAAGAACAACTGATGAGCATATAGAATCAACCTTCAAGCATGAAAGATGAAATTATGAAGGAAAAATGCGAACACTGGAACGTCGCTCACAGTGAGTAGGCTGCTTGAAGTAGGACCTGAAATACTTAAATGACGAAAGTATAGATGCAAAGGAGAAAGAATTGCTAATGTATCAGAATAGTTGCTTAAAAGCAGAATTATCAACCAAACCTGATGAACTTCTTGAATTTCAGTCTGCCTGAACAATATGAAAATGGAGAAACACAATACGTAACAACAAATCCAGACTTTGAAAGCAAATAAGAGAAATCCTACAGAACGGACGATCTAGCAAGTGAATCGATCGAGTCCGAGGAGCAGTCAGTGATCATGGAAGAAAGATTCTGAATACAGTTGAATGGCCAGGTGAAGCTCTCAAGTGTATATAAGCATACAAGTAACTCTAAAACAAAGATAACTCAAATTACCAGACTTATTGCTGAGCTGAATGAAAAAAATTCCTAAGCTTAAAAAACTACTGGAAAGAAGAGTGTTCAAAAATTTGGTTTTGAAACAAGTAGGAACAAGGGTTCTAGTCTCGAAACATAAACTTCCACATATGTCGCAATGGTCCACAGACAGTGGAGATGAGCACAAAAAATGACAGGACATAAACCACTGATCAGCGCAACCGGACCAAACCAGAGCAGTTCAATATGAAACAACAGAAGGTTGAAAAGATAACCAGATGCCAGAACAACCTTCAAATGAACTGAGCAAATCAGCAATGACAGAGCCAATTGCTCCTCTGACAGTAATGGGAATAAGATATTGAAGGGTTCGGTATCTTATTCCCATTACTGGGAAATTCTGGATAAATAATTGGGGGGAAGATGTAAGAGTCTTTTTTTACATAGGGTTAATGTGAGACTGAGATCACATGACCTTCACCCAGTGGAATTGAGTGTTGGACAGAACCATGTGTAGCAGCAAGCACGGAGACAACTCCTAGTTTGTATCCTTTATATTTTCAAATAGTTCACCCACCTATGACTACAAAGAGTTCTTCAGATCTACTGAACTTTAAGCAACACCCCCACAGCAATGAGTGTTGCAGCGTCATGTGTTTCTGCCTCTAATGGCAAATATTCTAGCACACATGACTGTGGAAGTTGTCATCCAATCAAAGCAGCACAGTGGTTAGCACTGCTCCCTCACCATGCTCGGGACCCAGGTTCAATTTCCGGCTTGGGTCACTGTCTATGCAGAGTCTGCATATTCTCTCCATTTCTACATTAGTTTCCTTAAGGTGCTCTAGTTTACTCCCACGAGTCCAAAAGATGTGCTGATTAGGTACAATAGCTTTGCTAAATTCTCCCTCAGTGTACCCAAACAGGTGGTGGAGTGTGGTGATTAGGGAATTTTCACAATAACTTAATTGCAATGTTAATGTAAGCCTACTTGTGACACAAATAAAGCATCAGCCTCAGCCACACGTGACACCATGACTGGATTCAGTCAACCACTGTGCACATGTTCAATGATATCTCTGTGTCCCTCTGAACTGAGCCATACTCAAGCTAAAACATGCTGTTGGTTGGAGATGATTAACCAGATATCCTGCAAGAAAGGCGATATTTTAAGAAAATTGTTTTTTTTTCACAGCAGCAAATTTTCTGAATGAAGACCTCCAAGGACTCTGAAACGTGTTGATTAGGTGCATCGGCTGTACTAAATTCTCCCTCAGCCATTCAAGCCCTGCTGACACTGACAGCAAGCACAGAGAATTTGGCACTTGGCCAAACCTTCTTTCACTACAGCAGGACAGGAGAATCCCAGTTGTGAGCAAAGTTGGAGAATCAAGCCCATTAACTGTTTCTCTGTCCACGGATGTTGCCAGACCTGCTTTTCCAGCATTTTCTGTTTGTATTTCTGTTTTCCAGCATCTGCAGTATTTTTCATTTGTTATACTGGAAATGAGTGGTATGGTTTGAACTGGAACTCCGATGCTGGTTCAGACCAGTACCGGACATTTCAAAGTCTGACCTTTTTCATGACGTGGAGATGCCGGCATTGGACTAGGGTAAACACAGTAAGAAGTCTTATAACACCAGGTTAAAATCCAACAGATTTATTTGGTAGCAAATGCCACTAGCTTTTGGAGCGTTTGCTGCTCCTTCATTAGGTGAGTGGGAGATCTTTTCCCAAACAGGGCATATAAAGACACAAACTCTATTTACAAAATAATGGTTGGAATGCACGTCTTGACAGCTGATCAAACCTTAAACATGATGTGGATGTGCCGGCGTTGGACTGGTTGGACTAAAACCTGGTGTTGTCAGACTTTTTACTGTGTCAAACCTTAAACATACAGACAATGTAAGTGGAGAGAGCATTAAGCACAGGTTAAAGAAATGTGTATTGTCTCCAGTCAGGGCGGTTAATGAGATTTTGCAAGCCCAGGCAAGTCATGGGGGTTACAGATAGTGTAACATGAACCAAAGATCCCAGTTGAGGCCATTCTCATGCAGCCTCTGCTCGACACACGACAGCGCAGAGTCTCTCCACTTACATTGTCTGTACCTTTAAGACTTGATTAGCTGTAAAGACGCGCATTTCAACCATTATTTTGTAAACTGAGTTTGTGCCTTTGCCCTGTTTGTGAAAAGATTTCCCACTCACCTGATGAAGGAGCAGCATTCCAGAAGCTAGTGGATTTTACTACCAAATAAACCTGTTGGACTTTAACCTGGTGTTGTGAGACTTCTTGCTGGGTTTTTTTCCACTTCTGTTTGCGGGCTCTTTCCTGGCTTTAGTTGGAGTAAACAAACGGTTAATGATGGAACAAAGTGGTTTGTTTTTGCAATGCAGCGGTGAATGGCGCAGAGTTTACACTCACTACGTGGGAGTGTTTTTCATTTCCAAACAGAGCAGTGTTTTCCCCATTTCCTAAACGCAGCGATGTGTTTTTTCCTTCTTCACGAGAGTAACCGTCGCGGAATTTGATTTCGCGGTTTATCCCGTATGCGAGGAGGCAGGGCTCTCTGCGCAGGCGCCATGAGGCGTCACCTCCTCCTCCAAGGGCGTGTGCGCAGAGGCTCGCGGGGAGCAGCAGCGGTTGGAGGCTCGAAACCAGGTGGGGCGGTTCGCTTGTGGGGGCAGGGCGGGGGCGACGTGAATCCAAGTGGGAGGGAACGGAGGGTGGGGTGGCTCGAGACCAGTGCCGGGGGAGGGGCGGCTCGAGACCAGTGCCGGGGGAGGGGCGGCTCGGGACCGTTTGGGGGGGCGGGGTGTTTGGTGGGGGGGCGGAGTAGCGGGAGGGGCGGAGTAGCGGGGGGGGGGGGCGGAGTAGCGGGGGGGGGGGGCGGAGTAGCGGGGGGGGGGGGCGGAGTAGCGGGGGGGGGGGGCTGGGCGGGTGGGGGATGTTGGCAGATTGGGAGGTGTGGGGGGAGGGGGGAGGAGGGGTGAAGGGGGAGGGGAGGTTTGGAGGGGGGAGGAGGGGTGAAGGGGGAGGGGAGGTTTGGGGGGGAAGGGGGAGGGGTGGTGGGGGGAAGGGGGAGGGGTGGTGGGGGGAAGGGGGAGGGGATGTGTGGGGGGAGGTGGGGTGAAGGGGAAGGGGAGGGGAGGTTTGCGGGGGAGGGGAGGTGGGGGGGTGAAATGGGGTGAGGGTGGGAGGGAGGTGGGTGCGGTGGGGGAGGGGAGGTGGGGGTGGGGATGTGTGGTGGGGCGGGGTGGGGGAGGGGAGGTGAGGTGAGGGGGAGGGTGGGGGTGGGGTGAGGTGAGGGGGAGGGTGGGGGTGGGGTGAGGTGAGGGGGAGGGTGGGGGTGGGGTGAGGTGAGGGGGAGGGTGGGGGTGGGGTGAGGTGAGGGGGAGGGTGGGGGTGAGGTGAGGGGGAGGGTGGGGGTGAGGTGGGTGAGGGAGGTTGGGGTCTGGGGGAGGGACTGCTCGAGACAGTCGGGGAGGGGTGCTGGGGCAGGCTCAAGACCAGGGCGGCTCGGGATCAGGTGGTGAGGCCGGGGCATGGGCGGCTCAATTCCAGGTGGAGGGGGAGTTGGGTGTTGCGGGGGAGCCAAGGGAGGGGAGCTTGAGACCTGGCGGGGGGCCAGGGAGCGGCGGCTTGTGACCAGATGGGAGAGGGGTTGGGGGTGGCTCCAGATTGCTGGTGGGGGGATGGGGGGGTGGGAGGGACAGAGGAGGGAGACCACGTGGAGGAGGGGCGAGCATGAGACCATGTGGTGTAGGGGGGCATGAGACGAGGTGGGTGAGGCAGGCACGAGGCCAGGTGGGGGGGGACCAGGGAAGGGGTGGGTCAGACACGGCCAGATGGGCGGCCATGAGAGGGTGGGGTGGGGTGGGGCAGGCTGCGGGTGGGGGAGGCATGAGAACTGGTGGGGGGAGGTGGCTAGGGGCCAGGTCAGGGCTGGGGAGGGAGATCTTGGGGCAAAGTTGGTGTGGCTCAGGGCTAAGTGGGGTCCCAGGGGAAAGGGTTCAGAGGAGGGGGAGAGGGAAGGGTTTGGAGGAAGAGGATGGGGAGGGTGTTCAGGGTGGGGATGTTCGGGCAGGGGGGAGGGGGTTTGGAAGGGGAAGGGGAGAGAGTTTGGACGAGGGGGAGGGGAAGGGCATTTGAGGAGGGGGAGGTAGATGGGATTTGAGGTCAGGGGGAGGGGAATGGGGTTTGGAGAAGGAAGAGAGGGTTTGAGGAGGGGAGGGTATTGAGGTTTGGAGGACGGGGAGGGGTTTGGAGGAGGGGGTTCAGAAGAAGGGGAGGGGGTTCGGAAGGGGGGTCGGAGGAGTCAGGGGAGGTGGTTCAGAGGGGGAGGGCGGGTTGGAAGGGGGGGTTTGGAGTGGAGGGGGAGGGAGGTTGGAGGGAAGGGGAGGTGGGGTTCAGAGGGGAGAGGGAGGGCGAGGGGGGGTTGGGATGGGGAGTGGGGGTCGGAGGGAGGGGGAGGAGTGTCAGAGGAAGGGGAGGGGAGGTCAGAGGGAGGAGGAGAGGAAGGGGCGGTCAGAGGGAGGGTTAGGGGAGGGGTAAGGGGTTGCGGGGGGGGTCAGTGGGTCGGAGGGAGGGGGCCGATGGGTGGGAGGGGAAGGGAAAAGGACGGCCGATAGGTGGGAGGGAAGGAAAGGAAAGAGAAGGGAAGGGAAGGTGGGGGGCCGGCCAATGGGTGAGAGGGAAGGGGGGATGATGGGTCGGATGGAGGGGAAGGTGGGGGCCTGATGGGAGGGAGGGGAAGGTGGGGGCCCGATGGGTGGGAGGGAGGGGACCGATGGGTCAGGGGAAGGTGGGGGCCCGATGGGTAGGAGTGAGGGGACCGATGGGTCAGGGGAAGGCGGAGGGGGGCCGATGGGTCAGGAGGGCTCGGTGAGTCGTAATGTACATTAACGATTTGGAAGGAACTGACGGCACTGTTGCTAAGTTTGCAGATGATACAAAGCTATGTAGAGAGACAGATAGTATTGAGGAGGTGGTGGGGGGTGTAGGACTGCAGAAGAATGTGGACAGGTTAGGCGAGTGGGCAAAGAAGTGGGCTGGTTGGGGGGGGCGATGGGTCGGAGGAAGGGGAAGTGGGGCAGTGGGTTGGACAGGAGGGGAAGGCAGTGGAGGAAGGGGAGGGAGGCGATGGGTTGGAGGAAGGGGAGAGGGGGCGATGGATCGGAGGGAGGGGAGGGGGGTGCAGTGGATCGAGGGTGGGTGAGACGATGGGTTGGATGGAGGGAAGGCGGGGTCAGAGGGAACAGTGGTCGATGGGTCATAGGGAAGGGGAGAGGTGAGGGGAGGGCAGATGTGTTGGCTCGTAGCAAGGTGAGGAGGGGAGGCAAGGATAGAGTGGGGAGGGAGAGCATCAGGAGTAGGAAAGTTGGTGGGGAGGTGAAGTAGGAGGAGGTGAGAAAGAAGGGGAGGGACATGGAGGTGAGGTGAATGGAGGGTGGTGTGGAGTGGTGAGGAAATGGGAGGTTAGTGAGGAGGTGCGTCCGGGAATTGAGGAGGTGGGGGGGGGGGGGTCGGGCTGTTAGGGAGGATTGGTGTTATAATTGGGTTTTTGGAAATGGGTTCAGGGTTGAGGAAACAGAAGTTGGGCATTGGAAAAGCAGGAGTTTGAGGAATTGCGGGTTTTGAAGAAGTAGGGAATTGGAGCTGAGGGGGGGTGTTGTGTGAGGAGGCAGGGATTTGGGAGGTGCAGTATAGTTTGGGTGTCGTGGGTGTGTAGAATAAGGAGATAAGGGTCCAGACCTCTGGAGAAGTTGGTGATCTGCATGTCCATTTTCCATTGGGATTTCCACTATAGATGTTGATTCAATACAGAGTTGATTGCGTGGAATAATAATGCCAGCTTATAAAATGCTTTTTTGTTTAGAACATCGAACATTACAGTGCAGTACAGGCCCTTTGGCCCTCGATGTTGCGCCGACCAGTGGAACCAATCTAATGACCCTCCAACCTAAACTATTCCAATGTTATCCATATGCCTATCCACTGACTATTTGAATGCCCTTAAAGTTGGCGAGTCCACAATTGCTGCAGGCAGGGCATTCCACGACCTTACTACCCTCTGAGTAAAGAACCTACCTCTGACATCCGTCCTATAATTACCACCCCTTAATTTAAAGCTATGTCCCCTCGTGTTAGCCGTCACCATCCAAGGTAAAAGGCTCTCACTGTCCACCCTATCCAATCCTTTGATCATCTTGTATGCCTCAATTAGGTCACCTCGTAACCTTCTTCTCCAATGAAAATAACCTCAAGTCTCTCAGCCTTTCCTCATAAGACCTTCCCACCATACCAGGCAACATCCTGGTAAACCTCCTCTGCACCCTTTCGAATGCCTCCACATCTTTCTTATAATGTGGCGACCAGAACTGTATGCAATACTCCAAGTGCGGCCACACCAGAGTTTTGTACAGTAGTAACATGACCTCATGGCTCTGAAATTCAATCCCTCTACCAATAAAAGCTAACACACCGTACGCCTTCTAAACAACCTTATCAACCTGGGTGCCAACTTTCAGGGAGCTGTGCACATGTACCCTGAGATCTCTCTGCTCATCAACACTACTAAGAGTCCTTCCATTAGCCCTATATTCTGTACTCCTGTTACTCTTGCCAAAGTGAATCACCTTACACTTTTCCGCATTAAACTCCATCTGCCACCTCTCAGCCCAGCTCTGCAGCTTATCTATGTCCCTCTGCAAAGTGTAACATCCATCCTCGCTGTCTACAACTCCTCCAACTTTGGTGTCGTCAGCAAATTTACTAATCCATCCTTCTACACCCTCATCTAGGTCATTTATAAAAATGACAAACAGCAGTGGCCCCAAAACAGATCCTTGAGGCACACCACTTGTAACTGAACTCCAGCTTGAATATTTCCCATCAACCACCACCCTATCAGCTAGCCAATTCCTGATCCAAACTGCTAAATCACCCTCAATCCCGTGCATCTGCATTTTCGGCAATATCCTACCATGGGGAACCTTATCAAACGCTTTGCTAAAATCCATATACACCACGTCAACTGCCTTACCCTTATCCATCTCTTTGGTCACCTTTTTAAAAAACTTGATAAAGTTTGTGAGGCACGACCTACCCTTCACAAAACCGTGTTGACTATCACTAATCAATTTATTTCCCTCTAGATGATTATAAATCCTATCCCTTATAATTCTTTCCAAAACTTTGCCCACAACAGAAGTTAGGCTCACTGGTCTATAATTCCCAGGATGGTTTCTACACCCCTTCTTGAACAAGGGGACAACATTTACTATCCTCCAGTCTTCCGGTACTATACCTGAAGCCAATAACGACATGAAGATCAAAGCCAAAGGCTCTGCAATCTCCTCCCTAGCCTCCCAGAGAATCCTAGGGTAAATCCCATCCGGCCCAGGGGACTTATCTATTTTCCTACTCTCAAGAACTGCCAACACCACCTCCTTACGTACCTCAATCCCGTCTAGTCTACTACCTGGTATCGCAGTATTCTCCTCGACTACACTGATTTTCTCCTGCATGAATACTGACGAAAAATACTCATTCAGTGCCTCTGCAATCTGTTCAGGCTCCACGCACAACTTCCCACTGCTGTCTCTGACTGGCCCTAATCTTGCCCTAACCAATCTTTTATTCTTGACATACCTGTAGAAAGCTTTAGGATTTTACTTGACCTTATCCGCCAAAGTCTTCTCATGTCCTCTTCTAGCTCTTCTTAACTCTCTCTTTAGCTCCTTCCTGGCTAATTTATAACCCTCCAGTGCCCTAACTGAGCCTTCATGTCTCATCTTTACATAAGCCTCCTTCTTCCTCTTCACCAGAGATTCAACTTCCTTAGTACACCACGGTTCCCTCGCTCGACCACTTCCTCCCTGCCTGACAGGTACATATTTATCAAGGACTCGCAGTAGCTGCTCCTTGAATAAGCTCCACATTTCAGATGTTCCCAGCCCCTGCAATTTCCTATTCCACCCTATGTATCCCAAATCTCGCCTGATAGCTTCATAATTACCTTTCCCCCAGCTATAACTTCTGGCCTTTGGTATTTGCCTATCCCTTTCCATCACTAAGGTAAACATAACCGAATTGTGGTCACTATCACCAAAGTGCTCACCTACCTCCAAGTCTAACACCTGGTCTGGTTCATTACCCAGTACCAAATCCAATGTAGCCTCACCTCTTGTTGGCCTATCTACATACTGTGTCATGAAACCTTTCTGCACACATTACACTTCACCAGAAGTGTAAACCATAAAAATAAATTTCAGGTTCTGGTAGTGACTAGGATTGCTCCAACAGTGGAATGATTTTGAGTCTTCATGTTGACATCTGTTACTTGAGGATAAGTTATGTAGATCATATTGTGGCTTCATGCCATACCAATAGTGTTTGCACTAACCATACTTTCATGAGATGGAGGAATGAATCTGTGTAGTAAACACACAGTGTTGTTTTGAGGCTATGCCAAATGGCTTTGCTTGAATAAGCCACTGTCTAGATAAGAAAGTGCCTTTTATTTTGAATAAAAATTGACCTGAAGTAAACTTGCACAATGGTTCAGACTGATTACTTTATGACTGACTGCATCCAAAAGTTCCAAACTGAAGGATTCTAATAGTTGAGACATCGCAATGTCTCCAAGCCATCAATTCCATCCTTCTGCAGCAGCTGCCTAAGGCTGAAGCAGACAGTCTGCAACCTTGGTGTTAAATTTAATGCAGAGATGTGTTTCCGTCTACAAAACTGCGCACTCGACTGCCTACTTTCATTTCATGACTCTGCCGTCTCAGCCCATTCCCCACTGAAACACCCAGTTACATTTAACTATTTCACCATTCTCTTGGCCAGAATCCCAACCTTGACTGTCCATAAATTTGAACTCATCCAAAACTGCTGCATGTGTTCTAACTCATACCAAGTTCCATTCGCCAATCAGCCATGTGTTCAGTAACATACATTGGCTCCGTGGCTGGCAATATGTCAATTTTTAAATTCTCACCTTTGTTTTCAAATCCCTCCATGTTGCCCCTATCTCTTTAAAGTAAAAGTTTATTTATTAGTCACAAGTAGGCTTACATTCACACTGCAATAAAGTTACTGTGAAAATTCCCCAGTTGCCACACTCCGACGCCAGTTCGGGTACACTGAAGGAGAATTTAGCATGGCCAATCCACCTAACCTTCACATCTTTGGACTGTGGGAGGAAACCAGAGCACCTGGAGGAAACCCACACAGACACAGAGAGAAAGTGCAAACTTCAAACAGCCAGTAACCTAAACCAGGAATTGAACCCAGGTCCCAGGCACTGTGAGACAGCAATGCTAACCTCTGTGCCACTTCTGTAACCTCTGCCAGCCTTACAACCCTCCAAGATCACAGCATTCCTCTCACTCTGGTGTCGTGAACATCCACAATTTTATTTGTTCCACTCCTGAGCTGCCTAGACTCTAAGCTCTGGACTTCTCTCCTCAGCCCCTTTGTTTCTCTACCTCTCTTCCTTTAAGATGTAATTATAAAAACAGTAATAATGTACAAAATTGTAAGTAGGATATCCATGTTTTGAGACCTTGGTGTTCTGATCCAAAATATTGTTTCAAACTCCATATCCATGATCAAGAGCACACATTTCAATCCTCTACCTCAGCTCTGATAACTCTGAAATACTGATCTGTGGTTTTGTAACTCTTGGCTTGATTTTTCTGGTGCTTACATTGCCAGCAGCCTATGTTTTAATTTGCAATTACATTCTGTTTTGTACTTCATCCCACTCACCCATCATCGCCATCCTCTCTCGCCTGCATTAGTTCCCAGTCTACTAACACCTTAAATTTTAAATCTTCAACTTTATTTCTGTGATATCTTGTAAGTTTGTATTCTTTTCTTCACCCCAAAGTTCACTGACTCTGGCTCTTTGCTTACCATTGAAGAAGATTGATCTTACTTGCTGAAGTTCCCTCACTACTCCTTTCTACCATTTCTTTATTAGGTATGCATAAAAATTCTGACATGCGAACTGGCCTTTGGCCTAATCAGCCTGATTATAAACAAGTTGTTTAACTCATATTTACATGCCATGTTCCCATATTCCTTAATTCCTTTTTCATGTATCCAACCTGATCTTGAATTTTCAGGGTGTACGTCAATACCAGTACCAGTCCACGGACACTCAATTTGTATGAAGCAGCTTGTCCTACTTCCTATCTAAATCTTTACATTTAATCTTGCATTTTTAGGTTTTTGATTAAGGCTTCTCTATTACTGAATGCAGTTTACTTTTATTTGAAGCCCTAATAAACTTACCAAAGCCTTAGCTTTTGGACTAAGTTTTCAGTTATTCCTTCTAATATTTCTTTGCTTTAGAAATATTGCAGTTCAGAGGGGTAATACGGTTTATTACATGAATAACCCATGCTACTATAAGGAAAAATAAATGTTTATTAATTTTATGAAGTATTATTCAGCCGAATCTATAGTGTTCCTGTAACATTAATATCCTCCCTGTTTCTCCTTAAGGATTCCCGCAATGTGGTCAGCAGATGAAATTGCCAGTCTTTGCTATAAACACTATTCTACCAAGCTACCAAAGACGGGTCTGCCAGATTTTCGACGGGAATGGACACTACTTGCAGCAGTGGTAAAAGTTGAGGGAAAGCTAAGCTCAAAATCATGTTCTAATAGTGAGAGAAATGATGGTAAGGAAGCAGGAGATACTGTTGCTTATCGTAGCACATGATTCTAACAAGCATATTTTAAACCGTAGTTTTGACTGGTCCCATAGGAAAGCTGATAAGCTAATAGAATAAGCTAATTATTTTTGGAATTCTGACTGAAAGTGCTGATTTCAATGATGTCCCACTGTCACGTTTCATCAGTTTCTTGACATATGATTGGAAAGGGGAACAAAGCCACTATTTGCTAAATGCTCTGAATTCAAATCATCTCTTTGTGCACTACTAGAAGAAGTCGATAATGTGAATTGACTCGAGCGCGGCATCCGAATAAAGCTATCATATTTGGAATCCCTACACCTGATTCAATGCACTTGGCTGGAGGTTCAAAACAATTAATTATTTTGTATTTCAGTAATTTTTCCTGCTGAACAACATTAAAGAATTGGGTCATGGAGCATGGAATACATTTTTATATTTGGAAAGGGTACAAAAAAGGAAATTCTATTTAAACCATCAGCCATTTTTTTAATAAAATTAACAATGGGAGATATTTCAGCCTAAATATGTTGAGTGTTATGATTAAGAACTTCAGATTAGCAGCAGAAAATTGTTTTCCACTCTTCTTGTGTACCATAACCACAGCCTTCAAATCCTGGCTGCGCTAGGAAGACATGATCTAGTTTCATGTAGCAACCATTGTTCTAAGCTGTTTGACACTGCCACTTTATTCATCATTTTTGTGTTTTGGAATTGCAGCTACTCTAAACTATGGTGGAATTGTCTAAATTAATTTTATTGACAGTAGTTTATTTAGCTATTGTATGCTGCTGCTCATTGCAGCCTGACTGGCAATTAACAGAAACTAATAGATAATGTTGACAATTTTGAATAATTTATTAATTTGTTTGATGTAAAGCTCATGAATTTCAGTACTGGAACCCATGGAACTTCTAGTTTAGTGTTTTTCTTTAAAAGTACAGATGTCCAGGTGTAACATCTCATATGGTCCTGAACCATACCAATCAGCAAAGCGCAGTTTTCTTCACCAGTGTGTGGTGAGTTTGTTAATCCCAGCTGAACTGATCATAATGTACAAGAAAATAATGTGGAAACAAAAACAGAAAATGCTGAAAAATCTCAGCAGATCTGACAGTATCTGTGAAGAGAGAATAGAGCCAACATTCTCAGTTTGGATGGCACTTTGTTAGCTCTGACGAAGGGTCATCCAGACTTGAAACATTGGTTCTATTCTCTCTCCACAGATGTTGTCAGACTTGCTGAGATTTTCCAGCATTTTCTGTTTTTGATCATAATATACTACTGGGTTTGTATGGGGTTAAACAGACAGCATTCCTTGTTTCTTTTTGCTGGTCCTCCTTATGAGTGCCCATGGTTGAACATCAGGTGAGGGCATTCAGTGTCCCCATGATTGCAAAGAGCATGGTGAGATTTGCTGCCTTAGACTTGTACATGGTGGGTGGTCCTTACATGAGCTTATAATAAGGAAAAAATGTTTTGCAGATGAGATGAAAGAATGCTAATGCCAGGTTTAATTGTCTTGCAGCAGTGACATTTGCATATGGCATTCACAGAGCTAGTGTATTATCCCATCACTTTATAGCGTATGATTGACATTAGTGCTAATCTTTTTTGTTGAGCACACACTTTAATGTTTGGGCATATGAGATGCTATAAGAACCTGTGTTTTTTGCAGTGGCCCTGGAAGTTGTTGCAATGGGAACTGGATCAAAATGCATTGGACAGATAAAAATGAGCAAAGATGGTATGTATTAATGATGATGAATCAACAATATTATGGTTCGTCTCTTTGTAACAACATTTAAACAGTACTCTTGTTTGTCACAGTGTAAAAATAGTGTTTCATTACTAAGTTATTTTTTATACATCAGTGACATTTTCCACACTTATTGTAGTATCCTGAAGTTAAATCATAATTTTACTCACATGCTTACATTTCATAGCTGAAATTTACTTGTGCTGAAGGATAATGAAATGGTGATCTATTGTTTTCATATGCTAACAAGGTCTAATTTTTAAGAAATCACTCTCCAATTTTCATAGGAATGGTTAGGAACAAAGAAAAATAGGGAGAAGAGAAAGTCGGTTGTTCTGCCAATGAATCAGAGCGTTGTGATCTGTAACTTAGCTCGCAACCTTTGTTTCATATGCCATGGTACCCTTTTTACAAATATATAAAGAGGAGGAGGCTGGCTAGAGTGAATGTTGGACCCTTAGAGGATGAGAGGGGGGATTTAGTGGTGGGAGATGAGGAAATGGCTGAGGCCTTAAATAAGTTTTTTGCCTCGGTCTTCACGGAGGGGGACGTGAATAGTTTGCCGGGTATTAAAGGTAGAGGGATGGTAGGAGTTGAGGACCTGAATGCGATTACTGTCACTAGAGAGGTAGTGCTTGATCGACTATTGGGACTGATGGTGGACGAGTCCCAAGGACCGGATGGAATGCATCCCAGGGTTCTGAAAGAAATGGCAGAGGTGATAGTAGACGCCTTAGTGATTATTTATCAAACTTCGCTGGATTCCGGAGAAGTGATTGGAAAACGGCTAATGTTACACTGCTGTTTAAAAAAGGTAGCAGGCAAAAGGCAGAGAATTATAGGCCAGTCAGTTTAACGTCTGTAGTTGGAAAAATGCTTGAATCCGTCATCAAAGAAGAAATAACGAGGCACCTAGAAAAGAATGGTTTGATAGAGCAGACGCAGTACGGATTCGTTAAGGGGAAGTTGTGTTTGACAAATTTATTGGATTTCTATGAGGATGTGACTAGTGCGGTAGACAGAGGGGAACCGGTGGATGTGGTGTTTCTCGATTTTTCAGAAGGCGTTTGATAAGGTGACGCACAAAAGATTGCTTCAGAAGGTTAGGGGGCATGGAGTTGGGGGTAAGGTGTTAGCATGGATAGAGGATTGGTTGCCTAATAGGAGGCAGAGAGTTGGTATCAATGGGTGCTATTCTGATTGGCGGTTGGTAACTAGTGGAGTGCCGCAGGGATCGGTGCTGGGGCCTCAGCTATTTACCATTTATATAGATGATCTGGAGGAGGGGGCTGAGTGTAGGGTGTCGAAATTTGCTGATGACACAAAGATGAGTGGAAAAGCAAATTGTGCGGAGGGTGTGGAAAGTCTGCAGAGGGATCTGGATAGGCTGAGCGAGTGGGTGAGGACCTGACAGATGCAGTACAATGTTAGCAAGTGTGAGGTTATCCACTTTGGCAGGAATAATAGTAGGAGGGATTACTATTTAAAGGGCGAAAAGCTGCAGCATGCTACGGTGCAGAGGGACCTGGGGGTCCTTGTGCATGAGTTGCAAAACCCAGTCTGCAGGTGCAGCAGGTGATCAAGAAGGCGAATGGGATGCTGGCCTTTATAGCGAGGGGGATAGAATATAAAAGCAGGGAGGTCTTGCTGCAACTGTACAGGGCACTGGTGAGGCCGCAGCTGGAGTACTGTGTGCAGTTTTGGTCGCCGCACTTGCGCAAGGATATATTGGCCTTGGAGGGAGTGCAGAGGAGGTTCACTAAGCTGATACCGGAGATGAGGGGGTTGGCCTATGAAGAGAGACTGAATAGACTGGGTCTGTACTCGTTGGAGTTTAGAAGGATGAGGGGGTTTCTTATAGAAACGTATAAGATAATGAAGGGGCTGGATAGGGTAGAGGTAGAGAGATTCTTCCCGCTCGGAAAGGACAACGGGACTAGAGGGCACAGCCTCAAGATAAGGGGGGGGAGCAGTTTAGAACGGAGTTGAGGAGGAATTTCTTCACTCAAAGGATGGTGAATCTCTGGAATTCTCTGCCCGTTGAAGTGGTTGAGGCTTCCTCGCTAAATATATTTAAGACATGGGTAGATAGGTTTTTGGTAGGCAAGGGAATTAAGGGTTATGGGGAGAAAGCGGGAAAGTGAAACTGAGCCACTTCAGATCAGCCATGATCTTATTGAATGGTGGGGCAGGCTCGAAGGACTGGATGGCCTACTCCTGCTCCTATTTCTTATGTTCCCTACCCTTTTGAAAGCTTCAATTATCCCAGAGTTTTTCCAGAGATAATTTCAGATTTCTGATTGCTAAGAGATGAGGCTTTCTTCAAACATTTTTTTGTGTAAAAGTCTTGATGACTTTTTTCACAAGCAGACTAGATCTCTTAGGGAGTGAAATGTGTCTCTTTATCTGACATACTTTTGTTAGGATAGCCCAAGTCTAAGAATTAACTTTGGTAATGGTAAATTGCCAGTGTGGTTGCCCACCATGTGCTCTTGCCTCTTTGGATAGCAAGAAATTGTATGTGACAAAATCATTTTTATGTACACTGTGTAATGTTCTGAATCTTGTTTACAGATACACAGAAGCTAGGTACTCAAAACAATGCAGAAAGAGCAATTTCCATTTTAATTTTTGATTTGCAGTTTAAAACTTAAGTTTTCCATTTGATGACAGTGATGGTTTTCACTTGTTATTAATGCAAAACATATTTTTAAAAATTACACAAAACCTTTTATTTATATAATGCTTTTAGTGCAATGAATTGTTCCAAGGTGCTTCACAGGAGCATTATAAACCAAAATATTACACCAAGCCACATGAGGAGAATTCGGTCAGATGGTCAAAAACTTGGTTCCCAAGATAGGTTTTAAGGAGTTTCTTAAAGAAGGAAAACAGAGAGGTGTACAGAAAACATTTCAGAACTAGGGGACAAGGAATTGAAGGCATGACCACCAATGATGAAAACAAGGATGAGAATTTTGAAATCAAGGCATTGCTTGACTGGAAGCCAATGTGGGTCAGTGAGCAGAGGGGTGATAGGGAACAAAACTCATTTTTCTTTGTTTTAGTTGAGCTATATATACAATATTCTTTAGCAAAGTTAATTTCAATGACATCTTTTATAGGAAGTGTTGAACAATACCCAGATGTTGAGAAGACATTCCAAAGCTCTTTTGTATAGTAAAGAATTAGATATATGGTCAAATTTAAGAACCCTTTTAAAGGTGGGAAAGGAAGGAACAAGAATATAGATCTCTACATCAGGTGTTCTTGAATACTAGAAGATTTATCACCAAGTGAGAGATGCTAGGAGCAGAAAGGCAAGGGGAGATTGTAGAATTAAGGTGGAGTTATTGGAGATAAGATGAAGTTGTGTGCAGCAAGTGGAGAACCATGGCACCAGGTAGAACGTGGACATTGCAAAGAAGTGGGAGATTTCACCATTGAGTTAATCCACCATTATGAAACACAAGACCAACATCTTGGAACAGTTTGACAACTGGCACATTCTCCACCCTAATTTATATAACAAATTAATGCAACCAATAAAAAGGTTTTGAATTCAACTCAGTTGGATAGTGGAAGCCAGTGGAAGTTAACCAGCATGGAGTGATGGATGAAGTGGAAATTTCTGCAATGCAGGATTTGGGCTGTGGAAGTTTCAGCAAAGCCCTCGAGGGAAAAGCTTCTACTTTTTTACATTTTATGGGATTTTAGGATGCTGAACAAATGCTGGCAGAGCATGTTAATCAATCTATATGCAAGCCAAGACCTCAACACTTACTGGAATCTAAATGGAGTGTAATTTCCTTGAGGGTTTATCTTTTAAAAGATAAATTATTCTTGCTTGCCTGCCATGCCAAGTATGCCTTTTACAGCGAAATTGCATGTCAATCTCAAATGATAAGAAATTCAGTTATGTTGAAGCCAACCATTCTCTACAGCAGAATAGAGAATCATATAGAATGGTGCCTGTGATAAGCTGAACTTCCACACTAGTAACTCCGGATTTTCTGAATTTGTCTAAGCTTGTCATGTGACTGCACTGACCAGAATGAAGTTAGATCATACAAATATACAAAATCCTGTTGTACTGGGCAAGCCATCATTTGACATCGAGATCTCCCTGTGAAAGGATGCACTAAACCATCAAGTATGGTTGAACCTGTTAAGAATGTTGCAGATTAAGGAGAAGGTGAGGTTGGTGCAGCAAGTGGAAAAATGTGGTGTGAAGTTGATAGCAGAATTTGCAAAGGGATGGGAGGTTCCGCATTGAGTTTGATCACCATTATGGAACACAAGACAAACGTCTTGAAACACTTTGACAAACCGGCACTTTTTCCAGCATGGAAGAAGATGCATATAATGCCTTTCCCAACATTGAAGCTCTGCTAATCAGAGAACATTTCCATCTCTGGTTCAGTCCTGCAGAAAAGGGTGTTGCCCTAGCAAAGAAATTGGACCACATGAATGATGGATGGCTGGACCAATTCAAATCCAGGCATGGCACTGTCTTCTGCACACTTAGACAGTGAGAGTACAGCGGTCATCGAGAGACATTCTTAATGTGGATTAAACTAACTATATTTTCCCAGAATACTCTTTGATGTTTGAAGGTGAAATATGTAATGGTGGAAAGTGGACAAGGAATGTGTCACTACTATGGTCTACACCAGCATGAACGGCACCAAAAGTTCCCACTTCCTGTGACAGGAAAGTCCAAGAAGCCACATTGTTTTGTGAATGTCAAGACATTACCTATGAGGCTAACAATACCACCTAGTTGATCTTCAACATTTTTAATGCATTTTTTGAAACTGTTCTTGGCTCTCTACACCATGGCTAAGCCCTGAATGTCCAGTCGCTCACCAGCTGGGTTTCCTAGTCAATGCTGCAAAGGCAGTAGGGATGCACTGTGATTTCACTGCAGGACGAAAACACCAAAAACATGTTTGAGTGTATTGAAGTTATGGCAGACTGTGTCATGAATATCCAAAAATAGCATGCTAAGTAGAAAAAGATTATGGAGTTTTCTGGAGCTAACTCCAGCCTTTTGCAATGTCAGTTAATTATGAGGTGTGAACAAATGCTTTAAGACTTCACATATTTACTACTTTACTGTTACTTCATTTGGCATTTGAATCTGTTGTTTTTTGAAGATATCAGGTTACAAAGTGCGTTCATATGGCAATGGGGCACTCTCAACTATTAGGAAGCCCTGCTTAACAGTAATTTGGAGGCGAATCTCCTGGGATTCGACGCCTCGTGAATGTTACTATCATTTATGTAAGTGTTTGTGAGAGGCTCCCACACCAACTGCAATGCCATTAAATATAAGAACAGTACCAATCATACTTCCTTCTCCCCTTCTCTAAAAGAGCCCAGGTGCAATAGCCCAAAGCAGTCTTGCTACTGGAATGACAAGGAGTAGCAAATCCGATAAAAGGCGAAGGAGGACCGGGTGGCATGGTGGTTAGCACTGAGGCCTCACAGTGCCAGGGACCCGGGTTCAGTTCTGGCCTAGGGTCACTGTCTATGTGGAGTTTGCACTTTTGCCCCATGTCTGTGTGGGTTTCCTCGGGTGCTCTGGTTTCCTTCCACAGTCCAAAGAAGATAAAGGGGAGGCGGTTTAGAACGGAGTTGAGGAGGAACTTCTTCACTCAAAGGGTGGTGAATCTCTGGAATTCTCTGCCCGTTGAAGTGGTGGAGGCTACCTCGCTAAATATTTTTAAGAAGCGGGTTGATGGGTTCTTGATAAGAGAGGGGATTAAGGGTTATGGGGAGAGGGCGGGAAAGTGGAACTGAGCCACAACAGATCAGCCATGATCTTATTGAATGGCGGGGCAGGCTCGAAGGGCTAGATGGCCTACTCCTGCTCCTATTTCTTATGTTCTTATGTTCTTATGTGCGAGTTATGTTGACTGGCCGTGCTAAATTGCTCCTGAGTATCATGGGGATTAGCAGGGTAAATACGTGGGGTAACAGGGATAGGGCCTGGGTAGAATTGATGTTGTTGCAAACTCAGTGGTCTAAATGACTTCCTACATTGTAGGATATATATGATTCTACAAGTGTAGAATGGGAGGCCAATGAGTGAGTAGTCGATTATGCTCTGAAATTGTAATGGAAGGTAAGGCAGAAGCAATTGGTGTTTAATGATAATTCTATTTAGATATCATTGCATTTGCCAAGCACATTTTTAACTCCAACCAATTCGGACCAAGCAATAAATTCTGACCATTTGGCTCAGACTCGATGGTAACATATCCAAAGGTTAAACATAGCATCCAAAACTGATTTTTTAAATATAAAAATATACTGATTTTTGCTGCATTGCAGCACAGTAGGAGATTTTCACAGTAACTTTATTGCAGTGACACTAATAAACTTTAACTTGTTCCTCCACATTGTTTCGTATTTTCTGCATTTTTTTTAGGTAATGTAGTTAATGACAGCCATGCTGAGGTGACTGCTCGACGTGGGTTCCTGAGGTGAGATTTCTAGTTACAGAGTGTCCATAAAATAACCAGAGTTCTGGTTATTTAATTAAAAAAAAAATCAGAGTACTGAGTTCTTCGTAAGTTATTCTACTTATAATTTTATTAAACTGCATGATTGAATATACCTATTACAGGAGAATACATCTAGAGGAGATACCTTTTAATCAGATTGTTTCCTGTATCCAAATGAACTTGCTCTTAATTTGTCTTCAAAAATACTAAATTTTTATCTAAATGATGCCCATCAGGATACATAATCCTAACTGGTAACCCACTCTGTTAGAAGGCCTTTTGAACGCATGTGGTGAATGCTGTAGAATTTATCTAGAACATACAAAAATACAAATTAGGAGCAGGAATAGAGCACTTGGCCTCTTGAGTCTGCTTAACCATTCAATAAAATTGTGGCTAATCTAATTTTAACCCCAACTGCCTGCTCCTGATGACCTTTCACGCCCTTGCTTACAAACAACATATTTATTTACATCTTAAAGATATTCAAAGATTCTGCTTTAACATCTTTTAAGGAAGAGAATTCCAAAATCTCATAACCCTCTGGAGGCAAAAATGTTCTTCATCTCTGTCTCATAAGGGACACTCCTTATTTTTAAACAGTGACCACTAGTTTTAGATTCTCCCACAAGAAGAAACATCCTTTCCACATTCACGCTGCCAAGACCCCTCAGGATTTTAAATAATTCAATGAAGTAGCCTCTTACCCTTCTAAACTACAGGGGATAAAAAAAACTAGCCTGTGTACCCTTTCCTTATAAGACAACCCAGTTATTAATCTGGCAAATCTTCTCTGAGCTGCTAATGCATATACGTTTTTTCTTAAATAAGGAGATCAATACTGTACACGGTACTCCAGATGTTGTCGCTTCAGTGCCATGTCTAACTGAAGCATAAACTCCCTACTTTTGTATTCAATTCTCTTTGCAATAAAAGGTAACATTCATTGGCCACATACTCATATCAGATGTTAAGCATGTATAAGGGTAAGTAAAAGTGAATTTATTTGTTACATTTGTCATTTGCTATTCATTTCTCTTTCTTTTCCTGTACTGCAGGTATTTGTATTATCAACTAAAAGAGGCATTTAAAGAGAAAGATAGCATCCTGGCTGCAAGCAGACAAAAAGGAAAATGGAGTCTGAAGCCAGGCATCTCCTTTGTGTTTTTTATGAGTCACACGCCATGTGAGTAAATCTAATTAATCTGACATCTTGTGATTATTTAAATTTGAGCAGTCTTGTGGAAAGGATTTGGATATTTGAAACAAATGTGCTTTTCTACATAAACATGCAACTCATTTCACCATTTGTTAACTGGTTGCACAGTGATTCCACTTCAGTGATTCAGTCATCCAGACACTTGTTTGGTGTTGCCATTAAATCTAGTTTGCTGTTGACTATGTAATTTTACAGGAGCTGAGGTTGAAAATTCTGTCATCCCACTCAATTTCACCCCACAAAAGCTGTTACCTGTTAACAGATCATTGGAACACTGTTGACATTTTCTAATGCTAAGTACAAAGGCCTCTTGGTTTAAGCAGAATACTTGCGGATATCAACAAAATAATTAAAATGAAGCTTATGGAGGCATTTTGGTAGGTCCAGGTGTCAGATCCTGGAATCCCAACTGGGAGATCAGTTTTTGTCCCAATCTTACAATTAAATACTGGGTGATTTTGCAAAAACCCAGCTTGCAGGTGCAGCAGGTGGTCAGGAAGGCAAATGGGATGCTGGCCTTCATAGCGAGGGGGATTGAATATAAAAGTAGGGAGGTCTTGCTGCAGCTGTATAGGGTATTGGTGAGGCCGCAGCTGGAGTACTGTGTGCAGTTTTGGGCGCCGCACCTGCGCAAGGATATTTTGGCCCTGGAGGGAGTGCAGAGGAGGTTTACTAGGCTGATACCGGAGTTGAGGGGATCGAGCTATGAGGAGAGGCTGAATAAACTAGGCTTGTACTCGTTAGAGTTTAGAAGAATGAGGGGAGATCTCATTGAGACGTATAAGATGATGAATGGGATGGATAGGATAGAGGTGGAGAGACTCTTCCCGCTCAAAAAAGACAGTAGGACTAGGGGGCACAGCCTCAAGATAAAGGGGAGGCGGTTTAGAACGGAGTTGAGGAGGAACTTCTTCACTCAAAGGGTGGTGAATCTCTGGAATTCTCTGCCCGTTGAAATGGTGGAGGCTGCCTCGCTAAATATTTTTAAGAAGCAGGTTGATGGGTTCTTGATAAGAGAGGGGATTAAGGGTTATGGGGAGAGGGCGGGAAAGTGGAACTGAGCCACGACAGATCAGCCATGATCTTATTGAATGGCGGGGCAGGCTCGAGGGGCTAGATGGCCTACTCCTGCTCCTATTTCTTATGTTCTTATGTTCTTATGATTTTTGCTAATTCTTCATTAGATGGTTAGCTGGGAGTGTCACACATGATAAAATGCCCAACTATCAGACATTGCGCAATAAATTGAACTTTTTTTGTATGTGTCTGACATAAGTCAGGGTCTGTCGCCTTGTGGTGCTTCACTTTACCCATTAGTCTTGTAGAAAGCCAGGTAAGTGGTCTTATGTGATGAGCATTATCTATCTGCCATTTAATAAGATCATGGCTGATCTTTTCACGGATTCAGCTCCACTTACCTGCCTGTCACCATTACCCTTAATCCCTTTACTGTTCAAAAACCTATCTATCTTTGCCTTAAAAACATTCAACGAGGTAGCCTCAACCGTTTCACTAGGAGGTAATTCCACAAATTCACAAACAACCCTTTGGATGAAGAAGTTCCTCTTCAACTCAGTCCCTGATCTGCTCCCCCTTATTTTGAGGCTATGCTTCCCAGTTCTGGTTTCACCCACCAGTAGAATCAACCTCCCTGTTTCTGTCTTATCTATTCCCTTCATAATTGTATATGTTTCTGTAAGATCCCCCCTCTTCTAAATTCCAATGAGTATAGTCCCAGTCTACTCAGTCTCTCCTCATAAGCCACCCTGCTCAACTCTGGAATCAACCTAGTGAATCTCCTCTGCACCCCTTCTAGTGCCATTATATGCTTTTTCAAGTAAGGAGATCAAAAGTGTACACGGTACTCCAGGTGTGGCCACACCAGCACCTTAGACAGCTGCAACATAAACTCTCTGTTCTTAAACTCCATCCCTGTAGCAATGAAGGACAAAATTCCATTTGCCTTCTTAATTACCTAATGCAACTGCAAACCAGGCATGCATTATGTGATCCATGCATAAGGACACCCAGATCTCACTGTACAACAGCATGCTGCAATTTTTTACCATTTAAACAATAGTTCATTTTGCTGTTATTCCTACCAAAATGGATGATCTCACATTCACCAACATTGTACTCCATCTGCCAGACCCTTGCCCACTCACTTAAACTATCTATATCCCTTTGCAGACTTTGAATGTCCTCTGCAAACTTTGCACACCACCCCCTGCCTTCACCCTCTCCTGGCCATTATGGGTATTCTTCTCCTGTGGGGACTGAAGGAGCCATGTAAAATCTGGTGGCATGAATCCTGCAGAGCCCTCAGTGGGCAAGGGTTCTGATACTCTTTAGTGGGAGAAGGGAGGTGCTTGGGGGTCACGGGCTGGGGTGGAGGGATCTGAGGGTCATGCAGGGGGAAGATGCCAGATGAGGTAAAACACTTACCCTTGCTGTCCAGAAGCGGTCATTCAGTTTCTTGTGGCACTGCTTCCCAGTCCTCTTGGCCAATGCCCTGGCTCTAATGCATGCTGCCACCACATCCCAGGCTGCATTTCTGCTCCTTTATATGGGACAGGGTAATGCGTCTGTTAGAGCATTCTAGTGAGTTTAATGCAGTTTGCCTTGGTACTGTAGAGAGGAAGCCAAGTCAGCACTTGCAGGTGTGCTGATGGAGTGGGGCGGGATTTGTGTCTCTGATAATTAGAGGCAGAGGAGAGAGAGAAAGAGGGTCATGTCAGTCAGCTATCAGCGCCAGGGTGGATGATGAGGGGACTATGCAGAAGGGAGTTCAAGGTGGAGGTGGGGTAAAGGGGTCTGTAATGTTGGGGGGGTGGTCTCCGTTGTTCCTGGGGGTGGTGGGGGAGGCTGTATGTGGCCTGGGGGGTTTCTGTTAGTAGAGCTAATTTTTTTTTCCAGTTTTCTTGTGCGCGCATAATTTTGTCCTTCATTGTGGCTCCAATCTGAACTGTTGGCTACCTGGTGAATTAGGCCCCACCCACTATCTAGCCCGTATCTTCAAAGACTGAATTCATAAAATTGGGTGTGAAAACTCAACTGAAAACCGGATCAGCAACTCTCCCGTTTTTACGCTAGTTGGAGGTTTCTGAGTTCTTAAGTAATTATTCCTGTAGGATTGTAAAGATAATTTTGCCAGTTAAAAGCTTTTAAGTGATTTGAATAGAAATCTCTGTGTTGCTTTTGCAGGTGGTGATGCTTCCATTATCCCAAAAGCAGAGCATGAGATCAGACCTTCTCCAAAACTGAGAACAAAGGAGACTGGTGAATGGAAAGATGTCACTGTTCAAAATAATAAAAGTGCTGAAGATGTACAATTATCAAATAATGAAGAGCACACACAGGACAGAAAACGGAAATGTGATACAAGTGCCACAGGGGTTTCTGTAAAAAGAGTAAAAAGTATTCGTGGGAGTGGAGACTGTGTATTTGGAGACAGCAATATCCCTGAAGCAAAACTCAGTCATCCATCTGTAGAAGGAAGTATTGATGTCAGGGTCAATAATGATCACATTTGTGCTGCAAAAACAGTACATCTTAGCAGTCATGATACTGCTGTAACTCATAACGATGGTGCAGTGGATGCAGATGAAACCAGGCAGATACAAATTGAAGTTTCCGACATACACCGAACTGGAGCTAAATGTGTACCAGGTGGCCTTCAAGATCCCCTTAAGTCTGGAATTAATTACCATTGCGTGGGATCATTGAGGATGAAGCCAGGAAGAGGCGACAGAACATTATCGATGTCCTGTAGTGATAAACTTGCTCGTTGGAACATTCTTGGCTGCCAAGGAGCACTTCTCATGCATTTCTTTGAAGAGCCTGTGTATTTCTCTTCTATTGTAGTGGGACAGTGTCCATATAGTGAGGAGGCCATGAAAAGAGCTATACTGAATAGGTAACAATAATTTACTTTTGTAAAGTACATATAAAATTTTTTTGGCTTGTCTGAAGAAGTGATAATACAGTCTCCTCCAAATAATTAGAAATTTGTTAAACTGGTGTAATGATTCAATTTGTACCACTTGCTGGATGGTTTTTTTTTATTTGGGCTGAACTCCATTAAATCATTGTACAGACAGCATTTAACTCCAAATGTAGCTGTATTCAGTCAAATGTGACGAGTTGTAGCTCTGTGTGCAGGGCTGGTATGTTGAATGTATTTTGATCTGATTCTGTTAGCTAAATTCAATCTACTTTTCACTTTACAAATCTGTGGAGCATGTGCCATGCTTGGCTATCATCCCAACCGTAGTAGTATTGTGTCATGGTAAAACAGGAAATACAATCCATCATTAAAAAAGTAAATATCACTCTTGAGACTTGGTAACTTGAGTCTAGGAGACTATTTTTTCTCTAGCTGTCTTATTTCAAATCTAAACCAAATAGATGGATGAAAGTCTCTTTTCTCTGAGTTTGGTAAAGATCCAGAACTGAGCTGTTTTGGCCATCTCAATTCTTTCCCAGAGGACATGAGTCAACAACACAAAACTGCCCTCAAATTTGCTGCTTTCAAGTTTAATTTGGCAGCCTGTGATTATTGGCAATGAGAAGTTGTAGTTTTTTTTGTAGCCATCTGTTCTTTAGAGTTTTATCCTAAGTTCCGCAGCTAAAAGTAACGTAAATGACGGCCTCTTTAAATCAGACTAATATTCCATATTCACTGCACTACAGCAGCTTTACTTTCCCTTTGTTGAAAGATTGTTAACTGTGCATCAAAATATTTAAAATATTTTCCCTCTTAACTTGCCACCATTGGTATACTGTATGCACAAGATACCAAGAAACTCAGGAAAAGGTTGAGCTGCTTCAAAGTGAAGAGGAGTATAATGAACCAGGGATTGTAATGAAGTTTGAGAGAATTCCACCTCCTATCCTGCCAAATATGTGGAATAACTAAACTGTTAGAAGAATAGGTAGTTTGAGAAGTGAACAGGGCAAAAGGCGACAGTTAGGCTGGTTTTACTTAGTGATGGAGTCTCTCAAATATTAATGGGTACAAACATTAATCAGGATAAAGTTTTGGAGGGGATTGGAATTGATCTTTGCAGCAGTTCACAGGCGAGACTTGCAATCAAAATCTAAACAAAAAGAAGGAACAATGTGGGTAAAGCTATGACTGTAATTTTAACTCAACTTCACTTTCTTCTTGAATCTGCTGATACAGATATCTCAGCACAGTGGTGACACAGACTCTTGATTTCTGCCATTATTTAATATTGATTTGATTCGGCGTACAATTGTACCATTAATGAAAGTATTGTTTTTATAAGCTTTCTATCGTCTGTAAACCATTGTACATTACCGATATTCCGTGATTGAGCTGTCTACATCATCTGTTTTGTAACAGTGCCATGACTGACTGTTGGCAGCAGAAAGACATTGTTCAGATTGGAAAAAGAGAAAGGCAGTGAATGCAGATTTGTAATGCACTGAAATGTATAGAACTGTATTTTGTCTTTACTGTGAGATTTATAAAGTTTCACATTTACGCAATTAGTTGCAGAATTGTTAACATTCAGGA
Source organism: Carcharhinus amblyrhynchos (assembly GCF_965287045.1). Lineage (NCBI taxonomy): Eukaryota > Metazoa > Chordata > Chondrichthyes > Carcharhiniformes > Carcharhinidae > Carcharhinus > Carcharhinus amblyrhynchos. The sequence continues at coordinate 22,761,688 of NC_137327.1, forward strand.
CATGTTGATTTTTTGTGATAGTTTCTTTTAAACTTTATTCGTAAAATCATGTATTGGTGAAAGGTCTGTAAGACTAAAAGTTAAAAAAGATAGGTAGAACTCATATTTTTCTTCAAAAATTAAAAGGAATCAAATTATCCCACGTTCTGTTTTTTGGGAATTACATAAACTTCACTATGTATACAAAATAGAAAATTTGGCATCGGACACTCTATACAGTGAAGTCATCTATTACAAGTTAAAAGAGATTACTTAAGGAGTGTTGTAATGTTGAAGATACAGTCGTTTTAAGACGCGGGTTGATGGGTTTTTGATAAGAGAGGGGATTAAGGGTTATGGGGAGAGGGCGGGAATGTGGAACTGAGCCACGACAGATCAGCCATGATCTTATTGAATGGCGGGGCAGGCTCGAAGGGCTAGATGGCCTACTCCTGCTCCTATTTCTTATGAAACTTATAATTATGAAACTTATTAAACCAAGGTCTCATCTGCCCTCTACAGTAGATGTAAGACACTATTCATGAGAAGGGAGGTTATATCAGTGATCAGCCAATATTTATTCTTTCAATCAACATTGTGAAAAATGTACCTCAATATTGTTTGTGTAACATTGCTGTATGCAAATTGGCTGGCACATTTCCTTCTATAACAGTGACTACTTTTCAAAAAATAATGAATTGGCTGTGAAACACTTTGGAATATTCTGAAGTCATGTATAGAGCTATGTAAACGCAAGTTTAATCTTTGTGCAGAAATCTGTTCCAATTTCCCTACTTCAATGATTCCTTCCCAGTCAGTATGAATGATGACAATCACTGGGACAAAAATCTGCTGCAGTTTTATTTTTGCATGGTTTTCAGGAACAAACTAGCTAGTTAACATCTTTTAATAGTGTGAAAACTATTAAGCGCTAAAAGCTACAACATGGTCATATTATGTTTCATTAGCCTGCCAATCTATGGTTTAACTTTTGCTTTACTTGCATCAAGAATCCTGCATGCACAGTGGCCCCAAACTGTCTCCCATTTGTGGTCGGTTCAGTCACTGGCTAGCCCGCAGTGCTGCTTCCCACCCCCAGCCGCCCAAAAAGGAGGCAGACCCTGTCTGCAGAGTGACAGCTGTACTGCCCCGCACCATGCCTGGTGGACAGTGACAAGATGTCCCCTGGGCAAGGGCACTTTGCACCTTGGGTAGTGTCTTGGGGCCACGGGCTGTCACTGCCAGGTGCCCATGACCTGCCCGCCTGACCCCATAGAGACCCCTTCACTCCAGCGGGGTCTCCCTCAAGTTCCCCAAAAGTGAGGAGCTATTCTAAAGCTCGCTGCATGAATTTGTACTGGCGGGGTGGGAGATGCTATCGGTCCTGGAGAATTCAGTCCCGTGCCCGATCATTGCATTTAAATCACATTAAAATAAGATTTAAAGTACTTACCTGCTGGTCCCACCTGTTTCCTGCATGGTCCCGACCGCCAGATATCCAACAGTGGGAGATGAGCATGCATTGGGAACACGTGCGAATCTCCCAGCCCAACCCGCCAAAAATCTAGCAGGTTGGAATGGGAGAATCACCCCCTTTATCGTAACTACATGCAGGTTAAGATATCATTATGTTGTAACAAAGACTTTTTTATTGTTCAATAAAATGTAATTAAAGTACTTTACAAAGACTGCTGAGTTTCATGTGCTCTACATATGAAAATAAAAGTTGTTTATGGATATAATCTACTGAACTGTGATAAAAGTAACACAGCAAAGGATTCTGCATCTAAAGAAAACATTGAGTTAATGTTTATTTTCTCCTTGTGTTCCAACAGATGTCGCCACATTACCTCACTCCCACAAGAATTCCGAGTTCACAATGTAATACTGCTGCAGTCACAATTAGAGTTTGTGCACAGTCGTCATTCAATACAAAGCAGCGATGAGCCCAGCAAAGAGAAACTTGTACCTTGTGCAGCAGGTAGAGCACAATTTTGAAAAAATTTTTTTTACAAATGTTGTTACAAATTTCAGATCGAGTATTTGCAACTCTTAACCTTTAAGACTCAATATTTTTGTGATAAGATTAGAAATACACAATTTATATATGTCTCAAATGCAGTCATCATGTTTCATATGTCCATTCTTTGTTTGTGCTATATCGATTGCATTCCACATTATGGCCCAGGTCATGCAAAAGCACTGCAAGAACAGTAACAACTGTTCACCTCACTGACAGCTGCCCACAAGGGTTTTGTGGGCTTTCTTTAACCTAGTATCAGATCCAGTATACTGTCCACTGCAATGAATCAATGGCATGTGTGAACAAGGCAGGAAACAGCAAAATAGTCCAATCAGTTAATTGGGGGAGCCTGTGGGAAGGCAAAGGGACGCCTGGTAAGTGGGAAGCTTTTAGAAGTGTGTTAATGTTCAGGGTAAGCACATTCCTCTTAGAGTGAAGAGCAAGGCTGGTAGAAGTAGGGAACCCTGGATGACTCGTGATGTTGAGACCCTGGTCAAGAGGAAGAAGGAGGCACATGACATGCATAAGCAGCTGGCATCAAGTGAATCCCTTGAAGAGTATAGAGGTGTAGGAGTAGAGTTAAGAGAGAAAAGAGGACACAAGATTGTTTTGGCAGATAAGGCAAAGGAGAATCCAAAGAGCTTCTACAAATACATAGGCTTGTACTCGTTAGAGTTTAGAAGAATGAGGGGAGATCTCATTGAGACGTATAAGATGATGAACGGGATGGATAGGATAGAGGTGGAGAGACTCTTCCCGCTCAAAAAAGACAGTAGGACTAGGGGGCACAGCCTCAAGATAAAGGGGGGGGCGGTTTAGAACAGAGTTGAGGAGGAATTTCTTCACTCAAAGGGTGGTGAATCTCTGGAATTCTCTGCCCGTTGAAGTGGTGGAGGCTACCTCGCTAAATATTTTTAAGACGCGGGTTGATGGGTTTTTGATAAGAGAGGGGATTAAGGGTTATGGGGAGAGGGCGGGAAGGTGGAACTGAGCCGCGACAGATCAGCCATGATCTTATTGAATGGCGGGGCAGGCTCGAGGGGCTAGATGGCCTACTCCTGCTCCTATTTCTTATGTTCTTATAAAGCCAAAAGAGTAACTAGGGAGAGAGTAGGGCCTCTTAAGCATCAACAAGATCATTTATGTGCGGATCCACAAGAATTGGGTGAGATCCTAAATGAATATTTCTCATCAGTATTTACTGTTGAGAAAAGCATGGATGTCATGGAACTTGGGGAAATAGATAGTGATGTCTTGAGTGTACATATTACAGAGAAGGAGATGCTGGAGGCCTTAAAATGCGTCAAGGTAGATAAATCCCTGGGACCTGATGAATTGTATTCCAGAACATTGTGGGAGGCCAGGGAGGAAATTGCAGGTCCCCTAGCAGAGATATTTGAATCATCGATAGTCACAGAAATGCCTGAAGATTGGAGGGTGGCAAATGTCGTACTTCTGTATAAAAACGGCTTCAGAGAAAAACCTGGGAACTACAGGCTGGTGTGCTTCACATCTGTGGTGGTTAAATTGTTGGAAGGTATTTTGAGAGACAGGATCTACAGGCATTTAGAGATGCAAGGACTGATTAGGGACAGTCAGCATAGCTTTGTGAGTGGAAAATCATGTTTCACAAATTTGATTGAGTTTTTTGAAGGGGTAACCAATAAGGTAGATGAGGGCAGTGCAGTTGATGTTGTCTACATGGACTTTAGCAAAGCCTTTGACAAGGTACCGCATGATAGATTGTTTGCATAAGGTTAAATCTCATAGGATCCAGGGCGAGGTAGCTAAAGGGGTACAAAGTTGGCTTGATGACAGAAATCAGAGGGTGGTTGTAGAGGGTCGTTTTTCAAACTGGAGCCCTGTGACTAGCAGTGTGCCGCAGGGATCAGTGCTGGGCTCACTGTTACTTGTCATTTATATTAATGATTTGGATGAGAATATAGAAGGCATGGGTGGTAAATTTGCAGATAACACCAAGCTTGGTGGCGCAGTGGACAGTGAAGAAGGTTATTTCGGATTGCAATGGGATCTTGGTCAATTCGGGCAGCGAGCGGACAAATGGCAGATGGAGTTTAATTTAGACAAATGCGAAGTAATGCATTTTGGTAAATTGAACCAGGGTAGGACTTACTCAGTTAATGGTAGGGTGCTGGGGGGAGTTACAGAACAAAGAGATCTAAGGGTACATGTTCATAGCTCTTTAATAGTGGAGTCAGAGGTGGACAGAATGTTGAAGAAGGCATTCAACATGCTTGGTTTCATTGGTCAGAATATTGAATACAGGAGTTGGGACATCTTGTTGAAATTGTACAAGACCTTGGTATTCCACACTTGGAATACTATATACAGTTCTGGTCACCCTATTATAGAAAGGATATTATTAAACTAGAAAGAGGGAAGAAAAGATTTACTAGGGTGCTACTGGGACATGGATTGATATGTAATGAGAGGTTGAATAGACTGGGACTTTTTTCTCTGGAGCGTAGAAGGTCGAGGGGTGATCTTATAGAGGTATATAAAGTAATGAGGGGCATAAATTAGCTAAATAGTCAATATCTTTTCCCAAAGGTAGGGGAGTCTAAAACTAGAGGGCATAGGTTTAAGGTGAGAGGGGAGAGGTACAAAAGTGTCCAGAAGGGCAATTTTTTCACACAGAGGATGGTGAGTGTCTGGAACAAGCTGCCAGAGGTAGTAGTATGGGCAGGTACAATCTTGTCTTCTAAAATGTGTTTAAACAGTTACATGGATAAGATAGATATAGAGGGATATGAGCCAAATGTGGGCAATTGGGACTAGCTTAGGGGTTTAAATGAAAAGGGCCAGCATGGACTAGTTGGGCCGAAGAGTTTGTTTCCATGCTGTAAACCTCTATGACACTCAACTCAGTCAGATTATGGAATCCCCGTTGAAGCATATAGAGTTTAAACCAGGAAGTAGACAACTGGAAATGTAAGCAAGAATTAAATCCATGTAGAAAAATAATGATTAGGAAAGACAGATGGGTGCAAGACAGGTAAAAGACAAAGCAAAACAAAAACATCTCTACAACTAACTACTGAAGGATTTACCTGCAAATCTTGTAAAAGTAACATTCAGAGCTAGAGAGATTGTTTGGCAAAGATGATCACATATCACGACATTACAAATTCAGTCCCTCTAACGTTTTCTGCTGTTTTTGGTGGAAAACTAGTGGATAAGTACTCCAAATTCAGCCATTGTATGTAATAGGAACATAGGAATTAGGAGCAGAAGTAGTTAAATTCAGTTCTTCATGCCTACTCGGTTATTCAAATCAGATCATAGCTGATCCCTCCTTGGTCTCAAATCCAGCTCCCCATATTCCTTTATCCCCTTTTTATTAGAAGTGTATCTCCTTCTTGAAACCAGTCAACAATTTGGATTCCACTACGAGTTTCACAAATTCACCACCCTCTGCAAGAAGTTGTTCCTCCTCATCTCAGTGTTAAATCTACTGCCTCTCAATTTATACCTGTGACCTCTTGTCCTAGATTGCTCCATAAGAGGAAATATTTGTCTACATTTACTTTTATCAATTTCTTTCAATACTGTGATCAGATCCCCTCTAATTCTTCTAAACTTATGTGAGTATAAGTCCAGACTGTTTAATCTCTTCTCATACATCAACCCTTTAATCCTCGGAATCAATTTGGTGAATCTCCTCTGAACTGCCTCCAATGCCCCACATCCTTCCTCAAATAAGGAGACCAAAACTGGACACTATACTCCAGTCGTGGTCTCACCAACACCTATATAATTGCAACAACTTTCAATGCCAATTCCATTGGCAAGGGCTGTTATCATGTAGCCTGAAGAGGTGATGAATATCCCTGACAGAAACTTCAGCATTTGAATGCAGCTGTGCAGATGCCAGGAACTGTCACCCTATTTGTTCCATCATTGTGCTGTTAGCTTTACATTAATGCAAAAGCCATGCTATTCTCTTCAGAATATTAAATGCTGGAAAAAGTATATAGAGCATTTTTAATTGGCATTAATGATAATTTTGAATCAGCCTGTTAATTATGAAACAAAAGGAAAACTTAGTATACAGCACTTTTCATGTCTTTATAATAATATCTAACAGCACTTCACAGCTGTAATAAATTCCCTTCTGAAGTATAATCACTGGTGTAAATAAGCAAATTGCTGTAATTATTGCCCCTTATTGAAACCATCTACAAAAAGGACCCAAGTGGTATTGCCATGGACGTCTGAACTCTCTTCAAGTAAGAGTTAGTTGCTTCTAATGAAAGGTCAGATGATAACTATAAAATTATAGTGCAGTACAGGAGGAGGTCATGCAACCCTTTATGGTAATGCTAGCCCTTGCAGCTTTGTGTCAGCCCCCCAGCCATTCCATTATGAAAACTTGACATGGTAATTAGAAGGAGGAGGATAGGAGTCTATTTACAAATAATTCCCTTGAATCAAAAAAAATGAAGCTTTGATCATAAATTCACATATTTTCCTTTTCAGATTGCAGTATTTTAATCTTGGTCTGTTTTTTAAGACAAGTCATAAGAACATAAGAACTAGGAGCAGGAGTAGGCCATCTGGCCCTTCACCATTTAATAAGATCACGGCTGATCTTTTTGTGGACTCAGCTCCACTTACCTGTCCGCTCACCATAACTCTTAATTCCTTTACTGTTTAGAAATTTATCTATCCTTGCTTTTAAAACATTCAATGAAGTAGCCTCAACTGCTTCACTGGAGAGGGAATTCCGTAGAATCACAACTCTTGTGTTAAGAAGTTCCTCCTCAACTCAGTATTAAATCTGCTTCCCCTTATTTTAAGGCTATGCTCCCTAGTCCTGTTTTCACTTGCCAGAAGAAACAACTTCCCTGCTTCAATCTTATCTATTCCCTTCATAATCTTGTATGTTTCTATAAGATCTCCCCTTATAGTTCTGAATTCCAATGAGTATAACCCCAATCTACTCAGTCTCTCCTCATAAACCAACCCTCTCAATTTTGGAATCAATCTAGTGAATCTCCTGTGCACCCTCTCCAGTGCCAGTGTATCCTTTCTCAAGTTAGAAGACCAAAACTGTACACAGTACTCCAGGTGTGGCCTCACCAGCACCTTGTACAGCTGCAACATAACCTCACTGTTTTTAAACTCTATCCCTCTAGCAATAAAGGACAAAATTCCATTTGCCATCTTAATTACCTGCTGCACCTGCAAACCAACTCCTTGTGACTCGCACCCGGTCAACTTACTGTGCACAGTCAACTACATCATTGATTCTAGATGATCTCAGTAGATAGTAAATTATATGTAAACAATGCACATAGTTATTGACTATTATAACCAAAGATACTGTGACGATGTTAAGCAGAAGTGATTATTTTTAATCTCTTACAGCAATAAGTTGGTGTGCTGTCCCACACCAGCCACTAGATGTCTCTGTAAATGGCTTTAAACAAGGAGCAACAAAGAAGATCCTTGGGACCCCACAAGCCAGGTACTGAATTATGCATTTTTAATTAGATGAAATAACGTCCTTTGATTATAACTGAATTCCTGACTTTTGAGTATGGTATATTTTAAACATAGAATTATACATTTTTAGTACAATAAACTAACATTTATAATTTCCACCAAATTAAAGCATTTCAAATTCATACTTTCACATTATGTAGATTGCTTGATGTATCCAATTATCTGGAGAATAAATAGACTAATAGAGTGGACAAAAAGATATCAGGTGAAAATTAGCGCAGAAAAATGTGAGGTGGTGCATTTTGAGATGAATAACCTCAACAAATTGCACTTAATACTTTTAAAATGGAAGTCCCATTTCTTCACAATGATAAGGAAAATTTGGATGCTGAGTCAAGGAAGATGATAGGAAGGTGTCAAAAAGTTTCATCAAAGAGGTTGGTTTTAAGGAGGACATTTTAGAAGGAGAACAAAATGGACAGGTTCCAGGGAGGGGAACCTGAGAGCCCAGGCGATGGGTCTGGAAACTCTACTGGGTCAAATATGAGTTTGCAAACAGTGATAGTGACTATGGAAAGTGGCAAAATCAGATGCAGTTGTGCAAAATTTGTAATAATACTGAAAGAAATAGATATTGAATGGTGACATTTTAAAAGTTAGAGGAGAACAGAAACATAAGAATTCAGTAATACAATCTTCCATAGAGCTGAGGTATCCCTGAGTTGTAGCCAGATTTTGGGATAGTCAGGAAATGTGACTGTATCATGTTGCCAGCTCTTAGAATGACAGCATGTCTGCGTTCTCACACCAACCCCTGAATCGTTATTCACTTGGATGCCAGGTAACCAGCTGGGCCAAACATTCTTGGAAGCTGTCACTTTTGTGCAGTCTGCACCTGTGCCCTCTCAAGTCTGAGCACCTATAGATTGCAGATCATAAGCTCTCAAAAGTCCTTGGCTTACCCACAACGGCATTCCGTCTTCGAGGTCATAGAGAATTTTTCATAGGGGAATTAGATTAAGTAAGAGAGCAGTTAAGATGGGCACAGTGGGTTTACACCAGGATAACAATTCATAGGTATGCATTTGAATAAGTAATTAAAATTATGTTCTTGTAGGATTTAGTAACGGCCAAAGTTAATTAACATGTAGAGGAGTTAGCAGCATGATGTAGCTAAAGAGAAAATGACACTCTCGAATGGGGGATTCCTACAATGTCTTGTATTGGATGGCTTTTTTCCTGTATACCCCGGATCTGGTGTTCTAATTTGCTGCTTCTTGTTGTCCACTTCATGAAAGTGATTCAAATGTTTGCTCTAGCAAGTGTGACATTGTTCATGTGCATAATAAAATCTTATACAGTGTATTGGCAGAAGTTGCTTAAATCCTGTGGTAGCCAGTGTGGAACCATAGCAAAAGAAGCTCAAAATTACAATGACCTTGACCACAAGATAATATAGTAAGAGTTGGTTTTAGGCCTTGGTACTGGAATTGACAATTATGTGTGACGTTAGTGTACCTTTAAGAGTTTTTTTAAATCATGTTCTCTGTAGCTCTCAGCTCTCATTGTGGCACCCAGTTGTGTACTAGAAACCCTTTTATTGCTCCTTCAGTGGTTTGAATCGGGGTTGTTTATTTTTAGCTTTGCGAATTAATTTTATGACCCTGCATTGTCAAGAGGAAGAATGGTTGCAGGTCAGGTGACAGGAGCTCTTTTTCAGTTCTGAGCTGCAACTTTTAATTTTAGAAGGGACATCAAGCTGGAAAGAAATGTCTCTCTCTCGCTCTGTCTCTTTCTTGCTCTGGTATGGAGAAATTCTGCTGGTTAGCTGAAAGCCTTCTTGGAGTGGAAAATCTGCTGTTGGTGGCTTGACCAGAGTCTTGCCCTGGTGTTCTGGGAAGCTGTTCAGACTTCAAACTGAGTGTTTCAAGAGAACTGCACCATTCACCCAAAGGACTCAGTTCCAGTATCATGTGAACATTAGTCTTTGCTGTGTTAAACTTGTGAAAAGCGTTTTTTTTAAGGCTAAAATAAGTTTTTGTTTGATTGGAACATCTTAGATAGTTTGTTAAGGGGTATAGGTTGGACAAATAACATTAGGGAACAAAACAATGGCAAAGGAACTGAATAGTTAATTTGCATCAGTCTTCATGGTGGAAGACACCAGTGGGATACCAGAGCTCCGGGCGAATCAGAGGGCACAGGTGAGTGCAATGGCCATCACTAAGGAGAAGGTTCTGGGGAAACTGAAAGGTCTGAAGATGGATAAATCACCTGGACCGGATGGACTACACCCCAGAGCTCTGAAAGAGATAGCTGAGGAAATTGTGAAGGCATTGGTGGCGATCTCTGAGGCATCACCGGAGGCAGGGAGGGTCATAATGTGGAGATGCTGGTGTTGGACTGGGATAAACACAGTAAAAAGTCTCACAACACCAGGTTAAATGGGAGGGTACCAGAGGACTGGAAAGCAGTTAATGTAACACCGCTGTTTAAGAAGGAAGGGAGGCAGCAGACAGGGAATTATAGGCCAGTTAGCCTGACTTTGGTCATTGACAAGATTTTAGAGCCCATTATTAAAGATGAGTTCGCAGAGTACTTGGAAGTGTGTGATAAAATAGGACTGAGTCAGCACGGCTTTGTCAAGGGGAGGCCATGTCTGACAAATCTGTTAGAGTAATTTGAGGGGGTAACAGGGAAGTTAAATAAAGGAACATGATTTATTTAGATTTCCAGGAGACCTTTGACAAGATGCCGCATAGGAGACTGTTAAATAAGTTAAGTGTCCATGGTGTTAAGGGTAAGATCCTAGCATGGATAGAGGATTGGCTGACTGGCAGAAGACAGAGAGTGGGAATAAAGATCTTTTTCAGGATGGCAGCCGGTGACTAGTGGTGTGCCTCGGGTCAGTGTTAGAATCACAACTTTTTGCAATATACATTAATGATTTGGAGGAAGGAACTGAAGGCACTGTTGCTAAGTTTGTAGATGATACAAAGATGTGTAGAGGGACAGGTAATATTGAGGAAGCAGGGGGGCTGCAGAAGGATTAATACAAGTTAGGAGATTGGGCAAAGAAGTGGCAGATAGAATGCAATGTAGAGAAGTGTAAGGTTTGGAATGGAGACTATTTTCTAAATGGGAAAATGCTTAGGAAATCAGAAACAGAAAGGGACTTGGGAGTCATTGTTCAAGTTTTTCTTAAGGTTAATGTGCAGGTTCGGTTGGCAGTTAGGAAGGCAAATGTAATGTTAGCATTCATGTCGAGAGGGCTAGAATACAAGAGCAGGGATGTACTTCTGAGGCTGTGTAAGGCTCTGATCAGAACCCCATTTGGAGTATTGTGAGCAGTTTTGGGCCTGTATCTAAGGAAGGATCCAGAGGAGGATCACAAGAATGATCCCTCGAATGAAGAGCTTGTCATATGAGGAATGGTTGAGGACTCTGGGTCTGTACTCACTGGAGCTTAGAAGGAAGAGGGGGTATCTTATTAAAACTTACAGGATACTACGAGGTCTGGATAGAGTGGACGTGGAGCAGATGTTTCCACTAGTAGGGAAAACTAGAACTAGGGCATAACCTCAGGCTAAAGGGACGATCCTTTAAAACAGAGATAAGGAGTAATTTCTTCTGCCAGAGAGTGGTGAATATGTGGAACTCTTTGCTGTAGAAAGCTATGGAGGTCAGGTCATTGAGTATCTTTAAGACGAGATAGATAGGTTCTTGATTAATAAGGGATTCAGGGGTTATAGGGAAAAGGTGGGAAAATGGGGATGAGAAAAAAATCAGCCTTGATTGAATGACGGAGCAGACTCGATGGGCCGAGTGGCCTAGTTCTGCTCCCATGTCTTATGGTCTTATATGTTATTTGTAGTTGTTTTGTTTTTGTTTGTAATTGATAAAAGTTATTGCTAATTTTCTTTCCTTACATGTTAACCATGTACTTCAATAAATTTTATTTGATAAAATCTCCCTGGTGGGCCTTTTGAATCATACCTGAAGTGAAACATATCATGCTTCTCTGAGCCAAATTCAGGGTGCAAAACATATGATCCAGGTGGGCACCGTAAAACACTTTGGAGTTTCTGGCCTGAACCATTACATATGACAATGTTTCTTTAGAAACGCAACTCTTTTTTTCTCATTCCTTATGGAACTGGTGAGGTGTTGCACTCTGTTGGGAGGATAAGGACTTTAGCAAATCTTCTATTTGTCCTCCTTTCAGTTTAGTAGGCTTCTCTAGTGAGGGTGAAATTACCTCTAATCAGAAGAAAAGTGCACTCTGAGAAGCCCCTGAACAACTTAGAATGTTATACTGTCACCACAAGTATGTTAACATCAACACAGCAGCAAAAAAGAGCATCTAGTACAATCAAATTGTAATGTGTATCTTTGCAGCATTTGAGCTGACTGCAAACTCAGGTCCCTTTAAATATCGCTGGAAACAATTGCCGCTTAATTTTTGTGGCCCATGCTTTCTGGATGGGTTTAGGAACTGACAGTAACAATGTAAGTAGAGGTGATGTTTAAGTTTATTTATTGTTGTCATAAATAGGCTTACAATAACACTGCAATGACATTACTGTGAAAATCCTCTAGCCGCCACACTCCGGCGCCTGTTTGGGTACACTGAGGGAGAATTTAGCATGGGTAATGCACCTAACTAGCACGTCTTTTGGACTGTGGGAGGAAACCAGAGCACCTGGAGGAAACCCATGGGGAGAACGTGAATAAACTTTGTGTTTTTAACACTGTACTAAATTTGGTTCTTTATTTGCAGGTCTAGAATCTGCAAGGCTGAGCTTTTCAAGACATTCAGAGAACTGCTTGCTTTCCTTTCTGAAGAAGACCGTCCAATAACCCTTCGGTAGGTCACAGCCTTAACGTTAACATAGAGAAATAGTCATAAAACTGAATCAAACGTGACTGTTGTCCAAGTAAATTTTGGACATATTCAGTAGGTGCCTGTTTAACAATAAGTTGTAGTTTTTATTCTTGTGTAGATTAATAATGAAAGCATAGGGTATAATAAAAGATTACTTATCTGAGACCACTGTACCAATTGTATTGTTATGGCTTGTTTAAATGCCAACTTTTGGGTATGTCTCAGTGAGGATTAGCAGATTTACCACAGGAACTTTGATGTGAGGGGTACAAATGGATGCATCTACAATGGTTGAAGGGCACTCTGTTTAATTATGCACTTATTTTTTATTTTTATCCATGAACAACGTTGCACTGGACAATAATCCCAATGGCAAAGGACTCGATGCAATTGACATGGATTTAGGGCCAGAGGCGCAAGTCATTGGAAGTTAGATGACACCATCAAAAAAGTATTGTTGTATTAGAATGATAGCGGGAATGAACATAAGAACATAAGAAATAGGAGCAGGAGTAGGCCATCTGGCCCTTCGAGCCTGCCCCGCCATTCAATAAGATCATGGCTGATCTGTCATGGCTCAGTTCCACTTTCCCGCCCTCTCCCCATAACCCTTAATCCCCTCTCTTATCAAAAACCCATCAACCCGCTTCTTAAAAATATTTAGCGAGGCAGCCTCCACCACTTCAACGGGCAGAGAATTCCAGAGATTCACCACCCTTTGAGTGAAGAAGTTCCTCCTCAACTCCGTTCCAAACCGCCCCCCCTTTATCTTGAGGCTTTGCCCCCTAGTCCTACTGTCTTTTTTGAGTGGGAAGAGTCTCTCCACCTCTATCCTATCCATCCCATTCATCATCCTATACGTCTCAATGAGATCTCCCCTCATTCTTCTAAACTCTAACGAGTACAAGCCTAGTTTATTCAGCCTCTCCTCATAGCTCAACCCCCTCAACTCCGGTAGCAGCCTAGTAAACCTCCTCTGCACTCCCTCCTGAAGAGACTTAAGTTCTGGTGAATGAACTGAGGTGTTGAAAGTTAAAGGGAAACAACAGGGAAATGATTCTCCTCTTGTAGGGAATCCAGAACAAAGGAGTACTATCTTAGAATTTAGTTTGAACGTGATTATAAACAAATCCAGGAAAAAAGACTTTGCACATTTGTTATTCTGCGGTCTGGCAGAGAGTCCATATAGCTTATTTATTTAAGGCACAATAAATAATTCGTCTGTTTTCTTTTGTGGTTGACATTGTCACTATGCCTGTGCAGTAAATGCATAACAGATTATCTAATTTTGTCTTTGGGACTATGGAATAAAACATGAACCAACATTCTTCAAACCAGGAAAAGAGTTGTGCCGGTTTGCATTGCATAGTTTTGCTAACTGGACCCAAAGCAGCTAGAAGTATGTGTCTGTTATGTGTTATCTACTACTGTTTACTTTACAAAACGGTTAGGTAAAGCTGCAAACAGAAAAATTAGTTTCCACATACTCTTATATAGCCTGGGGTAGTTTTATGTCCTATTGTGTACAAAGACTTCCTTTTAAAGGAAATTAATAAGCCTGAAGGAAAGATAGATATTAATTGTTCATTTGTTCCAAATGAATTCGTTTCTGACATGTGACCTGGAAAGAAAGAACTTGAATGTATTTATAGTGTATCTCTTTTCCTCAGGACATTGCAGTGAACTATTGTGAAGTATAGTCACTGTACATAGGCAAACTTAATAGATAGCATGCTCAGTTTAAACTTCGTAAGTCATAGCCATTGATCTCTTCATACTTCTTTCTTTCATAGCATGAGGGCTTTGCTGGCAAGACCAGCATTTGTTCACCAACCTTAATTGCCTCCGCAAAGGTGATAATAAGCCACTTTTTGAACTACTGCAGTCCATCTGGTGCAGTCCAGGTATTTTGTTCCCATGACAGTGAAGGATTAGTGATATAGTTACAAGTCAGGATGGTGTGTGGCTTTGAAGGGAACTTACAGCTGGTGGTGTTCTCATGTGCCTGCTGCCCTTGTCCACCAAAGGGGAGAGGTTACTGATTTGGAAGGTATTGTCTAAGGAGCTTTAGCGAGTTTTTGCAGTGTATTTCGTATATAGTATGCACGTGTTGGCATTGGAGAGAATGCCAATCAAACAGGCTGTTTTGTCCTGGATCATGTGGAACTTTCTGAGTATTGTTGGAGCCATATTCATCCAAGTAAGTGGCAGGTTGACAGCAGGCAATGTTGCAGATTTGGAAGTAAGCAGTTCTGGTGATGAACATAATGTATGAAACTCAGTTCTGGTTGAAAGGGATTCTCAAAGGTTGAAACGCACGCTCCTAAGTTGTGCCTTGTAGATAGTGGACAGTCTGTGGGAAGTCATGAGAAGAGTTATTAACCGCAGAATTCCCAGCCTCTGATCTGCTGTTGTAGCCACAGTATTTATATGACTAGTCCAGTTTTGTTCCTGATCAATGGTACCACCAGAATGCTGCTCATGGGGATACAGTAGTGGTAATGCCATTGAATGTCAAGAGGAGCTGGTTAGACTCTCTTGTTGAAGATGGTCATTGGCTAGTACTTGTGTGATGAAAATGTTGCTTTCCACTTATGTTTCATGTTGAAGTTTCATTTTTCACTTATTTCTCAAGATATTTGTTTATAGTTTAAGAGACAAAGCTATTCTTTCTCATCCTTCCCCAAAACTAGATTAGTACAGCTTTAATATTGCATTACAAAGTAGCCTAGTTAATAACTGACCAGCCAGTAAGGCACTCACAATTGCAAACTGCTGCCATCATTCTTAAAGCTTAGATCATGACTTAGCTAGTTTCCTCAAGCAGATCTGACGTCATTGTTTTAAAGTATTGATTACCAAATTCTGTTTCCTTTCCATGGTCACTGTACAGGGTAAGGATTATCCTAGACTCTCCCTTTGCAACAATCAAACTATCCTTCTGCATCTTTCCACCATCATCATCAAAGCCACTTTTTTTCTCACTAAGACCAAATTTCCCCCAATTGAACAATCAGACAGACAAAACTGTATGATTTGGCCCAGGTGAAATACTCCATATCTTTTGTTCTGACTTTCTTGCCTACCTGCTGGCCTTGGTTAACCCAAATGAGAGCAACTTTGGACACCCCTTTCAACCACAGCTGAATTTTGTACATTATATTCACAGGCAGAACCATTTGGAGAATAAAGGGACATAGCCTTCCGACACAGCATAAATTGGAATGATACTGAAGAAACAGTTTTGATTTTTGAAGATTAAAATGTGTTCTGCCAAAATTTAAACTATCAAATGGAGCACTAATGAATGCATGCTTATTTTTGTTAATTTATTGGTGGGCACATCAACTTCTGAATTTTCTTTGAAGCAAATTTTTAAATGAGTCAATAGTTGGATCGTTAACCATTCACAAATAAACAAGTAATGAGTCTTGCAAGGCAAGGCAATGCAGTGGTAAATTGAGTCACATTCAGCAATATGTTTAGCCTTTCGAAACAAGAAGGCTTTGTAGAAGTTGTGGGCTAGTTTTGATGTGTTGATGTAAAAAGGCTTTGCTGTGAGCATTTATTTAATTTAGAAAAATTGCGATTTGGAAGTTTGAGAGTAATGTGCATCATGTGATATTGCAACACAGAACTTTATTGATCATAACAATAATGGTATGTTTAAACAACATGAGAACATTTTTTTTAATGTCTCACACTTTAAAGACCGACCTTCACAAAAGGTATGCATTTTGACCAGCTATATGTTCCCAGGATGTTCTTTTCTAATTTGGACTTCTGGTGAAACCTGGCCACCTGTCAGTGTGATCCTACCAGAGGTGGCCAGTCAAGAGGCCAATTCGGGTAGCAATTAAGGATAACAAGAGGGACAGGTACGCTAGTCATCCAATCTGTGAGATCTGCTGGCAGCTTCACCTGGAGAGGTGGGGACTGTTGCAGCAGGAAGGAGCATCAAGGGCAGCTCATGATAATGGAGTCCTCAAAAGTTGTGTAAAGTTTTAAAACTGCTATTTGTTGTCACAATTGCTGGGCTATCATTATGATAAAGAAAGTGTCCCTGGATCCTTTGCTTGCCATCTGGATGGACCTTCAAGGATCTGCTTGGCTTTGCCTGTGATTTGGTGTCCACCCACTGCCAATAACGTCCTGTTGTGTCTTCAATCTAGTTCCAAGGCCCTTGCCACAAATTGGCTATTCGCCATTGCTGGGCAGGTAGCCGCTTTTTTTTTTGTTTCCTATCTCCAGTGAGATTGCCCAGAGGAAGTAATGCACTAAGTGGTCAAACTAATGTACTGTTCTGAAAATTCTCCCCCCACCCCCAAAACTGTCTGCTTCAGAGAGTAACATTCACACCACACAAATGACAAGCAAGTGATTAACATTCATACCACACAAGTGGCAAGCAATGACACCTCCAACAACAGAGAATCTAACATCTCCCCTTGACATTCAAGAGCACTACCATCACTGAATACCCCACTATCAATATTATGGGTTTACCATTGACCAAAAACTTACCTGGACCAGCCATAACTGTGGCTACAAGAGTACTTCATTATGATAAGAGAAAGGAATCAGATTGGAATCTATGGAGCAGGTCTTCAAAAATCTATATTTTGCACATTCCTAAAACTTTGTCCTCCTCCAACTCTTGTGCCTCTTCCACTTAATCTGTCTTTGGAAGCCATAGTTTCAACTAATTCATTCTGAACTCCAGAATTTCCTACCCTAAAACTCCCATTTCCCTCTCCTACTTTAATTCCTTAAAACTCATTTCTTTGACCAAACTTTTGTCACTTCTAATAATTCCTTCTTCACCTTGTTAGTTGATTTTTGGCTGATTACCATCTGTCAAATGTCTTGAGGCAATTTTGTACGTCAAAAGTACTGTGTAAATGCAAGTTGTTGACATTATTATAGCTTAACATGTTTGAAATTTTAGTCAGTAAGTGACATTCAAATTTGATGCAACAGTAGTCAGTGATCTTATTCAGCTTAACTAGCTTAATACCTCAATCTATAACATTATCACTATGTAAACTGCAGACACAAGGGAAAAGCTTATCAGCAGTGTGTTGAGATATTGTGCCTTATTGTGCCTTTTCTTTGCAGATAAATCCTGGCTAATGCTTAGCAATCAATCAAAACCAGTAAAATGAGTTATCTGGTCATTATCCCATTCTTATTTGTGGATATTTGGGGGGCAGCATGGTGACACAGTGGTTAGCACTGTTGCCCCACAGCACCAGGGACCCGGGTTCGATTCTTGGCTTGGGTCACTGTTTGTGTGGATTTTGCCCGTTCTCCCCGTGTCTGGGTGGGTTTCCTCCAGGTGCTCCAGTTTCCTCCCACAATCCAAAGATGTGCGGGTTAGGTGCATTCGTCATGCTAAATTGCCCCTTTTTGTAAGGGGGACCAGCTAGGGTAAATGCCTGGGGTTATGGGGATAGGGCCTGGCTGGGATTGTAGTTGGTATAGATTTAATTGGCCAAATGGCCTCCATCTGCACTGTAGGATTCTATATATGCAACTTCCCTGTTGTATTTCCTATAGTATAGTGATGACTGCAGTTCAAAAGTGTTTAATTCACTGTAAAACATTAAAGGGAGTCCTGAGGTTATGAAAAACACAATGTCCTTCATTGTCACTGGTTGAAGTTCTGAAACTCCCCTGCAACACTCAGTTTATCCTCAGTAAGCAACACATTGGTGGGAAAACTGAAAAAAAATTGAAGGAATTGAAATTGGAGATGAAAAAGAATGAAGCAAAAACAAAAACCCAAAAGATCCCTCAATGTGTCTCAGATCATTTTTGTTTGTTTCTTTTCTAAGTATTTAATGTTTGAAGTAGTTGGAGATATTGGGCTTTTCCATTGAATGTTCTAAATCTTTCCCTTTCATATTCTGAGAGGTGATAATTTGAAACAAGAAGTATTGGGTACAAAATAAATAACTCAAATCAACCAGCATTATAACTAGTTTTGCCATTTTCAGCAGTCCTTATGCACTTCTGTCATTAGCAAATTTGTTCTCTTAGGATTGCTCTTCATTGGAAGTCCAAAAATTTAACGAGTTTTCTCAGTTTAAGCTGAAAACAGAAGCTTTTAATTATAACGCTGCAATAAAATGAGAATAGTTGCCAGCATGTCATACTAGTTTCATCACAGCATGCAACAGTTATTTACAAGAAAAAGCAAAGGACAAGACAGTGAGATGCTAGCATTCTAGGTCTGTATGTACCCACGTAGCTGCAGGAGACAAGTTGCTGATGTATATAATGTATCAGTTGCCATAGCATAAAAACACTATAAATTGCACAAATGTAAAACTAAATGAAGAAAAATGATCATTAAAGAGTTGAGTCAACCATGAAGAACATCTAATGTACCTTTCTTCCATTTTGTTATTTTAAATTATTTATAACAACAGTTTTTTTCATTGTTGAAAATTGCACTTTTTTTTAACAGAAATAATACATTAAAAACCTACTGGGAATTCAAAGAAGCAGCAACAAATTATCAGGAAGCGTGGAATGAAATACAGAAGCAAGCATTCGTCACTTGGATCAGAAGCCCAAGGGACTTTCTGCAATTTCAATAGAGAGCAAACGGCAGAGTAATGTAACAAAAATAATTGAAACAGTTCTGTGGATATAATCACAATGGATCTCAGTAGATCTGAATTTGTTTTCTGATTTAAGATTAACTTCGTTAACTTGCATCAGATAAAATGTAAGTAACAATTATTTGTTTTAAATTATTAGACTATTAGACTTTAACATTACTAAGCCTGGACTTCTACATCTGGCTAAACAGACTTGGATAATAGCCAGTGTTTACTCAAAAACTGAGAAGATACAATCAGCAAACAAAGACAAAATAGTAACAATTAAGTTCGATGGAAAGTGGGAAAGCATCACTTGTTTCTATCACAATTGCTTATCCTTTTTTTTGGCTTTCCAATTCAGGAAAGTTTTTCTCTAAAGTTGGTTCGAGTGCACACCTCAATGAAGCCCAAGGTCCGAATGAAGTCTTCATTAAATTCTTGTTAGATTTTTGATTTGTCTGTCATACGCTTCAAATCCAGATCTATATTCTATTAAAGAAGATTTTTAAAGTTGCTTATAAAAAGAATGAATATGCAGTTCTAAGTACTTTGACACCAGCTGCTGTTGATAAATTAATTAGTCCCTTCTTGTTGCATAATAGTAAATGGAAAATAGCCTGCTCCCTAGCTTGTTCCTCAACCTATTGCTCTAGAAAACTATCTCATACACTTCCAACATTAATACTCACTAGACTTACCCAGTCTATATGTTGATTGAAGTCACCTATGATTATTACATTAACTTGTTACATGCACCCCTAATTTCCTGATTAATGCCATGCCCTACATTAACAGTCCCGTTCGGTGGCCTATAAATAGCTCCTACCTATGTTTGTTGCTCTTGTTTCTTAACTCAGATGTAAGTATGAATATGCTGTTTTAAAATTTGGAAGGATGTTGAATTTTGGACTTTTGGTTGAAAACACCTGGCCTGGGAGAAGTTCTCTCTGAGCATTTTGTTTTGGACTCAGTGTGCTGTGCCTTGGAAGCAGATTGAAGTAAGATTGTGTACCTCTCTCCCTCTTTGTTCTCTAACTGATCCCCCCCACCCACTGCATCCCTGTGTATTACCTGCAGTCCAAAGTGAGTTAACTTTTAGCCAGAAAATTCTCTTCTTAGAGTAACTCATCAATGTTTTGAAATCCTGCAAAGTTGTGACAAACAAGAGTTTCACCAACAATCCATCTGAAAGAACTTCCATATCAATGGTGACCAGCGCTCAGTCAGTTCAACAGTGTCAAGACCTTTTCGAGCTTTATCTTTTTTACAGTATGCCCTTATTCCAACTTCTGCAATGACCCCATTTGTTTTGTCTTTGTTTTAGTTATATGTGGGTGTACACATATGTTGGGATTTCAGAACGGTGGTAAATCGTTATACTTCTAAATTACCAGTTGAACGTAAACCAGTTTTGCAACATTTAAAGAAGTTTAATTTTATAATAAATCAATTATTTTGTGTTTATTGAGAAAGGCCTGGTTAAAGTCTCTTTTATGCTGGTTTCAGCAGTAGAAAAGGTAAATAATGGGTCTTTTTGGTGAGTGGGTTAAACATTTACACTATATTGTGACTGTGGAACTGTGGGGCTAGAATTAACTGTGCACTCCTCCCATCCTAGTCTCATAACACTAAGATCCTCTCTCACTAATGTACTGATCTCATCACTTAATATCAGCACAACCCTGCCTCCTTTTTTGTAGACTAGCCATGAATATTCAGTTTCCAGCCCAGCTCACCCTGCAGCTATGCCTCCCTAATGCTGATTAGATAATATCCACTTACGTCTATTTATACAGTCAATTCAACTACTTTGTTGCGAATGCTGTGCACATTCAGATAGCGTACCTTTAATTCTGGCTTTTTAACATTATACTGTATTTTGACTCATATTTCATGCAGGCATTTGTTTCCACAGCCTTTCACTTTCATTTGCTGCTTTTCTACTTCCAATTATCAGCTTTGTTTTTCTCTGATATAAGGGCGAAATACTGCGAATGCTGGAATCTGAAACAAGAACAGAAAATACTGGAGAAATTCAGCAGGTCTGACAGCATCTGTGCAGAGACAATAGAGCCAACGTTTTGTATCTGGATGACCCTTCGTTAGAGCTGAGAGCAAAGAAAATCAGACAAGATTTATACTATGAGAGTGAGGGAGGAGCTGTAATTGGACAAAGGAAATGTCAATAGTGATGATAAAGGCTGAGAAAGGTGCTAACAGCGTCCATTAAGTGATCGGAATGTGTGAATGGGAGAACAGAGGTGCAGATTGTTAAAAGACTCCTTGAGGAATGTGGCAGTTGGCCCTGGAGTGAGAGGGGCAGTGGAGACAAGACAGAGAGTGAGATTTCGGCAGTGGAAAAATAGAAGTAAGAATGAAAAGTGATTAAAAAAAAATTGATGAATGAGATGAAAAGAAGAAATAATAAATGGAAATGGGGTAAAGATGGAGGGGAGAGTTCATGCTCTAAAGTTGTCTCTGTGTTCACTCTGGAAGGCTGTAAAATGCCCAATGAAAAGATGAGGTGCTGTTTTTCCAGTTTGCATTGGGGTTCACTAGAACATTGCAAAAAGCCAAGGATGGACATGTGGACAAGAGAGCCGGGTGGTGTGTTGAAATGGCAAGCGACAGGACAGACTGAAGGTATTCTGCAAAGGGTCACCCAGTCTGGGTTTGGTCTTTCTAACGTAGAGTAGACCACATTGGGAGCAGTGAATGCAGTAGACCAGATTGAAAGAGGTGCATGTGAAGTGCTGCTTCACCTAAAAAGAGTGTTTGAGTCCTGGGATGGTGAGCAGGGGGAAGGTGTTGCACCTTCTGTGATTGCATGGAAACATGCCGTGGGCAGGGGGTGAGGTGTTGGGTATGATGGAGCAATGGACGAGTATGTCCTGGAGAGAACGTTCCCTGTGGAATGCTGCAAGTGGGAGTGAGGGGAAGATGTGTTGAGTTCTTTGAATGCCAAGGCTGGTGGGATGAAAAGTGAGGACAAGGAGCACCCTATCCTGGTTCTGGGAAGAAAGGAGGGGGTGAGAACAGTGGTCCATGTCACAGTCGATGTTAAGCGTGGTGAGACAATTCAATCACTCTTGCCCCATAGATGAACAGTGATAGTTTTTTTACCTGCTTCAACGTGTTGAAAGTGTTTTCACCTGAAGCCACTGATGCAGGCAAACTGACAAAACTATGCAATGCAATTGCGATATTAGGAAACACCCCAGAGAGCCCACGTTTTTGTGTTTCTTGAAGCGATAAAGTCCTTTGACTGAGGACTTCAAATTGAAAACGTATCCATTATAAAGAGTTAGTGTGAACAAATAGTACGACAACTTCATCCGTGTGTAAGCTTTGCAGACTTAGGGTGGGGAGGATCATCCGCAATTAGACCCCCCTGGGAGGCAGGCCTCCCAGCATACAGCCCCCCGCCCCCTGGGAGGCAGGCACCTCCTTGGCAGAGCACACCCCCAACCTACCTTGATTGCTGCTGTCCCTCCACCATTCTTCTGACCTACACTTGTTGATGTGGAGATGTCGGCGTTGGACTGGGGTGGACACAGTAAGAAGTCTCACAACACCAGGTTAAAGTCCTGTTGGAGTGGTGTTGTGAGACTTCTTACTGCACTCGTTGGACAGCCTGCAGCACCTTCATGGCCTTCCACTGGCGTCTGCCAGAGGAGGGGTTGGGCTCAGATGGACCTCTGGTTGTTGAGGTGGTGGAGGAAGGGAGGAGGATGGACTTGGGAGAATCTCCACCACTCCCCCAGCCAGAGAGCGATCTGAGCGCCACCCCCCCCCAAACCAGAGATCCATCTGAGCCCAAAAGCAGATGCCAGCGGAAGGCCATGAAGGTGCTGCAGGCTCTCAAACGAGTGCAGTAAGAAGTGTCACAACACCAGGTTAAACTCCAACAGGACTTTAACCTGGTGTTGTGAGACTTCTTACTGTGTTTACTGCAGTCCAACGCTGACATCTCCACATTCAATGAGTGCAGGTCAGAAGGATGGTGGAGGGACAGCAGCAATCCAGGTAGGTTGGGGGTGTGCTTTGCTGGGGGGGTGGTGGTCAGACCACGCCGGGGGGGCTGCCAGGGGGTGGATCGTGGGTGTGGTGTGCTCTGCCGAGGCAGGTCTGCCTCTCAAGGGGTTCGGATCGCTTGGGGGGGACGGGGGGGGGGGGGTCTGCCGAGGTGGTTACCAGGAGGTCTGCAAAGGGTGTTCGAAGAGGATGCACATAGATGCATGAAGATTATTGGACGTTTGTGTTGGTGATTTTGAGCAGCAGCATCTGTGACTGAACAGTCCTATTCATCATGTTATTCGCAATACAACAATCAGAATGTACTAATATTTCTCAGGATATTCCTTTGCTGTGTATTGAATTATTTTTATGTTGCAGGGAGAATGCAACAGCAACATTTTACTTCTCGTGTGGGGCTTCATGTCTTCCAAAAATAACTTAGGAAACTAATATTATTATTCTACAGCTTTCAAAATGATAATAGAGTTTCTGGGTAACAGACACCATAATGTCTACAGTATTTTGTAAATGCATCTTTTGTTGCTAGATATTGTACTGAAATCTGGCAATGATGGAATGATTCATCGGATCTGAAAAAAAGCTTCAGGACAGCAAGTGTATTGTTCTTTGTGTCCTTTGTCATCAGTGCAGAAAAGCTATTAGAATTTATATATTATTTTTCATAAAATTATAAATAGTTTTATTGAGCTTGAGGGCAGAGACCTGGTGTTTCAGGATCATCATCATCATTCCACTCTACCCTTCAGCCACTGCTCTCAGTTGTTTTACGCTAATTACTCAAGTCTCTGAGGATAGTCAGAAACATTAACTAGAAAGTACTGCTCAATAAATTGATCTCATCATTGTTTTCCAACAAAATATTTGATGTAGAAAGAATGCATTTGGTGGACATGTCCTCTTGTGCAGGAGTACAGACAATGTAAGTCACCATCATTGTGCCTGGAATGTCTAATTTGCACTGTTTAATGACTGGCAAGCTGGAGGCAGGTAGTGCTGCTTTCAAATATTGTTCAATAGCATAGGGATATTTGCTAATGTACTGTGACACTGCAATAATAACCCTTAAGAATTCAGAAAATGAATAGTGTCAAAATCTGCACACTTTAAACAATGAAAAGTGCTAATACCCCTCAAAGTTGAAATGGTTCATTGTGCTAATACACATTTCAAACAATTCACAGTTTTAAGAGACACCAAGAGTTTGTATAGTGAAGAGTGCTAATATTGGTGATGGAGATTAACATACGGGGTGGTAACATTGTGCTAATGCTAATTCACAGGCGGCCACAGAAATACATAACTAATCATCTGATTGGAACAGAATCATAGAGTGGGTTACAGCACAGCAGGCCTATTGGCCCACCCTGTCCTTACTTACTCTTCCGCCTTGTCCCTGCAATTTCTTTTCTCTTCAGGTGTTTAGCCAATGCTTTTTTGAAGGGCATACTTTAATCTGCCTTCACCACACTCTCAGCCAGTGCATTCCATAACATTCCTTCTGCGTGAAGAAATGTTTTTCTTCATATCACCATTGCTCCTTTTGCCAGTCACCTCAAATTGGTGGTATCTGGTGCTAATCCTTCTGCCAATGGGAACAGTTTCTCCCTGTTAACTCTGTCCAGACCCCTCGTGATTTTGAACACCTCCAACAAATCTCCTGTCAACTTTCTCTTCAAGGAGAGCAATCCCAGCTTTTCCAGTCTATCCACATGACTGAAATTCTTCAGACCTGGAAGCATTTTTTGGCATGGTTTCTCTTCTTTATGAGGAGGAAGATGAGTGCGGTTATGCTGAAGTGTGCTTGATCTATTCTGTCACTGGTACTATGAATGCACACCTGTATTCAAAATATTTACAACAGATGTGACATTTGCTGAAAGGTTATCATATCGTGGATCTGCCATCTTGTGCAGTCCGGGCACGATTATTCAATTAGTGGGCCCTGTCAGTTCAAAGGGTTGATATGTAATTTAGACTAACTGCAAAAGCATGGGTTCATTTCCCCTTGTGGTTGAGGTAGACTTGTGACCTGCCTCCACATTGGCCCCATGCTTGATACGAGGTGCTGCCCCTCAAGCTATAAAACCAATTGTTTCTCTCTAATCAAGAGATGTCTACAATATCTCATGGGCTGTACCTAATTTCCTACCCATTCAATGAGTCTTAAAATGACAGGCATAGAATTAAAGGAACATTCAGACTTAAGAAATGATTCCAGGTGGCTGTAAACATGCTACACTTTATCTGGCCCTGTGTAAAAGAAGAGGTGCAGACCTACAAATAGCACTTAGTGAGATATAAATAAGTCACACCCTTCACTTTTCTGTTGGGCATCTTGATGGAAAGGCTAATACATTAGCTGAGTGAATACTAGCTTAAAAAACCAGGGAATATCTTTGCTCTACTTTTTGTCAGTATAGGATTTTGTATAGCTTATTATCACCCTAATAACAGATGCTTCATATGATAAGTTACTCTTAGAATTCATAGTAGCCATTGTAGCAGTGATTAAGATTAGGAAAAGTTTTTCTGATGCCCTGAAATACATTGTTCTCTGACTGTAAAAACCTTTTCATGCTTTCTATGCAGGGCTGCCATATAATGGTTCTATATGTTATCACATGCTGTAGTCTTAACACAAGGAAGCCAGCCTTGGTCAACCAATCAGACTTGCTCACTATGCCCCCATCCCCCAACAAACTGGATTCAAGCTCTCGCCCCAGAGATTTGAGCTCCATAACTTGGTATCAGTGCTGAGGGATACTGTCTGATACACTGTCAGAGATGCCATCTTTTGAATGATACAATTGAACCTGAGGCCTTCAACTGGTCTCTTTGGTGGATATGGAGGATTCATCGTTGGAAGGGGAGCAGGATGGAGCGTTGTCCTGAAGCTGGTGTCTGCTTCTTGGCCAACATCCAAAATGTCTGGTCTGGTCACTTGTCAAAACACTGAGCTTACTGTGTGAATATTGGCGATCGTGTTTTCTGTATTGCAGCAGTGACTACACTTTGAAAAAGTTGTGTCATTGACTGTGAGATGCTTTGGGATATCTTGTGCTCATGAGAGGCGCATTAGAAATGCAAGTTATTTTTTGTTAGGCGGTGTCACATTATATTGGTATACCAGTGAACTTGCACCTCCCGAATAATTGGGTGTTATTTAAATCAAGTGAACCAGTGTTTAATGCCCCCTATATCTCTTCTGGGGGAGTTTCTGATGAAGCTTTATGCCAGTCTCAATGAATACTATTTTACTTGTCATTTTACACCAAAGCTGGGGACTTAAATTTGGGAATGTTGGTTGCTATATCTGCTCGCCACTGCATTTAGTTTATAACCCTTCCATCCTTTTCCTGCTGGGGCAGATGCTTAAGGAATTTGCATTGATAAAGTGCCTTTTACGATCACAAAATGAGCTAAAATGCGGTAGACACAACAAAGCTTGCATTCTGCATTTTTTTTTTGCCCACTTGCCCCCATGCCAGATACATTTAGCATTGGTAAATGTTTGTAGAGTTGTGTGCTGTAAAAGCTTTGTAAATCTAAGTAATGAGGATGTAAATTGAATCATAGAATCCCTACAGTACAGAAGGAGGCCATTCAACACATCGAGTCCACATCGACCATAATCCCACCCAGACCCTCTCCCTGTAAACACAAGTATTTATCTACTAATCTTGTTGACACTAAGAGGCAATTTAGCATAGCCAATCCACCTAACCTCACATCTTTGCACTGTGGGAGGAAACCCACGCAGACATAGAGAGAACGAGCAAACTCCACACAGTCACCTGAGGCCAGAGTTGAACCCAGGTCCTTGGCGCTGTGACGCAGCAGTGCTAACATAAGAACATAAGAAATAGGAGCAGGAGTAGGCCAACTAGCCCTTCGAGCCTGCCCCGCCATTCAATAAGATCATGGCTGATCTGCCGTGGCTCAGTTCCACATTCCCACCCTCTCCCCATAACCCTTAATCCCCTCTCTCATCAAAAACCCATCAACCGGCGTCTTAAAAATATTTAGCGAGGCAGCCTCCACCACTTCAACGGGCAGAGAATTCCAGAGATTCATCACCCTTTGAGTGAAGAAGTTCCTCCTCAACTCTGTTCTAAACCACCCCCCCTTTATCTTGAGGCTATGCCCCCTAGTCCTACTATCCTTTCTGAGCGGGAAGAGTCTCTCCACCTCTATACTGTGCCATCGTGCTGCCCAAGAAGACAATAATCTCACAACTTTAAGAAAATTATGCATCATTTCCAAACACACATTAGAAATGATTAACAGCAAAATAACTGTATTTCTGATTGGTTTGTTTATTGTAAGAACCTTCTCTTTGAGATTAAGATATAGAAAGAAGAGCTTCGTCTGGCACATCCAAGCACATTGCTTTTGCCTTTGTTCGACTCTCTTAGTCTTCATTAGACCGAGATTTGCTTTGTAGTTGGAAGAGAACTTTCTAATTTCTTAAATCCTCTTCTGTAGTTAGTCTGTAACCTTAGTCTGTAAGTGACACTACTGAACTGTCTTTACACCAGTGAGGGGCAATGTATGCTAGCCGCATGAGCGGTCCTCCTTCGTCGCAGTGGGCCACATGATTGCAATCAGGCTTGTTGAATAAGATTGAAAACATTTAATACGTTTGATACATACATAATTCGTAATGACTTATATATGAATAGAACTGTCATTAACTGTCAAGAAACAAAAAAAGTTTAGACTTTGGATGCAGAGAGAATGCGTGGCGCTTACAATGTTGTGTACAAGCAGCATCCACCTCATTTCATGTGCTCTTTCTCCATGTGCATATCACTTCAGTCATACCAGTAGGGAAAAAACTGTGAATGGAAATCAGCAGAATAAGGCAATCTTGCATGTGGGTTAACAAAATGTCTTGTGGGTCTCACTCAGAACCTAAATATGCCGCATGTGGCCCCCGAGCTGCAGGTTGCTCACCACTGCTTTATACCCTCTATTACTTATTTGTTATGTACCTTTGTCCTATAATGCTTTGCTATTCAAACTGCTAGATGATGCTGACTGTGTCTATTTGCATCAATCAACTGTTCGTTGCTTACTGTTTAAGTTGTGATCTGGTAGTCTTAGTGCATGACTTCTTCAGTAAAACATCTTGTTATCTTTCCCCTCACTCTAGTGATAATTTTAATTACAGAATTATTAGGCTGCAGAGATAAAATTTAATATAAAATTGTCAATATTGCACATCGGCAGGAAAACTAGACATAACTCGTGATCCATTAATAGTATTGAAATAAAATGCATTAAATTGAAAAGGGCCTAGAAAGACTGTGCTCAATGTGTCCAACCAGGGCTAAGCAGCAATCAGCAAAGCCTAAAGATTTTATTTTCTTTATTCTTCCATGGGACGTGGGAGATCTGGGAATGTGCATTTGTTGTCCATCCCTAAATTCCTTTGAAATGAGTGGCTTGCTGAGGATAGTTAAGAGTTAGTCACATTGCCGTAAAAACCGGAGAATCCTGCCTGAGGTCAGTGGACCTTTGTGTGGTCCACCCCCACCCACTATGATTCCCATGGTGGGCAGAATAGGAGAATTCCCCCCAAGGAGAGGCAAGTATTTAGAGATTGTGCAAAATAGCTTTAGGATGACCCCCTAGATTGTACATGGTAATGAAAAGGTAAACCTTGAAAATTGCTTTAAATTAAAATGCAACAATAGAACAAGGGGCCTCAATTTCAAGCCAGTACAAGAGTGAGCAATATATAAACTCACAAGTAAAGTAGTGGTGTTTCAAACTTTGGAATAATCTAAACCAGTTTGGATTCTGCAAAGACCATTCATCATTCTGGATGAGCCGAAAGACCTTTCTCACCAGTAATTATCTTGTGAATGCTGTGTCTGTGTTCCTTTTTACCAGCTGGAGGGGACCTGATGCTATGTCAAGCAATTCTTCCTTTGCATTCTTGTGAAATATTAACAGAAACACGCTGGTCCACAAAGATAAAAGTACCAATATTGCTTTGGGGTGATTACACAGAAAACAATGTCACACATCTGTGTAAGGTCAAGCTCCTTACTGTTCTCGAGAAATCTTAGCTGCTAGCCTCACACAAACACTTAAATGAGAAAAACTGGAATGTAAATATGTTTATATAGGGTAAAGTATGAAGTACAGATTGTAACAGGCAAGTTGACGGATTTCATTTCAACAATTCAGCTTTTGAATTTTCTTTGCATAACCAGACCAAATGCTAGGCAAAGCTTGGTAAGTCTAGCTGTATTCTTGTTTAATTGTACCTTGTGTTTGTCCACCCAAATATTGAAACAGATTGAAATGATATTAAAGTAAAAACATGTCAACTTAATAATGATAACATATTAAGTAAGCTAAGTGAAATATTAATTGCCAGTCACAAACAACCATCCTGTATTTCAGAAATTTCTCTTGAATGTGTCTACAAGAATAGACTTTTATTGGAGGAAGCTGTTGAGCACTAGATCTAAATATTGAAGGGTCTAAATCAGAATGTGCCCAAAATCAGGGTAGGATGTAATGTACAATTAATCTGTGCCCTTGGAAGTGACGCTAGTAGCACATAAACTGCCTCTCCTTATTTCCATGCTTGTGCTGAATGTGCTGCTGAGTGGCTGCATGCCTCAACAGGGGCCCAAGTTCCTGGTGAGACTAGCACCACTTAAAGCAAGCCTGCACAGCTTAAAATTCGATTCACTTTCTTAAAGGCAAGATGCGTTCTAGCAAAGCAGGGACTGAAATTGTGTGGCTATGGTTTAAAGATCTGGAGGAAAGAGCTGAAATGGTGCAACAGGTTACAGGGTGTCCCCTCAGGTTTTCGGATGCTGTGCTGGAATCGTTGGCAATAGAGGTTAACTGGAGGAAAGTGGTTCTCTTCCCTTGCAGGTCAACAGGCCTTCCAGTCAAGTGTTTAGCAGGCACTGAGAGCAGGTTGTCTTGCAGTATGCCATCAGTGCTTAGGACATGGATGCAGTGCCACAAAAGGTTTAATGACTACACAAGTGGTCAAGGTATGTGAATGTGCCTTTACATGCCAAATTCTACCACTAGCTTCACCTAATTCTCCAATCACCACACCCTTTCCACTTGGTTACCGACAGTATTTCAATCACAAATCATATCTCACATTTATATCCTTACCCCCACATACAACCATGTTGGAAGCTGTACCACCACATCTCAGAGCATCCAGCAATTTAACTGATAGGAAATGATCCAAACGTATTGCACCACACCCATTGACACACAGGAAAAGGTTCTCCATAAAAGGTGGTGACAGCAGAAAACTAGCAGGGTCAATCATGGCTGCATGTGCTCATCCCCATTGAGGAGGAAGTGCTGTGAATAAGGAGTGGCATCACTAAAGCCATGACCAGTGGTGCCACAGAAACCATTGAGGCGAACAATATGTTTCTAACGTTTTGTCAAATTGCACTTCACTCTCATTCCATTATGTTATGAAGTACCAACTGTAGGTGGTGTTGCCATGTTTCCCAGGCATCCCAACCCCTCCACCTCAAACTTCTCCTTGTGCATTTACAATCCGAGCACAGGTGGAGACCATCTGGCCCATCGTGTCTGCTGGCTCTCTGAAGGAGCAATTCACCTAGTGCCATTCTTCCACCATTTCCCCGTGGCCCCACACATTCTTCCTTTTCAGATAATAATGCAATTTTCTTTTGAATGCTTCAATTGAACCTGCCTCCATCATACTCTCAGGTAGTGCATTCCAGATAGCACTGAAAGCTAAGTGTTTTCAGTTAATCTTTCTAGCCGCAGTGGCACTGCCAAAGGAGGGGACCTGGAGAGGGGGGGTCAGGACACCCTCATGCCTTTGTGGTGTGGAGGGACTGACCAGTTCTCTTTGTGGTGGAGAGGAGGTGCTAGTCAGCAGTGGGGGGGTGGGGGGTGGGGGGCGGGATGGTGGAAAGGGGACAGTCTCTGAAAAGCCAAGTTGGCCATCGTGTTTTCCACGATGCATAAATTTTCACTGATGAGGTGGGTGTTTTCCACCTAACAGGTGCTGCTAACGCCAGCAAGAAACATTCTTTTTTCCTAGTGGCGTGAAACTTAAGAGTGCAAACAGGATCACTATTAATTTTTTCCAAATTAACAATCCTAGACACATTGAGGTAGACAAATCCCCAGGGCCAGGTGGCATCTATCCCACATAACTGAGGGAGACGAGAGGAAATTGCTGGGTCTGTAACAAAAGTCTTTGTTTCCTTGTTGGCTGCAGATGAGATGCCGGCATTGAACTAGGTAAACAGAGTAAGATGTCTCACAACACGAGGTCAAAGTCCAACAGGTTTATTTGGTAGCAAAAGCTACTAGCTTCTGGAGCACTGCCCCTTCAGGTAAGTGGGAGTTCTGTTCACAAACAGGGCAGATAAAGACACAAATTCAATTTACAAAATAATGGTTGGAATGCGAGTCTTTACAGGTAATCAAGTCTTAAAGGTACAGACAATGTGAGTGGAGAGAGCGTTAAGCACAGGTTAAAGAGATGTGTATTGTCTCCAGATGGGACAGTTAGTGAGATTTTGCAAGCCCAGGCAAGTCATGGGGGTTACAGATAGTGTGACATGAACCCAAGATCATGGTTGAGGCTGTCCTCATGTGCGGAACTTGACTATCAGTCTCTGCTCAGTGACTCTGCATTGTTGTGTGTCGTGAAGACCGCCTTGGAGAATGCTTACCCGATGATTAGAGGCTGAATGCCCGTGACCGCTGTTCCCCAACAGGAAGAGAACACTGTTGCCTGTTTGTTGAGTGGTGTTCATTCATCCGTTGTCGTAGTGTCTGCATGGTCTCCCTAACGTACCATGCCTCGGGACATCCTTTCCTGCAGTGTATCAGGTAGACAATGTTGGCTGAGTTGCAAGACTATGTACCATTATTTTGCACCATTATGTGCCAACCATTATTTTGTAAATTGATATGTCATTATGTGCCCTGTCTGTGAATAGAACTCCCACTTACCTGACGAAGGGGCAGTGCTCCGAAAGCTAGTGGCTTTTGCTACCAAATAAACCTGTTGGACTTTAACCTGGTGTTGTGAGACTTCTCACAGGTGAGACCCCAGAAGATTGTAGGATAGCCAATACTGTCCCGTTATTTAAGAAGATAGCCAGGATAACCTAAGTAACTATAGGTCAGTGAGCTTGACATCAGTGATAACATAAGAACATAAGAAATAGGAGCAGGAGTAGGCCATCTAGCCCTTCGAGCCTGCCCCGCCTTCAATAAGATCATGGCTGATCTGTCGTGGCTCAGTTCCACTTTCCCGCCCTCTCCCCATAACCCTTAATCCCCTCTCTTATCAAGAACCCATCAACCAGCTTCTTAAAAATATTTAGCAAGGCAGCCTCCACCACTTCAACGGGCAGAGAATTCCAGAGATTCACCACCCTTTGAGTGAAGAAGTTCCTCCTCAACTCCGTTCTAAACTGCCTCCCCTTTATCTTGAGGCTGTGCCCCTTAGTCCTACTGTCCTTTTTGAGCGGGAAGAGTCTCTCCATCTCTATCCTATCCATCCCATTCATCATCTTATACATCTCAGAGATCTCCCCTCATTCTTCTAAACTCTAACGAGTACAAGCCTAGTTTATTCAGCCTCTCCTCATAGCTCAACTCCGGTATCAGCCTAGTAAACCTCCTCTGCACTCCCTCCAAGACCAAAATATCCTTGCGCAGGTGCGGCGCCCAAAACTGCACACAGTACTCCAGCTGCGGCCTCACCAATGCCCTATACAGCTGCAGCAAGACCTCCCTACTTCTATATTCAATCCCCCTCGCTATGAAGGCCAGCATCCCATTCGCCTTCCTGACCACCTGCTGCACCTGCAAGCTGGGTTTTTGCGACTCATGCACAAGGACCCCGAGGTCCCTCTGCACCGTCGCCTGCTGCAGTTTTTCACCACGTAAGTAATAGTCCTTCCTTCCATTCTTCCTACCAAAGTGGACCACCTCACACTTGCCAACATTAAATTCCATTTGCCAGTTCCTGGCCCATTCGCCCAGCCTATCTAGATCCTTCTGCAGACTCTCCACACCCTCCGCACAATTTGCCATTCCCCCAATCTTGGTGTCATCAGCAAATTTCGACACCCTACACTCGGTTCCCTCCTCCAGATCGTCTATATAAATGGTAAATAGCTGAGGCCCCAGCACCGACCCCTGGGGCACCCCACTAGTCACCAACCGCCAATCCGAATAGCACCCATTGACCCCCACTCTCTGTCTCCTATTTGACAACCAATCCTCTATCCACGCTAACACCCTACCCCCAACTCCATGTCCCCTGACCTTCTGCAATAACCTCTTGTGAGGTACCTTGTCAAACGCCTTCTGAAAATCCAGAAAGACCACATCCACCGGCTCTCCTCTATCCACTGCCCTAGACACATCCTCATAGAACTCCAGTAAATTTGTCAGACACGACTTCCCTTTAATGAAACCGTGTTGCGTCTGCCCTATCAAGCAATTCCCTTCAAGATGCCTCGCAATTTCCTCCTTAATGACGGATTCTAACATTTTACCTACCACAGATGTTAAACTAACCGGCCTATAATTCCCCGCCTTTTGCCTGGCATAGATAGTGAAATTGTTGGAGAAGATTCTGTGGGATAGGATCTATACATATTTGAAACTGAATGGTCTTAGCGACCGATAGCATAGTTTTGTATGAGGGAGATCATGTCTCACTAATTGAATTTTGTGAGGAGGTGACAGAAATGATTGAAGCAGGCAGGGCTGTGGATGTTGTCTACATAGACTTCAGTAAAGCATTTGACAAGGTCCCTCAAGGCAGGCTAGTGCAGAAGGTTAAATCACATGGGATCAAGGGTGAACTAGTTAGATGGATTCAGAACTGGTTTGGCCATATAAGTGGAGATGCTGGCTGCCCTCGACGTAGCCGGAGAGGTTCCCGCACAGGGCCCCATTGCCAAATGCGATGGGACAGCCGGGTGTGTTTGCCTTGTGTATCTTCGGGAGGCAGTGGAGACCTCCAACTAACTATCCTGTCTGGAGGCAATACACATCTCTTTAACACTCTCTGTTCTTACTTGGCCATAGAAGACAGAGGGTAGCGGTGAAAGCGTGTTTTTCTGAATGAAGGCCTGTAACTAGTGGTGTTCCGCAGGGATCAGTTCTGGGACCTTTATTGTTTATAATATATATAAATGACTTGAAAGAAAACATAACTGGTCTGATTAGCAAATTTGCGGATGATACGAAGCTTGCTGGAGTTGCAAATAGTGATGAAGATTGTCAGGGAATACAGCAGGATATAGATAAACTGAAAAATTGGACAGAGAATGGCAGATAGAATTTAATCCAGGCAAATGCGAGGCGATAACATTTTGGTAGATCCAATTCAAGTGGGAACTATAACATAAATGGCAGAACCATCAGAAGCATAGACACACAAAGAGATCTGGAAGTACAGATCCTTAAAAGTGGCTGCACAGATGGAAACGGTGGTGAAGAAAGCATATGGCATGCTTGTCTTCATTGGCCGGGGCATCGATATAAAAGTTGGCAAATTACGTTACAGTTATATGAAATGTTGGTTAGACCATATTTGGAATACTGTGTGTAATTTTGGTTGTCATAATGTGGAGATGCTGGCGTTGGACTGTGGTAAACACAGTAAGAAGTCTCACAACACCAGGTTAAAGTCCAACAGGTTTATTTGATAGTAATCACCACTAGCTTTCAGAACACTGTTCCTTCATCTGGTGAGTGGGGAGTTCTCACCACTCCCCACTCACCTGACAAAGGAACAGTGTTCCAAAAGCTAGTGGCGTTTACTACCAGATAAACCTGTTGGACTTTAACCTGATGTTGTGAGGCTTCTTACTATAATTTTGGTTACCACATTACCAGAAGGACATGGAGGCTTTGGAGAGAATACAGAAAAGGTTTATCAGGATGTTGCCTGGTATGGAGGGTGTTAGCTATGAGGAGAGATTGAATAAACTGGGATTGTTCTCTCTGGAAAGACGGAGGCTGAGGGGTGACCTGATAGATATTTATAAAATGATGAGGGGCATAGACAAGGTGAACAGTTGGAAGCTTTTTCCCAGAGTGGAAGTGACAATTACAAGAGGGCACACATTCAAGGTAAGGGGGAAAGGCTCAGGAGAAATATGCAGAAGAAATTTTTTACACAGAGGTTGGTGGGGGCATAGAATGAACTGCCAAGTGGAATGGTTGAGACAGACACGTTAATGACATTTTAGACTTATCTGGATAGACACATGAATGAACATGCAGGAAATAGAGGGATACAGGCGGGTTGGTCTAGATAGAACGACGTGATCAGTGCAGGCTTGGTGTGCTGAAGGGCCTGTTCCTGTGCTGTACTGTTTGTTCTTTGCTTCCTCACCACCTAAGTTAAACAGGCCTGCTGGGCTTATCTTTACACCCTTTTTTGAAGAAGGGTAGCACATTTGAAAATTTCCAGTCCTCTGTTAGACTTAGGGTGGTGCCAAAGATTGGCAAGTTATGATCAGTGCGGCCTCAATTTCCACTCTCACTTCCCTCAGCATCCTTCAATGTATTTCATCTGGTCCTGATGCCATATCGACTTTAAGTACAGACAACCTATCCAATACTTCCTCCTGATTAATTTTAAGCCATTCAGATGCTTTCAGATGCCGAAGAACTGCTGTCTTTTGGTGTAGAGGCTGAAGGCCAAGAGAGATAGCAGACTGAGGAGGCAGAAGCACCATCACTTGATCTGTTCTTGCACCTACCAGCTCAGGTACTGGCACTGTGCACG
This sequence comes from Carcharhinus amblyrhynchos, assembly GCF_965287045.1. NCBI lineage: Eukaryota > Metazoa > Chordata > Chondrichthyes > Carcharhiniformes > Carcharhinidae > Carcharhinus > Carcharhinus amblyrhynchos. The sequence continues at coordinate 22,797,498 of NC_137327.1, forward strand.
CTGGAGTATATATAGTTGTGGAATGTGCAAGTGGTGAGTCATCTGGCATGAATGTGCTTCAGACAGGCAAGAGGATAGTGTGTGTACTAGTTCACTGGAGGGCAAGTTTGCTTCAGAGCACTCACCTGGGAACATCAATTGGGCTGCGTACAGCAAAAGGCTGTTGGACACGTTCACTGAAATGCTTGGTGTATTGACAGAGTTGTCAGAGAGGCTCATATCACTATCAAAGAACATGGAGAGGCCTGTCTCCAACTTGTCAGACTTTGCAAAAGAGTTTGGATCCCATCCTCTCCAGTGTGGAAGTGGTGACCAACTCCATGACAACACTTGCAGAGTTGATCATGCAACATTGTCTGCTGGCTTATGTCTTAGCTTCCATTGTAGCATGAGTGAAAGCCATCCAACCTGTGGGTTGCTGCACTGGAAGCTCTGATGGAGGTGATTAAAATTGCAACTCTACCATGTAGGTTCAGACTTCCACCATCATGGTTTCAGATACCAGTGCTTAAAGGGCCATATAGGCTCTCACTGTAGTCCAGCAGTTTGTATTCCAGCAGATTATTAGTGTTGCTGAGGTACCACTTGGGGAGTGGCTGTGAGTCCATAGAACTTGAAGCTGGGGTCCTCTTTCAGCCAAACTGAGATGGTGCAGTCCAAAGCATGGTCTTCTGAGCTGCTTGAGGTCATCCTGCAAGGTTATCTGCAGTCTCCCCCACTGAAATTCTTTCACCAGCCATGCTGAAGCCACTAGGGTGACACTATATGGGAGCATGAGGACAAGCAAAGGCGTTGGCAAGACAGGTACTAAGAGAACTCACAAAGTGATTGGTTAAGTATTAAAAGGAACATTGGATGTGTTCATGGATTGAGTTGGTCTGGAATGCTTTTTTTGTTTTTTTTCAGGATTGTGATGAAGAGAATGTTGTAATGCTCTGTTTACCAACCAGGATCTGAAGTTCTATTTAGGGGAACTGGGATGTGATGATATGCCTCTGGTCATCCCGTACAGGTGTCCCAGCTGCATCCTCCCTTTTTCCTGATCCTCCTCTGAACCCAAGGTGGCAAGTACTAAAGCAGCATTATGGCTGAGCCCTGGAGGATACAACAGATCACCACGATTGGGACACCTTTACTGGAAAGCTCCTCCTGAATGATTTATTGATATTGTTGCTTCAGATTTCCAATGATGATTCCTCACTGCAGCATGGCTCTCTTTGCATGAGAGCTGGTCATCTGTACTGGGTCTGCAGAGGAGATTCATCAGTCAGGTGTACGGTAGATCACCCTGGCCACCACCCGGCCACCCATGAGTATTGTGTGGTAGCTCAAAGATTGTTGGCATTACAGACTGACACAGAATGGGTGTATCATGATTATTGCCTGGATAGTGGAAATTCACCAGTGTTGTCTGGGCAAGGTCACACACCAACAGCACATTCGGTGAATGGTACCCCTTGTGGTTTAATATATCTCCCCATTGAGATGTGGCACCTCCGAAGTAATGTTTGCAGTCTATAATTCCCTGCAGCATGGGGAAGCCTGCTTACCTGGCAAAGTCATTTCCTGCTCCTGTTCTTATTTAGAGCAGCCTCTGAAATTCCAGAATGAATGGTGAACTGCAAGATGTTTGCTACACCACCTATTTCAGCTTGGAAAGATCCACTTGCAAAATAATTCATGGATACATTATCTTGATGGCCACTGGCACACCGTCCTTACCCTTGTAGATAAGACAGTTCTGTGATCACCTCCTTAGGTAAATGCAGCCACCGCGCGTACTTTTCATTGTTTCAGGTAGGAAACGTTCTTCCTGAATACCCTAAGGGCATCCTGCTGAGAGTCTGTCACCTCTTCCCTCTGCAAACAGAATTTTACCTCTGAACTTGTCTCTGAATATGGTGCACTCAATATGGTAAAACATCCCAAGGCACTTTAGAAGAACATTGTCAAAAGTAAATCCAATACCAAGTCTCACAAGGAATTATTAGGCCATTTGACAAAAGCTTTGTCAAAGAGAAAGGCTTGAAGGAGTGTTGAACAGAAAGGTTGCAAAGCAGAGAGATTCAGGCAGGGAATTTTATATTAGGCAACAGAAAATGTGGCTGCACATGGTAGAGTGTTTACAATTGCAAGGCCAGAGTAGTAGGCACTATCTGAAGGCTGGGGGAAATTACAGAGGTAAGGAGAGTTGAGGTTGTCAAGGGATTTGTAAATAAGGATGAATTTTAAAATGTTTTTGTTTTAACCAGGAGCCAATGAGAACAAGGCTAATGAGTTAAAGAGACTTAATGTGAGTTAGGACTTGGGCAGCAGAGATGGCCTCAAGTGCCTTGGGATGTAAGATGGGAGGCAAGCCAGGAGTGTATTTGAATAGTCAAGTGTACAGATAACAAAGGCATGAAGCAGGGGTTACATTTTTGAGAAACTGACAGTCTAAGAGACGTGGATGTATGGTTCGAAACTCATCTCGGGGTCAAGTGGGATACGAAGGTTGCAAAAATTCTGGTTCAGTCTCGGACAGGAGAGGGTTGCAGTCAGTAGTTACGGAAGTCAATTTCTAATGGACACTGAAGAAAATGGCTTTGGTCCTTCCAAAATTCGGTCTTACCAACATTTCTACTCATCCAGACGTCTGACAAGGTTTGTGATATTTTAGAGTCAGTGTTTTGTTTTCATTTCCAATTTCCACAATATTTTGCTTTAGTAATTTGCTGACCTAGAGTTTGCAGTATTTTCAGGATTATGTGGGAATATTTTAATTTTTTTGCAAATAAATGTTTTAACAATTTAGGTATTTTGGCAAATGATTGCATTCATTATAATGGGGAATGGTTTGCCTTGCCCATAGTCATCATTTATTGGAAAATTTTAACTACAAGACTGAGTTTGGGCCAATTGGGAGTTAAAGCTTTCATCCTGCTCATTTCTGGTTTAATAGAGATGGGAAGGTGGGCAAGTGACCACCCATGATAATGAGCCTGAGGGTCTCACTGTTACTAAACTTTTCAGATTTAACTATTTATTTTAACTATTCCAGTTTTGGGAAACCTGGCAGCTAACTCAGGTGAGAGTTTCTGGATCCAGGAGATGAGTACCTATGCACCTGTTTGCTCAATTCCATGTGTCTGCCTGGCTAAACTCCACATCTGTCCCCTCAACCTCCCCTAACAAGGTCATTGACTTTCATCCACCTTCAGGCTTTGGACCCCTGCCCAGGCTTCTGATCAGCCCCTGGGATTCCCATTCCTCCCCACTGACACACCGACTTCCCTTACTCCTTGATCGGTAGAACCCCTACCCTTCTGCTGATTTTCCTATCCTCCGCTCCCCTCCACCCCACCCCCATTCAACCTTCCTTCCCCAGATCAAAATCCACTTGCCCAGGCTGGACCCTTCCATGTCACAACAAGCAGAACTACCTTGTCCTGCGGCCTCCATTATTCTCCATTTGACTGGAAGCCAAGCCTATCAATCAGACTTACTGGCTTCTGGGCAGGTAACCAAGGACTGACATCACGTGTACGTCATATAGTTAAAGCTCTACGGCATTTGGACCAAACCCAACTCTCCCTCCCACCCCTGAAACAAGATCTGTGCCTTTCATGTCAGCACCCAGTATTTCCAGGTCAGGTGCAACATGGTCAGGTGTAGAGAAATAATCCATTTACCCTGCCATAACAATAGTCTTTAATCTCAGGCCAGTACCCCTTATTGCATTGGTGTTATTTTTCCATTTTTCACACCAGCCATCCCTAAATCCTTTGAGTAAAGCTGCCCATTTCTGCTGAACTGGGGTAGTTGTGTGTTCTTGGTCTGTTCCCACTATAAACTGAAATCACACCAGTCAGACACATTTCACTTAATACACTGTACGCTGTAAGTAAGCCTGAGTAGTAGGTCTTGGTGTAACTTGACCATTTTTTAGATTAATTTCATGTTATATTCATTGTGATAGGCTAACAAGGTCAAAATGTCATTTTGTGCTAAAGAAACCATCTTACGATTTTATAATCACTCACATGTATTAAGGGTTATTATGTTATTGGGATCCAGCCAGAAATAAATGATTGACCAAACAGTGAAACTTATTTCTTCAATTGCAACTGAATTAGTAATTAGTAAAGTAGTTTTGCCAAGGCTGGATTTTAAAACTTGGAAATTCAAACAGTATTAAAAAGCTTCTTTAAGATTCTGCTTTGGATGAGATTCAAACAAAATTTTTTGTTCTAAATTCAGCATAAGCCTCACCCAAAACAGACAATAGGGAATTGTGCAAAGTCAGATAAGGGAAGGACATTGCAAAAGAAACATTGTCCTTTTGAAAAGACAATATACGTGGCAGTGAAACTCCAATTAAAACAAACCAATAGTTAAATTACCAATCAGAAAGTTACATGGATTTGTTCCAACATTATAATTTAGGGAAGATTTTAATGATATCTTTGCTAGCTAGCACCATTCTAGCTGCTGTCAAGGCAGAATTTGAAAGCATTGCTGTCAATGAAGGAACTGGGGGACAACCTTAATATTTAGCAACCCGATCACATGTTGAAGCTGTAATGTTTAGCTTTGTGTTAAATATACTTTCTTTCCTTCAAGCCTGCTCCACCATTCTATATAATCATGGCTGATCTCCATCTCATTCTAACTCCACTTCCATCTTTGCGTGGTTGTGCTGCGGCCTCACCAATGCCCTATATAGCCGCAGCAAGACCTCCCTACTTTTATATTCAATCCCCCTCGCTATGAAGGCCAGCATCCCATTCGCCTTCCTGACCACCTGCTGCACCTGCAAGCTGGGTTTTTGCGACTCATGCACAAGGACCCCGAGGTCCCTCTGCACTGTCGCCTGCTGCAGTTTTTCTCCATGTAAGTAATAATCCTTCCTACCATTCTTCCTACCAAAGTGGACCACCTCGCACTTGCCAACATTAAATTCCATTTGCCAGTTCCTGGCCCATTCGCCCAGCCTATCTAGCTCCTTCTGTAGACTCTCCACACCCTCCGCACAATTTGCCGTTCCACCAATCTTGGTGTCATCAGCAAATTTCGACACCATACACTCGGTTCCCTCCTCCAGATCATCTATATAAATGGTAAATAGCTGAGGCCCCAGCACCAACCCCTGGGGCACTCCATTAGTCACCAACCGCCAATCCGAATAGCACCCATTGACTCCCACTCTCTGCCTCCTATTTGACAACCAGTCCTCTATCCACGCTAACACCCTACCCCCAACTCCGTGTCCCCTGACCTTCTGCAATAACTTCTTGTGAGGTACCTTGTCAAACGCCTTCTGAGTAGGACTAGGGGGCACAGCCTCAAGATAAAGGGGGGGGCGGTTTAGAATGGAGTTGAGGAAGAATTTCTTCACTCAAAGGGTGGTGAATCTCTGGAATTCTCTGCCCGTTGAAGCGGTGGAGGCTACCTCGCTAAATATTTTTAAGACGCGGGTTGATGGGTTTTTGATAAGAGAGGGGATTAAGGGTTATGGGGAGAGGGCGGGAATGTGGAACTGAGCCACGACAGATCAGCCATGATCTTATTGAATGGCGGGGCAGGCTTGAAGGGCCAGATGGCCTACTCCTGCTCCTATTTCTTATGTTCTTATTATGTTTGAATCAAATACATTTATTGGATATTTTTGGGTTAATTAGAAGTTAGGTAACTGCATAATTAAGAATTGAGTTAAATTAAAATACTCTCGATATTTAAAAAAAACCTACAACAGTCAACTACGACAAGAGATTTCCATGGAATGAATCTGAACTAGATATGAACCTGAGTGAAGGAACAATGGGTGGGATTTTCCAGCTGCGCTCGCCCCTAGACTGGAAAATCCCGCCCGAGGTCAACAGACTTTTACATAGTCCGTGTCCCACCCACTATGATTCCCATTGGCAGGTGAGACAGTAAAATATTGCCCGATGTGTTAATCCTGTGGAATTCAATCTCCTTTCTATTACCAAGTATTCTTAATCTTGTATTCTATTGTAGCATTATTGCATAACCATTACTGTGTGTTTATTATGGGGTGGCATGGTAGCACAGTGGTTAGCACTGCTGCTTCAGTGCCGGGGATCCGGGTTCGATTTCTGGCTTGGGTCACTGTCTGTGTGGAATTTGTACATTCTCCCCATGTCTGCATGGGTTTCCTCTGGGTGCTCTGGTTTCCTTTGACATTCCAAAAGAAGTGCTGGTTCGATGTTTCGACCTGAACAGGCGCTGGACTGTGGTGACTAGGGTAATTTCACAGTAATTTCACTGTAGTGTCAATGTAAGCCTTACTTGTGACTAATAAATAAAACGTACTTTAAGATACAACATAGATTTCCTCTGTCTTGAAGATATTTTTGACATTTATCATATTACTTTAATGTGCAAAATCAAACATTATTAAGACTGTAATTTAACAAAAAACACATTTCTAAATTCTGATGTCTTTTATTGTTGTTTAGGTTGTTCCAGCCACCTTATCATTCAATATTTACACAACTTTTCTTAAATAGGGGTCTAAACTAATTAAAAATTGAAAACAGCAGGCATGTCACAATACTTAACTGCAACAAAGAAAACAAATCTGCTTATATATTAATTTAAACACAATAAAGTGAATATAGTTTGAAACAAGTAATAAATGCATTCATTATGATTAATGTTCAGCACAAGATCATATTCCAAAAAGAGAGTGTATCTACAGTACAAGTAGGCTTTCCACTGGTGAGCATTAACTGTGGCTGTGAGCTAAAGCACAGATATTTAGAAGCCAAACGTGTTTTCACCACTATAAGCCACATACAAAAATCCATCTTCATCTTTTTCCTTCTCATACAGTTGGCCCATGGTCAAACTATAAAGAGAAACAAACAATGAGCATCATAATAAAGCACTGTACTTTTAACAGTTCTGATGGTGATAGAGCTGCAGAACTATAATGTGGTCAATTAATTAAGCAGGCTAGTCCAACCTTTTCATGCAAAGGTCCACATTTCAAATGTCTTTCATTTCAGGGCCAATGAGTGTACTTTGTACTGTTTCTCACACGCACATCCTTTGTTTCTCTCGCACGCGCACACACACACACACACCAGCCCTCAGTTTCTCTCTCCCCCACACCCATCAGCAGTCAGTATTCTCTTCTTGCCTGATTGTCACTCCCTTCCCCTGCCCCCCCATGATTGACTGGCTAATTGAATCAAACAGCATATTCCTTCAGTTATTTGAAATAGACAAAAGATTTGCTATTGAGCAAGCAACAGGGAACAATAGGCTCCCAAGCTCCTGGGTAATTCAGAAAAGGCACAACGCTTGAACATATTTCTATTGTTTGTAGACCTCGTTCAAAATATCAGTAAATGAATTTGAACATTTTTCAAAGAATTGTTTCACCAATCAAGCCATTTCTCTTCCACATTTGCTGTTGTTAGGATCACAATCAGCAAATGTGGGAGAGAACCAGGCTCTGACTGGTTCTATTGATTCTGCAATTGAGGAACACTTGCTGAACAATCCTATTCGCTACACTAACAACACTGTTAAGAGAATCAGTCGATCTCATAACATGGCTCATTCATGTTTGCTAAGTGGCATACATTGATAAGCAGGGACTAACTTTCTGCAAACAAAAGGAATATGTTCAAGTGTTTGCATTTTCTAAATTACCCAGGAGCTTGTGGGCCTATAGTTCCCTGTTGCTTTCTCCATGGCAATGCCTCATCCAGAGTGGACTTGCCAACCAATCAGCACCTTTTCTTGCTGCAGTATAAAAATTGTTGTAATCACTTGAAATTTAACATTCCTGCAATTGAGTGCAAGACAAAGAGCTTTTGCAACATGTCTCTTTTTTTCAGTAATGAATACTGGGCTCTCAAACTAGTAGATCAGTCCATCAAGCCTACTCAGTACAGAAAATATACTATGCTCTTGCAGAGATTTTCTAAACAAATCCATTTTACATTTGCAATGAAAATACAGATTGTATACACATCATACAAAAAGATACACAACTCAGAAAGGACATCACCAAATGTAGAGGATAAATGATGGATAAAAGTAGAATGCTGATTATATTAAATGGCTTGAGTGACAAATCCCAAAGAAGTTATGAGAATAATTGGGACTTCCTATGGTTGTTAAGTAGCCTTTTTATTCCATTAATTGTACTCATTACAGTGTTTAAATGCCATAATAATATTACAGATAAAATCACATTCAAGAGTCAGGTACATAACATCTAGTTCCATGAATTAAAAGGTAAATAAAAATTGAAGACATCTGCTTTACACAAAGAATAATCCCATTTTAAATATTCAACTTTTTATTTCAATGAATAGAAAAGTTATTTTAATATTTATTTCATTGCATATGGAGATTTTCATTTATAGCATTAATGCCGTTTGTCTCAAAATAAGCCAATTGCAAGTCATGAAACACTGACCTGGATTGAGGGACTGTTTTATCTACAAAAAGGAAGATGGCTTTCTCAGATGGCAGCTGGATCCGTTTCCTAATAATCCACATGAACTGCGCCACTGTGATATCAGAGGGCACCAGATACTTTCTTTTGTCTATATCCACGATTTGTGAGCCAGATACCTTCTCCACTATCACCTTTTGGGAAAACAAAACAATCATAAGTAAATTTAAAATATTTTGACATTATGAATAGATTTTCAATAAAACTTACAAATATTTAGCAGATACTTCCTATTTATGAATGTATTAAATAGGCAACAAATATGTCACTAACATGGACTACGTTGTGTGGTAGGTACACTACAAGGGACTGCACTTACCTTACTGTTTCTGATCTTGCAAAATGCCGACACTATAGTTAAGAAAGCCCACCAACGCCTCTACTTTCTCAGAAGACTAAGGAAATTTGGCATTTCAGCTACGACTTCTACCAACTTTTGCAGATGTATAGAAAGCATTCTTTCTGGTTGTATCACAGCCTGGTATGGCTCCTGCTCTGCCCAAGACTGCAAGGAACTACAAAAGGTCGTGAAGGTAGTGTAGCCCAATCCATCACACTAACCAGCCTCCCATCCACTGACTCTGTCTATACTTGCCGATGCCTTGGCAAAGCAGCCAGCATAATTAAGGACCCCATGCACCCTGGACATTCTCACTTCCACCTCCTTCCTTCTGGAAAAACATACAAAAGTCCGAGGTCACTTACCAACCAACTCAAGGACAGCTTCTTTCTGCTGCTGTCAGACTTTTGACTGAACTTATCTTGCATTAAGTTGATCTTCCTGTACACCCTAGCCATGCCTGTGACATTACAGTCTACAATCCCTCATATTTTGTCTGTATAGCACGCAAGAAACAATACTTTTCACTGTATGTTAACACAATGACAATAATAAATCAAATTGGTGATTTCAGGCACTTGGAGAAAAGCTTCATAAACATTGCTGTAACTATCTCATTTAAAGAACTATAATGCAAACTGGGACAAAACAGGGTTTTTTTTAGCCCTACCTTCCTCTCTTCACAGATGTTGCCTAAGCTGTTCAGTGTTTCCAGCTTTTTCTATTTTTATTTGGGGCAAATGTTGGGCAGGTACCTAATGATCACAAATGTACTTCAGAAACGTCTTTACTGTTAAAATGATGTACGCTTATAGAAAGTATCATAAAATATTAAAAAGATAAACTTGTTTGCTTAATAAAACAAAGTAATGTAATCATTCTGCCGAAGTGTACGTACATTCAAGTTTTGTGTCAATAACAAAGGTCCTGATGGATGGTCAGTATATGTCTGCATATAAATGCTGTTTTTTTTAATGTTTATATAATTTATTGATTTATGAAACCCAATATACAGAAGTAATCAGTACAGCAGAAGCCATGAGGCTAGAAGCAAATTTGCCCATCTGTACGCAACTGCTTGTTAACACTTGGTCTGTTCACCTAGTCTTCCCTCCAGTTTTGAGGGGTGATTTTGCCAATAGGAGACAAGTTCCATGTGAGCCCAATCTGTGTTGCAACATAACCGCATACTGAAACGGTGAATGCTAATCCCCCCCACAAGGATCGCATTTCCATACTTGTCATGGAAGTCAGGGCCAGGTTTATGGTGAACTCGCTTTGTTGCAATTTGGCGAATGCTCCGACCAGACAAAGACAACAAGCTCCTGGTGAGAGGCACCATCTCCACTGCGTGCCCCTTTACCCTTCAGCAAAACAACATGGCAGCTGGCCACGAGTGAACATGTGACTAGTACAGGGACATTGGTGTTATTACCACCTCTCTCTAACAACCTGAGCTAACCAGCCCATTGTTTATTAGTTACTGCATAATGGTCGAGAGCTTCATGTTTTTAGATGTCCAGATCACCAACAACCTGTTTTGCAGCAACCCCCACCACCCCCACTCCCTATAACTCTCACCAACTTTACAGATGTACCTTTGAAAGCATTATTTCTGGTTATAGCACAGCTTGGTATGGCACCTGCTCTGCCCAAGACTGCAAGAAATTACAAAGGGGCAATCTAAAGAAATGCCAGTTTAAATATTTTTGCTTCAATTTAGTGACTTTGGTAAAATTCAATAATTTTACATAGATTTAATTGAAGTAGGCCAATGAATCCACCATAACTGTACCATTCTGCTGTTCTATGTAACTTTAAATGTGTTCTTTTCAAATATTTATCTGCTTTCCTTTTAGAAACTATTATTGATTCTTGTCACTGTTTTGAAGTTGTTTGGAGCTTTGACCATGATCTTATCAAGTAGACAAAACCCAGGAGGACCTGTATCTTTGAATGTTAAGTTTGAAAGAGTTATTGTAAGAAGTTGAAGTAATTCCTCTTTTTTGTCAAAGCACAATACAAAAATAATTCTTAAACCATTTTACTGAAACGATACTCACCGGTACTCTGTCTGGATATTTAGCTCTGATTTTGGCAGATTCAACACACCTGTGTTCTGTAAAGTAAAGGTCATTATGAATAGTAAGAAATTTCTCATACACATTTACCTAACAATGTACATTTTTTCTCACATCTTCTTACCCCTGGCTTAATATTGCTGATTCTTTTGCACAGGTTAAGGTTCCGCGTACCACAGTTGACCTCCAGTGCCTTGCTCATGGGACAATTATTCATGTGTGACCTTCAGCATGCTCTCTTTCCATCAGTCACATCCAGTCCATGCCCTGTCCTCACCTTACACCCATGTAACCATGTGCAGGTTAGGTGAATTTGCCATGTTAAATTGCCCTTTAGTGCCTCAAGGTGTGTAGGTCAGCAGGTAAACGTGTGGGGTTACGGAGATAGATAAGATGCTCTGTTGGAGAGTTGATGGAGACTTGATGGGCCAAATGGCTTCCTTCTGCACCGTGGGGATTCTATGTTACTTAATATTGATCAATAGTGGGAAGCCAGACCAATATTCATTTCGCCTAATCGAAGAATCTAGAGGATGTCTATATCATAATGTAGGGATAAAGGCTTAGGGGAGACGTAAAGGGTTAAATCTAATACTATAATAACTACTGAGCATGTGCATTAGGAAAAATGTCATAATGATGCCATTCAAAGATGAGTAATAAGAACCTAAGAGAGGTGCAGTCACACTGTGGTGATATTCTGTATCTTGTATATTGTTAGTTATGTAAATAAAAGTAGTTTTAAGGAAAGATTTTTGCCTGCAGCAAGATCTCTTGTTAGCGAAAGACCAATGCCTTCCAAGACAGCCCAGCAGTAACTGAAAGAGTGCCGTAATCATTCCTACTTCTTTCCTAACAACTGTCAAGTCAACAGTTAAAGTTGGAATTTTCCTGTTCATGTGGCATAAATATACTGATTACAGTCATCATTGAAGGTCTTGTGATTATTTGTTTACTGGCTGTCTTAAGTGCACAGGGCAGAGAGGTGGGGGATATTTGTTCAAACTGTATGTAGACACAAGAAAATGTTTACACGATTTCTCTCTTTCATGAGGTCTTAAGTGAACATCGGTGAATAATAATATATTTTAGATAAAAACAAGTAATAGTGATAATTTTCTTGTTCTCCATAAAAACTCCAAATCAACAGAAAGGGAATTAATAGCAAGAGAAAATTTCGACACCCTGCACTCGGTTCCCTCTTATATGGCAAGCCTGCTCTGCCATTCAACACGATCATGGCCGACCTTGAGCCTCAACACCACTTCCCTGCCTGTTCTGCATTTCATAAGAACATAAGAACATAAGAAATAGGAGCAGGAGTAGGCCATCTAGCCCTTCGAGCCTGCCCCGCCATTCAATAAGATCATGGCTGATCTGTTGTGGCTCAGTTCCACTTTCCCGCCCTCTCCCCATAACCCTTAATCCCCTCTCTTATCAAGAACCCATCAACCCGCTTCTTAAAAATATTTAGCGAGGCAGCCTCCACCACTTCAACGGGCAGAGAATTCCAGAGATTCACCACCCTTTGAGTGAAGAAGTTCCTCCTCAACTCCGTTCTAAACCGCCTCCCCTTTATCTTGAGGCTGTGCCCCCTAGTCCTACTGTCTTTTTTGAGCGGGAAGAGTCTCTCCACCTCTATCCTATCCATCCCATTCATCATCTTATACGTCTCAATGAGATCTCCCCTCATTCTTCTAAACTCTAACGAGTACAAGCCTAGTTTATTCAGCCTCTCCTCATAGCTCAATCCCCTCAACTCCGGTATCAGCCTAGTAAACCTCCTCTGCACTCCCTCCAGGGCCAAAATATCCTTGCGCAGGTGCGGCGCCCAAAACTGCACACAGTACTCCAGCTGCGGCCTCACCAATGCCCTATACAGCTGCAGCAAGACCTCCCTACCTTTATATTCAATCCCCCTCGCTATGAAGGCCAGCATCCCATTAGCCTTCCTGACCACGTGCTGCACCTGCAAGCTGGGTTTTTGCGACTCATGCACAAGGACCCCGAGGTCCCTCTGCACCGTCGCCTGCTGCAGTTTTTCGCCACGTAAGTAATAGTCCTTCCTACCATTCTTCCTACCAAAGTGGACCACCTCACACTTGCCAACATTAAATTCCATTTGCCATTTCCTGGCCCATTCGCCCAGCCTATCTAGATCCTTCTGCAGACTCTCCACACCCTCCGCACAATTTGCCTTTCCCCCAATCTTGGTGTCATCAGCAAATTTCGACACCCTGCACTCGGCTCCCTCCTCCAGATCATCTATATAAATGGTAAATAGCTGAGGCCCCAGCACCGACCCCTGGGGCACCCCACTAGTCACCAACCGCCAATCCGAATAGCACCCATTGACCCCCACTCTCTGCCTCCTATTTGACAACCAATCCTCTATCCACGCTAACACCCTACCCCCAACTCCATGTCCCCTGACCTTCTGCAATAACCTCTTGTGAGGTACCTTGTCAAATGCCTTCTGAAAATCCAGAAAGACCACATCCACCGGCTCTCCTCTATCCACCGCCCTAGACACATCCTCATAGAACTCCAGTAAATTTGTCAGACACGACTTCCCTTTAATGAAACCGTGTTGCGTCCGCCCTATCAAGCAATTCCCTTCAAGATGCCTCGCAATTTCCTCCTTAATGATGGATTCTAACATTGTACCTACCACAGACGTTAAACTAACCGGCCTATAATTCCCCGCCTTTTGCCTGGCACCCTTCTTAAACAACGGCGTAACATTAGCCGTTTTCCAATCTTCCGGCACTTCCCCGGAATCCAGCGACGTCTGGAAAATAACCACCAAGGCATCCACTATAACCTCCGCCATTTCTTTCAGAACCCTCGGATGCATTCCATCCGGTCCTGGGGACTTGTCCACAATCAGCCCCTCCAGTCTGTCGAGCACCACCTCTCTAGTAACAGTAATGTCATTAAGACCCTCCATTCCTACCACCTTTCCATCGCTAACACCCGGCAAATTATTCACATCCTCCTCCGTGAAGACAGAAACAAAATTTCCCTCAATTCAATGATATACCAAATATTTCTCTATCCCAGCCTCAAATGTATTCAGTGATGAAGCATTCACAACCTTCTGAGGCAGAGAATTCCAAAATTCGCAACCCTTTGCGTGTAGTAATTTTCCCTTCATCTCAATCTTAAATGATCGGCCCCTTATCCTGAGACAGTGTTCCCTGACCAGTAGAAGCATCCAACTTATTAAGCCCCTTCAGAATCTTGTATGTTTCAATGAGATCAACTCTTACTCTTTTAAACACCAGAGAAAATAAACCTAATTTGCTCAGTGATTTACCCGGGGACTAATACTTCAATTTTTCTGTAAAACCCAAAAAACTGGAAATAACAAATAAATTCACAATTATACTATTACTTTGAATGAAAGAATAAATGCTGACATCTTGGAGTCACTGATATAGCTGCAACAATGTGTGCAAGCTGTTCTGATAACACGATGACTTTAAATTCTTGATAACCAGCTCCAAGTTGAAAGTCACTCAGCCTTAATCACATGTGTACTTATGTTTTAAGTGTCTAAGCATCAGAATATATTTAATTCTTACAAGTGTCTACATTATGATTTACTGTCAAGTATTATGAATATTTTGTGCAGGTGCTAATTTGAAAGAAAACAAAAATGCAACCTAGAGAAGATGGCCCATTTGGTTCCAAAGCAAGAGTTTAACAAATGAGTTGAGTAAGTAATGATACAAGGTTATTAAGCTGTTGCTATAATGAACACATTTTGGAATATACCTTGTGTATGTTAAACTTAGAATCATAGAATCATAGAACCCCACAATGCAGAAAGAGGCCCTTCGGCCCATCGAGTCTGCACCGAACACAATCCCACCCAGACCCTACCCCCATATCCCTACATATTATACCCACTAATCCCTCTTATCTACGCATCCCTGGACACTAAAGGACAATTTCTTAGCATGGCCAATCAACCTAACCTGCACATCTTTGGACTTTGGGAGGAAACTGGAGTACCCAGAAGAAACCCATAGAGGTTTACAGTATGGAAATAGACCCTTTGGTCCTACTTGTCCATGCTGCCCTGTTTTATAACTAAGCTAGTCCCAATTATTGACATTTGGCCCATATTCCTCTATATTTATCTTACCCAAGTAACTGTCTGAATGCTTTTTAAAAGACAAAATTGTACCTGCCTCCACTACTGTCTCTGGCAGCTCATTCCAGACACTCAACACCCTTGTACTGACTATGCAACTGGTTAAAAACAGTAGCCAGCTCTTGCAGAATCTTTATATATTTTATATTGCGAGTACTTTTGTTCACTTCGGCTGTTAATAAATTGGATTTAGTTGCTGAAACAATTGCAGTCAACACAGAATGACCCTCAAGTTAAGGATAAAAAAAGTTGTTTGATTTCATATTGAAAAGAATGAGTTTGGAATGAATGATAACCTTTCTTGTCCTAATAAATTTCATTTGTGAGGGATGCAAAAACTAATTATAATAAAATGTTTAGGGAAGAAGCCATTTGAAAAATATATGCAGAACTGGGTAGGTATGGCCAGGGGAGTTCAATAGAAAGGTTACTGGATTTCCACTTGCCTGAATGTGTGCAGTTCCAACAACACAGTAGTCTGTTTGACGAACACCCCATCTACTACTACCACCTTAACTTACACCACATGGATTACAGCCGTTCAAGACAGCTCACTATCACCTTTTCAAGGGCAATTGGCGATGGGCAACTCCTTGTTTCTTCAGAAATGTAACTAATTGTTAATGCAGGCTTATGAGAAACCACCAGTCAACTACTATTAATAAATATAGTTCACTATGAAAGATTTGAGTTCGCAGCTCATTGAAAGGCAAAGTCTGAATTCAGATGTTCTCACATTAATATTGCTGCTTTGATCTGCATGTTAATTATGAAGTTGAATAATTATAGTATGACAAAGGATAAAAAGAAATATCGCATCAAACAGTACTCCCAGTTCTCAAACACTAAATCTCTAGTTGCAAGCTTCAATGGAATATTTCTTCATTGGATGACAAGTACAGTCTCTAAGAGCAGGAGACAGCAAATGACACAAGGTAAGGGCAGCAAGGCAGCCATCTTCTGATGAGGCCCATAAGGCTTTGTGGCAGGCAGTGGAATAGAGAGCTATTTTTATGTTTTACACTTTTATGTTGTCTAGCTGAAAATTACAGTGGCATTATTAGCAGATGAGCATTTAACACATTATCATGCTATTCCTCTCCCTGCTATATCAACAACAGCACTCTCTCTAAAATTAAATACCATAATACCATGTTAAAATAAACAGCTAGAAAATATTACAGTTAGTTTTCCTTATGCTGATACTGACACAAGTAATTGCAATCAACAATTGATAGCTTGCAACTTGATGATATGACAACTTGTGCTTATATTGTGGCTCAAACATAGCACTCAATCCATAGCTTTAACGGAAGGAAAATGGACATCAAATTCTAGATGAAGAGTTAGGAAATGCGATTGAAGGCATAATCAAAATATGTTTTGGAGAATTTTGAATGTGGGGAGAAAAGAAAGTAGACAGGTTTAGGGAATGTGTGGTAAAGTCCAGACTCAAGATTTTGAAAACTCTGCCACTGAAGATGGAATGAGGAAGTGGGGATGCAAGGGAAATTAGAGTTGCACATATAGGTTCATACCAGTGGAGGAGATTGTTGCAATGGGGAAGGGTAGTAGGAGCAGAAGTGGGCCACTTGGCCCCTTGAGCTTGTTACGGAATTCAATAGGATCATCACTGATCATCTGCCTCAACTCCACTTTACTGCCCACTCCCCATATCAGTAGGGATTCAAAAGGCTATCTATCTTGTGACATTAGTGTACCTTGAAGAGTTTTGTAAAAATCACGTTCTCTTATTATTACCGGGCTGTCTGTAGGAGTCGTTTTATTGCTCCATCAGTGGTTTAAATGGGGTTTGTTTATTCTTACTCAGAGTTAAATTATGGCCCTGCATCATTAGGAGGAAGGTCATGGATTCTGGGCAGTTTTTTTTCCATCCTAGGGAATTCAAGCTTTCATTTTCTGTTTTTGCCTGTTTAGTTTAGAAGAAAGTGGATGTCAAACTGAAAGCAGTCTCTGTCTCCCCCTCCCTGGGTGTGGAAGTTCTGCTGGTTAGCTGAAAGCAAGGTTTCTTGCCTTCCTGCAGTAGAAAATCTGCTGTTGGTGGCTTGACCAGATTATCTCCCTGATATTCTGGGAAACTATTCTGACTTCAAGCTGTTTGGAGTGTGTCAAAAGAATTGGAGCATCCATCAAAAGGACTCAGTCCCAGTATCATGTGAGCATTAATCCTTGCTACTTTAAATCTGTGGAAAGATTTGTTTATGGGATTGGTTTGATTGAAACATCTTATATATATTTGTTGAGGGTTATACATTATTGTGTTGTTTTGTTTGTAATTGATAACAGTTATTGCTCATATTCTTACTATACATGTTAACTATATTCTTAAATAAACTTTGTTTGATAAAAGCTGGGTCATTTGAATCAGAAGTGATATCTAGGAAGTATTATGAAGTGAAAAAAGCTACCTTAGGCGCATATGAACTAGTACCAGAAGCCTCCAGACAACGGTTTAGAAATCTAAGAAAAGAACCTGGTCAAATGTACATAGAATTTGAAAGGATCAAACAGAGTAATTTTGATAGGTGAATGAGGGCTTTGAAAATAGACTAGATGTATTAAGCTCTTAGAGGAATGATTATTTTGGAGGACTTTAAAAATTAATTTCCTGATGCAGAGTGAACTCATTTGGAAGAGCAGAGGGTTAAAACTGTGAAGTTAACAGCAGAAATGGTAGATGATTGTGAATTAGTTCAAGTATCAAAGTTTGGTTTCTGACATCAGTTTGAGCCTATGAGGGATAGAAACTGGGGAAAAGAGAAATCTTCAGGTGTAAAGGTAAAGGAGACCTTGTGGGAGATAATAAAGACAGTGTACCTCAGATTATACAGAAAATACAGGAAGATGAAAGAGAAATTAAATACCTCAGATGTTTTCACTATAATAAATTAGGCCATGCAAAGTCGCAGTGTTGGTGGTTAAAGAAAAGCCCTGGGGAGACTGACGTGGTAAAACAGGATAAGCCAGTGGGGTTTGTTAAAGTGGTAAAGGAAAGCCCAATTGAAGCAAAAGAGGTGCAAAAGAATGTACAGCCTGGCGAGGAGTTAATTGATAAGAAAGAAATTACTTGTGTGGGCAAAGTTTACTCATGTGTACCAAGAGGAGCAGATAAAGAAGTTAAAATTTTGAGAGACACAGGAGCAAGTCAATTTTTGATGGTAAGAGATGAGGAGGTATGTAGTTTGGAAGGGGTGTTGCCAGAAAAAGGAGTAATATGTGAAATTCAGCACAAGAAGAGTAAATTGCAGCATTTTGCGATCATGGTCAGGGTAACTAGCCTGTAGTTCCCTGTTTTCGTCACCCTTGCTTCATTAGTGGTGGTGTTACATTGGCTGCTAGAAAAATTGTAAACCAATGTCAGAAGTTTGAATTCAACGTGTTGGGAGATGGGGAGTCAGTGGAAAGCGAGGACGGGAGCATACAATTTAATGTGGAGATGACAACAGCAAAATACTATCAATGTTGGAATCTGAAATAAAAATACAAAATGCTTTAAATATTCAGTAGATCAGGCAGCATCTGTGGAGAGAAAAACAAAGTTAACATTCAAGTCAATGACTTCTTATGAGAACAAAATGTGCACATGGTTCATGAAGTGGAGTAGAGTTAGGAATCAGCAAGGGAATTATTAGAAAATCAAGTCTGGAGTTGAAATGGATGGGAATTTCATTGGCAGTGGAATAGAGACAAGGATAGAGAAAGATGGTATTGCAGAAGGGGAAATATGAATTATAGTCAACAACTTACTATGATAAAAAGGCTAATAACCTAGACTTGTCTATTCCAACGTTTGGCCAATCTCCCACATTCTACACTCCTAAACTTGAGTTCATCTAAAACTCTGCTGCCCATGTCTTAATTTGCACCATGTCCTGTTCCTCTATTACCCTATGCTCATTGACTTACATTGGCACCTCTCATACAATGTCTAGATTTTAAAATTTTCATCTTTGCTTTCAAATTCTTCCATTTCCTGGATCCTCCCTACCTCTGTAATCACTTTTACCCCTAACATCCTCTAAGATAACTGTGCTCATCTAATTCCAATTTCTCGTATATCCCCTTTCTCAATTGCTCCACCATTGATGGCTGTACTACAAGCTGTCTCAGCCCCAAGCTCTCAAATACCCTTTCTACACCTCTTCACTTTTCTTTCCTCTAAGACACTCCTTAAAACCTACCTCACCTGGTGGCTGGGGGGACATGGGGGGCACAGGGAAGGCGGTGGACCTCCTTGTGGACCTCCATTTATATAGATGATCTGGAGGAGGGAACCGAGTGTATGGTGTTGAAATTTGCTGATGACACCAAGATTGGTGGAACGGCAAATTGTGCAGAGGGTGTGGAGAGTCTGCAGAAGGATCTAGATAGGCTGGGCGAATGGGCCAGGAGCTGGCAAATGGAATTTAATGTTGGCAAGTGTGAGGTGGTCCACTTTGGTAGGAATAATGGTAGGAAGGACTATTACTTACGTGGCGAAAAACTGCAGCAGGCGACGGTGCAGAGGGACCTCGGGGTCCTTGTGCATGAGTCGCAAAAACCCAGCCTGCAGGTGCAGCAGGTGGTCAGGAAGGCTAATGGGATGCTGGCCTTCATAGCGAGGGGGATTGAATATAAAAGTAGGGAGGTCTTGCTGCAGCTGTATAGGGCACTGGTGAGGCCGCAGCTGGAGTACTGTGTGCAGTTTTGGTCGCCGCACTTACGCAAGGATATTTTGGCCTTGGAGGGAGTGCAGAGGAGGTTTATTAGGCTGATGCTGGAGTTGAGGGGGTTGAGCTATGAGGAGAGGCTGAATAAACTAGGCTTGTACTCGTTAAGAGTTTAGAAGAATGAGGGGAGATCTCATTGAGACATATAAGATGATAAATGGGATGGATAGGATAGAGGTGGAGAGACTCTTCCCGCTCAGAAAGGACAGTAGGACTAGGGGGCACAGCCTCAAGATAAAGGGGGGGGCGGTTTAGAACGGAGTTGAGGAGGAACTTCTTCACTCAAAGGGTGGTGAATCTCTGGAATTCTCTGCCCGTTGAAGTGGTGGAGGCTGCCTCGCTAAATATTTTTAAGACGCAGGTTGATGGGTTTTTGATAAGCGAGGGGATTAAGGGTTATGGGGAGAGGGCGGGAAAGTGGAGCTGAGCCATGACAGATCAGCCATGATCTTATTGAATGGCGGGGCAGGCTCGAAGGGCTAGATGCCTACTCCTGCTTCTATTTCTTATGTTCTTGTGAACCTTTTCTTGAGCCTGGCCATAAACAGCTCTAGGCTGCGGACAACCAACAAGGTCATCTGATCTGACTGTCTGCCCCTCTACTGCGGTTACATTCATGGCCGGGTGTCCCTAGAGAGAGGGCATGCAGAGTCCACATGCAACATCAAGGCCTTCTGTGCCCGTTGGGCTCTGCAGGGGCTAGGGTGTATTATTCACCCTTTTAATCACATTTTGGTTTATAGATCATAGAACCCTACAGTGCAGAAAGAGGCCCTTTGTTCGGTGCAGACTCAATGGGCCACAATCCTATCCAGGCTCTACCCCCATAACCCTACATATTATACCCACTAAACACTCTAACCTCCGCTACCCTGGACACTAAGGGGCAATTTCTTCGCATGGCCAATCAACCTAACCCACACACCTTTGGACTGTGGGAGAAAATTGGAGCACCCGGACGAAAACCACATAAACACAAGGAGAACGTGCAAACTCCATACAGACAGTGACGTGAGCCGGAGCTGTGAAGCAGCAGTGCTAACCACTGTGCTACCTGTGCCACCCTCATACAATATGTGAACATTTGGCATCCCTGGGTGGGATTTGATGTTTTAATTTTCTTTTCACTTTGGTTTATTTTGTTTCGGGCAGTTCCCCCCCCCCCCCTCTCTTTTTAAGGGGCTGACCCTTTCACTTTGTCCCTCAGCTGATTTAATTTAGTTTATTTGGTTTGCCAAAAAGATGCCTTAAAACCTACCTTTTCGACCAAGTTTTTGTTCATCTGCTCTGATATCTCTTCATGTATCTCAGTGTCATATTTAGTTTTATAATAGTTCTGGGAGATTTTATGTTAAAAACTCTGTATATACATTGTTGTTCTAATTTTGGCATGGACAGGATTTGGATTTTCAGATTTGGAATCTGAAACTCTCAGGGTCCTCAAGGACCCTAACTTTGAATTGAGCTTAAACAAGGATCCAAGGTGATCCCATTTGCGACAGCAAGAAAATTATCCTGTGTAGATGCCAATACTTACCAAAACCAATTAATTAAAACCACCGAAAGCCAACTAATTTGTCATTTATGCTTTGAGGGACCCAACTGCTGTTTGCAAATATGTTCTCTATATGACAACGATTATTAATTTCAACAATGCTTCATAAGCTGTCTGCAACATTCTTAGGTGATGAAAGTCACTATAAAAATGATTCTTTGAAGTTGACGTGATACGTGATATCTGACCTGCTTCTTGGAGCTGTATGCTACTGAGAAGTGCGAGGAAACCAATGAGAATGAGGGGTGTCGATATTAAAAGGGAATGGTTAGGAAAGCTGGCCTAGGGAATTAATATCTCTAAATTCTGTACTGTGTTGTGATACCCAAATATAGAAATTACAGGACAAAACAGGTTTTCATGTGGGACTGGTCTACTGGAGCAGAGATAGGTATTCGAACGCTGGATTAATCATTGCTCGAATTGTTAAATAAAACTCAAATAGACGCAACAATTTCCACACCCTGAAGAAAAACAAACAGGAGGCCAGAGAGACAAACTGCGCAGGTCAGGACTAGGCCCTTAGACATCTCCAGCAGAATAGCTTCATTGCCGCTGCTATCCGTAACCGAGACGCCAACAGTGCTCTCACCTAATGAATGGTCTTCTTTAAACATCCATTTCATGTTGCCCGCTCTATAAAAGTATCTATTCACTAAAAAGAAACAAAACGCTGCTACAACGTAACTGTCTCAGAGCACTGCACTGTATCAAGCGCAGGGAAATGTCCTGTCCGACTCAACTATTTGTTACTGAAAGATAGGGGGGTGTGGCGGTGAGGAACAACACAACCTCAGACGACAATACCAAGAGATTTCTGACAGCCGCAACACACCCTGTCGATTGAAGTATCTTACACCGCAGTCTCTGGTTTGCATGACTGAATAACCGTTCCAAGTGCTCCATTTTTGTCTCACACGAATAATTTTTGAACTTCGAAGTATCCCTCATATTGCTATGGTTTGGTCCGAAAGATTAGTTCGGCCATCAAATTGCATCACTTGTGACTTTAAAGAAGAAATGTTTTGACACGTCCCCTGTTTCCTTTCTTTTAGGTTCCAGATTGACTGAGTGTGCAAGTACCACAGTTGGAAGGGTAAACATATTAGCAACTGCCCCATAGCTATAGAATCACTACAGTGCAGAAGGAGGCCACTCAGCCCATCGAATGTGCACCAACCTCAATCCCACCCAGGCCCTATCCCCACAATCACTTGCATTTAGCCCAGCTAGTCCCCCTGACACTAAGGAGCAATTTAGCATAGTCAATCCACCTAACGTGCACATCTTTGGACCATGGGAGGAAACCCATGCATTCATGGGGAGAACATGCAAACTCCACACAGACAGTGACCCAAGCTGGGTTCCTGGCACTGTGAGGCAGCAGTGCTAACCACTGTTCCACCTTGCCACCCATTTATTAGCCATCCCCATTCAGTTGACCTGAGAAGGTGGTCAGTTGCCACTTCCTTGAACTGCTGCAGTCCACGCTCTTTGTAGCGGCGTGATATACCTGAATGGCCCACTAGACCATTCCTCAGTGTAATTAGGAATGAATCACTTTTGTATAGTACTGGAGACTAAAGGCCAAGTGATTGACAACAAACTTGGGGGAAACAGTGGCATTGTGGTATTGTCACTGAACAAGTAACCCAGAGATCAAGAGTAATGCTCTGATGACTTGTGTTTGAATCCCACCATGGCAAATGGTGACATTTGAATTAAAAGTCTAATGATGACCATGAAACTACTGTTTATTGTCATTAAAAAAAGCATAAGATCTCATCTGGTTCACCGATGTCTTTCACTGAGGGAAATCTGGTAATTTTACCTGGTCTGGCTTACACGTGACTGCAGATCCACAGCAAATTCATCCTGAAATAGCATAGCAAACCACTCAGTTCAAGGGCAATTAGGGATGCCTACATCCCATGAACGATTAAAAACAACCTGACATTTATTTGGTGCATTTAATCTCCCAATGTATTTCACAGAGCCATAAAAGGAGATATTAGGAAAGATGGTCGAAGGTTTTAAAGTAGCTATGAAGTAGGAAAGCAAGGGAGAGAAGCAGAGAGGATTAGGCAAGGAAATCAAGGTAAGTCCCAGATAGCTAAAAGCATACTCACCATTGGTGGAAACGATTTTAAAATTTAAAATAATGATGAGCATTTTAAAATTGAGGCATTGTTTAACCAGGAACCAGTGCAGTGAGCACAGGGGATGGTGATTGAACTGTGTGAGCTAGGGCAATGACAGCAGAGTTTTGGAGGGCAGCACAAGGAGACCAGCCAAGAGTCTGTTAGAATAGTCAAGTCTGGAAGTAACAAAGGCATAGATGAGGGTTTCAGAAGCAGAATATCCAAGACAGGGAAAGAGATATTACAGAGATGGAAATAGATGGTCTTAATGACACTTTGATGTCATTGAAAGCTCATCTCTAGATAAAGTATGATGCCAAAATTGCAACTAGCCTCAGCCTCATATAGATAACAAGGAGAAGAATGGAATCTATCTATATACAATGAAGTTTGTGGCAGGGGCCAAAAAACTGACTTTGATTTTCCCAACATATATAAATGGAAGAGGATTTTGATTGTCCAGTATGGATTTTAGTTAAACATTCTGATAATTTAGGGACAGTGATGTGATTTCAAGAGGTGATGTTGAAACAGAATGAGGTGTCATCAGTGTACTTGTGGAAATTGATGTACTTTGGGTAATGTTGCCAAGGGTAAGAATTTAGTTGACAAATAGGAGGAGAACAAAGATAGGGCCTTTCAAGCTGCCAGAGATGACTGTAAGAGAGTGGTAGAGAGCTATTGACAGTTTTAGCTATGGTTAAACAGGTAAGAATAGTAGCAGGTGAGTGAAGTTCCCCCCAGTTGTTCAACAGTAGAAAGGCTTGGAGGAGGATGGTGCAGTGCAGTCATATAAAAGGCTGGCGACAGGTCAAGCAGAAAGAGGATGGATAGCTTACCTTTGTCACAGTCATATTGGATTGCTTTGATGGCACTGAATGTAAATAAACCACATTAAGGCCAATTCCCTCGGGCACCATAAATATACTAAACAAACACAATTATAATAAAATTGTAATTTATTGTAAACATCCAGGAAATAATGTATACCTCGTAGAGCCCAGCGTTTGCAGGAGGTATTAAGTGTACCAGTTGAAACACCATGTTCCTTCTTCAGGGCCACCTAGGCACAGATCATGGAAGACAGGCAGATAGCAACTCCCCAAGGAGCCTTGAGCTTGCAACTGGAATCAACAATTTAGGCACATCTTCAATGTAATGTATTACTAGCTAATTTAATAAACTATAGAGCTGACCCCAATGCTTTACAGTGTGAGGTTTATAAGATTATTACGTTTTTAAAAAATTATTATAGTTTGGAATTATAGTTTTAAATAAAGGATATATGAAAGGGGTCATATGACGTGTGCTGAAATCTGCCTGACAGTATGCCCAGATGGGTTTATTGTCAGAGATCTGAGGAAGACTCAGATTGTTTTATTGTGAGGAAGGTGCAAGGTATTTATACTTGGGGACAATGTCAGTGGGTACTGAGTATACCATGAATAGAACCTAAGGGCAGGATTCTTCAATCTCTTGCTGTCAGCAAGTACCAAGAAATTGGCTGTCAGCCAAAAGTCCATTCACTGCAGTAGCATAGGAAATCCTAACTGTGGATGAGGTCGGCGATTTCTGGCATAATCTCCCAAAGAAATGTGTTATAGTTATTAAGTTGTAATGAGTTGTTCTGTTAACAATCATTACTTCTAAGATGAAAGAAAGTTAGGGTCAAAAATAACTGATGAGCATTTCTGTTTTGATATAAAGCTAATGTGTTCCTGTTGTCATGAGGAAGAGGGTAGAGGATACCATTTTTAGGTCAGGTTACAGGCTTCCCTATAAACCCAGGTATATCACAGATAGACCACATTGTAGTTTTGTCCCATATGCCCTGCAGCCAACTGAGATGTAGAGAGCAAGAAATAAAGTGAGCTAGACCTGCACCTTAAGCAGAAAAAGTACTGACTCTATCAGTCACTGCACAGAAATGAATCAGAGCATGTACACATGTTGGAGACTTAGTTCTTGAGGAGCTAAAGGAAGCTGAAAGATTCACCTAGCTTGGAAGTAAAGGAAGGGATTTACAACATAACTCTCAGAGTGGGATTAGGCATTGTCCCACTGGGAAAATAAAAAGGAAGCAGCCCCTTGGAAGCCAGGAGCAACTGTAAATTGTGGGCGCGATCTTACCGGCTTTCCACGCTGGTTGATCAGCATGGTGAGCTGCTAAGATCATGCATGAGGATAAGAAACTGATTCACACTGGGCATGAATCGGTTTGCTATACTTGTTTTGCCAGCAAGATTGGCTTCTGGGTGCAAAGCTGATCAGTGAGAGTTAAAAGGACTCACCTTATATAGAAACAAAGATAATAGAAGCTGGAGTAGGCCATTCAGCCTTTTGAGCCTGCTCCACTATTCATTTAGATCATGGTCGATCATCAAATTCAATATCCTGATTCCACCTTTCCACATATCCTTGATCCCTTTAACCTTAAAAGCTATATCTAATTTCTCCTTGAAATCAAATAACGTTTTGGCCTCAACTATGTTCTGTAGTAGTGAATTCCACACATTCACCACACCCTGAGTGAAGAAATTTCTCCTCATCTCAGTCCTAAAAGGTTTACACATTTTGACTCCATTGTTCTGGACTCCCCAATCATCAGCACATTCTTTCTGACTCTACCCTGTCTAATCCTGTTAGAATTTTACTAATTTTTATGTGATCTTCTCTCAATCTTCTAAACTCCACTGAACATAATCCTAACCAATTCCCGCAGGGCATTTTCCAGCTTCTTGGAATGATCCCTCTCACTGGCATGATGTCACGCTGGTGAGAATCACTGCTGATTTCCATTAGCAGAGACCAGGTGCCATGGCCACACTAGACAGTTCAGAGACCATTGAAGCCTTTGGGTGGTCAGGGGCATGGGGTGGGCAGTGCCCATCAGGCACATTGGCAGTGCCCAATTGGGCACCATAAGCATGCCATGGCAGTGTCAAAGGGGTGGGGCCTGGAGTGTGTGTCCTGAATGGAGGTGGGGCTATGACCTGGCTGGGGTATGCACAATGAGGATGGGGCTTATGCAGGAGTGTGCTCTGCAAGGAGGGGTCTATGTGAGGTGGGGACCTCTGCGGGGGGCGGGGGGTGGTTGGGCGGGGCATAGAGGGTCCGTTAGGAGACTCATTTGGAGGAGGGGGTTTTTCATGCCCTGATGCGGATGACCCATGTTGATGTGGGGGGGAGAATATGCCACCAATGGTGGGGGAGAGGGGTCCAATAAGGAAGAGGTGGCAGGAGGTCTCCCGGTTCAGTAGGACATTGGGGCACCCTGAGCAATGGCACCCAAGTGTCCTGCAACCAGCTTCCCCGGCGCACTTAGATCCACCACAACACCCCGCCCCCCCACCCCCCCCCACCAACTGCCCGCCCCCCCAACCCAGCCCTTGCTACCAGTGCAAATCTCCCAGTTGTCAGAAAAACTGACAGTGTGGGAAGATTGCAGTGCCAAACTTACTCAAAAATTAATGTGGAACTCTCCCATTTTCAAACTTTTATGACACTTATAGGGTGCGATCTTACTGGCTCGTTGCACCAGTTGATCGGTGCAGGGAGCTGGTAAAATTGCATGTGGAACGAAAAATTGGGTTTGTGCCTTGTTTCTCACTGCATGCAATGTAACCGGCACTGTACTTCCAGCGGAATCAGCAAATAATATGCAAAGCCAATGCTTAGCATGTCACTAATGCATTCGGCACAGCATTGTCCAGCCTCACTTACCTCCTTGCTGGTCGGACCACATGCCAGAGAGAATCCCAGTGGTTTCCACCAGTGGAGACCAGATCTGGTGGACTCACCAGGAGACCGAAGGCTATTGAAGCCCCCAGGTGATTGGATGAATGGCCAGGCAGTGCCTATGAGGCAGTGCCAGCCTGGCAGTGCCCACCAGACACCCTGGCAATGCCCACCAGGCACTATAACAGTGCCAAAGGGGTGGGGCCTGAGTGAGGAGCAGAACCTGGGGGTGGGGCCCTTTGAGAAGTTTTTTGTAAAATTGCACTCTTAGAAATTTTTTGGGAAGCATCTCCACGGGGAGAGGGATAAATGACAAATAACAATTTATTTTTATAGTTTAAAGTATAAGTTGCCTACCGGGAAAAATGTGTTTAGTCATTTGATGCAATAAAAGTTTTAAAGTTGTGAAATCTTGTCTCATTATTTCAGCTAAAAACTAGAAGTTTGGAGTTCTCTTTAAAAGCGATAGGTTTCCATAGAGATCATAACAAACTTCAAAGACCATATAAGTGGTTATTTATCTAAATCTAAGGAGATGGGTTTCTCTTCAGCTCAAAGGATCTATTGCAGTCACGTTATTACCTGCAAACATAGAAGAGGTTTTTTTCATTCTATTTCCCATATTCCTATGCTGAGTTTAGCCTGCCCTTCTGGACTGTGATTTCATACACACATGAGATTTGTTTTCTTGGCTCAGTATTCACTTGTGAAATCAGCTGACATGACAAGTCATGGTCTGCTTGGAACAGGAAATTGTTATGACTACATCGATACAAAAAAAAGATTTGCATTCAATATGAAAATTGTTTAAAAATAAGAATAAACAGGATAGGATGCGATAATGACTTGACATATTTTATTTACACTTCTGAAATTAGAACATTGCGCAAAAGTCTCTAAAAGTGTCCTAAATGCGCCTGATAAATCTCAATACCAAGGAGTCATGTAAACTGCTGAGCTCCTGCGGTATGAGAGGATACCCCAGAGATATGCTGGGGAACTCCTTTCAGAAGCTCCCAGGTAAGGTTTGCACGGCAATTGTCTGGAAGCGCAAACTTCCCAGGCCCCAGCCCCACTTACACCCACCCTGTTGGTACTGTCTCTGGCATATTTGTGGAACATAGAACATTATACCGCAGTACAGGCCCTTCGATCCTCGATGTTGCGCCGACCTGTGAAACCAATCCAAAGCCCATCGAACCTACACTATTCCAATATCATCCATGTTTATCCAATGACCATTTAAATGGCCTTCATGTTGGCGAGTCCGCTAGTGTTGCAGGCAGGACATTCCACGCCATTCTTTGAGTAAAGAACCTACCTCTGACATCTGTCCTATATCTATCACCCCTCAATTTAAAGCTATAATAAGGAAGAGGTGGCAGGAGGTCTCCCGGTAGCACCCCTCGTGCTAGCCATCTCCGTCCGAGGAGAAAGGCTGTCACTGGCCACCCTATCTAATCCTCTGATCATCTTATATGCCTCTATTAAGTCACCTCTTAACCTTCTCTCTAGTCGCTCAGCCTTTCCTCATAAAACCTTCCCACCATACCAGGCAACATCCTGGTAAATCTCCTCTTCACCCTTTTCAATGCTTCCACATCAGCCTAAATTTAATTGCTGCCAAATAAACCTGTTGGATTTTAACCTGGTGTTGTGAGACCTCTTACTGTGCTTACCCCAATCCAACGCCAGCATACTTATGGTGCCCAACTGGGCACTGCCCTGGTGCCAGATGGCACTGTCCGATGGGTACTGTCCAGCCATGCCCCTGACCACTTGGTGGTTTTAGTGATGTCCAATCCCCTGGCATGGCCATATTGCCTGGTCCCTGCTGCTGCAGAGCAGTGATGATTCTCATCGCGTGACATTGCAATGGTGAGGTAGGAAGCATCCAGGAGGGCAGTATCAGCTGCGTCAAACTTGGTAAGTACATTTAAATGTAATCAATAAGATCATCCCCAGCATATTCTTAGGTCCAATAAATTGTGGATCGATCAAATTTCTAAAGATATTGACCTGAATTCTCCAGCTGTTCACATCCTGTCATTGCTGCAAACAAGGATGGAGAATTTGGCACTCAGCCAAATCTCCGTTCACTGCAGTGGGACCAGAAAATCCCACCAGTGTGAATGGCCGGAGAATCCTGTTCATTGTTTACCAGGAATCCAGCCAACAGCATGGTTGTTAGCTCTCATCTTAGTTCAGTGTATGGGGGTGTTTTAAGTTAGACTAAACATGTTTCATTTTGTTTTCTGCATCTCAAAATATTCTGACAATGTATCCTGTTTAGTAAAATCAGAGTGGACATTATACAAAATACATAATCCAGCTTGGCAAAAAAAAAAAATCCTGTGATTTTCCTTGTGTATGTGTAATTCAGTTTCTATTGTATGCTTTAACAGAACACTAATTCCTCAAATTTCATGTTTATTTATATTTTGTGTACCTGCTGGAAGTATGATTAGTACCACAAGACATGCATGGTGCAGAAATTTTGTACAAAAACAAAGGGGATTGCAGTGACTACAATCATTTTTCCCCACAGGATGTGTGTGTCACTGCCAAGGCCAGTGTTTATTTCCCATTCCTAAATGTCCTTGAGAAGATGGTGATGAGTCACCTTCTTGAACTGCTACAATTCGAGTGGTGTGGGAACAGCCACAATGCTATGAGGAAAGGAGTTCCAGGATTCTGGCTCAGCGACAATGAAGGAAATGGCAATATAGTTCCAACTTATTATAGTGTGTGGCTTGTTGGTGGTGGTGGTGATCCCATGCATCTGCTGCCTTGGTCCTTCTTGGTGGTAGAGGTGTGGGTTTGAAAGGTATTGTCAAAGAAACTTCGGTGAATTGTTGCAGTACATTTTGTAGGTGGTACAAATTGTTGTTACTTTTTGCATTTGTGCTGGAGGGAGTAAATGGTGGAAGAAAGTGGTGGATGGGACTGAATGTTGAAGGTGGATAAGGTGCCAGTCAAGTGAACTGCTTTGTCCTGGATGGTGTCCAACTTCTTGAGTGTTGTTGGACTGCACTCATCCTGGAAAATAGAGAATATTCCTCACGCTCCTGACTTGTGACTTAAAGGTGATGGACAGGCTATAGGAAGTTAGGAGATGAGTAATTCATTGCACAATTCCCAGCTCTGACCTGGTCTTGTAGCTACAGTATATGTATTGCTGTTTCAGTTCAATTTCTGGTCATTGGTAACCTCCAAATTGTTGATGGCAAAGGATTCAGCGATGGTAATGCCATTGAATGTCATGGAGATATGGAGTCTGTCTTGTTGGAGAATGTCATGGTCTGGCATTTGTGCAGTATGATTGCTGCTTAATTTGATTTGATTTGATTTATTACTGTCACATATGTTAGCATATAGTGAAAAATTTTGTTTCTTGCACACTATACAGATAAAGCATACTGTACATAGAGAAGGAAAGTAGAGGGTGCAGAAAGTAGTGTTACAATCATAGCTAGGGTATAAAGAAAGTTCAACTTAATATGAGGTTGGTTCATTTAAAAGTTTGATAGCAGCATGGAAGAAGCTGCCCTTGAGTTAGTTGGTGCTCGATTTCAGACTTTTGTATCTTTTTCCCAACAGAAGAAGGTGGAACAGAGTATACCTGGGGTGCATGGGTCCTTGATTCTGCTGGCTGCTTTTCCAAGGCAGCGGGAAATGTAGACAGTCAATGGATGGGAGGCTAGTTTGAGTGATGGCCTAGGCTTTGGTCATGACCCTTTGTAAGTTTCTTGCGGTCTTAGACAGAACAGGAGCCATACCAAGCTTTGATACAACCAGAAAGGATGCTTTCTATGATACAACTGTAACTTATCAGCCTGAATATTATCTGGGTGTTGTTGCAATTGGACATGGATCCCTCCAATATCAGAGAAGTTGTGAATGGTGCAGTCATCACCAAACATCCTAACTTCTGACTTCTGATGGAGGGAAGGTAATTGATGAAGCAGGTGAAGATGATTTGACCTATGAACTCTGGCAGTGACGTCCTGGGACTGAGATGATTTACTGTCAATAACCCAGCCATATTTGTGCTAGTTATGACTCTATAATGTACTACAAATTTCTTTCTGTGGCTTTCTGCATCTATGTATTTACCTTACTCATAAGTTTTAGCCTGAATTAATGAGTTGACAGTGATATTCATTAGGAAGACAGGACAGAAAATCATGATCGTGTCCATTAGTCTTTGGTGCAGCATACTTAATGATGGTAAACAGTAATTGTCAGATCTATGGCATGCTACCCCATTCATGTCATGTACAAAAAGCACAGGTTCCTCCTCATAGAAGGAAACTGCTTTTACTATGAAATTTAAAAGCAAAACTCTAAATGTTTATATGCAAATGTAAAGTGTTGTCAATCACATTTTCATGAAACAATTGTCTGTAATTTATTTGTTCTCGGGATGGAGTGGACACTGGCAAGACCCCATTTGTTTTCCACACTAGTTGCTGTAAAAAACTGGTTTGGAGTCTTCTTGAACAAATTCATTACCATTTTATTTTCTCATTGTAAGCAATTGTGTGGCATGATGGCTTTGCTGAAAACTTGACACCCACAAAGTGATAAATTGTCTAATAATAATTTTTCCTGTCTGTATTTCCCAATATTTCCCTTGTCTAAGCTCCCTTTATCATAAAATCAACACCTTGATCTATTTCTCTATTCCTCTAACATCTTCTTTGAACACCTGATTTGATTTACCTCACTCTCTTCCTCAACTCCCTTTTCTCTACCAGGACCTCACCCTTGATTTCTTGGCAGGATATCCTTCCTCAGCTTCTCCACTGACCTGCTTCTCATCCTGGGTGATTTTAGTTTCCATCTCAACTTGCTCTCTCATCTCTAATTTCACTGGCCTCCCTTAAGTGATGGAGCATGCTAACAATAGTGCCTTTTCAATATGTCCTTCTTTCCTGCTGCAGAACACTTAGTCCCATAGCAAAACCACAGACAAATTGAACTTTCTTAAGCTCTATCTATCTCAATGATGACATAGCCTTCCGGACCTCACTGAGTTTAACTACCAAAACAAAACAATTCTCTCGGCTGTATTTCTTTGCAAGCAGTGATGACACCTCATCTCCAATTCTTCAGCTAAGTAAGCTCACCTGCTGTTTAATGATCTTACCTTTCTTGCTGTTAACCCTTTAGGTCAACATAGTCCCAACCTTGTAGGTGTTGTAGTCTTCAAGCTGCTTTTGTTGTATTTATCCAATCTTCTACAGTTAAACTGTAATCTTCCTGGAACTAAAGTGACCTCTAACACATTCATATGAACCATGAACTTTATATTTATAAATTATAACAAGGAATTTTAATTATCAGAATATAGAGAGAGATGGTAGTATTGTAAAGAAGAGGACAAGAGTTATGAGAATGTGTTCAGGAGACCTTTTTACAGTTGGGTGACTGTGTCGAGTTTGCACGTTCTCCCTGTTTCTGCATGGGTTTCCCCACAGTGCTCCAGTGTACACCCATACTCCAAAGATATGCAGGTTAGGTTGATTGGCTATGCTAAATTGCCTATTAGTGTCAGGGGGATTAGCAGGGTAACTATGTGGGGCTATGGCGATAGGACCTGGGTGGGGTTGTTGTTGGTGCAGGCTTGATGGGACGAATGGCCTCTTTCTGCACTGGAGTAATTCTATGCTACACTTCTCGCTGCCTCGGCAAAGCAGCCAGCATAATTAAGGATCCCATGCACCCCGGACATTCTCTCTTCCACCTTCTTCTGTCGGGAAAAAGGTACAACAGTCTGAAGTCAAATTCCAACTGATTCAAGAACAGCTTCTTCCCTGCTGCTGTCAGACTTTTGAATGGACATCTTGCATTAAGTTGATCTTTCTCTATACCCTAGCTATTACTGTAACGCTACATTCTGCACTCTCTCGTTTCCTTCTCTATGAATGGTATGCTTTGTCTGTATAGTGTGCAAGAAACAATACTTTTCACTGTATGTTAATACATGTGACAATAATAAATCAAATCAAAATCTATGATTCTCTTCTATAATATTCGAAAAGTAAAAATATGAAGGGCTACAGGGAGAGGGCGGAGGAATGGCTCCAGGTAAATTGCTCTTTCAGAGAGCCAGCACAGATAAGACGAGCTGAATGGCCCTCCCGGTTGGGGTGGAACCACTCTGAAGTTGAAAGAAGATGCTCAACTCTGCAGGCTGGGGAGAAGGGCTAGTCCCGCCTCCCTTTCATTCTGATTGGATGGGACGAAGAGACGCGAGGGCAATTACGTCCTGTGGTTGGCCGATATTCCTGTCAGTCACAGCAGCTCCTCCCTTCCCAGCGTGCCTGCAGCCTAGCGTCGGTTGCTTGGGGGGAGCTATGGTAACCTGGCGCTCACCTTAAAGAAAGGCTTCGTTAAAGATGGCCATCTACGAAATTTATTCGCACCCGTCGCTAGTCCGCTACAAAACAAGCGTTTTCACCAAAGCCACGCTGTTCTTGCTGATAGTTTTGGCCCTCACTTACATCCCGCCGCTTTTGGTTGCTTACAGGAGTCATGGTGAGAGATTTATTTTAATCCAGGGATGGACCATTAGGCCTAGTTAGCTGGTAACTTTGGAGCACTTAAAATGACTCTATAAGTGAAAATAATTTCTCAGGAATGCTGGAATTCAGAATCAGGTCGATTTAATGTGTATTATTGCTGCTGCAATGGATGGGGAGAGGAAGGGGAAGGTTCATTAGGATTTATCGACATTGATAGATTGTGGATGGGCAGAATGGTCTTATCATCACTGAAGTTGAGGATGGAAAGCATGATTACAAACGCGGTTCTGGGTTAAAATCAACCAACACTGGTGTTATCTGTATTCTGGTCCACTTAGTAATTTCTTCATTTATTTATTTTCAGAAGTGTTCATGAAGCTATTGCAAGTTGTGATCATGTTATGTTTGTGAAGAAAATGCTTACTGCAATTGTATAGGACCACAGTGAGACCACATCTGGAGGACTCTATATTTTCGCATCCCTACTTAAGAAATGTTATAATTACCTGGACAGCAGAGGTTCAATCGACTGATTCCTGGGTTGAGGGGATTATGGCATGAGGAATGATTGATAGACTGGGCCAGTATTCTTTGGAATTTTAAAGAAGGAGAAGGGACCTCATTGAAATTCTTAAGAGATGTGGAAGGGTAGAAACTGGAAGGATGATTCCCTTGGCTGGTAAGTCTAGAACTATGGGGTCATAAACTCAGAGTAATGGGTTGACTATGTGGTTTTGTGTTGAGGAGAAATTATATTTCGCACAAAGGGTTTTGGACCTTTCGAATTCTCTACTCCAGAGAGCTGTGAATGCTCACAGTTGTTGACTATATTAGAAAAAAAAGGCTTTCATTTATATAGTGCTTTTTTTGGAAGTCTCAAAATGCTTTACAACTAATGAAGTACTTTTCTAATGTAGTCACTATTGTAGGAAATAAGATAGAGATGCTTAGATATTTGGATATTAAGGCATATGTGCAGCATGGTGGCACAATGGGCCCCTGGAGTGCCAGTGCCAGGAACCAGGGCTCGATGCCAGCTTTGGGTAATTGTGTGGTGTTGTTCTTTTCGTGTCTGTGTAGGTTTCCTCTGGTTGCTGTGGTTTTCTCCCAGAGTCCAAAGATGTGCAGTTTAGATGGATTGACCATGATAAATGTGCAGGGTTATGGGGATAGGGCAGGCGAAGGGGCCTGTAAGATGCTCTTTTGGGGAGTTGGTGCTGACTTGATGGGCTGAATGCCCCCTTTTTGCACCGTAGGTATTCTATATAGGGTGGTGTAGGAAGATAAAATTGAAAGGGAATATCAACCATGATCTCTTGCATGGCAGAGCAGGCTCAAAGAACAATGAGTAACTCCTGCTCCTAATTCTGATGTTGTGTTCTGCTGCTTCATATTTTCCAGGTC
Source organism: Carcharhinus amblyrhynchos (assembly GCF_965287045.1). Classification (NCBI taxonomy): domain Eukaryota; kingdom Metazoa; phylum Chordata; class Chondrichthyes; order Carcharhiniformes; family Carcharhinidae; genus Carcharhinus; species Carcharhinus amblyrhynchos. The sequence continues at coordinate 22,832,658 of NC_137327.1, forward strand.
TGGGCGCAGAGTTGAGAGCAATTGTTTGAATTTGAATGCATTTCACAGCTGCATGTTGTGAGAGAGAATTTTACAGCTAGTGATAAAAACCGTCAGCACGCAATCAGTGAGTCAACCCAAATATGGGAGGAATGTTCCTCTGAAATTGGAAGGTCGTAATAGTTTTTAAAATTGACATTCAAAATGGCTAGATCTGGGGGTATAACTAGGCTGTATGTCAAGAATTTGAGATAGATATAGATAGGGACATTGTTTCACCTTTTCTCTCATGTCATGTCAGCAGCCTTTGATATGGTTGACCACAGCATCTTCCTCCAAGGACGCTCCACCGTCATACAGTTAGGTGGTTACATTGCATGGTTACATTTTTAACTATCTAATTGTAGCTAGAAAATTACTTGAAATGATTTCTCATCCTGCTGCCATACCTTCCTATTTTTCATCTACATACTGCCATTTGGTGACAGTATTTGTAAATTTGGTACCTGTTTCTGCAATTATGCTGACGAAGTGCGGTTGTACCTCAGGACCATCCTTTGATTCTTTCTAAATTGCCAGACTGCTTGTCTGACATTTAGTACTTGATGGGAAGAAATTTTGGAAAGACTGAAGCCATTGTTTTCAGTTCTCACTGGAAACTCTGTTCCCTAGCTACCAATTCCATACGCCTCTCTAGCAACTATCTGAGACTGAACCAAACTGTTCACATCCTTGGTCTCATATCTGATACCAAGATGTGCTTCTGATACATAACTGCACTATTACTAAGTTTGCCTATTTCTAGCTCCGAACATTGCTCGTCTCCACATCTGGCTCATCTTACCTGCTCTCCTTGCTCTTGTTACGTGTAGCTGTAACTATTGCAACACACAAATGACTAGCCTCAGAAAAGTCTGCTGTCTTTATCCCAACTGCACCATCACCCCTGTGCTCGCAGAATTACTTCGGCTTTTCCTAAGCAACGCTTCAATCTTAAATTCTCAACCCTGTGCTCAAGTCCCTCTATGGCCTTGCCCTTCCTATTGAACCTCCTCCAGCATCACGATCCTCCAAGGTATTTGCATTTCCTCAAATTCTGGCCTTTTCAGCATCCTTGATTTTAATTGGTCCACCATGTCTTTAGCTTAGCATTAACATCAAGGCGCTTGTCAAGTAAAAAGGAAATCTGATCATTTATGACTTGCTACTCAGTCTCTCCTCATAAGCCAACGTTCTCAACTCCGGAATCAACCTAGTGAATCTCCTCTGCACCCCCTCTCCAGTGCCAGTATATCTTTCTCCAGTAAGGAGACCAAAACTGTACACAGTACTCCAGCTGTGGCTTCACCAGCATCTTATACAGCTGCAACATAACCTCGCTGTTTTAAAACTCTAGCAATGAAGGACAAAATTCTATTTGCCTTCTTAATTACCTACTGCACCTGCAAACTAACATATTGCGATTCATGTACAAGGCCACCCAGGTCTCTCTGCCCACAGCAGCATGCTGCAATTTTTTACCATTTAAATAAAAGTCCATTTTGTTGTTATTCCTACTAAGATGGATTACTTCACATTTACTAACATTGTACTCCATCTGCAAGATCCTAGCCCACTCACTTAAACTATCTATATTCTGCTGCAGACTTTGTGTCCTCTGCTCACTTTGCTCCACCACTCATCTTAGTGTCATCTACAAACTTTGACACACTACACTTGGTCCCCAACTCCAAATCACCTATTTAAATTGTAAACAATTGTAATCTCAGCACTGATCCCTAAGGCACACCACTAATCACTGATCACCAACCAGAAAAATACTCATTTATCCCCACTCTTTGCTTTCTGTTAGTTAAACAATCCTTCATCCATGCTAATATCTTACCTGTAATGCCGTGCACCTTTATCTTATGCAGCAGCCTTTTGTGTGGCACTTTGCTGAATGTCTTCTGGAAATCCAGATACACCACATCCATTGGTTCTCCGTTATCCACTACGTTCCTAATGTCCTCAAAGAATTACAGTAAATTAGTCAAACATGACCTAGGACACACAGCTCTGACACAGACACTCTGAGCCACTTACCTTTGTCCGCAAGCTATCCATCACCACTGAAAAATGGACGAAGTATGAATGACGTTAATTTTTATGGACACTTCGCCAATTTCGGCAAAATAAATAAAGACTTGGGCTCGAAACGACCCTATACTGACAAAACTAAGTCACGTGATATTAAATGGAGGCATGCAGGAATATCTGACACAAGACTTGAAGCCATATTCAACAAAATACTCAGAATTAAACTTAGAAGATGGCATTATCCTGTGGGGAGCCTGGGTAGTTATCCCGCATCCCACTGAAAGGCCTATCCTTCAAGAACTGTATAATGGCCATCCAGATGTATCAAAAATGAAGATGTTAGCTTGGAACTGACAGGGATGTAGAGAAAATGGTAAAAACATGAAGAATGTGCCAGGAAAACCAGAAAGCACCACGAGTAGCCTTCCTACATCCTTGGGAATGGCCAGAAAAGCCATGGCTTAGGATACATGTAGATGTTGCAGGACCACTCATGGGCTCCATGTTTTTGGTGTTAATTGATACCCATTCTAAGTGGATGGAAGTGCACTGGATGACGATCACCACATCGCAAAACACAATCGAAAAACTATGATAATCTTTTAGTATCACTGGAGTCCCAGAAGTTTTAATGACAGACAATGGAACCCCATTTACCTGCAGGGAACTTGAGACGTTTACGGAAACAAATGGAATATGACATATCCGCACAGCCCCTTACCACCCACCATCGAACGGACTAATGGAATAAACTATCCAAATTTTTAAAAGAGGTATGGAAAAAACAGACCGGGGATCATTTTTTCTTCAGTTATAGAACAATGTTACATGTAACGACAGGTGTAGCCCCAGCCAACTTACTAATTGGCAGGTGCCTATGGACTAGGCTAAGCTTTGCATACTCGAACCTTAGTAGAAGAGTGGAAAAGAAGCAAGAAGCCCAAAAAAGGGACCGTGATAAAATAAAAGCAGATAGAACATTTTCAGAGAAAAACATGGTCTTAGTGTGAAATTTCGAAGGCAGCACACAATGGGCACCAAGAATAATTCTCTTCAAAGCAGGGCCAGTGTCCTACAAGGTAAAAGTTGGAGACACAGTACGAAGAAAACACGTGGACCACTTAAAAAATCGGGAGCTGTCAACAGAAGCAGCCAACTCAACGAGTATGTCATCAGACACCCCAAGTACATGGAGGGAGGACAAAACAGATCTACCAATGGGAGGCCCCAAAAAGCTTTATGAGATCTCCGACTCTGAAATGGAGACTGAAACAACAAAAGCTCAGCCAGAAGCTGTCGGTGAAGAAGAACCAATTCCAATAATATTTTGTCAGTCATCAAGAAAAAGGCACTTGCCAATACCCCAGACACTACACCACAGGTGGAAGGCGATATAGGGAAAAGGCCACGGGCCAAAAGGTGAAGATGCCCCAGGATTGAGGGAGAGCCCTTGGACTCGGAGGGGAAGGGGTGTGATAATCCCATGATCTGCATGGAGCATCACTGATTGACCTCCCAGTTGGGTTCATTGAATACGAGCTCCCTGGTAACTGGTAATTAGTCAACCAGGTGGAGCACGTATACCGAGCCCATATAAAGCAAGACCCTAAGAGGGCCCATTAACCTTTTAGTCCCAGTTGGGACCTATTGTGTTCACCACAAGCTTGTGGCTATTGTTTATTTTTATTCATAGAGTCATCGAACAATACAGCACGGAAACAGGCCCTTCGGCCCAACCAATCCATCCCATCCATAGCCTTCCCAACTAGTCCCAATTGCCTGCGTTTGGCATATATCTCTCTAACTCTTTCCCATCCATGTACTTATCCAAATGCTTTTTAAATGTTGCTATTGAATGTGCTTCAGTCACTTTCTCTGGCAGCTCATTCCATGGATGCGACACCCTCTTTGTCACAAAGTTTCCCCTTCAGTCCCATTTAAACCTTTCCCATCTTAACTTAAACCTATGTCCTCTAGTTTTCAATTCCCCTGCCCTGAGAAAAAGGCTGTGTTCACCCTAGTTATATCCCTCATGATTTTATACACCTCAATAAAATCACCCCCTCATTCTCCTGTGTTCTAAGGAATAAAGCCCTGGCCTGGCCAACTGTTCCCTGTAACTCAGGCCCACTAGTCTGGCAACATCCTGATAGATTTTCTTTGCACTCTTTCCAGTTTATCAATGTCTTTCCTACAGCACTGACTAACACTGTACACAATACTCCAAGTGCGGCCTCACCAATGAGTTATACAACAGTGATATAATGTCCTAGCTCCTATACTCAATGCCTGACTAATGAAGGCCAATGTGCTAAACGCCTTCTTCACCACCCTGTCTATTTGTGACGCTTTCAATGAATTATGTACTTGTACACCTCGGTCCCTCTGTTCCTTAACACTCCCCAGGGTCCTACCATTCACTGTACAAGTCCTAGCCTGGTTAACCTTTCCAAAATGAAACACCTCATACTTATCTATGTTGACATCTATTTGCTAATCCTTGGCCTACTTCCCTAACTGATCATGATCCCCATGATCAGGCGGCATGGTGGCATAATTGTTAGCATTGCTGTCTCAGTGCCAGAAATCCGGGTATACTTCAGTGCCCTGTGTGAAGTTTGCATGTTCCCTCCATGACTGCATGGATTTCCTGTGGGTGCTCTGTTCCAAAGATGTGCTGATTAGGTAGATTGGCCATGCTAACTTGTACCTTAGTATCCAAAGATCTGTAGGTTAGGTGCATTAGCCATGGTAAATATGTGGAGGTAGGGTGGGGATAAGGTACTCTGTCAGACAGAGTCAGTGCAGACTCAATGGGCCGAATGGTGGCCCTTTGCATTGGAGGGATTATATGATGATCCACAGTCAGGCGCCTTTCACAAATTCACACACACTTTCACACGAACTTCAAGTTCAGCGTCTCCGTAATTTTCTTTTTCTCAACATAGAATCTCTTTTAGCATTTACTATAAACCTTAGTGACTGCTTCAACTTTAGTTTCTTAAAGGATAGTAGGAGGAGAGGTAATAAGCCGTGGATAACAAAGGAGGTGAAGGAAAGTGTTAAACTAAAAGCGGAGGAATTTAGAGTAGCTAAGAGTAGTGGGCGAGAAGAGGATTGGGAGAGGTTTAAATGTCAACAAAGATTGACAAAGAAGTTGATAAGGAAGGGTAGGAGAAACTATGAAGCTGGGCTAGCGCTTAATATAAAAAAGGATAGCAAGAGTTTTTATAAATATATAAAAAGGAAGAGGCTGGCTAGGGTGAATGTTGGCCCTTTAGAGGATGAGAAAGGGGACCTAGTGGTAGGGGATGGGGATATGGCTAAGGTATTGAATAACTTTTTTGTTTCTGTCTTCACGGAGGAGGACGTGAATAATTTGCCGGGTGTTAGCGATAGAAAGGTGGTAGGACTGGAGGGTCTTAATGACATTACTGTTACTAGAAAGGCGGTGCTCGACAGACTGGAGGGGCTGATTGTGGACAAGTCGCCAGGACCGGATGGAATGCATCCGAGGGTTCTGAAAGAAATGGCGGAGGTGATAGTGGATGCCTTGGTGGTTATTTTCCAAACGTCGCTGGATTCCGGGGAAGTGCCGGATGATTGGAAAACGGCTAATGTTACGCCGTTGTTTAAGAAGGGTGCCAGGCAAAAGGCGGGGAATTATAGGCCGGTTAGTTTAACGTCTGTGGTAGGTAAAATGTTAGAATCCGTCATTAAGGAGGAAATTGCAAGGCATCTTGAAGGGAATTGCTTGATAGAGCAGACGCAGCACGGTTTCATGAAAGGGAAGTCGTGTCTGACAAATTTACTGGAGTTCTATGAGGATGTGTCTAGGGCGGTGGATAGAGGAGAGCCGGTGGATGTGGTCTTTCTAGATTTTCAGAAGGCGTTTGACAAAGTGCCTCACAAGAGGTTATTGCAGAAGGTCGAGGGACATGGAGTTGGGGGTAGGGTGTTAGCGTGGATAGAGGATTGGTTGTCAAATAGGAGACAGAGAGTGGGGGTCAACGGGTGCTATTCGGATTGGCGGATGGTGACTAGTGGAGTGCCCCAGGGGTTGGTGCTGGGGCCTCAGCTTTTTACCATTTATATAGATGATCTGGAGGAGGGAACCGAGTGTAGAGTGTCGAAATTTGCTGATGACACCAAGATTGGGGGAACGGCAAATTGTGCGGAGGGTGTAGAGAGTCTGCAGAAGGATCTAGATAGGCTGGGCGAATGGGCCAGGAGCTGGCAAATGGAATTTAATGTTGGCAAGTGTGAGGTGGTCCACTTTGGTAGGAAAAATGGTAGGAAGGACTATTACTTACGGGGCGAAAAACTGCAGCAGGCGACGGTGCAGAGGGACCTCGGGGTCCTTGTGCATGAGTCGCAAAAACCCAGCTTGCAGGTGCAGCAGGTGGTCAGGAAGGCGAATGGGATGCTGGCCTTCATAGTGAGGGGGATTGAATATAAAAGTAGGGAGGTCTTGCTGCAGCTGTATAGGGCATTGGTGAGGCCGAAACTGGAGTACTGTGTGCATTTTTGGGCGCCACACCTGCGCAAAGATATTTTGGCCTTGGAGGGAGTGCAGAGGAGGTTTACTAGGCTGATACCGGAGTTGAGGGGGTTGAGCTATGAGGAGAGGCTGAATAAACTGGGCTTGTACTCGTTAGAGTTTAGAAGAATGAGAGGAGATCTCATTGAGACGTATAAGATGATGAATGGGATGGATAGGATAGAGGTGGAAAGACTCTTCCCGCTCAAAAAAGACAATAGGACTAGGGGGCACAGCCTCAAGATAAAAGGGGGGCAGTTTAGAACGGAGTTGAGGAGGAACTTCTTCACTCAAAGGGTGGTGAATCTCTGGAATTCTCTGCCCGTTGAAGTGGTGGAGGCTGCCTCGCTAAATATTTTTAAGACGCGGGTTGATGGGTTTTTGGTAGGAGAGGGGATTAAGGGTTATGGGGAGAGGGCGGGAAAGTGGAACTGAGCAGCGACAGATCAGCCATGATCTTATTGAATGGCGGGGCAGGCTCGAAGGGCTAGATGGCCTACTCCTGCTCCTATTTCTTATGTTCTTATGTTCTTTTCTTTTGCCTTTGAACTGTTGTCTTAGCAGCTTGTTTTGATTCTCAACTCCCTGTTCTTTTCCTTCACTTGCTGAGCTTGTGTCGCTGTTACTGTAATTTGTGCTTGAAGTTGGGTTAGCATATACTTTATGTCACCAGTGCTGGTTTCTGCCTGTTGCTGTTCTTTTCCCCAATCAGCTTTTAGCCTCAGTATACATTTTTCTCTCCCCTCAATTCATTTTTTTCTTTAAAGTCATTCATTTTCTCTGCCTTAAAAGGACCTTCACTCTGAAGTTTCTTCACACAGTTCTCAGGAACAGAAACTCAAGAAATAGGAACAGGAGTAGATCAAATGACCCGTTGAGCCTGTTCCGCTACTCAGCATGATCTTGGCAGATCTGAGGTTCCAACTCCATTTTCCTGCTTGCCCCCAGTACCCCTTAATTACTTGAGAAACCAAAAGCCTGTGTATCCCGCCCTTAAATGTATTCAACAATGGACGCTCCGTAATCCTCTGGGCAGAGAATTCCAAAGGTTCACAACCCTTTGAGTGAAGAAATTTCTCATCATCTCAGTCCTAGATGATTGACCTCCTATCATGAGACTGTGTTTTAGATTCCCCAGCCAGTGCAAACGATCTCTCCGCATCCAGCCTATCCAACCCGTTCAGAATTTTGGAGGTTCTAATGAGATGCGCTCTTCCTTCTAAATTCCAGAGAAAATAAGCCCAATTTACTTCGCCTGTTATCATGGGATAACCCCTTCATCCCAGGGATTGATTTAGTGAACCTTTGCTGTACCGCCTCCAATGCAAGTAAGATCTTCTCCTAAATCTGGAGATCAAAACTGTAGACACTATTCCAGAACCCTGTACAATTGAAGCAACACTTCTATTTTTTTCATTGCCAATCTCCTTTGTGCAGTTTTCTTTCCTAATTATTCATTGCATCTGCATGCTAACTTTCTGTATTTCATGTGCAAGCACAAATCTCTATGGACATCAACACTTGCAAGATTCACACCTTTTAAAAAATATTCTGCTTTTCTATTTTTACAACCAAAGTGAATAACTGCACAGTTCCCTACATTATAATTGATCTGCATCTTGTTGTCTACCCACTAAACCTATATGTGTCTCTGCAGCCTTCCTGAGTCCTCTTTCCCACCTAACTTGGTGTCATCAGTAAACTGATATGTTATTCTGTCTTTTCATCTCCATCATTAACATAAATTTTAAATAGCTGAGGACCCAGCGCTGATCCTTGTGGCACTCCGCTATTCACTGCCTGCCAACTTGTAAAAGCTTAATTTATGTCCACTCTCTGCTTTTGAGCCACTAACCAATTCTTTATCCATGCTAAAACATTACCCCTAACTCCCTAAATCCTTATCTTGTCTATTAACCTTTTGTGTGACGCCTTATCAAACACCGTTTGGAAATCCAGATAGACTACACTACTTGTTCCTTTTTATCCATCCAATTTGTTACCTGCTGTCTAATAAATTTGTCAGACAGGATTTTCTCACAATAAACCTATGTTGACTTGTTCTTATGTTTTTCTAAGTGGATTGTTAAGACTTTCTTAACAATAGATTCCAGCATTTTCCCAACAACTGATGTTAGGCTCACTGGCCTATTCCTGCTTTCTCTCTTCCTCCTTACTTGAAAAGGGTGTAACGTTTTTCTAATGGGACTGCCTCTGCTACTCATTGTTTCTTCCTACACTATATATAAAAGAAAGAACTAACTTCCCAATGTTGGCTGAAATGTTGGGTGGTGAGGGATTGGAATGCCCTGCTGCAGTTGTAAATGCGTCTAGTTTGGGGGCGTTTAAGAGATCTCTGGATAGGTTTATGGACGAAAAGGGATTGGTATAGGCTAGTGGGTCATTGTTTTTGTAACTGGTCGGCGCAACATCGTGGGCCGAAGGGCCTGTTCTGCGCTGTAATGTTCTATGTTCTATGTTCTATGTTCTATGAAACAGTTGCCTTCATATTTGAATCAGCAACAAATCATAGGGAAAGTGTTGAACATTGTTATTTCAGTGGACCAATGATTACAGCAGAAAAATCAATGAGTTTTGAAACTTCCTTTACAGACTGTGAACAATACTAAATTTGCCATTCAAATCTTAGCTGTTGTGATAAATTTCGAAGAGTTGGCATTACTGTACACCCTCCAGGATGGAACGTCATTATCCTTGCCATTCACCACTGATTATTTCTTATTTTTTGTATCTTTTCTTAAAATGATCTCCTTCCTCCTCACCCTGAATAATACCAAAAGAAGTCTTTGACTTTAAAACAATTTTGCTGAATCATTGCGCTATGCAACTCTTCCTAATTTCAAGGTCTCTGTCATTCCTCAAGTAGCACCGGTAGAAGCCGAAGACCAAATGTCTGATATAAAAGCAAGATATTATGGAAGCTGGAATCTGAAATAAAAACAGAAAATGCTGGAAAATCTCAGCAGGGCTGACAGCATCTGTGGAAAGGGAATAGAGCCAACGTTTTGAGTCTGGATGACCCTTCGTCAGCAACCAAACAACTGATGTAGCGGATCCATTACTTATCCTAACACCATATAACTTCAGTGTACCCTTCAACTGAAATAGGAACTGCTTATGTTCCCATTTTGGTTCTTGAGTCTGGACAGGATGGTTGTCAAATTAGAATTGGGCTTAACACCTGTCCAGAGCTCCTATGCACTCATGTTTCTTGAAGGTACAGGATTCACGTTTGTCTAATATTGACCATCCTGGTTCACAAATGAAATACAGGATCAGACCATAACCACTCACCTTAAATTATCTTCTTGGTTGCTGGGTAAATGTACTGAGATGGGTGCATGTGCAATTATTTTATTTTCAGGCTAAAGTTTTTAATTCTTGATTGCAGAGCCTACATAGGTATACATAGAGGCTAAACAACTGCAGAATCATTCACACATTCACTCTTTTAGTCCTTTTTAAATCCTTATTGTGGAACAAAAAACAAATATTGGCTTGTAACCAAAATCTCATTATCTAATTATAATTCAACCGTAACCCTAACTCTGTACACTTAGTCTCAAATTGCTTATGTTCCAATCCTACGAATGATTTCTCCATCCCCTTGTGTCATGTATATTTGAATGTTCTGCCCACTTATCGGGACAGTTATGGCTGCAGACTGAAATATGTCTCTGTATCAAGGAAAAATACCATTCCTAACCTTTGAGAAGTGTCAAATAATCTGTTTCCCAGTAGATAACAACTCCTCTTTATGTGTTTACCACATTCCAATCAGAGGGCCAGACCTTGGAACTGTGCCTCAGCCTTTGTGTTCAGTACCTATCCTTACTGCCTGAGTTTTGTTAAATATCTAAGGCTACCTAACTATTTTGTATTGTAGTTTGTCCACCTCCCGTGTTCCAACATTTAGGAACTGTAGTGAGTTTGCTAGAATCTTAGGTCTTCTAAGTAAGAAGATACATTTATGTGAATCCAACATAAATTATTTCAAGATTTATTGTATGATCATATAACATAAAAGGGCTGTTCAACTCATTGGGTGGGATTTTCTGGCCGCGCTCTCCCCAAAGCCGGAAAATTGTGCCCGAGGCTAAAAACCTTTGCATGGTCTGTGTCCCACCCGCTACAATTCCCGAGGCGAGTGGGACAGGAAAATGTGGCTCATTGTGTCTGTGCTTGCTATTTGAAAGGGCAATAGATTAGTCTTATTCCTTGTTTTTCCAGTTGGTTAGTTGGTGGTGGGGTTGAAATAATTTGATTTGATTTGTTATTGTCATGTGTATTAGTATACAGTGAAAAGTATTGTTTCTTATGCATTATACAGACAAAGCATACCCTACATAGAGAAGGAAAGGAGAGAGTGCAGAATGTAGCCAGTTACAGTCATAGCTAGGGTGTAGAGAAAGATTAACATAATGCGAGGTAGGTCCATTCAAAAGTCTGATGGCAGAAGCTGTTTTTTAGTCAGTTGGTACAAAAGTCTGAGATTATGTATCTTTTTCCTGGTGGAAGAAGGTGAAAGAGAGTATGTCTGGGGTGTGTGGGGTCCTTGATTATGCTGGTTGCTTTTCCAAGGATGGGATTGTGCAATGGACTGGGCTTTGTTGTTTTGTAGTTTCTTGCAGTCTTGGACAGAGCAGTAGCCATACCAAGCTGTGATACAACCAGAAAGAATGCTTTCTATGATGCATCTGTAAAAGTTAGTGAGAGTTGTAGTGGACATGCCAAATTTCCTTAGCCTCCTAAGAAAGTAGAAGCATTGATGGACTTTCTTAACTATAGCATTGGCTTGGAGGGACCAGGACAGGTTGTTGTCATCAGAACACCTAAAAATTTGAAGTTCCCATGTAGGCAGAGGCATGTCCTCCACTACGCTTCCTGAAGTCGACTATCACCTTCATTTTGTAGACATTGAGGGAGTGATTTTTGTTGTTGCACCAGTTCACCAGATAGTGGGGATGTGGAGGTTGGGTGGTCAATGTGGCAATGCGGGTTGAATTGCCAATCGTAGGTTTTGACAGGTGGTGCAGTCTGGGACATTGCATGGGTGGGAGTGGTTCAATCGAGGGAAATGTGCAGTCAGGAGGGGATGCAATTGGGTGTGTGAAATGAGGGGGATTGGTTGCCATGGGGTTGTGTGCATAGTTTGTGGGAGGGGTGCAGTTGAGGTCTTTGCAGTCGGGTGGGGTTCAACTGGAGATTTATAATGGAGAAGAAAAGGTGTGTAGTTGGAAGGGATACAGTTGGGATGGGGAGGGCGTGTGTGTATGTGCGTGTGTGTGTGTGCGTGTGTGTGTGTGTAGTTGGTGGCAGTGTTGTTAGGGAGGTGCAGTCAGGGGATACTTGAGCGTATTGAGGAGGGGTAATCCCATGTGTGAGTCAGAGGGGGTAGTAATAGTTGGTTGGGGTAGAAGATGGATCATGTGCAGGGATCAAGGTGTAAGTGGGATCCTGTGGGGGATTTGTGGGGGAGGAACGGTTGTTGTAATGGGGGATGGAAAGTAGTTGAGGATTCTGTGGACAGTTGGGGAAGGTTGATGCAAGGTTGATTACTTAGAAATTGAAATGGTTTTAATTCTTCTAACTTTGCGTGACTACTACTGTAACACATTGGAAACATCTGAAGTTTGCAATTTAAATCACATTTTTGGCTGGTTCCTGGTTCAGGGTAATTACCCATCACGTGTGAAGTTTTCAGCAATTGTTGTAGAGTCCTTCCTTACCTGAGAACTTCAGTGGTGGTGTGTATGTGTGGGGAGGGGCAGGGGGGAGATGGTGGGAGGGTGGTGAGGGATGGAGGGGCATGGGGGGGAGGGGGAAGATGAGGGGGTTGGGTGGTGAGGGGGGAGGGAGAAGATGAAGGATGGTGAGGGGTGACGGTGGGGGGTCAGAGGGAAGCTCAACTTTGGGATACCCCACAGATATGCTGTCCTGGAGCTTGGAAGTTATAGCTCTATGATTTTATTTATTTAGAATCCCGTATGCCATGTTAACTGCTTTCTGAAACTGTTGAATTTCTTTTAATGACTTACACACATATATTCCAGATTTCTCAGTTGGTTCATCCTCTTTACAATGTAATCTTTATTTTATATTGCCTCCCTTTGTTCTTCCCACAAAAACGAATCACTGCACTTTTCTGCATCAAAGTTCATCTGCCAGTTATCTGCCAATTCCACCAGTCTGCCTGTGTCCTCTTAAACGTTATCCTCCTCCCTAATCATAATACTACCAAGTTTTGTGAAGTTGTGTCCAGTGCGCTCATATCATGTCATAACATGTATGAAGAAAAGCTGATATTCTAACATTGATCCCTGTGGAACCTCACTACATTGCCTTCCTTCTGTCCAAAAAAAAATATTTTTATCTTTAGTATTATAGACTTGTGGATTAGTAGAAAAAAATGGAAGTGCTAAATACATTTTCAAAAATTACTATGGGCATTTCCATTTGCTTCCCTTATTCTAACAAAATAGTTCACAGAAAACTGTTTGCTGATACCTTATTGACTGGAATTGTAACTAGTTACGACTGCTTCTTTGTAGACTGTCTAGTTGTTATAGTTTCATTTAATTGACAACAGTTTGCTCCTTTATTAATACAATGTTTGAGCTAATGCAGCAATTGTAATAAAGAAGATGACACAGATTAATATATGATACTTTGCAGTTTGAGGGAGATGTGTTGGATGCATGTGGTGTTTAGGAAAGGCCTTCAAGCAAAGATATTTCCAGAGATCACCAATGTGCTTGCTGCTATCCCACTTTGCATCAGCTCTTGTTCATCGCGTCTGTGTTACTACATGTTTTACTTATGCATAAAATAATACATGTTCTTTAGGTAACCTGACTTTCTTTTCCATAGGTTTTTGGTTAAAAACAAACACGTATGAAGAACAGCCAAATGTTAGATTCCAGTACCAAGTTTTGATGATTGTTGGAACCAACACAAATGGAGACTTTTTGGCTTGGAGCACATTTGAGAACTTTAATAATCTGCAAGGAAATAACCTTCGATTCCCATTAGTGACAGTAAGTCATTCAAATTGATAATGTGGAGGTACCGACGTTGGACTGGGTAGGCACAGTAAGAAGTTTCACAACACCAGGTTAAAGTCCAATAGGTTTATTTGATATTGTGAGCTTTCGGAGCACTGCTTCTTCATCAGGTGAGTCACTCACCTGAGGAAGGAAAGTAAAAGTTTTTAAAGTAAAGTTTATTTATTAGTCACAATGGGCTTACATTAATACTGCAGTGAAGTTACTTTGAAAATCTCCTAGTCGCCACACTCTGGTGCCTGTTCGGATATACTGAGGGAGAATTTAGCATGGCCAACGCACCTAACCTTTCAGACTGTGGGAGGAATCTGGAGGAAACCCACACAGACACAGGGAGAATGTGCAAACTCCACACAGCCAGTGACCCAAGCCGGGAATCGAACCTGGGTCCCTGGTGCTGTGAGGCAGCAGTGCTCCAAAAGTTCATGATAACAAATATTGGACTTTAACCTGGTGTTGTGAGACTTTGTACTATTCAAATTGATATAATATTTCAACATAACTGGCATCTGAATGTTAAATTTTAATATATTTTTTATACTACTGGATTAATTCATAAGTACCAATAAATTTAACTGGTCAGGTCGTACCGTAGATACAGTCACCCTGTAGTGATTTTCCCTGAATTAGCTAACTGGGTCAGAAATAGGCTTGTTGTCCAATTAAGGACAGTGAACAGGCTCTCAAAGCTGGAGGCCCCCTTGGAAGGAACTGCAGTCTGCCTTTTCAGGTGAAGAAGGGTGCCTCCATTTTGAGGCCCCATCCAGCAATTTAAAAACACTTCGGTTGAAAAATGGCTGGAGTGGCTGGACAATTATTATAAAGGGAAGCACCCTCCCCAGGGTGGTCGGTGGTCACAGCTGTGACCTTGCCTCCAAGCTGAGGACTCTTGGCCCAGCCAGCCTGCCATCAATGGGCTCCCTGCCCCCCAGACAACTGACCTATTTCCTACACTGTGTGGGGCCTAGGCTGACTGGAAACTTCTGGTTGGTCTCTTAACAATAGGCCATTATCTTTCCTTAAATGGTTGTCCATCGCTTGTGGGATGGTGCTAGTAAGCCGGCAGGCTGGCTGATGACTCAGATTTGAAGCTGTAAATTGAGCTGATTAATTACAACCCGGAAGGTCGAACATAGCTTGATCACAAACAGCCCCTTTAAGATACCCCATGAAAAGATTTAAAGATTTTGTGTATTGAAATCAACAAGTCACTTACCTGAGGAAGGAAAGTAAAAGTTTTTAAAGTAAAGTTTATTTATTAGTCACAATGGGCTTACATTAACACTGCAGTGAAGTTACTGTGAAAATCTTCTAGTTGCCACACTCTGGTGCCTGTTCGGGTACACTAAGGGAGAATTTAGCATGTCCAACGCACCTAACCTTTCAGAGTGTGAATTTGGAAGGAATTTTGATGGTACTGACTATTCTTTGAAAACAGCCTTCATATCAGGTATTTAAGGCTATAAGATATAGAAGCAGAAATAGGCCATTCAGCCCATTGAGTCTGCTTCACCATTCAATCATGGCTGATATGATTCTTATCCCCATTCTCCTGCCTTCTCCCCATATCCCTTGATCTCCTTATTGGTCAAGAACCTATTTATCTCTGTCTTAAAGACACTGAATGACTTGGCCTCCACAGCACGGTGTGGCAATGATGTATGGCAGCTATTGCAGAACGTTCTCATTGACTTTAGTTTTGTTGGGGCTCTGTCCCCATCTGAGGGCAAGTACAGAGGCAGGTGGGCACCACAAGTAGTGGGAAGCCAATTAACGGGAAATTTGATTAGGACACTACTCGCTCAGGCTGTCTTGACATCAGGGCTGATGATTCTCTTCCCTGCACTGGCATTGAGTTCATGCATTTTTGTCTGGACCAAAGCTGCGGTGAGTGCTGGAACCAAGGGATTCCCTTGGAACCCAAGCTGAAAATTAAAGTACAGGTTATTAGTGAATGGATATCACTTGGTGACACTACTAGTGACTCTCCATCATTACACTGATGGGTATGGAACTACCTAGCTCAGTTCATAGCATGTTGCTTTTGGTGTGTAGCATGCAGCTAGCCCTGGGTTTGTTGCTTGTTCTGCTGTATGCCACATCTTGCTTCCGACTCGCCCTTCTACACTCTCCATTAGAGTAGATTGGTCATCTGGCTTGATTGAGGAGTGAGGGATATACTCGACCACAAAGTTACAGATAGTGGTGGTATACCGTCCAAGTCCTGCTGATGGCTCACTGACCTGAACAATGTTATATTTTGGGCCACTAGGTTAGTTTGGTCAATGTAGCGCAGGAGTAGTGTGGAACTTCAGAACCTGGAAAGGGTTTAGATGAAGGTCACAAGATTAATGCCTAATTTAAAATGTCTCACCCTGATAGACAAAAGGAGATACTTCTGGAAAATATGAATAGAAGGTGAAGTTTGTTTTAAAAAAAGGACTTTATTAATGTGCTGGCAAGCTCATTTTTTATTGTTTTTGAGCCCAAAAGCCAGATTGACATTTGGTGGGGCTTAGTTGACTTTTCATGTGGCTTTTCTTTTATGGGATTATTTCATTTTTATTTAACTGCTAATATCCAACGTTAGCCTACTTTGTCAACAGAAAATTTGGCATGTCAGCTACAACTCCCATCAACTTTTACAGATGCACCATAGGACGCATTCTTTCTGATTGCATCACAGCTAGCTCTGTTCAAGACTGCAAGAAACTACAAAAGGTCGTGAATGTAGCCCAATCCATCATGCAAACCGGCCTCCCATCAACTGACACTGTTTACACTTCCCGCTGCCTCGGCAAAGCAGCCAGCATAGTTAAGGACCCCATGCTCCCGGATGCTCTCTCTTCTATCTTTTTCTGTAGGGAAAAAGATACAAAAGTCTGAGGTCACGCTCCAATCAACTCAAAAACAGCTTCTTCCCTGTTGCCATCAGAACTTTGAATGGATCTACCTTGCATTTAGTTGATCTTTCTCTACATCCTAGCTATGACTGTAATGTTACATTCTGCAGCTTTCGTTTCTTTCTCTACGTTTGGTATACTTTTATATAGTGCGCAAGAAGCAATACTTTTCACTGTATGCTAATACGTGTGACAATAAATCAAATCAAAACCTGTATTACAGTGGTACTTTGTGGTTAAAAAAATCTGTTGTAACATCTGCCATTTGATGTGCGTATGCCAATTATAAAAAGACAATGCTGATCTATCATTCATGTGTTAATTGAAAAATAGTTCGGACATTTGGTTTATGCTTGCTGTGGCTTTGCAGCTAGAAATCATTTAGCTATAGTGATTTAAGCACTAGAATTTATGCAATTTCAAAAGTATACATTTTAGACATTGTTCTACTATATAAAATAAGAGAGTGGCTAAAGTAAACATTGGCCCTTTAGAGGATGAGAAGGGAGATTTAATAAGGTGAAATGAGAAAATGGCCGAGGCATTGAACAGGTATTTTGTGTGAGTCTTCACACTGGAAGATACAAATCACATGCCAAAAATTGATGACAAGAAGGTTATGACAGGAAATGATCATTGTCACTAAAATAGTGATGTTGGGCAAGCTAATGGGGCTAAAGATAGACAAGTCTCCAGGTTCTGATGAAAGGCATCTCAGGGTACTAAAGGAGATGGTGGGGGAAATAGCAAACACACTCATGGTAATTTACCAAAATTCACTGGACTCTGGGGCTGTTCTGACAGATTGGTGTCACATTTGGTGTTTTCCAATGTTTAAGAAAGGAGGTAGACAAAAGGCAGGTAACTATAGGCTGGTTAGTTTAACATCTATAGTGGGGAAAATGCTTGAATCTATCATCAAGGAAGAAATAGCGAGACATCTGGATAGAAATTGTCCCACTGGGAAGACACAGCATGGGTGCATGAAAGGCAGGTCATGTCTAACTAATTTGTTGGAATTCTTTGAGGATGGTGGGTAATGGGGAACCGGTGGATGTGGTGTATCTGGATTTCTAGAAGGCATTCGACACAGTGCCGCACAAAAGACTGCTGCATAAGATAAAGGAGCACAGCGCTACAGCTAATGTGTTAGCATGGATAGAGGATTGGGTAACTAATACAAAGCAAAGAGTGGGGTAAATGGATGTTTTTCTGGTTGGCGATCAGTGACTAGTGGTGTGCCTCAGGGATCAGTGTTGAACTGCAATTGTTTGCAATTTACAGCGATGATTTGGAGTTGGGGACCAAGTGTAGTGTGTCAAAATTTGCAGATAACACTAATGTCCCTGCCAATGATGTAATGGTAGAGCAAAGTGCGCAGAGGACACTGAACACCTGCAAAAGGATATAGATAGCTTAAGAGAGTAGGCAAGGATCTGGCAGATGGAGTACAATGTTGGTAAATGTGAAGTCATCCATTTGGTAGGAATAACAGCAAATGGACTATTAGTTAAATGGTAAAAAGTTGCAGCATGCTGCTGTGTGCAGAGAGACCTGGGTGGCCTTGTACATGAATCACAATATGTTCGTTTGCAGGTGCAGTAGGTAATTAAGAGGGCAAATGGAATTTTGTCCTTCATTGCTAGAGGGATGGAGTTTAAAAACAGCAAGGTAATTAAGAAGGCAAATGGAATTTTGTCCTTCATTGCTAGAGGGGTGGAGTTTAAAAACAGCAAGGTTATGTTGCAGCTGTATAAGATGCTAGTGAGGCCACACCTGGATTACTGTATACAGTTTTGGACTCCTTATTTGAGAAAGGATGTACTGGCACTGGAGGGGGTGTAGAGGAGATTCACTAGGTTGATTCCGGAGTTGAGAAGGTTGGCTTATGAGGAGAGACTGAGTAGCATGTCATTAATGATCAGATTTCCTTTTTACTTGACAGGCACCTTGCTGTTAATGCTTGATCATGTACACCTTAAAATGATCAAAAGCAAAGCATGATTAGTGTCACAACTAGGCTAACATTAACAATGCAGTGAAGTTACTGTAGGAAGAAACCTTGATGTGGGTATGCCGGCGTTGGACTGGCGTAAACACAGTAAAAAGTCTGACAACACCAGGTTTTAGTCCAACCTATTTATTTGATAATATACTCACTAGCTTTCGGGGTTACCCCCTTCGTCAGGTGAATGGAGAGTTCTGGCCTCAGACAGAGCATATAAAGCACAGACAGTTTAGAGATTACTGATTAAAATGCGAATCCTTACACCTAACCTGCTGTTCAAGACCTGAAGTGGCTGATAATGTGAGTGGAAGGAGCACTGATCACAGTTTAAAGAGATGTGTATTGTCTCCAGACAGTACAGTAAGTGAGGTTTTGCAAACCCAGGCAAGTCATGGGGGTTACAGATAGTGCGACATGAACCCAAGATCCCTGTTGAGACCGTCCTCATGTGTGCGGAACTTGGCTATCAGTCTCTGCTCAGCGACTCTGCGCTGTCGTGTGTCGTGAAGGCCGCCTTGGAGAATGCTTACCCGAAGGTCAGAGGCTGAATGCCCGTGACCACTGAAGTGTTCGCCAACAGGAAGGGAACAGTCTTGCCTGGTGACTGTCGAGCGATGTTCATTCATCCGTTGTCGTAGCGTCTGCATGGTCTCCCCAATGTACCATGCTTCGGGACATCCTTTCTTGCAACGTATCAGGTAGACAATGTTGGCCGAGTTGCAAGAGTATTTACCATGTACCTGGTGGATGGTGTTCTCACGTGTGATGATGGTATCCATGTCGATGATCCGGCACGTCTTGCAGAGGTTGCTGTGACAGGGTTGTGTGGTATTGTGGTCACTGTTCTCCTGAAGGCTGGGTAGTTTGCTGCGAACAATGGTCTGTTTGAGGTTGTGTGGTTGTCTGAAAGCAAGAAGTGGGGGTGTGGGGATAGCCCTGGCGAGATGTTCGTCCTCATCAATGATATGTTGAAGACTCCGGAGAAGATGTCGTAGCTTCTCCGCTCCGGGGAAGTACTGGACGACGAAGGGTACTCTGTCCACTGTGTCCTGTGTTTGCCTTCTGAGGAGATCGGTGCGGTTTTTCGCTGTGGCGCATCGGAATTGCCGATCAATGAGTCGTTTCCAGTTTCCAGATGCAATTTTACAACTCATCCGCTTTATCCTGGACCACAATGTCTTCACCTTCAACAACCAGTTTTTCATCCAGACACATGGAACAGCCATGGGGACCAAATTTGCACCTCAATATGCCAACATCTTCATGCACAGGTTCGAACAAGACTTCTTCACTGCACAGAATCTTCAACCGATGCTATACACTAGATACATCGATGACATTTTCTTCCTTTGGCCTCATGGTGAACAATCACTGAAACAACTATATGATGATATCAACAAATTCCACCCCACCATCTGACTCACCATGGACTATTCCCCAGAATCAGTTGCATTCTTGGACACACGCATCTCCATTAAGGACAGTCACCTCAGCACCTCACTGTACCGCAAGCCCACAGACAATCTCACAATGCTCCACTTCTCCAGTTTCCACCCTAAACATGTTAAAGAAGCCATTCCCTATGGACAAGCCCTCCGTATACACAGGATTTGCTCAGATGAGGAGGATCGTGACAGACACCTCCAGACCCTGAAAGATGCCCTCATAAGAACAGGATATGGTGCTCGACTCATAGATCGGCAGTTCCGATGCGCCACAGCGAAAAACCGCACCGATCTCCTCAGAAGGCAAACACAGGACACAGTGGACAGAGTACCCTTCGTCGTCCAGTACTTCCCCGGAGCGGAGAAGCTACGACATCTTCTCCGGAGTCTTCAACATATCATTGATGAGGACGAACATCTCGCCAGGGCTATCCCCACACCCCCACTTCTTGCTTTCAGACAACCACACAACCTCAAACAGACCATTGTTCGCAGCAAACTACCCAGCCTTCAGGAGAACAGTGACCACAATACCACACAACCCTGTCACAGCAACCTCTGCAAGACATGCCGGATCATCGACATGGATACCATCATCACACGTGAGAATACCATCCACCAGGTACATGGTAAATACTCTTGCAACTCAGCCAACATTGTCTACCTGATACGTTGCAAGAAAGGATGTCCCGAAGCATGGTACATTGGGGAGACCATGCAGACGCTACGACAACGGATGAATGAACATCGCTCGACAGTCACCAGGCAAGACTGTTCCCTTCCTGTTGGCGAGCACTTCAGTGGTCACGGGCATTCAGCCTCTGACCTTCGGGTAAGCATTCTCCAAGGCGGCCTTCACGACACACGACAGCGCAGAGTCGCTGAGCAGAGACTGATAGCCAAGTTCCGCACACATGAGGACGGTCTCAACAGGGATCTTGGGTTCATGTCGCACTATCTGTAACCCCCATGACTTGCCTGGGTTTGCAAAACCTCACTTACTGTACTGTCTGGAGACAATACACATCTCTTTAAACTGTGATCAGTGCTCCTTCCACTCACATTATCAGCCACTTCAGGTCTTGAACAGCAGGTTAGGTGTAAGGATTCGCATTTTAATCAGTAATCTCTAAACTGTCTGTGCTTTATATGCTCTGTCTGAGGCCAGAACTCTCCATTCACCTGACGAAGGGGGTAACCCCGAAAGCTAGTGAGTATATTATCAAATAAATAGGTTGGACTAAAACCTGGTGTTGTCAGACTTTTTACGGAAGAAACCTATGCAGACACAAGGAGAATGTGCAAACTCCACACAGACAGTGACCCAAGTCAGAAACTGTACCTGGGTTCCTGGCACTGTGAAGCAGCAGTGCTAACCATTGTGCGACTGTGCTGCCCATGTATGCTCTCGATTTGATGGCAGAGATGGAAAGTTGGAGATTGGTGGATCTGTACAGAATCAAGATAGAGTGTTGCAATAATTTTAAACTTGTTGCCTGCAGCTCATTATCTACTTCCTCAGATGGTAGAGAATGTTTATCAGCGAGGTTGATTATTTTTGACTTGGACTTTTTTCAAAATATTTTTCAAAGAAAAGATGAAGAAAAAAGTCCAAGTCAAAAATAATGTGTTCAGTTGTAAGATTACAAGATGACTCGTTTTATTTACCTTGGGAGTTAATTTTTTTTCTGAAAATAAAATTGTTTAATGTGACACTTTCTTTTCCTAGGCTATGGAAGAAGACCAGAATCTGGATGGAAAGATGGATCGTCTGAATTTCCACCTGGAGCTTCCACTCCAACCATCAGAGCAAGTGTACAGTGTGCAATTTATTCTGACATTTTCATACGAGCTTTTTGTGAGTATTCAAAATGGCTGCTTTTACCTTCTTCCCAAATGGACTGCAGATGAAAAGGATGCTTCTAATTTATTGCATTTACAGCTGATGAATAGGGTTTATTTTGAACTCAGAAAAGATTACTTGTTTCTATATATGTCTGAATAGTATAGATCACAAGGCAAATTTAGATAGAAAATGATTTTCACTTATTTGATCTCATTCTTTCAGTATACCAAAGCTGTTGTCTTCACACTTACAGCTTCTGGTGCCTGGGGTTGGAGTGGGGTGGGGGGGAGGGAGAGATTTCTACTCATGCTTTTAGTGGCAGTCTCCAAACAGCTTTTATGGTGATGAGATTTTCCGTTCAAATGTCCCTGCCAACGATGCAATAGGGTATCTGCTGTGAAAGGTTGGGAACTCCTTTACCATATATTTAAATACCATGGTGGATTGTATTATTCCTCCCATATAAGGTGTGATGTCGCGTTGGTGGGGTTACAATAGGTTATGACCAACAGAGCTGACAAACAGTTGCCGCTGGAGTGCATAGGTATGTATAAGGAGAAGGTCGTGTCCAAGCAGTATCCTGACACTGCATCAAAAGTGCCAGGCGGGGCAGCTCTTTTGAGGAGGTTTGGGGTGGGGAGATGGATTTGTCTTTTGGGGAGGGTGGAGTTCTATTGGTGGTAGTTTGGGGGAGGGTGGATTATGTTCCTGCGGTGGGGAGAGGAGATCCTTTTAATTATTTTTAGGGCACCTTTCAGTGGCTAAAGTTGCTGGTGGGGCAACCTTGCCAGCATGATGTTTTAGGTCCTGCCCTTTCCATTTTTTGAGAATTTGAAAATTTGGCTGGAAAGGGCAGCTGGTGGGTTGCCCTCTGCTTTTCCTGCCCAAGACAACACTTTAAATGAAATCATAAAATTCTGTCCCTGCTCTCAGTTGTCCTTCTTGATAATCTGTTCTAACTATTAATCATACTATGGAAAGAAATATTTGCTGACGATTATTTTAACTTTGTCCTTGATGGCCTTAAATCAATGCATTTATGTTCTGCTGCTATGCCCTAACTTTTCTATAATTCTCTAATATCCAAAAGCAGTGTTCTTGTCTTACTTTGAAAGCTTTATAAAACAGTATTGACAATTAACTTTTTTCTGAGGTATCTCTTTCTGAAACTGAAGAACCTCGATTTGTCAAGCCTTGTAACATAGCTAATTCCACTAATACCGGAGACCATCCTTGTAGCTCACCTGTGGGCTGCCTGTAGGGCCTGCATGATGTCCATATGCCACATGAAATTATTTACTCATCTTTTTCAGGAGTGGGGTGATAATGAAACATTTTGAAAGTCAGCAGAGATTTATTTTTCTTTGTGTGGTTTGTTGTTGGGGGAGGTGCTTGATTTGGTGGTTTCTGATCTGTGTGACCTAGAAGCTGATATGTTGTCATGTCACTGCATGCCAGCTTTCAACTCAGTGCAGCTTTCAGCATACCAGCTTTCAACCCATACAAACTGAGTTGGAGTGTGTGAGTCAACTGAGCAAATTCTGTCCATTTATATTTGTTAATATATTTATTAATCTGTTTCTTTACTGGCTCAGAAACAGTTTCTTTCATCCAACCACTCTCTATTCCCTCAGGAAATCTGCTATGGTTTATCTTTAACTTTCGTGATAGCAGACCCAAGATTTGATGTCTAAGGCACCAAAATCCCCAGTATTCATTCTTAACTACTGAAAACATAGTCATTTTGCTTCTAGGCCCTATATCCTGACTGGCCAAACATAACCCTGAGCACCTCAAATCTCACATCCCTAAACTGCCCTTTATCCAAGAGCTGCTCTCTCCTCCATGCTGTTTGCCCAGATATCTTTATTTCAATGGCAGGGGACCTAATATTATCCATCCTTCAGTGTATGATGGGGAAGGAAAACATTTTATTTATTTTCCAAGAATCAGAAAGAAGTTTGCTTTTCTGCCCATCTTGTGCAAACTTATTTCCAAAATCTTACTTTGAAAATGTTCTGTACTTCCCCTGCCTCCCTGCCATCCCCTCAATCAGCAGTACTTCCAAAAGCATTACTTCCAATTTCCAAATAGTGGAAAATCTTTCATTAGCTTAACTATTGTTGTTGTTGTTTGCAGAGAATGTCTACATTCATAATGCAGAGTATGGCATTTGCCTACTTTTCATCCTCCATTCCTGGGTCTCAGTTTACTGTGAATGGTGACTTAAAGCTACATCAACGAGAGCCACTTCGACACAAAGGTCTTGACGCACGCTATAATGTAAGTTTATTCCCTTTTTAAAAAAGTTTATATTTTATTAGAATAAGGAATTTCTGCCTTGAAGCTTTTTGTGAACAGTAAAATCTTACCATGATAATTTAAATATTTTCCAAACTTACAACTAAACCTCAAAATTATCGGTTCTAATTAAAAGTGGTGACATCTGAAGCTGTTGACTTACTACGTTTGTTTGTCTCAAAAACAGTGCCATCGCAGCAGTTTAAAAAAGATTTTATTAAGTTGGTATTTATTTCACCACTAATTTCCATATCAAGAAGATTACATTAAGATTTGTACACATGTTACTTTGAACATTCAGTGAACATGATTTTAACCTAATGCATACAATGGGATACTGATGGATGAAGTTTGTCTGATGTTGTCACTGTTGTGAGGTCCAAGTGACTTTTGGCCTAGCCTTGATTTATATGTTACCAGC
The DNA here is from genome assembly GCF_965287045.1 of Carcharhinus amblyrhynchos. Classification (NCBI taxonomy): domain Eukaryota; kingdom Metazoa; phylum Chordata; class Chondrichthyes; order Carcharhiniformes; family Carcharhinidae; genus Carcharhinus; species Carcharhinus amblyrhynchos. The sequence continues at coordinate 22,857,265 of NC_137327.1, forward strand.
AGGCATCAGACTGATACTTTGACTTAGGTTGCCAATTGGGGAGAACCAAAATTGGCATAATTTTATGCAGAACCAGCTGATAGTTAGAACTGAGGTTTAAAGAGGAATTTGTGGGGGCTGGGAAAGGTGGGGTTAGTCTTAAAAGAGCAAGACTATGAAAAAAGAGTGGGGGATTGACACTAATGGATAGCTCTTTTAAATAGACAGCAAAGGCAAGGTGGACCAAATGGTCTTTCACAGATTGTTGATCAAGCCATTTAACACTGTTAAAATAGACAGAGCATTCATTGCACACGCTTCACTCATTAATATCACAGAACTGCATTTGGGGCCCTGCATTTCTAATAGCACACAGATTTATATATTACAAGTAGCCTCCCAGTACCCCTTAGGTGCCCATCTCTGGATCCTACTTAGGATGGTAGTTGAAGCATTGTAAATAAGGCAACAGAAGATCCAACCAGCATTTCTGACTGCTGATGCCCTTTTAACACCAGTTAAATTCTTTAAAAATATGCAGAAGCCTAAAAAAAATTGTTTTTCTAGAGGAAATTAGCTACTGGTGATTGGAGAGAATTATAGGATGTTGTTGACAGATTCAGATGGGCCAAGTGGCTTATTTTTCTGTAGCTTTTTGAGGTGGTGTGGAAAAGCACTACAAATCTGAACTCTAGTCTCCAAGGATACTGTAATGAAGAACATCTTAATAAAGAGGGAATTTCAGTCTTTGTAAAGAGTTATTGAGAAGGACTTCATACACACATATATATAGAAAAACCAGTTACAGAAAAAATAAATCTGAGTTACTTCAAACAATATGTTGTGTTCTGGGTTTTATTTAGTTGTGAAGTAATTCAGCTAAAGCCAGTTTCCCCTCACCAGAAACCTAAAAGTTCTTCCTTTTTGAACCAAAAAGGAAGAACTGCACCTGTAGCTCACAGCTAGTAGGTTTGTACGCCAGGTCCTACAACAGTGGGTCTGGGTTGAAGCAACAGGCTTTTAAGGTCTGGTGCGTGCTTCTCATTGAGCGAGCCTTCACTCATTCAATAAGAGAGTTTAAATTCCACTAAGCCCACAGGGAGATCTATCAACATTCCTACGTGTTCTTCGTGGCCATCATAATGGTGACTTAATTATGAGATCTTGCGATTTGTATGTCTAAACTTGAACTGAATAGTCTTCAACTATGTACAGATCCCAGATTATTATCAAGCATGGTGCTGCTCACCATGCAGGTATTTGCTTCCAATTGTCAATAATGGCTATCAGCAGTTTTTCTAATGTTTTCTCTTTTTTAATATCTGACTTTATACATCATACCATGGGCAAGCACCTTTACAACACAATGACTGCAGAATCCACCCCTTTTTTCTCAAAAGAAATGTTCCTTTCTTCCAACAGAGTATAACCATTTTTAATTCAATTTTTACTTGTTGCCTCTTCTCCCGTAGCTGATGTAAATGTATTAGAGGTAGTTCTGAGGAAGTTGATACCAGGAATGAATGGACTGTCTGATGAGAAGAGGTTAGACAGACTTGACTTGTCTCTATTGGAATTTGGAAGAGTGAGCAGTGACTTGATTCAATTATATAAAATCTTGAAACATCTTGACAAGGTGGATGGTGGAAAGGATGTTTCCTCTTGTGGGTCAGTCGAAAACAAGGGGGCATTGTTTTTAAATTAGGGTTGCCTTTATCGGACAGTAATGAGAAGAATTATTTTTTCTTGGCGGTTGTCCAATTTTGGGACTCCTTAACTCAAGAATCATTAAATATTTTTTAAGGTGGAGGTAGATAGATTTTTGTTAGGCAAAGGAGTCAAAGGTTATCATGGGTAAATGGGAACATGCAATATAAAACACAAACAGATCACCCATGATCTTAATGAATGGTGGAGCAGGTTAGAGCAGCTGAATAACTTACTCCTGCACCTGTCTCATACGTTTATATAATACCAGAATGGTAGGACATGGGCATATGATAAAATTATGAAAACTGTTATGAGGAAGTTCTTCTCAATAAAAGAGCAGGAAATTTGGAATGAACTTTGAAGATTGTCGAGTCAAAATCCCCTATCTAGTTGTCAGGAATGGTATTTTTGTAGGCTCCTTGTAGAAATAAAATGGGCCAAAGTACCTTCTTCATTAATATTTACCATGTGAGCTCACCCTGTGCGTAAGTAACTCAGTCTGGGGATGTGATTGGAGGGGTGGGGCGGGAGTTGTGTTGGATGGTTAAGGCAGCAATATTAGCGAACAATTAGAATGCGCAGCCTGCTGATCAAAGGAGGTTATAAAGTGTACACAGCTGGGGAAGTGGAAGACATAGAGTATGAAATAAAAATAACTGAACATACTCACTGCCAGAGTTTCAACCTTTTAGTTACATATTTATCAACACTTAAGACTGCATTTTACTGGGTAGAATGAAGGGGAGGTGGTGCTTGTCAGGTGATTAGATTTTGGGCCATAAAATCTGGTTCTTAGAGTATCATATAATCCCTACAGTGCAGAAAGAGGCCTTTCAGCCCATTGAGCCTGCACTGACGACAATCTCACCCAGGCCTATCTCTGTAACCCCATGTATTTATGTTGCTAATCATCTGGCACTAAGGGGTAATTTTAGCATGACTGATCCATCTAACCTGCACATCTTTGGACAGTGGGAGAAAACCAGAGCACCTGGAGGAAACCCATCCATTCACGGACAGAATGTGCAAATTCCACACAGACAGCCACCCAAGGCTGGAAGCAAACTCGACCCCTGATGCTGGGAGGCAGCAGTGCTAACTACTGTGCACTCATATTAAGTAACAGTATTGGACTGCTCGAAAACTAATAAACATTCAACAGGTTCAACAACCTTAAAAAAATTAAGAGAATTAAGTATATAATTGTCAGCTTTGTAGCCTGTAATGTTCTGGAATGAGGAAACAGGAAAGATTTGAGTTAATAATTGACCAGTGCACTATGGACCATTTGCATACTGCTATTTATTAATGATGGATTAATGCGATACCAATCAGATGAGTATTTGAAAGAGTTTTGTATATCATTTTTATTTTCCAGGTTTCAGTATTTAAGGAAGACAGTCCATTTGCAAGTGCCTTTGATGTGGCTGATGTTATTGCATCATACCAGGAAAGAAATGGTGAGATTTTAAGTGTTGTAATATTGTAACTTGGTGTAACAATATAAAAGAACAACTTTTTTCCCTTTTAATCTAATTTGGATATTATCTTTTTGGGTTTTAGTAACGACAATTTTTAGCAATCAGTATCCTGTGTGGACAGTAGGAAGAGCTGCTGGCGCCCCATTTGTGATTAATGCAATCATCAGATATCCTGTGGAAATTATCACATATCCTTTTTAAAATTCAAGATAATGTTAAAAGTTGCGACCTGTCATTCGGGATTCTGCCTCAGGCTGTGCCTTTTCCCATGTGCATATACCTAACTTTAATATTTTCCATGTAAAAAGAAAATTATTGATTTTAGTTTACTGCTTTTTGTTTCCTTGTTGGTGAGCTGTGAATGGCCTTTAATGTGATTAGCTGCTTAGATAGCCAATTCTATCATTGTTGTTCCAGGCTGTGAATACCTAGTAAAGAATGTTGCAGTCAATTTCAGTAACACTGCACGGTGAAGAGTTGAAAATCTCACCACTGAGATTTTTTTACTGGATTTTACTCATTGGGAGATGGCGAAATGGCCGAGGCCTTAAATAAGTTTTTTGCCTCAGTCTTCACGGAGGAGGACATGAATAGTTTGCCAGATATTAAAGATAGAAGGATGGTAGGAGTTGAGGGCCTGAATGTGATTACTGTCACTAGTGAGGTAGTGCTTGGTAGACTAATGGGACTGAAGGTGGACAAGTTCCCAGGACTGGATGAAATGCATCCCAGTGTTCTGAAGGAAATGGCAGAAGTGATAGCTGGATGCCTTAGTAATTATTTACTAATTTGCTGGATTCCGGGGAAGTGCCGGAAGATTGGAAAACGGCTAATGTTACGCCGCTGTTTAAAAAAGGTAGCAGACAAAAGGCAGGGAATTATAGGCCGGTTGGTTTAATGCCTGTAGTTGGAAAAATGCTTGAATCCGTCATCAAAGAAGAAATAGCGAGGCACCTAGACAGGAATGGTTTGATAGAGCAGACGCAGCACGGATTCGTTAAGGGGAAATCTTGTTTGACGAATTTATTGGATTTCTATGAGAATGTGACTAGTGCGGTAGACAGGGGAACCGGTGGATGTGGTGTTTTTAGATTTTCTAAAGGCATTTGATAAGGTGCCTCATAAAAGGTTGCTACAGAAGGTTAGGGTGCACGGAGTTGGGGGTAAGCGTGGATAGAGAATTGGTTGCCTAATAGGAAGCAGAGAGTTGGTATCAATGGGTGCTATTCCGATTGGCGACTAGTGGAGTGCCGCAGGGATCGGTGCTGGGGCCTCAGCTATTTACCATTTATATAGATGATCTGGAGTAGGGTGACGAAATTTGCTGATGACACGAAGATGAGTGGAAAAGCAAATTATGTGGAAAGTCTGCAGAGGGATCCGGATAGGGTGAGCGAGTGGGCAAGGACCTGGCAGATGGAGTATAATGTTAGCAAGTGTGAGGTTATCCACTTTGGCAGAAATAATAGTAGGAAGGATTACTATTTAAAGGGTGAAAAGCTGCAGCATGCTACGGTGCAGAGGGACCTGGGGGTCCTTGTGCATGAGTCGCAAAAACCCAGTCTGCAGGTGATCAAGAAGGTGAATGGGATGCTGGCCTTTATAGCGAGGGGGATAGAATATAAAAGCAGGAAGGTCTTGCTGCAACTGTACAGGGTACTGGTGAGGCCGCAGCTGGAGTACTGTGTGCAGTTTTGGTCGCTGCACTTGCGCAAGGATATATTGGCCTTGGAGGGAGTGCAGAGAGGTTCACTAGGCTGATACCAGAGATGAGGGGGTTGGACTATGAAGAGAGACTAAATAGACTGGGTCTGTACTCGTTGGAGTTTAGAAGGATGAGGGGGGATCTTATAGAGACGTATAAGCTAATGAAAGGGATGGTTGGGTAGAGGTAGGGAGATTTTTCCTGCTCAGAAAGGACAACAGGACTAGAGGGCACAGCCTCAAGATAAGGGGGGGGGGGCAGTTTAGATCAGAGTTGAGGAGGAACTTCTTCACTTAAAGGGTGGTGAATCTCTGGAATTCTCTGCCCGTTGAAGTGGTGGAGGTTACCTTGCTAGATATATTTAGGTTGCGGGTAGATAGGTTTTTGATAGACAAGGGAATTAAGGGTTATGGGGAGAAAGTGGGAAAGTGGAACTGATCCACTTCAGATCAGCCATGATCTTATTGAATGGTGGAGCAGGCTCGAAGGGCTAGATGGCCTACTCCTGCTCCTATTTCTTACATTCTTATGTTCTTTTACCTGTTTCGTAAGCAAACAAAGAGATTAGAAACATACAAAAACAATAGGCAGGAAAAGACCACCTGATCAATCAAGCCTGCCTCACCAGTGTGACTAGACCCACTCTGACTTTTCCACAAGCATGAAATCTCCTGAGGGAGCTAAAGAAATTTGTCATGTTATTTGTTGTAACACCCAACTGCAGTTCCTAGAGGTGATGACAGGTGGGCTGTTGTATGAAATCTTCGTCAGACCCCATTTGGAGTATTGCATTCAGACTTTTTGAGGAACATAGTAACGTTGGAGGAGGTGCAGTCCAGATTCGTCAAAATTACCTTGGGTTCAAGGGTTAAATTACGAAGGAACAATTGTAGATCATTGACTAAAACATAACAATGAGAAGAAATCTTTTCTTGGGTTTAGTCAGCAATGCTTCATTATAATGAATTAGGATGTTTTTAACATTCATGTAACCATGACAGTGATCATTCATGGATTTAGAATTTTTTTTGTCAGCTAGGCTGTGTGCTCATTGGAGTTACTGAGTCATTATTCAAAGTTATGGTCCATTTGGAACATCATTCTGAAGTCTAATGCCTTCTGGCTGCACCTCAGTAGTTCTGTGGGGGATTGTGATTCAGAATTCAGTATCTCCCTATCTATTGAAAGTGTTCTCACAGTTTTAATGTCATATTCCCTAATGCCCTATTGGTTAGGAAATGTAATTCACCCCTCAAACTTAAGTTGATAGCAAGATGTTATGTGCTCTGTGATTTGGTCAGCGTTTCTGCAGTCACAACCAGACAAGATTTTGAGGTGCCACTTGAATATCATCTGCCATGTTCAGTCTTTATTCTATTGAGGGCTTGAAAACTAATTTGAGAGGTTGTTTTCTGATTAAGCTTTCCTCCAGCTTTCATCAATATTTTGGAGTGGGAGATGTTCAGTTAATGTCCCGAAGGACTTTCGTATAGTCATAAGGTGAGTTGGGAGATCCTGAATTCCCTATGGATGGGATGGTCCAAGTTATTTCTCTGTATGTTGTTCCATCCCTCAAATTGAGGGAGGGGTGATAATTGAGAGAACTGGTAACCATTGTACTCAAATTGAACTTCGGAGTTCCAGAGATTATCCTCATTACTGAGTGAAGCTGTATGCCAGTGAGTTTGGTGCGATGGTTAGAGGCCCATACAGATGCACAATGCTCAGCTTTTGAGAAGGCCAGAGTTATGGCGGAAAAAAGAAGGGTGGCAGTCTTTGCACCAAGCTTGTGTCGATGAACATATGGATGACACTTTATAAGTATTTCTTTTTCCTTGTGTTTATATTTATTACTATTATAATCTACGTTACTTTCAAGACTACTGGGTGTTCTTGACTATGAGTTTCTAACAAAAGACCATTGATTCTGCTCAGTACTGGTGAATGACAAGTACAGGATGTGGATGCTGGAAGAATAAAAATGTGCTAGAGATAACAGTCAGGCAGGAATTGTTGGAGCACAAGTTTATTGCGATATTCATACATAGTTGTACACATGTATTTCACATTTACATTTTTTGCTTGTTTTCCTTAATTGTGGCTTTACCTATCGTCCTGGTTTCTGGGAAATTATAAAGGTCGCTTGGATTCAGTATGTCAGCATTCTTCTTATATTTTTGTGGGTCTTTGAGAAAATCAAACTCTTTGTCTTCCAAAATCACGTATTAACTGCTATAATGGTGCCACCATATAAGCAGCACCAGTTGTAACTAATACTAAAGAATAGTTTGTAAAATGTTACTGATCTCAAATTCACAGCAACTATCTGATACGTAACAAGTCAGGTTGTCATATCAGTATTTGATCCTAAGTGCAATTTATTTCTGTATACTGCAGGATGCTTTAAGGGCAAATTCTGATTTGTATTGCTTGCATACCTGTGTGAACTAAGGATTAAGTACAGTTATAGGAAAGATGCTAATCACAATCTTTTCCCCAGCAAAAATACATTATGCCTAAAACACCTTTCATAGAATTACAAGGAATTTTACAACAAACAGGTGATTCAGCCTGTCAGATCAAGGCAGGTGTTTAATCTCTGTACAAGTCTCTCTTAATTTTCATAATCACATACAGTCCGAGACTTTTCTCCCTCATGTACTTATCAGTCTTCTTAAAAGTATTTATGATCAGAAGTTGCACATGTCTTGCATAGAATAATGATGATGAACAGCATCAATTCATAATTGATTTACACTTTATGGTTCCACTTTGTTTCACTACTAAAGCACCATAATTATGAGGAATTCACTAGATAATACCTATATGATGTTGGTGGACCTCCAATAAGAAGTTAAGAAAAATTATAAAGTTTTTAATTATTCAATGTAAGAGCATCAAACTTCTATTAGAACCACTCAATACTTGCCATATAGCACTGCAGAAGCATAAACGTAAGATCCAGTAGTAGATTGGAATATTTAATTGGAAGTCTTTGAGAAATCCTTGCATTTAAATGGTCTCCATGCAAAATGTTTACAACTTTCATTGTGTAACTACCTGAATTAGAGTTTACAATGTTTGTGTATGTTACTGCTGGCACAGTTTCAGAAACATGCATATGTTATTTCTACGTGTATATATGTATACAAGGTTAGGGATGTAATATTTTATAAGCAGTAATGTACAATACCACTGATATACAAATTAAATTGTGCTTTTATTACACGATAATCTGACAGTGTTGTCAGTATGTAAGGGTTTGAATTGGATTAGATCCATATTTTGAAGAATTGTACATCGTTGGCCTTTATTAATAATAAATTGCAGTAATCAGTATGAAACTTAGCTATCTTATTGCTCATAGTCATTCTGTTGTTATGATCTTGGTCACATGTTCAATTCTTTTTAATCCAAAATTTAGTTGTTTACTGAAAAAATGAAACCATAAGGGTTTCTTAGTTTAAAACAAAAAAAGCTACACAAAAATCAAAGAACGAGAATAGTAATAACCTTAAATAGTTATGTTAAAGATATTATAAGTGCAATGAACACTGTAACTTATATAAAGGCAGAATATTGCAGATGCTGGAATCTGAAACAAACACAGAAAATACTGGAGAAACTCAGCATCTGTGGAGAGAGAATAGAGCCAATGTTTCAAGTCTGGATGACTTGTACTCTAAACTAAGCTTCTTAACTTCTATACCCATTTGGGGTGGGGAAGGAAAGAAAGTTAAAGAGCAGAATGGAAGAGTGAATGCCACGTATACATGATGCCTGGATGTTGGAGCCTATGAGGTAATGATGGGGCAGGTCACTGCTCACCCCAACTTAAGATTAAATGGTTTAATTTTCCCCCAAAATTTCTAAGTATCACAAAAGTCTGAAAACTGGAATGTTTCACTTGGTCTTTTTCAGGGAGCTACCCCACACAATTTTTTTCAGGGAGTACCCCACAAAATTTTCCCACACTCTGTTGTTCTATTTGCAGTAGAAAGTTTCATGCCGGTTGTGGGGGGGACAGATCCTAAGCTTGCCATGGAAGCTGGCTGCAGACTTTTAGGCATGTGCCCTGATCTAGTGTACATAGTATATGAGATATCTAGCAACTCCGGTCACACACAATGCACACCCCGCCCCCCCCCCATGCAGTTCCCCTTCTACCGATCTACACCCCTTTGAGTGGCTGTGAGCTGGCTAGCCGTACCCTTTGAGGCCTCACCATTTTGGCACAGCCAGGGTGCCTGATGGGCACTGCCAGGGTCCCAGGCTGCCCAATGGACATTGAACCCCGACCACCCGGAGAGTCTCAATGTCCTCTGGTCCCACCAGTAAGGCCAGCACGTCAGGTTCCCCATTTCTGGGGACCACTTGCGATTCTTGTTGGTAAGGATCTCCACTGGTGTGGATGGAGAGCTAAGTGAGCCCGGACAATTGCATCCTAGGGTCACTAGTAATATTTAAACGAGGTCATAAAAACATAGAAACTAGAAACAGGAATAGCCGATTTGGCCCTTCAAGCCTGCTCCTCCATTCTTTTTGATCACGGCTGATCATCAAATTCAATATTCTGATTTCCCCCCTTGTCACCCATATTCCTTTGATCCCTTTAGCCCAGAGAGCTAAATGTAATTTCTTCTTGAGATCAGGAAATGTTTTGGCTTCAAGTACATTCTGTGGTAGTGAATTCCATACATTCACCATCTTCTGGGTGAAGAAATTTCACCTCACCTCAGTTCTAAAAGACTTACTTCTGGATGCCCTCTCTCCCCGGGCTGGGTGCCCTCAAACTAAGACCCTGAGTTCTGGACTCCCCTACCACTGGAAACATTGATGTGAAGATCAGCGTTGGACTGGGGTGTGGACAGTAAGAAGTCCCACAGCACCAGGTTAAAGTCCAACAGGTCTATTTGGAATCATGAGTTTTTGTAGTGCTGCTCCTTCATCAGGTGAGTGGAGTGTGACTCCTGCCCAGTTAACCTCTGTTGTCCCCCATAAATCAATTCTTGGCCCCCCTATCCAATCTCCCTTCATAAGTAAAACTCTCCAGCCCAGGCAACAAGTGTTTTGACAAGTTCAAATTGGATTTCTGCCAAGCTTCAAGACTTCAATCTTATCTCCATATTTTGAGAACAAATTTTTGAGCCTTTTCATAGTATTAAGAAAACACTCCCATCTATGGCGAGAGATTGTCCTGGGAGGAATAGAAGAGTGCAATGGAAATTACAGATGTATTTTTGATTAGCTTTCTAAAGAACTTCAGATGGAAAATATCAAATTGAAAACAGCATATCTGCAGAGAGGTTTCATTACTGTTACCATCACAAGGTAGAGTACACGTCCTCCCTGTGTCTACGTGAGTTTCTTCCAGATGCTGCTTTTTCCTCCCACAGTCCAAAGATGAGCGAGTTAGGTGGATTGGCTATGTAAAATTGCCCCTTGGTGTCAGGGAGACTAGAAGGGTAAATACGTGGGGTTAAGGCCTGGATGGAAATGTTGTCAGTGCAGGATTGATGGGCCGAACGGCCTGCTGGTGCACTGTAGGCATTTGAAGTACATTGTAATTCAGACTTTACTAATTGAAAGTATGTCTTTAATTATTTTTTTCTCAACCTAGGAGCTCACAGCATTTTTCATTAAATGTTAGTTGTTTTAAAACTTCTTCCTCAAACTGATTATATTTGAATTTCTGATGTTACAAAGAATGCCCTATTTGAACAACTATTTGCTGGTGTTTCGAATGTATGGAATACTCTCAGCTGGGTAAGAGTCTTGCTTCATCGGCTTGGGTTAAGGATCATGAATGATGGTGGTGGAGGAGTCAGAGTTGACTTTACATTAATTGCTGATGCTCTCTATTATCAACAGTGCAGTCTACTGGTCTCGCACTTTCACTGTATTTGCATGACTTCTAATGCTGCTTCAGGTCTATTTAACCTTGATAGGTTAATAGGAACTCATCTGCACTGGAGGAGGAAGAAAGCAAGACTCAATGTTACTGCCAGCCTCCATAATATGCCGACTGTGGGAGGCATGGGAATCGAGGGCTTGGAGATTGCAATTAGAACAGCGCACTGTGGTGCTGCTTCTAGACACCAAATTCCTGGGTGGTCTAGATTTCTGCCTAGACCCTTGATGGCGACTACCTTAGCTTTCGTGGATGTTTGGGAGAGATTACTGCAGTTGTTTTCGGTATCCTGGACCAACTTGCTGCAGGCCACTTAATGTCCTGTGTACTACAGATTAATAACTGGAGCCCTTTCAAAAAGAGGCTGAGTTCAGGGAAGCAAAATGGTGATCTTTACTCTCCCTTGTGCTGGTAACAGTAATGGAGTCTCTGCAAATATGCTGTTTTAAATTTGATACTTACCTCCTGAAGCTCTTTATTAAGCTGATCAAAGATATATTTGTAACTTCCATCACACTCTTCTACAGTTCCCAGGATAAGTCTCATCATAGACAGGCCTGTTTTCTTAGTTAGGCTCTCTATCAATTGTTCTCTTGTGCGTATCAATGCCATAATGACACCTGGCTTCACTTAATAACTACTCTACACGTCTTGAACTATAAATTAAGACTATTGCTTCTCAAATGTCTAGTCAATGATATCTGGACCACTGTGAATCCACTTCTAACACCAATCCATAATTTTGAATTCAGGAGTCACAGACCCTAAGATATACAGTCATGTATTCATAAGTAATCTTTAGATAATTTATGAAGGAGGAACAGTTTAGAAATAATGCATTAGTTATATAGGCAGGAAAAGTATCTGACCCATAACTGTTGAGAACAGTTCAGTGATCCCAGAGGACAAATGGGCAGTTGGCACAGAGTGCGTTGATCATATTAGCTTGTGACAGCGACATTCTGCAATTTAACTGGACTGTTAGGGACTCTTCCTTTGTCTTCTTCTTCCTTGACCTTTCCTGGTCAGCCTCCCATCTAAAGAGGGAGGCTGTCAGAAGAGGGCTGCCATCTCGTGGCCTGTACCCTAACTCCTAGCACCCATTAATATGCGTTATTTCTTGAGGCCAGTTATTTATTTTGTGTCAATCATTTGCTTGAACCCATCTGACTAATGAATGCAGGACAGATGCCAAAGATGTGAGAATGAGAATGGGGATGTGAAAAATATCAGCCATGATTGAATGGCAGAGCAGACTCAATGGGCTGAATGGCCTGATTCTGCTCCTGTGTCTTATGGTCTAATACAGTAAGAAGTCTCACAACACCAGGTTAGAGTCTAACCAGTTTATTTGATAGTAATCTTACAAGCTTTTGGAAACGCTGTTCCTTCGTCAGGTGTGTGGAAGGTTCTGATCAGAGAAGGGCATATAAAGACACACACAGTTTACAGAATACTGATTAGAATGCAAGTCTTTACAGCTAACCTGCTATTCAAGTGTTGAAGATGCAGACAATGTGAGTGGAGATAGCATTAGCATAGGTTAAAGAGATGTGAATTGTCTCCAGATAGGACAGTAAGTGAGATTTTACAAGCCCAGGCAATGTCAGGATGATCACCTCCTCCACTGTCCATCACTTTGGCTTGAAGCCACTTTTTAATTTATCTCATGCTGAGGGTCATTTTGTGTCATATCAGACATTTGTATAAATAAAAGGATACACAAGGTGCAAAGACTCCCTGCCTTCAGTTCTTTGTATGGCCAGGATTCTCTGGCTCCATCCTAGCGGTTATGGCAAGTCAGCCAAAAGTCCATTGATTTTGATGGAACTAGAAAACCCTGCAGGTGAGTGGGATTGGAAAACCATGACCTACATTTATGTTCTGCTTCAGTCCCTGGCTGCTTAGAATGTTTTTTTTCTGAAGAATGACAGAAACAGAAAGCATATAACCTTTGCTTAGGATTTACAACATGATGCCTGATAATTCTATAATCTTAAAGAAACTATTTCTTACATTATCAATAACCTGGCTCAACAATTTTCCTGCCTTACGGTCCAGGCTTGTTTCTGACTTGTAAGAGCACTGATTTAAGATGTTACTTGCAAATGTCTTTCATTTAGCACAAAAAGAAAGATTGTTACATTTATTTTGGAAATTCTTGAATACTCTTGCTAGAGACACACTTTCAAAGTAACAATTTATACATTTTTGTTTGATGCTTTCTATAAATTGTTCATAATTTTTAATAAACTTTTGTTCACAAATACTCATAGTGTTCATATTCCTTTTAAAATTATCCATAATGAAAGCTTTTTCTATTTTATAAAATATTTCACTCGGATATGGTCTAAAAGGTTAATCCAATGTGACTGGCCCTCACCTCGGAAGGAAAGCCACTCAGTAGCTGACTCAGCTGAAAGAAACCAACCCCCATCGCCATAACACACAGTTGTCGGGGGTGGGGGGGTGGTGAACAAATGAGCAGAGAGTGGGACTTCCACCTGATTGGTCAACAGCTCTAGTGGTCCGAGCATGGCCAGAGCGTGGCAGTGGGTGCAGCTGGGACTGCAAACAAGTCCACAAAGAGGAGAAAGTGGATCCACGAGCTAGTTAAGTCAGGCCCTTTTGGGTGGGGAGGGAGCTGGCAACTTAGGTTGGGTGGGGCGGTGGGGGGGTTGGTTTGTAAGGGTAGATGGGATGGAACAAAGTGGGAATAACACTGGGAGATGTGCACCAGGCCCCCTCCCCGCCCTCCTCCCTGCCACTTTTTAACTTGGGCTAAAAAAAAACTGACAGCCCACTTCCCATTTGTCTATCCATGTCAACCATATTATTCTGTGAGCAGTGTAATATTCTGGCTAATAGGCTTGGTAACAAGCTCAATTGAATGTTAATTATTTATTTTAAAACGGTGGCTGCTAACCTGCTGTATTATGGAAATTCTGGGGTGGGTGGGAAAGTGGTGGGCTGGGCACCTCTTATATTTTGTGTGCCCCCTGCTGAAAACGTGCCCAGGACGAGGCCCTTAAAATCCAGCCTCCTGCATGTGACACATAAATTATTGTAATCAGATTAGCTATTGTGGTTTTAAGCTATGCAAGTCAGGATGTTCCCACCTCGGATCAATTCCAGAAAAGAAAGAAACATTCTATTTGTTGAGAAGTGAAACGACCTGATCTAGTCTTCTGACCCCATATTCTGTCCATCACAAAGGCCATCTATTGCTTGTCCCACTCCTACCTCAGTCCATCTGCTCCTGGGATTCATGTATATCTTTGTCGTCTTCAAACTCTATTATTCTAATACTTTCCTGACCGACCTCCCGTCTTCCAACCTTCCTAAACTGTAGTCCGTCCCAAACCCTGCTCCAAACAAATGAAAGCAAGATACTGTGCGGATGCTAGAACCCTGAAATAAAAACAGAAAATGCTAGATAAAATCAGCAGCACTGGCAGCACCTGTGGAGCCCAACACAGTTGGTGTTTCAAGTCCATATCAATCTCCATCTGCTTCTATTCCTGCTGCAAACAAAGTAGTTTATCTCAGCGGTAAGGGGCAAAAAATTGGCATAGGTGCATTATTAAGATGTAAGGATGATATATGATATTAGTGTATTTTTGATGAGCCAAACATCCTGGCATAATTTGTCACATGGTTAAGTTGTGGCACATAGAATCATTGTACCTAGGAGGATGAACCTACTTACCGACTGTAATATTTGAGCTATTGCAGAAACAACATCCCCAGGGAATCTGTATTCCATGGGCCCAGCCAATCTTAAAAGTTGACAGCTTACACATTGTAATACTCGAGGGAGTGCCTATGTTTTTATTATCATCTAACTTAAAAGTTAGAACACATATATTTGAAAAATGAAATATGGAAAAATATGTGATTGTGTTTTTCCCTTTCTCTTTGTTTCATATTGTCTCTGTGAGTTTTATCATTTATTTCATATTCTGTTCTATGAAATAATTATCAAGTTTCTTCTGCTTCCAATCAACACACAAACACATTTTGACCTTTTTAAAATTTTCATCAATTAAATGTTAAAATTTACTTATTAGTTACAAGTGGGCTTACATTCACACACTAATGAAGTTACTGTGAAAATCCCCTAGTTGCCACACTCCAGCACCTGTTTGGGTACATCGAGAGAGAATTTAGCATGGCCAATTCACCTCACCTGCACATCTTTGGACTATGGGGGGACCCTGAACACCCAGAGAAAACCCACACAAGACAGAAAAAGTACATGCAAACTCCATACAGTGGCCCAAGCCAGGAATCAAACCTAGGTCCTTGGCATTGTGAGGCAGCAGTGTTAACCAGTGTGCCATCATGCTGCCCATATGGCACAAAGTCGAAATATTCAGATTATGGCACAAAGTCGAAATATTCAGCCACCCTTAAAAATTGAGTGGATTCTGGCATTAGAGTGAATTTTTCAATTTTTTTAGTTGACTAAGATAACTTGATTTACCAGATTTCAATTAATTTGGGCTGTAATGCTGATAAATCATATGCATGAAATGTGCATCATGTGTGCACGAAAAATAAATCAAATAAACACACTGGGAAAATAACTTGTTGATATTCTGATTCAGTTGAAGAGAAGATATCAGGTAGCATATCTCCTTAGGTCCACTAGCGTTGGCTGGTCAAAGGTCAGTATTTGCAGATAAAGATAAATTGCATTGTTTATACTAATCAGAATGAAGGAATTTTAACTCTGAAGAATTGTTGGGTTCGGATAGGCATACAGCTAAAATAAGTTAATTTTAGATCACTACCACAGTCCAGATCCACTGCACCCCCTTCTGGCTTTAACAGAGAAACATTTGAATACCCATGAACAAACTACTCACCAGTGGAGCTTTGGATGATGAATTGTAACACCTTAATTGTAACACCTTTGCTGCTATTGCTTCTACATGATGCATCCAGTGTACCTTCAGCAGAGGTACAGGCAGCTTGCTCAGATCCCTACTCTGACTCGCCTATCTATACAGTAAGAAGTCTCCAACACCAGGTTAAAGTCCAACAGGTGTATTTGGTAGCAAACACCACTAGTTTTTGGAGTACTGCTCCTTCATCAGGTGAGTGGGACTTCTGTTCACAAACAGGGCATATAAAGACATAAACTCGATTTACAGAATAATGATTGCAATGAGAGTCTTTACAGCTGATCAAGTCTTAAAGGTACAGACAATGTGAGTGGAGAGAACATTAAGCATAGGTTAAAGAGATGTGTATTGTCTCCAGACAGGACAGTTAGTGAGATTTTGCAAGTCCAGGCAAGTCATTACAGATAGTGTGACATGAACTCAAGATCCTGGTTGAGGCCGTCTTCATGTGTGGAACTTGGTTATCAGTCTCAGCTTAGCGACGCTGCGCTATTGTGTGTCATGAAGACCGCCTTGGAGAACACTTACCCAGAGATCAGAGGCCAAATACCCATGACAGCAGAAGTGTTCCCCAATAGGAAGAGAACAGTCTTGCCTGGTGATTGTCGACTGGTTTCATTCATCCGTTATTGTAGCGTCTACATGGTCTCCCCAATGTACCATGCCTCAGGACATCCTTTCCAGCAGCGTATCAGGTAGACAACGTTGGCCGAGTTGCAAGAATATGTGCCGTGTACCTGGTGGATGGTGTTCTCACGTGAGATGATGGCCTGTCTATGCCAGAGCCCTTTGGCATTCTGCCAAAATTTGCTTCACTGCATCCGTGCAGGCACAGTTTTTGAGAGACGAGATAGCATGTTGGGTTTGAAGGGAACAGGGGATGAGAAGTGAGAGTGCTTTGAGTGGAATTCCCACTTGCATGCCCCCTTTTGTCATCATGATGGGTCAGTGCTACATCCCTCCTGTGATTCTGCTGCAGGCCAGCTCAGTGGAAATCAGTGACGCATTGGAAGAGCACAGTTAAGATATCTGTCGTTCTGGTTAAGGCAGCAGCATAATGGCATCCAAAGCTTGCATAACCATGATCATGGATTTAATGGACAGTCCTTCTTGAAGCTGCATGACATGTATCATGATGTAGAAATGCCAGTGTGGGCACAGTGAGAAGTCTTACAACACCAGATTAAAGTCCAACAGGGCTCTGAAAGCTTGTGATTCCAAATAAATCTTTTGGACTTTAACGTGGCGTTGGGAGACTTCCTCCTGTGACCTATGTCAGACATTTTTGCAATTTCTTCCTCCTTCGACAACTACATGGAGTTCCTCCATCCTGTTCACTATTAGAGCATGTGACACATTTGTCAATAACTACCCATGTTGGTGATGCATTTGCAGCATTCCACTTCTTAAGAGCGGTCCCCAGAGTTCAACATCAGCACGCGGCTGAGTAGATCCTGGAGAGAAGTGCTGAAGTGCATACAAAATGAAGGTTTTGTGCTGCTTCTGTTCAGGTGGTGAGAGGAGTGTGCAATGAAGTACGCTTGGTAAGACAGACTGAAAAGCAGGGGTGTGGTGCTTAAACCACAGGATCCAGGTGGATCAGTAATGTGGTGGACCAGTTTTCCTGGCCTTGCCAGCTCACTAGATCTTCATCCAGTAGTGAGGCATGTTGCTGCAACCTCCTCAATTACCTACAATCACATCTCTTCGGTCAGAGCTGGAGATTTCCTCCCGTTTCTAGGGAAAGGTCTGAAAACAGAAGCTAACCCCGTTATGGTGGGCAGTGGAAAGCTGGGATGACATTATGCTGGCAGCAACCAATTAACAGACCGTCACTGGGACAACAGGGCTGAGTGATGTGGTTTCTCCCACTTTCAATGCCGGTTGCAGGGTTTATTTGGGCTGAAATCTGTTAGGCCTGATGTCTTTTTACTTCAGTTTATCAAGGACGGTTACACTCCGCTCACAATAATGCCTGTGAATCTAAAAGGTCTATTGGGCAGCAATGTTTGCAAAAAGTATTTTTTCACATGAGCCACCCTGACAAAAAAAAAGGAAAATGCTGCGTGGGTAAGTGTGAAATGCATTTACATCACATGATCTCAGCTAATCAAAGGAATGATGTATAGATGGGAATCAGAGAATTCAGCATATGGGAAAACATCCAGCCTGAAATCCTGCAGCTTGGCCATATTAGCAGCACCATTAAGAGTGGTGACTGGTGCTAAACTTGCAGTGGTAGGGAGGATGGAGGTTCCAAAGCTTGGGAACACTACCAGCTGGAGGTTTCCCTCCAAACCACTCACCATCCTGACTTGGAAATATATCGCTGTCATTCCTTCACAATCACTGGTTTAAAATCCTCCCTAACAGCACTGAGGGTGTACTTATGCCGTAGAGACTGTAGTAGTTCAAGAAAGCATCTTATCACTACCTTCCCAAGAACAATTAGGGATGGGCAATAAATGCCAGCCTAGCCAGTGGAGCCCACACCCTTTGAATGAATTTTAAAAAGTCATCAGGTCTTAAGAGGAGGATGCCCAGTCAGAAGGGGGCTTCTGATGGAGGACTCTTCCCCACCTTTCCCACATTTCCCACCTGAGAGCTAACTTTGATTATTCCCAGTTTTCTCCCACAGATGTTCAGTTTTCCTGCCAACCTAAAAATTGAGGCTTGGTGGGAAACGGCCCTTATGTGGTCATTAATTGACCACTTAAAGGCCTCAGCTGGGGCAAGGTAGGGCTTCCCATCTGAGGACTTCCCTGCATGAGCCTAAAAGAGCTGTGTGGCTGAGGCGGGCAGGAACCTGGAGGGAATCCTGCTCCCACAATTTCAACCTCTCTTAAAAACCTACTAATGGGGGACCTTAACAATCAGGCCCCTTTTGTGGCGACTATTGTAAAATCTGGTTCTGCATGCAATTTGCAGGCGTGTATGTGAAATATCCTGCTGACTCAACGAGATGTTACGTAGCTAAAAAGCATACAGTCATAAAGAGAATTATAAGGAGTCATTCTGAGTTATATTTACAGTATATTTTATAATGTATCCAGCCTCATTGTTCCGTGGGAGCACTGAAGAGAGGCTGTGATTTGCGAGTGGAGAGCTTGTGGGTGAGTACAGCGACTTTTTCCTTTTTTTAAAACTAACTTTGTATTAGTTTTGTTTTGCTTTCTTTAAGTTTTGCACCGGAAGCAGTTGCTAGGGCACTCGGGTGGAGTTTTTTTTTCCTTACTATAAATTAGACCGGAGAGGATTCCCGATACTCTACATAGGTAGAGTATCCCAGCCCTCCCCCCTCCTCTAACCTAAAAAAAAGAGAGAGAGAGAGACAGAGAGGGGCTCTGACTGAGAGCAGGTAAGTCTGTTTTTGTTTTTGAGTGTGCTGTAAGGGCTTTGGCTCACAGGGCCAAAGAGATAGGGTGAGGCAAGGTAAGTTATAAGTTTTTTTTTACTTTTTCCTCTGGGTTACTAAAAAGGGGCAAGTATGGGTGTGAGGCCAGTATGTTGTTGCCAGTGCAACATGTGGGAGGTCTTGGAAGCTCCTGGTCTACCAGACATCCACACCTGTGCTCGGTGTGTGGAGCTGCAGACCCTACGGAACCAGGTTAAGGAGCTGCAAATGCAGCTTGAGGACCTTCAGCTCATTCGAGAGAGTGAGGAGGTAATTGATAGGAGCTATCAGCAAGCAGTCACACCAGGGCAATGGGAAGAAGGCACATGGGTAACAATTAGGAAGGGGAAACCTCAGGTGATGGAGAGCACGCCTGTGGATGTCCCCCTTCAAAATAAGTACTCTTGCTTGAGTACTACTAGGGGGGACAGCTCATCTGAGGGAGGAAGCGGTGGCCAGGTCTCTGGTCAAAAAATTAAAAAAGAGAGCAGAAAGGTAGTACTAATAGGGGACTCCACAGTGAGGGGGGCAGACAGGCGTTTTTGTGGACGTAGACGTGAGTCGCGGATGGTGGTTTGTCTCCCTGGGGCTGGGATCCGGGATGTCTCTGGGCGTGTCCCAGACATCCTGAAGGGGGAGGGTGAGGAACCAGAGGTTGTAGTGCATATAGGTACTACTGACGTAGGCAAGAAGAGGGAGGCAGTCGTGAAAAGGGACTATAGGGAACTGGGTAGGCAGCTGAGGAAGAGAAAAGCGAAGGTAGTAATCTCAGGATTGCTGCCTGTGCCACGGGAGAATGAGGGCAGGAATGGAATGAGGTGGAGGCTGAATGCGTGGCTGAGGGACTGGAGCAGGGGGCAGGGATTCCGGTTCCTAGATCATTGGGACCTCTTTAGGGGTAGGTGTGACCTGTACAGTAAAGACGGGTGGCACTTAAATCCCAGGGGGACTAATATCTTGGCAGGAAGACTGGCTAAGGCTACTGGGGGGACTTTAAACTAGAAAGGATGGGGGGAGGGAATTGTGATGGGAAGACTGGGACGGAGGAGGTTAGCTCCCAGGTAGGGAAGGACTGCAGGCAGTATGAGATGGAGGTTAGGCAGGGGGTGGAGAAAGGAAATGCCCAGACTGAGGGGCTGAGGTGTGTCTATTTTAACGCCAGGAGTGTAGTGAATAAGGTAGATGAGCTTAGGGCGTGGATTGCTGCTTGGGAATGTGATGTGGTGGCCATTACGGAGACTTGGATGTCTCAGGGACAGGACTGGGTACTTCAGGTGCCAGGATTCAGATGCTTCAGGAAGGACAGGGAGGGAGGCAATAGAGGTGGTGGAGTGGCACTGTTGATCAGGGACAGTGTCATGGCTGCAGAGAAGGAGGATGCCGTGGAGAGACTATCTACAGAGTCTCTGTGGGTGGAAGTTAGGAACAGCAAAGGGTTGAAAACTTTGCTGGGTGTTTTCTATAGGCCGCCCAATAGTGACAGGGAAGTTGACAGGTGCAGATAGGGAAACAGATTCCAGAGAGATGTAGTAATAACAGAATTGTCGTGATGGGAGACTTCAATTTCCCAAACATCGATTGGAATATCCCAAGGGTAAGGGGTTTGGATGGGGAAGAGTTTGTTAGGTGTGTTCAGGAAGGTTTCCTGACACAGTATGTGGATAAGCCTACGAGGGGAGAGGCTGTACTTGACCTGGTACTGGCGAATGAACCAGGACAGGTGATGGATCTCTCGGTAGGAGAGCATCTTGGGAATGGTGATCATAATTCTATTTCCTTCACAATTGCATTGGAACGAGATAGGATCAGGCAGGATAGGAAGGTGTTTGTCTGGAGTAAGGGGAAATACGAAGACGTCAGGAAGTTACTTGGACAAATAAACTGGAAGGAGGCGTTCTTAGGGAAAAGTACCGAAGGAAGGTGGCGGATATTCAAGGAATGTTTGTCTGGAGCTCTGCATGACAACGTTCTGATGAGACAAGGGGGTTTTGGTAGGTCGTGGGAACTGTGGTGAACCTAGTCAGGAGGAAAAGGAAGATGTACAAAAGGTTCAGGGAGCTAGGAGATGTTAAGGATCTTGAGGAGTATAAGGATTGTAGAAAGGAGCTTAAAAGGGAAATTAGGAGAGCCTGAAGGGGTCATGAGAAGGCCTTGGTGGGTAAGATTAAGGAGAATCCCAAGGCCTTCTATAAATATGTGAAAAGTAAAAGGATGAGAAGAGAAGGGATGAGACCTATAAAAGGTGAAGGGGGAAAGGTCTGTGTGGAACCAGAAGAAATGGCAGAGGTGCTTAATGAATACTTTGCCTCAGTATTCGCAGTGGAAACTGATCTGGGAGATTTTGCTACGGATTTGCAGCAGATGGAAAAGATTGAGTTTGTGGATATTAAGGAGGAGGATGTGTTAGAACTTTTGAATTCTATCAAGATAGATAAGTCGCCGGGACCAGATGGGATGTACCCCAGGATACTGTGGGGGGTGAGGGAAGTGATTGCAGAGCCCCTGGCGATGATCCTTGCGTCGTCAATGGAGACGGGAGAGGTTCCGGAAGATTGGAGGATTGCGGATGTAGTCCCTATTTTCAAGAAAGGGAACAGAGATAGCCCGGGAAATTACCGACTGGTGAGTCTGACCTCAGTGGTTGGTAAGCTGATGGAGAGGCTTCTGAGGGACAAGATTTACGAGCATTTGGAGAGGTTTGACATGATCAGAAATAGTCAGCATTGTTTTGTCAAGGGCAGGTCGTGCCTTACGAGCCTAGTCGAGTTCTTCGAAAATGTGACTGAACACATTGACGAAGGAAGTGCAGTGGACGTGGTGTACATCGACTTCAGCAAGGCGTTTGATAAGGTCCCCCATGAAAGACTTCTTGAGAAGGTGAGAGGGCATGGGATCCAAGGGGCTTTAGCCTTGTGGATCCAGAACTGGCTTGCCTGCAGAAGGCAGAGAGTGGTTGTGGGCGGGTCTTTTTCTGCATGGAGGTCAGTCACCAGTGGAGTGCCCCAGGGATCTGTTCTAGGACCCTTGATGTTTGTCATTTTCATAAATGACCTAGATGAGGAAGTGGAGGGATGGGTTAGTAAGTTCGCCGATGACATGGAGGTCAGTGGTGTTGTGGATGGTCTGGAAGGATGTCAGAAGTTGCAGCAGGACATAAATAGGATGCAGGACTGGGCGGAGAAGTGGCAGATGGACTTCAACGCGAATAAATGTGTAGTTGTCCATTTTGGCAGGACCAATGGGATGAACGAGTACACTATCAAGGGCAGGAGTCTTAGTAGTGTTGAAGAGCAGAAGGATCTTGGGGTCCGGGTCCACAGGACTCTTAAATCGGCCTCGCAGGTGGAGGATGTGGTCAAGAAGGTGTATGGTGTACTGGCCTTCATTAATCGAGGGATTGAGTTTAGGAATCGGGAGGTAATGCTGCAACTTTATAAGACCCTTGTCAGGCCTCACTTGGAGTACTGTGCGCAGTTCTGGTCGCCTCACTATAGGAAGGACACAGAAGCTATTGAAAGGGTACAGAGGAGATTTACAAGGATGTTGCCTGGACTGGGAGGCATGCCTTCTGAAGTTAGGTTGAGTGAGCTGGGACTCTTCTCCCTGGAGAGATGAAGGTTGAGAGGCGACCTGATAGAAGTTTATAAAATGTTGAGAGGAATAGATAGGGTGGATTCTCAGAGGCTATTTCCCCGGGTTGAAATGGTCGCTATGAGAGGACACAGATTTAAGGTGCGGGGAGGAAAGTACAGAAGTGATGTTAGGGGTAAGTTTTTCACTCAGAGGGTGGTGAGTGAATGGAATCGGCTGCCATCGGTGGTGGTGGAGGCGAACTCGCTGGGGTCTTTTAAAAGACTTCTGGATGAGTATATGGGATTTAATGGGATTGGGGGTTATAGATAGGTCTATGGATTGGTACGTGTTGATGTGATCGGCGCAACTCGTGGGCTGAAGGGCCTGTTTGTGCTGTAGTGTTCTATGCTCTATGTTCTATGTATCAAAGTTCAGTTTTTGCAAGTATTTAGCAAGTAATTGTGCAAGCGGTTTGCCTGAAACCTCCCGCCATCTCACCTCAGTAGCTCACATACTCCCCAGATTTTCACTCTGGGATCCCACTAAAACTGAGGCAGTAAATTGGAGTTGCAGGAAAAGATTTGGGCAGCATTGGTTTATGGAACCATGCTATGGAACCATTGGCTGTTTCTTGCTATTTTGGAATATGCAGGAGTTGGTAGGTGGCTGCTTGGGAAATTATGAAATTGAATGTCAAAGGGGCACATAAGCAGGGCTGAACTTCACATGATGCAATCAGTGATTAAGGTATACAGAACAGATGAAAAGCACAGATGATTTGAACATTCTCGAAAAGAGGCTGAACTGTTCAATCATTACGGCAAGGCAATGTTCACCTCAAAACCTTGTAGATATTAATCAGGCTATCTTTCATAGCCTTACACACTATGTTATGTCCAATTGCTTTACTTTAACTTCATAATTTCTTGTGTTATGGCTTATTTTGTAACTGCAATACTCACACATATTGTGGAACAAGGTAGTCAAGTCTCTAGTCTCCGTGTGTCAAAGACTGAATCTAATATAGATTGAAATCATAGCTCAGTTATTTGCATTCTCACACCTAGGTTAGAAAATGACTGGACAGAGTTTTCCCAGCACATTGTTGGTCTGCTGCCAGAACCAAATGTGGGCCCTGAGAACACACTGGAGCATGGAGGGAATTTTACAGTGGCAGCGAATTAATACTTTCCCATTAGTATTGGTGGTCAGCTTCATGGAGCTGGTCCAATCAGACAGCTTGGCAGCCTTGGCAGTGCTACAATAGAGGCAGCTGTTGCTGAGATTGCAAGGGGAGGGAGAGGGCAGTGCCATGTTGAGGTGACACTGAAGGGCTGGTGAAAAATTTCCTTAATATGTCTGGGCCTGGTGCCAGGTCCCGCTGATTGGATGGGTGAACCTTCCAGTAGCATGGTTGGAGCAGTGGGCTCCAGCTATTGGTACTGTTTAAGTTTAAGTTTTAATTTATTCTTGTCGCAAGTAGGCTTGCATTAACACTCCAGTGAAGTTACTGTGAAAATCCGGTGCCTGTTCGGGTACATTGAGGGAGAATTTAGCATGGTCAATGCACCTAACCAGCACGTCTTTCGGACTGTGGGAGGAAACCCATGCAGACACAGGGAGAACATACCAACTCTGCAAGGGAGGACACAACTCTGGGCCATTCAGCATTCGGAGGCTGATTTCTCTTGCAGTGGGGACCTGTACCAACATCAATAAAATGCTGGTAGGACATAAAATGACAGCTAGGTAATTACCTTAATTGGCGACCCACATCCAGTCAGCCGAGCAGCCGCTGTTCCTGCCCTTTGAAATACCCTATGGTGATTGGGCACCTCTCTCCACACCTTCCACCTCCATTTTACCAACCTTCTCACTTCCTAGCCCCTATCCAGCAGGCTGGTAAAATTCCAGCTTTGGTACCAAGCTCTGTATCAGGCTTTAAGCTCACATTCACCATATAGCCTGACACTCCAGTGCAGGAGGATGTACTTTACAATGTGCTATCATTTGGGGGAAAAATAGTTAAACTGACACTCCTTCTATCTGTCCTTGTAATTCAGGTGGAGATTAAACATTTCATGGTATTATTCAAAAGAAGGGCCAAGAGCTGCTGATGACCCAGCCAACATTTCTCTCAGACCCAACGTCTGAAAAAACTAATTATTCATCTCATTGTTGACTTTTGTACAATTTGAAAAATTTTGTGGCTGTGTTTATTTTTGCCACTCCTAATAATTAACTCATTGAGATGGTTATATATTCAGAAATCACATGTTCAACTCCTCAAAAGATTTTTTTCAGTAGGGCCTGTTCCTACCCTAGAGACTGGCAGCATAGCACTGAGTGGACCACTGCACATACACCCATCTGTCAGTGCTGACATCAGCACATGTCTGCTAGCCTCTCGATCACTGATGTGGTGATGCTGGTGGTGGACTGGGGTAAACACAGTAAGAAGTCTCACAACACCAGGTTAAAGCCCAATAGGTTTATTTGGTAGCAAACGCCACCAGCTTTTGGAGCAGTGCTCCTTCGTCAGGTGAGTGGGAGTACGGTTCACAAACAGGGCATATAAAAACACAAACTCAATTTACAGAATAATGATTGGAATGTGAGTCTTTACAGCTAAAGGTACAGAAAATGTGAGTCTGTACAATTTGTACAATGTGAGACGATGTGAGTTCACATTGTCTGTACCTCTAAGCCTTGTTTAGCTGTAAAGACTTGCATTCCAATCCTGTAAATTGAGTTTGTGTTTTTATATGCCCTGTTTGTGAATAGTACTCCTATTCACCTGATGAAGGAGCAGCGCTCCGAAAGCTAGTGGCGTTTGCTACCAAATAAACCTGTTGAACTTTAGCCTGGTATTGTGCGACATCTTACTATGTTCTGCTGATTACTGGCCAGTGCCCCCCCGTTACTTGTGACAATAATAAATTAAAACTTAAACTTAAACAGTATCAGTAGCTGGAGCCCACTGCTCCAACCATGCTACTGGAAGGTTCACCCCTCTAATCAGCGGGGGCCAGACATCTTAAAGAAATTTTTCACCAGCCCTTCAGTGTCACATGGCGCTGCCCTCTCTACCTCAAAACTAGCAAAAATACACAGGGAGGAGGGCAATTTTCCCATCCCAATGTGATCCTTTGTACTGCAGCAGGCTGGGAGACTAAAGGGGAGGCTGTTTCGCGGGCTCCCCGCTCTGTGCCTTGGTCTCTGTATGTCCCCCAACGCCGGATTTTCAGAAATCAGTTAGGTGCTGCCTAATGTATTCAAAATATAATTTCAGTCTAATTTAAATGTCATTACTGGACCCGGAATTGAAATCTCTGGGCCATTTAGCCTCTACCCACCCCTCCAGGAGTTTTTCATTTCAGCGGAGTTTTATATAGCTCCCCATTTACAGGGAGCTGACAGCCAGAGTCTGCTGGAGTGAAGGCGGTGGGAGGGGTCAGTCGAGCTGCCAGCCCTCCCAAGAGGGTCAGTTGCCGGGGCGATGTCTCCTGGGCATTGCCACCTTGGCAGTGCCAGCCTAGGCTCCCTGGCACTGCCCAATGGGTAAAGTGCCAATGTCCAAGGGGTACCTTGGCACTGGCCACCGAGCATAGGGAAGTGCCAAGAGGATGGGGGGTGGGCCCGGCTACCACTCTGTACTTTGGGCTGAGTGAAAGGGAGGGAGGCCAGCGATCGGGGCTGACCATGAGGACGGGGGTGTGGTGGGGGGGACGCTGGTTAGCCTGCTGGGAGCAGGGGGTGATTGGAGCTTCAGGGGGTGTCGGATCTGTGGGGCAGCAGGGCTGCTGAGGGAGTGAGCGGGGATGGGGTTGGATCAGGAGATTGGGGGCGGTGTGGGTGTTGAGGCTGGTGTGGGCATGTTTGGGGGAGCAGCTATCAGGCTGTGGGGGGGTCGCCAGGCTGGCCAGTGATCAGAAGGTCAGTAGACAGGGGCTGCTGCACATGAGCTGATCTCAGCACTGACAGATGGGTGTATGTGCAGTAGCCCACTCAGTGCCATACTGCCAGCCTCTAGGATAGGAATAGGCTCTACTGAAAAAAACAGCGGGATTTAATCCAACTTTTACACAAAATCGTCACTTAGAATTTTTTTGGGGAGAATCGCCCCCCCCCCCCGCCCCCCACACCTTTAACTGCAACTACAAACTGTTAAAATAGCATATTATTCTATTTGTAATTAAGGTGAAATACTGATGGAATAAGATATCTTGGTACCTCCCTGGGAACTCAAAGAAAGAAGTACTTGTCATTGGATTCTTGACAAACACACATAATTCATGTTGACATGCTGAAGAACTGCTTGCCACCTGTTGGTTTGTGTAATTTGCCACGCCTCACATTCACATTGTGATGTGAATCGCAAAACATAAGATACATCATTGACCTCAACAAATAAATCCACCTGACACTCCCAAATGCTGCTTACTTAACACTGTCATGCCTTTTTTTTATATGACTTGCAAGGCTTTCATCTTTATATCCAAATCCAAACTTAAATCCAAAGCAACAGAAAATGCTGGAATTGCTGAGCAAGTCGGACAGCATCTGTGAATAGGGAAGCGGAGTTAATGGGCAGTATTTGATGGAGGTGATGGGACCTTGCCCACCAGCTGAAGAGCTCCATGCTGCCTCCTCTTGGAAAGGCCTGTGACAATATCCGAACAATGGTAAACCTTCTCCCCCATCAAGGACCCCAGAGATGGAAGTCGCTGCCCGCTCAGAGGGCAGCAGCACTACTCAACAGTAGTGCCACTAGGGAGACAATGGTTGTTACTGGTATTGCACCTGCACATGAGGCCTGGTGTTGCTGGATCCCACACCACAGGCGAGTGATGGAGTGCCAGGGTGGGACGGGGACAGGCATGTGGGAAGGAGGGGGTGTGGGATGCTCACAGCAGGCTCTCTTTCCTGATGCTGGGTCCCTCAATCAGGCACTGAGTGCTTCACTGAATGCCTTATGAATGAGGGACTCCTTTCTAGGAGCATGCAAGCAACCCCACATCAATTTGCTTGTTGTGCTGCCCACATGGCAAGTCCCCTGCTTGCCACTGTGTTAATATGATAGTGGGATGAGGCCCTTAAGTGGGACATAATCAGAGTGGAGGTGGGAAGGCAGCCTGGTCTGCTCACCATTCTCCCATCTGATTAAATGCCCCCCGTATTATCAAACTTGTCATGGTGGATGTCATTAAATTTCACCCCAAGTCATTAATTGTTTGCTAGAACTGGATAATGTTAGAGATGTGACAGCTCTTAAACAGGTACAGAGCAGGGGAAGAGCAGTCCAACACGGAGAGCTTCTCTTTTGTTCTTTACCCCCTCTCCACTTCCTCTGTTCTTTGGTGTACGCAACTGTTCAAACTTGCCAAGCCTTCTAAGGGTAGTAAACTCATCCAAGACAGCACAAAGACAAGGAAGTGGTTAGGATCAGTGGTAGAGGGATAGAAATGTGTTAATATGCATATAGAGGCTGACTCCATTTTTCTGGTTCGTTTCGTTATGTACCTTTTTTTATTCTTTCATGAGATGTGGATCGCATTGGCAAGGTCAATGTTTGTTGTCCATCCTTGTTATTCTTGAACTGAATGACTTGCTAGGCCCTTTCAGAGGGCAGTTAACCACTTTGCATTTGGGACTGGAGTCACATGTAGGCCAGACCAGGTGGGAATGGGCAGATCTCCTTCCCTAAAGTACACTGGTTAACCTGTATGGGTTTTTACAGATATCAAAGGTAATTTCATGGTTACCATTCCCTCCAGCTATCATGGTGGTATTTGTGTCCCTGTCCCCAGAACATTGCCTGGGCCTCTGGATTATTAGACAGGTGATATTACCACAATGGCATGATCTTCTCTCAAAAGCTGAGGAAGAGAGAAGGAGCAAAAATGGATTATTGAGTAGGTAGCAGTTGAGGCCACAAAGCGACAAAGAAATGAGGGGAATTTTCTATCTGAATCATTGGGAGATCAGATGAGTCAATGGGGAAGGGGTAAGTATGGGATAGGATACAAGGAACAGAGTGGTAATGAGCTGCAGTTTATGGAAGCGGGAAGTAAGGGCTTGTCCTAAAGAGTATCACAGTAATGATGTCTGGAAGTGATTGGGGTAGGGAGGGGAAGCCATTGCCAATGATGCTTTGGCTATGATTATATAGGTAAGAGTGGAACCAGGTGAGAACAATCACACTGAGTTGGACAACAGGATAATGGTACTGTCTCTAAAAAGGAAAGGCAGTGTCAAGAATCAAAAATAGTGAAGCCAGAATAGGGATCTCGATAGGGAAGTTAGGTGATTAAAGCAAATTACTGTGGATGCTGGAGTCCGAAACCAAAAGGAAAAATGCTGGAAAATCTCAGCAGATCTGGCAACACCTGTAAGGAGAGAAAAGAGCTGACATTTCGATTCCAGGTGACCCTTTATCAAAACTAAAAGGCATAGAAGTTGGGAAATATTTATACTGCAGGGTAAGGGATGAATCACAGCCACAGAGACCAGGAAAACCACTTAATAGCTGTTCACAGAGAGAATAAAGGGTGTGAATGGCCAAACAGCAGAGAAACTAGAATGGAGATGTTTGGAGGAAGGGGGATTGTGGGGGTGGAGGTACAGAGGTAAAATTTAGAAAAGGAGAGGCAAAGGGGGAGAAAAGGTAAGGGAAGGTATGTAGGGGGAAAGAATGGGGAGAAAAATGAAGAAAGACAATAAATAAAAAGTAGAGAACAGTAAAAAATTAAACAAAATAGAATGAAAACAAAGTGGTTGAGGTGGGGTCGAGAAAATCATTGAAGTTGTTGAATTCAGTGTTAAGACTGGAAGGCTATAAAATGCCTAGCTGGAAGATGAGATGCTGTTCCTTCAGTTTGCATTGAGCTTCACTGGGATATTGCAGCCAAGGACAGAAATGTGGGCAGGGGAGCAGGGTTGCGTGTTAAAATGGCAAGCAACTGGAAAGTCAGGGTCCTGATTGCGCACAGAGCGAAGGTGCTCAGCAAAGCGATCACTCAGTCTACGCTTGGTTTCTCCGATATAGAGGAGACCACATTGAGAACAGTGAATGCAATACACCAAGTTGAAACAGGTGCAAGTGAAACGCTGCTTAACCTGGAATGAATGTTTTTGACCTTGGATGGTGAACATAGAAGAGGTACAGGTGTTACACCTTCTGCAATTGCATGGGAAGGTGCCATGAGTGATGGGAGAGGTGTTGGCTATAGTGGAGGAGTGGACTAGGTTACCCCGGAGGAATGGTCCCTGTGGAATGTTGACAGAGGGAGTAAAAGGAAGGTGTGTTTGGTGGTGGTATCAGTGTGGAGTTGGTGAAAATGGTGGAGGATTATGCTTTGCATGCAGAAGTTGGTGGGGTGAAATGTGAGAACAAGAGGGACTCTATCCTTGTTCTGGGAAGGAGGGGAAGGGGTGAGGGTTGTGGTGTGGTGATGGTCTGCACACTGTTGAGGGCCCTGTTGACAACTGTACATAGGAATCCACAGTTGAGGAAAAAGGAGCATATATGTTAGAAGTTAGGTGATTAGCTGTTTAGTAGGGGCATGCCTTAATAGCATATGGGCTGCACAGACGAGAAGATTTTGGAGACATTAGAGAAGATGAGAATTCATCTTCTCTAATGACAATTCAGGATTGGGGTAGAGGTGAGGGTAGAGGAATGAATTGCTTTTTTGGACAAGGAGAAGTGAGGCGAGCAGAGGCAGCTGAATAGTTGGGAGAAGAATCTAATGGCAGAGTGTCTGTTCTGGTGAGAAAACTGCCCAGATCTTTTCCCTTTAACTATCACACAAAGATGGGTGAGGTTTGCACTGTCTAGAGAGTTTCCCTCTCCTCTGGCTCCACTGAGATTGGGGCACTATTTGTAAAGGGCAACCCAATCACAAACAAAAAGTAACCCCTCCCCCCCACACCATGGAGGTATCTGCAGCCTTCCCTACTGCCAGTGCCAAGCTGTGGCCATGTTCCTCTCCCTTTGAAGTTATACTTTCCACTGCATCCTCAAGGGGTGAATCTGGGTAAACCTACTGTAAACCCTGCCAATGTGATGTCAGTTGGCCCCCACCAACAGTCTCACAGA
Organism: Carcharhinus amblyrhynchos; assembly: GCF_965287045.1. Lineage (NCBI taxonomy): Eukaryota > Metazoa > Chordata > Chondrichthyes > Carcharhiniformes > Carcharhinidae > Carcharhinus > Carcharhinus amblyrhynchos. The sequence continues at coordinate 22,888,029 of NC_137327.1, forward strand.
TGGAGAGTGCAGGCTTAGGATCCTACCCATGGCCTCTGTCTTGGTGACGAAGAAGCCCATAAGCTCTTTGCACTCATTAGATATGAGGGAACAGGGACAGGACAGAAGAGCTTAAGGAGTCATAGATTCTTAGAGGTTTACAACATGGAAACAGGTCCTTTGACCCAACTTGTCAATGCCGTCCTTTTTTTAAACCCCCAAGCTAGTCCCAATTGCCCACATTTGGCCCATTTCTCTCTATACCCACCTTAGCCATGTAGCTGTCTAAACGCTTTTAAAAAGACAAAATTGTATCTGCCTCTACCACTACCTATGGCAGCATGTTCCAGACACTCACCACCCTCTGTGTGAAAAAATTGATCCTCTGGACCCTTTTGTATCTCTGTCCTTTCACCGTAAGGAGATGGTAGAAGATGGGGAAAAGAAGGACAGGTTCATTTTTACTCACCAGAATGATGCTAGAGCAGCAGAAGGCACTGACATTTTGGGGACGGCGTGGTGGCACAGTGCTGAGCACTGCTGCCTCACAACGCCAGGGACCTGAGTTCAATTTCAACCTTGGGTCACTGTCTGTGTGGAGTTTGCACTTTCTTCCCGTCTCTGTGTGGATTTCCTCCAGGTGCTCCGGTTTCCTCCCACAGTCCAAAGATGTGTGGGTTAGGTTAATTGGCTATGCTGAATTGACCCTAGTGTTAGGAGGAGTAGCAGGTTAAATATGTGGGGTTATGGGAATAGGACCTGGGTGGGATTGCAGTCAGTGCAGGCTCCATTAGCCAAATGACCTTCTTCTGCACTGCAGGGATTCTATGGTCTATGATAAGACAGAGGGGAGTGAAACCGAATCTCCAATTGTTGGAAATCTGAAATAAAAACAATGAATACTGGAAACACACAGCAGGAATGTCACTGTCCTGACTAACACATAGATGAACAAGATACTGATGCCAATGGAATCACTGGACTCAACAACAATTCTGTGCTCAACAGCCCATGATCTTCCATCCATTAAAATGGATAGGGGAAAATGACAGGCATCCCAATGCTTTCAGTAGAGCATGAGTGGAGGGGAGGACATAAGAAATAGAAGCAGGAGTAGTTGTCCTCTCAAGATTGTTCTGCCATTCTGAAAGATCATAGCTAATCTGTGACCTCAGCAACACATCCCTTCACTGTTTCAATGTTGCTAGTTCCTTTAGAATGCAGAAATCTGTCCATCTCTGACTTCAATATATTCAATGAGTAAGCATCCACAACTCTCTGTGGAAGAGAATTCCAAAGGGTGAAAGCAATTTTCCTCATCTTATCGCTGACCCCTTATAACTGAGTCTGTGATATCGAGTTATGGACCAGAAGCATCGGCTGGAATTTTACCGCCCCACCTGCCATTGACCTCGGGCAGGGCTTTACGGTTTCAGGATGAGCGAGGCTGTAAAATCCCACCTATCCTCCCAGCAACTACCCTGTCAAGCCTCTTAAGAACTTAACAAAAATGAAACAAATAAGGTAGACTAAAGATGCAAAAGGAATATTGTTTGATATTAAAAGAGCAGTTGAGAAACTATAAAGATTTCCACTGCTCCATTTTAATGCCTCCACCAGCTGACAGGTGACATTCTCCAAGTGAGTCTTTGGAGTGAATGTTACTGTCGTAGCCCTGGTCAATCTGGGCACCTTGGCTAACTACATGGCAATGTTTGCATGAGCCCAAGAGATTGTTTTTTTCCATTACATTCCACTTTTATTGTGTAAGCAGATGGATACCACCCCTTACTGCAGAATTCCGTACTTCATCATTTACCTTTAAAGCTGCATCTCAGTTGCTTATGATTTGGTGAAAATTAGACATGGTGATTGTCCAAAAAAAAATCCACCCATTCACAAGCAGGTGGAGGAAAAACTCTCAGGTTCAACTAAGTAATAAACAGCACACTGCAGAGTTGCATTGTATAACTGAAATATTTTTTCTGACTGGAAAAGCATAAATGCATAAATCAACTGGATACAAAGGCTATAAATAAATGTACAGATTGGAGTTTAGAACTCCTTTGGCAATGATTCACATTATCAAGAAACTTATGGGGTGCAATTTTATAGTCCCTTCAGCCGACAGAACGTTCCTGTCCTGCCAAAATCAATGGTCTTTTAAACAGCGAGCTGCATTTTGCAGGCCTACTACTGTTGCTATAGGCTGTAGAATTCTGCAAATGACCTCCTCCTCATCGTAATGCTTCATGGCAATTTGAATGTCTCTAGTTTTTGATCTTCTACTACTTGAGCAGAGGACTAGCCAAGATCAACATTTATGTAATATAATTAGTACTTTCAGACTCCGGTTAGCATATTTCATCAGATTGTAGATTCTTTGGAAGTCATTGTTAATGGATCTTTGATAATCCAATGCAAAAGAACACCTTTGATAATCCAAAGATCACTCATTTTTATTACTTGTCAAGCCAATTTTTTTCTCTATTATTCTCTCAATGATAAGATTGTTCTCTGTATCATTTCCAGGGCTTGAATATCTGACTAATGCCTTTATGATCAGAACCAAATGTAGCATTCTGTTGAACTGGCAATATAACTCGACATTGTGTTTGTTCAATTGGTTGCTACTTTGCAAAAACTGGTTAATATTATTGTGGAAACTTTGCTTTTAACTTGGATTTGAATAGGCAGCACTCCCTTCTGCACTTCTTGGTATGAAAACCAGGCAGTTTTAACTCTTGGGCCTCATTAATATTAATCACGTTCACACATTCACTAATAAGCGGGAGCTGAAATTGTATTTGAAGCCAGCGTGTTGCTGCGATCCAAAAGAATAGATTACTGGGCAGTGATGGATGTGTGTGCATTGAGCTATCTGTTGTGAGAGAGTGAGGGAGATTTTGTCCCAAAAGTTGATTTAGGTATTTTTTGCAAAGTGAAACCATTGTTAATCCCCCACATAAATTTACTGGTGAGTGGTGGATGTGTATACTCTGAGTTGTGGGAGGGCAAGGGAGATCGTTCCAAAATTGATCTATGCATTTTTTTTTGCAAAATAAGACCATTGTTAGTGGAAATATAGGTCACTAGTGGCAAGCTTGGAACAGCAATTTGGAAGCAGTATTCAAAGGGCTAAAATTGCAATCTTTATAGTTTGTCATGATGTTGAAACATTTGACAATCCAATGGAGTTAATGACAGGTACTCACTTGATGGGATGCAATATATTTAGAGTCATACAGGTTTACAGCGTGGAAACAGGCCCTTTGGCCCAACTTGTCCATGCTGCCCCCTTTTTTGAAACCTCAAAGCTAATCCCAATTGCCTGCGTTTGGCCCATATCCCTCTACACCTATCTTACCCATGTAACTGTCTAAATGCTTTTTCAAAGACAAAATTGTACTTGTGTCTACTACCTCTGGCAGCTTGTTCCAGATACTAACCACCCTCTATGTGAAAAACATTGTCCCTCTGGACACTTTCGTATCTTTTCCCTCTCACCTTAAACCTATGCCCTCTAACTTTAGACTCACCCTACCTTTGGGAAAAGATATTGACTATCTAGCTGATCTATGCCCCTCATTATTTTATAGACCTCGATAAGATTACCCCTCAGCCTTCTATGCTCCAGAGAAAAAAGTCCCAATCTATTCAACCTCTCCTTATAACTTAAACCATCAAGTCCCATTAGCATCCTAGTAGATCTTTTCTGCACTCTTTCTAGTTTAATAATATCCTTTCTATAATAGGGTGACCAGAACTGTACACAGTATTCCAAGTGTGACCTTACCAATGTCTTGTACAACTTCAACAAGACATCCCAACTCCTGTATTCAATATTCTGATCGATGAAACCAAGCATGCTGAATGCCTTCTTCACCACTCTGTGCAGCTGTGACTCCACTTTCAAGGAGCTATGAACCTGTACCCCGAGATCTCTTTGCTCTGTAGCTCTTCCCAATGCCTTACCAAAAACTGAGCAAGTCCTGCCCTGGTTCAATCTACCAAAATGCATCACCTCACATTTATCTAAATTAAACTCCATCTACAATTCTTCGGCCCACTGGCCCAATTGATCAATTTGCTTTTACTGAGAGATGCATGAGTGGCAAATCTATATTTTGCTCAAAATATTGACATGGGCTGATAGTTACTGGACTCTTATTCACTTCTGAATCAGGAAGAATACTGACGGCAGTTAACATTTTCATTGAGCATCAGCTATCCCCATCCCACAATTCTTGTGAAATGATATGTGGCAAAATGATTATGTATGTTTTTTTTAATTCATTTGTGGGACATGGGGGTCGCTGGCTGGCCAGCATTTATTGCCCATCCCTAGTTGTCCTTGGACGGCAGTTGAGAGTCAACCACATTGCAGAGACTCTGGAGTCATATGCAGGCCAGACCAGATAAGGACGGCAGATTTCCTTCCCTAAAGGGCCTTAGTGAACCAGATGGATTTTTCTGACAACAATTTCATGGTCATTAGTAGATTCTTAATTCCAGATTTCTTTTTTAATTAATGAATTCAAATTCCACCATCTGCGGTGGTGGGATTTGAACCTGGATCCCCAGAACATGAGCTGAGTTTCTGGATTAATAGCCCAGCGATAATACCACTGAGCCGTCACCTCCCCTAATGCAAGGTGATTATGCTGTAGGGCTAGCAATGACGGAAATATCCCCTGTAAGACATCAAGACTAACTGTTGTCAAATAACTAGTTTTATTTCTGCAACCTTAGGAAAATCTGCAAGTGCTGCTTAGAATCTTGCAAGATTGTTTTTCTGTAAAATTTGTAAAATAATCTTATTCCTTTTACTGCAGCCAAATTAGTAACTGACTGTTGATTCTGGTCCAATCTGTATGCAACTCCTACGTTGATATAGTACAGACACAATTGCTAAAAACCTCCAACCTCATCCACTGCTGGGATTCTCCACCGCTGCTGCAGTGAGCGCCAAATTCTTCATTCTCACTGGCAGTGCGGCTGGTATGGCCAAGATGACCAATTGCCCTCTTTCTGGGTGTGTTATTCTGTGCCTCTATTTCTTTGGTGGATCCACTGACAAGCTGCTGCCTACTGTGAAGTAGCCTGCACCTGTCAATCAGAAGGTTAGTGGAAGATACTGGAGCATGAAATTGAATGTAAACAAAACATTTCAAAGCATTTAGGACTCTCAGGATGGCCAGAGACTTTAAAGGAAACTGCAGTGCTAAAAAATGGGGCCAAACTGAACAGATGCGATGAAAAGATAGATACCTCAGGGTTATTAGGCATGAAATGATTACATCAGCATTGCAAGCTTTGACCTCTCCTGTCAGCCAAAACGCTTTTAGTAGCTAAATGCATTTTCTACCCTGAATATAAACAAACTCAGCTAATCCCCTCTTTGATGTGGAATGGAGCAGATGAAATTGACAGCCTCCTGTCAATCAAAGCAGTTCAAAAGGACCAAACAGAAGCTGCAATTCATTTAGGCTGGAAAGGGCCCCCTACAGAAACTGACATCTCCTGTCAATCAGAGTACTTCAAAGGGGTCTGGGCACACCTGGGACTTCTGAAAGAAAGCAAAGGGAATCCCTTTTGTAGAATGGAAGGCTGCTGTAATTTTGAAGGCTTCCAGGTGTTCATGGGGCATGGATATTAATGTGGCCAGGCCACTTCAAAGGTTTTACAGAACATAGACGAGAGTAAAGATTTTTAACAGGAAGCTGCCTGAAATCAGCATGCTAAGAGTGAGCTCCACATTTCCCAGGAAAATAAAGGGCAGTCCAGCCACAAGACCCACATTCCAGGGGAGAGACCCCTATGTCTACCTTATTTACTACATTCCTGGCATTAAAATAGACACATCTCAGCCCCTTGGTCTGGACATTTCATTTTGGGTTCAGACAGGCGTTTTTGCGGATGCAGACGGGAGTCGCGGATGGTGGTTTGTCTCCCTGGAGCTGGGATCCGGGATATCTCTGGACGTGTCCCAGACATCCTGAAAGGGGAGGGTGAGGAACCGCAGGTTGTGGTTCATAAAGGTACTGCTGACATAGGCAGGAAGAGGGAAGCAGTCATGAAAAGGGTTTATAGGGAACTGGGTAGGCAGCTGAGAAAGAGGAATGCAAAGATAGTAATCTCAGGATTGCTGCCTGTGCCGCGGGAGAATGAGAGCAGGAATGGAATGAGGTGGAGGGTGAGTGCGTGGCTGAGGGACTGGAGCAGGGGGCAGGGATTCCGGTTCCTGGATCATTGGGACCTCTTTAGGGGCAGGTGTGACCTGTACAGTAAAGACGGGTGGCACTTGAATCCCAGGGGGACCAATATCTTGGCGGGAAGACTGGCTAAGGCTGCTGGGGGGACTTTAAACTAGAAAGGTTGGGGGGGAGGGAACAGAGATGAGGAGACTGAGACCGAGGAGGTTAGCTCCCGGGTAGGGAAGGACTGTAGACAGTATGAGAGGGAGGTTAAACAGGTGGTGGAGAAGAGAAATGTCCAGACTGAGGGGCTGAGGTGTGTCTATTTTAATGCCAGGAGTGTAGTAAATAAGGTAGATGAGCTTAGGGTGTGGATTGCTGCTTGGGAATGTGATGTGGTGGCCATTACACAGACTTGGATGTCTCAGGGACAGGACTGGGTACTTCAGGGTGCCAGGATTCAGATGCTTCAGGAAGGACAGGGTTGGGGGCAAAAGAGGTGGCGGAGTGGCACTGTTGATCAGGGACAGTGTCATGGCTGCAGAGAAGGAGGATGCCGTGGAGGGACTGCCTACAGAGTCATTGTGGGTGGAAGTTAGGAACAGTAAAGGGTCGATAACTTTGCTGGGTGTTTTCTATAGGCCGCCCAATATGACAGGGAAGTTGAGGTGCAGATAGGGAAACAGATCCCAGAGAGATGTAGTAATAACAGAGTTGTCGTGATGGGAGATTTTAATTTCCCAAACATCGACTGGAATATCCCAAGGGTAAGGGGTTTGGATGGGGAGGAGTTTGTTAGGTGTGTTCAGGAGGGGTTCCTGACATGGTACGTAGATAAGCCTACGAGAGGAGAGGCTGTACTTGACCTGGTGCTGGCTAATGAACCAGCACAGGTGTCGTCGGATCTCTCGGTAGGAGAGCATCTTGGAGATGGAGATCATAATTCTATCTCCTTCACGATAGCATTGGAAAGAGATAGGATCAGGCAGGCTAGGAAGGTGTTTGTCTAGAATAAGGGGAAGTATGAAGACATCAGGCAGATAATTGGATGAATAAACTGAAAGGAAGCGTTCTTGGGGAAAAGTACAGAAGGAAGGTGGCGGATATTCAAGGAATGTTTGACTGGAGCTCTGCACGATAACGTTCCGATGAGACAAGGAGGTTTTGGTAGGGCGCGGGAACCGTGGTGCGCGAAGGTTGTGGCGAACCTAGTCAGGAAGAAAGGAAAGGTGTATAAAAGGTTCAGAGAGCTAGGAGATGTTAAGGATCTAGAGGAGTATAAGGCTTGTAGAAAGGAACTTAAAAAGGAAATTAGGAGAGCCAGAAGGGGTCATGAGAAGGCCTTGGCAGGTAAGATTAAGGAGAATCCCAAGGCCTTCTACAAATATGTGAGAAGTAAAAGGATGAGGAGTGAAGGGATTGGACCTATAAAAGGTGAAGGGGGAAAAGTCTGTGTGGAACCGGAAGAAATGGCAGAGGTGCTTAATGAGTACTTTGCCTTGGTATTCACGGTGGAAAGTGATCTGGGAGGCTGTACTACAGGTTTGCGGCAGTCTGAAAAGATTGAGTGCGTGGATGTTAAGGAAGAAGATGTGTTAGAACTTTTAAACTCTATCAAGATAGACAAGTTGCCGGGACCGGCTGGGATGTATCCCAGGTTACTGTGGGAGGTGAGGGAAGTGATTGCAGAACCCCTGGCGATGATCTTTGCGTCATCGATGGAGAAGGGAGAGGTTCCGGAGGATTGGAGGATTGCGGATGTGGCTCCTATTTTCAAGAAAGGGAACAGGGATAGCCCGGGAAATTACCAACCGGTGAGTCTGACCTCAGTGGTTGGTAAGTTGATTGAGAGGCTTCTGAGGGACAAGATTTATGAGCATTTGGAGAAGTTTAGAATGATCAGAAATAGTCAACATGGTTTTGTCAAGGGCAGATCATGCCTTACGAGCCTAGTTGAGTTCTTTGAGAATGTGACTGAGCACATTGACAAAGGAAGAGTGGTAGACGTGGTTTACATGGACTTCAGCAAGGCGTTTGATAAGGTCCCCCATGCAAGACTTCTTGAGAAGGTGAGAGGGCATGGGATCCAGGGGTCTTTGGCCTTGTGGATCCAGAACTGGCTTGCCTGCAGAAGGCAGAGAGTGGTTGTGGTTGGGTCTTTTTCTGCATGGAGGTCGGTCACCAGTGGAGTGCCCCAGGGTTCTGTTCTAGGACCCTTGCTGTTTGTTATTTTCATAAATGACCTGGATGAGGAAGTGGAGGGATGGGTTAGTAAATTCGCAGACGATACGAAGGTTGGTGGTGTTGTGGATGGTCTGGAGGGATGTCAGAAGTTGCAGCGGGACATAGATAGGATGCAAGACTGGGTGGAGAAGTGGCAGATGGACTTCAACACAGATAAATGTGTAGTGGTCCATTTTGGCAGGACCAATGGGATGAAGGAATACAATATCAAGGGTAGGAGTCTTAGCTGTGTTGAAGAGCAGAGGGATCTTGGGGTCCGGATCTATAGGACGCTTAAATTGGCCTCGCAGGTGGAGGGTGTGGTCTAGAAGGCATATGGTGTACTGGCCTTCATTAATCAAGGGATTGAGTTTAGGAGTCGGGAGGTAATGGTGCAACTTTATAAGACCCTTGTCAGACCCCACTTGGAGTATTGTGCGCAGTTCTGGTTGCCTCACTATAGGAAGGACGTGGAAGCTATTGAAAGGGTGCAGAGGAGATTTACAAGGATGTTGCCTGGATTGGGAGGCATGCCTTATGAAGATAGGTTGAGGGAGCTGGGACTCTTCTCCCTGGAGAGACGAAGGTTGAGAGGCGACCTGATAGAGGTTTATAAGATGTTGAGAGGAATAGATAGGGTGGATTCTCAGAGGCTATTTCCCAGGGCTGAAATGGTCGCTACGAGAGGACACAGATTTAAGGTGCAGGGAAGCAAGTATAGAGGAGATGTTAGGGGTAAGTTTTTCACTCAGAGGGTGGTGAGTGAATGGAATCGGCTGCCGTCGGTGGTGGTAGGGGCGAACTCGCTGGGGTCTTTTAAAAGACTTCTGGCTGAGTATATGGGATCTAATGGGATTGGGGGTTATAGATAGGTCTATGGCTTATAGAAGTGATCAGCGCAACTAGTGGGCTGAAGGGCCTGTTTGTGCTGTAGTGTTCTATGTTCTATGTCCCTTGTGTGACCTTCCTTCTGCAGTCTGGCAGCGGCAGAGGGGCACATGGGCACAATACTTACCTCCTTGCCCTCTTTAGACACCAAGGCACCTGGTCTATGCTTGTCAGGATCTGTACTGTTTGGCACTCGCTGGACTTCCAGTGGGTGGAGGGGGAGCATATCAGGACTCTGGAGCAGCCAGCCTCAAACCCGGTAATTACATTGAAATGAAAACTCATCAGGTTCCTGCCCGCTCTGGGTGAGATCCTGATGGGGGCCTGTGCAGTGGGCTGGAGATTCACAACAGGTTTGGTGCTTGGCGAGAATCCTGTTGCAGCCCTTACGCTTGATCCAATGCGCCATTGGGAATCCCGTCAGTAGCTGGCGGGATTCCGCCCATTTATCTGAACTTTCAATACATTTGTGTCTTCTGGTCAAAGCTGTGTGTTTGAGTGTTTTCTAACTGCCTAGCACCCAGGTGCAGAATCCCAAAATAACCTGATTGTGAATATGTTTGAGAAATATTTCTGAGGTGGATGAACTCCTCCTAAAATGTTCGCAGAAGAAGAAATGTCAATAAGTAATAATCTTGCTGTGGCCTTTATCTACAATGTGAATAAGGTTTAGCTCCGGCAGTTACAGGCTACAAGTAAAGACTTGGAGCCCTTCAACTGCTGGCTGAGTGGAGCCAGCTGGTTTTAAACCTCCTCCCTCCTCCCCCTCCACTGCCCCTTCCCTATTGGGTAAAACTCCACTGGCTTAAGTAGTACTCTGCTCGTACTCTGTGAGATCCCTGGGGAGACCTACTGATAATCCCTCGCGGCCATCATAACACAACACAATACATACATCAGAACTTTGATCCAGCATTTCATAGAATAATATAATTCATTTTATGCTGCAGCCTGGCACTTTGTCCCCTTTAATGCACAATTAAATCAATTTCTTACAGGCAAATCTTCACTTCCCTTAAATTGAAATGTGACCTTGTGCATGAGGTGGTCTGGGATTTCAAGCTTCAGAGTGAACAATGAATCCTTTTCTATTATAAAGGTGTGCGCTAGAAATGATATGAGATATTCTCATCCAGTTTTGATCTCTCCAAACAATGGACAAATAACTTTCTGACAGACAACATATCTGGCTCAAACTATTAATTCATGTTTAACACACAAGCAAGAACACCACACTGATTACAGCAAGAGTAATTTATTTCTCATTGGTACCGTGGCAGAGGTGGACAAGACACCAAATCAACGGACAGATTCTTACAGAAAAAGGCATGGGGCCCGATTTTACCACCACCCGTTTTAGGGCGCAAAGACTTGGTAAAGTCGGGCATGAGGCGAGTAGCACGATCCACGCCCGCCTCCATGCCGGTTCCCCCTTTACTAAAGCCCCCGAAAATGACCGCAATTGGGACCGCGCTGAAATGGGTGCGACGGCCATTTAAATGCACTTAAATTGACTTAATGGGCTGCATGCCCAATCTTACCAGCACTTACCCATTTTCCACCACGTGCACGCATCCAGAATCAGCATAAAACAGACATGCTCCACAAAAGTCCAATTCGGATGCTCCAGTTAGTGAGGAGATGAATGCTGAGCATTTAACGGTTCTCTGCTTGAGATGTTCCGGGGGGTTAGGGGTTGGGAAGGTACGTCCAATGGTTCTCTGCTTGAGATGTTCCGGGGGGTTAGGGGTTGGGAAGGTACGTCCAATGGTTCTCTGCTTGAGATGTTCCGGGGGGTTAGGGGTTGGGAAGGTACGTCCAATGGTTCTCTGCTTGAGATGCTCCGGGAGGTTAGGGGTTGGGAAGGTATGTCCAATGGTTCTCTGCTTGAGATGTTCCGGGGGGTTAGGGGTTGGGAAGGTATGTCCAATGGTTCTCTGCTTGAGATGTTCCGGGAGGTTAGGGGTTGGGAAGGTACGTCCAATGGTTCTCTGCTTGAGATGCTCCGGGAGGTTAGGGGTTGGGAAGGTACGTCCAATGGTTCTCTGCTTGAGATCTTGGGAGGGGTTGGTGGTGGTTAAAATGTGTCCAACAGTTCTCTGCTTGAGATTGCTGGGGGTGAAGGGATCTGTTGCCACTCTATCTGAGATCAGTGGGGAGGAAGGTGAAGTCCACTGCCTCTCTGCCTGAGGTTGGTGGGGGGAGGGGGGAAAGGGCCCATGATCGGTCTGGGTGATGGAGGGGATGAGGGGATAAGGGGATCAGTAATGTTGGGGAGGGGTGGGGCAATGTCTGTGGGGCCAGGAAGAGGCATTATCCAGCCCAGAAGCAATGTGGCAGGGGAGTTGCATTCTATCTTTTTTTTGCACATGCACAATTGGAGGTATTTATTGGAGCTGCAGGATTCCGTGTGCATTAAGCCCCACCCACAGACTTGTGCAGCGCGATTCAGAATTGCTGATATTTTTGCGGGCAGAGTGCGTATAAGGGCGCCTGAGAATGGGTCTAAAAGTCAGATCTGAAACACTCTTAGTTTCAAGTCTGCCCAGCACTTAGAATCAAGATGGTAAAATAGGGCCCATAACAATGTCAGGTTTACAGCAGTGTGTTTCACTCCAGATATATAACTAAGTTTTCTGATCAGATCTGCTGACACTCAAAAAATCGTAGGGATGGGGGGGGTGTGGTTCGCACCATCACACTGGCAGGACAGGGCATAATAGAGCTGGCAACACCAGCTCGACAGAGATCATAGAACATAGAACATAGAACATTACAGCGCAGAACAGGCCCTTCGGCCCACGATGTTGCGCCGACCAGTTAAAAAACAATGACCCTCTAACCTAAACCAATCCCTTTTCATCCATAAACCTATCCACGGATCTCTTAAACGCCCCCAAACTAGGCACATTTACAACTGCAGCAGGCAGGGCATTCCAATCCCTCACCACCCTCTGGGTAAAGAACCTACCCCTGACATCCGTCCTATAACTACCCCCCCTTAATTTAAAGCCATGCCCCCTCGTGCTAGCTTTCTCCATCTGAGGAAAAAGGCTATCACTATCCACCCTATCTAAACCTCTAATCATCTTATATGTTTCAATAAGATCCCCTCTTAGCCACCTTCTTTCTAGCGAAAACAACCCCAAATCCCTCAGTCTCTCCTCATAGGACCTCCCCTCCATACCAGGCAACATCCTGGTAAACCTCCTCTGCACCCTCTCCAAAGCCTCCACATCCTTCCTATAATGTGGGGACCAGAACTGCACACAGTACTCCAAGTGCGGCCGCACCAGAGTTCTGTACAGTTGCAACATGACGCTGCGACTCCTAAATTCAGTCCCCCTACCAATAAACGCCAAGACACCGTATGCCTTCTTAACAACCTTATCTACTTGATTCCCAACTTTCAGGGATCTATGTACACATACACCTAGATCCCTCTGTTCATCCACACTATTCAGAGTCCTCCCGTTCGCCCTATACTCGACACATCTGTTATTCCTGCCAAAGTGAATTACCTCACACTTCTCCGCATTAAACTCCATCCGCCACCTCTCGGCCCAGCTCTGCAACCTGTCTAAGTCTCCCTGCAAACTATGACACCCTTCCTCACAATCTACCACACCGCCGACTTTGGTGTCATCAGCAAATTTACTAATCCACCCAACTATACCCTCATCCAGATCATTAATAAAAATTACAAACAGCAGTGGCCCCAAAACAGATCCCTGAGGCACACCACTCGTAACCGGACTCCATGACGAATATTTACCATCAACCACCACCCTCTGTCTCCTATCTGCTAGCCAATTCCTGATCCAATTTCCTAGATTACCCTCAATCCCATACATCTGCATTTTCTGCAGAAGCCTACCATGGTGAACCTTATCAAACGCCTTACTAAAATCCATATATACCACGTCAACTGCCTTACCCCCATCCATTTCTTTGGTCACTTTCTCAAAAAACTCAATAAGGTTAGTAAGGCACGACCTACCCGCTACAAAACCATGCTGACTATCTCCAATCAATCCATTACTCTCCAAATAACTATAAATCCTATCCCTAATAATTTTTTCTAAAACCTTGCCCACAACAGAAGTAAGACTCACCAGTCTATAATTCCCGGGGAAGTCTCTGTTCCCCTTCTTAAACAATGGGACAACATTCGCTATCCTCCAATCTTCCGGTACTATACCTGAGACCAACGACGACCTGAAGATCAGAGCCAGAGGCTCCGCAATCACCTCTCTTGCCTCCCAGAGAATCCTAGGGTAAATCCCATCCAGACCAGGGGACTTATCTATTTTCAAACCCTCGAGAATATCCAGCACATCCCCCTCATCAATTGCAATACTGTCTAGTTTACACCCTTGCAACCCAGTGTTCTCCTCAGCTACATTTATGTCCCCCTGCGTGAACACCGAAGAGAAATATTGGTTCAATGCCTCTCCAATCTCTTCCGGTTCCACACACAACTTCCCTCTGCTGTCTGTAACTGGCCCTAATCTTGCCCTAACCAACCTTCTGTTCTTAACATACCTATAATGACCTGGATGAGGAAGTGGAGGGATGGGTAAGTAAGTTCGCTGATGACACGAAGGTCGGTGGTGTTGTGGATGATCTGGAAGGATGGCAAAAGTTGCAGCAGGACATAGATAGGATGCAGGACTGGGCGGAGAAGTGGCAGATGGACTTCAACGCGGATAAATGTGTTGTCGTCCATTTTGGCAGAACCAACGGGATGAACGAGTACACTATTAAGGGCAGAAGTCTGAGTAGTGTTGAGGAGCAGAAGGATCTTGGGGTCCGGGTCCACAGGACTCTTAAATCGGCCTCGCAGGTGGAGGAGGTGGTCAAGAAGGCGTATGGTGTACTGGCCTTCATTAATCGAGGGATTGAGTTTAGGAGTCGGGAGGTAATGCTGGAACTTTATAAGACCCTTGTCAGGCCTCATTTGGAGTATTGTGCGCAGTTCTGGTCGCCTCACTATAGGAAAGATGTAGAAGCTATTGAAAGGGTGCAGAGGAGATTTACAAGGATGTTGCCTGGACTGGGAGGCATGCCTTATGAAGTTAGGTTGAGGGAGCTGGGACTCTTTTCCCTGGAGAGACGAAGGTTGAGAGGCGACCTGATAGAAGTTTACAAAATGTTGAGAGGGATAGATAGGGTGGACTCTCAGAGGCTATTTCCCCGGTTTGAAATGGTCGCTACGAGAGGACACAGATTTAAGGTGCGGGGAGGGAGGTTCAGAAGTGATGTTAGGGGTAAGTTTTTCACTCAGAGGGTGGTGAGTGAATGGAATCGGCTGCCGTCAGTGGTGGTGGAGGCGAACTCGCTGGGGTCTTTTAAAAGACTTCTGGATGAGTATATGGGGTTTAATGAGATTGAGGGTTATAGATAGGTCTGTAGGTTGGTAGGTGATGTGGTCGGCGCAACTTGTGGGCCGAAGGGCCTGTTTGTGCTGTAGTGTTCTATGTTCTATGTTCTATGTTCTATAGAACGCCTTAGGATTCTCCTTGATCCTATCAGCCAAAGTCTTCTCATGTCCTCTTTTAGCTCTTCTTAACTCACTCTTCAACTCCCTCCTAGCCAATCTAAAGCTTTCTAGTGCACTACCTGAGCCCGCAAGTCTCATCCGAACATAAGCCTCCTTTTTCTTTTTAACCAACGAATCAACTTTTTTAGTGCAACTTTTTTAGATCAGGCTGTCATTATTGAAGGACACCCTGATCTATGAATGAAATGCACTCCATCCCATCTGCCCCACAATCATGCAGGATTATCCCCCCCCCCCCACAAGCTTTGGGGTGACTCCCCTCACCACAGAAGAATTTGGGGTCACTCTTACCCCCTCAACCCATCCCTCCTGTGCTGACTTTGGTGTGCACCCCGCTTCCTCTTCTGCCCCACTACACATAAGGGAAACCACCCCCCGCCCCCATGGAGGAGTATAACCCCCGGCAGTGCCTAAATCAGCGCCACCTCAGTGCCTCAAGCATTGGCTCTCAAACCCCGGGGCTTCCAGTCACATCCACATTCCCGGCGTGATCCTCAGCAAAAATATATTCCGGTGATAAAGGAGGACTGCAAGAAAAGGGATAACCAGCCATGGTTAACGAAGGAAATAAAGGAGAGTATTAAATTAAAAACCGATGCGTACAGAGTGGCTAAAAATAGTGGGGAATTAGAAGATTAGGAAAGATTTAAAAAACAACAAAGAATGACTAAGAAAGCAATAAAGAAAGGAAAGACAGAGTATGAAACTAAACTAGCTCTAAATATAAAAAATGATAGTGAAAGTTTTTACAAATATATAAAGAGGAAGAGAGTGGCTAGAGTGAATGTTGGACTCTTGGAGGATGAGAGGGGGGATTTAACGGTGGGAAACGAGGAAATGGCTGAGACTTTAAATAAGTTTTTTGTGTTGGTCTTCGCGGTGCAGGACACAAATAGCGTACTGAATATTAAAGATAGAGGGTTGGTAGGAGATGAGGTCCTTAATACAATTACTGTTACTAAAGAAGTAGTGCTTGATAGACTAATGGGACTGAAGGTAGACAAGTCCCCGGGACTGGATGGAATGCATCCCAAGGTACTGAAAGAAATGGCAGAAGTAATAGTAGATGCGTTAGTAGTTATTTATCAAAATTCGCTGCACTCTGGGGAAGTGCCGGTGGATTGGAAAACAGCTACTGTTACGCTGCTGTTTAAAAAAGTTAGTAGACAAAAGGCGGGTAACTACAGGCTGGTTTGCTTAACTTCTGTAGCTGGGAAAATGCTAGAATCCATCATTAAGGAAGAAATAGCAGGACACCTGGAAAAGAACGGTTTGATCAAGCAGCCGCAGCATGGATTCATGAAGGGAAAGTTGTGTTTGACGAATTTACTGGACTTTTATGAAGATGTGACTAGTGTGGTAGACAGAGGGGAACCAGTGGATGTGGTGTTTTTAGATTTCCAGAAGGCATTCGATAAGGTGCCTCACAAAAAGTTGCTACAGAAGGTTAGGGTACATGGAGTTGGGGGTAAAGTGTTAGCGTGGATTGAAGATTGGCTATCTAACAGGAAGCAGAGATTTGGAATAAATGGGTGCTTTTCTGGTTGGCAGTTGGTGACTAGTGGAGTGCTGCAGGGATTGATGCTGGGGCCTCAACTGTTTAACATATACATAGGTGATCTGGAGGAGGGGGCTGAGTGTAGGGTAACAAAGTTTGCTGATGACACGAAGATGAGTGGAAAAGCGAATTGCATGGAGGATGGGGAAAGTCTGCAGAGAGATTTGGATAGGCTGAGTGAGTAGGCAAGGACCAGGCAGATGGAGTATAACGTTGGCAAATGTGAGGTTATCCACTTTGGAAGAAATAATAGTAGGATGGAATTATTATTTATATGGTGAAAAGTTGCAGCATGCTACTGTGCAGAGGGACCTGGGGGTCCTTGTGCATGAATCGCAAAAACTCAGTCTGCAGGTGCAGCAGGTGATCAAGAAGGCGAATGGAATGTTGGCCTTTATAGCGAGGGGGACAGAATATAAAAGCAGGGAGGTCTTGCTGCAACTGTACAGGGCACTGGTGAGGCTGCAACTGGAGTACTGTGTGCAGTTTTGGTCCCCTTATTTGTGAAAGGATATATTGGCCTTGGAGCGAGTACAGAGAAAGTTCACCAGGTTGATACTGGAGATGAGGGGGTTAGCTTATGAGGAGAGATTGAGTAGATTGGGCTTGTACTCGTTGGAGTTTAGAAGGCTGAGGGGGCATCTTATAGAGACATATAAGATAATGAAGGGGCTAGATAGGGGAAAGTTAGAGAGATTCTTTCCACTTAGAAAGGAAAGCAGAACTAGCAGGCACAGCCTCAAAATAAGAGGGGGGGGGGCAGTTTAGGAGGAACTTCTTCTCTTAGAGGGTAGTGAATCTCTGGAATTCTCTGCCCATTGAAGTGGTGGAGACTACCTCATTGAATATATTTAAGTCACGGGTGGATAGATTTCTGATAGACAAGGGAATTAAGGGTTATGGGGAGCAGGCGGGTAAGTGGAACTGATCCACTTCAGATCAGCCATGATCTTACTGAATAGCGGGGCAGGCTTGAGGGGCTAGATGGCCTACTCCTGCTCCTATTTCTTGTGTTCTTGACTGGCTTTCATTATCAAAAATCAGGAAATAATTGTGCTGGCATGACATCACGCAGCTGGGGAAGCATTCGATGGAGCCAGACGATATGGCATAAAGTCATTTGAATATACTTAAATAGATTTAAATTCATGTAAATCAGGATCACACTCAGATCTTGCTAGTGTAAATCCTGTTATGACTGTCTTGTGACAATAACAGAATTTGTGGCACCGCAAATGGAGCTGGTAAATCTTGCACAATATCTCTTTTATTGATATGCAAATCAAATGCAAAATATATCAAAATGTTAGACAGCATGACAATACAGAGATCAAAACAACATTAGGATCCCACATCGATATTAGACGTGTGGCACAGACAAGAAGGGCCAAAAGGTCTGTTTCTGAGCTGTAATTTTCCATGGTTCTGTTGATAGACTATGGTCCCACCAGTGGAAACAGCCTCCCTACTTTTGGCTAAGATCAAGTGTAGTATTGACATGCTGCACTTGGTTGGAGTCATTAGGTTACAACTTAGCTTCATTTGAAGCAATTTTTTAAAGTGGCACCTAGGCCTTTTGGTTAAGATGCAAATTAGATCAAGCCTTGGAGGAGGAGCTACACCAACTCCAATCAGCTTGGATCATGTAGATCAAGCCCAATACAGGCGGTGAGAGCCCTGTCTTGTTAGCTTGGATCGGGAATGTCCCAACTTGTTGGGACTCTGAATTGGCTTTAATTTGATTTGATTGGATTGGAATAAAGTTTTAAAAAAAAGTAATTTTCTATAGTTCTGTTAAATCAATAGGCAAAATCTTACCAAAAACTGGCAATGGCTCTTGTGCGAAAAACTAGTGATTCCCGTCGAGGGCACCGGCATGTTTTCCGGCCAAATATTATGCCTCATTAACAATAATTTTCACATCCACAAGAATCACAGCCACTGATTCACCCAAGCCTCAACGGCTTAACTGCTGCAAGCACTGAGGACCTCCATATATGATGTGGGTATGCCGGCGTTGGACTGGTGTAAACACAGTAAAAAGTCTGACAACACCAGGTTTTAGTCCAACCTATTTATTTGATAATATACTCGCAAGCTAACCCGAAAGCTTGCGAGTATATTATCAAATAAATAGGTTGGACTAAAACCTGGTGTTGTCAGACTTTTTACTGGACCTCCATATAAACAGCTCTCCAGCATTCCCCAGATCCACAACGACTGCAGGAGAAGCTTTTTGGAGGGGACCTACACATGGGCGCTGGATGGAGTGGAACAGGTGCAGGACCCTTTTGTGAGGATACATAGATCCCTCTGAATCTCTGAGCTCTGCCAATTCTCACCATTTAGATAAAGGGTAGAAGTTTTCCGTCCGGCCCGCCACAAGAATCATAGTGGGGGGACACAGACCATGCAAAGGTCCATTGATCTTGTGCAGGATTTTCCAGTTGTGGGGCAAATGTGGCTGGAAAATCTGGCCCAAAATGTTTTGTTAAAATCTTCCTGCCAAATGGACAATTTCACATTTGTCCACAATTTACACCCTTCGCCACATCTACAACATTATCATTATCATTGCCATTATTCATAATCATGATTGTAAAATGTAAAGCAAATAATAACGACCTAAAACTAATACAACATGCAAAAGCAAATAGCCTGTTGCTTATACCAGCTGACTGGCTTGTTTGATTTCTCATCCCATGAACAATATCCATGAGCTGTCCAAATAGCTCTCATATTTTTGAGGTTAACGCTTTGTGAGACTAAATCTTATTTTAGCAACAAATTAAACATGAATTAAAGCAAAAATTTCTCCAAGCCAGATAGCTAAAAATCCCAGAATGCTACAGAGTAATCTTTAACAGAACACTTGAAGGCACAATGCCCCAAACATGTCCTCAAATGCAATTAGTAGCCAGGTTGAATTATTGGATACTGGGGCTAAATATGTGGATACTTATTAGCAACAGGCGTTCCCACAAAAACTTCAAGAAAATCCTAATAGAATGCAAGCAACTAATTCAATAGAATGCTCAGTCTAAGTTCCCGAGAGGTGATTTGTTATGTCTCAATGCTGTCATAGTTAAGATAAAAGTGTGAGGTGATTCACTTTGGAAAGAGTAACAGGATTACAGAATATAGGGCTAATGGAAGGACTCTTGGTGGTGTTGACGAGCAGAGAGATCTCGGTGTACATGTGCATAGATCCCTGATAGTTGGCACCCAGGTTGATAAGGTTGTTTGGAAGGCGTACGGTGTGTTAGCTTTTATTGGTAGAGGGATTGAATTTCGGAGCCTTGAGATTATGTTGCAACTGTACAAAACGCTGTAATGTTCTATGTTCTAAAATAAAATCAATATTCTGTAGTGATTGAGCACTGTATTTATCCCATTTCACAATGTTTTATTTCAACCAATATGTTGATAGTAACAAGAGGACAACTTAATATGCTCTTGGCAGATGTTGAGGTTAAAAAAAGCTGTTCGGCGAGGAGGACAATGGATAAGTCAATAATCTACAGTAGAGAATATTCCACAGTGGAACTGAGTTACAGGCACTGTTGAAAGTGGCTATATCAGCACCAGGGAAAGAACTATTACTGGAACATCAGCGGTGGCAGAGAAGCTAAGAAAAATTTTTAATTTCAGAACATCTGACAATGACATTCCCCTGGCAGAGACGTAAACCACCAGGAATCAGCTGTATGAACTGTGGGGAGGAGGCCTCTGGGGCAAATGTGTAAGCTGCTATGTGAGGTCAGCATGTTATAAAGCTGTTTCAATAAATCTGAACAATAACAGAGTCACAGTTCAAAAAACATTGTTTAGGAACATGACATCATCCATCCATCCGCCTTTGCCTCTGATCACTTAATCAAAAAAAATTTCACAATCCCAGATTTCAAATTAAAACCTAAGGAAGAGACTTCAACCACCCCTCTCTATGGTTAGAAAGTAACTATCTCATCAACAGTCAATTTCAAGTTAGTTTTACAGTTGGGACTGTCGGCAGCACGGTGGTTCAATTCCGGCCTCGGGCCACTGTCTGTTTGTACATTCTCCCCGTGTCTGTGTGGGTTTCCTCCCACAGTCCAATGATGTGCAGGTTAGGTTGACTGGCCATGCTAAATTGACTCTAGCGTCAGGGGGATTAGCTAGGGTAAATATGTGGGGTTATGGGAATAGAGTCTGGGTGGGATTGTGGTCGGTGCAGACTCAATGGACTGAATGGCCTCCTTCTGCACTGTAGGGATTCTATGATTCTGTGATTCTATATTCATGACACAAGTGAAGCTTGGGTTGGGGACAATTTGCCCAGTTGGGCTATAACGATGGAATAGGCCATTTTGCACTCCACTTGATTTTTATTTTCGCTACAGTCCACCTGGCAATGCTGCTACGTTGAACCTCAAATGCCCAGCTCCCTGTGAGGAATGCAAACTGAAACAAACTATCATGTGAAGTCAACTTGGTGAGTCTGCAGAATATTGAAGACATCAGGGTGAATAGGGGAAAATGCAGGCATGGCTGGATCAGTGATTCCTTGTATTCGAATCTAGCATTCGCACAAACTGAAGTAATTCTGTCTGTCGCTAGGTGATGTCAGAACTTGGAGAGTATGTTGTTTCCTCCCTGCTAGAAATCTGTTCCAAGTTGGAAACTGCTCAGAACATCTGTGTTAAAACTTTTCCATCTACTCACTGAAGTACTCTTACCGAACAAATACTTACTTTAGATTTAGAACATAGTTGTCCGGCTGACAACTTGTTAGCCACATACAGTTCCTCTGTGGTTGAAATATCTTTGAACAGTTTAACCTATAAATTGCATTGTGCAATATCCGTTTCATCATTCCGTTTCAAAAATGCACCGGTTTGTCCTTCTTAGGATCAAAGTGGACAACCTTATATTTGTCCGCAATGAACTCCATCTGCCATAATATTGCTCACTTATTCTATCTATGTCCCTTTGTAACTTCGTGCTCCCATTTACAATATTTACTGTCCCTTCTAATTTGGTTAACAAAGTTAAAGTACATGACATAGGAGGTAATATATTAGTAAGGATTAAGGTTTGATTAACAGTCAGAAAACAGGGAAGGAATAAATAGATTGGCAGGAGATGTTAGAAGTTATCTTACATTGGCGGACAGTGACTAGTGGAGTACTTGCTGCAAGGATCAACATTTGGGCCGCAGCTATTCCCAATGCATTATTACACCCTGTCCCTGGGCAATGTCCCCAGATTTGTTGCCCTCTTCTCCCTCTGTGGGAATATCTCAGCACATGCCCCACTTAGTTAAATCCTGAATGGGATGCCTCCGAATGGTTATACCCCAGGTGACAAGGGATAAACTGGCTCCCTTTCTTCATTCAACTCCCTCAGTTGGTTGCAACTTAGATAACTTCAAAACCGATCCATTTCCTTGTGGATACATCTACCCAGTCCCAATATATTTATATTTTAAAAGGAACCAATATAACCAGGCTTTCTTGAGTTAAAGAAAGAGTGTGTTTATTACCTATTTAATGTAATAAAGCACATGCATATACTTTCACATAGATTTATAAATTGAGAATTCAGTGAAGAAATAAGTTTAAAATAAATATACAAATCAGTCTTTGACTTGTCCATGGGGAGTAGATGGTGAAATGTGCCGTAGATGTGGTCGCTTGAGATTTGTGATTCCAATAGTGCAGACTTCAGCAGTTGAGTAGCTGGTTTCAGGATTCTAGCATCCTGTGGTAGCTGAGAAGCTTTCCTGCTTCATTTGCAGCTGTGGCTTTGCTGACTTGGCTTGCTTCAGCAATCAGAGAGAGTGTTACCTGCAAACATCTGCAGGGGTGATTGCTGAAGTCTTTCCTTGCTTCTATGTCACGCTCTGACACACCCAACACTAGCTCATACATCAAGTTTTGCAGTTGGCTTTTTATCTCAGTGTCCTGTGTATTCTTGGAAGGTGAAAATCAACAAACCAGCCTGGGACATCAATTACAGGTTATGATCCCTGCTGAGAGGATAATCAGTTTCCATTATCTCCACAGGAGATGGCCGTTCATGTTTGCATAGCCTTTTCCTTTTACTGTCTGTCTGAGACAAAGGGTGTGATATTTCATTGTCTCTCTCTTAATATCACCCACACTGGAACAATTCAGACAGTGACTGAATTTACATTTTCTGAATTTACATCTTCAATCATCTTTGGCTTATATGCCCATTTTAAAAATGCGTGGTAGTTAAAATTTCAGCATGTTCATAGGTAATTTGGGGTTTCTGACATCATCATGACAATATATCAATGATTTGGATGTGGGAAGCAAATGTAATATTTCCATTGATGGCACAAAACTAAATGGGAATGTGTGTTGTGAGGAAGGTGCAAAGTGTCTTCAAGGGGATTTGGATAGACTTGGTAAGTGTACGAGAACATGGCAGATGGAATATAATGTGAAGAAATGTGAGGTTATCAAATTTAGTAGCAGGAACAAATGTGCAGAATATTTGTTTAAGGGTAAGAGGTTATAAAGTGTAAATCTACAACTGGAACTGGTTTCAATGAGGTGATCACATTAAAACCTTCAAAATACAAGTATTTATAGGGATAGACAGAATAGCTGAAGGTAAGATGTTTCCCTTGGCTAGGGAATCTTGAACCAAGGGGCACAATTGCAACATAAGCCACTTAGGAACAGGATTATAAGAATTTCTTAGTCAGAGGGTTGTTAGTGTTTGGAATTCTCTGCCCCAGAGAGGACTGTGGAAATTTAATCATTGAGTGTGTTCAAAGCAGCGATTGACAGATTTCTAAACATAATATAAAGGGATATGGGCGTAGTGTGCAGCAAGAGCCATTGATGTGGATATTCAGCTATGGTCACATTGAATGGTGGAGCAGTCTCGATGGGCTGAATGGCCTACTCATGTTCCTATGTTCCTTGGCTGCATTCCACATATAACAACAGTGGCTACACTTCAGAAGTACTTAATTGACTTTAAAGTGCTTTGAGATACCCATGAATCCTGAATGGTGCTATGTCAATGCAAGTCTTTCTTCTAATGTAGTTTTAAAATCAAACTATTCCCCATTTCAGACATGCTCCCCCCACACATGATTCCCTTACTTGCGGAAATGCCTGTGGTGAATGGAGTGGACGAAGATCTTTTGTAATGGAGCTCAGACCATATTTCCAATTGGGTTCATCTGTTAATAAATATACATTAAGTGGACCTAACTAAAAATCCGGAACTTCCGTCTGCACAACAATGTGGTGTTTAATTTTACAAAGTCCAGAAGAACTTTTGTGACTTATGGTTCAGGAAGTGGGGCAATCAGTGGGTAAAACAAACTTATTGATGCGTTTAATTAGTGTGACGCAGTATTTTATCGACGTTATCCGACCAGCCCTGTTCTTTCCTTTCCATTGTTAGAAACATCTATCCTACAGTAGTAAGTTATTCCCAAGCTAAAGTAAGCGATGTTCTGTTTTCCAGTAGCATTTTCTTAAGTGATTAAACATGTCAGTAATGGATTTTTCTGTCTATAACCTGATTCATTTTCTGCAGTTGTTGACTAGAGTTTTCCTCTTTAGTATTCTGATCCCCCATCATCTTCTTGCCTAGCTCAAGCTTAGAAGGATCTGCACATGAAAAGATTTTGCATAATAAACAATGTGGCTCAATAAAAGGCACTGATGAAGTTCTTGCTGCCTGTGGTCTCTCATGTACAGAATACTGGGAAACACTGCAATTTCACATGCGTAGCTGCCAGGAAAACCTCATATCTGTGTAGGGGTGAAGGCTGTAAGGAATTTGGCTTTAATTAATAAGTCAAGACCAAGACTGTCAAATTATGGCACAGTGGAAAGATTTATTAAGCTGGTGTAAACTAGTGTAATGATGTACGCTCACCAAGTTTGTCAGGAACACAAAAGGTATTTATTATCAGGGAAAACTGTACTGAGGCCAGCAACCACCCCCACTCCTCATCAGCTTCTCCAGAGCAGCCCACTGGCTGCCCCAGTCCCTACATGTCTTCTACATGTCTTCCAGACTATTTTCTGTCCACAGTGAAACCCCACCTCCTGGGGTGATTTTCCAATCTCAGGCCCAATTTGTCCCTCAAGCCAGGTGACCCACTTCTGCTGCGTTGCCTTTAAAAGGACAATCACCAGAGCCAAGTAGTGATTGACACAGCTTTAACAGATTATACTTCCCATTCCAGCTAGAGATAGCAGAGCGCACAAAAACTCAGACTGGATTTGTCTTGTAGACTTCTCAAACTCTGACATTATATTAAACTCTTATAATCTCTTAGACTTCTATAACCTATTAGGACTTCATAGAATCAAAGAATCCTACAGTGCAGAAGGAGGCCATTCAGTCCATCGAGTCCACATCCAGTACAACTCCACCCAGGCCCTATCCCCGTAACCCCATGCATTTACCCTAGCTTATCCCCCTGACACTATGGAGCTATCCACCAAATCAAGCACCTGGAGGAAACCCTCGCAGACACGAGGAGAATGTGCAAATTCTGCAGACAGTGACCCAAGCTGGGAATCGAACCACGTCCCTGGTGCAGTGAGGCAGCAGTGCTAACCATTGTACCACCATGTCGCCCCTTCTCAGAGGATCTTAAATAGAAGAAGCCCCTCGTTTTCGGATCCATTTTCTCCCTGCTGCAATTACAATGGTTTCGACCTCCTTTTCTAATACCCTAAACAGTTCATATACTCAAATTAGAATCCTCCTTTATAAAGCATTTGAGCTAATTGACCAGTTACTGGGACTTGTAATTGATTTTTAATGGGTCTTTGACATCTGGCCTCAGTTTCTAACTTACAATATTCCTTAAAAGAGGGAACAGCCAACCTCTAGGCACCATCAGTTTATACTAGTTCCAACCAGTGTCATGTAGTTAGAAGCAAATGTGCAAATCAAGGTTACAAATATTCACTTAGGTCTGGATTTTCACTGGAATGGGTAAGTCGAGCTGGGAAAAAGTGGCTGAAATGGTGGGATCTTCATTTGGGAGTGAGGGGAGATGGGTGTGAGATTGATTTGGGCTTGCCGGTCCAAGACGCAGATTAGAGGCAGCCACAGAGGCTGCTGAAATCTGACACCAGCTGTTGAAAAGACCACGTCAATTAGTTGGGAATTCATCCTGGTTATTTTCTGAAATGTTAGGTTCTCTAGTGCTCAGCTCTTACCACCTTTGCCCTGCCCATAGCCCCGTATAACTCCTATGAATGACAACTTAGTCCCGTCTCATGGCCCCCCCCCATCCCATCCAGCACCTTTGCCCTCAAACCCTCCATGTCAACTCAGCCCTATCCACAATGGACAAATCCCAGGAGCCATGCAGAGATGAAATAAAATGAAGTCCTGAATATCTGTTACAAAATTCATTTATAAAAAAAAGTACTCATTAATGAAATCCCAGTTAAAGTTTCCCAAGTACGTAATCCCTTATTAAAAACAAACATTTGTATTCATAACCCACATCAAAAACAGTTAATTTTTAACAGATCCTTTTAAAGTTGCCAATGGAACTGTGAACTTACAGCCCTCCACTCAATAATGATAGGTTGTGGAAAGCACTCAAGCATTAATAATACTATAATGATAGCACTTAGGATTACGTCAATGAACAACTATAGAAATTGCTTTAACAACTTTTTACAGATCACAGACACAAAAAAAAAGTTGTTTTCAAATGTTAAAGGGCAGAGGATTAAAATGTGACAGTTTGATAATACTTTATCTGTACTTCACAGAATTTCTTTCTAGTTAGGATAATGCCTTTGCTCCAACAAAAACAGGGTCTGTTTAAACTCAGCACTGTCTTATACCTTAAAATGTCCTTTTTAAACAGTTCAATATATGTTTGGTCAGCGAGTGAAATTGCAGAGCGATATCATTCATGCACAAGTAACATCACTTTGACACATTTGAGCCCTCAACAAACAAAACTCAGTCAAAACTGACCCAATAGCCATGCCCTCTTGTGAGAGTAAATTCTTCTGTGAAAATGCTTCCTGATTTCATTCCGAAGTGACTTAACTCAAATTTCAATATTATGGCCAGGATTCTCCCCCAAAAAACCTAAGTGCCCAACTGGCGGGAGGATGGGAGATTTTCTTGTCCGTTTTTTGGGCGTACTTACCTGATTGAATCTCTGGCGCTCTGTGCCTCGGAGAGATTCACACTGGAAAGTTCATTTCGCAGAAGAGGCTGGTAGCATAGTGCTCAGCAGGCCACTAGGCATGCCCCGGTCTGTCAGTGGGGAGATTGGCACATGTTCACTGCCTGCACCTCATCCCCCCATCACTGGTGTCCAGATCACTGGCTTACTGATGTTATCCCTGAAACCCTCCCACAGCTGGCCTTCCTGACACGCGACCCCCCCCCCCGATCACTGGCCTTCTTGACCTCCTCCCTCATGCCAGCCCCAATCGCCAGTCCCCCATGCCCAGCCCAATCACCCACCACCCCCGCCATGGTCAGCCCCAATTACTCTTCTCCCTCCCTCCCCCATTGCAGAATGGTAGCAGGTCCCCTCCCCGCAGCAATCGGTCCCCCAGTAGGCCCCACCCTATCTGGCCCTGTATCCTTGGCCATTAGGTTACTGCTGTATTAAGAACCTCTTCTCTCAGAGAGTGTCTTTACTGCTTAACAGGTGATTGCCAACTCCCTGAATGTCCTCAGGATACCATGGGAAATCCTTCTAACTTGCCACTGAGAGGGCCAATGAGTCTATGTACAGGCTGAAAGGAAGTAGAGGTCCAATTCTGAGCAAATGAAGGGCCTGGAATTAGTTGCCATTTTTGTTTAGCTAGAACAGTAATTGTTCCCATGGAGTTTGATTTATTGTTTTTGAAGTGATAGCCAGGTGTCAACAAAATGTTTTAAAAAACCATCCTCTGCTCTTTAGTAACTCAGATCTTTTGGTGCAGCTCCAACGCTCTCCTCCTTTATGGGTTGGGAGCCTCTGTTGCACTGGTGCAGATGCAGAATCCCCTGGAGTTTTCAAACTACAGTGCCTCTGTGATGATGGATGAGGTTTCCAGCAGGGAGTAACAGTAAATGGCAAAGTCACCCTCTGCTGCATTTCCAGTCCCTTTGGCAGAATTTGTAAAATCCTTATGGTCTTGGGCACATGGAATGAAGAAGAGCTTAGGCAGACAGACAGTCACTGAACCTCCTCGGGCAGCTCACTGAACTGCAGTTGAGTAAGATAGCTTTCTCACAAGCATGCTGTTAACAAAGTGTACAGCTTACACTTTCAACTCAGAGTTGTTACTTGTGAAAAATCAAAATTGAGTATGGATTGCTTGAGTCCAGTTACAGGATAGCTATTTTCTTTTGTGGCTTTGAATTAACAAGAGCAGATTTTATCAAATGTTTTCAGAGAAGTGCAGTTTCTTCATTCATCAGACCAAATAATGTGCACCAAACTTTTCCCCAAAAAGCCTTGGACTTAGTGAAGGTTGAAAGGAAGGTTTCCAGGCTGCATGCATCCTGTGTGGAATTACATCCGGCAGTTTTGACCTAGTTCCTTGATTTCACAATATAATATTATCCTTAACTTGGCACAGATCGCCAAAAAAGAGTAAATTCAGAAGTCCAGCATCGAGTTCAGTTGCGGGTCAGCAAATGGGAGCTGCACTATGAAGTTCTACCTCAGAACCATCTTTCCTTCGAGCGCTGCTTCCTATTGGGAGCACATGATTGGGAATTTCACTCCAATTGGCGGGAAGAATGCTTGGCATTGGACGTGGAAACGAAAAGGACACAGGCACAGTGTGGGAGGAGGCTGTTATAATTATGATGTCAAGGTATGTTTCTGGAGAAAAATATACAGAGCCCTCTTTTGTACCTGGTTCTTGGTATGCTTCAACTGGAAGGCTTTTGTTGCTGGCACTGGCTCTCAGAAGTGAAAGAAAAATTCTTCCCTTTTCCTAAGCACTGTCATTCTTTAAATGAAGAGCTCAATGTTTGTTTTTAAAAATCTCTCATTTATCTGCAACTCCCCCTTCTTATTTACTTCTTGACTGCGAGGATTTTAAAAGATGAAGCTAGGAAGAAAATTTAGGCTATTGATATCATTTTTTGATATTTGGATTGCATGGAATTTAAAAATGTAACTATCTGTTTAGTCAAAGCCAGTACAGGCTGTGCCTTCCACAAACACCAAAACAATGTTTTGCAGTGTTTTCCTCTCATTTGGTAATTGAAAACCTTTCAGACTCAATGTCCGTCCCCCAACTTCCCTGACTCATGAGTAGTGCAGCCACGTCTGAAAGCTATTCATTGTTTCAATTATAAACTCTGCTGGACTCTCAAGGAAACAGATTTACTCAGTCTGCAAACTGTTACAGTTGAGATCAGAAAGATTTTGCAGGTATGATTTTTAAATTTTTTAAATTAGATATGAATTTAAAATGTTTCGCCTTTTGGTAATTCAGACCCTCCGAAATTTCTATTTGCTTGTTTTTTTTTATGTTGACACAAAGCTGCAAAGCAACCATTCTACTGAGCTCTGCCTCGCGCACAAAGCTGAATAATATTTAATAAACTAATACAAGACTTTGATTTACACACAGCCACTGTAAGAAATATTCAAACATCTTCCATGTTTGTCTGCAGATGGAAGCACCCATTTATCTAAATAAATTGCTCTCTGCGAACTTGTCATCTTGTCAAAGTTTACTTCTATCCTCTTGTTGCTGCACTGAGAGAGACATAGCTGCCTATCATTAACATTTCTCTACTGTCAATACATTCCACTCGTATATAATCTAATGGATTGGTATGAATTCCCAAAGCAATGTTCATTTAAGTCATGATTCCAAAGTTCTTTTTCATTGGTTACAGATTCTAGATTGTAATTAAAAAATTCCTCTGGCTTGCTTGTAAAATCCAGATTAATACTGTTGGCAGATGAGCCTGACACCATTAGACATGGGACATCAAGCTGGCAAGCTTGTCACAAAATATTCTGTAAATGTCTGGCACCAGGTGAAAGGCCCAATACCAGTGAGCTTGAGACATTAGCTGTTGAAGAATGGCATCAGTATGTGAACAAGCACACATAAATCCAATGGATCTGGCTGCATCTGTGGAGAGAGGTACAGAGTGAATATTTCGAGCCTGTATGACTCTGTTTTGCTCTCTCCGTTAATGCTGCCAGACCTACTGAGCTTTTCTAGCAATTTTCTGTTTTCATTTCAGATTTCCAGCATCCTCAGTACTCATTTACCCACTGTTGTACTCATTTACCCACTGTTTTGGTAGTCAATTTGCCTGGATTGCAGTGGAACAAGCAATTATTAATCTGGAAGTGGGCTATGGTGTGTGCCTGTACCATGAACAAAATAAATGTGATGCCGAACTCACACATTTCATGGTGCCATCTATAATGCCACTTAGAAGGAGTTTTGATACCAGTGAAACCTGCATTCTGTACTTCTTAGTTGTATGATAACTCCTGAATGACTATTTTCCTTTGTCAGTCCAGATTGGAGAGCGAGGTGAGCAGGAGAAAAAGGGGGCCTTTTGATGTTAAATTGGATGCAGAAATAACCCTCAGCTTTAGAGCACTCGAACTGAGCTAGTTATTCGATACCATCAGGCAGGTCCACAGAATTTCAGGCTGTTGATAATATTTGATAATTGATAAGATTTGGAAAAACCAAGATGAACAGACCTATCACTAGGGATGGCATTATTCTCACTTCGCTCCAACGTTTCAAGGGCAACTAGGGATGGACAATCAATGCTGGACTTGCCAGTCATGTTCAAATGTCAAGTATAAATTTCTTAAAGGTAATAGGAAGCTTCCAGGGTCTCATGCTGGTTCACTAGTTTTACTAGTTAGTCATGTCCTCTCATAGCCTTGGCTCTCTTATAAGACTATAAGAAATAGGAACAGGAGTAGGCCGTTAAGCCCCTTGAATCTGCTCCAACATTCATGGCTAATCTGATATTCCTAATGTCCACTTTCTTGTCCTTTGCTGCCTTTACTGATCAACAACTCAGCCTTAAATACACACAAGGACTCTGCCCCCAAAGATCTCTGTGGCAAGGAGTTCCTAAGATTCACAAACCTTTGAGAGAAGAAATTCTTCCCCTTCTCAGTCTTAAATTGGCCCTTCTGTTTATGTTTCAATGAGATCACCTCTCATTCTTCTAAATTCCAATGAGTAGAATCCCAACCTGTTTAACCTTTCCCCATAAGACAATCCCTCCATACTCAGAATCATCCTAGTGAACCTTCCCTGAACTGCCTCCAATGAAATAATATACTTCCTTAAGTGAGGGACCAAAACAGCTCATAGTACTCCAGATGTGGTCTGACTAATACCTTGTACATTTGCAGAAAGACTTCTCTATTTTATACTCCAACCTCCTTGAATTAAGGGACAACATTCCTTTAGCTTTCCTGATTACTTACAGCATCTCTGTGCTAGCTTTCTTTATTTTGTGCATAAGTACCCCCAAGTCCTTTGTATGATTCAACCTTTAATGATGTATCTTTTCAAAAGCTTTCTGGAAGTCCAAATACAATACATCTATTAGTTCCCCTCTACCAACTCTGGTTGAGATTTCCTCAAAAAACTCTAATAAATTAGTCGGACATAATTTCCCTTTCATGAAGCCATACTGACTCTGCATGATTCGATTATCATTTTCCAAGTGCGTTGCTATTACTTTCTGAATAATTGATTCCAACATTTTTCCAACAAAGGTGTTTGGCTAGTTTGGCCAAAAGTTACCAGCTTTTCCTCCCTTTCTTTCTGAATAGGGGCGTCACATTGGCAGTTTTTCAATCCTCTGGTAGTTCTCCAGGATCCAAAGATCTTTGGAAAATTGCAACTAATGCATCCACTATCTCTGTAGCTACTTCTTTTAGGATCCTAGAACGCAAGCCATCAGGGCTAGGAGACTTATCTGCCTTTAGCCCCATTAGTTTGTCCAATACTACTTCTCTGGTGATAGTGATGTACTTAATTGCTCCCCTGTATTATTTAGTATTATTGGGATGATTGAAGTATCTTCCACTGTAAAGACTGATGCAAAATATCTGTTTAACTTCTGTGCTGTTTCCTTGTTCTCCATAACAATCTCTCCAGATTCATTTTCTAAGGAGCCTATGTTCACTTTGACCTCTCTTTTCCTTTTTATCTATTGGAAGAAGCGAGGCTGTAAATTCCTGTTCTACATGTCTTTTGCTGGTGCTCTGATAAACACTCCCGAAATCCTTTTGAAGATGGGCCAAGTAAACTTTGGTCAGTTGACTCGGTATTTAAATTGCTATAATGCTTTATTTCGCAGCAAGTGGACATCAAAGCAAATTTTCATAGAATTGTCTTCAAGGCTATTGGTGTGAATATTTGAGGGTAATTTGCTTGTCATATTACCAAGTAGTTTGACAAGCAACCCAGAAGTTGTGGATTCATATTCCACCTTCATAAGCTGTGAAACTAAATTCAGTAATGATTTGTGCTGTAGCATGAGAAAGTGACCAAGAGAGCATTTTTATAAAAGCCCAACTGGTTCACTAATATCCTTCAGGGAAAGGAATCTGCAATCCTGATCTGGTTTGGTGTTTACATGACTCTAACCACATTGTGTGGTTAACTATCATTATTCGATGAAAACTTAGATTCAGCAACAGATATCGCTTTGCTAATACCCCCAATTTCCAAGAGAACAATTAAGAAAAATTTAGACATGCTAACAAAATGCCTTATTGTGCATGTGCATGCTGTACAACAAGGCTGGAATGACAGAATGGTTTGGAATTCGCTGCAATAGTGATAACAGTCATAAATTCCCTAAGATCATATTTCTCTCTGATCCTCCAGTGGGGAATAATTAGAACACATTTCAGAGTTAATCAGGAATGAGATGGCAAAGGTTTGTTATATGACCATGATGTAGATGCCCAAAGAGAAATGTACTGATGTACTTTAGGGAAGGTAATCCGTCATCTTTACCTGGCTTAATTATCAGAAATTTCAGTTAGGTGATAATTATTAGATACCTAGTTGTCAAAATACTTGTATTATTTAACTGAGCTTTAAGATTTCAGCGAGATTCCTTGAGCAAGTTATGAAAATTGCTGCTTGAACGCTTTACTGACTCTGACCCCTATAGCATCAACCTTTAATAGTCTAACTCACCATTAATTCAGCAAACTCTATTTTACCATGGATTTCAATGTGGGGGAGGAGAGGTAATGGTTGAAGAGCCATGACAACCGGCAGGGATAACAAATGATCCACCTAATGCAATAGTCACACATACCATAATATGCTGGAACTGCGGCAGTACAATAGCATCACTGTAGCGGCATCATTGCTACGGCATAAGCTTCTCATCAGGGACACAGATTGTGAAGGGTCAAGAATAGGCTGCCAGAAGCAACGTAGATTGCAGTAGGGGGATTGCAGATGGAGGCTATTTGGCCCCTCATGTATATACAAGTTCTTTGGTAAAGCTATTGAAAAATTGTAATTTCCCTGCTCTTTTCTATAGCTCAGTGATTATTTTTCTCTTCAGGTGTTTACTGGACTGACTGTTGGTATTGAATCTGTTTCCCTCCGGATCATCAGTAACATGCTATGTAAAGTTTGTTAATCATTTTAAGTCTGTTCCCTCTAGTTACTGATCCTTCTAACACTGATAACAGTTCTGAGTTTTGAATCATCTACAATTTTTAAAATGATGCCGTGTACTTAAATCCAGCTGATTAATATATCAAAAAAAACCCATATGTCAAGGTGCCAAGCTGGCACTGCCCAACAGACATCACCCCTAACCTTGGTGGGGTGTGGAGGGGGGCGGTGTGTTGGGGGGGGGTGTTGGGGGGCTGTCAATGGCCTCTGCCCCCACCAGCGAGGCCATCACACCTGGTCATTATTGGTGGGGGCCAGCTTTAATACCTGCTGATGGGAACCTTCCCCAGCAGCGTGCGAAATCTTAATGAGTCCGGAAGATACTGCCCTGGGCTTGCTAATGAGATGCTAATCAGCATTTCAATATTGTAATCAGCCTGGCACTGGTGAATGGCCGATTACACCATTAAAAAATAGCCCAGGAAAGTCACAACCAGTGTCCAGCTCGGGGCAATTCCCATTTCAGCATTCCCATTAGCATTTCCTGGCCCACTGGACTACTCAAGCAACCATGATGTGGAGATGCTGGCGTTGGATTGGGATAGACACAGTAAGAAGTCTCACAACACCAGGTTAAAGTCCAACAGGCTTATTTGGTAGCAAAAGCCACTAGCTTTTGGAGCACTGCTCCTTCATCAGGTGAGTGAGAGTTCTGTTGACAAACAGGGCATATAAAGACACAAACTCAATTTACAAAATAATGGTTGGAATGCGAGTCTTTACAGGTAATCAAGTCTTAAGGGTACAGACAATGTGAATGGAGAATGGGTTAAGCACAGAGATCTGTTTAACCTGTGCTTAACCCTCTCTCCATTCACATTGTCTATACTTTTAAGACTTGATTACCTGTAAAGACTCACATTTCAACCATTATTTTGTAAATTGAGTTTGTGTCTTTATATGCCCTGTTTGTGAACAGAACTCCCACTTACCTGATGAAGGAGCAGCGCTCCGAAAGCTAGTGGCTTTTGCTACCAAATAAACCTGTTGGACTTTAACCTGGTGTCGTGAGACTTCTTACTGTATATACTTGAGCAGCGCAGCAGGTTAGGAAATTTGGGCCCAATTTTCTTTTGTCTGCATTTAATTCTTCTGACAATACATCCCTGAATTCTCTTTTCCTTTGTAATGTCCTCGTCATCGAATTCATGGTTGCTAAATTTGCTGATGACTCAAAGACAGGAAGGAGAGTAAATTGCGAAGGGGACATAAGCAAGAGAATTTTCGGCTCCTGTTTTCAGTGGGGAGGATCAGTGGCAGGAATAGAAAGTCCCACCAAGAGGTTCAAAACGCAATGCTGGTGGGATTTTCTGTAGTGATTGTGCCTGTCCCCGTCAATGATGTAATCAGAATCCCAGTGCTCGTCAGGATGCTATTAGAATACGTTTAAATGTGCTCGGGGGCAATGTTGTGAGGGAGTGCAGGGTGTGGTGTACCGTAGAAGGGGGTGATGTTCCATGGGAGGGAGTGTGTGTTCTGTGATGGGAGGTGTCTATGAAAGGAGATTGGTGTTCTGTGGGGTTGCGGGGGGGGGGAGCTGGTGTTCCATGGAGGGGCGATGTTTTAATATCTTTTATTGGGACGCCCCGATGTTTTTAAAAACTGAGGTTACTGGTTGAGCCCACCCCACCAGCAGGATGTCGTGGATCCCGCCCTCTCATTTTTCTAATGCCAAGGGCTGAACGATATGGCAGAGAATATCACTGTTTGGGCCTACAGCTTCCACGTGGTTTTCTCTGCCCCATTGTGTCACTCTGCCTAAAATTCGAAACATTCCACCCAAGGAATCTTCGAAGGGTATATATAGATTGGTTAAGTGAGTGGACACAAATTTAGCAGATGGAGTACAATGTGAGAAAATGTGAACTTGTCCACTTTGGCAGGAAGAGTAGTAAAGCAGTACATTACTTAACTTCGATTGGTGTGGTGGGCTGGTAAGATAGGGCAAGAGGCAAAAAATTGGGTTCATGTTTTGCATGTTTTCAACAAGCCTGGAATGCAATAGTTCAGGCTCATTTACCATAGCCCCCTCGCCGGTCGGATACCTCACCGGTGAGGACCACAGATGGTTTCCACCAACGGGACCAGATGTGGTGTCCTTGCCAGAGGGCCCGGAGGCCATTGAAGCCCCCAGGTGATTGAGGCCGGACTGGGCAATGCCCATGAGGCACTGCCCACGGCACAGGGCAGCGTCAAGAGGATAGGGCCTGATGGTGCCGGGCCCAATGGGGGTGGGGCCTGGGGACAGGGCTTAATGGGAACACGGCCATGATAGGGGAAAGTAGATGGGAGGCGGGGTGCTAGCTCCGTAGTGTGGTGGGAAGGGAGAGGCTGTTGACCGACCGAGATCGGGGTGCCTGTGCAATGGCATCCCTAATGCTCAGCAGCAGGCCCCACGGGCATGTTGAGATGTCACGCACCCTACTGGCGAGATTCACATTATGGCCTCTGTATTGTCCAGGGTGCCATAAATTACCACCACCAACCTCGCTGAAAAAACAGGTGAGAAATCTTCATTTTCTCGTTTATTTTAAGTTTAGAATTATTTTGAGAAAATTCAACCCATAAGATACTGAGGAGACTTGACAAGGTGGATTTAAGAGGATGAGAGATATTGGACATAAGTGACACAGTTTAAAAGTTATGGGCCTGCCATTTAAGATAGTGGTGAGAAGAACTTTGTTTTCTATCAGTTGTTTATCTAATCTGCATTTAAATGCATCTAAATCACACACTTCAGTCACTCCCTGTGATAATTTTCATCACTCTGGCTGAAGAAATTGCTTCCGAATTTCCTTGATTTCTTGGTGATTATCTTCTCTTAATGACCTCCAATTATGCTTCCCTTAAATTTCCTCAGAAGAGGAAACATTATCTCTGAAACATTGTTTCCTCATAACCAATCTCCACATAAACCACCATCATGAATAAGATTTATGAGTTTAAACAAAACTCAAATCGAAACTTGACAGCAAATACCACAGGATCTTATCAAGGAGTCTATAATGTCACAATTTGTTGAAGGATTTTTGAAATTTCAGGTATATGATGTCAATCAGGCTGTGCAAATTCACCAATCTAATAACTTTCGTAAAAAGATTAAACACAATTGATGAGTCATGGCCTTATCTTCATGTTGAAAGTTTCTTTAGAGACTCTGGGCAGGATTTTATCAATAAATGGTGAAGTGCTGGGTACAGCTGGAAATACCGATGGTGCTGGCGTGTTTTCAGGCTGAATCTTATGGTTCATTAGTATTGATTCCTATTCCCATGAGTTTCACGTTGCACCAGCAGCACATTCCCTCTGATTTGCTGGTTGTGTAATGACTTAGCTGCTGTAGGCACTGGGGAACTCCATAAAAAGTTCCCCAGCACTCCCCTTGTTCCACAACAACTGCAGGGGATGGTGGCCAAGAAGCAGGGTACCCACACAGAGGAGATGGCCATCCAGCAGGGTGAACCCTCCTACCACCAAACCACACCCCCCCCGCCCCGCCCCGTGGGATGCAGTGGTAACCCTGCTGAGTGTGGGTGCACTGCAGAAGAGAACTGATCAGCTAGAAAATGGTGAATGATGTCCTTCACTCAGCCAGGGTAAGTGAACCACCCCCAATCTCCCACAGGAACCCCTCGCACTCCCAGCCTTTTCTCTCAGCCACCTTGGTCTGTGCCAACACCAGGAACCATGCCCCCTCTCTCCCATAACCACCATGTTCCTCCAGTAGTTGCTATGCTCCGTGCACTCCAGCTACCACCCAAGCCCCATGCTTACCATACCTCATCATCATCTTTAATGTCCAAACTCCAGCCTACACTTTCTGTGTCATTGCCCCATTCAGCCCCACCTTTTGGCACTGCCCAGGATCAGTTATGGTGCTTGGTAGGCAGTGCCAGAGTGCTTGGTGAGCAATGCCCCATGGGCACTGCTCAGCCATGCCCCAGACGACCCTAGTTCTTCAATGGCCTTTGATCCCCTGGCGAGGTTATCACGTTTGGTCTTCACTGTTGGAGACCAGTTGTGATTCTAGCTGGCAGAAGAAGGGACTGGCATGGAGGTAAGCACAAGTGTGCACATATGATTGTGTCCCGGACTCACTAATGACAAGAAAAGTCTGTCATTAATATTTAACTTAAAGCATGTCTGGTTGGAGGAGATTGCAGATATAGGAAGGAGTAAAACAATTGAGGAATTTGAAAGTTTGGATGAAAATTTCAAAGTCAAGACATTAATTGATGGGGAGTAAATGTAGGTCAGTGAGCACAAGGATAACAGGGGAATGAAAGTGTTAACATATTATGATCATTTTTTTCCCAAAAACTACAAAATTAATAATTAACTGTCTCATTACATATAAACTAGATCTACAATAGCCTGTTTCTTCATTGATTTCTTGATGCACTAATCTATGAAACTACCTTGACTGCATTTCATAAACTCATTCCCCAAAATATTGCCACAAATTTAGTTTGCATTGTCTATAAGAAGATTAAAGTCCATGACTACAGTATTACTGCTGTTACATACACCTTGAATTTCATGACTTATGTTCTGACACTACAGTTACTGGTAGCAGACATATAAACTATCAAAGAACAAAGAACAATACAGCACAGGAAACAGGCCCTTCGGCCCTCCAAGCCTGCGCCACTCATGCTTCCAATTAGACTATTTGTTTGTATCCCTCCATTCTGTCCATATCCCTAGCAATGTTTTCTGCCTGTTGTTGTGCCTTCGCTTCACAGAACAGATTTTGCATTTTGGATTTCTGAGCTAAGCTTTTTATTCCCTACAATCTTTATCTCATCTTGTATTATGGAAGCAATTTCGCCTTCTTTTCCATTTTGCCTCTCTTCCAAAGGTCAAATATCCTGGAAAATTAAATTTTTGACCTTGGTCACTTCACAACTATATGCCATGATGGCTACTAGTTCAAAGCCTTTCATTTACATCGGTACGATTGGGTTAATTTAGTTTATTGCAAATGCTTTCCACTTTCAAATAGGGTGCATTCAGTTTTCACTTTTTTTCCTTTTTTCCCTGATGTCACCCTCACTATCAATGTCTTATTAACTTTGTTAAACTCCCTATTCATTCCCGACTCACTGATAATGTTTACGTTAATGACTACTCTGCTTTATGCCCTTGACATTTCTCTTATTGCTTTTGAATATTCTTTCCTGAATCCTTCCACCAACAAACCCCTCTCCTTGTTCATTACTTTAAAGGCCTATCTACTACCCATTGTTGGAATTCAATGTTTGACTTCTATTAGATAGGTAAGAGTGGATCTAAACTACGGCAAATTAAATGAGATGGATATTTGGAAGATGTTAATGTAATTGCCAAGTCAAAGGGCACAATGGTCCATCTCACTCCTGTAAGTGGTTTTTGGAAAAAATATTACTGATTAAGAAATTACTTAAATATTCAATGGCAGCCTTAGCATTGTGACTGGAGTCAGCTTTGATATTTTGGTTAGTCTGATATGTTTCAGCAAATTTCTCCATAATAGTTGATCCAGACGGAGCATGAAGATTTCAGCTTTGATCCCTAATTTATCCAGGGCAATCTTATTGTAACTATGGATGGTATATCCAAGATATTCAAGCCTGAATCATGGTAAGAATGTGCCAGAAGTTGCAAAAACCCAGTCTGCAGGTACAGCAGGTGATCAAGAAGGTGAATGGAATGTTGGCCTTTATAGCGAGGAGGATAGAATATAAAAGCAGGGAGGTCTTGCTGCAACTGTACAGGGTACTGGTGAGGCCGCAGCTGGAGTACTGTGTGCAGTTTTGGTCACCGCACTTGCACAAGGATATTTTGGCCTTGGAGGGAGTGCAGAGGAGGTTCACTAGGCTGATACCAGAGATGAGGGGGTTGGACTATGAAGAGAGACTAAATAGACTGGGTCTGTACTCGTTGGAGTTTAGAAGGATGGGGGGGGGATCTTATAGAGACGTATGAGATAATGAAGTGGATGGATAGGGTAGAGGTAGAGACATTCTTCCCGCTTAGAAAGGACAGCAGGACTAGAGGGCACAGCCTCAAGATAAGGGGGGGAGCAGTTTAGATCAGAGTTGAGGAGGAACTTCTTCACTCAAAGGGTGGTGAATCTCTGGAATTCTCTGCCTGTTGAAGTGGTGGAGGCTACCTTGCTAAATATATTTTAAGTCATGGGTAGATAGGTTTTTGATAGACAAGGGAATTAAGGGTTATGGGGAGAAAGCGGGAAAGTGGAACTGATCCACTTCAGATCAGCCATGATCTTATTGAATGGCGGGGCAGGCTCGAAGGGCTAGATGGCCGACTCCTGCTCCTATTTCTTATGTTCTTATGGAAGGTCAGCAGGAATTCGTGGTCAACATTTACAATATAATAGATTGATAAAGTGATATAATTCTGAGATTTAATATTCCCAACCTGGGACATTGCAGGTGCATTCATCTAGACCATTGTGAGTAAGCAGGATCAGACTGTTGGCAAACAGACAGTAGGAAAGCCTTTCCTTGGCACCTTTTGTTTCAGTAAAAAGTACGTATCTGCTGAGGGAAGTAAGAGAAAGAAGAATATCCCTTCCAATCAAGTAAACACCTTAATACAGAAAGAGATTTTTGACAAAGGAGAAAAGAATGAACAAATAAAGTACTTTTAAGATAAGCAAATAGTACAAATCTGCAATGAGAAGTGCTTTTTGAACAATGTAAGTATGTTAAGGTAACAAGGAAAATTGTTACTTGCAGTTCAAGTAAATTGCAAAGGTGACATCAAGGCAAATATATAACACTACGGCTATATTGATGCATTACAGATCTTGGGGTTGATATTGGTCTTTAACAGTTTCCCCAAAAGGGAGAATACAAATGGATGCCTATTTTATCCATCATTGGAATTTCACAAACTGTTGGATGGGAAAATATGCAGCCAATTTACTATCGCCCATTTTGTGTTGCTTCTCAAGACTATTTTGCACTCATTATATCTGTGAGGCCTGTATCTATCGGCATTGGTAAGTATACAATCCTTACTGAGAGTCGGTCACATTACATATTGAATCAGTATATTTGCTAAGCATGCACGGTACTATGTTGAACAACAAAGAATGCCTCAAGGCCAAAGGAGACTTAATTTAATTCTGGACATGAAATTATGCTGGGAGAAATTAACTATAAGGAGAGAGGAGGTTTGGATGAATGAATGAGTGCTCACAAGTTTGTATCCTGCAGCATAACTTTAGGTCCTTTGATTTTAAAAATATTATTTTTTGCTTTGTATTAGTCACATTGCTGTGCTTAATAAAGCTCAAATTGTTAATCAGTGAAAGCAGGAAAGAATCTAATTGTGTGTTTTTCAAATTGATCAAAATGTTGAATTTCTGGTCTCAGCCCAGTGATGGTCAGGACTTGCAGTGTGGATTAGCTATGCAGAGTTTTAAAACAATGATTTGTTCTTGGACTGTGGGCAAAATAGTCATTGTACACTTTGGTGCCAACAACATAGGTAGGGAAAGGGATGAGATCCTGAAGTGTGAATATAGAGTGTTAGGCAGAAAGCTAAAGTGCACGACTTCAAGGGGAGTAATTTCTGGACTTGTGCCGATGCCACAGGCTAACCAGAGTTGGAATAGGAAGATCAGGCAGATGAATGCGTGGCTTTGAGAGCTAGTGCAGGGGGCAGGGTTTTAGATTTGTGGATCATTAGGATCTCTTCTGGGGCAGAGGTGACCTGTTCAGAGGGATGGGTTACACCTGAACTGGAGGGGGAGATTTGCTCGAGCCATTTGGGAACTAGTGCAGTGCCCCAGGGGTCGGTGCTGGGGCCTCAGCTTTTTACCATTTATATAGATGATCTGGAGGAGGGAACCGAGTGTAGGGTGTCGAAATTTGCTGATGACACCAAGATTGGGGGAACGGCAAATTGTGTGGAGGGTGTGGAGAGTCTGCAGAAGGATCTAGATAGGCTGGGCGAATGGGCCAGGAAATGGCAAATGAAATTTAATGTTGGCAAGTGTGAGGTGGTCCACTTTGGTAGGAATAATGGTAGGAAGGACTATTACTTACGTGGCGAAAAACTGCAGCAGGCGACGGTGCAGAGGGACCTCGGGGTCCTTGTGCATGAGTTGCAAAAACCCAGCTTGCAGGTGCAGCATGTGGTCAGGAAGGCGAATGGGATGCTGGCCTTCATAGTGAGGGGGATTGAATATAAAAGTAGGGAGGTCTTGCTGCAGCTGTATAGGGCATTGGTGAGGCCGCAGCTGGAGTACTGTGTGCAGTTTTAGGCGCCGCACCTGCGCAAAGATATTTTGGCCTTGGAGGGAGTGCAGAGGAGGTTTACTAGGCTGGTACCGGAGTTGAGGGGGTTGAGCTATGAGGAGAGGCTGAATAAACTAGGCTTGTACTCGTTAGAGTTTAGAAGAATGAGGGGAGATCTCATTGAGACGTATAAGATGATGAATGGGATGGATAGGATAGAGATGGAGAGACTCTTGCTGCTCAAAAAAGACAGTAGGACTAGGGGGCACAGCCTCAAGATAAAGGGGGGGCGGTTTAGAACGGAGTTGAGGAGGAACTTCTTCACTCAAAGGGTGGTGAATCTCTGGAATTCTCTGCCCGTTGAAGTGGTGGAGGCTGCCTCGCTAAGTATTTTTAAGACGCGGGTTGATGGGTTTTTGATAAGAGAGGGGATTATGGGTTATTGGGAGAGGGCGGGAAAGTGGAACTGAGCCACGACAGATCAGCCATGATCTTATTGAATGGCGGGGCAGGCTCGAAGGGCTAGATGGCCTACTCCTGCTCCTATTTCTTATGTTCTTATGTTTCTTATTTCTTATGAAGGTTTAAACTAGTTTGGCAAGGGGATGGGACCCAAAGCAGTAGGGAGACAGAAGAAAAGGTTGAGGATAGAATGGAAGTTAAGGAGAGCATGTTAAATAGTAAAAGCACTGTCAGTGATCTGAGTACTAGACAGATCAGGCAAAAGCAGGGCACAGAGCAAGGGAAGACTAGATTCAGCTATTCATTTCAATGCAAGAAGCCAGACTGGCATGATAGATGAACTCAGGACATGGATAGGTACATAGGTCTGGGATAATATAGCTATTACTGAAACATAGCTAAGAGAGGGTTGGGACTGGCAGCTTAATGTTCCAGGGTATAGATGCTGTATAAAAGAAAGAACAGGAGGTAAGAGAGGAAGGGGAGTTGCATTTTTGATTAGGGAGAACACTACGTCAGTAGAAGGGATATTTCTGTGGATCGTCCACTGAGTCTATATGGCTAGAACTGAGAAATAAGAAGGGGGAGATCACTTTGATAGGATTATTCTATAGGCCCCTAAATACTCAGTAGGAAATTGAGGAGCAAATATGTAAGGAGATTACAGATAGCTCCAAGAGAAACAGAGTAGTAACAGTAGAGGATTTTAACTTTCCCAACATTTACTGGGACAGTCATAGTATTAGGGGCTTGGATGGAGAGAAATTTGTTCAGTGTATTCAGAAGGAATTTCTCATTCAGTATGTGGATGGCCCGACTAGAGAGGGGGCAAAACTTGACCTCGTCTTTGGAAATGAGGAAGAGCAGATGACGGAAGTGTTAGTGAGGGATCACTTTGGGACCAGTGACCATAATTCCATTAGTTTTAAGATAGCTATGGAGAACGATAGGTCTGACAAAGGTTAAAATTCTAAATATGGGGCAAGGCCAATTTTGATGGTGTAAGACAGGAGCTTTCAAAATTTGATTGGGGAAGTCATTTGGCAGGCAAAGGGACATCTGGTAAGTGGGAACTTTTCAAGAGTGTGTTAACCAAGGTTTAGGGTAAGCACATTCCTTTTAAGTGAAAGGCTAGGCTAATAGGAGAAGGGAACCCTGGATGACTTGGGATATTGGAGCACAGGTCAAGGAGAAGAAGGAGGCATATGACATTCATAGGCAACGGGTATCAAGTGGATCCCTTGAAGAGTACAAAGGGTTTTGGAGTAGATTTAAGAGAGAAATCAGAAGGGCAAAAAGGGGACTCGAGATTGCTTTGGCAGAAAAGGCAAAGGAGAATCCAAAGAGCTTCTACAAATACATGAAGGGCAAAAGAGTAACTAGGGAAAGAATAGGACCTCTTAATGAACAACAAGATCATCTATGTATGGATCCAGAAGAGATAGGTAAGATTCTAAATGAATATTTCTTGTTAGTATTTACTGTTAACAAAGCTATGGATGTTAGGGAACTTGGGGAAATAAATAGTAATGTCTTGAGGAGTGTACATATCACAGAGAAGAAGGTGCTGAAAGTC
This sequence comes from Carcharhinus amblyrhynchos, assembly GCF_965287045.1. Classification (NCBI taxonomy): domain Eukaryota; kingdom Metazoa; phylum Chordata; class Chondrichthyes; order Carcharhiniformes; family Carcharhinidae; genus Carcharhinus; species Carcharhinus amblyrhynchos. The sequence continues at coordinate 22,931,412 of NC_137327.1, forward strand.
TTAAAGCGCATCAAGGTAGATAAATCCCCAAGACCTGATGAGGTGCATCCTAAGATGTTGTGGGAGGCTAGGGAGGAAATTGTGGGTTCCCTAGCAGAGATATTTGAATCATCGACAGCCATAGGTGCCTGAAGATTGGAGGTGGCAAATGTTGGATGAGATTGTATGGCCATGCTCACCCCATTGTTCGAGGTCAATCGACCTTTATGGTCCATCCCCCACCCACTGTGATTCCCGTGGCAGGCAGGACAGGAGAATTGCCCCTGTTGTGCCTTTGTTTAAGAAGGGCTGCAGGGAAAAGCCTGGGAACTACAGGGCAGTAAGCCTAATGTCTGTAGTGGGTAAGTTGTTAGAAGGTATTCTGAGAAACAGAATCTATGGGCATTTAGAGAGGCAAGGACTGATTAGAGACAGTGAGTGGAAAATCATGTCTCACAAATTTGATTGAGTTTTTTGAAGGGGTAAGCAAGAAGGTAGATGAAGGCAGTGCAGCTGACCTTGTCTATATAGATATTAGTAAAGCCTTTGACAAGGTACTGCATGGTAGGTTGTTGCATAAGGTTAAATCTCACAGGATCCAGGCTGAGGTAGCCAATTGAATACAAAATTGGCTTGATGACAAAAGACAGAGGGTTGTAGAGGGTTGTTTTCAAACTGGAGGCCTGTGACCTGCGGTGTGCCTCAGGGACCGGTGCTGGGTCCAATGTTATTTGTCATTTATATTAATGATTTGGATGAGAATTTAAGAGGCGTGGTTAGCAAGTTTGCAGATGACACCAAGATTGGTGGCATAGTGGACATTGAAGAAGTTTATCTAGGATTGCAATGGGATCTTGGGCCAGTGGGCTGATAAATGGCAGATGGAGTTTAGAAATAGAATAGAATAGAACCGAATCCCTGCAGTACAAAAGAAGGCCATTTGGCCCATCGGGCCTGCACTGACAACAATCCCACCCAGGTCCTATTGCTGTCTGGTCACCCTATAATAGAAAGGATATTATTAAACTAGAAAGAGTGCAGAAAAAATTTACTAGGATGCTACCGTTACTTAATGGTTTAAGTTATAAAGAGAGGTTGGATGGACTGGGACTTTTTTCCCTAGAACGTGGGAGGCTTAGGGATGATCTTATGGAGGTCTATAAAATAATGAGGGGCATAGATGAGGTAGATAGTGAACATCATTTCCCAAAGGTAGAGGAGTCCAAAACTAGAGTGCGTAAGTTTAAGGTGAGCGGGAAGAGATACAAAAGGCTCCAGAGGGGCAATTTTTTCCACACTGAGGGTGGCGACTGTCCGGAATAAGCTCCTGAGGCAGTAGTAGAGGTGGGTACAATATTGCCTTTTAAAAAACATTTCGACAGTTACATAGGTAAGATTGATATAGAGGGATATGGGCCTATCATGGACAATTAGGACTAGCTTAATGGTTAAAACTGGGCGGCATGGATAAGTTGGGCCGAAGGTCCTGTTTCCATGCTGTAAACCCCTATGACTTATTGCCAGCAAGGCTGTATTTTATTGCTGATCCATAAATGCCTGGAGAAGATGGGGATGAGTCTTTTTGAATGACTGCAGTCTTTATGGGTAATAATTCTCCCACCACGGTGTTAGGGAAGGAATGACAGGATATTGTCCCAGCGATGAATGAAAGAATGGCAATGTATATCTAATTCCAAGTCGCGTGAGACCTTGAGTAGAACTTCTGGCAACTTCACAACATTGCCCCTGTCCTTGTTATTCAAACATGTGACATTGCAAGATTGGCATATTTCTGCATGAATACAGGATCTCTGCTATAATTGGACCTGGGACAAAAACATCCCTGGCTGCTCAAGTGGAATATTCTGCACAGCATCCGCAGCTGTTGGAAAGGAAACAGCTTGTGATGTTGTACGTTGCAGTTTTGGAAGTGATGGTGTTCTGGTGATTTAAAGACAAAGATTTTACGTTGGTACTGCCCCTTCAGAAAATGCTGGACTTGAAGTGCTTCTTGTTCCAAATGTATCAAAGGAAGGTTGTCCTGTTTTGGGCAACATGTAATGAATCATAGAGTCATAGTCATAGGCTGGAATTTTATTGTTCCACCCGCGATTGGAATTGGAGCGGGAGAGGGGCGGACCGTGGAAAGGTCTGCTGACTGTGGGCAGGATTTTAGGGTTTGGGATGAGCGAGGCCATAAAATCCCACCCAGAGAGTCATGTAGCACAGAAAGAGGCCTTTCGGCCCATCGTGTCTGCACCAGATACAGGTACCTATTTATTCGAATTCCATTTTCTAGCACTTGGTCTGTAGCATTGTATGCTATGATGTTTCAAGTGCTCATCTAAACACTTCTTCAATATTGTGAGAGTTTCTGCCTCTACCACCCTTTCAGGTAATGAGTTCCAGATTCCCACAACCTTTGGGTGAAAACATTTTTCCTCAAACCTCCTCTAAATCTCTTGCCATTACCTTAAATCAACACTCCCTGGTTATTGACCCCTCTACTTGGGGGAAAGGTTTCTTTCTATCTACTCTGTCTACGTCCTTCATGAATTAATACACCTCAATCTGGTTCTCGTCAGCTTCCTCTGTTTTAAGGAGAACAACCCCAGCCTAACCAGCCTCTCTTCATAACTGAAACGCTCCAGCCCAAGCAACATCCTGGTGAAACTCCTCTGCACCCTTTCTAGTGCAATTACATCCTTCCTCTGGTGTGGCAACCAGAACTGCACACAGTACCGTAGCTGTGGCCTAACTAGTGTTTATACAGCTCCTTCATAGCCTCTCTGCTCTTGTATTCTAATAAAGGCAAGTATCCTATTTGCCCTTTTAACCACCTTATCTACATATTCTGCTGCCTTCAGGGAACTATGGACATACACTCTAAGATCTTTCTGGTCCTCTGCACTTTCTAGCATCCTATCATTCCTTGCATATTCCCTTGCCTTGTTAGTCCTTCCAAAATACTTCACTCTTTATGACTACACAGAGTGACTACACAGCCGTCTATATGGAGTGGAAGGGAATGACTGAAGGAGGAAATGCAGTGTCCGTGCCAACTATACACAAAAACAAAGAGGACGAATCTTGCACTGCTCTGGGACATGAAGAAACTTAGTACTTGTGGTATCCAAAGACAATGGGCATTTTAATCTTGCCATCGTGTTTCCTGTGAACATTTGATTGAGGTGACTTGCAAATCACCCAGAAAGCTTTATACCTCTTTCACTTATATGTATAGGTGTCAGGTTTCTGTAGGGAAATCTTTCCAGTGGCACTGAAGTATGAAAATATTGACGCAAATATATCTAGAAAGTTGATTCGTCACACACCATGGTCACAATTCTCCCATCGTGACCCGTAACTTTTCTGGCGGGTCGGGCTGGGAGCTGCGTGTCGCCGGCCTTGTACCGGGATCTGTGCATGTGCCAGGAATGCACGCGCATCTCCCAGAGCCAGTGAACAGTCACCGGTTAGACCACACTGGAAACCAGCGGGAAGGCAGGTGAGTAATTTGAATCTGTTTTAAACGTATTTTAAATATGTTTATCGGTTCACTATTGGGAACTTTTAGGTCCAGATTGAATCTCCCATCCCTTCAGGAGTACTTCATTTGGCGGGATTCAGACTAGCTCTTCACATTCAGGGGACTAGCTGGAGACTCCGATGGAATGAAAGGAGCAGGGCAAGTGGGACCCCCTCGGGGTGGGGGGGGGGCGGTCGGACGGTGGGGGTGGTGCCTCAGGGCATGTGTATCCTAGCAGTGCCAGCCTGTGCTTCCTGGCACCGCCTGAGGGGCAAAATGCCCATGCCTAAGGGTGCCTCAGCACTGCCCACTGGGCTTTGGGCAGTGCCAAGGGGATGGGGCCTATTGATTTGATTTGATTTGATTGATTATTTTCAGATGTATTAACATACAGTGAAATGTATTGTTTCTTGCGCGCTATACAGATAAAACATACCATTCATAAAGAAGGAAACAAGAAAGTGCAGAATGTACTATTACAGTCATAGCTAGGGTGGAGAGAAAGATCAAAATGTAAGGTAAGTCCATTTAAAAGTCTGACAACAGCAGGAAAGAAGCTGTTCTTGAGTCAGTTGACATGTATCCTCAGACTTTTGTATCTTTTTCCCAAAGGAAGGAGGTGGAAGAGAGATTGTCTGGGGTGCATGGGATCCTTAATTAGGCTGCCTGCTTTGCTGAGGCAGAGGGAAGCGTAACATAGTCAATAGAAGGGTGGCTGGTTTGTGTGATGGATTGGGCTACATTCACGACTTTTTGTATATCCTTGCGGTCTTGAGCAGAGCAGGAGCCATACCAAGCTGGACAAGGCCTAAGGGTGATCGGTGGAGGTGGGGAGATCCTGCTGCCACTCTGCATTGGAATTGGTCTGCGGGGGTCAGCGGAGGGGGTTGTGCTGGGGTAAGGGGGGGTGGAGGGATTGCCACTGCTGGGGGGGAGTGGGCTGTGCACTGGGTCACACAGTGAACAAAGAACAAAGAACAAAATCAGCCCGGGAAACAGGCCCTTCGGCCCAATGAGCCCGCACCACCATCTCAACACCGCCTGTCCACCTCTCTACCCATGACCCCTGTCTAATGTTTTATGGCCATCCAGATTGAGGGAAACTGATTTAGGGACAATTTATTCCTGCCAATCAGCCTAACAGCACATCTTTGGGGTGTGGGAGGAAACCGGAGCACCCGGAGAAAACCCACGCAAGCACGGGGAGAATGCGCAAACTCCCACAGACACTGGCCCAAATCCATGTGTCTGCACAGCAATCAGTGATAGTCACTGAGCTGTCGTCTTGCCCAGTATCTTGTCCAGTTTAGGCACACACTAACGACATGAAGCACTAGGCCAATCTCGAACAACCAAGAGCAGCCCCACTACGACCCATCATGTGTATGCCCCTCGTTGGACACGAGGTGGACCGACTTAAAACCTGTGAATGAAAGAGAAAAAAAAAATTGTTATCATACTATACCCATTTACATTACCAGGGACGCCCCAATGCTAATGACCCTTATTTAAAAGGTTCTCCTATATCCACCCATCTCCAACTCAGTCATGTGCCTGTCTAAGTTACTCTTAAAGGACTCTAGCGTGTTTGCCTCCACCACCTTACTTGGCAGAGCATTCCATACCCCCACTACCCTCTGTGTGAAAAACCTCCCTCTAATATTTGTGTTGTACCGCTCCCCCCTCACCTTAAGTCCATGGCCCCTTATCCTACGTATCTCTATTATAGGAAATAGCTTACCTCTGTTTACTCTATCTATACCCTTCATAATCTTATATACCTCTATTAGATCCCCCCTCAGTCGGCATCTTTTAAGGGAAAAGAGCCCCAATTTCTTCAATCTTTCCTCATAACCCAGTCATTCCATACCAGGCAACATCCTGGTAAACCTCCTCTGCACTCTCTCCAGAGTCTCCACGTCCTTCCGGTAGTAAGGCGACCAGAACTGGACGCAGTACTCCAAATGCGGCTGAACCAACGTTCTGTACAACTGCAACATTAGATTCCAGCTCTTATATTCTATACCCCTTCCTATAAAGGCTAACATACCATAGGCTTTCTTCACCACACTCTCCACTTGCACTGCCACCTTCAAAGACTTGTGCACTTGCACCCCCAGGTCTCGCTGCGACTCTATACTCCTTACGGGCTTACCTTTTATCATATAACTTCCCCCTACATTATTCCGGCCAAAATGCATCACCTCACATTTATCCGGATTAAACTCCATTTGCCATGTATCTGCCCAATCAACCAGCCTATCAATATCCTGCTGTATTGCCAGACACTGCTCCTCACTGCCCGCCAATCCAGCCATCTTGGTGTCATCAGCAAATTTGCTGATCACACCACCTACTCCCTCTTCCAAATCATTTATATACACTACAAAGAGAAGAGGTCCCAGTACCGAGCCCTGCGGCACACCACTAGTGACAGACCTCCAGCTAGAAAAAGACCCCTCCACAACTACTCTCTGACTCCTCTTTGCAAGCCAGTTCTCTACCCATCTAGATGCCTGACCACATATCCCATGAGCTTTAATCCTCTGTACCAACCTACCATGAGGGACTTTGTCAAACGCCTTACTGAAATCCATATAGATGACATCAACGGCTCGTCCTTCGTCGACCGTTTTTGTCACCTCCTCAAAGAATTCTACCAGATTCGTAAGGCAAGACTTCCCCTTGACAAAGTCATGCTGCGTATCCTTAATCAGATTGCAACGCTCCAAGTGCGCAAACATCCTATCCCTAAGAATCCTCTCCATCAACTTACCATACCACTGACGTTAAGCTCACCGGCCTAGAGTTACCCGGGCTATCCCTCCTACCCTTTTTAAACAACGGTACCACGTTCGCTATCCTCCAGTCCTCTGGGACCTCACCTGTGTCCAAAGAAGAGACAAAGATTTGCGTCAGAGGCCCAGCAATCTCATCCCTCGCCTCTCTAAGCAGCCTAGGATAAATGCAATCAGGCCCCGGAGATTTATCGGTCTTAATGCCCTCTAAAAGCCCTAACACTTCTTCCATCGTAATCGATAGATCTTTCAATCGGTCTACCGCTCCCTCAATGACCGTACTAGACATCAAGCCCCTCTCCTTCGTGAATACCGACGCAAAGTATTCATTCAGGATCTCCCCCATTCCCTCTGCCTCTAAGCACAATTCCCCACGTCTGTCCCCGAGAGGACCGATTTTACCCCTAGCCACCCTTTTGTTCTTAAGATAGGAGTAAAACGCCTTTGGATTCTCCTTAACCCTACCTGCCACAGCCATCTCATGCCCCCTCTTTGCTCTCCTAACTCCCCGTTTGAGATCCCTCCTACTCTCTCTGTATTCCTCCAACGCTCTCTCCGTTCCCAGCTGCTTAGACCTGACATACGCCTCTCGTTTCTTCCTAACCAGGTCTTCTATATCTCTAGTAATCCACGGTTCCCTAATCCTACCTTTCCCATCCTTTCTCCTAACTGGCACATGCCTTTCCTGCACCTTTTGCAGTTTTCCCTTGAAAGACTCCCACATGCCTAATGTGGTCTTGCCTTCCAACAGCCTATCCCAGTCTGTATCCCTAAGCTCCTGCCTAATCCGGCTGTATGTAGCCTTCCCCCAATTTAGCACCCTCCCCTTAGGACAGTTCTCATCTTTTTCCATTCGTATCCTAAAGTAGACAGAGTTGTGGTCACTATTAGCCACATGTTCGCCTACCGCAACCTCAACCACCTGACCCGGCTCATTTCCCAGAACTAAATCCAGTATCACCCCCTCTCTTGTCGGGCTATCTACATACAGTTGCAAGGATCCTTCCAGTACACATCTTACGAATTCCTCCCTGTCAGACCCCCCAGCTCTAGGCACCTTCCACTCCACCCCAGGGAGATTAAAATCTCCCACTACAACAACCCTATTCTTCCTACACTTATCCAAAATGTCCCTACATATACCCTCTTCCACTGCCCGCGGGCTATCGGGCGGCCTATAGTACACTCCTAGCATAGTAATGGCCCCCTTTCTATTCCTCAACTCCACCCACAAAGACTCAATTTCCAACCCCTCCATGTTATCCTCCCTCTGCACTGCTGTGATCTGCTCCCTAACTAAGAGTGCGACTCCCCCTCCTCTTTTCAACCCTCCTCTATCACGCCTAAAACACTTATACCCTGGAACATTTAGCTGCCAGTTCTGCCCCTCCTTTAACCACGTCTCTGTCACTGCCACCACATCTAAATTCCTCGCGAACATCAAGGCCTTAAGTTCATCCGACTTTCCTGTCACACTCCTCGCATTAAAACAGATGCACCTAAGACCCTCAGTCCCTCTCGGATCCTCCTTCTCCTGTGGGATTTCCCTATCAACTAGACTTACCCTGACCTCCAACTCACTCCCACTCCCAGTGCCTAAGCTGTCTCTCTCCTCCCCACCCCCCCTCCATACTAGTTTAAACCCTGCCTAAACACTCCAGCCAACCTCCCAGCTAAAATATGTGTACCCTTCCCATTTAAGTGTTCCCTATCCCTCTTATACAAGTGCCCTTCCTTTGCAAAGACTTCCCAATGGTCAACAAAACTAAAACCCTTTTTCCGCACCAATCCCTGAGCCACGCATTCAGCTGCAGGATCTCATTATTCTTATCCCTGCTATTGCTGGGCACTGGCAGCAGCCCAGAGATTGCCACCCTGGAGGCCCTGCACTTCAGCCTGGCTCCCAACTCCCTGAACTGCCTACGTATTTCCCCCCTACTTTTCCTTCCTACGTCCCTCTCTCCTACATGTATAATTACATCCGCCTGGGTCCCTTTGCCCTTCAAGATTCCCTCTACCCTCTCCGACACATCCTGTACCCCTGCTCCAGGGAGGCAGACCACCATCCTGGAGTCCCGCTTTTGCCCACAGAACCGCCTATCAATTCCTCTAACCCTCCCGTCCCCCACCACTATCTCACATCCAGCCCCCTTCCTTCCCTCTGAGGCATTTTCCTCTTCCCCTCGTGCCCTTTCCACCTCAGTTGGTGCCTTACCCCTGCTATCTTGAGAGACTACCCCGGGGTAGCCTTTGGAACATTACTCCTCTTCTTTTTCCCCTTCCGAACTGTAATCCACCCATCCCCCCTCCTCGACTCAGAGATCCCCTCTTGAATCTGGTTCCTATTCATTCTCCCTCACTAAAAATAAATCCTCCAGCCTCAACTCCAGTTGTCTGACCCGGGCCCTCAAACGCTGCAACTCCAGACATTTGGTGCAGATGTGGACTCGCCGGAGATGCTGTATCTCCAAAAACTCCCACATTTTGCACCTTACACAGCTGACACGTCTCCCCATGGTCCCTGCCATTTATTTGACTACCCTCAGACCTATGGACACACTTTGAAGAACTTGACCAGTAACTCACCTTGCCTAACCCAAGCCCTGTGAGCCAAAGCCCTTGCAGTACTCACTCAGCACCTGCCTCACTCTGCTGCCCGCTCCTGACGCTGCCCGCTATCTACTGTGGCCTTGTTTTTATACTTCCTCACTCCCTTCCCAACAGCCTAGGACCCTCTATGGAAAGCACAAGGGGAAAAAACCCACAACCCAGCAATGTAATTTAAAAAAAAAACACAGAACACTCACAGTTTACATTCCCCAGCCACCAGTACACTGCTCCAGAGAACAATGAGTGGCGAGCAGGGTCAAGACTAGCCTGGGAATTGCTGTGGGGTCCACAGTCGGGCTGTGTGGGGAGCTGGAGGGGCAGTGTGCGGGGGTCCCAGGCTGGCCAGCAATTGAAATGGCCAGCAAACGGGGAGTCTGATAGATCAGGACCACTGCACGTGCGCAGAGCTCCAGAACTGTCAAATTCTGGTGTGAATAGCCCCACCCCCCCCCCCCCCCCCCCCCAGGTTTTTAATGAGATTCACAACTGGGACCTCTGCAGTGCACAAAGTGCAGAGATTCAGGTGAAAAGCTGAACTTACAAAACAATTGGGATTTAGAACAGTCTTCCTGCCAATTTTGGGAGAATCACCCCCATTTCTCCCCCCATGTTTCACATCACCCAGCCATTCTAATGATTTTTTTCCTCGCTTACTTATCTAGTTTCCCCTTAAACGTATCAATGCTTCAACTGCTTTCACACTCAAAACACTCTAGTAAAGAAATCATTCCTCTATTCCTGACTGGATTTACTAATAAATACCTTACCTGTATGGCCTTGGTTTTAAAATTGCTACAACTGGAAATGTTTTCTCGACATCTCCCCTACTGGATTCCTTCAGCTCACCTCCCGGCCCTGTCTGTTCCAGAGAAGAAGAGCCTCTTCCTGTCCAGTCTTCTCTGATAACCGGTTCTACTATCATCCTTGTAAATCCTTCGCTCTTTCTCCAATGTCTGCAAAGATCAATTGGCTGCTTGTGACAGTAAAGAAGCTAACACCTTACAATACTCAGTATCACTGACTCACTCTGCCTAACACAGGCACCATCACAGAGAAATCCTCTGTGGAGGATTTAGCTGGTCAATGGCACCAGGATTTAGGGGAATAGGAGCTTGATATCTGAAGGGCCAGCTCAAAAACTCAGCTGCCAAATGCAGGGATTAATCTCCCTTGGGGCTTGCATGTCGAGGAAAGCTGCTGTCAAAGCAGTAAGTTATTCTGCAGTCATTTGAGATTCTGAGAAGCACCCTAGAGGTCTGGTCGTTATTATAGAGTTAATTTTCTTCATACGTTGGTGAGCTCAGGCACAAGTCAACAAATGGGACTACGACATATAGCAAAAACAAAGAAGGGGGCAGGCCTGGGTACTTAATTTTCCTACAAGGTACAAAGATTTCTTTACTCAGAGGGTGGTAGGGGCGTGGAATGCCCTACCTGCAGCAGTTGTGGGCTCGCCAACTTTAAGGGCGTTCAAATAGTCAGTGGATAGGCATATGGATAACATTGGAATAGTTTAGGTTAGAGGGTCATTAGATTGGTTCCACTGGTCAGTGCAATATCTGCGCTGTAACGTTCTATGTTCTAAAAGTACAAGGTACGAGGTACAAAGGCACAAAGAAAGATATGGAAGGAATAGAGTGGGGGGTGGATGGTGTAGGCATATATCAAAGACGTCATTCTGGAAAGGAGTGGTGTATTCAAAGTTTAAAGACAGTTTACGTGATTAGACTTAAAGAGCAACAGAGCAGATACAGCACTACTGGTCATGTACTATGGGGCACCAAATAGTGGGAAAGCGATAGAGGAGTAAGTTTTCAGGCAAATTACATCACAATGATAATAAGAGACATCAATTATCTTCATCTAGATTGAAAGAACGAAAGACATGACTTTAATAAGCACCATTTACAACCACTGGATGTCCCAAAGTGCTTTACAACTAATTATTTTTTGAAGTATAGTCACTGTTGTAATTTAAAGTTAAAGTTTATTTATTAATCGCAAGTAGGCTTACATTCACACTGCAATGAAGTTACTGTGAAAATCCACTAGTCGCCACAGTCGGGCGAGGGAGAATTTATCACGACCAATTCCCTAATCCACACATCTTTGGACCATTGGAAGAAACCGGAGCACCCAGAGGAAACCCATACAGACACAGGGAGAATCTGCAAACTCCTCACAGACAGTGACCAAGCTGGGAATTTAAACCAGTCCCTGGCGCTGTAAGGCAGCAGAATTAACCACCGTGCCACTTTTCACAAAGCAGACTCTCACAACAACGATTTTATAACAACAAGATAATATCACTTTTTTGCGATGTTGATTGAGAGATAAATATTGACCTTGCTTCTGTGAAATTGTGTCTTATTACTTATATATTACTTATTACTAAATTGTGACGTATTCCTTTCACCTGAGATCAGATCTCATTTTAATGTCTCAGCGGAAAGTTAGTACCTCTGACAATGCAGTATCTCCCTGTAATGTCCTAACTATGTTAGGGGTTAGAACGGAGTTGAGGAGGAACTTCTTCACTCAAAGGGTGGTGAATCTCTGGAATTCTCTGCCCGTTGAAGTGGTGGAGGCTGCCTCGCTAAATATTTTTAAGACGCGGGTTGATGGGTTTTTGATAAGAGAGGGGATTAAGGGTTATGGGGAGAGGGCGGGAATGTGGAACTGAGCCACGACAGATCAGCCATGATCTTATTGAATGGCGGGGCAGGCTCGAAGGGCTGGATGGCCTACTCCTGCTCCTATTTCTTATGTTCTTATGTTTAAACAAAAAGAAAAAGACATGGTTTGCACATGTAAGTTCAAGGTAATGGGTGGAATTCTCGCAAAAGAATTCTAAGTGCAAAATACAAGTAAAAACTGGAGTAAATCCTGCTGCTTTTCTCAGCGGGATTTTCAAAATGAATCTCCCACACTGTGTGCATTGCAGAGAACACTAGCGTGAATCATGCTGAAAGTCCAGGGGTGGGGTGTATTCCCACTGGACAGGCTGGCAGCATAGCACTGAAGGGGCCATTGCGCATGCGCTGATCCGTCAATGCCATGTTAGCCCATATTGCTGGCCTCTATATCACTGTAAGAAATCTCACAACACCAGGTTAAAGAGACTTGTGAGACTTCTTACTGTGTTTACCCCAGTCCAACACTGCCATCTCCACATCATGACTCCATATCACTGGCCAGCTCGATCACTGGCCAGCCTCACGACCCTGCATTAGCCATGCAAAACTCCCACTCCCCAATTGCTGGCCTCCCAGACACGTCTGGGCGCACTTCGACCTCCCTATTTCTCCCTAGTCCCGCCCCCACATCCCCTATATCCCCCCCACCCTCCCGATCAGGCCAACCCCCACACCACTCCTCCCCACCCCCATCCTGATGGCCAGCCCTGATCACTGTCCACCCTCCCTCTGTCACCAATCCCGAGTGCAGTGACAGCAGGACCCCCTACAGATCATCTCCAATGGCCCCGCCACCCCTGCCCACCCCCTGGGCAGTGCCTATAGGCAGTGCTACGATGCCCCCAGGATTGTCGCTTTGCCCCTTGAGCAGTGTTGGGGACCAGTTTAGCACTGCCAGGCTGGCAATGTCCAGGGGGCACCCCCTCTTATCCTCGACCTTCGGGGGGGGGGGGGGGGGCCTCCGTGGCCTCCCTTCACTCCAGCAGGGTCAGGCTGCCAGCGTCCCATTAATGGGGAGCTCTTATAAACCCCACTGGAGTGAAACACTCCTGGCAGTGGGGGAGAGGCAAGTGGGCCTGGAGATTTCAGTCCCAAGACTAATAAGATGTAAATGCTGATTTAAATATTTTATTCAGCTCTGTGCCAATTTCTGGCATGAAGCTGATGAAGCTGGAAACCTGGTGGCCGGAGAAGCAGGGAGTCTGTGGCGCCCAGTGGGATGCCTGCTACATGACCTCTGCTTATGTCTCCTGGCCCATGGTGCTGCCAGAGCAGCACAATGGGCTGGATCACCCCCAACAGCAGGTTTATTGTAGGAGCTGCTGCATGTACAGAGTAGAACATGAATCTAAAGCAGGAGCCTAGGAAACAGCCCAATGATATCACCATCAAATCATGTGACTTGCTCTGAATGCAATAATACAACCACTTAAATATATAACAGAATATTGTACTGGGGTGTAAGTTTAGATTGTTGTGTCCAAGTCCTACAGGGGAACTTACAGCTACATCTTTCTGGCTTCTCGGTGAGAATACACCTATTGAACCATGATTGACACATAGGACAGGAACATAGGACAGGGGTGGAGATCCTGTGTTGTGTACAAGAAAATTTTCTTGATCAGTGTTTTTCCAACCCAGTGGGGTAGGAAGCAGCACTGGGTCGAGTTACAGTGAATGAAGTTGGGCAAGTGGAAAATGTTTCAAAGGGAGAGCATTTGGGGAATTATTTGGCTTAAATAATTAACGTTTAGATACAAAATTGGCCAATGGCCAGAAAACAAAGTGTAGTGCTAATGGATTGTTTTTCAAACAAAAGGGAGATTTAGAGTGATGTCCCCAGGGATAGATATTAAGATCACTGCTCTTTTTGACATACATTAATAACCTAGACTTGAGCATCCAGGGCATTATTTCAAAGTTCACTGACGTAACAAACTCTGAAATATAGTGAACAATGGGGAAAGATACAATCAAGAATAATAATACTTAACCGGGGGAGGGCTAACTTCAGTGAGTTTGAAAGGATCTAGTCCAGGTGGACTAGAATCAAAAACTGAGAGACGAATCGGTAATTGGGCAATGGGGACCCTCAAAGAGGAGATGGTTTGGGTCCAGAGTGGTATTAGGGGAAAGGAAGGACACCCAAAACTAGAACTCACAAACTGATGTCCAAGTTAAAATGAGACCCTGAAAGGAGGCGTTTGACAATTACTGGACTGAAAATGCAGTTGAAAACTAAACAGCAGAGGAAGTACAGAGGAAACCTAAAAAATAGAACAAGAAGAGCAAAAAGAGAACAAAAATAGATTAGCAGCTGACATAAAAGGACTTTTATAAACATTTAAATAGTGAAAGGGTAGTCAAAGGGAGGGTGGGCTTTACTAGGGACCAAAAAGAAGATATTGCTGTGGAGACAGAAGGCAGGATTTAGATACTAAATCAATACTTTATATCTGCCATCATGTGAAAAATGGATGCTGTCTATACAGCAATAAAGGAAAAGGCAGTAGCAATATTGGAAAGGTTAAAAATAGATAAAGGTGAGGTACTTGGGATATAGGAAATCCTGAAAGTAAGAAAGTCACTGAGTTCAATGGGATACATCCAATGTTAATAAGTAAAAAAAGTAAGGCTGGGAATTATGGAGGATCTGACCACAATTTTCCAATCCTCCTAAGCATGGGCATGGTGCCAGAGGACTGGAGGATTGCAAATAGAACATAGAACATAGAACACTACAGCACAAACAGGCCCTTCGGCCCACAAGTTGCGCCGATCATATCCATACCTACTAGGCCTATCTATAACTCTCAATCCCATTAAATCCCATGTACTCATCCAGAAGTCTCTTAAAAGACCCCAGCGAGTTCGCCTCCACCACCACCGACGGCAGCTGATTCCACTCACTCACCACCCTCTGAGTGAAAAACTTACCCCTGACATGTTACACCACTATGGGAAAAAGAGAGACAATATAAACCCAGTAACTGCAGGTCAGTTAGCTGAACATCTCTGCTGGGGAAATTTTTAGAGACAATAGTCTGAGACAAAATTAATTGGCATAAGGCAAAGTATGGGCTAATAAATGGAAGTCAGCAAATTGTGTTTGACTAACTGGCTTTAGTTCTTTGGTGTAACAATGGAGATAGTTGATGAGGATAGAGCAGTTAATATGTGGTATGAACTTTCAAACGGCATTTGCGAAAGTGCCACATAATACATTGTTAATAATTTTAAAGCCCCAGAGATTCATGGGACAGTGGCAGCATGGATACAAAATTGGCTAAGGGCCAGAACGCAGAGCATAGTGGTAAGGGATTGTTTTTCAAACAAAAGGAGACTTAGAGTGATGTCCTCAGGGATAGATATTGAGACCACTGCTCTTTTTGATATACATTAATAACCTAGACTTGGGTATCTAGGACATTATTTCAAAGTTCACTGACGTAACAAATGCTGAAATGCATAAACAATGAGGCTAATAGTAACAGACTGCAGGACAACATAGAGACATGGCAGATGAAATCTAAGGCAGAAAAGTGTGAAGTGATACATATTGGTAGGAATACAAGGAGAAGTCATGTTAATCAAATGGTACAATTTTAAAGAAGTTGTAAAGACATAGAGACTTGGGGATACATCTACACAAATTTTGAAGGTGCAAGTAAAGGTGACAATTAAAAAGCCAGTTGGATATTTGATTTTATAAATAAAACCATGGAAACAGAAAAGTTATGGCAGAGGACATTCAATCCATCATGTATGCACTGCTAATAAGGAGGGAAGAAAGAAACTAGCTGCTCATTTTAATTCCATTTTTCAATATCTGGTCCATAGTCTTGCAGGTTACAGCACTTCAGATGCTGATCCAGGTATGTTTTAAATGAGCTCAGTATTTCAGCCTCAGCCACTATTCTGGCAGAGAAATCCATATGTGCGCCACTGTTTGGGTGAAAAGGATTTTTCTTATGTCCCCTCATTATTGTTACTAGAGAGGTGGTGCTCGACAGACTGGAGGGACTGATTGTGGACAAGTCCCCAGGACCGGATGGAATGCATCCAAGGGTTCTGAAAGAAATGGCGGAGGTGATAGTGGGTGCCTTGGTGGTTATTTTCCAAACGTCGCTGGATTCTGGGGAAGTGCCGGAAGATTGGAAAACGGCTAATGTTACACCGTTGTTTAAGAAGGGTGGCAGGCAAAAGGCAGGGAATTATAGGCCAGTTAGTTTAACGTCTGTTGTAGGAAAAATGTTAGAATCCGTCATCAAGGAGGAAATAGCGAGGCATCTTGAGGGGAATTGCTTGATAGAGCAGACGCAGCACGGTTTCGTTAAGGGGAAGTCGTGTCTGACAAATTTATTGGAGTTCTATGAGGATGTGTCTAGAGCGGTGGATAGAGGAGAGCCGGTGGATGTGGTCTTTCTTGATTTTCAGAAGGCGTTTGACAAGGTACCTCACAAGAGGTTATTGCAGAAGGTAAGAGGGCGTGGAGTTGGGGGTAGGGTGTTAGCATGGATAGAGGATTGGCTGTCTAATAGGAGGCAGGGAGTGGGGGTCAATGGGTGCTATTCGGATTGGCGGTTGGTGACTAGTGGAGTGCCCCAGGGGTCGGTGCTGGGGCCTCAGCTATTTACCATTTATATAGATGATCTGGAGGAGGGAACCGAGTGTATGGTGTCGAAATTTGCTGATGACACAAAGATTGGTGGAACGGCAAATTGTGCGGAGGGTGTGGAGAGTCTGCAGAAGGATCTAGATAGGCTGGGCGAATGGGCCAGGAACTGGCAAATGGAATTTAATGTTGGCAAGTGCGAGGTGGTCCACTTTGGTAGGAATAATGGTAGGAAGGGCTATTACTTACGTGGCGAAAAACTGTAGCAGGCGACGGTGCAGAGGGACCTTGGGGTCCTTGTGCATGAGTCGCAGAAACCCAGCCTGCAGGTGCAGCAGGTGGTCAGGAAGGCTAATGGGATGCTGGCCTTCATAGCGAGGGGGATTGAATATAAAAGTAGGGAGGTCTTGCTGCGGCTGTATAGGGCACTGGTGAGGCCGCAGCTGGAGTACTGTGTGCAGTTTTGGTCGCCGCACTTACGCAAGGATATTTTGGCCTTGGAGGGAGTGCAGAGGAGGTTTACTAGGCTGATGCCGGAGTTGAGGGGGTTGAGCTATGAGGAGAGGCTGAATAAACTAGGCTTGTACTCGTTAGAGTTTAGAAGAATGAGGGGAGATCTCATTGAGACATATAAGATGATGAATGGGATGGATAGGATAGAGGTGGAGAGACTCTTCCCACTCAGAAAGGACAGTAGGACTAGGGGGCACAGCCTCAAGATAAAGGGGGGTGCGGTTTAGAATGGAGTTGAGGAGGAACTTCTTCATTCAAAGGGTGGTGAATCTCTGGAATTCTCTGCCCGTTGAAGTGGTGGAGGCTGCCTCGCTAAATATTTTTAAGACGCGGGTTGATGGGTTTTTGATAAGCGAGGGGATTAAGGGTTATGGGGAGAGGGTGGGAATGTGGAACTGATCCACGACAGATCAGCCATGATCTTATTGAATGGCGGGGCAGGCTCGAAGGGCTAGATGGCCTACTCCTGCTCCTATTTCTTATGTTCTTATGTTCTAATCCTTTTACAAATCATATTAAATCTCTGTCCCCTTGTAATTGACCCCTCAGCTAGGGGTCTTTCTTGTCTTCTCTATTTAGGCCTTCATAATTTTGTACACCTCAATTAGCTCACCCTTTAGCCTCTTCTGATCTAAGATAAACAAAACTAGTCCATCCATTCTTTCCTCATAGCTGCAATTTTCAAGCCCTGGCAACTTTCTTATAAATCTCCTCTTTACTCTCCCCAGAGCAAATATATCCTGTAATGTGGTGACCAGAACTGTACACAAAATTCCAGCTGTGGCCTAACTAGCATATTATATAGTCCCAGGACTACATCCCTGCTTTTGCATTCAATATCTCATCCAACAAAGGATAGTATTCCAAATATTTTTTTACCACCTTCTCCACCAGTCCTGCCACCTTCAGGGAGCTGTGAACATGCGCTCCAAAGTCTTTCACTTCTTCTACCCCTCTCAATATTCTCCCATTTATTGAGTATTTCCTTCCCCAAATGCATTACCATACATTTTCCAGATTGAATTCCATTTACTGCCTTTCCACCTACTCAACCAAACTATTGATATCATTCCAGAGACAAAACTTAATCTCTTCCTTATAAACTACATGGCTAATTTTGGTGTCATCTGCAAATTTCCAAACATGCCACCCAGATTTAAGTCTAAATCATTAATACAAATAACAAACAGCAAGAGCCCTAACACTGAGCCTTGTGGAAGGCATCTGAAAACCACTTTCCATTTGCAAAAACATTTATCAAGCATTACCTTTTGTTTCCTGTTTTGGATCCTATCTGCCACCTTCCTCTGTATTCCACAGGCTTTCACTTTTCTGACCAGCCTGCCATGCGAAACCTTGCGAAATGCCATATTAAAATCCATGTAGCCAACATTAACTACACTATTCCCATCAATCCTCCCTGTTACTTCCTGAAAAAAAATTAAGTTAGTAAGACATGATCTTTCTCTAACAAGATCATGCTAATTATATCTGATTAGTCCATGCCTTTTTCTAAGTGATGGTTTTTCCTGACTTTCAGAATTGATTCCAATATTTTCCCACTAGCGAAGTCAGACTGACGAGCCTATAGTTTTCTGGCCTATCCCTCATATGCTGTTAAAATAATGGTACAACATTTGCAAATTTCCAAACCTCGGGTACCTCACCTTTATCAAGTGAGGATTAGAAAATGATCTTCACAGCATCTATTGAGCTTCCTTTAACAGCTTTGGATACAATCCATCTGGCCCTGGTGATTTATCCACCTTTAAGCGTATCAGTCCCTTCAGTACTTCCTCTCTTACTATGTTTATTGTACCTAAAATTTCACACTTGTCTTCATTAACTAAGATGTCTGTACCATTCCTCACCTCAGCGAGAACCCTGTTCTCGTCTTCTGCATCAATGCATAAGTCACCATGTATATCTCTGATAGGCCTTACCCTCTACTTAGTTATTCTCTGGCTCCAATTTGGCATGTCAGCTATGACTCTCACCAACTTTTACAGATGCACCATAAAATGCATTCTTTCTGGTTGTATCACAGCTTTGTATGACTCCTGCTCTGCCCAAGATCGCAAGAAACTACAAAAGATTTTGAATGTAGCCCAATCTATCATGCAAAGCAGCCTCCCATCCATTGATTCTGTCTATACTTCCTGCTGCCTCAGCAAAGCAGCTAGTATAATTAAGGACTGCACGCACCCCGGACATTCTCTTTTCCACCTTCTTCCTTCGGGAAAAAGGTACAAAAGTCTGAGATCATGTACCAACCAACTCGAGAACAGTTCTTTCCTGCTGCTGTCAGACTTCTGAGTGGACTTGCCTTGCATTAAGTTGATTTTTCTCTACACCCTATGACTGTAACACTACATTCTGCACTCTCTAGTTTTGTCCTCGATGAACAGTATGTTTTGACTGTATAGCACACAAGAAACAATACTTTTCACTGTATGTTAATACACGTGACAATAATAAATCAAATCAAATCAAATGTATTGGTAAAACATCTTTGGGTTTTCTTTGATTTTACCTCTCAATATTTTCTGGTTTCCTTGTTTTGCTTTCCTAATTTTATTTTTTACTCCACTTTGTAATTCTAGACTCCTCCAGGCTTTCTAACATATTGATTATTTTGTCACAGTCATAAGCTTTTTCTGTCTGGTTTACCTTAGTCTGCTTCTAGATACAATAAGAAGTCTCACAACACCAGGATAAAGTCCACCAGGTTTATTTGGATGCACCCATTGGACTTTAACCTGGTGTTGTGAGACTGCTTACTGTGCTTATCCCGGCCCAACGCTGGCATCTCCACATCACGCTTCTAGATAACCAGGAGAGCTCTAGATTTGGCAATATTGCCAATTTTCTTTCTGAGAACATGTCCACACTGTGCTTGCTTGTATAATCTCACTTTTGAATGCCTCCTACCAATTTGACATTGTTCTCCCTTCTAGTAACAGAAACCACTCCACTTTGGCTAGTTCACCTCTTACCTTGGTAAAATGTTTCTTCCTTCAATTTAGATTTTTTACTCCTATTCTCCTTTTCCATCAGGTCACTAAATCTTACCTGTAGTTGCTATCTCTAAAATGGTCCCCACTACTACTTCATCCGCTTTCCCAGCTTCATTTCCTAAATCTTTACAAAACACTGGTTAAATCTCAATACAAAGTTTATTTATTAGTGTCCAAATGGTGTCACTCTGAAAATCCCACAATCCGGTGCCTGTTTGGGTACACTGAGGGAGAATTTAGCATGACCAATGCACCTAACCAGCAGGTCTCTCAGACTGTGGGAGGAAACTGGAGCACCTGAGGGAAACCCACGCAGACACGGGGAGAACGTGCAAACTCTACACAGACAGTGGCCTAAGCCGGGAATTGAACCCGGGTCCCTGGCGCAGTGAGGCAGCAGTACTAACCACCGCGCCACCCACAGCAAAGATTTGTTGGAGATGTCTGAAAACAGAATAACCTGAAGGCAAACTGTTTCCAGTGGCAGAACAGTCGGGGAACCTAGCAAAAGAATCCCAGGCAACATGAGATTTTTTTTGACATGCTGAGTTATTGTGACCTGGAACGGTCTGAAACAGATTCAATAGTAACTTTAGAAATTGGATACATACTTGAAGGGAAACATTTATAGGAGGAAAAAAAATCAACGAGTTAGAATTAAACTCCACCAAGGAGGAGGCATAGGCAAGATGGGTTAAATGATCTCGTTGTGCGCGACCATTCTGGATGTGTGTTCACTTAAAGAATAACTCCACCCCGTCTGCAGCAGAGCCATAGTGACAGAATGAAACATAACTCAATCTCAACATGTTTCCTGCAGAAAAAAAAGAAATCGACAGTCCCGACATGTGGCAGACTCATTGCTATTCTGAACTGGATTTACCGGCTACAGATTCCGAATCCGTGGCACCAGCTCAGTGAATGCGAGGGGATCCAGCCAAATGTGCTTGGCCGCAGCTCGCTGGAGCTGAGCAAAGCTTCGGGCAGCAGCGGGGCAAAGCGAGCTGGTGCCAGGAAGCTGGCACTGAGCACATTCCGGGGGAGTGAGAAGCAGCTCCCTCACTAACCGTGTGATTCCTAACGGAGCCAACATGAAATACAGCCACGCTTCTCCACTTTGATCAAGCCTGGCGGAGTTTACACCGGGTGGGGTGGGGGAATGTTTCCACATGCACTCTGCCACTGGGCTCCTTACAAGGGAAAGGCAGTAAATTCTCCCCCTCCCGCGACTTGATATATAACCCCCACCCTCCCCAAGTTTACAGTTAACTGTACGGTTCACTTTCTAACTCTATTAAAAATACAAAAAGTGAACCCTAACTGAAGAGGATTTGGTTTGGTAAAATAAGGATCCTGTAAGTATCCACAGACAGGGGACGCCCACTATCTCTGGCTCTGGGGTTGTAACCTTCCTTTTTCCTCACTTTAAGCCTGCGTGCCACATTGCAGAAGGAGTGAGCTTGTCCCTGGGCAGGGACTGAGTGCAGTGAAGGTGCTGCATGTATTACACAGAGGCGACATACTTACTCCCCCACAGGCAGCAACAAACCGCTGCGGACAAGCACAGAGCGGGCGACTTGGAGGATAAAAAGAAGCCTTATTTTTTTTTTAGAAAGGAATTGCAACTTCGCCAGCTCTGCTTGAGTTTTATAATCACAAAACCAGGACTCGTTTCTGTCTGAGAGGTGAGTGAACTACAACGAACAATCGACAACTTTTTAAAACCTAAATATTGGAATCGCATTCATTCCTTCTGTCTGTGTGATCAATCTGCCTTTTGCTCGATGTCTCACGGTCTGGCTGAAAGCGGGATCTCAGTTTGGTGGAGGGAGTTGTTGGGCTCCAGTTTAACAAGACTTACCCAGCAGTACAAAGGCTGGCATCTCCTTTCAGAGCAGCCGAGACCCTGTCTGCCTCCCGTTAAAAGAAGCCCTTTTTCAGATGCAGATTCATTCGTTGACTCAATTCCAAAGCGGCCTTTAACCTGTCAAAATACCGGATTGGGAATATTTGTGATTTTGGAAATCTGAATCCAGTTGGGATTTCCAAACGGTTAGGCGTTTCCTGCCATTTGAAACTGGAATGAGATGCGGGGTTGTGCGGAGGGGGGGGGGGGGGGCGCGGAGGAGAAAGTTGGAATGATTTTAAACGGGTGAAACTAATTTCATCTTCAGTGATTATATTTGAATGTACTTGGAGTAATAAAGTAGTGCAAACTTCAGTTACGATTGGGATAAATGGTTACTACAAGGCAGCATTTTAATACTTGGAGTGGTTTGATCGTTCTCTCGGGTACGGTAGCTAAGAGGTTTGGAGACAATGTTCTCAATGCTGGCTTCGGGCTGGAACGAAGAATTGTGCCAATAGTCACTTTACACCCAGCGGGACAAATAACTGTTCCATTTCATGCAATACACCCCGCAAATTATGCGGGGGACACTGTTCTTAAACCTTTAAAACAACACGAGCCTTAGAAATGATTATCACTACATTTAGAAATCTTGTATTTTGATGATTCGACTTTTATTTAGAAGGGGAAAGGGGGAATTGACCGAGAGAATCTGACAGTTTGAGAGAGTGGCGAGCTGAACTTTGGTGTTGGAATTCAACTTGGGCTCTGTCCGAGGGTGTTTCTTATTCTGTAATTTAGCTGGATTGATCGGCTAGTTTATTGAATCCACCACTCTTTCAGAACGCAACATGTAGTCAGCCTCTGATCATTCAAGGTCAGTATTTGCACTTCAGAATTTGAAGGAATCTGTAATTGGAACCAAAATACAACACAACTGAATGGAGATTCAAAGCGAAAGGAAAGAATTTGATTTCAGGAACTCGGAATTAGTCTGTATCAACAGGTGGCACCTCAGAAAAATGGATTAATGCGTGTCATACCTCAAGTGCTGACTGTGACATCAAGTAATTTGGAGATGAAATTCACTTTACAGACGCTGCCAACCAGGGCGTGGTGGTAGAACAGTGGTTAGCACTGCTGCCTCACAGCAGTGTTTACCCCAGTCCAACGCCGACATCTCCACATCATGGCCTCATAGCGCCAGGGACCAATGTTTGATTCCAACCTTCGGTGATTGTGTGGCGTTTGCATATTCTCCCTGTGCCTGCGTGGGTTTCTTCTGGATGCTCTGGTTTCCTCCCTCACATCAAAGACGTGCTGATTAGGAGGATTGGCCATGTTAAATTGCCCCTTTGTGTTCAAAAATATGTTGGTTAGGTGGATTAACCATGATAAATGTGCAAGATTTGGGTAAGATGCACTTTTGCACAGCTGATGGGCTAAATGGCCTCTTTTTGTGCTGTAGGGATTCTATGATTCCTGCTAAAATAAAAATCAGATCTATAGCTTCTCTCCTGTTTCCTTATGTCTGCGTCAGGCTTGCCAATTTTCATTCTAGTTGAATGCAATTTAGATTGGTTGAGAAAGGAACTAATGGGGAAGGAAATCTGCCATCCTTCCCCAGTCTGGCCTACACATGGCACTAGACCCGGAGCAATGTGGTTGACTCTTAACTACCCAATGCAATGCCCTAGCTAGTCATTAATTCAAGGGAAATTGGGATGAGCAAAATTGCTGGTGCTGCCAATGGTACCCACATCTAATGAAAAACTAAAAATAAGAGCCAGTAACAAAGTGAGGTGTTAGTCATAAAGTTAGAACATAGAACATAGAAAAATTACAGCACAAACAGGCCCTTCGGCCCACAAGTTGCACCAATGATATTCATACCTACTAGGCTTACCTATAACCCTCAATTCTATTAAGTCCCATGTACTCATTCAGAAGTCTCTTGAAAGACCCTATAGAATTTGCCTCCACCACCACCGATGGCAGCCAATTCCACTCACCCACCACCCTCTGAGTGAAAAACTTACCCCTGATATCTCCTCTATACCTACTCCCCAGCACGTTAAACCTGTGTCCTCTTGTAGCAACCATTCCAGTCCTTGGAAAATGCCTCTGAGAATCCACCTGATCTATACCCCTCAACATCTTATAAACTTCTATCATCCTCTGTCTCTCTAAGGAGAAAAGACCGAGCTCCCTCAGCCTATCCTCATAAGGCATGCCACCCAATCCAG
This sequence comes from Carcharhinus amblyrhynchos, assembly GCF_965287045.1. NCBI lineage: Eukaryota > Metazoa > Chordata > Chondrichthyes > Carcharhiniformes > Carcharhinidae > Carcharhinus > Carcharhinus amblyrhynchos. Next base: position 22,955,264 of record NC_137327.1, read on the forward strand.
GCAACATCCTTATAAATCTCCTCTGCACCCTTTCAATAGCTTCCACATCCTTCCCGAAATGAGGCGAAGTGACGACATCCCTAGTGGCTCAGTCGTCCCTCTCTGATTCACAGAGATTGGAAGTAACTACTAGAATTTGGTAAGTTAGCTGATTGTGAGTGGAACTTTGGTAGAGTGATGCAATTATTTACTTTAAATAAGCTGAGGAAAACCAGACTGAATTCTTGGCTCTGATCTCCATTGAGTGAGCCTATATTTATATGGCACCTTCAATGTAATAAAACAGCTCAAGGTACTTCACAAGATTGAAGTACAATATGAAATTGAGCCACATAAGGGGATAGATGGTCAAAATCTTTGCTAAAGATGTAGGTTTGAAGGAGAGTCCTTAAGAAGAGAGAGAGGGGGGAGACTGGTAGCAGAGACATTGAAGAAGGGAATTCCAGAAGTTAAGACCTTGGCAGTGGTGGAGCGATTTAAATCAGGGATGTGCAAGAGGCTAGAATTGGAGGAGTGCTGAGATCTTAGAGGATTGTAGGACTGGAGGAAATTACAGTGATAGGAAGGGGTGAGACAAGGAGGGATTTGAAAACAAGACTGAGAATTTTAAAATTGTTTTGTCAAACTGGGAGCCAGCAAACACAAGGGTATAGTGTGAACAGGATATGATGTGCATTAAGATATTAGGATGAAGAGTTTTGGATGAGCTGAAATTTACAGGATGGCAAATGGGACAGGAGAGCATTGGAATAGCCGGTTCAGAGGTAGGAAGGTATATACTTTATAAAGTAATAAAGGGTTTTAGCAGCAGATCAGCTAAAGCGGGGCAGAAATGTGCAATTTTATGGAAGCAGAAGTCTTGGTGATGGCATGGATATGTGGTCAGAAGCTTATTTGTGTTGAAATACAACATTAAGAATGTAATCAGGCAGGTTCGGCCTCAATTGGTTATTAGCAAGAGGGATGGAGTCAATGGCTAGGGAATGGAGTTTGTGGCAAAGAACCAAAACAATGGGGGCAATTTTCCAGCCTCCCAGCCGTATATTCCTTGGCAATGGGAGCTGGTATGCTGTCTGTTGGTGGTGGAATTCTCTGGCCTTGCCAATGTCAATGGGATTTCCCATTGATGCCGCCGCACATTGCCAGGAAACACACGGGGGTGGGGGAGGTTGTGTGCTGCCAGTGGGATTAGAGAATCCTGTTGATGTGAATAGCCAGAGAACTCTCCTCAATGGTTTTAGTTTTCCCAATAATTACTTGAAAGAAATTTCTGCTCATCTATATAAGCAGTGTGACAAATCAGAGGTAGCAGAGGGGTCAATAGAGGTGATATTAGTTGAGGTTGCTGGATTTTACCAGCATACATTTGGATCTTGTGTTGTGTTTTCAAAATCCACATATAAATGTTAGGGGAAGGCTTGAAGGCTCATCAAGTTAGGTAGCTGGTGCTCCAAGCAGGGGAGCTCATGTTAACACAGACACTCAAATTGCATGTACTTCGCAGTGAATGGGAACTCATCTTGTGATAATCAGGAGGCAGTCCCTGCCCCGTGTCCCTGAACTGCAACACATGCCTGGAAGGGAAAGCAGTAGTGGCACCCATGGTAATGGCTCAAGAGTGCATACTGGCCAGGCCTACACACTAATCTATATGCTCACCCTGCTTGGTGTGGCCACGATGCCAATGGCAGGCGATGCATGGCACCCCAGATTGTGTCATGTTGCCATCATCCATGAGTGAGGACACTGGTTCCAGTGAGAGAGTAGTGCAATGCTCAAGTGCCTCACTCAACTAGGGGGAATGCTCGTGGGGAGGAGGAGCAGTGAGGCTGGGAAGCAGTGAGGCCAGTGCACTGCGGGTGAATGGAGGCCTGGTAGCACAGTGCAGTGTGTGTGGTGAGGTGTGAATCCTTGGTCAAGACTGGTAAAGTTAACTAAGATTTTTTTGTAACTAACTTAAGAAAGGAGCCTGATAGAAGAAACTCCTCCATTTTCAAGGGATGAAAATACAACTGTAAAGTACTCCGAATTTAAAACAAATCTGATAACCTTCACATCCACTGAATGCATTCTGAACTTCATGTTAGTGTAATTATACTTCTCCAGGTGTTGCTGGATGATTAGTACTTCTGATGTGAAGTGCAAAATATTTAGCACGGCTGTATGGTAAGACACTCATGCTAATAATATCAGTGCTTTTTTGATCAAGTGCTTGTTCCTTTATTGTGAAACATCTGCTACAGGGCTTCATAGAAGCATAATCACCTTCCTAAAAGCACTTTAGGTGGAACGCTCCCTGCCACCTTCTCAAGGGCAATTAGGGATGAGCAATTCCTAGATGAGCTCATCTAGCCAGCAATGCCCACGTCCTGTGAAAGATTAATAAAAAATGATGCCAAGCTAAAGTTCCTCCTCAACTCCGTTCTAAACCGCCCCCCCTTTATCTTGAGGCTGTGCCCCCTAGTCCTACTGTCCTTTCTGAGCAGGAAGAGTCTCTCCACCTCTATCCTATCCATCCCATATCATCTTATATGTCTCAATGAGATCTCCCCTCATTCTTCTAAACTCTAACGAGTACAAGCCTAGTTTATTCAGCCTCTCCTCATAGTTCAACCCCCTCAACTCTGGTACCAGTCTAGTGAACCTCCTCTGCACTCCCTCCAAGGCCAAAATATCCTTGCGTAAGTGCGGCGACCAAAGCTGCACACAGTGCTCCAGCTGCGGCCTCACCAGTGCCCTATACAGCTGCAGCAAGACCTCCCTACTTTTATATTCAATCCCCCTCGACACCATACACTCGGTTCCCTCCTCCAGATCATCTATATAAATGGTAAATAGCTGAGGCCCCAGCACCGACCCCTGGGACACTCCACTAGTCACCAACCACCAATCCGAATAGCACCCATTGACCCCCACTCTCTGCCTCCTATTTGACAGCCAATCCCCTATCCACGCTAACACCCTACCCCCAACTCTATGTCCCCGGACCTTCTGTAATAACCTCTTGTGAGGCACCTCGTCAAACGCCTTCTGAAAATCAAGAAACACCACATCCACCGGCTCTCCTCTATCCACCGCAACCTTCCCCAACCTCTAACCTTCCCCAACCTCCCCCAGCCGTGCAACACCCCCAACCTCCCCCGTTCCTCCAATAGTCCTGACCTTCCCCAACCTCCCCCATTCCTCTAACCTTCCCCAACCTCCCCCAGCCCTGCAACACCCCCAATCTCTCCATTCTTCCAACACCCCCAATCACCCCATTCCCCCAACATCCCCAACCTCCCCATTCTCCCAACCTCCCCCAATTTCCCTACCCCTGAAAACCCCCTACCTCTCCCATTCCTCTAACCCTCCCCACCCTCCCCCAGCCCTGCAACACCCCTAACCTCCCCCATTCCTCAAACCTTCTCCCATTCTTCTAACCTTTCCCAATCTCCCCCCTTCTGAAAAAAACCCAATCTGACCCATTCCTCCAACACCCCAACTTCCCCCAGCCCTGCAACATCCCCAACCTTCCCCATTCCTCCAACCTCCCCCATTCCTCCAATACCCTCAACCTCCTCCAGCCCTGCAACACACCCAACCTCCCCCATTCCTCCAACACACTGACCTCCCCATTCCCCCAACCTCCCCCATTCCACTAACCTTCCCCAGCCCTGCAACACCCCCAACCTCTCCCATTCCTCCAACACCCCAACTTCCCCCAGCCCTGCAACATCCCCAACCTTCCCCATTCCTCCAACCTCCCCCATTCCTCCAACACCCCCAATCTCCCTATTTCCCTGACTTCCCCCATTCCTCCAACCTTCCCCACCCTCTGCCAACCCTGCAGCACTCTCAACCTTCACATTCCTCCAACACCCCAACCTCCCCCACCAATATCCCCGACCTCTCCTGTTACATGAGTTAAAACAGCATTTCCTCTGATCCATGATGGTGAACATCAGACTTCCTTGTGTAAGTGTACACATTGTGTATGATTCACTGCTTGGTTGCTCACTGCATTGCACACAGGTCAAGTGTAGCTGTTGAATTAAGTGGACAGCAAAGATTAATTAGCCAAGGCTTTAAAGACATAGTTGAGTCCCCATATAATAAATACATTTTATCCTTATTCCTTTGCCACTGAAAGTAGGCAGAGATATTGTTACTGTTCCTATTTGTTTATCTACTTGTCTGTAAACAATATATCTCAAAACAATTGGGTGGATTTCAACAAAACTTGAGACATGGATAGGGTATGGTCCAAGGAAGAAAGGATTAGATTTTTGGCCAATATGCAAATCTGGATCCAGATTAACATCGGCAAATAGGATGAATTGACTTTTGTTTTAGAATGTTGTGGATTGTCTCAGCTGCTATGGTGGAATTTGTCACTGTAGTCAATATGTGAGCAGAGTTTTCTGAACAGTTTGTTAGATATGGCTTGGCTTGAAGCCCCCTCAAGGAGGTGGAAACGTTCAGTAAGAATATTTTTTTTTTAAGTTGACAGTCACAGAGCATTAACCAGGCAGGGAAAAGCTTCAAGGAAAAGCTGCATAATTGCAATAACATTGAGCTAACACAAGTTGGTGGAGATATGCCGTCTACTGAGTGGCCTTTTCAGATGTATTTTTAATATTATTTATTGTTAAGTCTAACTTACTGCAATTTGGGAAGCAGAAAAGTGGAATTTGTGGAAGATTTGGAGTTTCTCAATATCTTAGTAATATTGGTTGAATTGCTGGAGGTATAACATTGAGGTGCTGGTAGGGGGATAGGAGACAATAGTGTGTGCAATAGTTTACATAGGTGGTTCCAATATAAATGTAGCCGGAGGAAATTATGTCAAAAATATGACGAACAATTATGGCTTCTTAGACATGAAATGTGTGCTGATATAATATGCTATATATTCACAATTTTCTGTGATTAAAAAAGCACCCTATTGCACTACCATCACCTACTCTCCCATCAGCAACATCTTGCAACTAGATTGTCCACACTGACCAATTGGATTAGCCATATCAATACCCTGGATATCAGAGCAGACAAAGGCCGTTCATTCTGTATCAGATAGCTGACTTTCAAACTGCTCAAAGCCACTATTGCTGAAGAGAATATTGGCGAATCAGATGGAATATTCTCCATTAAATGGGTGCAATATTCAACAATCTTTATTCTATCCAATTCAGGTGTTCACTTAAGCAGTACGCTTACAGGCTCAATATCCCCTTCTCTAAAGATGATACACTGTGCTTGTGATGAGCATGACCTTCAGGGCACCTTGCAGCAACTCATCAAGTTATTTCAAAAGTCCCCTGGGACCTCCACTACCTAGAAAGACAACAGAAGCAATGTTATGGGAACTGCATCTCCTAAGCAATCCTGATTAGGACATGCTTCTCTATTCCTTCGTTGTTACTGGGGCAATTGAGAGCAAGAGGTCACATTATATATTGAGAGGCGGTAGATTTAAAACTGAGTTGAGGAGGAGCTACTTCTCAGAGAGGGTGGTGAATTTGTGGAACTCGCTGCTCCATAGCCTGGGGGAGTCTGAATCATTGAATGGTTTCAAGTAGGAGATAGATGCATTTTCAATTAAAAAGAAATATGGGGAACAGGTGGGTGGGTGGATTGGAGACCAGGCAGAGATCAGCCACGATCTGATTGAATGACAGAGCAGGCTCAAAGGGCTGAATTTGCCTGCTTCTGCTCCAAATTCCAATGTTCCTGAGATAATATCCTGGAATTCCTTATCAAACAACATCTTCACAAGGAACAGGTACATCATCCCCTTCTTATTTTTCTTGTCAGTGTCACACACATAGAAAGATAGAAAAATTACAGTACAGAAGTAAGCTATTTAGCTCATTGTCTCTGTGCCAACTGAAAAAGAATGATCCAGTCTAATCCCATTTTCCAGCTACTAGTCCATAACCCTCCATGAGTATATCCAAATGTTCCAGATTACATCAACCTCTGTGCAGAATCATTTCCCAACTCCCATTTAATCCTCTGTCAAGTTGTTTACATTAATATTCCCTGGTTGTTGACTACTTTGGTAAGGGAAAGAAGTCCTTCCTTTCCACTTATCCAGTCCCTCATAACTTCGTACTCCTGAATTAAACCTTTTCCTCAGTCTCCTCTGCTAGAAATAAACAATCTTAGCACATCAGTTACATGGGATAAAATGGGTATAGAGGGATATGGCCCAAACTTGGGCAACTGGGACTACCTTAGTGGCAAACAAAAAGACAGCATGGACAAGTTGGGCCAAAGGGCCTGTTTCCATACTGTAAACCCCTATGAAATCCCAAAGAACAAGTTAATAAACAAAAAAAACAGAAAATGCTAGAAAATCTCAGCAGGTCTGACAGCATCTATGGAATGAGAATTAAACTAACATTTCTAGTCTCGATAACTCATCGTCAGAGCTCTGGAGTCAGAAATTTTCATCAGGGCTCTGACAGAGTTATCCAGACTCGAAATGTTAATTCTATTCTCTCTCCACAGATGCTGTCAGACCTGCTGAGATTTTCTGGCATTTTCTGTTTTTGTTTCGGTAATTTGCTTTTGAACAAGTTAATAAAACCTAACATGCTCAGTTGAAAAACAATACATGAGCAATTTTTTTGAAAGTCTTTGTGATGAAAAACCTATATTTACTGATTATATTTCCCTTCAGCGCCCTTCCAACAGGCATTACCATCGCTGATTCCCCCAACTTTCAACATCCTGGGGGTTACCATTGCCCTGAAACTGAACTGGACTTGCCATACAAATACGGTGGCTATAAAAGCAGGTCAGAGGCTAGGAATCCAGTCTGAAGGCAAAATAAAGGCCAGTGTTAGTGCTTCTGCTAGTTATACTGCCAGATTAACTTTTGTAAGCAGGAGAGATCCACACTTAGAGGAAATGAAAGAATTGCTCAACTTGTGGATAGATCACCAACATCGAAGGAAGACTGTAGGTAATGGTCCAACCAGCCAAAGCAAAACACTTGATTTGTACCAGAACATAAAGATTAGTACAGAGGGTAGTGTTGCTGTCACTGGTGGCATGATAGTTAGCATTGCTGTCTCACAGCGCCAGGGACCTGTGTTCAATCCTGATCTTGGGTCACTATCTGTATCGAGAGTGTGCATTCTCTCTGTGTCTGAGTGGATTTCCTTTGGATGCACCAGTTTCCTGCCACACTCCAAAGATGTGCAGATTAGGTGTACAGGCCATAGATTACTGGGATAGGATTGGGGAAAAGTCTTGGGTAAGATACTCTGTCAAGAGAGATGGGTGCAGACTCAATTGGCTGAATGGCCTCATTCTGCACAGTAGGGATTCTATGAAGGGGTGCAGTAAGTGCCCCTCCTTTTACTTTCAGTTCTCAGCCAGTGCTGGATGGTTGGCTTTTGGGCTGTATAATGTGAGGTTGATGGTGGGGAGGCTGCTTTAGCTGACCATCTCCCAGGCTGCTGCAGAAACACATTGAGGAGAGAGGCTACCAGGCAGAGCAGGTCTTCACTGCAGAGGAAATTGATCTGTTCTGGAAGATACCAAGTAGAGCCTACATTTCAAAAGAAGAAAATGCAGCTCCTGGTTTTAAAGCAGCAAAGGACAGGCTGATGCTCCCGATAGCCAATGGACTGGTTTTAAATGTAAACCAATGTTTGTTTCTAAGTCAGAAAATCTTAATTTTCAATGGGAAAAATAAATGTAATCTGCAAGTCTTTTGGAAGATTAACAGCAATGCTGAGATTACAGCTGTCTTTGCAGACTGGTTCATCAATTGCTTTCTGCCAGCAGTTATCTAAGGGAAAGGAACCTGCCTTTCATGGTCCTACTAACCCTCGACAATGCACCTGGGCATCTGCATTCTTTCACTGAGAACCATCCAGATGTTGAAATTTTGTTTTTAACCCCCAAATGCATCCTCACTATCCAACTAATGGATCAGGGAGTCATTGCCTCCTTCAAGGCTTACTACACTTGACAAAGTTTCAGTCACATCCATCATCTTCTGGAAGCAGACTCTTTAACCACAGTCTATGATTGCTGGAAGGAATTTAACATCCTTATTTCCTTTTTAAACATCACATCTTGGCCTTTTGGCTAAGATCAAGTCTAGGGCTGGCAGCATGCTGACACGGTGGTTAGGACTTCTGCCTCACAGCTCCAGTGACTTGGGTTCAATTCCTAGTTTGGGTCACTGTTAGTGCGGAGTCCGCATGCTCTCCCCGTGTCTGCGTGGGTTTCCTCTGGGTGCTTCTGTCTAAATGACATGCCGATTAGGTGCATTGGCCATGCTAAGTTCTCCGTCAGTGTACCCAAGCAGATGCCAGAGTGTGGTGACTAGGGGATTTTCACAGTAACTTCATTGCAGTGTTAATGTAAGCCTACTTGTGATACTAATAAATACGTTTTATAGCAGCTGGCATAATTAGGGACTCATGAGATGAAGTCAGAGCTTCAACCATAAATAACTGCTGGAAAAAAATTTAACCTAAGGCTGTGAATAATTTCACAGGGTTTCCCACAGGCTACAGCAAAGTACAGTACCTATACAGTACAACAAAGTACAGTACCTGTACTGTCCAATAAAGTAAGTACCTGTACACAAAATGTACAAGACCTGCACTGTACAGTTAAGTACAGTACCTGTATAGTACCATAATGTATGTTACCTGTACAGTAGAATAATGTACAGTAATTGTATACAACACAGAATAGAACATTGTACAGTACAGTAGACTATAGTGCTGTACAGCAAATGCCTACTACCTGGAAGTAAATGTCCGGCGTCGGTATAGTATAGTACCTCTACAAGACAATAAAGTACAGTAACTGTGCAGTTAATGTGCAGTACCTGTACAGCACAGTAAAGAACAATCCCTGTAGAGTGCAGTACTGTACAGTAAATGACAATATGGTAATGTACGGTACTGTGATTTTCACTATCCAGTAACTGATGTGTTTTACACTGTTCTTGTCCTCTTGCATTGCTAAATAATTTCTGCAGTAAAACTGCCTTGAATGTAATTAAAAACACATTTTTATAGCTTCTTTTCCATTAAAAGTGTCATATTTGGGGATGGCTGGAAGCTATCAAATTCATTTCTGTTATAAAGTATATTGCGATTCCACATTTTGCAGGATTTCACAGAAACAGAACCCCATGAACGGTGGAACATTTACTGTACATGTCACTTGATAATGTGATTGCATATATGCATTGAATTGATATTTGTAACTTTTATTGCCTTCGTTTTTACTTGAAGGCTCAGCTTTTCCCAAGTTCCTGGACTAGGATTTGTATATTTTGCCCACAGCTGCAATTATTAACTGAAACAAACCGTTCAGCCTGACCATTTGCAGTGTGCTCAGTTTCCTAGCATTTATCATTACTATTTAATCACCTGAGCTGCCAAAATCTTTGCTGAATAATTTTTCAAACTTATCTGATGGAAAGCTAGAGTAAACATTTCAGAGGTTTATTTAGTTAAGGGTATATTGATACTGGTGTATGAGAAAGAGGTGCGTTATGTACTTCAAACATGACAGATTTCCATTTGTCTTCAAATTCCAACAATCTATTAATTATTGTTCTTGATGAAAAATTTCTATTTTATCTTTCAGAATGAGGTTTATATTTTGTGTGTTTTAGAAAATTATTCAAATGCAATCCAATAATATGATAAATGTGTGGATATTTCAACTGAATTTTTAAAAAGTGGCCACTAGCTACATTTCTTCATTTTGAGAGTCTATCAAACTGAGAAAAACATCAAGAGAATGTTTTCTTGTTTACATTTGCAATTTGTAAGGATTCCTTTATCCATTTTCAGTGAATAAATTAGGCACTGGTTACTTTCCTTGTGGTACTTTTTTGTATACTGAGCTGTTAGCTACATGAACCATTTTGTTATCAAGTTTTCATCAAGCATATTTTCTTGCTTTCAGAGTTAATTTCTGAAAGAGTTTATGAATGACAGTAAGAGAGTAAGTTTATGAATGACATTGACAGTGTGGTCAATGCTTACTGCAAGCTCAGTCCCATCTATCCAATTACGAAGAGACACAAAGATTCCAGACTATACTTTATCCTTTCAAAGTAAAAATTAATATTTTTTCAAACAACTTTTTATTTATTTACTGGTCTAGAGAAGCTGAGGTAGTGACAGTGAATTCTGTAGATTTATTTATGCTGCTATGATATATAAATATATATATATAGAAACAGCATTTACACAAGATTTATTTATTTTTCAGGAACAAATCACAAATTGTTTAATTTAACATCTGCAGTGGCTGTTTGAAACTTATAAGGCAGACCTGCCAAATCCATAGGATCCCTACAGTGCAGGAGGCTATTTGGCCCATTGAATCTGCAATGACTCTCCGAAAGAGCACCATACCCAGACCCACCCCTCATCCTATTCCACCTCACTTACACATCTTCAAACACTAAAGGGCAATTTGGCAAAGCCAATCTACCTAACCTACACATCTTTGGACTATGGGAGGAAACAGCAACACCTACAGGAAACTCATGCAGATACAGGGAGAACATACAAACTACACACAGTCACCCAAGACCAGAATTGTACCTGGGTCCCTGGCACTGTGAGGCAGCAGTGTTAACCACTGTTCTACCATGCCACACCCTCCAAGTCACTCACAATCCTGACTTGAATCATATCGCCGTACTTTCAAAAATTACTGGATCAAAATCCTGGAAGTTCCTTTCGAACAGCACTGTACGTATTCCCACAACATGTGAACTGCAGCGATTCAAGAAAGCAACTGGTTGCCACCTTCTCAAAGGCAATTAGTGTTGGGCAATAAATGCTGTCCTAGCCAGTGATGCTCAAATCCCATGAGCAAATTTAAAAACATCTCACATTCCACCCCAGTCCTGCCAACCTTCTATTCTCCTGACGCAGTGCTTCCAAGCCCCAGCCCCCCTTGCTGCTAAATCCCAGTATTATTCCCTTGTGTTGCCAATGCCTGGGACCATTGCCAGTACTTGTGAAGTTTACAATCCCTTCGCCGTACCCATCTGTGGCACTTCAAAATAGTAGGGACCTATCTCCAGCTTGGTACATCTTGCTGTTTTGTTGCTTTTCTTTGTGGTTATAACATTGTGAATAAAATTAAAACAATGGTAAATGAATATCTTAAAGAACAAAACAAAATATAGCACAGGAACAGGTCCTTCTGCTCTCCAAGCCTGTGCTGATCATGATGCCTTTTAGTGGTCAGTGGTCATGTATGCCCAGATCTCTCTGCCTGTCATACTTCTAAGGGTTCTACCATTTACTGTATAATTTGTACATGCATTGGATCTTCCAAAAGGCATTATCTCACACTTTTCTGGATTAAACTCCATCTGCCATTTCTCCACCTAAGTCTCCAACTGTTCTATATCTTGCTGTATCCTCTGACAGTCCTTTCACCATCCACAAATCCACCAATCTTTGTGTCATCTGCAAACTTACTAATCAGACCAGCTACATTTTCCTCCAAATCATTTATATACGCTATGTACAACAAAGATCCCAGAACTGATCCCTGCTAGTCACAGTCTTCCATTCAAAAAACCATCCCTCTACGACAACCCTCTGTCTCCTATGGCCAAGCCAGTTCTGTATCCAGCTTGCCAGCTCTTCTCTAATCCTGTGTGACTTCCCCTTTCGTACCAGACTACCATGAGGTACCTTGTCAAAGGCTTTACTGAAGTCCATGTATACAACATTCAATGCCTTTCCCTAATCTATTATCGTCACTTTCTCAAAAAGCTCGATAAAGTTAGTAAGGCACAACCTTCACAAAACCATATTGTCTATCAGTAGTAAGCCCATTTGTTTCCAAATTGACTTATTAGTGATGGCTAATGGCTGATGTCTTGCAGCATTGCTCACAATCACTCAGACGTTATTTAAGCATAAAATTATTATTCTATGTAGTAATATGAGACACATTGATATATCAGCATTGAGGGTAGCTTTGTGACCTGGGACCATTTAGAATGGGAGGAGGATCTGGAAGTACTGGGTAGATTCTCACTGAACTTGGGCAAAGGATTTAAATCTGCCAACATCAACCCTACCTCAAAAATAATCCTGAAACCCACAATCCATGGAAATCATCAACCCCACCTCTAACCTCACTTTCCTCTCCACTGAAACCCTTGCCATCTTTCCTTGTACTTCATGTGTGAATCCCTCCAATCAAATGTTCTCTTGTGCCACAGTGACAATGTGGCTCTTATCAGATACAAATGGCAGCCTTTGTGACAAGGCAATCCTGAGTCTTTCTGCAGATATTCACATGGTTAGTCACACCACCACCTCCTCCAAAGCCTCTCCGCTGTTTTCTAATTGGTTGGGACTGCTCTCACTTGGTTCCATTTGTATTTATCTTGTCAATGTCAGAGAATGACCTGCAATAGTTTCTCTCCCCACTCGTGCAAGCATTACCCCTGGTACCCACCAAGGATCTGTCCTTGGCCCTGTTCTGTTATACATTTAAATCATTCGGAGTTAGTTTTGATGTGTTTATAGACAACGCCCAGCTGTGCCTTACCATTACCTTTTTCAACTCCTGCATTGTTTCTAGATTATCAGATCGTTGATCTGACATCCAATACTCTATTACTCTCCTTTTCTGAGACAAAACCAGTTTGTTCATAACCTTGGAGATATATTTGACCCTGAGATGAACCTATGATTGATTGCCTATTTCCACCTCTAACTTCACCTGACTTCAGCTCATTTCTGCTGATGTTATTTTGTATTTGTAGTGCCTCAAGACATGACTATTCAAGCGCACTCGTCGCCATCCTTCATAAACCTGAGGTAATCTGCTGCCCTTGTCTTAACTTGTCCTATCACCCCTGCTCTTAGTGAATTAAAGTGACTCCAGATCAAGCAACTTCAAATCCCTCTGTGGTCTTAGCCCTTCCCCCGGTCTGTATCTGTCCGTATTTTCTTCTCGCCTCCCAATTCTCTGAGATACCTTCACTCATTTAATTCAGCCCTCTTCAGTATCCCTGAATTTAATGGCTCCATTGTTGGTGACCATGTGTTCAGCTGCCTAGCTCCCTCCTCATATATCCTTGATTCTGTACCTTCCTTTCTTCTTTAAGTCAGTCCTTAAAACCTGACCAAACTTTTGTATATCTGTTGCAAAATCTCATTTGTTGCTTGCTGTCTAATTATCTTTTATAACATTCCTATAAAGTGCCTTGGGACATTTTATTACTTTATGGCGCCATACAATGACAAGAACAATACCTCACCTTCTGATTAGGCATTTTTGCAGCCTTCTTGACTCAATAACTTTAGTCAGTAAACTTCCCTCTCCATCTTAAACACTCTCTCCCCTTTTGTAGCTTGTTGCCAGTTGTTTGTAATACCTGCCCCCAGCACAAGTGCACATCTCCCCACATGGCAACCGTCCTTGGCTGTTCAGCTGCTCCCATTAACACATTCTGCTGTCTCACCTTATGCCACTATTAACACTCTTCATTCCTAATGGCACTATTAACATTCCCCTTTGCCTTATGTCCAGCACAAATAGTTAATGGGTGGAATTTTCCTGTCCTGACCACAGAAATCGTAGCGAGCGTGGCACAGACTATGCCAAGGGCCGTTGACCTCGGGTGAAATTTTCTGGTCTTGGGGTGAGCGTGGCTGGAAAATCCTGCCCCATATTTCCTTTGCTCTGACCTATTCCTGTTCATCTATTCTGCCCCACCTCTTCTGCCTCCCTTCCTAATACATAATTCTATGCATTTCTACTTTCTGTAGTAGGGTCATTCAGATTTAAAGCATTAAGTCTGTTTCTCTTTGATGCTGCCAGATCTGCTGTGTTTATCCAGCATGTTCTGTTTTTATTTCAGATTTCCAGCATCTGCAGTATTTTATATTTATTTAATGACAGGTTCTTGTTGTTGAGTATGGCAGGAGTGCTCCCCCGACCCCACAAGGATATCTCGGGCTTCCAGTGTCCCAACCGCCTAATTGCAATCATTGCCAATTTCTCCCTCCCTCACTTACTCTGTGCAGACCATTTCCATGAGTTAGAAAACAGGCATTCTTTCACTTTTGAAAAATATGATTGGTAAGACCACTCAGAGGGTACAAATCTGGTTGGCAAGGCAGTTCAGGTATTTTTAGTTGCTGAGGGAATTGTTTTACTCACAAACCCTTTTAACATTGTAAATGAGCAGGTGCACTGTTTTACAAGAACAGAAGTATTACTCCAGGCGAAACACAATTGTGAAACGTTTCTGAAACCGTGCCCTGTTAACTGGAGCGGATGTCAAGTTGGACAATAGTGGCTGCTTTGCCTGCAATTTTTCAACCATTAATGTTGATAGAGAATCACTCATTGTACACCTGCTGTTTATCAGTATGGTAAGATAATGCCAGGAAACTTCAGAAAATCTTTGGCCAGTGTGATATGTTGCTGCTGAAATAAAAGTGACTTTTAAGGCCATGAGGATCTGCAGGATGATGTGTTCTGTGTTAGAGGTTGAGATGTATCTTTCCTTAGCCTCCATCTCTGAGTTTTTGTGAGGTCAGGGGAGCTTGTGTAATCTATGTTGAAGCAGTGTGCTGGGCACATCTAGGGTGCTCCTCAATACACACAGGAATGTAAACATTCCAAGGAAAGGCTCCGGAATGGGAGAATTTGTGTGTGGAATTTTCTACCATCCCCAAAGAAAACTGAAGTCGCCTCCATGGCTCTCTTACAAAGGGTCCAGATGACAACCCTGGCTCGAAACTCCAATATACCCACAATTGTTGATGTGTCTCAACACATCTGCTTGCACCAACCATAGACAGTGCCCCTATAAATCCCTAGACATTGGCTTTGCACTGTTCAGAGTCCATGCTTGCCCTGCATTAATGGTCTTGTAAGGAGAGGTGGGCAGAAACTCAACTGCCAAAGAACATCCTTAATCCCAGACTATAATCAGAAGAGAGCCAGATGCCAGTTTAATTTCTGGCCATTCTGGTTGTCTCCTGCTGAAGTTCCAGCAGGACACCATTGACACATCGTTGGCTTTTAAGGCACAGCTTTTAACTGGGTGAGTTAATATAAAGATCAGTTGAGAAGATCCAGACATTATCACCCTGGCATTTTGCAAACCTTAATTTGCTTTTCTTCTTTATATGTTGTTCTTAGCTGTGACCTGGAATTTAAAGCCGCAATCAGATCAGCCATGACCTTATTGACAGATAGAATCAATAAGATCATGGCTGAAAGATGAGTCATAGCCACAGAAACAAGGGGAAAGGCTGCTAATGGCAGTCCATAGAGAGAATAAAAAAATGTGAATGGCCAACCAGCAAAGAAGCTGATAACAGAGGGTAAACTGTAACAGATGACAACTCGTGAATGTAGCCTAATCCATCACGCAAACCACTCATTGACTCTGTCTACACTTTCCACTGCCTCAGCAAAGCGGCCAGCATAATTAAGGACCCCACGCATGCTGTACATTCTCTCTGCCACCTTCTTCTGTTGGGAAAAAGATACAAAAATCTGAGGTCATCTACCAACTGACTCAAGAACAGCTTCTTCCTTGCTGCCATCAGAGGTTTGAATGGACCTACCTTGCATTAAGTTGATCTTTCTCTACACCCTAGCTATGACTATAACACTAAATTCTGCACTCTCTCGTTTCCTTCTGTATGAACGGTATGCTTTGTCTGTATAGCATGCAAGAAACAATACTTTTCAGTGTATGCTAATACACGTTACAATAATAAATCAAATCAAATCAAAATGAAGATGTGTGGGGAGGGGGGAATGGATGGGAAAGAGGTAAAATTGAGGAAAAGGGGAAAAGGAGAAGCAAAAGGGGAGAAAAGGCAAGGAAAGGAAGATAAAATAGGGGGAAGAGTGGGGAAAAAGAAAAATGCAGAAAGACAAAAAAATAAGTAAAAGGTAGAGAACAGTTAAAAATTAAATAAAATGAAAATGAAGGAGTTGAGGTAGGAGAGCTAATCATCTGAAGTTGTTGAATTTGATGTTGAGACTGGAAGACCGTAATGTGTCTAGCCGGAGGAATGCCTTTTATTTTCTCTATGGACTTCCATTAGCAACCTTTTCCCTGTTTCTATGGCTACGACTCATCTTTCATTGCCTCACCCTATTGTATAAATATTCACTTTCTATGCATTTTAGCTTTGACAAAGGGTCATCGGTACTCAAAATGTCAGCTCTTTTCTCTTCTTATAGGTGCTGCCAGCCCTGCTGAGATTTTCTAGCACTTTTTCAGTTGATAGAAGGGAATTCAGTGATGGTAACGTCATGGAATGTCAAGGGGTGATCATAAGATTCTCCCTTATTGGAGACAGTCATTGCCTTGTACTTCTGTGTTATGAATGTTACTTGCCACTTGTCAGCCTAAGCCTGGATATTATCTAAGTTTTGCTGCATTTGGGCATAGAGTGCTTCAGTATCTGAGGAGTTGTGAATGGTGCTGAACATTGTTCAGTCATCAGTGAACATCCCCGCTTCTGATCTTTTGCTGGAAGGATGGTTACTGTTAAAGCAGCTGAAGTTGGTTGGCCTGGTTGGCCTACTCTGAGGAACTCCTGCAGTAATGTTCTGGATCTGAGAGGATTGACCTCTCTTTTGTGCTAAGTATAACTCCAACCAGCAGAGAGTGTTCCTCATGATTTCCATTGTTTGTAGTTTTGCTAGGGCTCCTTGATGCTAGAGATGGTCAAATGCTGTCTTGATATCAAGGGCTGTCACTCTCATCTCACCTCTGGAATTCAGCTCTTTTGTCCATGGTTGAACCTAGGCTGTAATGAGATCAGGAGCTGAGTGACCTGGTGGAATCCAAACTGAGCATTGGTGAGCAGGTTATTGCAAAGCCAGTGCTGCTTGACAGTACTGTTGATGACTGCTTCCATCACTCTACTAATGATCAAGAGTAGACTGATGGGGTGTTAGTTGGCTGTGCGGGATTTGTCTTGTTTCATGTGTACAGGGCATACCTGGGTAATTTTCCATATTGCCAGATAGATGCCAGTATTGTAGCTGTACTGAAACAGCTTGGCTAGGAATGCAGCAAGTTCTGCAGCACAAGTGCTCAGTACTATTGTCGGAATAATGTCAAGACCCATAGCTTTTGCATTAACCAATGCCTTTCGCTGTTTCTGAATATCATATTGAGTGAATCAAATTGGCTGAAGACTGGCATCTATGATGCTGGGGACTTCTGGAGGAGGTTGAGATGGATCATCCGCTTGGCCCTTCTGGCTGAAGGTTGTTGTGAATGCTTCAGCCTTATTTAAAGCACCAAGGATGGGGATATTTGTGCACCCTCCTCCTCCAGTGAATTGTTTAATTGTCCATTAACCATTCACTGTTGAATCTGGCTGGACTGCAGAGCTTAGCTCTGACCCGTTGGTTGTGAAGTTGCTTAGCTCTATTACTTGCCTCTTCCTCATGCAGTCCCTGCTACATCATTCTTTGTCCGACTAGACTCAGGCTTTCAGGCAGGAACCCTGCTGAATAAAAAGGCATGTACACTTCAGAGCTAAACCTCTGCCGTTTGCGTCCAGAATTCCTACCCACTTTTGCTCCTGGCTTACATTTCCACCCCAGCAAGAACAATGTATTCAACAATGTGACATCTAATACGTGTTTGAACGTTGATATGCAGGCAATGTATGTATCAATAAGACTTAATTTCAGTTCAGTCTGGAAGGCTCAGCTGTCAGTTGCAAATATTGGGAAATTCCAGGTGATCGACACATAAAATTAACCAATGGTGAATACTGGTGCTGTGATTTCTATATGTGCGCAACTGCTGGATGGTTTCCCCATCTGAATGTTCTACAGAATTAAATAAATAAGTTATTGTCAATATAATATTGTTATATTATTAAATATAACATTTTACTGTTTTATTTTGTGGAACCCTTTTTTTAATGTCTTGTCAATTGCAAATAATTGGTTAGAAGTGTGGCAGTACAGGTTTGAAGCAACCCCTAATGTCTGTGTTTTATTTTACAGATCATTACCACATTAGCAACCATCGCTATGGTGAGGCTAAGCTTTGTAACTACAAGCATTGCTGTATTTGTAGCTATTCAGACATTTGCTTTAATCGTCATCTACTCTAGACAAAAGGTTCATTTATCGCTATCTGATGAACATAATAACAAGGTTCACATCCTCATTCTTTCATCCTGGAGATCAGGTTCTTCCTTTGTGGGACAAATATTCAGCCAACATCCTGATGTGTTTTACTTAATGGAGCCTGCATGGCATGTGTGGGTAAGCATGTATCAAAACAGTGCGAAGGTCTTGCAAATGGCTGTTAGAGACCTTATACGATCTACATTCTTGTGTGACATGTCAGTCTTTAATGCCTACATGCATGAAAACAGACTGGTGTCTGATTTATTCCAATGGGAGGTCAGCAGAGCCCTCTGTTCACCGCCCACATGTGATTATTATGAAAGAACGGACCTCAGCAATGAAGAAACATGCAAGAAACATTGCAACATGTCCAAATTTTATAAAATGGAAGAAGCGTGCAAGACGTACAACCATGTTGTGATCAAAGAAGTGAGATTCTTTGAGTTAACGTCTTTGTTTCCTCTCCTCACTGATCCCTCACTCAACCTCAAAATCATTCACCTCGTTCGGGACCCGAGGGCTGTCATTAAGTCTCGTGATAAATCCTTTCATGCACTAATGCGAGACAGTAGCATTGTTTTGGATTCTAAAGGAAAAGCCATTGAAAAAGAGAAAGCTGAAACATCAAACTTTGAGGTCATGAAAAAGGTTTGCAGAAGTCACATACATATTCATGAGACAGCAACCAAGCAAGCTCCAGAGTTTTTGAAACAACGCTATATGAGGGTACGGTATGAAGATGTTGTAAGAGATCCACTTAATGAAATATCAGCAATGTATAAATTTGCTGATTTAGCTTTGACTCCAAAACTCAAATCTTGGATATATAATATCACACACGGAGAAGGAACTGGATCAGCTTTCAAAATAACATCCAGGAATGCTAGAACCATATCACAGGCATGGAGGACTGAGGTGCCATTTGCAAAGATTTTAAAAATACAGGATATCTGTAAGGGAGCCATGAATGTGCTTGGCTATCGATTAGTTGAGTCTGAACGCGAGCAGAAACTGTTATCCTTGGACCTTGTCCTACCGCTGAGAAAATATAAATTTAGCTGGTTGAGTTCTGATGAAAATCCAGTTTAAATCATGAATGCCTTTTTGGGCATCCAGGAACTTATTTCATATTTTGTTCATCTGCTGTTTAAATAAAAACTTTGGAAGTGTGTACGAAGGCTTGAAGAATTGTCAGATCCTTACACAAACATTATTGAGTTGTTCAAAAAAAAGCCAAATGTTTCAATGATGTTATAATTTGTGATAAAGTACAGTGGTTTCAGACATAGCACTACAATTACAAGATATGCATGTTAAAAGATGTAATTCATGCTATATTTGGCAGTTAATTTTGTGATTGGAATATTTCATTTTTGGGAGGACTATGTATCAATGATAAATTCTCTTTTAATATGATTTATTTTTAGTTTAGTGAAGATATGTTGTCCTTTTCGATATTGGCTGATTTGGACCGTGATGTGAGGCAAAAGGAAGGTCCCACTGCATTTGTGTGGACTGTTTCGAACTGACTTTACGTAATTATATTTCAGGAAAGAGCTCCACTCATCACTGGACCTTTTGCCAGAGTGTTCCATGCATGGAGTGAATGGCCATAGAATTGTGAGAAATGCATCAGTGGATTTCCATTGTGCCCCAGCAGCTGGCAAAGGTCACTCAGTTAATTATATGCTTAATTTTAAAAATGTACAATTAAAAGCGTTTCACTCTGAAGAATGTGTTTGCCGAATTATCAGAAACAATGCATGGTAACAGTTCAGAGGGAAAGAAAACATTGTTAAGTTATTATTTGATTATTCCTTTTTGTTCTAATCACAGTGAAAGCACTAAGTTCAGAACAATAGATTTTTTTTATCTTGGGTGCCCAATGCCAATAGACTTCCACATATGACTTTCACATCACCACAGCATGGCCACAGATAAAGTAAGAGAAAGTAAAGCTCTCTCTCAACTTTGCCCTAAAATGTGCTTTAATCCATTTTAAGAAGAAAATCTCATACTAAATCAACACCTTTACAGTTTCTTTTATTTTTCTCTTCCACACCAGTCATACTTGTTGGCTATTCAAATTAAGGAAACTCTCCTCTGCATTGGCTACACTAGGCAAATGAGTTCAGACTGAACGGATGCAGATTCACAAATCAATTGAATATATTAAGCCAGTTTCATTGAATTAAACAATGCAACTGTCCACTGGATCTTCCACAGAAGGTCACACATTCATATACACACCCAGTCACGCACGCTTACACAGGTACTCTCACTCACACAATGGGCAAACTGTTGGGTTCTTGATTTATGACTGTATTGTAGTCTCTTGGTACCAGGTATTTCTTCAATGTACGCAATAAAAATTCAGAATCTACCAACTTCTTTTGGTCCATACATAAATTATGTGTTAATTAAAAATATTGGGAAGTTTTTTTGTGTGTTTGTATGTGATGGTGTTTGTGGGCAAGAGCACAGGTATCCTGTCTGACACAGTATGCATTATTCTTCGAACTCTGCCATGAATTGCAGCAATGAACTGCAACATTCCTGAAATAGCTCTGAGAAGATAAAGCTAGCTTATAATACAATCAGCAACAACTTACATTACACAGAATTTTTAACATTGAAAATATCCCAAACAGGAGAAACAGGTGCAGGAAACAGTAAGAGAGAACAAAAGAAGGAGCAAAGTAGCATGTTTGAAATGGAGCTTCAGAGATTATGATAAAGACAATTGAAGGTTTTCTTACTACTGATAACACGGAGGAAATCAAGGAATGCGCTTAAAACCAGAGACAGAAGACAATGAATATAGGGCTGGAAAAGGTTTTAGAGATATAGTTAGGTAACACCAGTAAAATAAATGAAAATATGAATTACTCACTACATCATTGGATGATTCAGTGCTACAGGATGAGAAAAGACAGTTCAAGATCCTTCTTCACATACTCATGATGTGGAATTGCCGTCATTGGACTGGGGTAGGCACAGTAAGTAGTCTCACAACACCAGGTTAAAGTCCAACAGATTCATTTGGTAGCACGAGCTTTTGGAGTGCATTCACCTGATGAAGGAGCAGCGCTTGGAAAGCTCATGCGACCAAATAAACCTATTTGACTTTAATCTGGTGTTGTGAGACTTCTAACTGTTCATGTACTCAGGGAGAGGTAACACACATTTATTAGCTGCTGACGCATGCAACATTCAGACATACTTCAGCATGGGCAAAGGTATCTTCGAAGTAATGACATTACATTGCCACTTGTCAAGTGGTTAACTCACATGAAGGATCCTCTTTGATCTCAGCAGGTTGTCAATGAAATTCTGCAGCCAGCCCTTTTGAAAGGAAAATAGTCAATTAGATCACACAACTGAAGCAAGATGATCAAGGGTTATGGTGCACACACATGGACATGGAAAATGGGCATAAAACTGCAGTCAGATCAGCCATGATCTTATTGAATGGTACAGCAGGCTTGAGGGGTCAAATGGCCTACTCCTGCTTCTAATATACATCAAAGGCAGGACCAAATGGTATTATACATCATTTAAAGCAGTTTCTATTTATATTGCGCTTTTAATGTCATAATGTGTTTCAAGGAGAATCATAGTAAGAGTTTCACACCACCAGGTTAAGTCCAACAGGTTTATTTGGTAGCACGAGCTTTCGGAGTGTTGACCTTTTATCAGGTGAATGAAGAGCTCTGTTCACAAACAGGGCTTGATTCAAGGTAATCAAGACTTAATTACCTGCAAATAAACTTGCTGGACATTAACCTGGTATTGTGAGATTACTTACTGTGCCTACCCAGTCCAACGCTAGCAACTCCACATCAAGAGGCATCACAGAATAGAATTATAGAATTCCTACAGTACAGAAGAAGGCCATTCAGCCCATCAAATATGTACTGACCACAATCCCACCCATGCACTAACCCTGCCATATATTTAATCTCCTAATCCCTCTGACAATAAGGGGCAATTTAGCATGGCCAATGCACCTAACCAGCATGTCTTTGGACTGGGAGGAAACCGGAGCACTCGGAGGGAACCCAAACAGTCATGAGAGAATGTGCAGACTCCATACAGAGAGTGAGCCAAGCTGGGAATGGAACCCAGGTCATTGGCGCTTTGAGGCAGCAGTGCTAACCACTGTGCCACCACGCCACTTCATAGGAGTGATATCACAGAATTTCTAACCAAGTCACACGTGCCATTAGGACAGGTATTTTTTCATTCATTCAAGGGACATGCGGATCATTGACTAGGCTAGCATTTATTGTCCATTCCTAATTGCACTTGAGAAGGTGGTGATAAATTGCTTTCTTGAACCACTGTAGGCCATGTGGTGCAGGTACACTATTAGGGAGGGATATCCAGGATTTTGACCCAGCGACAATGAAGAAAAAGTGGCAGACTTCCAAGCCAGGATGGTGTGTGATTTGGAGAGGAACCTCCAGATGGTGGTGTTCCCATGTGTTTACTATCCTTGCCCTTCCAGATGGTAGTGATTGTTGGTTTGGAAAGCGCTCCCTAAGGAGCCTTGGTGAGTTCCTGCAGTGCATCTTGTAGATGGTACACACTGCTGCCACCGTGTGTTGGTGATGGAGGGTGTGAATGTGGATAGGGTGCCAACCAAGTGAGCTGTTTTGTTCCAGATGTTATCGAGCTTCTAGCTGCAGGCAGCAAAAATAAAAATTCAAACAACATATAAATGGAGACAACACTTTGGCAGCATCTGTTTGTGTGTGAGTCCCTCCTCTGCCCCTCCCACGCAAGATCAGTCCCCCTGTGTATAAAATAGTGAGTTTTGAAAAGTCCCAGATGTGAAGCCTCAGTCTTCAGTAACAGAATGATGCTGCTACAGACAAGGCCACGCACCATAACGCTGTAAATCTGGACTGCAGAAATCCAGATCACCAACAACCTGTCCTGGTGTCCCCCTACTGACACTATAGTTAAGATAGCCCACCAACACCTTTATTTTCTCAGTAGACTAAGGAAATTTGGTATGTTCACTATGACTCTCACCAACATCTACAGATGCATTATAGAAAGCATCTTTTCAACAAAAAGTTGAACCTTTGCCTCCACAGAGCACCCTCCACACTCCCCCCATGGAATACCGTTCCCAAACACACCCAAACACAACTCACGCAACACAGAACACCCCATCCACCCCATGGAACAGACCCCAGGCACTGCCCAGGCACTGTCCAGGCATTACAGTGGCAGGTGGTAGTGCCCAGGCACTGTCAGGGCACAACAGGAGAAGCTAATTGTAACTTTTGGCCAAATTAAGATTCAACAATAAAAGGCAGTGATATAAAAGTGTTCCCTGATTCAGTATCGGTGGCTAAGGCAGTTGTTAAAACAGTACTTTCTTTGGAATCTGAGGTCTTCTTTAGAATTTGTCTACTGTCCACAGTACGTTACAATATTTACTTGAAAGTTTTGGGCTGTAGCCATTTTACACGCACATACAGAACCCCTCTGACAGGCAGGAGGCGGTTGATGTTGGCTGGGCCAAGATTAAACACAAAAATCTGTAAAATGCTACCCCAACCAATGCATATGTGCTTGCCTCCATTTTCAGCTGGCAGGCCCAGGCAATCGGGGGTGTGGGGCAGAGAGTGTCATATTGCAGTGGTGGCTCCCTTCCTGCTGCCAGCTCTCACCATATAATTAATTAGTGTAGTTTCTTCTTTGACTGTCCTCTATTAAGTTCTGTAATGTATGTGTTGCAGTTCATGTTGGATTTGCATTCTGTTATGACTGTATATGATAGAAACTCAGAAGTCATTTGTTTTTTTTTAAAGCCAGTTTTCTTTCAAATTGCTTCAGTAAAAAACTTTATTGTGCAAATATTCCTGCACATTTTACTTCAACAGAAAGTCAAATTAGCACAAAGTATATTTGAATCCTGCATTAAGGTAACATGTTTACTTCAGTGTTTTCAATAATGTTGTGTTCAGTAATGCAACATCTCTAAACATAGACCCAAATTTCTACAACATGACTTTTCACTGCTGAGGCTCCTTTTAAAATAAAGTTTGTGTTCAGCATTGGTTTCCAGAAGGAGACACACAGATCTTTCCCTGGGTCTACTCAACTGCAAAGTTATTACGACAAAGACTCCTGTAAAACAGGTGCAAATGGAAGAACCACCAGGAAAAGCCTTTCAACCTTTCAACTGAACTGGACATGGATTCAAATCCTACCCCGGCAGCGGGTGAAATTTAAATTCAATTAATAATTCTGGAATGGAAAGCTAGTCTCAGTAATGGTGATCATGACAACTATCACTGATTCTTGTCAAAACCAATCTGGTTCACTAACGTCCTTTAGGGAAGGAAATCTGCCATCCTTACCCAGTCTGACCTACGTGTGACTCCATGTTCACAACAATTTAGTTGACTTTTAACTGTCCTCTGAAATGGTCGACAAGTTATTCATTTCAAGGGCAATTAGGAAATGGCAACAAATGCTCATCTTACCAGTGATATCCATAATCCATGAAAGAATAAAGAAAGAAAAACCTGTTCTTTCACCTTCTCCCTTTCCATCAGATAGGCTCCCAAACACTCCAGATGATGGGGTGGCATGGTGGCACAATGGTTAGCACTGCTGCCTCACAGCGCCAGGGATCCAGGTTCAATTCCAGCTTCGGGTTATTGTCTGTGTGGAGTTTGCATATTCTCCCCATGCCTGTATGGGTTTCCTCCGGGTGCCCCAGTTTCCCCAGATGTGCGGGTTAGGTTAATTGGTCACGTTAAATTGCCCCTGTTGTAAGGTGGATTAGCAGGGTAAATGTGTGGGGTTTTGGGAATGGGGCCTAGATGGGATTGTGGTTGGTACAGATCTGATGGGCTGAATAGCCTCCTTCTGTACTGTACTGCCCCTTCTGGGCTTCTATGATTCTATGATGTAGCAGTTTACTTGCTGCTTACAGTGCATTGAAGAGACCAAGTGTAGATTGGGCAATGGCTTTCTGTTCGCTTGCCAGTTCAACTCAGCATCGTTGAGTTGGCCTGCTGCAAAACTCCAGTGAAGCCTAAAATGAAACTCATTTTCTTCATCTTCCAATTAGACTTGCTGCAGCCTTCTGGCCTGAACACTGAGTTCAACAACTTTAGGCAGTAAACCTCCCCCTCCATCTTAACCACCCCCCCTCCCCCCACCTCACCACTCCCTACCCCCATCCTCTTGTAGTTTGTTGTTCATTGTTTCTCAGCCCCGTGGCCTCCCCCCACCACATCACCCCCCCCTCCCCGCCCCACCCCTCCACCTCATGGTCACCTGCCCCTGGCAGTTCAGCTGCTCCCATTAACACTTTTGGCCATCTCAATGTTTGCCACTTCTGTTCTCGTGGTGGGACCCAGAAAATCAGCTCAAAGCTCTTCTGACAAAACACTTCAACACCCCGAGATCTCTGCATCACTCAGTCGGATGTGAATATTTCATGTTATAAACTTTCTGTCAACACTTTCAAAAATTGGACATTAACAGGCTGTGAAAGTGACTGCCACAAATCAGTTAAATTTTAAGTTTATTTATTAATGTCATAATTAGGCTTCCATTAACACTGCAATGGAGTTACTGTGAAAATCCCCAAGTCGCCACACTCCAGTGCCTGTTCGGGTACACTGAGGGAGAATTTAACATAGCCAATGCACCTATCCAAGATATCTTTCGGACTGTGGAAAGAAACGTGCGCAGACACATGGAGAGAGTGCAAATTCCACACAGTCACCCAAGGCCGGAATCAAACCCGGGTCTCTGGCGCTGTGAGACAGCGGTGCTAACCACTGTCCCACTGTGCTGCCCCTCAATTGGGAAATCTTCTCCAATCAGAAGGAACTTGCCAAATAATCAGCACCCTTTTCTTCTGTTGAATTAATTGTTATGATTGTTTAAAATTTGATATTCTTTTGTTTGTCCTGATGGAAAGCAAGTTGAAACCCTTCAGCATAAAATCCCTGCAGTGCAGAAAAAGGCCATTCAGCCCATCGAGCCTGCACTGACAACAATTTCATCCAGGCCCTGTCCTCGTAACCCCATGTATTTACCCTGCCAATCTCCCTGACACGAAGGGTCAATTTAGCATGGCCAATCAACCTAACCCACACATCTTTGGACTGTGGGAGGATACCGGAGCACCCAGAGGAAACCCAGGCTGATACAGGGAGAATGTGCACATATCTCTTTTCAGCAATAGCAAAATACAAGTACCAATTCAGAAGGTCACTGGGTACAACCAAAATATTTGACACTAAATGGAACTAAAATTATGATGTTCAAGTTGAAGTTATCAGCAGGTCAATCTCATGACCACCTTTCGTAGCATATTATTTTCTGTTGGGTTGGATTGGATTGAGTTACATAGACAGGTTTTGATTGCACAAGTTGCTATTTAAGATAAACTAGTTTCTTTCACAACAAGCAAATGTTTCGTGTGTTCCAGCTTACACGACACAAGGCAAATGTATTGGGTACATTTTTGGATGAAATGTCACACTGATGATAATGGTTACACCATTCAAGACTACATACCTTAAAATACTGGCTTCTCATGCTTCATAGGTCAAATGAATTTCGCTTTAAAGTCTTGAAGTAAAATATTTGGGATTTTAGTATTTCTACGCTTCCATTGTTTGCTGGAGCAGACGAGTGAGGGAGCAGAGAGTCAGATAAGAAATTACCTGTTAAAAACCTGTTTAAATAAGTTTAAAGCACTTTCGTAGTAAGAACGTACCTTGTAGAACTGTTTAAATCATTTAAAAGCAATTTTGCGGGCTTTTTGTATTTACCGCTTTAAGAATTCTAAGGGAGTGGATAGCAGGGATTTGTGGGTGAGCTGGCTTTAAAACAGTGCCAGGTTTAAAAGGAGGCCTGGTGTAGACAGCGGGCAGCGTCGGAGTGGGCAGTGGAGTGAGAGGGAAGCAGAGTGAGCTATTAGGGCTGAGGAGCAAAGGGCTAGGGAGCCTTGGAGGGAGTGCAGAGGAGGTTTACTAGGCTGATGCCGGAGTTGAGGGGGTTGAGCTATGAGGAGAGGCTGAATAAACTAGGCTTGTACTTGTTAGAGTTTAGAAGAATGAGGGGAGATCTCATTGAGACATATAAGATGATGAATGGGATGGATAGGATAGAGGTGGAGAGACTCTTCCCGCTCAGAAAGGACAGTAGGACTAGGGGACACAGCCTCAAGATAAAGGGGGGGGCGGTTTAGAACGGAGTTGAGGAAGAACTTCTTCACTCAAAGGGTGGTGAATCTCTGGAATTCTCTGCCCGTTGAAGTGGTGGAGGCTACCTTACTAAATATTTTTAAGATGCGGGTTGATGGGTTTTTGATAAGAGAGGGGATTAAGGGTTATGGGGAGAGGGCGGGAAAGTGGAGCTGAGCCATGACAGATCAGCCATGATCTTATTGAGTGGCAGGGCAGGCTCGAAGGGCTAGATGGCCTACTCCTACTCCTATTTCTTATGTTCTTATGTAAAAAGGGCCAGGTAAGTTCGTGTGGAAATATTCAATATTACTACAGTGAATAATGGAGGGGCATGTGATGTGCTGTTTCTGTATGATGTGGGAGCTGGTGGACCCCAGGGTCCTTCCCAGTGACCATGTCTGCAGTAAGTGCAGGTTGCTGGAGGAGCTCCAGCTCAAGGTAGATGAGCTGGCCTCTGAGCTTCAGACACTGAGGCTCATCAGGGGGAGAGAGGGTGCCATTGTCAATGGGGTGCAAGAGACATCCACCCCCCCTAGACTGGCTAACTCTAAGGGTCAGGGACAAGAGGGGGCTGCTGAGTGGAGGAAGGAGGGTGGAGACCAGAGGAAGGAGGGTGGGAACCGGAGGAAGGAGGGTGGGGACCGGAGGAAGGTGGGTGGGGACCAGATGCCTCAGCCTCTCAATCTGCATAACAGGTTTGAGGTTCTTGCTTCCAGTGTGGACGAGAACAAGGGAGGTGAGGTTGGTGAGCAAACTGCACACGGTACAGTGATGCAGATGCAGGATATAGGCAAAGAGAAGGTGATAAGGAACGTAGTTGTAATTGGGGACAGTGGGGTTAAGGGTATTGACACTGTCCTTTGTCACAATGACAAAGTGCACAGAAGGGTGTGTTGTCTGCCTGGTGCTCGGGTCCAGGATGTCGCATCTGGGCTGCAGAGGAACCTGGAGTGGGAGGGTGAGAATCCGGTCGTTGTGGTACATGTGGGTGCCAACGACGTAGGCAAAATGCAATCGGAGGTTCTGGGGAGGGAGTATGAAAAGCTGGGAATGGAATTAAAAAGTAGAACCGACAAGGTGGTTATCTCTGGACTACTGCCTGAACCGAGTGCAGACGGGCGTAAGGTTGATAAGATTAAGGAAGTGAATGGGTGGCTCAGGGATTGGTGTGGGAGGAATGGGTTTGAACTTATGGGGCATTGGCACCAGTATTGGGGTAGGTGGAACCTGTTCGGGTGGGATGGGGTTGGTCTGAACCATGCTGGGACCAGAGTCCTGGCAAATCGTGTAAATAGGACCGTAGGTAGGGCTTTAAACTAATTGGGGGGGGGGGGGGGGAGGGTGCGAGGGTAGGTGACATTACGGGGTCTAAAGTTAAGGAGAGGGTACAGGTAAGGGAAGAGGCCGAGGATGTCCCAATAATAAAGGGAGAAGGGGGCTTGAGTATAGTTGGTGGCGTTCTGGCAAATAGGGTCCAGGTGAAGGCTGGGATAAAGGCACTTTATCTAAATGCACGAAGCATTCGGAATAAAGTGGATGAGCTGGTGGCGCAGATCAGCACAAATGGATATGATCTGGTGGCCATTACAGAGACGTGGCTGCAAGGTGACAGGGACTGGGAGCTGAATGTCCAGGGGTATCATGTGTTTAGGAAGGATAGGTGGGAGGAAAAAGGGGGGGGGGCGTAGCTCTGCTGATTAAGGATAGCATCAGGGTGGTAGTAAGGGATGATATAGGAACCAAAGAGCAGAAAGTGGAATCGTTGTGGGTGGAGATTAGGAACAGCAAAGGGAGGAAGACGCTGGTGGGTGTCGTCTATAGGCCCCCAAATAATGATCTGGAGGTGGGGCGGGCTGTTAACACGCAAATAAGTGCAGCGTGCAGGAATGGAACGGCGATA
Source organism: Carcharhinus amblyrhynchos (assembly GCF_965287045.1). Classification (NCBI taxonomy): domain Eukaryota; kingdom Metazoa; phylum Chordata; class Chondrichthyes; order Carcharhiniformes; family Carcharhinidae; genus Carcharhinus; species Carcharhinus amblyrhynchos. Next base: position 22,984,550 of record NC_137327.1, read on the forward strand.
ATTATGGGGGATTTCAATCTACATATTGATTGGTCGATCCATGTTGGACGTGGTGGGCTTGAGGAGGAGTTCTTGGAATGCTGCCGGGATAGTTTCCTTGAACAGTGTGTGTTGGAGCCGACGAGGGAGTGAGCTATCTTGGATCTGGTGCTATGTAATGAGGCGGATAGAATTAGGGAACTTGTGGTGAAGGATCCTCTTGGGGAGAGCGATCATTGTATGGTGGAGTTTCTGGTGCAGATGGAGGAGGAGAAAGTGGGTTCCCGGACACGCGTCCTTTGTTTGAACAGAGGGGAGTACGGAAGGATGAGAGAAGAATTGGCGAATGTTGACTGGGGGAGCACGTTGGAAGGTAGGTCTGCTGAGGAGCAGTGGAGGATCTTTAAGGAGATCTTTCTTGGTGCTCAGCAGAAGTTTATTCCGATGGTTAAAAAGGGCCGTAGGAGGAGAGGTAATAAGCCGTGGATAACGAAGGAGGTGAAGGAAAGTGTTAAATTAAAAGCGGAGGCATTTAGAGTAGCTAAGAGAAGTGGGTGAGGAGAGGATTGGGAGAGGTTTAAATGTCAACAAAGATTGACAAAGAAGTTGATAAAGAAGGGTAGGATAAACTATGAAGCTGGGCTAGCGCTTAATATAAAAAAGGATAGCAAGAGTTTTTATAAATATATAAAAAGGAAGAGGCTGGCTAGGGTGAACGTTGGACCCTTAGAGGATGAAAGGGGGGACTTAATGGTAGGGGATGGGGAAATGGCTGAGGTCTTGAATAACTTTTTTGTTTCGGTCTTCACGGAGGAGGACGTGAATAATTTGCCGGATGTTAGCGATGGAAAGGTGGTAGGACTGGAGGGCCTCGATGACATTATTGTTACTAGAGAGGCGGTGCTCGACAGACTGGAGGGGCTGATTGTGGACAAGTCCCCAGGACCGGATGGAATGTATCCAAGGGTTCTGAAAGAAATGGCGGAGGTTATAGTGGATGCCTTGGTGGATATTTTCCAAACGTCGCTGGATTCCGGGGAAGTGCCGGAAGATTGGAAAACGGCTAATGTTACGCCGTTGTTTAAGAAGGGTGGCAGACAAAAGGCAGGGAATTATAGGCCGGTTAGTTTAACGTATGTTGTAGGTAAAATGTTGGAATCCGTCATCAAGGAGGAAATAGCGAGGCATCTTGAAGGGAATTGCTTGGTAGAGCAGATGCAGCACGGTTTCGTTAAGGGGAAGTCGTGTCTGACAAATTTATTGGAGTTCTATGAGGATGTGTCTAGGGCGGTGGATAGAGGAGAGCCGGTGGATGTGGTCTTTCTAGATTTTCAGAAGGCGTTTGACAAGCTACCTCACAAGAGGTTATTACAGAAGGTAAGGGGGCATGGAGTTGGGGGCAGGGTGTTAGCGTGGATAGAGGATTGGCTGTCAAATAGGAGGCAGAGAGTGGGGGTCAATGGGTGCTATTCGGATTGGCGGTTGGTGACTAGTGGAGTGCCCCAGGGGTCGGTGCTGGGGCCTCAGCTATTTACCATTTATATAGATGATCTGGAGGAGGGAACCGAGTGTATGGTGTCGAAATTTGCTGATGACACCAAGATTGGTGGAATGGCAAATTGCGCGGAGGGTGTGGAGAGTCTGCAGAAGGATCTAGATAGGCTGGGCGAATGGGCCAGGAACTGGCAAATGGAATTTAATGTTGGCAAGTGCGAGGTGGTTCACTTTGGTAGGAATAATGGTAGGAAGGGCTATTACTTATGCGGCGAAAAGCTGCAGCAGGCGACGGTGCAGAGGGACCTCGGGGTCCTTGTGCATGAGTTGCAAAAACCCAGCCTGCAGGTGCAGCAGGTGGTCAGGAAGGCGAATGGGATGCTGGCCTTCATAGCAAGGGGGATTGAATATAAAAGTAGGGAGGTCTTGCTGCAGCTGTATAGGGCACTGGTGAGGCCGCAGCTGGAGTACTGTGTGCAGTTTTGGTCGCCGCACTTACACAAGGATATTTTGGCCTTGGAGGGAGTGCAGAGGAGGTTTACTAGGCTGATGCCAGAGTTGAGGGGGTTGAGCTATGAGGAGAGGCTGAATAAACTAGGCTTGTACTCGTTAGAGTTTAGAAGAATGAGGGGAGATCTCATTGAGACATATAAGATGATGAATGGGATGGATAGGATAGAGATGGAGAGACTCTTCCCACTCAGAAAGGACAGTAGGACTAGGGGGCACAGCCTCAAGATAAAGGGGGGTGCGGTTTAGAACGGAGTTGAGGAGGAACTTCTTCATTCAAAGGGTGGTGAATCTCTGGAATTCTCTGCCCGTTGAAGTGGTGGAGGCTACCTCGCTAAATATTTTTAAGACGCAGTTTGATGGGTTTTTGATAAGCGAGGGGATTAAGGGTTATGGGGAGAGGGTGGGAATGTGGAACTGAGCCACGACAGATCAGCCATGATCTTATTGAATGGCGGGGCAGGCTCGAAGAGCTAGATGGCCTACTCCTGCTCCTATTTCTTATGTTCTTATGTTCTTATGTTCTACCACAAAAATACCAGAGCATCCACTTGTTCCAGGAATCAAGTCCTTTTAGTTTGATAGTCAATCCTGGGCATGGAGGGGTGGCCATTTGCTGTTACGTCTTACTAGAATTTGGATTGTATGGTTATTCAGATTGAAAGTTAACATCTTTCAGCCATTACCCAATCTCTCATACATGGAAATAAGAACATAAAAAATAGGATTAGCAGAGTAGGCTGTGGTATAATGACCTACTCCACTAATTAATAAGACCTTGGTTGATCCTTAACTCATCTTCACTTTCTTGCCTGATCTTCATTTCCCTTGATTTCCGAAGAATCCAAAAGTCTAAAAATTTCTGTTTTGAATATTCTCAGTGACTGAGGGTCCACAGTTTAAAGAAATCCAAAGAATGACAAAGCACTGAGTGCAGGGTGGCACAGTAATTAGCACTGCAGCCTCACTGCACCAGGGACCTAGTTTGATTCCAGCCTTGGGTCACTGTCTGTGTGGAGTAGGCACATTCTCCTTGTGTCTGCGTGAGTTTCCTCCGGGTGCTCAGATTTTTTCCCACAGTTTGAAAGATGTACTGGTTAGGTGCGTTGGCCATGCTAAACTCTCCCTCAGTGTACCTGAATAAGTGCCAGAGTGTGGCGACTCAGAGGTTTTCGCAGTAACTTCATTTCAGTGTTAGTGTAAGCCTACTTGTGATGCTAATAAATAAAATTTATGCTGAAGAAATTTCTCTCCACCTGAGTCCAAAATCGTTGTTCCTGTTATGTGACATAAATGTTTTGCCTGTTGGGTGCGTGCAGTCAGTATTGTGGGACCGGGTGTGAAATGGTCTTCCAGCCCCAGTCAACCCCAGAAGACGAGTTCATGCTGGCTGGTCAGTTAACAAGTGATGATGTGGAGATGCCAGCATTGGACTGGGGCAAACACAGTAAGAAGTCTCAAAACACCAGGTTAAAGTCCAACAGTTTATTTGGTAGCACAAGCCACAAGCTTTCGGAGCAGTTGTTGCTCCTTCATCCGGTGAGTGGGAGTTCTGTTCACAAACAGGGCATATAAAGACACCAACTCAATTTACAAAATAATGGTTGGAATGCGAGTCTTTACAGGTAATCAAGTCTTAAAGGTACAGACAGTGTGAGTGGAGAGAGGGTTAAGCACAGGTAAAGAGATATGTATTGTCTCCAGCCAGGACAGTTAGTGAGATTTTGCAAGCCCAGGCAAGTTGTGGGGGTTGCAAATGGTGTGACATGAACCAAAGATCCCAGTTGAGGCCGTCCTCGTGTGTGCGGAACTTGGCTATTAGTCTCTGCTCAGCAACTCTGCATTGTGTGTCGTGCAGGCCGATTTGGAGAACGCTTACCCAAAGATCAGAGGCTGAATGCCTGTGACCACTGAAGTGTTCACCAATAGGAAGAGAACAGGCTCGCCTGGTGATTGTCGAGCGGTGCTCATTCATCCGTTGTCGTAGTTTCTGCATGGTCTCCCCAATGTACCATGCCTCAGGACATCCTTTCCTGCAGCATATCAGGTAGACAATGTTGGCCGAGTTGCAAGTGTAACCCGGTGGATGGTGTTCTCATGTGAGATGATGACATCCGTGTCGATGATCTGGTACATCTTTCAGGGGTTGCTATGGCAGGATTGTGTGGTGCTGTGGTCACTGTTCTCCTGAAGGTTGGGTAGTTTGCTGTGGACAATGGTTTGTTTGAGGATGTGCGGTTGTTTGAAGGCAAGAAGTGGGGGCGTGGGGATGGCCCTGGCAAAATGTTCGTCTTCATCAATGACATGTTGAAGGCTCTGGAGAAGATGTTGTAACTTCTCTGCTCCGGGGAAGTACTGGATGACAAAGGGTGCTCTGTCTGGCGTGTCCCGTGTTTATCTTCTGAGGAGGTCAGTGCGGTTTTTCGCTGTGGCGCGTCAGAACTGTCAATCAATGAGTTGAGTGCCATATCCTGTTCTTGTGAGGGCATCTTTCAGGGTCTGGAGATGTATGTTGCGATCCTCCTCACCTGAGCAGATCCTGTGTATACAAAAGGCTTGTCCATAGGGGATGGCTGCTTTAACACATTTAGGGTGAAAGCTGGAGAAGTGGAGCATTGTGAGGTTATCCTTGGGCTTGCAGTACAGTGAGGTGCTGAGGTGACCATCCTTTATGGAGATGCGTGTGTCCAAGAATGCAACCGATTCTGGAGAGTAGACCATGGTGAGTCTGATGGTGGGATGGAACTTGTTGATGTTATCATATAGTTGTTTCAGTGATTGTTCACCAGGAGTCCAAAGAAAGAAAATGTTATTGATATATTTAGTGTATAGCATCAGCTGAAGGTCCTGTGTGGTGAAGAAGTCTTGTTTGAACCTGTGCATGAAGATGTTGGCATATTGAGGTGCGAATTTGGTCTCCCTGGCTGTTCCGTGTGTCTGGATGAAGAACTGGTTATTGAAGGTGAAGACACTGTTGTCTACCTGTTGCATTGCAGGAAAGGATGTCCTGAGACATGATACACTGGGGAGACCATGCAGACACTATGGCAACGGATGAATGAACACTGCTCAACAATCACCAGGAAAGAGTGTTCTCTTCCTGTTGGGGAACACTTCAGTGGTCACAGGTATTTGGCCTCTGATCTTTGGGTAAATGTTCTCCAAATCGGCCTTCACGGCACACAACAGAACAGAGTCTCTGAGCAGAGGCTGATAGCCAAGTTCCACTCACATGATGATGGCCTCAACCGGGATCTTGAGTTCATGTCACGCTACTTGTAACATATACAACTTGCCTGGGCTTGCAAAATCTCACTGACTGTCCTGGCTGGAGACAATACACATCTCTTTACCTGTGCTTAACCCTCTCTTCACTCACATTATCTGTACCTTTAAGACTTGATTACCTGTAAAGACTTGCATTCCAACCATTATTTTGTAAATTGAGTTTGTGTCTTTACATGCCCTGTTTGTGAACAGAACTCCCACTCACCTGATGAAGCTAATGGCTTGTGCGACCAGCTTGTGCTACCAAATAAACCTGTTGGACTTTAACCTGGTGTTGTGAGAGTTCTTACTGGGTTAACAAGCGGCCAGAGTGAAACATGTGCTAGGAAAAGGCTCAATGCTGCTGGAGAGGGCAGGCACTGAGAAAAGGGAAAGTGTGGAATTGTGCTTCTAATGTGCTCCCTCGGGGGACAACTACTGCCGAGCTGTCTCAGGGAGCTGCAGATCTGCAAAAAAATAAACTGCAATGGAAAAACACTGTAAAAAATATCTGGGCCACACATTCAAGCACAAACTGCAGTCCCCAGTCACCTTTATACTTTTATTTCAGCCCAGACATTTCATTCTGCCTTGGACTGAGGTTGCGGCTGAAACACAAAGGCCGCCAGGCCAATTGGCTCACCCGCTAACTATAAAAGAAGACGTGCCACGCAACATTGTGTTCAACTGGCTCTGCAATGCACGAACTTGCCCGCTTGATTGTTGGCAGGCGTATTTCTTGACTCATCCTTCAACCAAATAGTCACACACGTGTGTGAGGATGTCAGGATTCACACCTAACATCTTCGTGCCTGATTTCACACAATTCCAGGTCAGGAATGTGCCCACTTGAGTAACATAAAATTTCAGCCTTAGTGTTAGATTCTCTAACCAGGGAAAGCAGTTTCTCAGCACCTACCCTATCAAGACCTCACAGAATTTTATATATTTCAATGAGACTATGGGTGGAACCTTACCAAAAAATGGCAGAGTTTTGGTTCTGGCATCAAAAAATGGAATGATATCCACCAACTGTGCTGGTGTAATTTTGGAGCAAATCTTATGCCTCATTAGTGAAAGATTTTATGCCCCAGAGAATCAGACTGCACTGGCAGCATTTCTCCTGCCCCACCACAACTTAATCATTGCAATCACCGAGGAGTTCCATTTGAAGTGCTCCTCAGCACTTGTTGGGGAGCAGTTTGGGTTTGGCAGCCAGGAAGTTCACTCCCCGCCTTTTGGAGGGACTCCTTACCAGGATGCTGGATGAAGTGAAATCGAGGTGGGACACATTCTACCCCCTGCTCTAGGAGAAGGCATTCCAGTAGGGTCACCACCTCCACCTGGGATGCAATGGCAGCCCTAGTGAGTGCCAGTTCACTCCAGGTGAGGATGGGACAGAAGTGTTGGAAGTAGATAATCTTCTTCACCAAGCCTGCTAAAGTAGCAAAGGCTACGGCCCTGGCATCCTGGCTTTCCTGGTCCCAGTCCAAGTTAATATACATGTGAGCCCTCACATAAGGAGCATCTGTAATCTTCCAGATCTGTTTGTGTTCGGGTTGACTGGGAGATGCCACACAGCTCGCCTGTGCTGTTCTGACATGAGCCACTTGTGTAAAAATTCAGAGCGGCAGGCAGTGGGTGTCCTCTCATTCTATGTGGTGCCAACTCTTGCAGGATCTGGCAGAGGTTGTCCACCATCCCCTGGGAAAGACACAGCCTTCTATGACACTGAATCTCTGACATTTGGGATGACTGATGTCAGAGTACTCTTGGCTGGAACATTTATGAGGTGCATTTATCTGTGGTGTTTCTCCCAGAGCAGCGACAGGCCCAGCCTCTCTCTCTGCTATAGAGTTTTGGTCCTTGCTAGGAGCTGTGGTACATCGGTGTCTCTGCCATTGCTCTATGCTAATAACTAGAATAGCTTAGTCAACAGGCTCCATGATCCTCCAGAATCATGCACTGTAAAGAAGGGAACACCACAGTGAGCTGTAAGGGTTTGTGAGAGGATCCTAACCCTCATCACTCAATTCCTCTGGGACTACACCCCCGCAATGGAAGCACACTCAGAAGGTGCCTCGATGCCATCCCTCACCCCTCCACCCGGACACAGCAGCCACATCTCCACATTGGTCCAGCAGGATGCAGCATGTGGGCCCTCCAGGGCCCCAATAGCAGCAAACATCAGCATTGTCCCAGTCCCATCCAAAGAAGATTTGCATCACATTAGCATGCAGCGAGTGGCTACACGTGATCACTGTTTGCCTCCTGAAGGAGGCATTCACCAATGCACCCCATCATGACCTCGATTGGGGTGCGGGAATCACTGGAGTCAGGGAGGATCTCAGAAGACTGGAAAATCGCTATTTAACACCCCTTTGAAGAAGGTAAGGAGACAAAAGACACAAAATTACAGGCTGGTTAACCTGACCTCGGTTGTTGGTAAGATTTTAGAGTCCATTATTAAGGTTGAGTTTTCAGAATACTTGGAAACGCATGGTAAAATAGGACAAATGGTTTCACCAAGAGGTGGTCATGCCTCACAAATCTGTGAGAATTCTTTGAGGAATATGATGAGTCGGTTAGATAAAGGAGAGCCAGTGGATGTTATCTTCTTGGATTTCCAGAAGGCCTTGGACAAGGAGCTGCACAGGAGGCTGCTGAGTAAGATAAGAGACCATGGTGTTAGGAGTAACGTACTAGTATGGATAGAAGATTGGCTGACTGGCAGAAGGCAGAGAGTGGGGATAAGGGGTCCTTTTCAAGATGACAGCTGGTGACTAGTGGAGTTCCGTAGGGGTCAGTGTTGGGGCCACAATTTTTCACTTTATACATCAATGATCTAGATGAAGGAACTGAGGGCATTGTGGCTAAGTCGGCGGATTATACAAAGATAGGCAGAGGGACGGGTAATATTCAGAATGGAGGAGGCTGCAGAAGGACTTGGACAGATTAGGAGTGTGGACAAAGAAATGGCAGATGGAATACAACATGGGAAAGTGTGAGGTTATGCGCTTTGGTAGGAAGAATTCAGGCGTAGACTATTTTCTAAGCCGGGAGAGAATTCAGAAATCGAAAGTGCAAAGGGACTTCGGAATCCTGGTTCTGGATTTTCTTAAGGTTAACTTGTAGGTTGACTTGGTAGTTAGTAAATCAAATGCATTGTTAGCATTCATTTTGAGAGGACTAGAATACAAAAGCTGAGGCCTTATAAGGCTCTGGTGATACCACATTTAGAATATTGCAAACAATTCTGGCTGCCATAAATAAGGACTAATGGTCTGGCCCTGGGGAAGAACATATTCACAAGAATAATCCCGAAATGAACATCTTGACATATGAGGAGGGTCTGACAATGCTGGGTTTGTACTCACTGGAGTTTAGAAGGATGAGTGGGGGATCTCATTGAAACTTACAGAATAGAATCATTGAATTATAAATAGCAGAAGGAGGCCATTCAGCTCATCGAGTCTGCACTGACCACAATCCCACCTAGGCCCTATCCGCAGAAGCCCAATGCATTTATGCTAGCTAGTTCCCCTGACACTAACGGGCAAGTTAATGAAAGACCTGGATAGAGTGGGCATGGGGAAGATGTTTCCATTAGTTGGAGAAACTAGGATCTAAAGGCACAGCCTCAGAGTAAAGGAACAACACTTTAGAAATGAGAGGAGGAGAAATTTCTTCAGCCAGAGGTTGGGAACTCATTGCCAGGCTGTGGAGGCCAGGTCATTGAGTGTATTTAAGACATAGATAGATAGGTTCTTGATTGGTAAGGGGATCAAAGGTTACAGGGAAAAAGCAGGAGAGTGGGATTGAAAAGCTTATCAGCCGTGATTGAGTGGTGCAGCAGACTCGATGGGCCGAATGGCCTAATTCTGCTCCGTTATATATGGTCAAAACAGTTGTTGATGTATCATAAGAGTTCTGGGAGGGAGCCAGAGTAAGACTGGAAAAATGAATGTTCCAAATACCCCATAAAGCGGCAGACATAACTAGGACCCATACAGGTACACACAGCCACACCTTTTATTTGGAGGCAGTGTCAAATTAAAGGAGAAAGCTTTCAGTGAGAAAACAAGTCCAGCCAGGTGGAGGAGAGTGGTGGTGGATGAGGATTGTTGAGGCCTCTGTTCGAAGAAACAACGGATAACCCTGATTCAATCCTGGTGGGAAAGGAGGTATAAAGGGATTGGACACCCATGGGTAAAGAGAAGGCGGTTTGGGCCAAGGAACCAGAAGCTGTTGATGTGATGTAGGGCATCAGAGGGATCATGGATGTTGGTGGAAAGGGACTAGACAAGACCAGAGAAGTTGGAGTCAAGATAGGAAGAAATAAGTTCAGTGGGCAGGAACAGGCTGACATGATGGGCCTACTGTTTGTGGATTTTGGGAAGGAGGTAGAAGCGGGCTGTCCAGGGTTGGGAGCCTGAGGTTGGAGGCTTTGGACGAAAGATCTGCAAAGCTGACGAGATCAGTGACAGTCCTGGAAATAATGGCTTGATGCTTGGTGCTAGGGTCGTGGTCCAAGGGGAGGTAGGGGGAAGCAGCTGAGAGTTGACACTCAGTGAGGTGGCAGTCAGTACAATGGATATCAACAGCCCCAGCCTTGTTGGTGGGTTTAATGACAAAATCAGGGTTGGGCCAAAGAGAGAGGAGTTCAGAAGGAGACAGGTGAGAGTGGCTGGGAGGAACAGAGAAATTGAGGCCTATGTCACAGTGACAGTTCAGAAGCTGGAGGGGGAAAGTTAGAGCAGGTAAAAGGATCTGCTGAGTTCTTACTAACCTTCCAGTGATGTTTGCTAAGAAGTGCGTGTGTGTACAAAGTATTGAGCACTAGTTAAATGCATTCCATCTTTCATATTGTCAGTTAATGCTTTCTATCAAGATTCATATCTTTGAGAATGAACAAGTAGAGGTGCCTGCCCTGCTTAGCACTTTCAAGAAAGGGAAGCGAGCAAGTGAAAAAACTTACCTGTCTTGCCTTTTCTTATTTTTGTGGCATTATGATAGGATTTCAAAAACTCCTTTCAGATTAACTCCTCTCCAAGGAATTCGGTAGAAACAGGTAATGGTTTGAAATGGGATTTCTTCATCAGAGGGAATATTCTCCATGAAAAGGTTTTAAATTTATTCATTAGTCACACTGCAATGAAGTTACTGTGAAATTCCCCTAGTTGCCACACTCTGGCGCCTCTTTGGGTCAATGCACCTAATCAGCACATCTTTCAGACTGTGGGAGGAAACCGGAGCACCGGAGGAAACAAGTGCAGACAATGTGCAAACTCCACACAGACAGTGACCCATGCCAGGAATTGAACCTGGATCCCGGGGGCTGTGAGGTAGCAGTGCTAACCACTGTGCCACTGTGCCTCCCCCAAGGATTTATCCTATGGGACAAAAACATTCTTTTTGTTTGTTTTTTGAATAGCAGTTGCAGGGTTCATTAATTTGACTGATTGAAATTATTATTTCTTCGCCATTTTCAAGAGTTATTTTGTTTTCAGTATCTTTTTTCTGCCAATTTTGTTTGCTTTTTTTTGTAGGCTTTGACTTTTTGCTGGAATTTGGCTCGACTGAGTAGGTGTCAGCTGTTGTCTAAATGATCATAGCAGTGAGTATCATGGTCACCTGACCACAGAGGACAGCACAGATGGTGCAATTCCTGCCTCGGCTGACATCCACACACATGCCCTTGGGCAGGCCTCACTGAATATTGATCAGGAGCAGGAATTCTGGTTGATTTCCCACTAGCGAAACTAAGCAATGGAAGCATCATTGCACAGTTTTGTCTGATTGGAGACAGGAAGTCAAATCCTCATTCTTCCTAGTCTGTTTAAAGTTTATTTTTTAGTGTCAAAAGTAGGCTTACATTAACACTGCAATGAAGTTACTGTGAAAATCCCCTCATCACCACACTCTGGTGCCTGTTCAGGGACACTGAGGAAGAATTCAGCATGGTCAATACACCTAACCAGCAGGCCTTTCAGACTCTGGGAGCAGCACCCAGAGGAAACCCACGGAGAGAACGTGCAAACTCTGCACAGACAATGATCCAAACCGGGAGTTGAACCCTGGTCCCTGCCGTTGTGAGGCGGCAGTGCCAACCAACGTACCACCACGCGTGTATGACTCTGAATCCTCACTCTTCCTGATGTGCATGACTTGACTGGAGCCTCATTAAAAAATCAGCACTCGCTCAAACTGGTGCTTGTTCTGTTGTGTTAGAAACACAAAAACCAGCCATTTCACAGGTGCCAGTATCCTTCACAATGAGAGGAAGGGCCATATAGATTAGTAATAGTAAAATGTTATGCTATTTTCACGGAAATGGACTGAAGTGTTTCAACCGCTTAGATCATCTGCAGTCTATAAGCATGGCTGCCTCTGAAGGGAAATCATTTTGCACTGGGCTGAAACGAGCTGTTTCTGGTACTGTGAGCTACGTCCGACCATACAAACACCACTTTGTTCATACTCATGATTTGTTGCTTATGTTGGGTGTTCTGTTAGCTGCAACCTAAATCTAAATACCCTGTCTCGTGTATAGAGTTCTCACTCTGTGTACAAAACAGGAAAAAAACTATTAACTATGACACAGACATCGTTCTGTGCGGTCTGCCTTAGTCAGAAAAATAAGAAAAAAACTTTACTCTGGAGTATTTATGGAATGCAATTAATCAGAGTCCCCATTACCAAGGCAGGGAACACTGTGAATTCATCTGCTGGAGTTTCAGCAGCATCGAGTCTTGTCAACAATATGGCCAATTGTTATTCGCTATGAACATAAAGGTATTCATTCTCAGCGCCTGGGATAGGATTTTCCAGGTCCTCCCACTGCTGGATCATCCGGTCCTGCTGAAGTTGATGGGGATTTGAATGGATCACCACATTTCCCACAGGAAAATCCACTGCGGCAGGGCTAGAGTGTCCCACCACTGGTACCTTAAAATCAGTGAAGAAGGTTGACTGGAGAGGTGGTATTCACCTCCATAGCCCAAAGTTCTACATGCCCAAAGATGTACATTAAATGACCCTGAGCCTCTATGGCTGCCATTTTAATTCTTCATATTGCTGACCTCTCTGCCCTAGGTCAACCGCAATGTTGCAATGATGCTCACCACAAGCTCAAGCAAGAGTAACTCTTCTTTTGATTAGGCTGTTTGCAGCTTTCAGGACTCCATAGTTTACCAAATCCAAATTATTTTCTCTGTTCCCATTTTGTTTTCCTTGGCTGGAATCTTACAGGAATTTGTCAAAGTGCTGGTTTTGGACCGAAAGATAGCATGGATCCCAACTCCAGCACAGTTTTTCACACGGAATCTTCAATTTAAATTGACTAAGTTAAGTTCAGCATGGGTTTCATGCTGCACTGACGCTGATTTGCTCGCTCAAGAGAAACTTCAACTGTGCAATGACTGGGCAGCCCCATTTAGACACCTCCCCAGACTCTTCAGCACTTACAGCAAAGCCACGGGAGGCAAGGTCTTGCTGCGGCTGTATAGGGCACTGGTGAGGCCGCAGCTGGAGTAAAGTGTGCAGTTTTGGTCGCCGCACTTACGCAAGGATATTTTAGCCTTGGAGGGAGTGCAGAGGAGGTTTACTAGGCTGATACTGGAGTTGAGGGGGTTGAGCTATGAGGAGAGGCTGAATAGATTAGGCTTGTACTCGTTAGAGTTTAGAAGAATGAGGGGAGATCTCATTGAGACGTATAAGATGATGAATGGGATGGATAGGATAGAGGTGGAGAGACTCTTCCCGCTCAGAAAGGACAGTAGGACTAGGGGGCATAGCCTCAAGATAAAGGGGGGTGCGGTTTAGAACGGAGTTGAGGAGGAACTTCTTCACTCAAAGGGTGGTGAATCTCTGGAATTCTCTGCCCGTTGAAGTGGTGGAGGCTGCCTCGCTAAATATTTTTAAGATGCGGGTTGATGGGTTTTTGATAAGAGAGGGGATTAAGGGTTATGGAGAGAGGGCGGGAATGTGGAACTGAGCCACGACAGATCAGCCATGATCTTATTGAATGGCGGGGCAGGCTCGAAGGGCTAGATGGCCTACTCCTGCTCCTATTTCTTATGTTCTTATGTAAGCCAGCACTATGATTTACGCCTCTCTGATAAGACTGCTGAATGCAGTGGAGCAGGGGTAAAGCAGCCTCTAAACACTCCCAAAGAAGTCATTCAGCAAAGTTACTACACCTGCCTTGGAGGCACTGCCTGCAAACTAGCCCCTAGACTCCTTTGAGGCAGGGGACTCTCCAATATGAGCGGAAGGGGAAAGTTGCAAGGGACCTGAGATCGTGTGACTCAATGGCTCCATCCCTTGGCTCCGAGTTACACTTCTCTGCATCCCCTCGAGCTCCCCAGAACCTCCAAAACTTTGTGCATACTGTATTTATTTTATATTTTATTTGTTTATTATTGTTACAAGTAGGCTCACACTAACACTGCAATGAAGTTATTGTGAAAATCCCTAGTTGCCACACTCCAGGCCTGTTCAGGCACACTGAGGGAGAATTTAGCATGGCTAATGTGCCTAACTAGCATGTCTTTCAGACTGTGGGAGGAAATTGGAGCACCCAGGGGAAACCTGTGCAGATACAGGGAGAACGTGCAGACTACGCATGGACAGTGACCCAAGCCAGGAATTGAAACAGGATCCCTGGCGCTGTGAGGCAGCAGTGCCAACTACTGCGCCACCCCTATTATTTCTGCCAGGGTTTGAACAAGGGACCTTTCACCAGTAAGGTAACGTGATAACCACTACTCTAAATGCTGTGATGCTCTGCTAAATTGACCCTTAGTGTTGAGGCTTGAAGGGCCAAGTGGCCTACTCCTGCTCCTAATTCATATGTTTGTGTGCTTTTGCTTTCGGATGACAGCAGTTCATTATTCTGCCATTCGCAACCGGACCCATCTTTTCTTTATTGATTTCCATTACAATTTTTTCTGGACCTGCATAACTACTCCTTTGATACTTGGGGTGGGATTTTCTGGCTGTACTCACCCTAAGACCAAAAATTCCCATCCAAATTCAACAGACTTTTGCATGGTTCACCCCCGATTCCCGTGGCGGCTGGATGAGGAAATTTCACCTTTAATATATCCTGTAATCCACTCTTTCTCTTTTCTACCTTCCCACATTTCACCTATTAAAGCCTATTGCATTTCTAACTTTTCCTGATGGAAGGTCATTGGCCCAAAATGTTAACTTGTGTTTCTCCGTCCAGAAATTCTGCCTGGTCTGCTGAATATTTCTAGCATTTTCTGTATCTTGTTTGTGTGTTAAATAGTTGATCTAAATTGCATTGGCCAATATTTATCCCTCAGTCAACACCACTTCAATGACAATTCACATCTTTACTGTTCTTGGGAAGCTTGTTATGTACAAGTAGGCTGTCAAAGAAACGACAATGGGTACGCTTCAAAAGTGGCTGTGGACAGCAGCTCCAGGGGCCATCACTGGTAGTCAGTGGCCAGTTCCAGTAGTCCAGTGCCCAGAACAAGTAGTACCCAGTTAAGTCTCAGAGTCCAGGACCAGGTAAGTCCAGGGGTCCACCAGCAGAGTGGGGAGGTGAGACTCATAATGGGGGGATGGGGAAAACTGAGGCTGAATGGCCTATTCTTGGCATTAAAGGTCCAATAATTGGTGAGCACTGTCATTTTAATGTGGATCAATTGGAATGAGGATAGATGGGGTGGCGCGGTGGCACAGTGGTCAGCACTGCTGCCTCATACCTCGAGGGACGTGGGTTCAATTCCTGCCTTGGGTCATTGTCTGTGCAGAGTTTTCACATTCTCCCTGTGTCTGTGTGGGTTCCCTCCAGATGCTTCAATTTTCTCCCACAGTCCAAAGGTGTGCAGGTTAGGCTGATCAGCTATGCTGAATTGCCCCTTAGTGTCCCAGGATGTGCAGTTAGAAGGATTAGCAGGGTAAACATGTGATGTTCAGGATAGGGCCTGGGTAGGATTGCAGTCAGTGCAGACTCAATGAGCCAAATGGCCTCCTTCTGCACTGTAGGAATTCTATGATATTCTATGACCATCCTCGCCCATCTCCTGTGAAAATGGGGTCAGGTTTGGCATGGACAGAAAAGCTGGAGCAGGGCCATCTAGGGAAATTTAAGGGTCTTCTCACACTTGTCCGCGGACACCAGTGGAGAACATGAAATTCTGACCCGGTAAAGAAACAATTCCTTAACCAGAATTTTATGAACAAATCAGGTTTTGCTTGAATTTTCAATGTTCTCTCACTGCTATTTTAATAAATGATATCAATCATTTCAGAAACAGCTTCAGGGCCAAAGATAACAGTTTGGGTTGGCTCACAGTTACAGACTATAGTACATCTTAAAAAATGCTAAAATCAGAATATTTCAGTTCTTCAAAGGTGAATTAAACAATCCATTCTCAACTTGTCAAGATTGTTACTAAGAAAACAAGTGCAAACTAAGTATTTGATAATGAGCAATTAACACAAAGCAAATATACTTGCCAATATTACAAATACTCCAGGACCCTTTGGGAAAATAGTGACAAGCAAACCAATGTCTGGAGTCTTTCATTATATAGAACTGTCGTCAGCCATTTGATTTATTTTTTGCAATCATACAAACTGTAACCACTGCAACTGAGTGCTTAACAGCAAAACAATCTTCCATTTGGCTGCATTCCAGCTTCCTGATAGCTCATTCAAAATCTACATTCACCAGAAAAAAATGATGGAAAACAAAATGGAATATGCTTATGTGCCACACTGACATGTAACAGTGCAGAAATGAATGATGTAATGGAATAAAGCTGTTAAGCAACAGTTTCCAATTAAAGTTTATTTATTATCATCATAAGTAGGCATGCATTCACACTACAATGAAGTTACTGTGAAAATCCCCACCTAACCTAGCCAATGCACCTAACCAGCACATCTTTCAGACTGTAGGAAGAAACCAGAGCACCCAGAGGAAACCCACGCAGACACAGGGAAAATGTGCAAACTCCGCACAGACAGTGACCCGAGCCAGGAATCAAACCTGGGTCCCTGGTGCTTTGAGGCAGTAGTGCTAACCACTGTGCCACCATGTTACTCTAATTTCTGTTTTGTATAAAAGCTCCATCAATTAAGAGTCAAGACACTAATTCCTGTTGCCTGGAGAGTATTGTTGGAAGTTCACCAGGAACAAGCTACTTGTTAATTTTTTTAACATAACACAAAAGCAACAGATAGAGATGTCAGAAACTCACTCCACTGAGCCCAAATCCCGCAACAATATTGGGGCAGCAATCATAACAAAACTGAATGGGAAATATCAGCTTAGCAATTTACCAAGGTAACTGTTGACCATAATAAACTAGACTAATAATCATGACAAGATTTTGAATAATGTGTAGATTCTTTGTTTAAAGTGAGTACTCATGATCCAATTGAGGAAACTGGCTTGGGAACAGGTTATATCTGTTCAAAAAACACCAGGTAACATCCAAATGAAAGAAATTTATAAAACCGCAGAGCGCATTAATTCAATGAGAGGGGAATTTATTTTCTGTTAAGCGCTATTCATTGAAATGCAAACTGCAGGTAGTGTGAGTATGGAGCTCATTCTTTGCACCTCAAGCCCTTTCCTTCACCCCAATCCACCCCTTTTGCATTTTTGCTGCCAGAGACACAGGACTTGCTGCCTGACCAGCCAGCGCAGCCTCACACTGGAGGCCGTAACCATCAGCAGGCCTCTGTTGAAGAAGCACTATCACTTGATCTGATAACAGCAGCCACCAGCTGTGAGATTAACACTGCCTCTAATTTACAGGGGATTATAGAATTGGGGTAGCATGTGATGAGCAACAAGGCCAAGAAGAATGGATCACTAGAAGGTGAGTTGGCAGATACATTCTGTTGCAGAGGACTCAGATGAGGACTTTGATAGGCAATGCACAGGAGAACACTTATGGACATCAGTCACTGTCTGTGTGGAGTCTGCACATTCTCTCTGTGTCTGTGTGGGTTTCCTCCAGGTGCTCAGGTTTCCTCCCATGGTCCAAAGATGTGTGGGTTAGGTTGGTTGGCCTTGCTAACTTGACCCTAGTGTCAGGAGGATTAGCAAGGTAAATCAGGGTGATGGGAATAGAGTCTGGGTGGGACTCTGGCTGGTACAGGCTCAATGGGCCGAATGGCCTCCTTCTGTATTGTGGGGATTCTATGAGATGCTTGGTGCATTGCCAAGCCTGCCACAGGACCTCTTGTCATTGCTAAAAAGCATGGAGGAGTCAGACTCCAACCTAGCACAGGTCTCTGCGCAGAGCTTAGAGCTCACCCTTTCCAGTTTGTAAGTGACGGGCATGTGGAGCCACTCATGATGCGTCGTAGGGTCTCAGCTTTCATTGCAGCACAGGCAGAAGCACTCATCATTTCAGTCATGCTTCTGGAGTAGCACTGAACAAAAGGCCCTTTATGCAGCTAAGCAGATGTTTAGCTGGGAGTGATTAAGAGAGGACATTAGCAGGATCTGTGAGGTCTAAGATGGCAGCTTGTGCACCAATCCATCATTAGATGCTGTTTGGTGTCTCGATCTGCCCACTCTGCCTGTTTCTGGTGCATGCAGTACGCACCTGTGCTCGTGCCCTTCCAGTCAGGCATGCAGGCAATGGCCAAAAGAATTCCAGCTGACATTTTTGAGGTTTCGAGCTTCTGCAATGCCAGCACTAGCAGCAGAGTGGGGTTGGAATTTGCAGCCGCGATATTTTCTAACATTGCACCTCCTGATCGGGGAACAATAGCTTTACAGAACTGAAAGGATGGGTTCATTCTGAGTAAATGTTCATTGGAATTCCAAACCTCTTCAATGTTTATGCCTTCCCTCAACATGCTGGCTCATGACCAGAGCTGTACGTGGATTAATATCCCTGGAGTACCTCATCCCTATAGTAATTCTCCACGTGTAAGTGTTCAACCCTAGAGGGCACCACACAGCTGAGCCCAAAACTGCCCTCATCTAACATGCACCCATGGATACTCTCCAGCAGGGGTCACTGGTTAACAATCAGAGACATGAGCCAATTTACAAGAAGTCAATCTTCACAGTCCTATTCTGCCACTTCATAAAAGATCAACCAACTCAACAAAGAGAAATGATTCACCAGTCTGTATTGCTCAATGCTAGACCAAGCAGCGTATTTATCTGTTGACTCACTGCAGGAATTCTACCTATGTTTTTAATTCTTTTCTTTTTCTTTCCTGTTTGGACGATCATTTTATGTCCCATTCTTTACAGGAAAATCAAATACCATATATCAATGAATATACTTGTGATTATGTAACATAACTTCTTTCAACTTGTTTGTTTGACTAAGCCATTCTTTAATCAGGCTCCAGGTAAAACCTCCCTTCAATATATGTAATGAGTAGGCAGTTTTACAAACAAGATTTCTCATGGTTGAAACTAAATGGGATTTTCATAGTAACTTAATTGCACTGCCAACTTGTGACACTAATAAACTTTTAAATTCTCTGAAGTTCAGCTGGATTGTGAATTTTATTCAAATGCGTGCAAAGTAGAAGTTATCTAGTAGAGAATGAGTATTAGATATTTTTTCCTGTCAACAGACAAAGCTTTATGGGAAGAACTAATCAATGCCATTAATGTAAATGAGTAGGTTTAAGATTATGAGGGCCACACAGCACCAGGGACCAGGATTTAGTTCCCGGTTTGGGTCACTGTCTGTGTGGAATCTGCATGTTCTCCCCATGTCTGCGCGTGTTTCCTCCGGGTGCTCCACATTCCGAACAAGGTGCTGATTCGGTGTACCCTCAGTGTACCCAAACAGGCGCCAGAGTGTGGCAATTAGGGGGGGATTTTCACAGTAACTCCATTACAGTGTTAGTGTAAGCCTACTTGTGACACTAATAAATAAACAAAAAAAAGTTATGGTTGCAAGATATAGATGATTTGCAAATTGTAGAAAAAATACATAAACTAACCTCCAAGAGAATCGAACCTTGAACCTTGTCCAAGAGTATTATTTAATGTACTGGCAAAAAAATAGTATCGTATAAGGTATTGAGAGGTGAATTACTGGGGCACATGCACATACTTGATCTCCTTTGGTTCATAATAGTTAAGTTGTCCAATTAGTGATAAATTATTGGTCGCCGTGTTTGTTGTTGGCTCTTGATTCACTTTCCAACTGCAATGTTGATGGATTCGAAGATAAAGAGGGTTAGAGACCACTCTGACATGGGACTCTCTTTCTCTTTTCTGGCTGTCTGGTTGATAGCAGCTATTGAGGAAGTGTGGTTGCTTGAGCAAATGTATGGTTTTCAGATGAAATAGTGTGCAGCTGTCAATTGACAAGGTAAGATGGTGTAGTGCAGCAGGGTGATCTGAATTAAGCTTAGTCACCTATACAGAGTGGAGCTAGCAGAAACATGTCTTGTTATATGTATTGTGCAGTTTGATTCTGATATTGTAAATGACCTGGGCTGAACTGATTGATAATCAGAGCTCTGTATCTGTGCCTCAATGCATTTATTGAAGTTTCCAACATTCAGTTCGAACTTGGTCACAAGATCAGAAGTATTTGTCTTGCTGGAGTCAACCTGTGAGGCAGCAAGGAATCAACTATGCTTTCAATGAAAACATGCTTTGTTATCAATCAATAAGGACAGGCAACACCTCCTCCAGGATCATCCTCAACACCGGTGCCCCACAAAGCTGTGTCCTCAGCTCCTTATACACCCATGTCTGAGTGGCCAAATTTCCCTCCAACTCCATTTTCAAGTTTGCTGATGACATCACCTTAGTGGGTCGGACCTCAAATGTAGTACAGGAAAGAGATAGACTCCGTGATTCTCCCATCTCGACCCGCTAACCTTTTGGCAGGCTGGGCCAGAAGAATTGCATGTGTGCTGATTTGCGGGATTCGTGTATGCGTTCCAAGGCACGGGCATCTCCCAGCGATGGATGTCCAGCACGGTTGAGACCACACTGGAAACTGGCAGGAACAACAGGTAAGTTTTTAAAATCTTATTTAAGTGCAATTTTAAATGTCATTATCAGACTCAGGACTGAAGTAACCCACTCCACCAGCGCAATTTCACACCGGTGGGATTTAGAATGGCTCCCCACTTTTGAGGAACTCGTGGGAGATCCTGCTGGAGTGAAGGGGGGCGATCGGGGTCTCCCAGGGGATCAGGTTGGTGCCCCCTGGGCCTGGGCAGTGCCAAGGGGTGGGGCCTAGAGACGTGACATAGGAGTGATTGTGGGGTGGGGGTTCCTCTGCCATAGAGATAGCTCAGGGCTGGAGAGAGACCAGTGATCGGGGTGGGCTGACGGAGCGTCTGCCGGGGGGCCTGCCTCCTGGAAGGGGGGGGGGGGTCTGCCTCCTGGGAGCGGGGGGGATCATCACTGCGGGGAGGGGTGGGTGCTGGAGATCGGGGCACTCCTGGATGGGGAGGTGGGTCAGGCTGGCCCGGGAATGCTTGTAGGGGCTGTGATTGGGCTGCAGGGGGTAGTAGGGGGGGAGCTGCACTGCGTGTGTCCTGGGCTGGTCAGCAAACTGAGGCTAACACTCTGGGGCCACTGCGCACGCACAGAGTTCTGGAACTGTCAGACTCCGGTGCAAATAGGCCCTGCCCCCTGAGCTTTTAATGATAATCACGATCGTGATCTCTGCATTGTACAGGGTGTGGGTACTTCTAGTGTGAGCTCCTGCTGAGAAAACAATTGTGATTTACACCAGTTTTCCTGTGAGTTCAGCACTCAGAACTTTTTTGGGAGAATCACCCGCTAGAGAATCTGCTGAGCTGGTGCGGTGAGAATAATCTCTCCCTCAATGCCAGCAAAGTGAAAGAGATTGTCATTGGCTTCAGGAAGCGTAGTGGAGGACATTCTCCTGTCTACATCAATAGGAATGAAGTGGAAATGGTCGAGAGCTTCAAGTTTCCAGGTGTCCAGATCACAAACAACATGTCCTGGACCCTCCACACCAATGCCATAAGAAGCCCACCAAAGCCTTTACATTCTCAGGAGGCTAAGGAAATTTGGCTTGTCCACTACGACTCTCACCAACTTTTATAGATGCACCATAGAAAGCATTCTTTCTCGTGGTATCACATCCAAGACCACAAGAAACTACAAAGGATTGTGAATGAAGTGCAATCCATCACACAAACCAGTCTCCCATCCATTTACCCTGTCTACACTTCCCACTGCCTCGAAAAAGCAGCTAACATAATTAAGTACCCCATGCACCCTGGACATGCTCTCTTCCATCTTCTGCCGGGAGAAAGACACAAAAGTCTGAGGTCACGTACCAACCAACTCAAGAACAGCTTCTGCTCTGCTGCCATCAGACTTTTAAATGGATCTACCTCGTATTAAGTTGATCTTTCTCTATGCTCTAGCTATAACTGTAACACTACATTCTGCACCCTCTCCTTTCCTTCTCTATTTATGATTTGCTTTATCTGTATAGCGCGCAAGAAACAATACTTTTCATTGTATGCTAATACATGTGACAATAATAAATCAAATCTAAATTTTAATATTGAATACTGAAGGGATTTTAATATTAAATGTAATCATAGCATTTCTCACCATAGAATGATGCTTGGAGGTGCTTTCCATGTTTTCTTTCTGCAAAACACTTTGACTGCCAGCTTGGGGTAGGTTTAGTTCAGATGCCAGAAAGTATTTCTTTACATGGGTGATTTGTGATAGCTGCAGTAATAGTGCCAGAGGCTCAGACATTGAACTCAGTGAAAACTCACAGGCCTGAAAAATTAACTCTGTTTCTCTTACCATAGATGGTGTCAGACCTCTTGAGTATATCCAGCTTTTCTGCATTTATTTCTGATTTCCAGCATCTGCAGTATTTTATTTTTATATCACTTTCAAAAAAAACACAGGCATTGTAATAGAGAAACAGCAGAATTAGGATTCTGACACCAAAGAATCTTTTCACCTGACCTAAAATGTGAAAATCCTGCGAATATTGTGAGGGGAAATTTGAGGACAATTTTACAAGGATAAGACAAACCAGATAAAGATTAAGTGAGATGTTATTAACATTCCAGTGCATGCCAGCTGAACTGTTTTTGACATGATTAATAGATTGCCTGTTCATTGCAGACACATACATACATACATACATACATACATACAATCAGTTCACAGACCATATCCAATACAAACAGCAATTCAGCATTAACAGTGGTCTCACCAGAATTAGATTTTTAACAGGCTCAGAGTAAGTTACTATTTTAATTTTTCTAATCTTGCCATAAGCATACAAGTTATCTTCCCGCCAATTCTGTTCCAAGGAGTTTAATTGAATTTGACATTCTTGGGGATATTTTACAGATATGTACAAACCCATTCCAGTTTCTCACTGGTATCATCTTTCAAAGGAATTTACATTATTGCGACAGAATGTAAGATTTAAATCATAAGCAATATTGGTCAACTGCCAATGCATGTCTAAATTGAAATGCCTTCTTGGTTGCTTCACTTGTCCTGTTGGAGGGGAAAAGGGAGTGTGTTTGAGTATGACTTGCTGAAAAGGGAGTGTGTTTGAGTCTGACTTGCTGAAAAGCCGTGAAGATATTCATGACAGGTATGTAGTGTGAATGGTACAAAATGCCACAAGTCTGCGGAAATAATTGTGAAGGCATCAACAAGTGTGAAATATGAAACTACCAACAGAAGGAGTTGCAGAACAAGGATTGATAGACTGAGCAACTGATGAAATATATAATCAGACATGCCAATCCTCACCATTTCATAAATGACGCAGACATAACGCTCTTCTTTAAGAATCTGTTCAGACCCCATTTGGAGTATTGTGAGCAGTTTTGGGCCCCATTTCTAAGAAAGGATGTGTTGTCCTTGGAAAGGGTCCAGAGGACATTCACAAGAATGATCCCTGGAACAAAGAGCGTGTTGTATGATTAATAGGGGGATCAGGGGTTATGGTGAAAAGGCAGGAGAATGGGGATGAGAAAAATATCAGCCATGATTGAATGGCGGAGCAGACACAATGGGCCGAGTGGCCTAAGTCTGCTCCTATGTCTTATGGACATCATGAACCAAATGTCCTCTTTCTGCGCTGTAACAATTCTGTGATTCTGCTAAAAATCAAGAGATTTGGTATAAAAATTGTGAGTTGTTTTTGAGCAGCAATCAATGTAATTTGACAGTTGGTTTTATAAACCTTATTAATTTTTTAAAAATCTCTAACAGGTCAGAGCTCTTTACAAAACTACTGCATTTGAAAATGCTTTTCAAAATCTTGTTTTAAGAATCACATCACTTGGCATCTCAGTTTAAAATTAAAATGACAGTGATTGGGATAACTAGGCAAGGGTGATTATATCTAATTTTATTAGTGTCCTTTTGTTTTACAGATTAGTTATTTCTTAGATGTGCCTGTTTAAAAGAAAGAAGGCACTTCTGTTTGATAAAAAGACCCCAATATACCCTGATTAGTTTATCATAAAAAGCAACAGCAGTGATAGAATCCTGACAGTGCAGAAGGAGGCCATTCGGCCCATCGAGTCTGCACTGACCACAATCCCACTCAGGCCCTATTCCTGTAACCCCATATATTTACCCTACTAATCCGCCTGATACTAGTGTCAACTTAGCATGGCCAATCAACCTAATGCTTTGGTTAATCTTTGGACTGTGGGAGGAAACCAGAGCACTTGGAAGAAAACCGCAAAGACACGGGGGAGAATGTACCTGAACATGCACCGGAGTGTAGCGACTAGGGGATTTTCACAGCGACTCCGCACAGACAGTGACCCAAGGCTGAAATTGAACCTGGGTCCTGGCCAACATGCAACTTGCACAATGTACACTGACCACTGCATATAGTGCATTGTCCCTTTAAGAAGTTGCAAAGGTGTGGGGGAACAAAATTGGAACAGGGGAACACTGTGGCTGGACTTTCCCCTGGTAGAGGTGGCTCATCGCTGGGATCTTCTAGTCCTGCTGAAGTCTACGGTGTTTAGCATATCTCATACCTCCCTGAAGTGGGGGCTGACTTCAGTAGGACCAGAAGATCCCATTGGAAGGAAGAGCCAGGAATCCAGCCCTGTGTTTCCTTCCAATACAAGATGCTGCAAAGATAGCTGCTGACAAACATGATGAGTTTTATCCTTCCAAACTTGGGTTGTGTCAATGGCTATTTTAAAATGATCAAATACCATTGTAAATTCACATGGCACAATCAATGAAATAAGTCGAGAACTGCAGTCATACAGACAAGAAATGACAATATTAATGGATCCCACAGCTGTAGCACAGACTAATGTACATTTTAATGGGGTGGTATGGTGGCGCAGTGGTTAGCATTGCTGCCTCACAGTGCGAAGGATCCGGGTTCGATTCATGGCTTGGGTCACTATCTGCATGGAATTTGCATGTTCTCCCTGATCCTGCGTGGGTTTCCTCTGGGTGCTCTGGTTTCCTCCCACAGTCCAAAAACATGTTGGTTAGGTGCATTGGCATGCTAAATTCTCCCTCAGTGTACCTGAATAGGCACCAGAGTGTTGGCAACTAGGGGATTTTCACAGTGACTTCACTGCAGTGTTAATGTAAGCCTACTTGTGACTGATAAATTAACTTTAACTTTAATGCAGGTCCAAGCAGTAAGACATCCCACTTTACACACATTATACTGCAAGTTTTTTATTAGTCTGTGTCAGCTCTTCAGTCGCCTGCCATAATTTCCCAATAACAAAACAAGCGAAAGAGAAAAACGTAAAATGGAGAAAGAATTACCTATAAACAGAGAGGGCAAAATTTTTGATAAAGTGTGGTTTTGGGTGGGAAAAGCAGCGTCGGCAATGCTGGTGGGTTTATGTACCTTTATCTTTAGCCACTTTGAAGAAATTAAAAATTTTGCATGGGTTTGACACAACCTCCATGGTGGACAGCCTTTGATTTGCCAATCCCACCATCAGGCGAGCACTTCAGTAAGCACTCTATTTAAAGGCTGTTCTAGTGCTTCCCAGCCACTTCTACCACATCCAACAAGGAGAATGGCTGCTAAGAAGTCGGCCCCTAGATTCACAGAGACATCCCTTGACAGACTGTTGGATGCAATGGAGGAATCTTGGCACGTCCAGTACCCACACAAAGAGAGGAGACCCTCAATCAAGGTCACCAACCCTGAGTGGGAGGCTGGCAAACACCAGTCCTCTGCAGAGAAGGATGGCCATCCAAGTGCTGGAAGAAGGTGAATGAACTCCTCGGTTCTGCCAGTCAACCTCAACTCATACACTCACACACACCCATCACACATCCAGAGAGCTCACTCACTGCCAGGTTAAAGGAAACAGTCACTTGCTCTCTCAAACACATCCCAATATAGCAATAATGCAAAATGACATTGGCTCAGAAAATCTAGATGCAAAATCATCTAGGAGTAAAGAAGTAAATCGGGGCAGAAAAAAAGAGTAGGCATTATCCATAGCCCTCCAAACGGGATGGAATCATAGAATCCCTACAGGAGGTCATTCAGCCCATCAACTCAGCATTTACTCTCCGATAGAGACCCACAGCCCGCCACCCATGTATTTACCCTGCTAATCCTCCTAACCCATACATTTCTGTACACTAAGAGGCAATTTAGCATGGCCAATCCACTAACCCACTCATCTTTGTACTGTAGCAGCAAGGTAGGGGATGGCATTAAATAGGAAATTTGTGATGTATGAAACCAGGGTACTACAGTAACCATGGACGACTTTAATCTACATATAGATTGGATAAATCAAATTAGTAACAATACTGTAGTAATATGAATCCCTAGAATGTGTACAAGATTTTTTTTAGACCAGTATATTGAGGAACCAACGAGAAAACATGCTATCCTTGATTTGGTATTATGCATCGAGGAGGAGTTTATTAATAATCTTCTGTGAAGTCCTTTCAGGAACAGTGACCATGATATGATAGAATTCTTCATTTGGAGGGAAAGGGAAGAAGTTGATCTGAAACTAGGTCTTAAATCTTAAAAAAACCCACAAAGGTGTGAGGCGTAAGATAGATTGGGGAACCTCATTAAAATGCATGATGTACAGGCAATGGCTAATGTTAAAGGAACAAATGTATGCATCGCAACAGTTAGACATTCCTTCCTGGCGCAAAAACAAAACAAGAAAAATGACCCAACCAAAGAAGAATCCTATAAAGTTGCTAGGAAAAGTAGCAAGCCTGGGGATTTGGAGAAATTCAGTATTTGGCAAAGGAGGACCGAGAGATTAATAAGAGGGGAAAAATAGAGTATGAGAGTAAACTCGCAAGTAACACAGGAGTGGACTGTAAAAGCTTCTATAAGTATATGAAAAGAAATAGATTAGTGAAGACGGACCTCATTGTTAGCAAACCTATGTTTTGCTCCAGCAAAGTGTCAGTAGCTGCATGAACCTCATTGTACCTTGTCTCAGCTGCACCCTGTGATCTTTGAACTAGCATCATCAGTCACATCCTCAGGGAGTATTCTTTATCCCTGAAGAGTTACCCCTGTAGCTGCTGTGCTCCCTCAAAATGTCAGGGATCTGAGACCGGCTCAGGATGTAGCTATTGTGAACTCCCCGGGAACCTAGCAAAAACCTGAAGAATGCACTTTACCTGCTTACAAACTACTGAATATTTAGGATGTGGATGCCTTAAGGTTGGATAAACAGCATTCCTTAATGCCACAGTGATCGAAAAGTGACACAAGTGCAGTCAATGGCTCCCTGCACTTGTTGGAAGTCTGCTATCTGTGCCAAACCTCAAGGTGCTCTAGCATTTTGATTAGTCTGATTCTGGTCAAAATTGGTATAGCTATGAGTCCTTGCAACGAGTGCATCCATCATCCCCTTGGCACATTTATGAGAGAGGCTTGCATGATGCCACAAAGCTCACCCATGGAAACCTGAGAGGAGCCAATTGTATACAGGTTAATTGAGAGTGACTGGGAATTTCAAAGCCACACACAGTGGAGATCCTCCAAGTCACCAACATCTGCAGAAACTGGCATAAGCGAGTTACTGCATCCCTGGACAGGGGATGTCTTTGCCAACACTTGTTGTTGCTCATCTCTAGGAAGGTTAGATGCCATTTGTAGACTTGGGGCTGTAGAAGACCCTCCTGGCAGCTCCTCTCTAGGATACCTCGTGTGACAGTGGAACAAGCTCTGCCATTCCTTACTCCTCAGGGTTCTGCTTCTGGAAAGTCAGACACCCCATTGATGTCTTCTCTCCTCTCAACGTACTAGAAGAATGATAGCCAGTTCCATAGTGAACTCCAACTTTCTCTTGTGCTAATTGCTGCAAGGGATAATGAGAGACAGAGTTAACAGTGAGGTCTTGCCTCCAAGACTTGATCCTTTCCCCATTCAAATCTGGTGGCACTGTGCTGATTTACATGTGTACTGTATGTGCCATCACATTGTGAAGGAAAGCTCCTCAATCTCCCAGAATGGATAGGACTCCACACCATCTGTTCCCCACTCAGTCTGACTGAGTGGCCACAGCTCCTGTGCTTTCATGTAAGTCACAGGCATTTGTCCCTTGGTTCACTGCAAGGCCCTGTGTGCTCCCCTGTCAAGTGGTGGGTGTGTGTGGGGGTGTGGGAGAAGTGTTGTAAGGAAACTGCAGCAATCACATCTCACAGACACGGCCTCCCTCATCTTAGTGGATCCTTCAGCCCATTTCTACTGGACACCCACCCAATGCACTAGCTCAGGCTTCTCTTCTGGGGGTCAGGGCCCTCCAGCATTGCAGAGGCCCAGCAACTGAAGAATGCAGCCTGAGGATGGGTTAGTTTTAAGCATCACTCTTCTCCTTCTGGCGATGAATCTTTCCCTCCTTTCAGGGGCTAACTGTTCCCCCTTCTGTTGACTAGATCATTGCCCCTCTAACCTGTTGACTCCACCCCCCAGATGGGTCACCCCCTTAGTGTGAACAGCTCGACCGGTTCAACTTTCCTCTCCCACCCCCTCAATACCTCCAAGGTCTCACCGTTCCACACAATGCTGGTGTCCCCTCTCGACCCTGAGGCCCATCATAGCCAGTGTCCCCTCCCAAACCCCAAAGACCATAGCTAGTTCCCTCCTTAAACTTTCAGGTGTCCTTTCTCCAGGACATCCTGCCTACCTGATTCTCATTTTTGGCCTCGTCACACTTTGTGCTCTTTGCTATTTATGCCCATTGTTAGAAGTCCCACAGGTTTATTCGGAATCACGAGCTTTAGGAGCACTGATCCTTCATCAGGTGAGTCAGTAGCGCTCTGAAAGCTTGTGATTCCAAATAAACTTATTGGACTTTAACCTGATGTTGTAAGACTTCTTTCTGTGCCCACCCTAGTCCAACGCCAGTATCTCCACATTATGCCCGATGTGAATGGGGACACAAAATCCTGGCCAAAGCACTACCTGGAAGGAGCAGGTCCAGGTGTGTGTGCGCGTGTGCGCACACATGGAAGCTTGGCTTAAAAAGGTCAGAGTACTGAACCCTGGCTAGAACTGAAAGCTAAATCCTAGCAAAGCTATAATTACAGTTTATTTTCCTTTATTTCTGTACTGGCTACTGCCAGCTCTGCTATTCCCATTGATGTCGTGTGGTAAATAATACAAGTGCATTATAATGGCAGGAAACACAGCCTTGAAACAATGGCCCAGGGAAGTGGTGCTGGACACCCATCACTGAATGGTCAGTGTAGAATCCTTATAGTGTAGAAAGAGGCCATTTGACCTGACCACAGTCCCACACAGGCCCTATTCCTGTCACCCCTAATATTTACCCTGCTAATACCCCTGACACAAGGGTCAATTTATCATGGCCAATCAATCTAGCCCACACACCTTTGCACAGTGGGAAGAAGCCGGAGCACCTGGAGGAAACCCACCCCAACACAGGGAGAACGTGCAAACTGCACACAGCCAGTCACCAAGGCCAGAACTGAACCCGAGCTTCTGACACTATGAGGAAGCAGTGCTAACCACGGTGCCAACATGCCGCTCTGTCAATTGAGCCATAAGTGACTTATCAGCTTGATTCCAATGAGGAAGTGAGGCTCACAAAGAAACCAAAAACTGCAACTACAAAAACATTTTGATGTATATGAAAAAAAACGAGTGAAGCACAATTTTATTTAGAAATCCCATCTCTTGTGATAAATTTGTCTGTGATGATGTGGCTGCATATATCAAATTTATTGCAAAATATATATTCAGTTTTTTTGAATGGGTGCCTATAAAATATTATCCTTGAGAACACACATGTCCTTAAAATAGCTTTTGCTTTCCCCTGCGTAAGTCAATATGGGTGTGGTTGGGTGTAATATGTGCAAGTTGCTGTTTGACCTAGTAAGCAGATTGTGGGAAGAAGTAATTGGAAAGGTATAATATGTTGTATTTGCATGGGAAGGTGCCTCAGGAGAGAAAGAGCTGGTGGCACAAATGGTGGAAAATATGGTGAAAAACAGAATACTGCAGCTTTGAGATAAAAACAGCAAGTGCTGGAAAATCTCAGCAGGGCTGGCAGCATTGGCAGGGAGAAGAGCAGAGTTGAAGCTTCTTCAGTTCCGAAGAAGTCATAGTGGACTTGAAACATTAGCTCTTCCTGTTTCCACAAATGCTACCGGACCTGCTGAGTTTTTCCAGCACTTGCTCTTTTTATGTCACGAGAGTAATTTGCTCACTCCATTTCTGCTGACTGATCTGTGCTTCCAAATTTTTTGCTGTTGTAGATTTTTTCACCATTTGTAGTTTTTTAAGCTACAAAAGTAGAATTAACTTGGCTGTACTTTTTGTAAACAGTACATTTCCCCGATTTGTACCATTTTACATAATTGCCACTTTATATGTGTGTTCCTTTAATTCTGGAACTGACCAAGGTTCAAAAGCGCATTGTCTGACGCCCAGCTCCTTGTTGATGATTGAAAAGCTTTGTGTCACATTAACACCTTTGTGTTGGTAGAACTATCCAGCTAAGCTATGGATTGTTTGCCTCTAGGCATTTCAGGCTATCCCATCGCCTGTTCTTTCTATGCTGTGATCTCCACTATCATTGAATGCACTTTGCATGCCCTGTGTTGTAACTTTGAGCAGAATCCTCAAAGCAGGCTGTAATTTGGAATGCAACAAAATAAATCCTTGAGAAGACATTGTGTGACAGCCAAATTAGGATTATTGTGTGAAGTAATGAATGAAGATAACAGCAGTTTGTAGCACAACAAAAAAAATCTTTGAAATGAGAAGTCATTATCCAATAATTTAGGTACAGAATATAAGAAAACAGTAGCATTGCAAATTTATTCCACTGATTTGGGACCTTTGATACCACCTTTAAATATACACGATTGGAATAAGCTTGATATCTGTAGCAGGGTCTCCATCTTTTCGTCTCTTTTGGGGCAGTGATGTTTTTCTGTTATTTCCTTCCATTGAACAGGTCTATGACCCCTCCCACACCCAGGGGAGGGCACCCATATGTGGAATTGTAGACTTTTGCATTTCTTAAAATCCTTAATAGCTAAAATGGAAGCTACAATTGAATTGTTCACACTGACAGATCATTATTCATTTGGAAGGAGTGCTTGCTAATGTGGTTCTCACTTACACTCAGAATCCCTACACGGCAGAAGGAGGCTATTTGGCAAATCCAGCCTGCATTGACAACAATCCCACCCAGGCCCTATCCCCATAAGCCTACATACTTGCCTTGCTAGTCCCTCTGACACTAAGGGTCAATTCAGCATGGCCAATCAACCTAACACATAATCATTGGAATGTGGAAGGAAATCAGAGGACCTGGAGGAAACCCATTCAGACATGGGGAAAATGTGCAACTCCACACAGACAGAAGTGGAATTAAACACAGATCCTTCGATTGTGAAGCAACAGTGCTAACCACTGTGTTGCCCTTATGTTTCGAGCTGACAAATATCCCCACTACTTCTGAATCTTTCACTGGACTATTTTAAAGAGTAACTACAGGCATCATTTTTATTTTAAGTTATTTGGACACAAATTTCTCCCTATGAACCAAATACTCACTGCAATTTTAGAGGGAGTCTCTGTTAAGGGAAAAAGTGTTCTGTTGATTCTCAAGACAGATTTGTTGAATTGTACAGATTTTATTCAAAAATTAATCATGATCATAGATTACTCAAGAAAAAAGGTGATGCAAAAATGATGGCTCTAGTGTGACACCATTAAAGGTCAGGACCAGTGCTTAGTTGTACTTCTTGTTGAATTGTATGGATTTCATCATAAAACTGATAAGTTTGAGAAATCTCCAAAAACATGGCCTTTGTTATATAATTAAT
Source organism: Carcharhinus amblyrhynchos (assembly GCF_965287045.1). Lineage (NCBI taxonomy): Eukaryota > Metazoa > Chordata > Chondrichthyes > Carcharhiniformes > Carcharhinidae > Carcharhinus > Carcharhinus amblyrhynchos. The sequence continues at coordinate 23,016,120 of NC_137327.1, forward strand.
ACCACTGCCATGAGTTTTGTCCATTGTCAAGCTCCAAGTATTTTTTCCCCCCCAATTCAGCAAATCAAAAAATTGGTTTTGGTGTTTACATTTATGCGTAATAATAGTGCAGCTCACATTGAATAGTGTCCAGAAAAGTGTTTACCTTTTAAGCAGCTGCACAGCTGTTTGTATGAATGGAAACTATTTCATGGTAATATCTGCATTATACAGATGGCCACAATCTTACTGGAGTGATTGAGGAATTTGAAGCATTTTCTCACATCTGCTAGACATGCAGAGTGAGAGATTTTGTTTCCTGATCTTTCATAGCACTACCACATTAGAACTTGATGAGTTACCCATGATCACAGGTTTGCATATGGGTGGATTAATAGCCGTCCTCCAGCATGGGGCCAGGAGTTAAATTCTGGTAACTGACCTATGAAGGTCATCATTCTGTATCTAGAAGCCAACAAAACAAATGTTTCTTGTCTCATTGTGCTCAAATTTCAAAAGGTAATGGGTTCTGCCATTGGTATTATACAGGATGTGGGATCCTGGAATTCCTTAGCTGCTGAAGATACCATTGATTTTGTGCAGAGGGCAACTCTTCCATTAGCTCAAATTGTAATTGTGATTGATGAATCAATCACTACAGTGCAGATGAAGCCATTTGGCTCATTGAGTCTTAGGGTATCTCACCCAAGCCCTCATCTCCCACTCTATCCCTGAAACCCCACAACTCTATGATGGCTAATCCATTTTACCTACACACCTTAGGACACTAAGAGACAATTTAGCATAGCCAGTCCACCTAACCTGGGCATCTTTAGACTGTAGGAGGAAACCCATGCAGACACAGGGAGAATATGTAAACTCCACAGTCAGTCAGTCATCCAAGGCTAGAATTGAACCCAGATCCCTGGAGCTGAGGCAGCAGTGCTAACCATTATGTCACCCTGGGATTGTCAGCAAATATTTCATTTTTGTTGACATTGTAAATCACAAACCTTTGTTTTTGAGCTGTTGTGATGATAATTATTATGACTAACATCTAAATGGTAGTGATGTAATAACATTCCTTGCTGGCATACAATTTAGGAGCACAAGTAAGCCACTTGGCTCTTTGAAGGGTGGAGTAAGCCTAATGTGGAGAGGATGTGTCCTCCTGTGGGAGTTTAGTACTAGGGGGACCTCAAGAGACCTTGAAGAAAGCCTCACTGAGAAATCCAGTAATCTGTGGCAGGAACTCTTCCTTGCACTTGCCTGTGTATTTAGTGGAGTTTCTCAGCATTGAACTATAGTTACCACCTTCTCAAGGGCAATAAATGCTGGCCTAGCCAGCAATGTCCACATACTGAAAACATAAAAAAGCCAGCCAACCACATTAAAGAATTCTGATCAGGAAATAGTGATTTGATTATTGGTGCACTTCAGAACATTACACTGTAAAAAGAAGCTTAAAGCAGAAGCTGAGATATTGTGAGCAAAGTGTTAAAATAGAAGCTGAAGGTGAAAAGAGCCAAATTAAAGTTAAAAAATGTAAATAGTAATGGAGAAATTTAACATTGAACAAATAGAAAATAATTAAGGGCAAGATGGGATTTAAATCCCATTTACACCTCAAGCAGGTTAAAGCTTAACTTCTTAATTGGGATTTCTAACAAATGGGCAAGTTCTTGCCAAATAATTGATTTCACCAGTTGCCAGTTTGCGGTTGGATAGGGGATGGCAAAGGAAGGGATATCCAAAGCACAGTCTGGGATGGAGTAGCAAATGACAGATTGCAATTCAATAATTCCAGCATTAAGCTGTCAACACATTGAGAGGTAATGAAAGCAAGTGTTGAATATACGTTCCCACAACCAGCAATGTGATGTTGGCCACGTGATCTATTTGTGATGTTCTTGCAGGATTCACCAGAATTCTGGTGGTGGTGGTGGGGGACTCCTCCTGCTTGTCTTCAAAAATCCAGAGTGCAGATGGGATTTGGTTTAATGTCATAACTGAAAGATGGCACCTTCAACAGTGCAGCACTCAGTACTGCAGAGAAGTGTCAGTGTAGCACTATGCTCAAGTTTGTGAAGGTGAGCATACTACCAAACGAACAGTAGCTGACACCCATCATGCTATACATGTGTTCTGGCATTTGGAGTACAGTTGTAAAGTTTAGATTTACACCAGTAAGCCCTATTAGTGCATACTGTTCTAAGAAATAAACACACTATAAACTACAGAAACCAATTACATGGGTACAAGTGCTCAAAGTTTGGGCTTCAGTATTGTTTTACTGTTCAGGGGACGTGGGTATTGTTGGCTAGGCCAGTATTTATTGCCCATCCTTATTTTCTTGAGAAGGTGGTGATGAACTGACAGTCATTACATTTCAGCACTGGGAATCCCCATTAAGTATGATACAATCAAATGCAAGGAGAATTACTGAATTCCTGTTTTTGAAAGGAAAATTAAAATCGGTATCAAAGTATTGACAATAGCTGATTGCAAACAAGACAATTATGTTTAGAAATATCTTCAAATCACCCCACATTCAAAGCCCATAGCCTAATTCTAAGCATAAGCTTTAAAATGAATTAACAAGTATGAACTATACAGAGCACCAAATAACTACAATTGCAAAGTAGATCATAAATATTGGCTAATTGAATGATTAGCCAAGATTGAGGAACTGCTTATCACTTTTTAATGATTAATTTCACACCATTCTGGGTCTTTCAAGCCAGAAACTTCAGATAACTGCTCCCACTTTCACAGAATGCAGGTGCTACATTGACATCTCCTCTGGACACATTGTTTCCTTTTGTGTCCCATTAATACATAGAAAATAGAAGCAGGAGCAGGCCATTCAGCCCTTTTTCCACTATTCACTAGGATCACAGCTGATCATCCAACTCAATAACCTGATCCCACCTTCTGCCCATGTTGCTTGATCCCCTTCCTCGAGTGCTACATCTAGCCGCTTCTTGAAAACATTCAATGTTTTGCCCTCAACTACTTTTGGTAGTGAATTCCACAGGCTCACCTCACCATCCTCTGGGTGAAGAAACTTCATCCTCAGTCCTAAGCAGTCTACCCTGTATCCTCAGGGTGTGACCCCTGGTTCTGGACAACCCCCATGATTGAGAATGTCCTCCTTTCATCTACCCTGTTTAGTCCTGTTAGAATTTAATAGGTTTCTATGGGTTCCCCCCTCATTCTTCTGAACTCCAGTGAATACAATCCTAACTGATTCAAATCACTTCTATGTCAGTCCCACTATCCCATGAATTAGTCTGGTAAACCTTCTCTGCACTCCAAGAACATCCTTCCTCAACTCCACCACCTCTATCTTTGTTTGTCCTAAATACAGGATACCCCTGGATGTTCAGTTCCCATCCCTGGTCACCCTGCAGCCATGTCTCTGCAATCCCAACTATACTTAATTCATCCACTTTATTGCAAGTATTCCACACATTAAGACACAGACTTTATGCTCACCTTTTTAAACATTCCTGGTCCTGTCTCTACTATTTTTCACTGAGGCCCTGTGTTTCTCTGCCCACCACTTTTCTTTCCCCCCTTGTCTTTGATGTTTTGCCCTCTATTCCCCCTCCTGACTCCTTACATAGATTCCCATCCCCATTTAATCGTTCTCTTATTTATTCCCATGCCCAGCCCCACTGTCCCCCATTTCCTGGCTCTGCACTTGCAAATAAATACAGCCAATAGCTTTTAAGCATCATAGAAACTAGAAGCAGGACTAGACCAGACCATTCAGCCCTTCAAGCCTGCTCCACCATTCATTTTGATCAAATTCAATATCCTGATCCCCCCCCCCCCCCACCTCCATTTAGCCTGTAGCATTATATCTAATTTCTTCTTGAAATCAGACGTTTTGTTCTCAACTACATTGTGGTAGTTAATTCCATACATTCAACACCTTCTGGGTGAAGAAATTTCCCCTCACCTCAGTTCTAAGAGATTTACTCCTTATCCTCATACAATGACCTTCAGTTCTGGACTCCCTCACCATAGGGTAGATTCAGAATGTTCCCAATTAGAATTTTGAGATCCCCTCACACAACTCCAGTGAATATTATCCTAATCAACTTAGTCTCTCTGCATATGACAGGCCTATCATTCCAGGACTCAGCCTGGTTAGCCTTCACTGTACTCTCTATAGCATCATAAGTGGTTTGGAACAAATTTAAGTTTGGCTCCCATGGAGGACAAGACACACAAGCCTGTTTGTCTGCAATGTGTAATTTGATCCAGTCTTGGTCATAGGCTGCAGAGGGCTAGGCTGCTATACAGGTGCGCTTGAATCTAACAAACCTTGCACAGTCCCAAATACTCCTGTAGTCTATTAAATTGCTTAACCCTTCCAGTCCTGCAAAAAGACATTGATGACTGTCAAGCCCAATTTTAACTGTCCCTACTTGGTGCAAGTCAAGATGGGGTAGGGGAGGTGCTAAAATAGGAATCATTTATCTCACTGATTTTACTTTTGTTTCCTAATATTGACCTGCTCTTCTGAAGTGAGTAGGACATCCCATCTCCAACTTCAAGCTGAGACCTAAATGAGGAATGTAAAAACTTGTGGGGATTTCAGGTTTCCAAGTGTATCCATTAACATCAGAACCCATTAGCTATTTCTCTTTACTGTTGTTGCTTAATGTTTCATGCTAACCAATCCAGGTAACATTAGACTACATGGAGGTTCAAACAGTTTATAATAAGTCACTTAGCTATGAAATCATTCCAGGGTCTACTGCTGTGTGCAAATTACAGAACCAAAGTTACTATGGAATATTTTAGTTTTATATTGCAGAGCAGACCACATCATATGAGGTGCAAATAATTATGCATGTAATTATTTTAAACTGGTGCTGAGCTTTTTGCTTCTTGCACTTAAAACATGCAAACATATAGATTTTTTGCAGCATTAACTTTGCACTCTAACCATGTAGAACAAAGAATAGTACAGCACAGGAACAGGCCCTTCAGTTCTCCAAACCTGTGCTGATCATAATGTCCAAACTAAAAACCTTCTTAGTCCATATTCCTCTATTCATGTACCCATCTAGATGTCTCTTAAATGTTGCAAGTGTGCCTACTTTACCACCTCCTCTGGCACTTTGTTCCAGGCACCCACCATTGTGGGTGAAAAATTTCCCCTGCACATCTCCTGTAAACTTCCCCATCATGCTTTGAACCTGTGCCCCCTTGCAATTACACCTCCACCCTGGGGAAAGAGCTTCTGCCTATCCACTGTGTCTATGCCTCAGTTTTGTACCCCTACGAGGTCTCCCCTCAGCCTCCATCTATCCAATGAAAACAATTCTAGTTTATTCAAACTCTCCTCAGTCAACACCCTTGAGACCAGGCAACTTCCTGGTGAACCTTGTTCGTACTCTCTCACTCCAAAGCTTTCATGTCCTTCTGATAGCATGGTGGAACTGCACACAAATATTCCAAGTGTGGCCTAATAGAGGCTTTATACAGCCGCAACATAAGGACACAAGAACTAGGAGCAGGAGTAGGCCATCGGGTTCCTTGAGCCTGCTCTGCCATTCAATAAGATCATGGCTAACCTTTTTGTGGACTCAACTCCACTTACCCACCCGCTCACCATAAGCCTTAATTTCTTTACTGTTCAAAAATTTATCTATCCTTGCCTTAAAAACACTTAAGAACATAAGAAATAGGAGGAGTAGGCCATCTAGCCCTTCGAGCCTGCCCCGCCATTCAATAAGATCATGGCTGACCTGTCGTGGCTCAGTTCCACATTCCTGCCCTTGCCCCATAACCCTTAATCCCCTCACTTATCAAAAACCCATCAACCCGCGTCTTAAAAATATTTAGCGAGGCAGCCTCCACCACCTCAACGGGCAGAGAATTCCAGAGATTCACCACCCTTTGAGTGAAGAAGTTCCTCCTCAACTCTGTTCTAAACCACCCCCCCTTTATCTTGAGGCTGTGCCCCCTAGTCTTACTGTCCTCTGAGCAGGAAGTCTCTCCACCTCTATCCTATCCATCCCATTCATCATCTTATACGTCTCAATGAGATCTCCCCTCATTCTTCTAAACTCTAACGAGTACAAGCCTAATTTATTCAGCCTCTCCTCATAGCTCAACCCTGGTATCAGCCTAGTAAACCTCCTCTGCACTCCCTCCAAGGCCAAAATATCCTTGCACAAGTGCAGCGACCAAAACTGCACACAGTACTCCAGCTGCGGCCTCACCAATGCCCTATACAGCCGCAGCAAGACCTCCCTACTTTTATATTCAATCCCCCTCGCTATGAAGGCCAGCATCCCATTCGCCTTCCTGACCACCTGCAGGCTGGGTTTTTGCGACTCATACACAAGGACCCCGAGGTCCCTCTGCACCGTCACCTGCTGCAGTTTTTTGCCACGTAAGAAATAGTCCTTCCTACCAAAGTGGACAACCTTGCACTTGCCAACATTAAATTCCATTTGCCATTTTCTGGCCCATTCACACAGCCTATCTAGATCCTTCTGCAGACTCTCCACACCCGCCACGCAATTTGCCGTTCCCCCAATCTTGGTGCCATCAGCAAATTTCACAACCCTTTGTGTTGGGAAGTTCCTCCTCAATTCAGTCCCAAATCTGCTTCCCCTTTTTCAGGCTAATGCCCCCGGTTCTAGTTTCACTCACCAGTGGAAACAACTTCTGTTTCTATCTTATCTATTCCCTTAATATGCTTCTATAAGATCTCCCCTCATTCTTCTGAATTCCAATGAGAGTAGCCCCAGTCTGCTCAGTCTCTCCTCATAAGCCAACCCTCAACTCCAGAATCAACCTAGTGAATCTCCTCTGCAGTGTCAGTATATTCTCTCAAGTAAGGAGACCAAAACGGTACAGTGTACTCCAGGTATGCCCTCACCAGCACCTTATACAGCTGCAACATAACCTTGCTGTTTTTAAACTCCATCCCTCTAGCAATGAAGGACAAAATTCCATTTGCCTTCTTAATTACCTGCTGCACCTGCAAACCAACTCCTTGAGATTCCTGCACAAGCAAAACAAGAGTACAAAAATAAAACAAATCCTAATCTTTTGCTATGTGGAATGTAAATCACAAGCTCAAGGCAATTTTCCAATCCTAGAAGTAACTACCATGTTCTAGAAACCAGAAGGGCCACACTATATTGTGCAAATGTTTACCAAAATTGATGAGCAAAAGAGAAAACAGGTATATATTATTAGGGAGGAAGTGGTGTTTTAGGTGACCAAAGTGTAATTTAATTAAAAGGCTCATTTTTCTTTAACATTTACCAACTTGGTCAAATAAAATTTGCTTCCTTCCACCCACAAGCTGTGTCACAAAATAGGTTACACTTATTCCCATCAGCAAAAAGTGCAAAAATGGGCACTACTTTTGCAAACAGCATAGAAAATACTTCCTTAATAATATCAATTGGTTACACCCCTATTACTTTTGCATGACACGTCCTTAACAACTATCTACTGAAATTATTAGTGGTTTGATTTACACAAATATTTTCATTAATGATTCAGAAATAATTAACTGGAAACACGCAACGAGATCACCAATTAAAAAGTAGAGTTGAATGTACTTAAAATTGAAAGAAAACATCTTTAAAGCACAAGTGCACCCACCCCTGATCACACACACAAGTTTTTAATGCACTTCCTTAATCATCCTGCTATTTTATGACTCTTAATTCTTTGGGGTAAACTGAGGCTTCTTCCCACAGGGAAGGCCTTCGCCACAGCTTAATATGAAGAAGAGTTTTATTTTTGGTTGGCTGATTTACTATCATATGTTAATTACATGCATGTGGCAACCCAATTACCAGCATATGTATGAAACCAATATGTTGAAACTAAATTACTTCCATCTTAAGTTTCAACTATCATGCAACATCTGTTAACAGTGACAAATTGCTGTAACCTTTTTGCCAACAATCCATTTTAGATATACACACACTACTATAATTAACTAAATTAGCCCACTCTCATTATGTACACAGCCTGAAGTTACTAGCAGTATACTGATTACATATAATTTAGATTAAAAGTGTATTGGTATTTCACTAAGCTTTCACAGAAAAAAGAGAAAGTCAGTCACAATAACATTTGGGAAAAAATGTTTTCACATATGAATTTATACATTAAATTATTAGCTTAGATTGAGCTAAATTTAATTAAACCACATCAGGTTACCATTGTTAAGAGAGAAATGATGTAAAGTCAAAATGGTACTGCACAAGCGACCCTTTAGCCCATCATAGCTGTGCCAACTCTTTGTAAAAGCTACTAAAATTAGTCCCATTCCCCAGTAAATCTAAATTCTTCCTTTAAGAATTGATCCAATTCTCTATTGACAGGGGTTACTGAATCCACTGGAAATAGTTGTTCCTCATTTACATTAATATTAGTGCCTATCACTACTTCAGGACACCCAAAAAAGGTGCTTCCTAGTCATGCTATACTCACTTGTAATGTGGGAAATAAGAAAAAAACCACCACCTTTGGTTTACTTGACAAATATTTACTAAAAATGAACATGGGCAGCACACACATTACATGAAATGTACTTTACAAAATGTTGGCTGAAAGAGCTTTTTTCAGTGGCGTAGGGAAATATTGTTAAAGCAGAAATATAGTCTGAACTCCACTAGCTAGAACAAATCAAATAAAATCTTATCTTAAAAACTGCCTATGTCAATAAGCCAATTTCAATCATATGATTGCACAAGTTAACTAGTGCAGTTACATTGTTTGGGACAAATGTTTTAAGCACAAAAGTGCAACTAACTTTAAAAAGATGTAGAAAATGGAGCATTAGCCAAAGTTCTAACATTAGGTAACTTTCCTTGCAGTCTTTGGTGGAGTAGCTGATCTCAGACATTACAATTAGCCTCAGCACTGAGCCAAGATAGATATCACTGAACAGCGTTGCCGTGCAGGTTTTTGGTTTGGCAATGATGCCCTAAATAGTTGAGCCACCTGACTTTCCTATGTTCAGCTCACACAAGAAGCAAAACAAGGGGAGGAGGAAGATGGGGAGGGAGGTGAAAACAATCCTTACTCTTTTCAAGCAAAAAAAAAATTCAAAGAAATACCATAAATGGCCATTGAGATAAATAAGACAAAAAAAAACTTTACAAGACGCTATTTAGTAGGATTTGCCATTAAACAGGATTTCATTAAAATGAGATTTCTACATACAAGCCATTGTTTTATCAACTGTGACCGGGCAAAGAAAGAATTGATAGTCCAAGTATATATATTGTAAATACCCACACAAAAGGAAGTTTAATTCAGTTTATTCTAACATTTGTTTTTAAATCAGTTTTGATTCTGCAGAATGACACTCTTAATAGACTTTATTAACTTTAAATTGCCAATCCTATCAGATGTAAAACTCAAAATCTGTGTGCATTCTTACTGATACCAAATATTACAAAAGTTACATTTATCAGGTCACTGCTGATCACAGGTAGTCAGGTAACAGACACATTGCACAGGACTCCAACAATTTAAGCGTAACAGGGAATGCTGCTCAAGGCCATTGTCCTAATTTATTTAATGAGACAATGAAATGCATAGAAGCCTCTATAATGGCTTGATGACAATACAATAGAATATTTTAGATGAAAATAGAGTGGAACATTTTCCCTCTGACAGATCATACACACCTGAAAATAATACTGGAGGAAACAACTTATTGAAGATGGCACAAACTGTTGCAAGAAAATGTTCACAATAGAAGAAATTGAACTTTTTTTTTGAAAAGACAATATGTTAAAGGAATGAGGTCACATACAATTGCCTTACCCACTGAAATTTGATACTGGATGCAAAGTAAAGGCTTTAAAAAAATATTACTGCACCAGAAGTTCAGCCATTGAATTGCAGGGCATTTGTTTTCAGCAGACAAGCAAGACAGTAGCTTATTTCAGAAAACCATGTAAACATATCAAATTGTTGCAGTAGCCATATACTCTCATTTTAGAAAATAGCTCATACAAAAATATGAATGTATTTTGCAGTGCAGAGAACTTGTTTCTTTTGAGCAAATTCAAACAAACAAAAAAAGGTTAGGACTTAAAGTCATTTTCTTCTGGACTTGGCCTGATGTTCTTGTAGATAAAATGAAAGATTACAAGCAGCAGCATCTCAGAAGTACTACTCAGAGCCACTATAAATGGGGCCTGTGAGGCAAAGTCTGCTTCGATGCGACGGAAGGATAACTGGAGTACAGCGAGGGCTAGCAAGCTATTCTGGACTCCAATCTCTATACTGACTGTTTTGCACAAGGGGACAGGTAATCCCACACAATAGGCCATGAGATATCCAATCAGCAATCCAAACACAGGGACAGCAACTCCAGCAAGAATTATTTCGTTGTGAACATTGTAAAGTATGGCTGCTCCCATCTGATAAGCCATAAAGAGTCCTCCAACGATTAATATAAAACTGAGGGGTCGAATGAGCAAAAGTAAGAACTTGCTGACCCGTGGCAGCTTATACTTGACCAACATCCCTGTTGAAATGGGAATAGCTATAAACAGCAATGTCACCAGAATCTTCGTGAAGGGCACGTGCAGCGTTTCGTGAACATTGAGAATATGCGTATAAATAGTGGATGAAAGTGGCATCATACCAGTTGCGACCACAGTTGAGAGCAAGGTCATGGAGATGGCAAGGGTCACATCCCCTCCTAGGAGGAGACTGTAGAGGTAACCTCCACCCCCTCCTGGGGTAGAGCAAGTGATTATCAGCCCAAGGGAAAGGGCTTTGGGTAGGGAGAAGATCTTGGACAAGATAAAGCCATACAAGGGCATCAACAGAAACTGCCCAATCACTCCTAGAATGACAGGATGTGGTTGCTTCAGAAGAGCTCGGAGGACTGCTACTTCCACTTTACAACCAAAAGCACACTTATTGATAAAAATCAAAGGTAAGAGGAAGTACAGGAGGGGATGTTCAGAGAAATGCGCCAGACTGTTAGAACCTAGGTCATTGTCATTAGGCAACACTTTGATTAGATAGTCTGTTCGCTCTTCCACGGTGAATGGCACAACCCTAGTGACATCGAGGAGGCGGATTAAGAGAGGCGCGGTGCCAGCCATTCCGGATTTGATGCTGACAATGTAACTTTTCACAAATCCTATGGGTTCAGCATCACTAACGTTGATTATTGCGAGGACATCCGGATCCAGGGATTGAACCAGCAGCCTGCTACCATCCTTCTCCTTGGCACTGCCGTAGCGACTGGAAACCACAATGATGCCCTTGGTATTCTCGGGAAACTCGAACTGGGTGGCGGTGCCGTCCCCGATACTCACATAGTAGAGTGCGGCTGCCGAGCTGTTGGACTGCAGCAGGCAGCGAGCCCGGCCCAGGATCGGCAGTAGCAGCAGCAGGAGCTTTATCCCGGCCATCCACAACAACTTGGAGCGCTCCAACATTCCCGCAGCCAACTTTCTACTGCGTCAATCCGCCGTGCCAGGCAGCGAGCGGGGAGGGAATCAGGCCGACTGCAGTCCTGGGGGGGTCCAGCACTCAGAAGCCGCCGCCCCGTCACTCCAGCCCTCGGCAGGTGGTGGAGAGGCTGAGCCCGGGGGCACCGCAGCCCCGGCACGCTGGTACCATGTCTGAGAGCCCGGCTTACCGGCAGCGTCTGTGTCACTGAGCGTTTCCCTCCCAGCCCCTCGGAGAACTTCCTTCCGGCTGTAAGCTTTCGCTTTAAACCAGTCACTCAGTGGATCTCCACCCACCCCCAACACAATCCGAATACCAATTCCGATGTAACCTCAGACTCCGGAGACAAACAGCCCCGTCAGTCTTCAGGATAAAACAATCTCCCCCTCCATTAGGTTATTTGCTCCCTCGCTATTTCATCAGTTGAGCATTTCCCTGTGTTCGTCCACAATCTGTAACAATTCCTGCTTTCCCTCTTTGTCCATGCACAGCCTCACAGATCAGCTGTGCTGATAATCCCTGTGATGCTGGATAGGGGGTGTCCCCGAGTTTCATATTTATATTCAACAGCCCCTCCCACCCTGCTATTTAGCCAAACGCCTGGATAAACGACCAAATCGTCACAAATTAATCCTGGTAGTCCCCTCCCAAGACTTTAGAACAGGCTTTTCTGTTGTCTCCGGTAAGAGATAGATTAACGTCGCTTTCAGCAAGTAGAATGACACAGAAACAGGGACTGATCTGGTTTTGATGTGTTTGGAAGGTTGTTTTGATTGTACGTGGCGCTACTGCAGGTCTGACAGGGAACACTCAGCTGGTGGATAATTACGTTATCTAAAAATAAACTCAAAGTGACATTTTCACTGCAAAACCCAAGTTGAAGGTGACTGAGTTACTCAGATCGCCAGTTGCTTTTTTTCATTTCGGAAATCCCAGTCTTAAATAGTTTATTTGATAGGTAACCTGAGACCACTTCCAACTGAAAAATGATCCATTGGCTGACTAGACGGAGGTTTTGGTTTCCATTCTGATTCCTGTATGTTGCTTCCTTTAATTGGCAGACAGGCTTATTCCCTTGACCAGTGCTTGGCTTTATTCATCTCTCTTTTGTTAGTCTCTCTCTTCCACTCCTTCCCCCACTCCCCATATCCCGCCCTTAACTGATATGACATGAATATAATTGCAGCTCAGGAAAGTGGGCTGCAGTTACTCTATATTTCAAATTATAAAGGACCTTAATAAAGGCCCAGAATTTGTTGGGTGGCACTGTGGCACAGAGGTTAGCACTGCTGCTTCACAGCGCCAGGAACCTAGGTTTGATTCCCACTTGAGTCACTGTCTGTGTGGAGTCTGAACATTCTCCCCGTGTCTGTGTGGATTTCCTCTGGGTGCTCTGGTTACTTCCCACAGTCCAAAAGACATGTTGGTTAGGTGGATTTGCCATGCTAACTTCTCCCTCAGTGTATTTGAACAGGTGCCAGAGTATGGTGATTAGGGGATTTTCACAGTAACAACTGCAGTGTTCATGTAGGCTTACTTGTGACTAATAAATAAACTTTAAAATTTACTGGAATAGAACATCTCACAAGATGTTCCATTAGGTAGACACTTTTCCTCACCTTCAGCTCAAGAATATTTTGTGCCAGAGATTGTCACAATTGATAATGTGTTACCTGGGACCTTGTGACTCCTAGAATGGTTCCAGCACTGATGGTGGTCCTACCAGCTCTTTGCAAAAGCAACTCAAATGGTACCAGTCCTCTGCCTTTTCTCACCAATAGTCTATGTATTTAACCCACTGAGATTTTAGGAGAAAGGAATGAAACTTATTGGCAAAGTAATAGTGAGTTTAATGCAAAAACCACTATTAGTGTGAAAATCATCCTGAATGTTACAACAAATTACTGAATGATTTGTGCCACTCTGTAGCTAAAGTCATTACAAACAGTAGCTGACTCTCAAACTCCCAAAATTTCAAGAAATTGCTGAATCCTTCCTCCATAAATCTCAACTGTTAAATAAATAGATGTCTAATTCTGGCAAATTCTGACAAACAGATTTAATTTATTTGGCACAGTGGTTAGCACTGCCGACTCACAGCACCAGGGACTCAAATTCAATTCCGGCTTCGGGTGGCTGTCTGTGTGGAGTCTGCAAGTTCTCCCTGTGTCTGCATGGGTTTTCTCCGAGTGCTTCGGGTTCCTCCCACAGTCTAAATATGTGCAGATTAGGTTGATCAGCCATGATAAATTTCCCCTTAATGATGGAGGGATTGGGAGGGTAAGTGTGTGGTGTTGCGGGGACAGGACCTGGGTGGGATTGTTGTCAATGCAAGCTTGATGGGCCAAATAGCCTCCTTCTGCACTGTAAATTCTATGATTCTATAAACTCATTGCAAGAAGTTATATTTAAAAGTGCAAGTACCCTTTTAACGAGGATATTTGTGTTCTTACAATGCTACTCAATCTCTTTGGCCCAAAAAAGATGCAATTCAAACTATACACTCTCCTTCCTGCAGATAGTGGTTAATTATTGTTAGAGATCTTTAAACTTTTACAATTCACAATTTTTCTTTATTTTCTTTCAGGTTCCTTTTTTTATCTCTATTAACGTAATCTTCTCCCTTTTTCTTTCAGTTCCAGTTTTGACTCTAATTTAATTGATTTCCTTCTCTCATTGTTCCTGTTTCGTTTTCCATCCTTACAGCTCATTGCTTTAAGTTTTACATTAAAGAAGTTTCTATTTATTAACATCAGAAGTAGGTTTACATGAACACCACAATTAAGTTACTGTGTAAATCTCCGAGTCACTACACTCCAGTGTCTGTTCGGATACAGAGAGAGAATTTAGCACAGCCAATGCGCCTAACCTAACAGCTTGTCTTTCGGACTGTGGGAGGAAACCAGAACACCCAGAGGATCCCACGCTGACATGGGGAGAACATGCTGACTCTGTACAGACAGTGGCCCAGGTCGGAAATTGAACCTGATGAAGGAGCAGCGCTCCAAAAGCTCATGATTTCAAATATACCTGTTGGACTATAATCTGGTGTTGTGTGTCCTCCCATCAAATGAGCAAAACACGAGTGTCTTGCAGGTATGAATAACATACAAAGTAAATTGTGTTTTGTTTATATACCATTCAGTTCTTACACCTAAAAATCTAAAGTCAGCAACTTTCTCAAAAAGCACAAAGCCAAGAATCTTTCTATTTTATTAAACATAATTTTTGGTGTCAAACTTGATTTGTATTCTGATTGAGAGGATTGGAACGGCTGCCAGTTGTGATCAGGCAAACAACTTGCATCAGATTTCCCCCATGCAAGCAGCATCATAAATTCAAATATTTTAATCTCTGACAAGTGTATATTACTTGATGGAATGGCAGACTCATCATAACCATCAGAGTAAACAAAGCTGGTGCTGTCTGGTAACTCTATCTGAGCCGTAGTTATTCTTTTTCCATTGTTACACTGCCTGGACCATTCGCTTCATGATCTATCATTTTATTTTGCACTAACAATTTTCAGCTTCAATTATTTTGCAAACTTCAATGATATTGATAAATTCAGAGTAAAAAAAATATAAATTATTCTCCTCTCCATGATAGCTTCACATGAGAAAACATGTTTCTTCCACTGCTTTACATCTGCCCTTGGTTTATCTCCAATTCAGCCATTTTCAGTCAAGTTGTTAGCCTGACTCATAAGAAGAGTAGCTAGATGTAATGGGAGGAAGGTGTCATTACTCCAAAGGCTCACTCCAACCAAGGCTCACTCCAAATTGGCATTAAAATGAATATGACAAGAATCTTGCAGAATTATGGAAATAAACTACATCAGTTCTGAGAACTCCACCATGCTTGTTATGCAATTGAACATCAAGAGACTATTTTTCCTAATCAATTGTTTCTCCCAGCGATCATGTTTTTAATTTATAACAGTATGATTCGCTCATTTTCATTATGTTGTGGGTGATTTTCACATCATAGAAGCTGTCTGATTAAGCTAACACCATATCATGAAATGTAATTTTGTTTTTAACAGTTTTGATGCTAATCCTCTATTTCTCTTTGATTTGTATTGGGAGTATTTCAAATAGAAATTAAAACTGGGCCAAGGTGAAGTGTCAGGAGAGTCAGGGACGTAGAAAGAAAAATATTTATTTGGTGCCTTTCAAAATCCCAAGATGCACAAAGTGCTTCATAGCCAATAGTACTAAATGAGCTGAAAATATATATCTGTGTTTTTAATTGCAAGATCGATCTCTGGCTGTCACTTTTTTTTAATGTTTATCTTTCATACAGTAAATAAAATGGTTGATCATGAAGCGAATGGTCAAGAATATCTGTCTTCCTGTAAAAAGCTTAATCCTTGATAGACTTGCATTCAATTTAACAAACCAAAAGTCAATGCAATCTTACATGGGCATCCAAAAAATATTGGCAAAGAAATGTGTGTTTGGAACACTTACTGAAAACTTAATCAGGGATCAAGTAGTTTGTGGAATATATTGCGACTTAATCCATAAGCACTTGTCAACGAGAGAAAAACTTACTGTTACAAGCAGCCATTGCTATCTGTATGTTAAACAAATAATTAGAGACAAGAAATAGATTTTTTAGGCAGGACAGGAAATGCAGCGGTCAGCATTTACTGAACTGTACAGCTTATTTTGCAAATGGTTTTGTATATGGCAAATGCAAGAAATGAAACCACTTCACTAAGTGCTGCAGACTCAAACTACAGCAACCTTCCTCTGCCATCAGCAACACTGTAGCAGTTCAATCCTCCAGGAGTTGAACTGTCAGTGAGGTGAATGAATTGGAGTTCAACCAAAGCACTGAAGCTACAAAGCTTTCAACAGCACTCTGCTGCAAGAATGTTGATGCCGACATGAGATCTTCACTATCCTCTACATAATTAGCAGTAATGCCAGACTTAAAGTCAAGATTGACACTGGGGCGAAGGTTAACATACTTTACAGTCAGAGGCTATGGGAAATAGACCTGTATATAGCACCAGATTCCAATACTCAGTTGCATCTTGTGACTACTGGCGAACAGACAATTCACACAGAAGGTGTAGAAAACCTCCACTGCATACAGTGAAATTTCAAGTTCCATATAATTGACTAGAATGTAAAGCCTCTACTAGGGCTTCAGGACAGCATTCTTTGGGGCTATTCAACTTGGCTCAGAAATACATGCTTCACAACTCCAGCCCCAGAGATGACAACAGATAGAGACCTCTTCACCTGTTATATCACTGGTAAGCTACAGTTGTATATCTAGTGAGACAAGCACACCTTATAATGCTTTCTTAGTGTGACAAATGATTCTAAGGAAAATGACCCTAGTCTATCCAATCTCCCCTCTTGGCTGCATTTTTAAAGCTCTGGCAACATTCTTGTAAATTTCCTCTTTACTCTCTCTAGAGCAATTGAGACCTTCCTGTAATGTGGTGACCAGAACTGTACACAAAACTCCTGCTGTGGTCTAACCAGCAGTTTATACAGTTCCATCATTACATCCATACTTTTGTACTCACTATCCCACCCAATTAAGGAAAGTATTCTATATGCTTTCTTGATCACCTTTTTCATTTGTCCTGTCACCTTCAAGGACCTGTGGATATGCACTCTAAGATCTCTCACTTCCTCAACTCTTTCAATACCTTTCTGTTTATTGAGTATTCCCTTGCTTGCTTTGTTTGCCTCCCCAAGTGCATTATCTCACACTTCTTTGGATGGAATTCTATTTGCCATTTCTCTGCCCACTCAGTCAAACCACTGATGTCATTCTGGAGTTGACAGCTATCCTTAACACTATCGCCTACATGGTCAAATTTCCCAATCATGTCACACAGATTTTTAAGTCTAAATCATTAATTTATACAATAAACAGCAAAGCCTGAAGACTAAGTCCTGTGGAACACCACTGGAAATGGTTTTCCATTTGCATAAACACCTGTCAACCATTATCTTTTGTTTCATATGGCTGTAACTGTGCCAATTTTGGATTCAACCTGCCACTTTCCCCTGTATTCCATAAGATCTCACTGTTCTGACCAATTGCCATATGAGACCTCATTAAATGTCTTACTGAACCATATAGAACATAGAACATAGAACATTACAGCGCAGAACAGGCCCTTCGGCCCACGATGTTGCGCCGACCAGTTACAAAAACAATGACCCACTAGCCTATACCAATCCCTTTTCGTCCATAAACCTATCCAGAGATCTCTTAAACGCCCCCAAACTAGACGCATTTACAACTGCAGCAGGCAGGGCATTCCAATCCCTTACCACCCGCTGGGTAAAGAACCTACCCCTGACATCCGTCCTGTAGCTACCCCCCCTTAATTTAAAGCCATGCCCCCTCGTGCTAGCTTTCTCCATCCGAGGAAAAAGGCTATCACTATCCACCCTATCTAAACCTCTAATCATCTTATATGTTTCAATAAGATCCCCTCTTAGCCGCCTTCTTTCCAACGAAAACAACCCTAAATCCCTCAGTCTCTCCTCATAGGACCTCCCCACCATACCAGGCAACATCCTAGTAAACCTCCTCTGCACCCTCTCCAACGCCTCCACATCCTTCTTGTAATGCGGGGACCAGAACTGCACGCAGTACTCCAAGTGCGGCCGCACTAGAGTAGTGTACAGTTGCAACATTACACTGCGACTCCTAAATTCAATCCCCCTACCAATAAACGCCAAGACACCGTACGCCTTCTTAACAACCTTATCTACTTGATTCCCAACTTTCAGGGATCTATGTACACACACACCTAGATCCCTCTGTTCATCCACACTATTCAAAGTCCTCCCATTAGCCCTATACTCGACACATCTGTTGCTCCTACCAAAGTGAATTACCTCACACTTCTCCACATTAAATTCCATCCGCCACCTCTCGGCCCAGCTCTGCAACCTATCTAAGTCTCCCTGCAGACTATGACACCCTTCCTCACAATCTACCACACCTCCAACTTTGGTGTCATCAGCAAATTTACTAATCCACCCAACTATACCCTCATCCAGATCATTAATAAAAATTACAAACAACAGTGGCCCCAAAACAGATCCCTGAGGCACACCACTCGTAACTGTACTCCATGATGAATATTTACCATCCACCACCACCCTCTGTCTCCTATCTGATAGCCAATTCCTGATCCAACTTCCTAGATTACCCACAATCCCATACATCTGCATTTTCTGCAGAAGCCTACCATGGTGAACCTTGTCGAACGCCTTACTAAAATCCATGTATACCACGTCAACTGCCTTGCCCCCATCCACCTCTTTGGTCACCTTCTCAAAAAACTCAATAAGGTTAGTAAGGCACGACCTACCCGCTACAAACCCATGCTGACTATTTCTAATCAATTCATTACACTCCAAATAACTATAAATCCTATCCCTAATAATTTTTTCTAAAACCTTGCCCACAACAGAAGTAAGACTCACCGGTCTATAATTCCCGGCAAAGTCTCTGTTCCCCTTCTTAAACAATGGGACAACATTCGCTATCCTCCAATCCTCCGGGACTACACCAGAGACCAATGACGACCTGAAGATCTGAGCCAGAGGCTCTGCAATCACCTCTCTAGCCTCCCAGAGAATCCTAGGGTAGATCCCATCCGGACCAGGGGACTTATCTATTTTCAGCCCCTCAAGAATTTCCAGCACATCCTCTTTATCAACCGTAATACTGTCTATTTTACACCCCTGCAACCCAATGTCCTCCTCAGCTATATTCATGTCCCCCTGCGTGAACACCGAAGAGAAATATTGGTTCAATACTTCTCCAATCTCCTCCGGTTCCACACACAACTTCCCCCTGCTGTCTGTAACTGGCCCTAATCTTGCCCTGACCAACCTTCTGTTCTTGACATACCTATAGAACGCCTTAGGATTCTCCTTAATCCTATCAGCCAAAGTCTTCTCATGTCCTCTTTTAGCCCTTCTCAACTCACTCTTCAACTCCCTCCTAGCCAATCTAAAGCTTTCTAGTGCACTATCTGAGCCCTCCAATCTCATCCGAACATAAGCCTCCTTTTTCTTTTTAACCATCGACTCAACTCTTTTAGTGCACCACGGTTCCCTAGATCTACCAAATCCACCATGCCTGACAGGGACATACCTATCAAGGACTCGCAGTAGCTGCTCCTTGAAAAAACTCCACATTTCAGACGTTCCCAGTCCCTGTAATCCCCTAATCCAATCCATGCTTCCTAATTCACTCCTGATAGCCTCATAATCGCCCTTACCCCAGCTAAAATTGCTGACCCGAGGTTCATGCCTATCTCTTCCCATCACTAAGGTGAACGTAACCGAATTGTGGTCACTATCACCAAAATGCACACCAACTTCCAAGTCTAGCACCTGGTCTGGCTCATTTCCCAGCACCAAATCCAATATAGCCTCACCTCTAGTTGGCCTGTCTACATACTGAGACAAAAACCTTCCTGCACGCTTTGTACAAACACTGACCCCTCTAGCGAGCTAGAACTATAGCAACTCCAATCAATATTCGTAAAGTTAAAGTCCCCCATAACAATTACCCTATTACTTTCACTCCTAACCAGGATTGTCTCTGCAATCCTTTCCTCAACCTCTCTAGAACTTTTAGGACAATATTCACTGCACTACCCTCATCAATCCTCCTAATACTTCCTCAAAAAATCTATTAAGTTAATAAGGCACAATCTTCCCCCAACAAAACCACTCTGACTATCCCTGATCAGTCTGTTTTTCTAAGTGACACTTGACCTGTCTCTCAGAATTGTTTCCAACCATTTTCCCACTCCTGAAGTCAGACTGACTGGCCTATAGTTCTATGGTCTATCCCTTGCACTCTTTTTAAATAATGTTACAACATTTGCAGACCTCCAATCCTCTGGTACCTCAACTGTATCAAGTGAGGATTGGAAAACAATCCTCAAAGCATCTACTATTCCTCCCTGCTTCCTTCAAAAGCCTGGGATGCAATCCATTTGGCCCTGGTGATTTATCCACCTTCAAGGATTCCAGTCCCCCCAGTACTTCCTATCTCACCATGTTCATTGTATTTAATATTTTACACTCCTCCTCTTTAACTAAAAGTCTGAATCATCCTCCTCCTTAGTAAAGAGAGAAACAAAGTACTCATCAAGAACGCTGCCCACACCTTCCGAATCAATCCACAAGTTACGATGTACACCTCTAATAGGCCCTACCACTTCTTTAGTTATTCTCTAACTCTTAAGCTATTGATAAAACATCTTAGGGGTTTCTTTGAATCCTTTCTTTGCTTTCCTAATTTTTATTTTTACTTCAGCCTTGTACTTACTATACTCCTCTATGCATTCTACAGTATTAAGTCTTTAGTGACTGTCTTAAGCTTTCTTTTTCTGCTTGGCCTAGAAATGAAAAAAATTGGGTTACCACTGTAATAGATTTTGGCTTGTCCTTACATTGGAACAGGTAAGGGGGCTGATCAGGAAAGGAGTTGGATAATTTGAAGAGGATAATAATTGAAAGGGAGGTTAAGTTGCAATCGGGAGGGATGACTGGTCACTTAATGACTGACAGTGGCCTGTTAGTGTATTGTGGAGCACACGTGCAAGATCCTACACTCCATATTAGTTTTCTATCCTATTTATCCTATTTTCTATCTTATTAGTTTTCTATCCTATTTGCTTAACCTCCTCTGACCAACATATCCTTCTATTCCTTTATCCCTCATATAATTAACTAGCCATGGGTTGATCCATTTGGAAAATGCCATATTGTCACAGTTCAGTTCATTTGGTGTTACTGTCACTTCTGACTCAGAAGGTTGTGGGTTGGAAACCATCATCAGGATTATAGTGTATTATCTAATCTAGTAATGCAATACATGCCGTCGAAGATGATTGAATGGCGGAACAGACTCAATCGGCCAAATAGCCTCATTCTGCTCTTATATCTTATGACAAGAGTGTTGTGCAGTCCAGGAGTGTTGAATTATTGGAGATGCTATAGGTTACACATTAAGCTAAATTTGTATCTTGGCTGTTTAAATGTAAAGGTAAGTATTCCTTGACAGTATTAAAAGAACAGGGAGTGCTTCAGTAGCCTAGCCAACAGTTCTTCCTGAATACCAGAAAACCCCAAATTTCCTGATCGTTCCTCTCAGTGCTGTTTGTGAAATGTTGGTGATGCTGCTCTATCTACAGATTAATTATTGCACTCCAGTTTCATTATGGCAAATATTTCGAGGCATTTTGACATTTTACAGCTTTATTAAGAACAATAGAATAAATGATCCCCTCCAGCATTTTGGGTAAAGATTTCCAAATAATGAATAATCAATCTAATAATCAATAATCAAACTATCAATCTAATTTTTGCATTAACTGGCCGCAATAAATTAATCACCAAATGTTAGATGGAATTATAATGTTAATGAAGAACTCATCAAACATCAGCAGAACACCAGCTCTGATGAAGAATCACCCAGACTTGAAATGTTGACTCCGTTCTCACTCCATGGATGCTACCAGATCTGTTGAGATTTTCCAGCATTTTCTGTTTTTGTTTCAGATTCCAGCATCCATAGTAATTTGCTTTTATCAGGAGAATATTATTGGTCTCCATCAAAACTGGATACAATATAGTTTATATTTGTATTCAGTAATCTTTGACAGTGTGCAGATAAATAGTGGTCTGTTATAATTGTAACTTCTTTATTTCTGTACTCACAGATAATTAATTATATCCCTAGTTGCATTCTCTGGAGAGGAACACATAGTGATTTCTGAGAATGTCATGGGAACCTAATTTTCCCCAAGTGCCAATGTTAGAGAAACACGACAAAGACCAGAAGTCAGCCTGTGAGGAAGACAGCAGGAGGGATGTAAGCTCCAGAGAGAAATATCCAACAATGGTGCAGAACATGGTGAATGACTTGAAGGAGGGAAAAGACAACTTTGAAACTGCAGTGAACAACGAGTGGATTCTCAATCTGCCCATTTCCAGTCATAAACAAGGATAGAGATTATTGACAGGACTTTGTGCAGACTGCACAGATTAATTTATGCCAGTGGAATAATGATATTGTCTGATTGCATGGCATTTTCACAGTAGTCTGGACTGAACTGAGAATGTTGACGCCACAAGTCACTTTATTGATTACATTCATGTCTCAAACTTCTTCACCCTGCCCCACAGTATATTAATATTTTAGCAGGAGCTCCATGGCCTACTACGTAGGGTTGAGGAGAGATTCAAATTATATTCTTTGATGTAGACATGTTTTTCAGACAATTTGGCTGACTCTGTTTTTCTTTCATCACTCTTCTATATAGTTTTGAATACTGAGGCAAGCTACTTTAATTTTCTTAAACCATATATACAATTATGATAAATTTCCTTTTTTCTCCAGAAATGTAACAACTATTTTTTCACATGACTTATCTTCTTTCTGCAGGGGACTTGTTATTATTTTGGAACAAAACAAAATACTAAGAGGTATCTCATTTAATGTAAGACTTGTGTTGAAAAACACTAAAAAGGAAAATACGCATTTACATGACATCTTTTCCAACTTCAGCATGTCCCAAAATGCTTGACAGGCAATGATGATACTTTTGAGGTATAGTCAACATTGTCATGTAGGAAGTTAAAACCAATTTACACATAGGAAACACCAGTAAAATAATAAGAACATAAAAATAAGGAGCTGGAGTAGGCCGTCTGGCCCCTCGAGCCTGCTCTGCCATTCAATAAAATTATGGCTGATCTTTTCGTGGACTCAGCTCCACGTATCCACCCGCTCACCTTAACCCTTAATTCCTTTATTGTTCAAAAATTTATCTATCTTTGCCTTAAAAACATTCAATGACATGGCCTCAACTGCTTCATTGTGATGTGATTTAGATTTTAAAACCCTTCTTGGATTCTAAGCTTATTTAAGATGTTGCTTTATCACCAATTTACTTTTAAATAAAAATATCGCACATTGATCTATTATTGTCACATGTATTGGGATACAGTATTGTTTCTTGCATGCTATACAGACAAAACATATCATACAGAGTGCATAGGGAGAAGGAAAGGAAAAGATGCAGAAGATAGTGTTGCAGTTACAAACAGGGTGAAGAGAAAGATCAGCTTAATTTATAAGTCCATTCTGATAGCAGCAAGGAAGAAGCTGTTCTTGAGTCGGTTGGTACATATCAGACTTTTGTATCTTTCTCTTAATAGAAGAAGATGAAAGAGAGTATGTCTGGGGTGCAGGGGGTCCTTGTTTATTTTATTCATTATGGCATCACTGGCTGACCAGCATTTATTGCCCATCCCTAGTTGCCCAAGGGCCATTGAGTATCAACCACATTGCTGTTGCTCTGGAATCGAATGTAGCCTGACCAGGTAAGGATGACAGATTTTTTTTTTCCCTAAAGGACATTAGTGAATCAGATGGGTTTTTCTGACAACCAACAATGATTTCATGGTCATCAGTACATACTTAATTCCAGATTTTTAAAATTTAATTGAATATAAATTCCAGTATCTGCTGTGGTGGGATTCGAACCCGGGTCCCCAGAACATTAACTGAGTTTGTGGATTAATAATCGAGTGATATCACAAGGCCATTGTCTCCCCTATATGATTACGTTGGCTGTTTTTCCAAGATAGCAGGAAGTGTAGGTGGAGTCAGTGGATGGGAGGCTGGTTTGTGTAATGGACTGTGCTACGTTCACAACCCTTTGCAGTTTATTGTGGTCTTGATCAGTGCAGGAGCCATACCAAGCTGTGATACATCTGGAAAGGATGCTTTCTACTGTACATCTGAAAAAATTGGTGAGAGTCATAGTGGACATGCCGAACTTCCTTAGCCTTCTGAGGCAGTATAGACATTGGTGAACTTCCTTAACTATAGCATCAATGTGGAGGGACCAGGAGAGATTGTTGGTGATATGAACACCTTGAAATGCTTGACCATTTCCACTTCATCACCATTGATGTAGACAGGAGCATGTGACCCAACTGCGTTTCCTGAAGTCGATGACTATGTTCTTTGTTTTACTGACATCGAGAGAGAGATTATTGTTATTGCACCAGTTCACCATATTCTCTATCTCTTTCCTGAAATCCGTCTTGTCATTGTTTGAAATCTGACCCATTACAGTGGTGTCATCAGAAAACTTGAAAATGGAGTTGGAGCAGAATTTGGCCACACAGTCATAAGTGTGTAAGGAATATCGTAAGGGCATCGGTGTTGAGGATACTTAGCAGGAGAGAGTCTCAAAGAAATCACTTAACACTCAGGGTTGGTCCTTGCATCAAATGGTTTATCTCGCCGGTGGGGAGATGACATCTGGTAAAGCCCAGTTCCTCTCTAACAAAGGAAAAACATGCATTCTTATACATTTTTCAGACATCCACACAGCCCATCATGGCATATACAATAATATCGATTACAGATTACATACATTGGCTACATGACTAATGAAAAAGGCATTACTTAAGGTGGGCTTGTGCGTCATCAGCTCCTGGTCTCATGGACACGACTTATTAATACTACCTTCCTATCTCCCATCTGGAGTCCTTGAGTTTACAATACTCCTTGTCCAGTGGGCCTCCTTATCATTTTCTATGAATGCCCTCCCTAATCTTGTGTGTCTGGCTTCCTTAGGCTGGTATCAGCCATCAGTACCTGTGATAACTGTTTCTGCTGTAGAACACAAGCTTGTGAATAAGCCAGCTAATTGTGTTCAGGATTGTGGCTAACCCAGCTAGTATCCATTTTGTGTCATTTTATTATTCTGAACTTCTGTTAACATGTTGGAGCTGATATGCAATAAATTCAGACACATTCATAACATAATATCTATTCTTACAAATATAGATTGTTATACAGCATTTAAGAATATAAATTGTTGTATAGGTACCTAGACCAATGACACTATTCCCTCCAAACCTTTCTTTAAATCCCCTTTCAACAAGGATAATCTGGAGGAGATGTAATTTCCTATCCTTACTGATTGCGGTCTGTGGGTTAAGAAGTCTCAGATCCAGTCACAGAGGAGCCAGATCCCAGGCCACAGAGTTTAGAGATGAGTTTTATTGGGATAATGGTGTTAAAGGCTGAGCTGTAGTCAATGAATAGGAGTCTGACATAGGTGTCCTCGTATTCTAGGTGTTTCGGGGTTTAGTGAGGCCAGGAAGATGGCGTCTGCTGTGGACCTGTTGCAGCAGTAGGCAAACTGTATTGGATCCAGGCAATCTGGCAGGCAGAAATTGATTTGTGCCATAACTAACCTTTTGAAGCACTTCATAATGATGGATGTCAGAGCCACCAGACGATAGTCATTCTGGCACACTGCCTGGCTTTTCTTTGGTGCAGGGATGATGGTCGTCTTCTTGAAGCAGGTGGGAACCTCAGATTGGTGCAAGGAGAGGTTAAAGATATCTGCAAATACCACTGCTAGCTGTCCATGCAGGATATAAGTGCTCGTCCGGGTACCCCATCCAGACCAATCACTTTCTGTGGGTTGATGTTCAAGAAGGATGATCTGACATCTGCGATGGTGACCTTGGATACTGGTTTGCCTGAGGCTTCCAGGGCAGATTACGTCCTCTTGCTGAAAACAAGCATAAAATGTGTTGAGCTTATTGGGAGTGGTGCATTATTACCAGCGATTCTACATGTCTGCACGTTGGAGCAAGTTATGTCGTATAAACCTTGCCATAATCGGTGGGTGTTTGTGCGGCTAGCCAGGGACTCTAGCTTGATCTGATATTGTCCCTTGGCATGTTTGATGGTTCTCTGTATATCATATCTGGATTTCTTGTATAGGTCAAGGTTACCCAACTTGAATGCCTCAGACCTGGTCTTCAGTAACAGTGGATGTCCCTGTCATCCATGGTTTACACTGTACAATCACGAGATAATTTTTTCAGCTCCCTTTAGAATAAATGTCTTAAATTATATAATACAATGTGCCAGGAATAAATGCAGTGCTGATAATTACAGGAAGCATTGCCCTTTTGGCAGCTGTAATGGAATGTAATCAATGTCTGGTATAACATTACAATACACAGGCCAATGCAGAACAAAATTGCATGAAATCATTAAAGAATGTTGCCACCTGGGGGAAGTTTGAGTTTCTTTATTCGGGTTAGCATTTACATAAGAAGTTGTTATACCATTGTGCTATCCCAATGTCAATAGGCTAATCATAGCACAAATGGGGTTGCTCAACCTTACTGTTTGTCAAGTGAACAATTATGTGTCAGGTGTGAAAACTGTAGCAGACTCAAAAAACCATGGTGCTGTACTTACTGTCTGAATCCTACTTACTGCCATTTTCCAATCTGACCTTGGCCTCAGAACCTTAATGATTAAGATCTTTGCCACCTTCATCTCCTGGTTGCAAAGGGTCACAATGTCCTGAGGAGTGATGGGGGGAGTAGGGGTCATGCTGTTGGACAACAAGTTAGCCCTCCTCCATGAAGTGGGAGGTGATGCCCATCCTCACCTCGTTCTCCACCTGACCTTCATCCTCTGGATCCTCAGTGTGTTCTTCCTCAACTCCCTCCTGAATGTCCTCCTCATCCAAGAACAAATACCGCTCAAGATCATCCTTGGAAATGTCAACATTCCACTGTAGAGCCAGATTGTGTAGGGCATAGCAAACCACGAACATGCTGTAGACCCTCTTGGACCGCACTAGAACTGTCAAAGCTGCAGGACCGCATCTTCAGGACTCTGATGCACCACTCAGTTAAGATCAGATGGCACTATAAGCATCATTGTATTCGGCCTCCACTGTGCTGTTTGGCCCCTGCACTGGCATCATTAGTCAAGACCTGAGGGGATATCTCTCGGTCCCAATGATCCATCCCTGTAGCCTGTGGTATCCCTCAAAAATGCCACGTATCTGCCAGGGATGTAACTTTTTAAAAAAATTCATTCATGGTACATGGGCATCGCTGACTGGCTAGCATTTATTTCCCCTCTCTAGTTGCCTGAGGGCAGCTGAGAATCAATCACATTGCTGTGGCTCTGGAGTCATATGAAGGCCGGACCAGGGAAGGACAGCAAATTTCCTTCCCGAGAGCACATTAGTGAACCAGATGGGTTTTTCTGACAATTGACAATGGTTTCATGGTTATCAGTAGGTTCTTAATTCCAGATGTTTTTTATTGAATTCAAATTCCACCACTGTGGTGGGATTTGAACCCGGGTCCCCAGAACATTAATTGAGTTTTTGGATTAGTAGTCTAGTGATTAGACCATTAGGTCGTTGCCTCCCCCATATAATGTCCCTTGGAAAATGAGCACACACATGCATGATGTGCATCTGGTGGTCAAACAGCTGCACATTGAGGGAGTGGAATCCTTTCAGGTTTATGAAGGGGTGCTACGGAGCTTGAAGACAGAGCAACATGGGTGAAGTTGACTGCCCTCTGCACCAAGGCGGGTCAACTCTATTTTGAAACCCCATGCTCTCTCATCCTGCTGAGCTTGGTCAGAATGTATGAAGTCCAGAAATTAGCATAAAGTGCATCCGTGACCACACAGGTCACGCATGGAGCCCAGGAAGGTCATCATTGCTTAGATCTTCATGGCCAGGGAGCGGGTATTATCCGCTGCCACATGGCACACAAGGATATAACACAGGTACTGCACAGTCTCTTTTGTGACACAGAGTCTTCAACAGCACACGTTGTCCGACAGCTCCATGAAGGACCCACGAGTCCTGTAGACACTTGGTCTCCTTCAATGCCTTTGTGCCCTTTGCACAGCTGGTGTAGCTTCAAGCCTCTGAACCAGCCTTGGTCTTCCCTCAGTGTCACTGTACCTTGCTGCTGGAGTCTGTTCTCCTCCAGTGTAGCATTAAGTCGAATAGCCAGTTCGATAAGCTTCATACCAATTTCAAGCAGATTCCAGTGAGAAATGAGAGTGAAAGAGAGAGAGCCAGCTTGATGTAACAGACGGATAACATCAGCACCACCCCTGACCCATTGGCCTTCAGAACGTGGAAGCAGCCAGTCCCAGCCTGTAGCTGCTTACTCACAGCTCAGGTGCCCTCATCTCCATAACAGACTCTCCCCAATCTATTCCCTCACCCACTTAGACCCACTTTTGGCCTCCTGTCTGGTTCTCCCCCTCCCTTATGCTCTGTAACACTGGGGTTCTGATAGGAGAGTTTCATGCTCACTTATCCGAATGGCCAGGGCCATCTGGATCGTGACGTCCACCTTGGGGGTTAACGGATCCTGAGTGGCAGGCGTCGGGGTCTGGCAAACCTTGTGCCTCTAGATCCTGTTCAGTCAAGCCTTGAGCCATGAACCTTGAGTAATCATCCCATTGCTTGACCTTAAGATTGTAGGCAGCTGACATTGTGAAATGTTTACTCTTGATGATCAGTTAGCTTAATGACATGAGTCTCAGGGGCGTTGGAGGGCACAATTGCTTTATGCTTCAGGGATAAGCAAAGTGAATAGACATCCTTCTCATTCATGCTGCATCATTCTGAGATCTCACTGCTGTCTTGTGGGAAAATTTAAGCCTCCTGAACAGCTACTCCAGCGGCTGTACCCACTGCTAAAAACAGATAGCAGGACCAATACACCAACCTCGGCTCCGCCCTGCCAGTGTACCCAGCTGCTCTCCTCTTTCGCTCATACTCCCAGTACCCACTCCCAGCTCCCAGAACACTAAAACACACCCCGCAATCCTCCAGATACTCACGACCACCCTCCAACCCCCCAACAGTAATATATAAATAAAGGTTTTCCTTGTCTGATGTAATTTGATTGGTTTGATGTTGATCCAGTGAAATTTTCCAATGTTTGACAGTTGGATAAATCCATATTTTAAAGTTTCACTGCAACATTAAAGTTGTACTGAGCATAAAAATGTTTGGGAGACATTTCAACTTTTTCTGATGAACATTTCTTTAGAGATCCGAACTTCAGGGCAGCAGGACTCCAATCTGAGCCTGTTTTTGTGCTCATTGACACCCGCCCTCAAAAAGGAACCATACTTTTCTGTGAACATTAATTAGTGTCATTGCTGTTTGAGCTGTAGATGCTCTACTGTGGTATCAACTGGAGCATATGAGGGGCTGCCGATGGTTGTTTATTGTGGTGATGGGTTGGAAGCTTACTGGTAGAGAAAAAGAGCATTAGAAGGTAAGGGGAGCCCAGAAACAAACTACCCTGGCTGGAGGGATTGGGAGAATGAAGGATGCTATGGGTGGGGCTTGATAGATAATGGAGGTGGAGATGATGACATGGGAGGGGTATAATGGCATGTGGTATGAACAGCAAGGGGTGAAATGCATTGGAGGAGAATTGCAGAAGGTGTAGCATGGGAAGGAAAATGCACTGAGGGATGGAATGGGAGATGGAAATGATAAACAGAGGAAGATGGTTAGTATGGGATAGGAATATGAAAAGGCTGAAAGAAATAGGATGACTCTAGCATGGAAAGGACAGTATGGGAAGGATAGAATGGCATAAGATGGTGATCTAAAAAAGTACTGTTGCAATATACTAATCCCACCACAAATGTTTTGTGGATTAATAATAATACAAGTTTTTCTCCATATTTTCTAATTGGTCATTGGGTTGATTTAGTGAATGAAGCATAGTCCATGGGCTGTTGGGTTCCTGCTTTCTCTGCTCCCTGTCCTTGATTATTGAGCTCTTGATGTTTCCTTGCTTCAGATGCAGGGCATTGGGTCCCATCTGTCACTGCTCCTCAGTTGCAGTTACAGGACTCTGAACCGCTTGATGGTCCCCAGTTTTGGTTACTGGGCTCTAGCCTGTTCCTTTAAGGTCACAATATCTAATTGCAATATTCAGGCATGCCCTGAGATGACTTCAGAACTAAAAAGGTATTATTTTTATGTGATTGACAATGGGTTGTAAATCCCTGTCTATTTTCTAAGGTCAAACCCATTTTATTTGTTATGTCTTCAGTTGCCATTCTGGTTTCTCCTTTACTGTCAAGGCATCCTTTACTTCAACTTATTTGCAAAGTATTTGGGAATTTAAGTGTCATATTACTTTCTGTAATTCCTTTCACTTTTAGGATTCCAACACACTGTGAAGAACATCATGGGAAATCTATTCAAATATAAATACGATGATGGGACTCAAAACCTCAATCCGTACACACAGTACAAATACTAATTTGCCCTGGCAGAGGACGTGGCTCCTGTGCACACTAATCATATATTCTAGTCAAACCATACATCCCCACCCCACCCCTCATTTACCTCCAGTCCTGCTTTTGTGAGTTCCAGAAGTAATTAGAGCCGTGAATAACCTCTGCATCATTTAAATTCCCTGCCATATATATGTGGTGTGCTGTCAACAGGACATAGATCTGCTGACAGCAATAAATTGTAGTCTTAAACAGCACCACAGTGCAACTTCTTACAGTAAGCATTTAGTTCAAACCCTAGATTGTGTGGAACCCTTCTGGAAAGGGCAGACAATATAGAAAGCATGCAATAAGCTGGAATGAATTAGTAATGCAGCAAGGCAACAGTGTTGGGACAAATGGGTTTGCCAATCATATAACAAGTTGGATGGACAAGGAGTGGTTTCATGGACAATAAAGTGGACAGAGAGAATGGAACAAAACTGAAGATAGTGGAACATTTGGTTACTGTGAAAGACAGCCAATGGACCAACAAGCAGGTGAGACTGAGCAAATGTGAGCACAGTGGACAAACTATTGGTGAGACAATTGACAAGAAGTTGATTAGGTGCAATAGGCTGGCTAGATGGGCAGCAGTATACGAAAACAGCAATAGGTTGAACTTGTACCTTTGTGGACAGATAGATGTTCATTGACTACTTAACAATTTACATCTTAATGAACTTGTATGAAGTCACATCATAAAGCATTCTAATAAAGGTGTTAACTGTAATGGTGTATTGGCAGAGGGGTAAACTGAGCAAATGTGAACTGCAGACTATATCAGAAGGACAGAAGGAAGAATGGCTGAGCAGCAATGTCCTGAAACAGCCAATATGAATAGATTCAGTTTAAATTTGAACAAAAAGTTCTGATTACAAAACAGAAATGTACAGGAAACATCTGAAACATTCATTAACAATCTTGAATTATAAAATTCAACTTTTGAAAATTACACATGCTGCACATTCACTTACCAAAACCCCTGGACAAGATTGTAATGACTCTGCTCATGTTTTTTTTCTATATTGTAATCTGACCGAAACAATGGCAATTTAAAAAAATTCCTATCCAAAGTAAAATATCAGATTAAAGAAAATATTCATATCCAACAGAGTATTATCATGACTAATTATGTCATAGACTTTTCCGGAACATCTTGTCTATACTGTGATCGTTCCAACTTGAATATAATAATTAAACATTCACTATGCCTACAATGACACCAAGATGAGGAATACTAGGGAACATATTTTTTTCCTTTTCAATACTGTGAGGATTCAGAAATTGAAAATGTAATCAGTGCAAAATAGTTTGCTGAGCTGTATTTTACAAGTGGAATTTTACAAGAGTGATTTGAAGTGTCCAGCTAGCATGAAAATGGGAGAATTCCTGATCTGTTTTTTGGGTGAGTTTTCACACCTAATCTTCCATACTTAGACATTGAAAGTATGGGCTAAACTGTTTTTAGCGGCTGCAGGCAGTGGGCTGGACTTAATTTGCCAGCCAACCTGCAGACGGTGCTATTGCTCACGCACAAACCTTTGATTCTGCACATGCACAATTTCAACCGCAGAGAGAGAGAGCTGACATGCCCCTGCTGTTGCAGGCAGCCTCACAAATTCTACCTCCCCACCTTAATTGCAGGGGCCCATATGGACATCTAGCCACTGGTCCGAGCATGATGCAGAGTGTACAGCAGCCCCCCCTTCCCCAATTGGGCTGCCCCTTTGGGTCCTGCCCTTTTTGGCCTTGCCCCTTCAGGCTCTGCCCCCTAGTATTGCCAGGCTGGCACTGCCAAGGAGCACCCCTCCCTTTGCCCTCAGCCTCCCTGGGGTGCCTCAGTGGCCTCCGGTTCCAACAAACTGTTTCCCGTTCATAGGTTGCAGGTGTTTTCCTCATTGGAGAGAAGCTCTCCAGTCAAGACCATAAAGGCAAGTGAGCCTAGACGGTTCAACGCTAGGTTCGCTAAACAGATGGACATTAAGATTACTATATATTTAAATAAATTATTCAGCGCCTTGCCCATTTCTGGCGAGAGGCTGACCTTGCTGGAAATCCAGCTCTTGTAAGAAAGCAAGAGGCAAGAAATTGGGTTTGATCCTGATTTCTCGGCTGTCACATGATTTTACCGGTTTGCCTAGCCCATCAGCCCATGGTCAATCATGAGCTCCACAACACATGGATATTTCGTCCCCGTGGCAAGCCAGTAAAATTCCAGCCAAATCTCAATTCTTTCTTTTCATCATGCTTCAAGAAATAAAAATCTGCCTTTTCTCTTGGTTTTCATTTTTTTTGGAAATCCATCTTTGGATATGTGAGAAACGCAGCTCACAAACAATTTAGTCAAGTCAAGTTCCGAAGGAGCAAGATATTTTATTTAATGTTCTTGCAAGACCGGGTGTCCAATAAAATAGGCACACCTTACATAGATTTGCAGCACATTTTATACTTTTTTACAAGCATTGTAATGGCTTTGCAAGGTGTTGTTCTCCCCTAATTGGTGGTCCCTGTCCTATCTATGTGTTGTCATTCCCCTATTGGCTCGAGGTGCCCCAAGTTTCCATCCCCTCTACTCCCCATCTAACAATGTCTCCTGTTATCACAAGAGTGCATTAGTAAACTCATCCGTCTTATCTAACACTGTTACATGTCCAGTTCAGATTGGCGGTAATCAATCCTTTGCCAACTTAATCACTGCTGTCCCGACTATCTCAGTGACCTTTTTCCCCCTTTTATGCTTAGTTGTAGAAACAACACATCTTGTATACCATTTGCTTTTTATAACTTGGACCTCGTACATTCCTTCAGGATGTGGTGTACGCTTCACTGCACACCACACATCTGGTGTTATTCCTACACCACAGGCAGTCTTTTTATTGTCCCTGACTATTGCTCTGTTAGCAGCAGCGAATTTTATGCCCTATGTTTGTGACTAAAATCACAGTTGTTTCCATAATGTGGGTTATCAATGTGCCTGACTATATCCAGTCTACCTAACTTTAGGCTATTTTTCTATGGTGTACAGATGTATGTGTTAACAGCATCTTTACCTGTTGTTCACAGATATGACTAATTCTCCAAACTGTGCTCAAATATGTTAAATTGTTTATTATCATTTTATTCTGAAAGTCTACCATTGTTTACACATTTTGCTTTTGGACCAAATTAATTGCTTTTGAAACACAGTCATTGATGCTATGCAGGCAAATGCATCGAGATCCCACAAAGAATAATGTAATGAATGATTGATAATTAGTTTTGGTGATGATGGTTGAATAATGAAGTAGGTTCGGGATATCATAAGAACCGAATAATTCATAGTGAATCATTCCAAATGAACTTCCAGCATCACATTGGAAAGATGCTTCACCTCCAATGATGCAGCATTCCCCAAACACGACATTGGCAGCCTAGATTATGTACCCTAAATCCTGAGTGGGGGTTTGAATCTGTGATCTTCTAGGATTGCTTTAAGAAAACTAAACTAAGCTAATACTATCCACATCAAACTACCAGCTTCTTATTGAATCTGAACTCCCTCAGTTTAAGCCTAAAAACTAAACCAATTTGGAGTGAACTAATGAAAATATGGTCCCCACATCTGAGCCCTGAAGGTAGCTGTCTCTTCCATTCACCAGAATAACAACTCACACAACCATTTTCTCTACATTCTTTGCTTTTGCTGTGCACAGGTTAAGTAACTCCGAAAGAATGAAAAACACAGACTAAACATATAGAAGCAAGAAAATGCATTTCATAGATGCAATAATTTATTTTTGTTGTTTCAAATTTCTTCTGGTGTGATATGGTTTGTGGGGAAATACACTGCTGGAAGGATTTAGGAGATTAATAATATTATTATTCACCCTTTGTTTGGTTGATCCATCCTTAATATAAACTGTTAGTTTCGTTACCGGCCGTTTCCGCCAGATACCCGCTAGCGTGGCAGCCACCAGACAACTCTTGGTTTCGTTGACACCGTTAGGTTTCCACCAGTCGAGTTCGGAGCGCCAGGGGCAAATTCCCCAGCCGGTAGCCCTCCCGATATATTCCCCTTTTCTCCCGATCCCGATTGTAGACTTAGACGACCACGGGCTGTCTCGTTCGATCACAGTTTATTATACAATACAATCTTGCAAGATCGGGTGGGCTGGTGCGCACACCTTACATAGATTTACAGCACATTTTATACTGTTTTTTTTTACACATTGTGATGGCTCATATTGTGTTATTCCCCCTTATTTGGCAGTTAACCTTGTTAACTTTAATCACTGTAATGGCTTGCATTGTGTTATTCCCCCTTATTTGGCTGTTAACCTTGTTAACTTTAAACACTGTAATGGCTTGTATTGTGTTATTCCCCCTTATCTGGCTTTAAACACTGTAAATGGCTTGTACTGTGTCATTCCTTCAATTAACACTCTCTCAATCTCCCATTCTGCGCTTAATCTCATCACTGTCCCGAACTCAGTCAACTGTCTGTCATGTGCCTCCCCCTTTCTGTATGTTGCTGAACTCGTTACTGTTAGCTCTTGCAGCCTTAAAAATTACATTACTTCTCACAATCCCCCCTTTTCTTTTTACTGTCTGTAATTTTTTATTTATATATTTTTTTTTAACTAGCATTCCTTTTTCCAGATCTAGTTCAGATATGCACGAGTAGGTTGTTCCAGTTTGGCTAACATACTATCCACTTGCTCGTCCCAATCTTCATCATCGGGAGACCTATCTAGGAGGGTCTCTCTTTCCTCCCTTTCCAAGTGGATTCCCACCACCCTTCCATCAGTGACATCCCGTTTCATAAGAGCCGTTTCTATCAGTCTCTGCGTTAATCCCCGAATGCAGGGAATAACGCAGCATCCTAAGGCCGCCAGGATCCCTGATACCACCATGAAGGATACTAACATTGATACTACCACCCCTTTCCATCTCCCGAACCATTCGTCCAGCCACCCGGTCCAGTCGGTGTTTGCCCCCGAATGCTCTGCCAACTCGTCGGCTAGAGTTGTCAAGCCCCTCAGAGCCCGGGTGATTGATCCGTCGGGAGCGGTATTGTTGGGGATGAAAGTACAGCATTGAGTCCCGATCATAACACAGACTCCCCCTTTCTCGGCCAGAATCATATCCAGAGCTAGTCGGTTCTCCCAAGCCATTCGGGACGTAGCATCTAACTGTTCCGTTATCCCTTTTATAGCATCCCGGGTATAGTTTATGAACCTCTGTTGGTTATAATATATGTAGTTTATCCAATCTACATTTTTGTTGATAGTGACCCACCAGAACAGAGATTCGAACCCTGCCGCTATTTGATTCCTGGCTTTATATTCGTCCGGGACCCCTCTGGGTACCCCGATGGAATCTAGGTAAATCCTGTCATCAAACGAAGTGGGGATATTGCGGCGCTTCCGGGTTGTCCGGGGAGTAACCTTTGTTCCCTTTCGTTCAAAGGCTAGGGTGAATGGTATGGCTAGTTGTACTATGGCACACGTCCCAGTCCATTTCCGGGGTAAGGTGGCTCGTAGTTCTGCACCCCCGCAGTACCACCAAAGGTCGGCCCGGGGGACCTGTATCTGGGAATAATTTCCACCATCCTTAGTAGTGTCTACTTGGATGACCTGCTGACACAGAGTCAGGCTCCCAACGTTCTGATCCCACTCTTTCCCCGTCCTCTGTATGCAGGTTTGATGGACACCCGATGCCCCGGAAAAGGAGGGCGCCTGGGAATACCGGTTGTGCTGGACCGGTGGGAACGTTAAGCCCAGAGACTGACATGTGGGATCTTCCCAGGCGGTTCGGTGTTGGTACAGTTTCACCAAACACTCAATTCCACCTTCTTTTAGTTTAGGGAGTGGAACCACCTGCGGACTCGGTCTACTACCCGCACACGCATAACAGTTGTCTTTTCCAAGACTCTGGACAGTATACCGAACCCACTCCAACCATGCGTTCATTTCCCTGAACCCTGTCTCTATCTCTACGGTCTCCCTTAAATCTTTTATCTGTATCACTTTAACCTTTTCGGAGTTTCCAGGAGTCAGGGCAGTTACACGGAGTATGGACGAGTTTGTGGCTGTTGCCTCCTGGAGGGTAATTCTTACACAGCACAGCCGCTCCTCCTGAACCCGTACTCCAAGTACCTGACCCTCTAGCCCAGTGTGCAGATTTTTCTTGACCACCCAGTTGGTTTGTTTTATGGTCAGATAAAGGGGGTTGCACTGATCTATTCCACAGTCTCTCGGGTAGATCGCTTTCGGCACCAATGTTATTCTTTCCCGTACCCCAAGAGCTTGATCCTCTCCCAATCCCGTCCCCAGAAATAGTAGCTCCATCGATTTTCCCTGATATTTCTTTTGTCTCGCCAGGCTGTTTTTAGGGTCATTTAGTTCCCCCGCTGTCCCACATGGTACCATCTGGCATAAATCTATCTCTAATACCTGTGTCTGGGTTGCTTTTTGTACAGTAAGACTGTATTGCTGACCAGTATTTTTCCCTTCCTCAGCGTACCACCTATCTACCGCGTCCCCTTTCCATCCCCCTCCCACCAAAGTTACAGTGTACACCAGCAAGAGTACAAGCCACATTTTTGAGTTCTCGTGCCGGCCAAAGTGTCCGTTCAGTTGTCTTCTGCTGGATTGCTTCTGTCCGGGGTTGAGAGGATGTTCTCGTCCGGTGCCGGTACGGGCCCCTTTGCTCGGGTGTAGTGAGTCCAGCCTCGTTCTGCTGTTCGGACAGCTGTTTCAGTTGTTAGTAACACCAGGAAAGGGCCGTCCCAGACCGGGTCTAGGGTCTTCGGTTTCCAGGTCTTGATGAGAACCCAGTGTCCGGGCTTGATCGAGTGAACCGCGAAAGCCAAGGGCGGTGTCTGGGCTATGAGTCCCTGTTGGCGCAAATGAGAAAGAGCAGATACCAATGCTTCAACATATTTTTTTACAAAGACATCCCTGGTTTCAAAAATAGGCAGCTCACCTCGAGGTCCCACAAAGGGAAGACCGAACATCATCTCATATGGGGAAATCCCTAAATCTCTCCGTGGTTGCGTTCGTATTCGGAGTAGAGCAAGGGGCAAGCATTTTGTCCAGGGTAAGCCGGTTTCCACTGTCAATTTTGTGAGTTGTGTTTTGAGGGTCTGGTTCATTCTCTCTACTTTCCCTGAGGAAGGGGGATGCCAAGGAGTGTGGAAGTCCCAGTCTATCCCCACCGCACGCATTACACCCTGCAGCACTGTCGAAGTAAAGTGGCTTCCCTGGTCGGAATCTACCGCTCGGGGGACCCCAAACCTCGGAACAATCTGTTCTAGTAGGATCTTGGATACCTGACTCGCGACCGCAGTGGCGGTGGGGAAGGCTTCTACCCATCCTGTTAAGTGGTCCACCATTACCAGGAGATATTTCAGTCGTCCGATCGGGGGAAGTTCAGTATAGTCAATCTGGATATACTCGAAGGGCCGGTATGCAGGGGCCCGGCCCCCTCCCCTAGTCTGTCGTAACCCCCTTTTGTTCACCTTCCGGCATATCAGGCAGTCCTGCGTGACCTGTTGGGCCACCGTATGGACCCCTGGGTGGGCATATTGCCGCAGGAAGGCATCGCACAACGCCTGGGTTCCCCAATGGCTCCCCTGGTGTAGCTGGGTCAGAACTTCCCTGGTTAGGGATCGGTTCAATAACTGACGTCCATCTGGTAGCAGCCACCTCCCTTCCTCTCCCTTTTCCCCTCCGATCATCCTGAGCTCTTCCTCCTCTTTTTCTGTGAACACTGGCACTTCTTGTATCTCCGATACCTGTGGTATCCACGCCAAACAGTCGACCAGGTCCCCCTCCATCCCTGCTATTCTAGCCTGTTCATCTGCTAAGCGATTCCCCGTGGCTTCTGGGCCAACCCCTTTTTGATGCCCTCTAATGTGGACTACTGCTATCTCCCGTGGTTTTAACAGATCTTCCAAAATCTTAACAACTAGTTCCTCATGTACTAACTCCTTGCCGCGGCTGTTAATCATGCCTCGCTCTTTCCAGATCTTTCCAAAGGTATGTACCACCCCATAAGCGTATTTTGAATCTGTGTATATAGTCCCTACTGATCCTTCCAGGCTGGTCAGGGCGCGGTGGAGGGCATACAACTCGCAAGTCTGTGCCGACCACGAAGGGGGCAACCGCCCCCGTTCCTCTACCTTCCATCCCTCTTCGTTAACTATGGCATACCCGTTATGCCTCTTGCCCTCCACCATCCTAGAGGACCCATCAATGTACCACCTCTGTCCCGTGTGCAAGGGTTGATCTCGTAGATCCTCCCGCACCTTACTTTGTAATTCTACTATGTCCACACACAGATGTTCAAGGGTCCCCTCCGCCTCCCCTCCCAGGAATTCCGCTGGATTCTGACACGTGCTAAGTTCTAGTTTCAGGTCATCTTGATCTAGTAATATCGCTTCATATTTCAAGATCCTCGAGTCTGTTAACCAGCGACCCGCTTTTTGGTTTAAAATTGTCCTCACCTGGTGTGGGGTAACTACCGTGAGTGG
Organism: Carcharhinus amblyrhynchos; assembly: GCF_965287045.1. NCBI lineage: Eukaryota > Metazoa > Chordata > Chondrichthyes > Carcharhiniformes > Carcharhinidae > Carcharhinus > Carcharhinus amblyrhynchos. The sequence goes on from NC_137327.1 coordinate 23,055,292, forward strand.
CGCCCCAAAGGTCAGCTTTCTGCTCTCCTCTACCAATTTTGCCGTGGCTGCTACCGCCTGGACACATTCGGGCCACCCTCGGGATACGGGATCCAGAATCTTTGACAGGAAGGCCACCGGTTTCCTGTGTACTCCCCATTCCTGGGTCAGTACCCCGAAGGCTGTGCCCTGTTTTGCATTGGTGAACAATAAAAAGGTCTTATCATAATCCGGTAAACTCAGGACTGGGGCAGTCACTAGTTTTTGTTTTAGGCTGGTAATCAAATCTTCCCCTTCCCTATCCCACCAGATTTTATCCGGGGCCCCTTCAACCAGGCGTAAATACAGTTCCTTCGTCAGGGGGGCATAATTATCTATCCAGAGTCTGCAATATCCGAGTAAACCCAGAAATTTCCTGAGTTCTCGTTTCGTTCTAGGGAGTCCTAATCCTACAATTCCCCTGATTCTTTCAGGACTTATTTTACGCTGGCCACAGCTAATTAGATGCCCCAGATATCGAACTTCCCGTTCTGCATACTGTAACTTTTTCTGACTCACTCTTAGCCCCTGTTCCGCGAGAAAGTTAAGCAGGGCATTGGTCCCAGTTTGAACTTGTCGGTCGGAGGGCCCCGAAAGTAAAAGATCATCTACATACTGTATCAATTTTAAGTCTGGGGGTAAAACTAGGCTCTCTAAGACCTGTTCCAAAATCTGCCCGAATAGGTTCGGAGATTCCGTAAAGCCTTGTGGAAGAACCGTCCACCGGTATTGTTGTTTTCTTCCCGTGTCCGGGTCTTCCCATTCAAAGGCGAACAGGTCTCGGCTATCTGGGTCAAGGGGACATGCCCAGAAGGCGTCCTTTAAGTCCACCACACTGAACCAGCTGTGGTCTGGCGGAATCCGCCCTAGGATGGTGTAGGGGTTAGGGACTACCGGGTGACGGATTTGTACAATTTTATTTATTTCTCTTAAGTCCTGGACCATCCTGTAGTTACCATCAGGTTTCCGGACAGGCAGAATGGGGGAATTATACTGGGACATACAGGGCTCTATCAACCCATCTGAAATTAACTCCCGTACCACCCCGCTGAGTCCCCGGCGCCCCTCCCAGGAGATCGGGTACTGTCGGACTCGTACCTCCGGGCTTCCTGCCTTTAGGGTAACTTTTATGGGGGTCACCGATAGTTTTCCACGATTACCCTTGGCCGTCCACACTTTGGGGTTTATTTGTTCCATTTGCTGTTCATCTAGGTAAGCCATAGAGATCAGCAATTCTTCATTCTCTCCCACACTAATTTGAATCCCAAATTTTACTATTAAGTCTCGGCCCATCAGTCCGTAAGATAGATGGGGCAGGTGAAGGAGTTCTGCCGTGACCCTCTCGCCCTCCCATTCAATTTCTAAAGGAGTGAAAAGCCGGGCCCGGAAAACCCCTCCTTTTACCCCTGAAATGTTAAGCGAACGAGTTTGGTAATTACTCCCTTCGGGATGAATGGGAATTGCAGACCTCCCGGCGCCTGTATCTACTAAAAACGTTACCTCCTCCCTTTTCTGGCCCACCCTCAAGTTTACCAGGGGTTCTTGGTAGGCCCTTATTTCGAGTGCCCCCCGGTCTCCCTAGTCTACCGAGTACTCCATCTCATAGATCCCCTCTCGCTCCTCCCTTAAGTCTGGGCATTCCCTTTTAAAATGTCCCAATCGGCCGCAATGGTAACACCCGGCCGGTCGCAGTCGTCCGTTTCCATAGGGTCGTCCACGGCCCCGGCCGCGGTTTTCCCTCCCTCCGTTATGCCAACCTCCTCTAGACCGTCCTCTACCTTCCGTTCGTCCTTCTTCTACCATTCCTGTGGATTTGCAAACTTCCCTTACAGCGGCTACCATCATCTTGGCTTTTTGTTTCTCTCTTACCACGTCCCTCTGAACAAACACTTTCTGCGCTTCATGCAACAGATCCCCAATATCTTTCCCACTCCAGTCCTCAATTTTCTGCAGTTTCTTTTGTATGTCTGGCCAGGATTTGGTGACAAAGTGGACTTTCAACATTCCTCGCCCTATTTCCCCATCTGGATCGAGGCTGGAGTATTTCCGGACCGATTCCCTAAGTCTATCCAGGAACGCACTGGGTGACTCATCTTTACCTTGGGAAACCTCGAAAGCTTTACTTAGATTCTGTTGTTTGGGGACACAGGTCTGTATTCCCCTAATTATCAAATTCCGGAGATCGGACATATGAGTTCTCCCAATCTGGGTATTATGGTCCCAATCTGGGTCTTGGAGGGGATATTTCTCCTCGCCCTGGACCCCCTGTTGGTGTTCGCGGTCCCAAATTTCCATAGCCTTCTTCCTGATCATACTCCTCTCATCATAATTAAATAATACTCTCATCATGGCCTCCAACTCCTGCCATGAATACAAGTTAGGACCCAGGAATTGGTCAAGTTGAGCTGCCACCGCCTCGGGGTCCTCCAATAAAAGTGGCAGCTCTTTTCTGAATTGCCTGATATCCCCGGTATTTAAAGGGACTATCACATATCCCGTATCTCCCCCCCCAAAGGGGACCTCTCGAAGGGGTTTCATTTTAACCACTTCTTGGGGTTTTTTGTTCTCAACCTGCTGCCTGGCCTCTTTTTGTTCCCTAGTTTTACTTCTAGTACTCGGTCCCGAGGACTCTGACTCCGACAGTGAGGAAGTCTTAGATGCTGATGGCCCGGGGTCTTCCCTGGAAGGGTCGGGGGTGTCTCTTTGTCCATCTGTGGTGGCTCCCTTGGGTTTGTCGCGGGACCCGTCGTAGGGTGGGGGCGAGTGGGGTCTAGGGGCCGGCGGGGGTGGCAAAACGTCCAATACTTCCCACGGACGGGACTGACCACGACGGGACTGACTACCCTGATGGGGGGACATGACAAACACGTTTAACGGCAGAGAGGTATTCAGGGGACCGGATCCCTCCCAACAAGCTGCATATTTTATCTCTTCAGGGTTTGGCTTTGACCTTCCATTTACACACAAGTTTAACAGTTGACATACCCAATCTTCGTCCGAACCGTATTTTGGCCAGAACACGGTCGGTGGTCGGATTGGTTCCTTAGTCCAAATAAAACAACAATACTTAATCATTACTTTCCGATTGAGGCCCCGGGTTTTCTCAGAATCTTCCCAATTACTTAATTTTATTCCCAACGGACTATCCGGCGGTATGCCGTTTGACCCCTTTGCCTTACTTCTCCTTCCGTCTCTCGTCTTAGACGGTTTTCCTCCCATAATAGGTCACCTCGTCCTCTTGGGTTGCTTCCAAACCCTCAAACAGAACTGTCCTATTATGTGGTCAAACAAGGAAGAAACCACTCTCAACCTCTAACCGTAATTTTGTCCTTGGAGTGTAATTCTCTTACCTTGCCCCGTGCACGGAGTTGTCTGACCTTTATTCCTGTACGTCCCTTCGTCCGTTAAACCTAAACACAATTTGAGCTGAAAAACCCGGGGCACTGAATCAGACCCCGAGAGCAGCCAGTGGTTCTTACTTTATCTTTAGTTTAAGCCCAATTAGAAGTTTTTTTTTGTGTCTCGCTCGTGGTCGGGTTCTGAACTCAGTAATTCTGTGTAAATATACACGGTGACGCGTCTGGTTATTACTGAGATCAATTCCCTAGTCCAAGCGAGAGGGCCGGGTATATAAGCTATCCCGGACGAGCCCCCAAATTGTTAGTTTCGTTACCGGCCGTTTCCGCCAGATACCCGCTAGCGTGGCAGCCACCAGACAACTCTTGGTTTCGTTGACACCGTTAGGTTTCCACCAGTCGAGTTCGGAGCGCCAGGGGCAAATTCCCCAGCCGGTAGCCCTCCCGATATATTCCCCTTTTCTCCCGATCCCGATTGTAGACTTAGACGACCACGGGCTGTCTCGTTCGATCACAGTTTATTATACAATACAATCTTGCAAGATCGGGTGGGCTGGTGCGCACACCTTACATAGATTTACAGCACATTTTATACTGTTTTTTTTTACACATTGTGATGGCTCATATTGTGTTATTCCCCCTTATTTGGCAGTTAACCTTGTTAACTTTAATCACTGTAATGGCTTGCATTGTGTTATTCCCCCTTATTTGGCTGTTAACCTTGTTAACTTTAAACACTGTAATGGCTTGTATTGTGTTATTCCCCCTTATCTGGCTTTAAACACTGTAAATGGCTTGTACTGTGTCATTCCTTCAATTAACACTCTCTCAATCTCCCATTCTGCGCTTAATCTCATCACTGTCCCGAACTCAGTCAACTGTCTGTCATGTGCCTCCCCCTTTCTGTATGTTGCTGAACTCGTTACTGTTAGCTCTTGCAGCCTTAAAAATTACATTACTTCTCACAAAACCACACACTTTATATTTATTAGAAACATGATTTGCTATGTTCAATTATGAATTATCATTCATATGTATTATATGAAGCACATTAATACAGATAATGTAATGGGAATATTTATCTATGCTATTTCTGATCTGAATTCGTTTGATGCCGGCACTAAATAATACATACTCTTTGTGATATTAGCATGTGTTTCTATTTTATTCCCCCTTGAAGTGAAAATACTAAACCTTCAACCACAAACAGTAATTTTTAGAAAATGAGTAATCAAAAACCTAAATAAACAATTACCGATAGTATAAATTCAAAACACTGTGGATGTTGGAAATCTGAAATAAAAACATGAAATGTCAGAAAAACTCAGCGGGTCTGGCATATGTGGAGAGAGAAACAGAATTAACACTTTGAGTCTGTGTGACTTTTCAGAGCTGAAGACAGTTCCAGTTATGCATAATGTTTGGCTGGATACTATAAAAAAATCAATATATTGGCAGTTGACTGTTCTATTAAACTGGTTTCTAATTATTCATAATTATTAAAATTCCTAAAATCAAGTTGCAAAGTCATGAATTTTTAGAAGGAAAATTGTTATGGCAATACCCATTCTCCAAACACCAGGTAAGCTACAAATGCCACTTAAGGTATTCAAATCCTGTAACCTCTAGCACTTCCACATAAACACCCTAAAACTGAGGAATTTGCTTTTATTTACTTTATAAAAAGTAAGTTTCTAAACTATTTGGTGTCACTTATCCTGAGTGGCGCACATTCAGGCTAATGCTTTAGGGTGTTGTACTATAAGGCTCCACAGTGTTGATTATTTCTGCTACCACAGCAGATGAAATGAAATTGCAATGAAAATTTGCAAATAATACACAAAATTGTCAACTGAAATTGTAAACACCACAATGTTACAAAGTCATATTTCTGAATAATATTTTAACAATTTTAAGGAACAGATGGTATCATTTTGAGAACAAAATGATGTCCATGTCACATACACATTTCCGAATCTAGCTACAGTGGGCGCTATTTTGAAAGGGTGTAAATGTGTACACAGGGAGAGTGGGCTGGGAGTGTGTAGAGTAGGCAGACCATGATGTCAGTCAGCATGTAATAGAGATTTAATGTCAATGGTGCAGTTTCTATCCTGAGCCCTCTTTTATCTTGGCACTACTGAATATGCATTCAGCAGCTGGAAGTTTCCCCCCAATCCCCTCCCGTCTCTGTTTCCCCCAGCAGTGGCACAGTGGTATTGTCTCTGGACAAGCAATCCTCCATGGGTGTCTCTGGCAAACATGGTAAGAAGTCTCACAACATGAGGTTAAAGTCCAACAGGTTTATTTGATAGCAAATTTGGTAGTGGCTTTTGCTACCAAATAAACCTGTTGGATTTTAACCTGGTGTTGTGAGACTTCTTACAGTGTTTACTCCAGTCCAACGCCTGCATCTCCACGTCATGTCTCTGGTGATCCAGGTTCAAATCCCAGCCTATGGAATTTGTACTCAGAAAAAAAGATGGAATTAAGAAAGTCAACAATGACCATGAAACTATTGTCCATTGTCGTAAAAACCCATTGAGTTCACTAATGTCGTTTCGGGGAGGAAATCTGCCATCCTTATCTGGTCTGGCCTACATGACTCCAGATCTTCAGTAACATGGTTGACTCTTACCTGTCCTTTGAAATGTTCTAGCAAGTCACTTAATTGAAGGGCAATTGGGGATGGGCAACAAATGCTAAACTTGCCAGCAACACCTGCATCCCATGAAAGACCTAAAAAAAACTAGCTCTATTTAAAAGGATCAATTATTAATGTCAGCTTAGTTGATGATTAATTTCAAATGGCTGTTGTTGCTTTAATATGTTTTAGGTGGTTTCTATTGTAGTTTAAGTTTTTGATTTAATACAATCACACAGAATCTTACAGGAAAAAAAAGCTGTCTTTTGAGAAACAAGGCCTGGATTTTCATGAATCGCAGATTCCATGTTAGATCCAAAATGGTGGATAGACCCTGAATGCAGAAGTTCCATTCCTATATTTGCCAGAAACCATTTTTATTATGGGGTGGTGGATGATGGGTGGGAAGAGACTCCCACGTGTGGGAAACCCAAACTCAGATGGATCTGTTGAACTTGGTACAATCCCAGTTGATGTTATAACTGGACGGGAAGATTCCAAAATGGAACTCTGGTTCAAAACACAGCAAATATTATTTATTTTTATAAAATGTGGAAAAACAGAGTCGCAGCTCCTCTAATTAGTTTTGGCAACAGGGAAAAAAAGTTAATAAACATGAAAAGATCATGATGTCATTGAGGTGGGTGGGGGCAATGAGTTGACACTAAATTAGCACAGGTGTTAAAGAGGGCCACAGGAGTGGGTAGGGGCGTTAGTTGGCATAAGCTGGCATGTACAGGTTTGTATAGAGAGTGAGGGGGTCAGGACACCTAAGGGATGAGGGCTTGAGGACCTAATGTTTGACAAATAACTGGAATGAAATCCCAGAGAACAGAGGTAGGCCTTTTAATCAGCCTGCTCCACATCTTGGCAGCCCCAGTGGCCACCTGCTATCCATCCCCACGCCCAGCCCTCCATCCCTGGGAAATTTCCAGCATTTTCTGTTACAGAGTCCAATATCCACAGTAGTTTGCTTTTAATCTAATATGCATTGCCCATTATAGAGGAGGCTGCATTCATACAATCCCAAAAGTGCAAAATAGGCCATTTATTTCATTGAGTCTGAATTGACTTTCTGACAAACTAATCTCCCTCACCACCCCACCCATTTTGCATGGCTAATTCATCTAACCTACGCACTGTGCAACACCAAGGGGCAATTTAGCGTGCTCAATCCACCCAACCTGCATATCTTTGGATTTAGCAGCAAATTAAGCGTACTAATTATTGAAAGCAGTACATGTAAGTTGTTTTTTTACCTTCAAGGGATATTTAGGGCCCTTGACAATGGGGTGGGAGGAAGTGGACTTGTATGGAAGTGAGGGGGTTTTGGAGAAATGAGTTTTTTTATTTGTTCATGGGACATGGGCATCGCTAGCTGGCCAGCATTTATTGCCCATCCCTAGTTGCCTTTGCAGGACATTTGGGAGTCAACTACATTGCTGTGGTTCTGGATTCACCCATAGGCCAGACCTAGTATGGCAGATTTCTTTCCCTAAAGGGCATTAGTGAATGAGAGGGTATTTTCAACAATAGTTTCACCAGTAGATTCTTAATTACAGATTTTTTTCTATTAAACTCAAATTCCACCATCAGTGGTGGCTGGATTCGAACCCAGGTCCCCAGAACTACAAAAGGTCATGAATGTAGCCCAATCCATCATGCAAACCAGCTTCCCGCCCATTGACTCTGTCTACACTTCCCACTGCCTTGGCAAAGCAGCCAGCATAATTAAGGATCCCACATACTCCGAACATTCTTTCTTCCACCTTCTTCCGTTGGAAAAAAGATACAAAAGTCTGAAGTCATGTACCAACTGACTCAAGAACAGGGGCAGTCAGACTTTTGAATGGACTTATCTTGCATTAAATTGGTCTTTCTCTACACCCCAGCTATATCATGCACTCTCTCACTTCCTTCTCTACGAACGGTATGGTTTGTCTGTTTGGGGGCAAGAAACAATACTTTTCACTGCATGTTAATACATGTGACAATAATAAATCAAATCAAAATCAAACATTAGCTGAATTAAAAGTCTAGTGATAATACCACTGGGTCATTGCTTCCCACTGTGAATTGTCACAGTGGTAATGGTTTGGATTTCTGGAAGATGTGTTTGGTAGCATTATGCTGGAAATGGGTGGGATGTATGTGGGAGGGGAAATGAGGGAAGGAGTGCGGCAAGTCTCAGCCGAAGGCTTTGTTGGCACTAACTAAAGGGCAATGCCTTCCACTAAGGACCCATTAAACTTTAGTTCGTTACAATTCTTCGCCCTACACTCTTCCTTTAAACGAGAACGCGCCTTCAGCCCGTAAATGCCATTGGTGCGAGTCAGTTGCGTGCAAATCCCTGGGGATGGAACAACGTCTGTTACCTAGCAACGCCGCGCCCCTGACCGAGCATGCGGGCTGGCTGGAGCGATTACGTCACTTCCGATGGGCCGGCGGAGTCAGGTGGGGGTGACGTCACGGGGGCTCAGTTGGACAGTGAGGGCGGCAGGTGAGTGAGGCGGCGGCGGAGGAGGAAGGGGCAGTTCTACCGGACACTGCCCACTGGCACTCCTGGCCCCAGTCCGCTGCCCCCCCCCCCGCCTCGGGGACCGCGGACTGGGGGGGTTCCCCGAGTGCGGATTCCTGACTATCCTCAACTCACTTCCGTGTTCACAGACTCCTAGGGCCTAAACTCGATGCTTTAATGGAAGCCGCGCCTGGTAAATAAAGTTTGCGGGGATTAACCCCTCAGCTGGTTTGACCCAGCACTGGATGATCAGCTTTCACTCCGGGAGCCTGACTCTGGCCGTGGCCCCCCCCCCCCCTCCTCCCCTTGCTGGTGCTGAAGAAACTTTGGCAGTCTTTTCTCAGAGTTGTTGGTCAGATCTGTTTTCTTAATTGCGGTTCCTTCGCACCGTTAGCTGTTGAGAACAATACTGTTTGGGTCAGTGCTGAAACTGTCGTCATTCAGGCAGTGACAGGCCTTGGTTGAATGATACCAACTCTCATCAGAATCTTGAAGCCCCACTCCAATGACAACAGCAACATCACTTCCGTCACGCTGTTGGAGGTGCTGCTGTTATTCAACTGAGAGGGTAAACTGAGGTTCTGTCTGCTCCCTCAGGCAGAGATGAAAGATCCCACAATGCTATTTGGAGAGAGCAAATGAGTTGTTGTGTCCTGACCAGCATTTATATCCCAAACACTACCTAAGACTAGACAGTTTATTTCATTGCTGCCTGTGGGAGCTTGCTGTGCATAAGTTGGCTGTCCCATTACTACATTAAAACAGAACACGTGAAAAGTACTGCATTAAGTCAAAGACAAATACTTCTATATTAACTGTTGAGTGACTTGCCTTCTATTTAGCTGGATAGTGAGGTTAAACATTAATTTGTTTACATTCAAATTATAATTATGGAGTGATGAGGGATGGGGACTGATACAACCCCATTTATAAAAGGGGGTTCTTTCATAATCACTGGGCTGATGCTAGGGATGGGAAAGTACATTTATGAAGGGACACGAGACACCAGGGCTATTTCCACTGAAACACAAGGCTAAGAGGTGATTTTGTACAATTGTGATGGTGAGTAGGGAAAGACTTCCTTCTGGTTAGGAAGGCAATAATCAGGGATTATGCACTTAATTATCATTGAATAGGGTTGGTGATTGAAATAGAAACTGTTAGCATTTAAGGAAAGGTTAGGTAGGCAATTGAAGGAAAAGTGTATAAATTGATGGGCACATGAGACTAGGATTATTCCTGAAGGATACATGCCTAAAGAACTTTTCAGATTCTTTACAAATAGGCGTAAGAAATCTGAGTGCCAAACTAAGAATGGAATGGCTAAGAGGGGCAATTGCAGACTTCGCTGAAGAAATTGGTTTCAAGAAGATTGCTAAAAATGGAGAGATTTAGGGAAGGAGTCCCAGGAAAGTACAAATCATAGGAAAGTGATATTTAGCATGGGGTACGGGATTGATAGGTTACAATGATAGGATGGGATAAGACCATGGGAAAGTTTATAAAAAAAGGATGAAAATGCATGATTCAAATGGCATAATGTTTGATAAGTTGCATTAGCAATAAGATGAAAGGCCAAAGCCAACACAAATGTGCTTGTGTAAGTTACTAGCTGGTATAACTGGCTGTCATTTAGAACTGGGATGAATATTAAAATGTAGATGTAACCTTTTCTTAGCTGCTTGCTTATAGTTTATTCTTTTTAAATTTCTGCTAGGTTGATTCAATTTTAAAGATCTAGCCATGCTGCGGTCAGGATTTAGACCTGAACGGTTACGGGTCAACCTACGACTTGTCATCAACAGGCTTAAGCTACTGGAGAAAAAGAAAAGTGGGTATTTTTTCTTTAATGAAGCTATTAATGGCTTTCTGCTTGATATTGTTGCTGGGTCATTATCTATGTAATCTTAAAATTCCTTCATAAAACATGTCCCATTCTTAGTGGAGTTGGACCACTAATGTCTACTGTCGATTGTGGTGTATAAGTTGGCCTGGCTTACGAGATGCCCCCATTTTTCAGTAACAAAATTTATATGGGCCGATAGATGACATATAAGTTGACCTCCATTTTCTGCAAAACAAAACTATACTCTCATTCAAGTCAGCCTCAATTTTTTACCTCAAATGTATGTTGTACCTTGCTATGTCAATACATTGATCAAACAGGTGATGTGGGCCATATTGTCAGAAAACGTACAAGGGTTTAGGAGACAAGCTTACAGCAGACTGCATGTGGCAAACAGAAATGGGTCCTCCGGCAAAAAAAAGAGTTTGAAGTTGCTTTCAAGCTAAAAGTCAAAGTGTTTGCCAACTTGTCAAATAACTGTGCTGCAGTGAAGGAATTCAGTGTTTGTGAAAAACTGCTACCAGATTGGAAGAAAGAATCTGCTTTGAAGAGGATGCCCAGGAGCACATGCACCATGAGAACAGGGCCTAGTCACTGGCCTGATGTTGAGAAGCATGTATTGGAGTGAGTCCCCGAAACTTGTCAGAATGGCCACGTTGTCACCAGAAATGCAATGCATATATACATTGTGATGCATATGTACACACTTGAGTGACTCAAGTCAAACTGAATCCAGGATTTCAGAGTAACAGCTAGTTGCTGTAGCCAGTTTGTTGAACAAAATGTTCAGTGTTGCAGCAGAAGACCTAAGTCTGAATAGAATTGGTTGATGGGCAAAAATCTATCAGAGTGGAAATAGGTATGCTGCCCTTTTGTGTGGCTTCATCACCAAATCATAGGATGTACAAAGTCATCAGATCATTCAAAAAATACAGAATATTGAGTTGATGGAAAGGAAAATGATTTGTTTTGGAGGAATAATCCCTAAACAGCACCAAATCTGATCCAGGATGGGATCCTGATGATCCATAGCCAAAGTGACTCGGGTGAATTTGATGAACTCTTTGCACTGGGCGCTGCAGACAATGAATTTGATGCTTTTTAAAATGTTTTGATTATGGTTAAAGATATCCACGTAGAACAGTTTCTTTCGATGATATATTTTTCTTTTTGCCGTTCAAACTGTGATTACCCATCAACACTGGCAGTTCACATTTTATACAAGGCATATTTGTCAACCCTTGTTTTTGGATGAATTTTTCAAAGCTTCAAAAGTTAACTTGTAAACCGTGATTCAGAGTAATTATTGGTGTGTACACCTTTTTGAGTTACAGATTTCAGTACCAGTTACATAAATGTTAAATGTTTAATATGAATGATATGCTTTGCAAAACTCTGCACTGTTATTGTTTAATTGCTCTTACAGCTGAGCTAGCGCAGAAAGCGAGGAAGGAAATTGCAGATTATCTTTCAGCTGGGAAGGATGAAAGGGCTCGTATCCGTGTTGAACATATCATTCGAGAAGACTACTTGGTAGAAGCTATGGAAATTCTGGAGCTATACTGTGATTTATTGCTTGCACGCTTTGGCATGATCCAGTCAATGAAGTATGTATATATGACACAAAGTTGCATTATAGTGCCAAATTTGTCAACTTTTGTAGTTTTTCATTAGTCTTAAATGTCACGTGGCTAACCAGCAAAATATTAGTGCTTCATTTGACTGAAAGATGAAAGGTCACATGATGCTAACTTTAAATGTGTAACAACTATTTTGCTGGAGGGGACCTAGGTAGAGGAGCAAAATCAATGTGTTGCATTGTTGCTGCTGTCATGTTCTGCCAACGCTGCACAACACTATTGCATACTGCTGCCTTCCTGAAATCCTATCTTCATGCCTTTGGAAATGTGAAGGAATTCTTGATGAAATTATAAATGGTTCCTTTGAACAGCATAATAAAAAAGGCTTCTGAGTGAAATGATTTATGGTATTGATTAACACTATTTCCTGTCCCAGTGAATCTAAACATTATCCTAACGTTTCTGAATGCTAGAATTATCGGATAGGAAAGAACTGGTTAATAGAAATTGTGCGTAAGAACTGGTTAATAGAAATTGTGCGTAATGTTAAGTTAGTAAACTGTATTTCATTTAATTTCATCTTCTTGTTTATCACCATCCCTTATTTGTCAGGATAAGGCAGCATTGTGTGAGGGTTCATAGTTTCTTGACAAAGGCATAATCTGTTTCTCTTAAGAACCAACTGGAACAGAGTGATCTGTCCTTGTCAGGTTTCTGGCAGCTAACTATTGACTATTCTGTTTTGAATGAGAACAATGGGTGGATGGTGGACTTGGTGGGAGAAAGGGAAGTTGAACTAGGTTAATGGAATGCATCCGAGGGTTCTGAAAGAAATGGCGGAGGTGATAGTGGATGCCTTGGTGGTTATTTTCCAAACGTCGCTGGATTCCGGGGAAGTGCCGGAAGATTGGAAAACGGCTAATGTTACGCTGTTGTTTAAGAAGGGTGCCAGGCAAAAGGCAGGGAATTATAGGCCGGTTAGTTTAACGCCTGTTGTAGGTAAAATGTTAGAATCCGTCATCAAGGAGGAAATAGCGAGGCATCTTGAGGGGAATTGCTTGATAGAGCAGATGCAGCACGGTTTCGTTAAGGGGAAGTCGTGTCTGACAAATTTACTGGAGTTCTATGAGGATGTGTCTAGGGCAGTGGATAGAGGAGAGCCGGTGGATGTGGTCTTTCTTGATTTTCAGAAGGCGTTCAACAAGGTACCTCACAAGAGGTTATTGCAGAAGGTCAGGGGACATGGAGTTGGGGGTAGGGTGTTAGCGTGGATAGAGGATTGGTTGTCAAATAGGAGACAGAGAGTGGGGGTCAATGGGTGTTATTCGGATTGGCAGATGGTGACTAGTGGAGTGCCCCAGGGGTCGGTGCTGGGGCCTCAGCTATTTACCATTTATATAGATGATCTGGAGGAGGGAACCGAGTGTATGGTGTCGAAATTTGCTGATGACACCAAGATTGGTGGAACGGCAAATTGCGTGGAGGGTGTGGAGAGTCTACAGAAGGATCTAGATAGGCTGGGCGAATGGGCCAGGAACTGGCAAATGGAATTTAATGTTGGCAAGTGCGAGGTGGTCCACTTTGGTAGGAATAATGGTAGGAAGGATTATTACTTACGTGGCGAAAAACTGCAGCAGGCGACGGTGCAGAGGGACCTCGGGGTCCTTGTGCATGAGTCGCAAAAACCCAGCCTGCAGGTGCAGCAGGTGGTCAGGAAGGCGAATGGGATGCTGGCCTTCATAGCGAGGGGGATTGAATATAAAAGTAGGGAGGTCTTGCTGCGGCTGTATAGGGCATTGGTGAGGCCGCAGCTGGAGTACTGTGTGCAGTTTTGGGCGCCGTACTTACGCAAGGATATTTTGGCCTTGGAGGGAGTGCAGAGGAGGTTTACTAGGCTGATGCCGGAGTTGAAGGGGTTGAGCTACGAGGAGAGGCTGAATAAACGAGGCTTGTACTCGTTAGAGTTTAGAAGAATGAGGGGAGATCTCATTGAGACCTATAAGATGATGAATGGGATGGATAGGAGAGGTGGAGAGACTCTTCCCACTCAGAAAGTACAGTAGGACTAGGGGGCACAGCCTCAAGATAAAGGGGGGGTGGTTTAGAACGGAGTTGAGGAAGAACTTCTTCAGTCAAAGGGTGGTGAATCTCTGGAATTCTCTGCCCGTTGAAGTGGTGGAGGCTACCTCGCTAAATATTTTTAAGACGCGGGTTGATGGGTTTCTGATAAGAGAGGGGATTAAGGGTTATGGGGAGAGGGTGGGAATGTGGAACTGAGCCACGACAGATCAGCCATGATCTTATTGAATGGCGGGGCAGGCTCGAAGGGCTAGATGGCCTACTCCTGCTCCTATTTCTTATGTTCTTATGTTCTTAATTCTCCATAGGAAACTCAGTTATCTGATATCTTAATCAGTTATATCAGTCTTCCAGAGTGTTAATGATTGACCAGCCAGTCTGGTTCAGTAATGGCACCTAAAAGGATAGAAATGTTAGTTAGTCTTAGGGCAGTACAGTGGTTAGCGCTGATGCCTCACAGCGCCAGGGTCCTGGGTTTGATTCCTGGCTTGGCTCACTGTCTGTGTGGAGTCAGCGTGTTCCTCCCCATGTCTGCATGGGTTTCCTCCAGGTGCTCTGGTTTCCTGCTACAGTCCAAAGATGTGTGGGTAAGATGCATTAGCCATGCTACAATTTTCCCTCTGTGTACCTGAATAGGTGCCAGCATGTGGCAACTAGGAAATTTTCACAGTAACTTCATTGCAGTGTTAATGTAAGCCTACTTGTAACACTAATAAATAAACTAGTCTGAGGTTCTTCCACTAGACTGGTAATTTTACAAGCTATGCCTCAGTGAACAGCATGGCCCTAGCTGGTCAAGCAGTTCTGGTAACTTGACTGTTATAATCTTCACACCCTTTTGAGAATCGACTTCAAATAATGCCTTTGTCAATCTTCACTCGCCCTCGTTGGATTTGGGGAAGGAAGAGAGTGTGCATTTCAGATTGAGAAAATAAACCCTACCAGCAATTTCCCAGTTTAATTTGTATAGACTTGATGACTGATTTTATTTTAAAAAAAAGGTTGTTGAAGTACAACAAAAGCTAAATAAGTTGAATAACTTGTTGCAAAAGGATGTGTGTTTTACTTGTAATCTACTTTCTTTCATTTCATATACACTTAGGGAACTTGATACAGGCCTCAGTGAGTCTATTTCCACTCTGATTTGGGCTGCTCCACGTCTACAGAATGAAGTAGCTGAACTGAGAGTTGTAAGTAATCTTTTAATTGATTTATGGTCTCCATCTGCCCCTTTTCATTCAGGGAACTGGACCCAGGTCTGGAAGAGGCAGTCTCTACACTAATCTGGGCTGCCCCAAGGTTACACTCTGAAGTAACAGAGTTAAAAATAGTAAGTAGCAGTGAATGGTGGTGGAGGTAGTGAGGCTACAATATCCTGCTGCTGTTTTGCATGTATTCTGCATGTTCAAGTTTGCAGTGAAATGCTAATGCCAAGTTGTAAATTAGTAAGTAGAGCATTAGAAAATTTATAACTGGATTTTAATAGTTTATGAATAGTATCAAGTTTTATACACATTATTTTTGTTTTACTTTTTAATTCAAAAGTGGTACTGCTTGATAGCTTGTCTAGATCGATGCTAGATCAGCAACCACAACCTGATTAATCTTGTATTTTAATCTGAATGCAATTCTAACTGTTGCCTCAATTCCTCTGACCTTGTGGAAAGTTGTAAGTTCTGTACTTTTTATTATATTTGCCATTCTGACAAAATGACGCAGACTCAAGGAAACCCTCCTCAATTCTCGTCCTTGTTGTCTTTTGATATTTGATTTTAAATGAAGATTGATTTCAGCTTTGTTGTGGGAAGTGTAAGGCTTACAAAGGCAGGTTCTGTAACCCTACATTCCACAAGGCACTTTGCTCTGCTGAAGCATAGATCTGAACTAGGGCTGATTCTCTCATCCATGCTCCAAATGAGCAAGGTTGTTTACTAGCAGCACATGATCAATCTATATAATACACTGAGCAAATACCTGAGTTCTGGTGGAAAAATACTGATTAGCGGAAGAATGATTTACTAAACTTCGAGATGGTTTAAGTTGTCTCAATGGCTTTAAATTGAAGATATTAATGATTGTGTTGACAGTCATTATTGCAATTGATGTAATACTGATGTGTGCTGCAGGTTTATACTGCCATACATTAACTTCTTTCTTGAAAGTGGAATGTGATATTTCTAAAATATTGCCAGAAATGATGATAGTCACATGAAACATCATGTTTGATTCTAGATGTGAGAAGTGGAGGCAGAATTTGTGGAATAGGATAGATTTACAGTGAGCATTTCTACTTGTATGGATTTGTTTATCTGTTGGTTTCAACCCCTGTACATTTTTCATGCTCAAATGATTTCATCTCGTGCGCTATGGGAAGGGAAAATTTGACAGCATAGAAGCAACAACTAAAAGCATAATTAATTGCTTGATTAAAAATGGTGTGATTTAACTTAGAAACTGCGCTGTTGTGGGATTAACTTGTCTTTTTAACAGCTCAATTTCATTTTTAATTGACTTCTAACCTTTAATTGGCATTTTGTTTTGTTTTTGTGGTTTTAGAATATTGCTGCCTTCATGCATTTCAGTTTCTGTAAAACAGTTTGAATGAGTATCGCTCAAGGTTTTCCTGACTTGAGAATTTGGTGTGATTTGTATACTGACCAATTGCCATTGGGTGCTTGTCTATTTAAGGGAAGGTAAAGGAATTTCCAGGAAGCGATTTGGTTATAAGGTTCAGCAATAGCTTCTAGAATCAAGAAACGTTACTAAAGGTTAATCAGCTCACCTTCTCTGCTGTTATGTTGTTCTGTTTGTTACTTGGTTGTAAAAATGCAGACCTGGTACAAATTTGTATATCCAAAGTAACTGAAGTAAAGGAGAAGTAGTTCTCTCAATTTCAGATTTTTTTTTGCTTTCAAATTTTTATTTAGCCTGAGAACATAAATATCAGGAAATGAAATGAAATTGACACTGCATGAACCTATCTCAGAGTTGATAGTGTTGGGTTTCTATTTAAAAAAAAATCTACAGTTGGAAGAAAGACTAATTTCACTTTCCATTGTTGCTATAAATTATTCCTATGTAAATAATTTACTTCAGTAACTTGTCCTGTTTTGATGGATTAGTCTGTAGGCCTATTGCAAATAGTTTACTTCAGCTAGAGACTGAAATGATGAATTTATGTTACAGAGCTACTTCAAGGTATATTTGTGCATGGCCTGAGTGGGAATAAAATTACCTGCTTCTACAACCCATAAGCATAAATGCAAAATTTCCTTGCACTTCCACTCTGGCCTGCTGTAGCACATTTTTCCTGTTCGGGCAAGATTTTCTATGCGGTTCCTTCTTTACCTCCAAAGATGGAATAAATGAATAGCAACAGCAGTGTACAGTATACAATTGGGTGGTTTCCAATTGTAAAGGCCAATGGATTTGGGGAATTGGAAATAGGCAAGGTTTTCTATTATTTAAAAGTTTGATTCTTTTTAATTTTTACTCCTTCCATTAGATTGGAGAGAATTGTTCCATTGGCTCTGGAATTATCATCTTTAAGAAAACAAATCTTAACTTGCCGTTCTGCCTTTTGAGTTTCATTCTTTGCACTCTGCTGTTTATCGCCACTGGTGCACTAACTCCAGTTTTCAAAATGTGAATTGTTTAACATTTTTACCAGAGCTATGGTGTAAAATTGTCTGGAGTTTCACGACAATATTAGGGGTTCAAAGTGAAAACAACTTTTCTTTCTAAATGGTACTGCCAGTTCTATCATTTGCTCATTAATTTGAGTTCTTCAGGAGTTTTCATTTTGGTTCTTTTCTCTTCCAAGATTTCTGAGACTTGAATCTAATATTTGATAAAGATCTTGTTTTCTCTCTTTGCAGGTTTCAGATCAGCTGTGTGCCAAATACAGTAAGGAGTATGGAAAACTTTGCAGAACAAACCAGATAGGAACTGTGAATGAGAGGGTAAATGCAGTCTAATTTAGAAACACTGCTCAGAGGAAGATTGTCTACTTTATTGCAAAATGCAAATTCTGACAAATATGAATGCACAGTAGTCTGGATAGGTGTATTCCTCAAAGTTAAATTGATGCTGCATTCAGCCATTATTTAATTGCAAAGAAAAGAATAGATGATGGAATCAATTTGTCCCATTAAACTCCTCCTTCCATAGAAGCATATATGGCCAGAACCTCTGAGGAGTGGCTGTCACAGTCAGTGTCACTCCGCTTCTGTTTGGTTACCCAGAAGCTGCATATTTCTCGTCTACCCTTCCAATTCGGGCCTGGTGAGAAATGTGCAGTGCAGCTGGTCCAGGACTCCAAGTGCAGTGCAGGTTCATCTGGGAGAATGAAACCACGTTTCTTTTTATGGCATTATCTGGTAAACCAGGTAAATTTAATGCTCTCAACCGCTTTGAGAAACCAGGAAGAAAGGTAAGTGTATCTGAAAAGTTGAAACTTCTTGGGCAATTTCTGTGCAGATCTTGCATTTGACCTCTGCAATATCCTCTAGCACACCGAACAGGGTATGACCTGCTTGGGAACAGAGGTTCTGGGCAATCATTGTCATGAAAACAGTAATATTCCATGGTAAAATTAGATTAATAGAATCTTGGATACCATTACGGTCACTTCAAGATTTTTAATTTCTGAAGATTTTAATTTAGTCGAATTCTTTTTCTGAAAATGACAGTTTTTGGCTTAAATTACTATAATTTGCTCACAGCAGCTTCTGAAACTGGGGAACACTTGTCCCGTTTGCAGTTGATGGTGTGCATGTGTTGATAACTATTGCTATCCTGTATAGATACCTAGCAAGTTTTAAATCAGTCATCATGACCTATCGCTATCTGCCCTTACAATGCAGTTACATTTAAAAAGGCTGTAGAGGTAAAATTAGCCCAGTATGAATTTGTTTGTGGAAGGTCTGATTACTTGATGGACTTCCACAAATCCTGTGATAGTTAATTAACTTCTGTTTTGCATTATTTATTTACACCTATCAATGGTAAGTACTCTTGAATTCCCATGCTTTCATCCTTTTTGCATGGTTTTCTCATTAAGTACATTCCTTTTCAGCTTATGCTCAAGTTAAGTGTTGAAGCGCCACCCAAAATCCTTGTGGAAAGATACTTAATCGAGATAGCAAAGAACTACAATGTTCCATATGAGCCTGATTCTGTTGTCATGGTATGTATAATTGTAGTTTATTTGACTGCTGTTTCCTTTGGCAGCAATCGTAAGATAAGTTGTAATCTGACCTCAAACTTCAATCTGTACTTATCCAGTTCATTCATATCCTTAATAGTCGAAAGGGTGGATAATCATAATTTTCAATGAAGTCCAGCTGCTTAATTATCCAGTTGATTATAATAAAAACATTTCAAATGGCACATGCTTCCTGTCTACAAAACCTTGCTTTCAATGTCATGATAGTTATGTTTTTAATATCCCCTTTATATAAATATTTATAATGAGAAAACCCTTGCTAATCAGCCTTACCTATCTCATAGTAAGAGGTTCTCCTACTTCCTGCCCCCATATTGTTACCTCTAGTACTCCTTGAGGATCTATCCTTGGCCCCCTCTTTCTCAATATACTGCCCCTCAAAAACCAACTTGAAGTCAAAATGTCAGCTTCCACCTCTACGGAAATGAGAGACACTCTACCTCACCACCTCTTTCATTCCCTTCACTGCCTCTGTGTGTCACATTGCTTACCAGTATCCAATCCTGGATGAGCTAAGATGTATTCCAAATCAATAGTGGACATGCCATTGATTTCAATCCTTGCCATGAACTCCATTCCCTTCCCCTTCCTGTCTGCAGTCAGAGGTTGTCAACAGTCCAGTTCAGCCTCAAAGTTCTAGCTGACTCACATCTGAGCTGTGTAACATCATCATCTGGTTGGTCTTGCATGTTCCACTCTCCATCAACTTTGAGATCATCAAAGATTCTGCTGCTGACATTGTACCAAGTCCTGTTCATCCATCATCCCTGTGCCCTTCATTGATTGAGTCTGGTGGCGCCTCAGTTTTAAAATTCCTGACCATTTACCTCATCTGTTTTCAATTCTACAACTTTCTGAGGACTCTAGAAACCTCCAACTCTTGACTCTAGTGTACTCTGCTTCCTTTGTCACATCATTGGTGGCTGTATCTGCAACTAAGCTTTGGAATTCTCTGTCTATATCTCTCCAGCTCTGTTTTCCCTCAAAACACAGTAAAAAGTCTGACAACACCAGGTTTTAGTCCAACCGATTTATTTGTGAGTTTACTATCAAATAAATCAGTTGGACTAAAACCTGGTGTTGTCAGACTTTTTACTGTGTTTACCCCAGTCCAACGCCGGCATATCCACATCATTCCTTCAAAGCACCTAAGCCTTTGGCCAATCCTCTGGTTGCCTATTCTAATTGGGAGTTTGCTCATTTCTAATTGTAGTTTAGCTTACAGCAGAAACAATGGCTCTCAAATTTAAAGCAATTTTTTTTTCCAAATGCAAGTCAGTTTAAAAGGTGCAAGGTTTTTACACATTTGGATGGTTAAGAGTCATAAATTAACATCAATAGGCTTTTCTATATAGAAAGGATATAGACATAATGAGCAACAGAGCATGCTGGGAGCCTTGTGTCTAACCCCCACTCCCCTCTAATTGTTGCTTCTGGGTATTAACTGGTGCTATCATACCACTGATCTATTTCAGACTTGCTCAGTTTACGATATGCTTTTGAAATGGGTTTTATTCAGCTAAGACAATAAACCACTTTGATTACCATTTTATTCATCCTGTTACATTTACTAGAGTTCCACAATCAAAATTATATTGTGCTTGTGTTTTATTATTGCAGTATTATTTGAAAGGGAATATTTAAGGCATAATACTGTAAGACCTGGAAGCAGGAATAGGCCATGCGTCCCTTCAAGCCTGCTTTTCTGTCCAATAAGGTCTTGGCTGACCTCCCTCGATTTCACCTCTCATACTATCCTTTACTCCCTTAACTCCCAAAAATCTATCAATTCCTGTCCTAATGTATGGAACAACTGAGCATCCATGTCAGAAAGGTAGTGAATTTCTTGTGTGTGCCTGGGATAATTTTCTACAACAATATGCCCTAGAACCAACAAGGAGGACGTGTCATATTAGGTTTAATAATGAACTGGATTTAGTTAACAGCATAATGATGCATAAACATTTACCTAACATGATTGAACTCAATGTAATGTTTAAAAGGGAAATTCTATACTTAGGTCCAATGGCTTCAGTGTCATGAGACAGAGACTGTCCATTGTAAACTGAGCAAGTCTGAAATAGATCAATGGTATGATAGTACCAGTTTATACCCTGAAGCAACAAAAACACCACTTACCAACCCTCCCCACCCTCCAAAAGTGTCTTCAGGAGCAATATGAGTTCTTGGAAATTGATAACAGTGCTATTGTCAATGTAAATGGCTGACATATTGCATAATTACTTTGCATTAGTATTTTACAATAGAGGAAGAAGTTTGCATACTGGAAATTCCCAGGGAACTAATATTGAGTCAGACACAGGGACTTGCCAACATAAAAATACACAAAATAAAGGAAAGAAGAAAAAGTAACAAATCTCCAGCACCAGGTGGTTTCCACTCCAGGGTAGGCCATGCCTAATGAATCTAATTGAAATTCTTCAGGAGGTGACTGAAATATTAGGAATTTCTATATGCTATTTATATGGGATTCCAGAAGGCATTTGATCAAGTCCCTCATAAATCGAGAACCGGTTTACAGATTTAAGGTGATTAGTGAAAGAACTAAAGGCAACATGAGGAATAACTTTTTTACAAAGCAATTGTTTATAATCTGGAATGCACTGCCTGAAAGGGATTCAATCAAAACTTTCAAAAGAGAATTGGTTAAGTGTATGAAATGAAAAACAAATGTGGATTGTGGAGCAAGGCGAGATTGCTCTACTGGATTGTTCTTGCAGAAAGTTGGCATGGACTTGACAGGCTGAGCATTCTGTGGTCCTGTTTTTTCAAAAAAATCAGCATTAAAGTTGAAGTTCTTGGAATTGAAGGCAGATTATTGACCTGGTTAGGAAATTGGTTGGGTGGCAGGTAATCAATTAGGAATGATTAACAAAATGTGGTTGGTGGTGACCCACAAGGATTTGTGTTGTTACCTGAACTGTTCACCATATTAATGGCTTAGATGATGGGATAGAAAGCCACATTTCCAAGTTTGCCAGTGACACAAAGGTAAGTGGCATTGTGAGCGGGAAGCATCATAGTGCAAAGAGAAATCACAGAATTGTCACAGCATTGGCGAAGCTGTTTGGTGTATCATGTCTGCACAGGCTTTCCAAATGAGTCACATGGCTTAATGCCATTTCCCCATAACCCTGCATCTTGTTTCTATTCAAGTAATAATCTAATGTACTCTTGAATGCCTCAATTGAACCTATTCCAGCATACTTCCAGGCAGTGCATTCCAGATCCCAATCACTCATGTGAATTATTTTTTCTCACATCACATCACAATCTGATAGATTAAGTGAATGGACAAAACTTGGCAAATGAATTTCAGTAATCCTCTTTGAACCTAAAAAGAATAGAATAATTTTTTTTCCTGAGTGCAAAGCCAGAAGCCATGGTGATCCAAAGAAATTTGGGAATTTAGATACATAGATCAATAAAATATCGAGTGGGTGCAAAAAATAATCAGAAAGGCTAGTGGAAAGCTGGTGCTTATATCCAGAGGACTTGGATACATACAGAGATCATGTTTCACCTATACAAAGGGGGGGCTACTGTGGCAGTTTTGGGTACTACACCTTGGACAGGATATATTGGGCCTTGTGGAGGGAGTGTCATATAGGTTTACTAGAATGATACCTGGATTCCAAGGGTTATATTGCTAGATGAGATTACACAAACTAGGATTGTATTTCTTGGAATTTACAACGTTAGGGGGTGATTAGTTTGAAATTTTCAAGGCATTAAAGGGGACAGGGAGGGGGAGGTAATGAAAAACTTCTCCTGGTTGGGGCTTCCAGAACTAGGGAACATTGCCTGAAAATGTATATTTTCAGAGATATAGGAGGGATGTCCGAGGTAGATTCTTTACTCGGAGAGTGGTTGGGGTGTGGAATAGACTGCCTGCTGTGATAGTGGAGTTGGACACTTTAGGAACTTTCAAGCGGTTATTGGATGGGCACATGGAGCACTCCAGAATTATAGGGAGGGGCTAGCTTGATCTTGGGATTGGACATAGCTCGGCACAACATTGAAGGCCGAAAGGTTTGTACTGTGCTGTAATGTTCTACGTTTCTGTGTGAAACTAGAAGCAGACCTTGCTGATTCTGGAATGTAATTAGGAAGCACTTCAAAGGTAATATAAGTTTGGAGTACTCTTCTGCAAATGACAATTGATGATCAGTTATAATTATTAAATCTGAGATTGATAAACATTTACTAAAGACAATATGCAGTTAATGTCACAGATCAGCCATGATACCATTGAATGACAGCATAGGCATAATGAGCTAATTGGCCTACTCTTGTTCATAAGCTTTTATCCATAGAAAATTCCAAAAATTCATAAGACTTTGAAGAGATTTCTCCTCATCTCAGTCCTTAATAGATGATCCTTTATTCTGAAATTGAGGCTCCTAGTTCTAGACTCACTAGCATCTACCTTGCTAACCCCTTCAAGAATTTTATGTTTTGTTGAAATTACGGTATGTCTTGATCTTCTATATTTTAGCAAAACATAGACCTAGTGTACTTAGTTTCTCCTGAAAGGACAGTCCCTTCATCTCAGGAACTAAAATGCAGAACCTTACATGCCTTGAGGTAAGTACGTCGTTTTTATTTAAGAAAGGAAACCAGAACTGGGTACTGTACTGCAGTGATTAGCGTTGCTGCCTCATGGTGCCAGGGATACGGGTCCGATTCCCAGCTTGGGTCGCTGTCTGTGCGGAGTCTGCACAGGTTCTGCGGATTAGTTCCTGAGATGAAGGGACTGTCCTTTCAGAGAAACTAAGCACACTAGGTCTATGTTTTGCTAAAATTTAGAAGATCAAGACATACCGTAATCTCAACGAAACATAAAATTCTTGAAGGGGTTAACAAGGTAGATGCTAGTGAGTCTAGAACTAGGAACCTCAATTTTAGAATAAAGGATTGTCTATTTAGGACTGAGATGAGGAGAAATCTCTTCAAAGTCTTATGAATTTTTGCACGCTGTCCCCGCGTCCTTCCACAATCTGAAAGATGTGCTCGTTAGGTGCATTGGCCATGCTAAATTCTCCCTCAGCGTACCTGAACAGGTGCCGGAGTGTGGCAACTTGGGGATTTTGACAGTAACTTCATTGCAGTGTTAATGTAAGCCTACTTGTGATATTAAACTTTAAAATTGTACTAGGCAGTCTTTTAACTTTGTGAAGGATGCCTAGTGCTATTTCTTGAAAAGTCGCTGGCTGTTCACTTTTATTTTAAAATAACCTAATTCTCTGCACCCTAAAATTCGTCCATCTTAAAGCTAATCCATGTGAGCAGTATTTGTGTGCATGCAAATATACCATGATTCACCTGAGGTTTAAAACAACTGGAGCGACCTTTCATATCCAAAATTTGTCTTTGGATCTATGTGTTCTTGTGTTCTGAATTTTGCTGATTTTTTTCAGTAAATCATGGTACTTGAAGGGTGGGCAAATGGATTTAATTCTAAAATTGTAAAATTAAGGTTTCTTTTTCAACTGCTTTGGTAATGTATTGCATAATTTATTTTAGTAATCAGTGTACTTTATTGGTGTTAAGATCACAAGCACTCTGCAAGTTGTGATTCTGATGATTTTGAACCATTAGACTCATACAGCACAGAAGGGAGCCAGACAACAAAATATGCTTGTGCCAGCTCTTTTAAGTGCTTTCCAATTGCTATCCAATTAGTCTGACTCTCCTGCACTTTTCCCATAGCCGTGAGTTCTTCTAACTCCAAGTATTACAAATTTCCTTTTGAAGCACTTTCTTGCAGTTAAATCCAGATCACAATTAACTACATTTTAAAAAAATCTTTCTCTATTTTGAGTTCTTAGAATTATCTTAAATTGATATCCCCTGGTTACCGACACTTCTGTCAATTTCTCCTTATCTACTCTTATCTAAACACTGAATCATTTTTGAATATTCCTGTTAAGTCTCTCCTTAATAATATCTTCTTTAAGGAGCACAATCTTAGCTTCTGTGGCCTCTCCATAACTATTGCCCTTCATTATGGTACCATTCCAGTAAATCTCTGAACCTCTGTTGTGGCCTTTTGTATAGTTAGCTAGGTATTGCCAATGTAAGAAAAAACTACTGTGCACAGTGGTAATTTTTCAGGCTTATGAGTTGGTACTTTAAAAACACTGAAAATTATATGATCTATATGCTTTATTATGTCTTGTTATTTATGTTATGTGCATGTTAGTTTTGTTGCTCTTTAGTTGAAGGGCTTTTCTTTATTTTTAGGGTGAAATCCCAGTTGGAGTGGAAGCAGATTTGATTGATGTAGATAATGATGACAAAAAGGGTGGACCTGGTGTGGGAGGTGGTGGAGGATTCACAGCGCCTGCTGCAGGCATTATGCCAATGTCAATGCCAACACCATCTGTACCTTTTTCATACCCTCCAAGAAAGGGGCCAGTAAGTATTTTTGAAACTGTTTGCACGTTAATTCTGTGTCCAGTTTTCCCCACTTCTTCCCAGAAAAACACCTTGCAATTATTTGAAAAAAGACGTCTGTGTACTTCACAGAAGTATAATCAGACAAATAATTAGTGTGACAAAGAGGAGATATTAGGAGTGACCAAAAACTTAATGAAAAGGGGGAGTTTTACAGCAGGCCCTTAAAAATAGGGTGGAAAAGGGTAGTTTAAATGGGAAACTGGATTGTAGGTCCTAGAAAGCTGATGGTATGGCCACCCACCAGCCTCCCATCCATTGACTCAACCTTGGAAAAGCAGCCAGCATAATTAAGGACCCCACACACCCCGGACATTCTCTCTTCCACCTTCTTCTGTTTGGGAAAAAGGTACAAAAATCTGAGGTCACGTAGCAACCGACCGCTTCTACTCTGCTGCTGTCAGATCTTTGAATGGACTTAGTTTGCACGAAGTTGATCTTTCTCTGCACCTTAGCTGTGACTGTAACACTACATTCTGCACTCTCTCCTTTTCTTCTCTATGAACGGTATGCTTTCTGTATAGTGCAGAAGAAACAATACTTTCCACTGTATACTAATACATGTGTCAAGACAAATGAAATCAAACCAATTGTGAACATGGGTGTTAGAAGTAGGTGCGGTGGTGGCGGCGAGGTCAGGCACTACACGAGAACCCAGTATCAAAGGAACAGAGTTTGGGCAACAGGGAAAAGTGGAGCCATGAAGAACTTGAATCACAAAGAATAACATTTTCTGTCATTGGGAGGATTGAATGTAATCATGCAAAGTATAACTTTGTGGTTCTAAACCAGTTCTAATTGTGTGGACTTAATTATGCCTTTAGTTTGGGTGTCCATGCTTGGTATGGGTCATGAACAAAACAGTCTGAAGGAACCTGTTGAACATTAGCTGGTTGTTAAGCAAATTCCATGATAATATGGATCGTTAGGATTTCCTTTAAGTGCCTGTAATAGTATGCACGCTTATGAAACTTTTGTTTTCATGAAACGTAGGCCTCAATCCTGTCTAAACAAAACAAACATTAGCTACGTGATGATGTCCCATCTAAAGGCTAAATCTTTTAGTTGGATACATTGTGGCATGGTGATTGACTTTGCATGATTTTTTAAAAAATATCAAATATCTTTTTAGTGATTACTCACTACTCCATCCATTAATGTTTCACCTGCAGCAATAAGTTAAAAATTGGTCATTTCTGATAAAGTTGCTCTCTTAGGCTAACTTCGTGAAATGAATCTGGTTGATTGTGTTCAAATTCTTGAATTCCTGATGAGCTTGCCCTGTTATTCAAAGGATGTGGTACAGCGATGGATATGATTAACAAATCTCCTTCTGTGTGAATTGGAGAGGAGGGGGGTGCCTATATGAGATAACCAAAATATACAACAATGATAAACAAGCGCAGTCCAATTTAAATCTGCTAAGAATCTCCGTTGAAGTGTGGTTTGCAGAATTATTCTCAAGCATATGTGGTTGGCACTGCTGCCGTACAGCTTCAGGAATTTGGGTTCAGTTCCAGCCTTGGGTGACCATGTGGAGTTTGCGCATTCTCCTCCTGTCTGCATGGGTTTCCCCCATGACTCCGGTTTCCTCCCACAATCCTAAATTGTCCTTTAGTGTCCCAAGATGTGTTGGTTAGACGGATTAGCCATGGGAAATGTGTGGGGA
Organism: Carcharhinus amblyrhynchos; assembly: GCF_965287045.1. Lineage (NCBI taxonomy): Eukaryota > Metazoa > Chordata > Chondrichthyes > Carcharhiniformes > Carcharhinidae > Carcharhinus > Carcharhinus amblyrhynchos. Next base: position 23,082,709 of record NC_137327.1, read on the forward strand.
AGAGGTCCTAGCTGAGATGCTCTGCTAGGGAGTCGGTGCAGACTGAATGCGCCAAATGGCCCTTTTGCACTGTAGGGATTCTATGATTCATATCTTCCAATTCAAATATATTCTGTATGATCTAAGTTAGTGGTTTAGGATGGTGCTGATAAGAATTAAGAATGCATACCACTAGTTTTCTTCTTTTGTGGGTGGTGCAGATAAATAATGTTCTCTATTCAGCTAGTGTTAAGATGCAGTAAATAAAATAGTTAAGGCCATATAATGCAATCGTGTTTGATTTGATAATCCAGACATCAGACGATCTGATGCTATGGCAATTAGCATTACATTGGGCAGAGTAATGTATCTGGTATTTGATTGAATCCTGCATTTTTTGTTTCTCGCAGGATTGCAATCTGCCGGTGGACACTTATCAGCCATTCAACAACTTCCAGCCACCCAACATAGGGGGTAACCCACCTCCGATACCAACGCATCCACCAACATATGAATCTGTAAGTTGCTGAAGTTATTCCACAAGAACAGATCTGAACCTGGCCAATGGAGAGAATGGATAATCAGGAAAGATGTTTTAATCATACTTCCAGTGCTTTCAGCCATTCATTAACATTAATGCCATTGCATCTCAATCATGCTGTTCTGATGCATTATCTTGCATGGAGTTACAAAGTCAGTATTCCTACTATTGTGCCTAAGGGATGTAAATCATTATAATGTTGGGTCACTCAACTCTAACATTTTACTGCCAAACAACCTTTCCAGCACTGATGATAAACTATTATAATCTGGAGTCTTTTCCTTCTGGGTTTAATTGTTGGAGATTTTAAAATTGTAAAATATATGTTTTGCATTACCTTCCTATTTCTCCTCCAATCCAACCTTTGTTTCCTTTTCCATACCTGATTTGGAATTGAAATTAGCACTCTAATTTACAGTTCCTTCTTATTCTGGGTGTTCATTGGCAATCATTGATAAAGGAGTTATGTAGCTACTTGTCCTGTTTACTTGCATCCACATGCTCTGATAACTTTGCTGCATTTCCAGCACAAAAGAAAATCTGAGCCTGCAAGAGCGAATCTAGCTAACAGAAGGTGCCGTTAGATTCAATCTAACAGAATCTGCCCTGAAGCTCTGGAAGCAGTGGCCAGTATACTAATCAGTTGCATCAGTTTCACTGATCATTACTGTATAGATGCACAAAAGGAATACTGAAACTCATTTGACTAACCAGCTTGCCTCATTTTTCTGGAGGGTCTATTAAATATTAGCATTTTCAATAACTACATTATGCCCCTGTATAAAAAAAGTTACTTACAAATTTACTGTATGAAAATATGTAGCCCTTAATAAGTAATCTGTACATTTCAAGTACATTCTGAATGTATAACACATTAAAAGTAAACTATTGATTTATTAATACATCATTAACTATATTTTTGATTTGCAACTTATTCAGAAAAGCTACAGCTATGCTTTGCTTACTCTTGCCATGTTTGACATTAGATGTTGTGTAAACTTGCATCTTTGTGTCAGATCTTAAGTTGCAGAAATCCAGGGCTATTCCTGCTATTAATCAATGAATCATGTTCTTTAGAATTTGTTAAAATCTTGAGTTTAAAAATGCACAAAGGCTTAAATTTGTACTTTTATAACTTTATAGCACTATAGACACTCAAGTTGTACACTATTAAGCTGACACTTTCTCGCTAAATAGATGGATGATGAATTAAATGGTCACATGGATGTTAATTTTGTGCAGTGGAAGGATTTGGGAAAACACCTTCCTATAACCACTGTCATTCCCCTTGCTGGTACTTTTCTGTCAGGGGATTTATTTGTATTTCTTGGTAGTGTGACACCACATTGGAAGTTTGTGCAGATCTATTTGGATATAGAGAGGAGCTCATGTAGAGCATAACCACTTGGCAGAGTGGCCTTTTTCTGTGCTGTACGTTCTGCATAATGCTTTGCCAGTTGCATTGTGATTGCCGGTTTGAGTTAACATTGACTTTCTAACAATTTGCATTCGTTTTGGGACCTTTAACATAGGTATTTCACAAGAGAAAAAAACCCTAGCAGTCAAACTTTCCAAATGATTAAAAAGTGACTGAATTTTTTTTGAAATGGGGTATTCTGAAGACACTTTGAAAAGTTGGAAAATAATCTTTGGAGGAAAGTTGAAAAGGCTGAAAGCTCTTACTGAAGATGGGGCAGGGAAATTGGAAAGTATTGGACAGGTAGCAACTGAAGAAATTTCTAGAAGTAGGACAAATAGAACATTTGTGGGCTTTTAGAGGTGGAGAATGATAAATGCTTCAGGTGAATATGTCTTAACAGACAACTCATTTCATTGAGTTCACCTCATGATTCTTCTGAACTCGAGAGTATAGGTCCATTCCACTCAATCTCTTTGGGTAGGAAAACCCCAGGGTTCAATTTGGTGAACTTTTGTTGAACTTGCTGTAAGGCAAGTTTATCTTTTCTGCGGTAAGGGGAAAAACCGTACACTGTAATGGGGGAGTGGCCTCATCAAAACCCTGCAGATTTTTCATTAAAAGCCCCTTGCAACAAAGGCTGAGATATAAGTTGCCTTCCTAATTGTTTGGAGTTGACTTTGACATGCAAAGACACCCACAATCTGTCTGCAAAACAATTAACCCCTTGTTCTTTGACTTGACACATTCTGACGTAGAAGCATTCACAAATTTGCAGAAATTGGGATCAGTGAAGGTGTTTGAATTGCCAGCTGTTAGATGACTGGGCTGGTGGCAGGAGGTGTGCTTGGAGAGCCATGGTTTGGGTCTTTGTGTTCAGGATACTGCTGAGGCTTAATTGTCTACAAGTGTGAAGTTTACCAGTGCTGTGACCTGCTTCTTATGAGTGCAAACAAGTTGAGGCATTAGTTTACAGGATTAGCTAGAGTTGGAAGAGTCCCCAGTTCTTGGTATGAGATTTATCCTGCCAGGTCCCATTAATGAGTCAGATTGGGTGATTAATTTTTCAATCAACTGCCTGGTTTGGATATTGGATTATCAAGAACTCCCATAAAAGCACTTATCAAAATTAACCCGCTATCACCAAGTCCAGTGCAATAATCTAGACTTGCCATCATTAACTGTTTAATCCAGGTCCTAAAGTGAGAGACTTTAGTACTGCTCTGGGATTGATTTCCCTTTTTTCGGAATTTAGTTAATGTAGGCCAGAGCTGCCTTCCATTCGTGCTTCTGCTTTGCCATCTCAACAGCTTGCAGTTTGTAATGACATGGTTGCAGTTAATTTGCCTCAATTGAATTACTGATAATTGATGTTGTTTAACAGATTGATGATGTTAAAGATACTGACGTTCATTTGCCTTCTCCCAAGCTTGCAGGTAAGTCGACACAGTTTTCCGGTTTAATCTGTTTGTGATTCCCTGTATGAAAAGGATTTTTATCATTAATATTATCAGATGTGACACTGTACCACATATAGTAATTTTTATTTGTATTGTATAGGCCCTTCAGCCCCAATACCTGCACCTCGACAATTTCCAGGACCTGCAGCTGCACCAAGCAACTTCGCTTATGACAACTTGACAATACCGGAGTTGCCCTCTGTGCCTGACACCCTACCAACAGCATCTGTTGGTGGCACCTCTACAGCTTCAGAAGATATTGATTTTGATGACCTGTCTCGTAGATTTGAGGATTTGAAGAAGAAAACTTAATTTAATGGAGATGAAAGCTTACATTTTCTTGGGGTAATTCTAAATTCACTGGCGTGTCTCTGCTAGAATCTGAAAGCTTTATAATTGAACCAGATGCTATGTATGCTGGGATATTAACACTTTTTTGAAAAATTGTTTGATTTTCTCTCAGTAGTTAATATACTGTATTTTAAAATATTCTTATTCCAACAGGCCCTGATTATATTTATGGGGGGGGTCTTGCAAAATAAAATAGGGCTTAAGATTGAGCATTGATTCAAATCCAGTTCTGACCATGACTTCAGATCTTCATTAGTCCACTCTCAGCAACATGCTAATCTGAGTCTACTTTTCACTCACTCTGTGTTCCAAATAGCCAGGACCAACAAGTGAAGTTGAAAGCGTGGACGGTATGTTGTATTGGTAGTCGTGAGATTGCATGTGATCTGAGACTTGTATAGAGAAAGTGAAACAGTTGCCCTGACAAGCTGCAATTGTCAGTAACACGTGGTAAAAGGGGTATATTATTTTCAGCTAGTTATTTATGAAGTATTTTGTGTATTCAAAAAAAAACTTGCATCATCCTATTTACAGGTGGAGAATCCTTGTACTATTTAAAATCTAATTTAAACCTGGTCTGTAATGAAGCTTCTGTAACATTGTCATTTTGTTTCATTCATGTCAAAATTGCAGTCCCGGAAGTGATAGGTTTGGAAGAATGTTTGCGTAATAAACTTTACTAGCATTCCAACTGCATTTTCTTAACATACATAATTTTATCACTCAAAAACAATTACAAAGGTGTAAGGTTGCACTTTTGGCCACCTAAGGTAGTCAGATGGAATTATACTACAGATATATTTTAGGGCAAGGATTAGAATCTTAAACAGTAAGTTACTCAAGTCACAGTAGCATGAGCATTACCTTTACACGGCTCAAGTATCAACTGAAAATTGAACATATCGAATCATTGTTTTTATTTACCATTGGATTCCATACACTTTGTCTAATTATTAAACTGGATTGTTAATGCAAACTGGTTGTGTAAAAAAAAATGTTGTAGAACACATCATGCCCACACTATGCCAGGAGGATGGACTGGAGTGCTGTACTATTGCTAGTGTCCTCCAGCAGCAATGGACTACAAAACTTCAGCCCTTTTTCTTAACTAGGAGCATCGTAAGCTGGAACATTCAATAGGAGTTGTACATTGAATGTCTTAGTCTTCTGGTGGGGTGATGTTCTTTAGAGTGGTTTAGGAAACGTGGAGTTATTCATTGGGAGCTCATAGCTAAGATATTAGTTGTTGGAGTCACCGGCCTGTGCTTTTTGGTGGAGAAGGTGTGTATTACAGTGGGATTACTGGAGACAAAACAGGAAAGAAAATAGGTGACTTTCTACAAAAGCTCACAAATGCATCCTTTTTGAGTACCTGTTGCTACTGTGTCTCTAAGTTCCAGTAATCACGAGTTAGAATTTGATGAATGTAGGTGAATACTGCAGCAAAAGTATCTTACTCCTTGTGAGGTCTGAGGATGGCAAGTGCAAATAAATGACCAAGGCTTGGCATGCAGACTAGTGTCTTAGGTTTCATAATTTCCTGCACTGTCTTGCACATTCTATTCATCTTTAAGTCATTAAAAGATCTTTAAATGCAACAACAATGTAATCCTTTATAACAGTTTGAAATGATTATTGTTTGACTTGTAAATTTTCTTCTCCAATTGGAATCATTCCCCTTAGCTGCCAACTGAACTCAACAGAGCAGTGAATGTTAATGAACTCTGATTTTGCAGGGATCATTTTACGCATGCATGAATCTAGGATTGATGTCATAATGTGCATGAGGACTAGACAGTCAAAGTAACATTCAAATAGCAAGTAATCAGCCACTAGTCATGAGGTTTTCTAATTCATTAATGGATCAGGAGTAACTGCTCACTGGAAGTACTGGATTGTTCTTAACAAGTCAACTGTACTTTCAATAGGATTGCTCTAAGTTTTCCCTGTGTAATGATTCAATTTTTCATATCTTGCTCATAATTGAACAAAGTTTCAATGGCCTTACTAGTTATTTTGGAGTCCTTATCTTTACAAAATGTATGCAGACTTGGTAACATGATTTTGTTTATATTGTATGTTTAAACATTGCTAAATAAAACACATTTTAAGGGTTTCTCGTGTTATTTCTGGGACATTGAGAATTTAACAGAACACTTTTGTAACTGCAACTTTTTAAAATGGTACATTGGCATTACCTGCTGATAATAGCTATCCGCCACCTGATGGTTTCAGTTTAAAATAATGGAGTTCTGAAATTTCTCATGCCTACCAATCTGCCCTGGCACCAACTGCTCCATATTTTACTTTGGAATGACATCATTGGGCAATGTAAGGAGGGTGCTGCAGCCTTTTCACTGCAAACAAAATGTTTGTACTTGGTATCCAAGTAGTTGATAATGCTGCAAATCTCATCAGCAAATGGTGGATATAATGAGCATCTTTCATCCTCCTGTTGAAATGTTTCTGAAGGCAATGGGGACTTGACGGAACTTTATCTTGCCTCCCCCCCCCCCCCTCACCCCAACCCTTTACTTGTTGGGGTGGGGGTGGGGGTGGGGAATGGAAATTTCGAGGCTTTGGTGATTGCGAGAATACGGTATTGCCATCCATATTTTCATTCCCTTTTCTAAAGCTACTGCCTCATGATGCAGCTTCCAATCCTAATCTCCTGTTCATAAAATCAACAATCTAATTCCAAAATCCAGTTACCTTTATTTTCGTCCTCTTTCCCCCTCCTTCCCTTAAGCGCACAAGGAAATACAGAATTAAATAGGGCAAGAAATTGAACTTGCATTCACCAATTCTAAACAGCTCATCAGGACTGCAAATTTTTAGTAAATGATAACTGGTACAAAAGCAAAATACTGCAGCTGCTCTACCTTCTCAGCAGGAAAGACAACCTGCAGGAGAGAAACAATTAACTTGTCAGGTTGCAGAATCGTAAAATGGAAGGACACCATTCAACCTGTCCTGTCTGCAGTTCTTTACAGGGGCAGCTCAGCCAGTCACACTTGCCCTTTCCCCATAGTCCTGTTTTTTTTCTTTCAGATGTTTATCCAATCCCTTTAAAAGCTCTGTCTCGACCAAACTCAATGTATTCCATATCATAAGAACATAAGAAATAGGAGCAGGAGTAGGCCATCTGGCCCTTCGAGCCTGCCCCGCCATTCAATAAGATCATGGCTGATCTGTTGTGGCTCAGTTCCACTTTCCCGCCCTCTCCCCATAACCCTTAATCCCCTCTCTTATCAAGAACCCATCAACCCGCTTCTTAAAAATATTTAGCGAGGCAGCCTCCACCACTTCAACGGGCAGAGAATTCCAGAGATTCACCACCCTTTGAGTGAAGAAGTTCCTCCTCAACTCCGTTCTAAACCGCCTCCCCTTTATCTTGAGGCTGTGCCCCCTAGTCCTACTGTCTTTTTTGAGCGGGAAGAGTCTCTCCACCTCTATCCTATCCATCCCATTCATCATCTTATATCCTAACCACTATTTAAAAACTTTTCCTCAAGTTACTGCTGGTTCTTCTGCCAGTCACCTTAAATCAGTGTCCTCTGGCTCTGCACTCTTCTACCAATTGGAAGAGTTTCACTCGGTCCATGTAGCCTCCTGATTTGAGCAAGTGTAAAATCTTCTCTCCAACTTCTAATGAGGACAGCCTGGCTTTTCCAACCAATCCATGTAATTGAAGACCCTCACCTGTACAAACAATTTTTCAATATATTTTCTGCACCCTTTCTAAAATCTTCACATTTTTCCTTTGTGGTGCTCAGATTGGATACAAAAGTCCATTTGAGGTCCAACCTAAGTTTTGTGAAGGTTCATCATAACTACTTTGTTCTGTATACTTAAGCCTTCATTTATAAAGCTCAGGATCCTGTATGCTTTTTTTAACCACTTGAACTAGCCAGTCGCTCGAACAAATGGGCAAGGAAGGTATCAAAAAACATTATCTTAGAACAGAAACAAATTTTAATGAAGAGGTTGATCTCGTAATCAGTTGACACCTTAGAGCAGTGATGGGCAACTTGACTTAGCGAGTAGGCTGCATGAGTGACCCTCCATCCCAGTGGGCTGCAAGATTGAAATCAGGCTAGTTTACTAACCATGACCCCAGGAATAAGATTAAACATATTTAATTCACCCTGAATATTTCATAATGAGTTATAGAACATGCTTAACCATTTAAATATTAATAGAACTTTCATCATTTCAAATGGTAAAAGCAAAATAAATATTTACACATTGGACGCAGACCAGGAGCACACGGATCTCACATTCAATGTTGTGTGCAATCAGCATGCACCTCATTTCGTTTGGCTTTGCTTACTCGTATTGCTGGGAAGAAAAACCCCACAGGTGAAAGTCAGTGGAATGTGGCAATCCTGTGCATAGGCGACAGTCAACAAAATGTCTCATGGGCCATACTCAGAACCCAGCCACAGGCTGTCCATCATTGCTTTAGAGGGTCGGTCAGGACACAAAAGGAAATAGCCCTTGAGAAACCAATCAGAAGCTGATCGTGCACAACCTGGACCAATCGTAGATTGATTATGCAAGCCTTAAGCCAATTAGCAATTGGCCTTGCCTCATCTAGGCCAATCAGAATGCAATGACATCATTGATCACAGTGTCATTTTTTTCTATCACTCCTGCCTCCAAAGGACAATTTCAGGTGCAGGTTGTCAGTACAGTTTATATACAGGGTATGCTATATGCTACACCATAAAAAAAAACTAACTCTATATTAGTGTGATGCAGAATGAAGCCAACAACAGGGCTTGAATCCCATTCTGGTCATGGAAATTGGTGGAGGACAGCTGCCTCCTGAATATCCCAGTTATTAATCACACTTTATGTGATAAAGTCTTTCCTGATATCATTCCTGACCTTGCTTTGACCAACACCTTACAGTTGTAATTTAATCTGAATTGTGATCTGGATTATCTTGCTGTGTTTCTTTTGTGCTCCCCTCGTTCATTGACGTTAAAGGTCACAAAGTCTTACGTTTTCAGTTTTTCCAGCGGTTCCTCATCATGATGCCATTTGACACCAGGACGAACAGCTGAATAAAATATGTAAAATACATCTTGGACTTTAATTATCAGAAATTTGATCTATTATTGTAGCCTGCCATGCATGAATTACTGTTTTATTATCAATAAAGGAGGCAGGGCCACACGACTTATAAAATAAAGCTAGTGTGATCACTTCAGAGCTTTGCATTTTGCTGAGGTTTGAAGTATGGAGTTCCAAATATTCCTCATTATTGCTATTTATGCTTGTTATCGGACTGATGCTGCACCTTGTCTGGAAAATCAGAGGGAGTTCCAAAGCTCATGCTATGAATTTGTGTCAGTTGAGCTCAACTTCTCCAGTGCCCAGGGATGGTGCAAAGGGCATGGCGGGCACCTAGCCTTTATCAAGGACATTGAGACTAGTACGTTTCTGAAAAGCTACATTAATGATTACAAGGAAAGGTGGATTGGCCTGACTTATTCTGTACGTGCTTTAATTCCTAAATCAAGTGATCAAGGTAAGAGATGGAAATTAACAATGGAATGTAAGTTTAAGGATTCTCAGCCACAGAGTCACAAAAAAAGAATGAGAAGAATAAAGTGTTTAAACAAAAATGTCAAAATCTGTTTGTGTCAGACACATCTTGGTGTAGATTCTAACAACTCATTTGTCTGGGACTATAGATAGCTTGATCATTTACTTCTATCATTTTCAGCTAGAATCATAGAATCCCTACAGTGCAGAAGGAGGCCATTTGGCCCATCAACTCTGCATCGCCAATAATCTCACCCAGACTCTATTCCCGTAACTCCATGTATTTACCCTGACAGTAAGGGGCAATTTGACATGGCCAGCCAACCTAATTTGCACATCTTTGGACTGTGGAAAGAAATCGGAGCACCTGGAGGAAACCCACACATAACGTGTAAATTCCACAGTCACCCAACTGAACCTGTGTCCCTGGCACTGTGAGGCAGTAGTGCTAACCGCCCACCGTGCTGTCCTATTAGATCAATGTGACATCATTGCTTATGTGGAACGTAAACAGAGTGTACATCTGTTGGACTGGATAGTCCACTTCTGTCTTGTTATTCCATGTTAAACTATGTGATGCTATATGCAAGTTTATGGAAAGTGAAATAAAATATTTTACAACAAGTATTGATAGATTTTATTTCAATTCGCATATATCCCATAAATAATAATCTGGTGGGACTATAATTCCTACAAAGTAAACATACTGATTTTGCAAATTTTTTGTCACTGATTATAGCGATCAGATAATTACTACAGAGTATTTTATACATGAAAGGAGATTTTCTAAAATGCAGTTAACTACAGTTAATATAGTTTCATCTCACATTATACATAGTCATTCTTGTATGGTTAATGGAAATTTGGAGAAGTTAATGGTTTTCTAATTCATAGAATGACAGCTGTAACTTGGTTTAATCATAGATTATTTAGAATATAGCCTTCAGCATCAATTTATACAATGACATTGAATAATACAACACCAACTATAGCAAATACATTTGATACATTTGTCGTCGTGGACATTCAGGGAAATTTGCCAGACAGGATAAGAGTTACCAGACAGATGACATTTTTAGTCATTTGCAGTTCTTGATTAGATTGGACACAGTAAGAACTGTTCTATCAGTTAAAAGCAGATGGATTTTCAATGGGTTGATCAGTCTGTAGTGCCTTTTTGCATAATCATTATTCAACTGAATTTTCAAATTGCATGTATAAACTATGTGTATCTCACTATGTGAAACCTGTATTTACTAACGCATATGAATGATAAGAAAAATATGATGTAAACATTTAAACTATTTTAATAGGAGCATTTGAAAATATTCTTTTTTGTATTTGTCAAATGCTGCAGTTTGATGTAGCTTTGCATTAAGTAAGTGCAGTTTGAGATCATTTTCACTCTCATCATCCGGATGGTAAATATTTGGAATAGATTGCTGTCTTTTTATACAACGTACCCAATTTTCATTTCTTTTTTTCATGGAAATTAAAATTTGGGTGGTTTTTTATAACCAGTGAGTGGTGGCCAGTTTATTGTTTGTGTGTTGAAATTAAAAAATAGCTTCCTTGTGTGTCATTCGTATTTGGGGTGGAATGTTATGGTTCTGTCATTGCAGAGGTGGGGGCTAGAAAATGCAACGAGCCATTAAAAAGTCCAATGACTTCAGCAGGACTGGAAAATCCCACTTGGGCGAGGGGCCTTAAATCCATCCATGATGTGATAGCTCAGGTGGCAAATAAAGAAGTGCATCTTAAGGAGTGATGATGAATTTGACAATCTCCTTATAGATAAATAAATAATAATCAACAACATATGATAGAAAGCATTATCTTAGGGAAAAATTCTTGGTAAACTCTTTTCAGTCAGACAAGAATGCGATGTCATTTATGCCATGGTCATAACTTGTGCTTTATTTGTGTTGATAATATATATCTCCAACATCAGTTGTATGCCAAATGCATCTGTAAGAAGTCTCACAACGCCAGGCTTGAGACAATTCACACCTCTTTAACCTGTGATTATCCCTCCCTCCATGCACACTGTTTGCACCTATAAAGACTTAATTGTCTGTAAAGACTCGCATTCCAACCATCCTTCACATTCCAATCTGTAATTATCTTACAATTGTGTCTTTGCCTATATATATCATACTTGTGAACCTACCTCCACTCACTGATGAAGGAACAGTACTCTGACAGCTTGTGATTCCAAATAAACCTATTGGACTTTAACCTGGTGCTGTGAAACTCCTTACTCTGCCCATCCCAGTCCAACGACGGCATCTCCACATCAAACGCATTAGTAAAGAGAGTATTAGTTTAATATACAGTGGTAGACATAGGAAATTCCCTATTTCAATATATTTATATTCATATGTTGGCAGGGATTTTCCACACTCATTCTTTTTGGGCAGGTTTAGTGACGGGACTGAAATATCTGGAGATGGGGCGGCATGGTGGCATAGTGGATAGCACTGTTGCCTCATAGCGCCAGGGACCCAGATTCAATTCCGGTTTCGGGTCACTGTCTGTGTGGAGTTTGTACATTCTCCCTGTGTTTGCGAGGATTTCCTCAGATGTTCTGGTTTCCTCCCACACTCCAAAGATGTGCGGGTTAGGCTGATTGATGATGGTAAATTGCCCCTTAGTGTCCTGGGATATGTAGGTTAGAGGGATTAGTGGGGTAAATGTGTGGGGATGCAGGGATGGGGCCTGGCTGAGATTGTTGTTGGTGTGGGCTTGATTGGCCAAATGGCCTCCTCCTGCACTGTAGAATTTCTATGATCTCCTGAGAAGTCTTCCTGAATTTTACATTAGCGGGAAGTCTCACTGCAATTCTCCCCACCCCTACCAATGATGCAAAAGGAATCCTGATGTTCAGCATTGGGGTCGCCATTGTGGTAAATTAGAATGATCATCCCTCCTGTTAAGTAATCCATTCATGTTGGTGTGAAGGTATGTGGACATGAATTATGACTGGTCTCCTATGGCAGACCACTGGAGGAGCTCAAGTGAGTGCATCCCTCAGGGTCATGATCAAGCAGCACCCAGGCAGTGCCTGGGCAGTTCAGGGAAGAAGTAGCTTCAGAAATTTATTGCTGGGGTGAGGGCTAGGGCAGCAGGTAGCTGATTTGATTGTAACTTCTGATCATTGGGTTGGCCTTTAAAAATGGCACCTGATCTTTAAAGAACAGATTTCTGGTGGGGCAGGCTCAAGCAAAGCCCGCCCTGCCAGCATGACTTTGTGGGAGCTGCCCCTTCCATGGTTGTGCACAATCTTTCTGAAAATACAATGGACAAAGCCACTGTTGGTGCTGATAACTTTGGGCAGCATGGTGGCACAGTGGTTAGCACAGTTGCCTCCCAGTACAAGAGATCCGGGTTCGATTCCAAGATTGGGTCACTGTCTGTGTGGCATTTGCACACTGTTTGTGTGGATTCTTCTGGGTGCTCCAGTTTCCTTCCATAGTCTGAAAGATGTGCTGGTTAGGTGCATTGACCCAAACGGCTGACGAAGTGTGGCAACTGGGGGAATTTCACAGTAACTTTGTTGCAGTTGTTAATGTAAGCCTTATGTGTGACTAATGAATAAAACTTTAACTTTCCTTTTCCCACCTGCTGTCACACTCAGCAAAAACGGTAATATTCCACCCATTGTCTCCCTCTCGGAGCCCTGAACGCGTATTTGCTAAACCACCACTTGTGACACTCTACAAAAAAAAGACACAAGATAGGAACACATTTCATATTGCTGCCCTCTAACTAGAATTGGCAACATGTTCATCACATTAGTATCAACTTTCACCTCAATTTATAGTTGGTGTGCAGCTTCTTAAGTAATAGGTACTAGCGAAATGACTCAGTTCAATACAAACTGTTCACTAATAAATGACTTTAAATGGTAGCTTCAGAAGTCAATAAACTCAGGTCGGAACGTGGGAAATACCCATCCACAATTGTTACAGATGTACTCAGCGGACGCCTAGAAACTCCTCCCAAGCTGACAGTTCTATCAGAAGTTTTAAAAATTTGTTCGTAATTTAAAACAGAAACAGTAGCGCATTATGTTGAACAAAAATTCACTTAGGCCTGTTCTCAGCTCTCAGGTGGCTGGATGGATCCACCTCATCCTACCAAAGTTGGCAATATGGAAACCCACCCTCTTCTTCGACAGATTGTACCTACGCTTCCATGTACGGCACATACCTGATGTGGGCCATGACGAATTGCGACAGCATGTTTGCCTTCATCTGTGAATTTGGTATGAATACTTTATGACTTCAAATATGTTGGGAGACCTGATCGAAAATGAATAGGACTCTTTAGAGTAGAATTTTACAGGCCTCCTCTGGTGGGTTTGCAAATGCCCTTCCAGCAGCCCAACCTCCCACCCATGACGTGTCTGAAATGTTTATGTGCTGGAGGAAGGATTGGGTGACTGGTCTAGAACAGCCTTTGCTCCATATGAGCCTCTGCAGAGCTGCTTTTCACATGGTCACAATTTTGAGGCTGGCACAAGGATTTCAGGAATAGGGGAGTGTCTGGCAAGTTAGCCTGGTCAGGCCTCGGGCAGGGGAGATGGAGGGAGGTTTGGGGGTTGCCACCCTCTCTCCCTTCCTCCCCCTCTCCCTCACGATCCTCTTTTCCCAATCATGGACACCCTCCCCCGAAGTTTGGCCAGCCGGATGCTCCCCACCCAGTGCGAGGCAGAAGTCCTCCCTCCAGCTAATTGAGGTGTTAAGTGGTTGTGGGGCTGCTGAACAGGGTAATCAGCTCTGAGCGAATAAACAAAGGGGTGCATTGATGCTGCTGGTGACACTGAGGTTGGTGGTGGGGGGGTGGAGGGGGCTTGATGATTGCAATTGAGGGTTGGGAAAGAATGGGGATGGATCATCCTTCTTCTGAATCCCATACTCTCACTCAGCAACCCCTCACTCCTCCCCTCCCTGGGCCTGTCTGGACCCCATTCATGACTTGGGCTCTGTCTTTGACCCCCCTTTCTCCAGGTCGTGTCTGAACTCCATCTCCACCTATGACTCAGACTATGTTCCTCTATTTACCTCCTCCTTCCTGGGCTTGCCAAACTCTGCAGAGACTCAGTCTCCACAGCTCTCTTCCCCCTCATTCCTCACACCTACCACCACTGTTCTCCCCCAGCCCCCCTTCCCTCTCACTCCCTACCACCAAGAGGAAAGTGCACATATCCCACCACCAAAAACACAAAGGCACTGGCAAGAGGAGACACCCCAGCAGTCTCCCAGTCACTGCCTGAGAAATGCAGATAGAATAGTGTCTCAGAGACCCAACACTGTGACTTGGTACAAAATGTAAAATTACAGGACGATCCCTTAAAATACAGGACCGTTTGTTACCCTGCTGCTCTGACCCTGCCGCCTTTTCAGTTGTCATCTGAAAAAAGCAACTAAATATCATTCGACAACAAAAATGTTGTGCAGAACAAGAGACTGTCTCAGGGATCAAGAGCAGACCAGGCTTAGCTGAACTGAAATGATGGTAGTCTCCCTTATCCACTGGTTGCACAATTCCTACATGATCAGAATTTGAGCAGCTCCCATCTGCTTTGTAGAAAGAATTTACACTGTACCTTTCATGACAGGTGCTGGAGTATGGCGACTAGGGGACTTTCACAGTAACTTCATTGTAGGGTTAATGTAAGCTGACTTGTGACACTAATAATAAAACAAATAAAATGACCTCAGCACACCCTTAAAAAATAATTCACAGCCAAATAGCTACTTTTATAACATTATTACAAGTGTAATGTAGGAAGGCAGCCAATTTGCACAGCAAGATTCCACTAGGAGCAATGTGAGGAGGATTCAATATTCAGATGTGAGTTTAGAATATTTGATGAACTTTCAGTCCACAGAATGTCTGGGGTGGAAAATAATTTGAGGTTAAGGTTAATGGACATATCTGGGAAGGGAAAAGCAGTCCTCCCCGTGCAATTTGCTTTGGTTATTTATGATAGGAGTATGCTTGATATTGACAGTAAGGTTTGCAATGAGAAAGTGTTCCATACCTTAGTTCTAGCTATCTTGTTTTGATGAGCACAGAATTCAACAAAATGTAAAATATGAAAATCAACTGGGTACAAAGTTTAATTTTTTAATGGGCATCATTGGCTGGCCAGAATTTATTGCAGTTGAGAGTCAACCACATTGTCATGGCTCTGGAGTCACATGTAGGCCAGACCGGGTAAGGACAGTAGATTTCCTACCCTAAATGACATGAGTGAACCAGACGGGTTTTTCCAAAAATTGACAATGGTTTCATGGTCATCAGTGGATTCATTATTCCAGATTTTTTTTTAACTGAGTTCAAATTCCACCTAGAACGTTAGCTGAGTTTCTGTATTAATAGTCTAGTGATAATACCACTCGGCCTCCCCCTAAGAATTATCATCTTATTTTAATTATTTCATTTAATCTTTTATTGAAATAACAATCAACGCCACATTTGAGTCGGAAAAAGAAAGTAAATATTTGAAACCAAGGAAGATATAAGTTAGAAAGAGAGGGTGAAGGATAGGGGTATTGCTGTGGCAAACAGCTGGCATATACACAGTCATCCAGATGGCATTTTCCATATTATAAAACTTTGCTGACCTGATGCCATTCCAGGTACTCATCTAGCACCTAGATTTTGCAAACTTAACATAAACCACTCCTGATAACAACACATTGTCATGCATTGATCTTTGGAAATGCCATGCCTGAATTAAAACAAGCTAACTTTATGCCCATTGGATCCTCACGCTGTTAACAGCTAGTAAATATCACAAGTTGTCATCTGTGTCAATAAACCACTTTGTGTGAATTTTAAAAATCCTTTTGCGAATTTAGTGTGTAATATGAAGTCATGCTTGGTATAGACTCCCAGGTGCCATCTATCTATGCAATGTTCCACATCATCATCCCATTGGAGTGGCAACTCAGTCCAAACACTGGAAAATTTTCATGTACAGTTTCTACAGGAGATGGCAAGGTATATTCCTTTGACCATCAAGAACAGTGAGTAACCTTCTATACTTAAAAATGCTTTTGTTTATTTAGAATAATATTTCAATCTTGTATGGAGCATTGCAGAAATAAATATAACCTTGTTTGTAAGAATGATGTAGCTTACTTATATTATTGACTGACTGCAAGGAGACCATCTTGTTTGTTCATTTCTCTTCATTTTATTTCCCATGTAGCAGTTCTGGTGCTGTTGAATGTAGAGAAACTATTGATGCAAGAAGAAAAAGAGAAACTGAAAAGTAGGAGAAAAGGAAGGAAGGGTGAGAGTTGAAAGTGAAGTTGGGACGGAGAACAGTGAGGAGAGTTGAAGGGACACAGAGAGAGAGAAAGAGAAAGCAATGAGGTGTGAAAAAAGAGGGAAGTAAGAAACATGAAAACTTGGCAGTAAGACAGAAATAGAAGCTGATAAATAAGAGAATGAGAAACACAGAAATGAAAGAGGAGAATGAGTGAAAGATATTTCATATTTGGATAAGATCACCTTTACAAGATGAATAGGAACAACAAATAGAATAATGCTCTGACCTCCACATACATGCAACCCTTTGTTAAAGGAAATATTACATTACTATATTTTTACTAAGGTATTTGCACAACTGCCCTTTTAAATATTTAGCCTTTGGATGAATTGAAAGACTAAGTAAACATAGTTATTTGTTCTTGCTATCATTTATCTCTGCATGTTCCTATGTTCCTTTTGTTCTTGTTTGTACTTTTAATTAGATCATTCACAGTGGCACACCTGTACAACACTTCGGGCATTTATACCACCTCCACCGAATGTAAGACCAGCAAAGGCTACTGGGCATTTCACAAGAGTAAAGTTACATTTGAGCCAGTTAATGAACCCAAAGGTTTGCAGTGTCACAGCCCTGGTCTACTGGACACCATACTCAACTGCGTAGTTCGATATGGAGACATGTTGTGGATTCAGACAGAAAATAACAAAGGTACAACTTGCTCCTGGTGCCAAACTGCCAACCAGAATGATTAGATATGTTTGATCTGTTGACACTTTCTGTGTTTTGTTTTTTTCATTTTAATTTTAATTAGCAGAACAAATACTTTGGTGACCAGATTTTTTTTAAAGGATATTTTTATTTCACACCCAGCTCTAACTCACAACCATCTCTGGATTCCTCCACTATTGCTAAATTATCAGACTGCTGATCTGACATCCAGTTATGGATAAGCAGATATTTCCTGAAGAGTGGAGTCATTATTTTTGGTCCCAGTTCCTAACTAAGATCTCTAGCTACCAAATCCTCTTCTCCCTAGAACAGTCTGAAATTACCTTGATGTCACATTTGACCACAAAATGGGCACCTAATCACATATTTGCACCATCACTAAGACTTGACTTCATCCTATCTCTGGTAATGAAACCCTCTTTCATGTCCTTGTTATCTCTGACTCCCCTGGCTGGTCTCCCACTTCTACCCTCTCTAAATCTGAGGTTACCAAAACCCCACTGTTCTTGGGAAATCTCTATTGACCCTGTGCTCACTAACTTTTTTTATTCATTCAAGGGGTGTGGGCATTACAGGCTAGGCCAGCATTCATTGCCCATCCTTAATTGCTCTTGAGAAGGTGGTGGTGCGCTGCCTTCTTCAACTGCATGATGTTTTTGAACTGCAGCCACCCATGTGGTGTAGGTACACCCACAGTGCTGGTATGAAGGGAGTTCCAGGATTTTGACTCAGTGACAGTGAAGAACAACGATATAGTTCCAGGTCAGGATGGTGAGTAACTTGGAGGGAAAATTGTAGGTGGAGAATTTGCATAAACAGTACGCAAAATCAGCTTTATCGCAACTGACTGATTTCCCCTATGTGCCAGCATTTATATAAATGTTAGTTAAACTTTATAGAGTACATACAAAAATATGTAAAATGATGCATCTAGATATATAATCTGTCCTATGTTAGTTTCAAACCAAATATGTGCGAAAACTGGAGGTGCGTATATAAGCAAGAACTACCCATCCACTGAAAATCCATTGATCTAGTACCAAACATTCAATCAACTTCCCAGAACCTTTTTTAATGAAGTGTAATCTGATGAGAAGGCTGTGTTGTAGAGGTACTGTCATTGAATTAGTAATTCAGAGACCAAAGATAATGTTCTGGAGACCACAGTTTCGAATCCTACAATGGCACATTATGAAATTTGAATTCCATAAAAATCTGGAATTAAAAGACTAATGATGAGTATTGTTGATCGCTATAAAAATCCATCTGATATGTGAATGCCCTTTCGGGAAGGAAATCTGCCATCCTTACCTGGCCTACATGTAACCCCAGAATGTGGTTGAATTTTAAATATCCTTTGAAATAGCCTGGTAAGCCATTCAGTTCAAGGGCAATTAGGGATGGACAATAGATGCTAACCCAGCCAGTGACACTCAAAACCATGAAAGAGTCATAAACACACACCACAATTCCACAAGTTAAACTGACATCTGATCCAGGCCATTTCTGATAATGTATAGCCATTAAAACACATTATATTAAAGCATAAATAACGCTGATATCAAACAAATAAATAAAATTGAAAATGTTGGACGATATTTTGATCTGTTCTGTCTCTTTTCATATAAAAGTTATTTACTCTCTTTGGATTAAATATTAAATGTCATTTAAAACTGGAACACTTGAGGCATAAATTAAGTTTATTTATTAGTCACAAATAGGCTTACATTCACACTGCAATGAAGTTACCGTGAAAATCCCCTAGTTGCCACACTCTGGTGCCTGTTTGGGTACACTGAGGGAGAATTTAGCATGGCCAATTCACCTACCATGCACATCTTTGGACTGTGGGAAGAAACTGGAGCACCTGGAGGAAACTCACACAGACCCAAGGAGAATGTGCAGACTCCACATAGACAGTGACCCAAGCCAGGAATCGAACTTAAGTCCATGGTGCTGTGAAGTTGTAGTGCTAACCACTGTGCCACTGTGCCACCCCTAATAACACAATAGATGATGTAAGAGATTTTACTGAATAAAGTTGTTACTGAATGAATCACAATACTTGTTTTGGGTGGAGAAGGCTAGAAGGCCAAATATGAATTATTTTTGATTTTAAATTGTATAAATTGATCTATATTATACATTTAGTTGCTGCAAATGATAAATATTAAAGTGCACTAAAGAAATTTCAGTAGTGTAATTTGTTTCTGTATATGTTATATAATATTTATGGTTAAATTAAAATCTGTTTTATTCCCTAGGTTTCAATCTGACTTACACTGCATCAATTGGAAATTTCACTCTTAGCGAATCCATTCAACTACCAGGAGTTATTCCTATAGACCAACCTACACAGTCCCATATTGGACCAGGTCAACATAATGTGACTGTCTATGCAACAAATGGCACCGTCGAGACATCCCAGAATTTGACCATTCATCTCCTTCTTGAGATCAGCGGTTTGGAGGCTGTGATAGAGTCAACTGCTCTGCCACTGGGCAGTAATGTCAGCATAATTGTTTCCGCATCTCAGGGCTCACCAATAAGTTTGCAATTTGATTTTATCAGTGCTTACAACATTTTGTCGTATACAGCGGAGAGTTCCAATGGAAAGCTCCCAGTTTATAAGTTTCCAATGCACAAGGAAGGTATAAGTTTCATTGTTGTTGGATTTTGTTTTCCTGGAGGTAGATTAATTGTAACATTATATTGATTGAAGCACATGATAGAGCATCACAGAACTTCCAGTTTTTTGCACTTGAGTTACTTATCCATCCAATTATTCTGGTTTTTGAATCAGTTTATGTCCAATAAATGGAATACTTCATTGTTACACCTCCTTTTGGAACAAGATATACGAGTGGAAAGGCCATTTGACCCCTCAGGCCTGCTCTACCCATTCAATAAGATCATGACGGATCTGAATATTGCTTAACTCCACTTTCCTGCCCGTTGCCCATAATCCTTGACCTCTTGTAGATCAAATATCTATCTAACTCTGCCTTGAATATATTTAATGGACCAACCTCCTCTCTGAGTTAGAGAATTCCAAAGGCTAACAATGCTCTCAGGAGTGAAATTCTTCCTCTTTGCCACCTCAAATGGGAGAACACTCATTTTGAAACCGTGCCCCCAGTTCTAGATTCTCTCATGATTGGCAACATGCTGTCAGCATCTACTGTATCATAAACCTCATTTGCTGCAGTAAGATCACCATCCGTTCTAGATGCCAATGAATACACAACACACTACTTAACTTTCCTTCATAAGGCAACCCCTTTATCTCAGGAATCACTCTGGTGGCCCTTCTCTGAACTGCTTCCAATGCAAGCATATCCCTCCTTAAGGAGACCAAGACTGTGTGCAGTACTCTGGCTGAAGTCTCACCAATGCCCTGGACAGTTGTAGCAAGGTTTCTCTACCTTTATATTCCATTTACCTTGCAAGAAAGACTGGTATAATCCATTTGCCTACCTGCATACTAACTTTGTGATTTATATACAAGGCCATCCAGATCCTTCTGTACATCAGCATTCTGCAGTCTTTTTCTACTTAAACAAGATTCTGCTTTTCCATTCTTTTCACCAAAATGGACAACCTCATGTTTTCCCAAATTACACTTCCTTTGCCGGTTTTTCCCCCGCTCACCTACCCAATCTAGATCCCTTTGCAGACTCTTTGGGGTGCATTTTCCACTTCTGATTTCAAGGTGGGGGAAGGGGGCAGGGGGCAGGATTGGCAGTGGGAGTAAAAAAATCCCATGGGAGTACCAAAACACCATTTATGCCACTAGCTAATAGCATAATGGGACTCCAGATATTGGTTGTTGGGATACCATTTGAAAGGATTTAAATATGGTTGTCTGGTCTCTATGTTTGATAGCTGTCACTGTCAGATTGCCCATTCGCTGGTGCGAAGTGAATCATGTTCCCCATGATGTGCATCTGGTGGGCAGGACCCCACTGGAGGCATGCAGGTGAGTACATCCTCCATGGGAGGGGAGAGAGTCCTGCCTGATCAGTACCCTGGCACTGACTCCTGGTACTGTCAGGTGGAAGCGTTGGGTGGGGCAGTGTTGCTCCATGGGCTGATGGGGTGTTCCTTTGGGTAAGTGTTCTGCTTTTCCCACCTGCAGTGCAACTTTGCCTAGAACTCAGAAAATTCTGCCCTTTGCATCCTTCTCAAAACCCAATTCCCCAGTCAGTCCCTTTATCCAAGTCATTAATATAGATTGTAAAAAGTTGAGGCCTTGGTACTGATCCTGGTAGCATTGTACTAGATACAGTTTGCCAACTTGAAAATGACCCATTTATTCCAACTCTGGTTTCTGTTAGCTAATCCACTCCACACGCTAATGTATTACCCCCAACATCATGAACATTTATTGTGTGGGGTAACCTTTTATAAAGCACCTTTTCAAATGCTGTTTGGATATCCAAATACACTGGTTCCTCTTTATTCCCCCTGCTTATTGTTTCCACAAAGAACTCTCATAAATTTGTCAAACATGATATCCATTTCACAAAACCATGTTGACTTTGCCTATTTGTATGATGATTTTCTAAATGTTCTGCTAATACTTCCTTAATAATGGGTCTGGCATTTTGCCTCTGACGGATGTCAGGCTGATTGGCCAATAGCTTCCTACTTTCTGGAATAGTGGTGTTATATCTGTGGTTTTTCAATTCACTGCCACCTTTCCAGTAGCTGGGAATTTTGGAAGATCACAACCAATACATCTACTATCTCTGCAGCTGCTTCTTTTTAGACCCTAGGATACAGACTACCCGATCCAGGGGATTTGTCAGCATTGAGCCCTTTTCTTTTAGTACTTTTTAATCTAGTGATTTATCTAGAGGTTTTAAATATCTCCTTCACTTTTGCCCCTTGATTTGCTATCATTATTGGGATGCCTTTTCTATCTTTTACCATAAAAAAAATGTTCAAAGTGTCACCAATTGTTTTTAAAAAAGTAAGTTACATAAACCTTCTATGATGCCTATTTCCATCGCCGTAACTTTGCCTGACTCCAATTGCCTCAACTGGTCTGCTACTGGAAGCCTTATTCATGACTTAGTTGTCCCTGATTTGATTATTCCAATGCATTCCTGGTTGGTCACCCACCTTCCATTCTCATGTTCCACTGCTCATGCCTCAAATTGCACCAAGTTCCATTCACCTATCACTGTGGTGCTCGCTGAATTGCATTTTCTCCCTGTTTAGGAATGCCTTGATTTTAGAATTCCTACCCTTGTTTCAAATCCCTTCATAGCATTGACCTTCCCTATCTCTGTAACCTCCTGCAGCCCTACAATGAGATACCTGTACCCTACCTAATTTTGGCCTTTCGAGCGTCCCCAGTTTTAATTGCACAGCCGTGCCTACAGCCACCACAGCCCCTAAGCTCTGTGATTCTCTCCCTAAACTTCTCTGCCTCAAACTCAATTTCCTCCTTTAAGAAACACCTTCAAACTTACCACTTTTAATGTCTGCCCTGATAGTTCATTTTGGAACTTGGTGTCAAATTTTGTTTGATGAAGCTTCTTAAAATACCTTGGCACATTTTGCTACATTAAAGATACTCTAGAAAGACAGGTTGCTGTTTAACCTTTGGATTACATTTGAATCAGGTTGAAAGTTGATATTGTTACCTATTTTGCAATTACTCGTTCATCAATGGTCCACCCTGGAATCTGTGCCTGTGCTATGGCACTGGTCATTTCATCAAATGGGATAGTTGTAAGAAACAATGAGAAGGGCCCTTCTTGCTATGCTTCCAGTCAAACTAAATCTTGAATATTACTTGTATTTGGTGGCACGGTGTCACAGTGATTAGCAATGCTGCCTGACAGCTCCAGGGACCTGGGTTTGATCCCTGGCAAGGGGTCACTGTCTGTGTGACATATGCACATTCTTTCTGTGTCTGCGTGAGTTTCCTCCGGGTGCTCTGGTTTCCTCCTACAGTCCAAAGATGTGCAGGTTATGTTGATTGGCCATGCTAAATTGCTCCTTAGTGTCCCATGTTGTGTAGGTTAGAGGGATTGGTGGGATAGCAGGTTGTGGGTATAGGGTCTGGGATGGGATTGTCAATGCAGACTCGATGGGCCGCATGGCCTCCTTTTGTACTACAGGCGTTCTATTCTATGATCAGAGGAATGTTTCAAAATCAGTAAGCTGGAGAAAAGAAAAGGAATAATAAAATAAGAATTTAATTTTGAAGATGTTATTGAAAATCCTGATTTTCAGCTTGCCGTTTTTCTGTTTTCTTCCATTGCTGATTACAGGCACATTTCTAGTGACAGTCACTGCTTCAAATCTCTTATCCACGGTGCAGCTTGTTGTTGGACATGTCATTGTTACAAATGGTTTAGCGCAAGGTAAGCAGTTAGATGAGGAACGTGGCTAATAGCTGAAGATTTTACAGGCAAAACGCAAAATCTTTCTCCTGGTCTGAACACTTGACAGGTAGAAAAGCAATCAGTTGCTGCCTGTCCTCTGTACAAATACTCACGGCTTACGGAAGGTCAACAGGCAATCTCAGTGGAGAGATGAGCAGAACCTTCTGTTCTGGACTCTTAAGTCTGGTGACCGGTGGAAAAGTCAGTTTGATTCCCATTGGATGGTGGGACAGCTGAACACGTCTGATCTTCCACGGGTCCGCTCGTTAATTATACAACCGCAAGGAGCTTGGCGAATCTCATGGCAAGGTGGACAGCATGTTGCATGCCCCACAATTACCTCAATGAGGTCCTGGCACCATATTTATAGAGCACCTGGGCAGCCATTACTTTCCCAGAGCCTTTTCAGCCACAGCTCATACTGGAGAAGCTGACAGATGTGAACTCCTGCATCCTGGGACATGCAAGGATGCCTCTGTCACTGAGTTTCACTCACCTCTCGATCCATGTTTACTTGATCTTCCAGAAGCTTGGAGGGAATCCCCTCCTTGCAATTTTACACTCCCTCCACCCCCTCCGAAGCCGCTTAGAGGAGAATTTGAAATTCTGGCTGTAGAATGCACTACATGTCTGTTCACTTGTGTATATATCAGGAAGTAAGACATGTTAACATCTTGGGGAATGGGCCCTTGATTTACATATTTAAGACATTAGCTTGTCTTTTCTCCTTAGTGACAGAGTGTGCATTCTAACATTTGCCATTTCAATTATAAAGTCATCTTCCTCAAGAAAGTACTTTGATTAATATATGTTTGTACTCTCGCACTAGAATTATGTTGGACATTCAGACATTAGTAATGAGAATTCTAATATTTTTCAACATTCAGAATATTTTCAGATATTATGTAATTGTACTGTGTAAACCTTGTAAAGTTGGATCTTAAGCATCTCACCCTGCCGGAGTTGGTAAAATCTGAAAGTAAAAACAGAAGTCAAAGGCTTTCTGAAAAATAATGAATTTCGCTTAATAAGCAGATTACAACAAAGATCCCACTGCTTATTGTCTGATTATTCAGATCTGAAGAATAGGATTTCCCTTTCAGCTTTACCCTTGGAATATTGTGCAGTGGTGTCAAACCTTTTTAAATGGTCAATTCATTAAAAGGAATTGTTCCTTTTACAGATTCACAAAATGTAAGGACTAGTGCCAAAAGAAAAAGAGCTTTACCTGATGTAAGTAATTAAAGCTGATCATATTTTTAGCTGAAAACAATTATATTCATTCAGGTAATTGTACCAAATGTAATTCTATGGTTAGTTGGTTCCTAATTGATGGTAGATAGCCTATGGCTGGTTCAATGGGGGGTGATCCCACATAGTCAGAGAACTGTGCAGAGCATGGATCATTATTGTAGGGTGAATTATCGGTTTATGGCATCCCTCAGGCCATCCACAATGGGGAGTTTCATGATCACCTGTGCATCTTCCTTTGTCTGCTCAAATGGTTGTCATTGCAGCCTTGGTGTCAGACTAAGGTCGGTTTCATTCGGAGTTGCAAAGGATTGGAGCTGGATTGCTAGAAGCATTGCCTGGAGCTTTGCTGACCCTGTTGCATTGATTAGATCTCCCTTTCCCCAGGTTGATAGCCAGGATGGGCCAATGTCCAGTATTATCGCCATGGCAGGAATGAGCACCGTGTTGTTTCTCAGGTTGACAGCACATGTGCACCAACTTGCCCATACTCAACACATAACATTCAACACATAAGGTAGTTCTTACAACCTGGCTATTGTGAGGCAAGGGTCACTTCACTCCTATCTTTAAATTCCCCTTTTTTAATGAGTGATCCACAGCCCCATTCTTGTGTATTTTTTAATCAGCTTGCATTTAGGCTTTTGTGAATTGTTCTTAATTCTTTTTTGTTGCTTTGAACTTATTTTATTGACACCATACTGCTGGTCAAAGGGTATTTGATAAAGGAGAAATTGACAAGAAATGTCTCATAGACCCAGATCTGAGCCCTTTTCTGGCACTCAGCTCAGACATTTAGAGAGGAATGTAACATATTTCACTTTAGTAGGCATAAGCTTCTCTTTCTGAAGGAGGCCCTGTCTGTAAACCCCAACCCAGAAAGGAGCAGCGGAGGGAAGTAAAACGAGACATGGAAAGAGACCATCAGCTTTAAAAATTCATACCACTTTTTGTTCAAGCAGTGTCTGGAAATTTTATTGGCTTGTGTAGATAGGGTGGTACTGCTGTCTCACTATATCAGAGACCCAGGTTCAATTCCGACTTCAAGTGACTGTGTGGAGTTTGCACATTTTCCCCATGTCTGGTGGGTTTCCTCCGGGTGCTCCAGTATACACCCACATTCCAATAGGTGCAGGTTAGGTTGTTTGGCCATGCTAAATTGCTCCTTACTGTCAGGGGAACTTGCAGGATAAATACATGGGGTTATGGGAATAGGGCCTCAATGGGATTGCTGTTGGTGCAGGCTCAATGGGCCAAATGGCTTCCTTCTGCACTGTATGGATTCCGTTCCATGAAACAAATTCTATTCTATAAAGGTGTAATTAATAAACCTGAAGAAACTGTATATGGGATGTGGGGATGCCCTGATGGCTATTGGTGACACAATTGACCCCTTAGCTCTATAAACCTGATAAGTTCATGAATAGTTTAAAGACTTTCATAATGTGGCTAAAACCTAAAATGTATTGCTTTGACCTCAAAATTACTGAAATCCATGATTTTAAAACTAACTTTTTCTAAGATCAAAAGAAAGCTGCAGTCGCAAGTCTATTAAAGTTAACTATTTTGTTTTTACAGGATGTAAACATTTGTACAGCGAGATGTCCAAGGCTAGGAACAGACCCAACAGAAAGTTTACTAGGAGAACTTCCAAATTTGGAGGAGCTTTTAAACACCAAATCATTGGATAATCTTGAGAAAGTAAGGAATGTGGAATTTTTTGTTTGTGTGTTTGGGAACAAATTTCCACACTGACAGGGAAAACAAAGATTGACAAAAGAATTGGGAGACGTATTAAATTATCCTCGACAAGTGAAAATAACAACCAGAATTAAATTACAAAACTTTCAAAACACATCAACCCAAGATGCTTATCATCCTAATGGGTCTTGGGAATAGTATCAAGATGTTCTCACTTAAACATTGGGAATTGCAAAGAAAGATTTCAGTACGATCTAAAAAACACTAAAATTCCTAAATGCTTCAAAATATATACTAGTATTTAAAGATATTCAAAAATATTTTAAATATACTTGATGTTTATTTTGAAATGAAGATTTGGTTCTTTGTACATGAAGATAGTCTATTTATATATGGAAAACTTCTATCAGACCACATTGCAAAGTCAAGCACAAACCATCCTGAAGTTTCTGAATGAAATGCAACTGTTTTAGCGCAATGGCTATCGATCAAAGTAAAAGGTGCCCGATAAATGCAGAACCATGAGAATCTTTGATTTGATTTATTATTGTCACATGTATTAAAATACAGTGAAAAGTACTGTTTATTGCGTGCTATGCAGACAAAGCATATTGTTCATAGAGAAGGAAACGAGAAAGTGCAGAATGTGGTGTTACAGGCATAGCTAGGGTGTAGAGAAAGACCAACTTAATGCAAGGTAAGTCCATTGAAAAATCTGACAGCAGCAGGGAAGAAGCTGTTCTTGAGTCAGTTGGTATGTGACCTCAGACTTTTGTACCTTTTTCCTGAAGGAAGAAGGTGGAAGAGAGAATGTCTGGGGTGTGTGGGGTCCTTAATTGTGCTGGCTGCTTTGTCGAGGCAGCAGGAAGTGTAGACAAAGTCAATGAACGGGGGGCTTGTTTGTGTGACGATTGGGCTACATTCACGACCTTTTGAATTTCAATCTATCTGCACAAATATTTTACGTATCTAACCTCAGTCTTTACTTCAGCAACAGTACAATGCCCATTCACATTCACTCTCTCATCTACATTCGTCATTCTGTGGCAGGAATCAATTTTTTTATTTTCTCAAACTTTTTGCTTCCCTTTTTATTACAAGGTGATTGAGGATACCTTACAGGATTTTTCTATAATAGCAATGAATACATCTTCACTGAGGGGAGTGCAGAAAGCAAACACTTACCTTGGTCTTCTTACGTCACATGCTGATGTCCTGACCGTTACATCACAGGTATGATTTATTATGTATTATACAAATTTTAAATGCATAAATGAAGAACAGTAATTAATCCTGATCACAAATGACACAATTCTTGGAACATATTCATTCGGGTGCTTTGGAATGTTGTCATGTCCCAGCCAGTTATGGAGAAGTTATAATTACTCGCAAGTATCAGACTGCTTATAGAAACATAGAAAGAACTACAGCACAAACAGGCCCTCCGGCCCACAAGTTGCGCCGAACATGTCCCTACCTACTAGGCATGCCTATAACCCTCCATCTTACTAAGTTCCATGTACTTATCCAAAAGTCTCTTAAAAGACCCTATCGAATCCACCTCCACCACCACTGCTGGCAGCCGATTCCACGCATCCACCACCCTCTGAGTGAAAAACATACCCCTGACAATGTGTGTGACAGATTTTCATCTGTGACAGATTTTCTTTCTGTGTCTTTAAGATTACATAGGTTAAATATGATGCCTGGTGTGCAATCATTTATATTTACATATGTTTGTTTTTGCCATAATCTTGCTGATGGTAAGTTAGAAGATATTTTATCAAATGCCACATAACCTACAAAGTATCATCAGGACCATTTATTTACAATGATTGAATACACCAAACCATTTCAATTTAAAGATTATTCCAAGAGTAGATATGATATTTTCAGACTCAAATTCCATGATTGTGCAGCATATTTCATATTTAGCATATACTGGGCTCCAGACTTATGCTCAAGTTTCTTGGATAACTTTCTAAGGATTGAATCTCCACCTGCCCTTTGCAAAACATTGTCATAACTGAGGTAGGGTTCATAGAAGACCGACAGTGCAGAAGAAGGCCATTTGCCCCAACAAGTCTACACCAACAATGATACCACCCAGGCCCTATCTCACAACCCCACATACTTACCCTGTTAATCCCTCTAACCTACGCGTCCCAGGACACTAAGGGGCAATTTAACATGGCCAATGCACCTAACCCATACATCTTCGGACTGTGGGAGGATACTGGAGCACCCAGAGGAAACCCACGCAGACACGGAGAATGTGCAAACTCCACACAGACAGTGACCCAGGTCCCTGGAGCTGTGAGACAGCAGTGTTAAGCATTGTGTGACTGTGCACTCTGTGGAGAGATTCTGAATGGCAAAGTTCATGTGCCCCAAACCTTCTTTAGGACTTCAGTTATATTTGACCATCAATTATGCCAGAGCCAGTGAACCATAGAATCCCCACTGTGCAAAAGAAGGTCATTCGACCCATAGGGCAGAATTTTACAACCTCATCACAATGGTTTTGTGGCAGGAAAAAAATCGTAAAATCGAGTGTGATGCGACTTGTGGGATTAACGCCCATTTTCTCCCCTATTCCCGCTTTACAAAAAAAAAGTGCGATCGGGACTTCGCCCAAATGGGCAAAAAGTCAATTTGCATTTTTTTGCATTCATCATGATGCAATTAGTGAGCTTCACTCCCAATTGTCCCAGCTCACCTGCCTTAACAACCCCATTCTGCAGCTGAAATCAGTGGGGAAAACATCTCATGTATAAAAGCCGATTTCAGGCGCTGGAGCAGAGAGGGTGAATGAGGCGCTAAAGTCTCTGCTTTCAAACTGTTCCGTGCTCAAGGAGGATTACTTCATTGTGGCCATGTCGCGTTTCAGGCCGGGGGTGGGGGAGGTGGCTGGGCCTGCGAGTGTGTGGTGGGGGTAGGGGGCTATTATCATTCACAGGTTCCAACTTCAGACTCTCAGCACAGATCCGGCTCAGAGCGCTGACCTCGGGTCCTAGTGCTGGCAGCAGCAAGCACTGTTGCAGGTGGGGGATAGGCTGGAAACTCCCTGAAGTGGCAGTGCTGCAGCCTCAGGGCTTGTCAAGCAGCACTGTCCCTACATGGGTTCTGGGTGTGTGTTTGAGAATGGGGGGGGGGGAGGAGGAGTTGCCATTCTGGGGGGTTCTGGAGGAGGAATGTGGGGAGTACGTGCTGCTAGAGGGCTGTGGGGGGGGGTGAAGAGGGTGTGTATTGCTGTGAGTCTATGGGGGGTGGATAGAGGGAGTCTGTGTTGATTGATCTTGCTGTTCTTTTGGTTGCTGCCGGAGCTGAGGAGGGGGAACAGGAGGATGGATTGTGGACAGAGGAGGCCCGAGCCTTACCACTAACAGGGGTAGAGGGAGATGGCCGCTGGACGTGGCCACCATTCGTCCCAAGGAGGAGTGGCAGGAGAAGAAGGGAGTGGAGACCCCAGCAGTGCCACACACGAGTGTCCTTTGAGTAGCTGTCAGACACGGTGTGCCGCCAACAGCTCTGGCTCCAAAAGGAGACAGTGCACCACCTGTGCCATTTGTTGTAAGACTTGGCACCTCGGGGTACAGGGGGGCACCCACTGCCAGTGGCTATGAAAGTGATGGCTGCCTTAAACATTTATGCCACCGGGTCCTTCCAGATTGTTTGTTTAAATTTACTAACAGATCCTCTGACGTCCAAAGGAAGGCCCTGAGCTGGCAGTGACCCTGAGGACTCCAACACATGGACCCGACGACCATCGGCTCATCCATGACCACAATCCCAGCGATATGATCCACTTACCGGCCTCTGACCTGGCCATGCTGGAGTGTGGTCTGGACATCCACTGATCTCCAAACCCAAACTGCAACCCGACAGTGACCTGCAACAGCAGACTGCACAGACCATCTACTGACACAAGAACCGCAAACAAGGCAACAAATCCTCCATCTACACCGACCAGAGAAAAGGAGCTCATTGGATGCATCTATACCCTTAACACTGCGAATTACTCTCACCATCTCCCAGGCCCGAAAAGAAACAGTCACTCCAGGAAACATGGAAAATGTTAAGGCCTGTAGATGAGAGTGAAACAAAGTGGCCCCAGGGCCCCCCTCCCCAGCTTACTCCTGGAAAATATCCAGTCTCTAGAAAACGAGCTAAACAAACTTAAAGCTGGATTCACTTTTCAAAGAGACCTGAGGGACTGCTGTGTGCTCTGTTTCACAGAGACGTGGCTCACTCCTGCTTTACTGGACTGTGCCCTACAACCAGAGGGATTCTCAATCCAATGAATGGATCATACAGTGGCCTCAGGCAAGGCCAGGGGAGGTGGGGTCTGCCTCATAATCAACACCTCATGGTGCCTAGATGTAGCAACACTGGTAAGTATATCTGGTCCCCAGACATAGAATACCTGACGCTGAAATGCTGCCCCTACTACCCTCCATGAGGGTTCACCTCTGTTATCCTGACAGCTGGTTATTTCCCACCTCACATGGATGTGAAGACCGCACTGGACGAAATATACACTACCACAAATAGCCTTGAGACGAAACATCCTGAGGCCATGTTCATCTTGGCCGGGGACTTCAAACAGGCCAAGCTCAAGAGTGTATTACCAAGTTACCACCAACATGTCTCCTGTTCCACCAGAGGGCCAAATACCCTAGGCCACTGCTATACAAGTATTAAACATGCCTACTGCTTTATCACCCGCTCACACTTTGGCAAGTCAGACCATCAGGCTGTGCTCCTGCTCCCGGCTTACAAGCAAAAACTGAAGCTGGAGAATCCATCAAAGGAAGTTGTACTATGTTGCTCTCAGAAATCGGTTGATCTCCTACACGATTGGTTGGTATTTAAAAACTCTGTGACCAGCCTGAATGAGTACACCACTACTGTAACTGACTTCATTGGTAAGTGTGTAGAAGACTGTGTGCCAAAGTAAATTCACGTGTTTCCCAACCTGAAACCATGGATGAACAGGGATATCCACTGTTTGCTGAAGTCCAGGCCTGGGGTGTTCAAGTCAGGCCACACTGACCTATACAAAAAAGCCAGATATGATCTAAGGAGATCCATCAAAGATGCCAAAAGACAGTACTGGAGTTAAAATCCCAGGTTAACCACGTGGACTCCTGCCGACTACAGCAAAGTCTGCAAGACATAACAGGTTACAAGATGAAGGCATGGAAAATCGCTGGCTCCAAGGCACCCCTCTCCAGTGAGCTCAATGCATTCTGTGCTCGTTTTGAGCAAGAAGCCAGTGAGAACATGCCCTCGACCCTGGAAGCCTTGGACAAACCTGTATCTGAGGTCACCATTGCAAATATCAGAGCAGCCTTCTCGCAGGTCAACCCATAGAAAATGACTATGTGTGACAATAATGAATCAATTCAAATCAAATCAGACTGCCAGTGGAGACTTCTGTGGCATTTCCCATCACAGATTCCCTTTATACCCGGGCTGGTCTGTATAGTAAATTTGGCCTGGACCAGGCCCAGCAGGAAGCCCGGGCTATGCGGCCATTGTGGGGATGCCAAATGTGCAGGGGGTCAAAGTCAGCACACACGTTACCCTCAAGGCCCCGGTGAAGAATCCAGGAAGATTCATGAACAGAAAGGGATTCCATTTAATGATTGTGCGACCGTCGGCTGAACATTGTACACGTCTGTGCCAGCCACCCGGCAGAGTGCATGACAGCTTCATATTGAGGAGCTCTGACTTCCCATAGATTTTTGAGAGGAGCCCAAGGTTCAGGGCTGGCTCGTGGGGGACATGGGATGCCCGCTTCGGACCTTGCTGATGTGGAGGCCTGAGACTGAGGCGGAGACCCAATATAATGAGGCCCATGTTACCACCCGTTCAATAGTGGAGCAGCCCATAAGGCTCCTCAAAATACAGTTCAGGTGCCTGGACTGCTC
Source organism: Carcharhinus amblyrhynchos (assembly GCF_965287045.1). NCBI lineage: Eukaryota > Metazoa > Chordata > Chondrichthyes > Carcharhiniformes > Carcharhinidae > Carcharhinus > Carcharhinus amblyrhynchos. Next base: position 23,115,322 of record NC_137327.1, read on the forward strand.
TGCCAGGGGTTGGGGGAGGCCTCCAGTTTGGCCCCCGATATCATCCAGCATTGTGGTCACGTGCTGTGCCCTACACATCCTGACACAGCAGTAAAGAGACCCTTTGGAGGAGGAGGGTGTGGAGGTTGACCAGCTAGGCCTCGCTGGGTAGGAGGTTGTCCAGCAGGAGGAGGAGAAGATGGAAGAGGATGAAGATGACCAGCAACGCCACCAGGAACTGGAGGGCTGGCAGCAGCGAGGGTCAGGCATGGGAGGGCAGCGAGGGAGGCCCTGATCACCAGGAACTGGAGAAGGACTGGCAGCAAAAGGTCAGGCATGTGAGAGCGGCAAGGGAGGCCCTAATCACCATGCGTTTTGGTGACTAGGGGACTGTGTAGTCACACGTGGGTTCCATTCCCCCACAGCCTACTTGTGCAGTTCTACAATCTCCAGCAACATTGCAACACCAGAGTGGTGGGCCTGGGTACGCTGTGTTAGTGAGTTTCTGTGCCAACCAGGAGGTTGAATCTGGTGCAAACCAGTTCTGACTCCTATCTGAGCTCTGTGTGCATGCTGGCACCTGGGTCTACATCTGGGTGGTGGGTGAATTCCTAGGTTTATTTTTTAATTTGTTTGTTGAGAGCTCCTGGATGGATGGCAATAGTTTGCTGTGCATTCTACTGAATGATAGATTTCAACACCATGATAGGCTTTGGCAGATGGAATGCGCTGCAAGCTATTTGTATTTTAAAGTTTCCAATGCTTTTTCTTCTTCTCAGGACGAAGCCAGTAACATACTTCTGAACCTGAGTCACAAGTTGGAGTCTTTACCTATTCAAAGGTCCAATGACATAATATGGAAGATCTCGGCAGCAAAAACTGGTCTTTATGCGGTTAGCAATCTGCTAACTGCTTCAATGACGGCCAAAAGCTTCAATGTGGAAAAAGAAAAGGTAAAGATCTTTGAATGTTTACCATTGAATGGCTTGGGATTAAAGCAAAGCAAGTTTGTTGAGAAATCAGTGTAATTTTCTTTCTGCTAGTATCATTTCTATTTGTGGTGGAACACATAGCATGAGCCAGACTTCATTATTAATGGAGACTTGGAACAAAATTTTATTCACCAATTCCATTAATGAACAGAATCTTATACATGGATTTATGTGACTGCGTCAAACAGATAGCTAACCAGTCCTTTCATGGTCCACCTGCTTATAGAGATGCCTTACACAAATCAGAGTGTGCAGCGCAGAACCAAGCAGCACTATAGCTAAGGCTTTTCTTCAGATATGCCTCTGATCCTTTTTAGCAGACGCTGCTGTTGTTTTGTTTGAGCATTGAGATGATGAAATGTTGGAAGAAATATTTCAGCGGGAGGCGATGACTGAGTGGAAGCACATTAATTATAACAAAATTAAACAATTGATGTCAAATCAGAGGTCATCAAATTCAAGTGATTGGCAAGCAAAGCAGCGGTGACAGGAGGAAAAGCATTTTTTTAGTGCAGCAAGTGGTTAATGTCGCTAATATCAGAGAATGTAATGGGGGCAGATTCAATAGTTGCTTTCAAAAGGAAGGTGATGGTTATCTGAAGAGGAAAGGTTTGCATGGCTACTGGACAAAGATGGGGGGAGTGGTGACAAGATGAATTGTTTTTGCAGAGAGCTGGCAGAGACATGACTGGCTGAATGGCCATCCGTGCTGTAACTGTTCTATGATTCTGCAATATGTTCTTTCTTCTCCCGTTGGCTTATGAGTCCAAATTGGAGCAGTGAATTTTGAGATGGAATGTTTACATTTACAAATGCCTCCCCCTATTGTTACCTTCAATTTTGTATTTAGATGGAAAATATTTCAGAAGTTCTCCTCACATCAGTGGATAAAATATCTTCATCTCTGGAGAGTCAAATACATGAAGAAGACCCTGCATTTTTTTTCCAGGCACCCTCCTTCAACATGGTTTTAAACAGGTAAAGAACTCCTCCCACTAAGCAGAGCTGGAAGAAGTAACTTTATATAACTGCATGATTGAGAAGCTGCTTAATGATGTGTATGTGAACACTAAAAGACATAGGAACAGGAGAAGGCCATTTGGCCCATTGAGCTTCCTCTGCCAGTCAATGAGATCATCGACCTCAAAGATACTTTCTCCTACTATCTCTGCATCCCTTGAGGTCACAAGTCAATTTCTGTCGTCAGCATGCTCAATGACTGAGTTTGGACAGCCCTCTGAGGAACAGAATTTCCAAAGAGTCACCATCCTCTGAGTGAAGGAATTTTATCTCAGATTCAAATAGCCTGCCCCTTATTCTGAGATGATGTCTCTTGGATTTAGACTCACCAGCCAGGGGAAACATCTTATCTACAGCCAGCTCGTCACTCCCTGCAAGAGTTTTGTAAGTTTTGAGGAGATTGCCTGTCATTTTTTGAAACTCTAGGAAAGCAGACCCAATCTCCCCGATCTCTCCTCAGAAGACCAACCACAGGGTGACATGGTGGCACAGTGATTAGCACTGTTGTCTCACAGCACCAGGGAGCCAGATTCAATTCCCTTGTTGGGTCACTGTTTTGTGGAGTTTGCATGTTCTCCCCGTGTCTGTGTAGGTTTCCTCCAGGTGCTCAGGTTTCCTCCCACAGTCCAAAGATGTACAAGTTAGGTGAATTGGCCATGCTAAATTGCCCCTCAGTACACCTGAACAGGCACTGTGTGGTGACTACAGGATTTTCACAGTAACTTCATTGCAGTGTACTTGTAACTAATAAATAAAAGTTTAAAATCTGCCACTCCAGGAATTAATCTGATGAATGGCACTCCCTCTATAGCAAGTACATCCTTCCTTAGCTAAGGGGACCAAAACTGTGACAATATGCCAGGTGAGATCTCACCAATGACTTATACAACTGCAGCAAGGCATCCTTCCCTCCACGCTCAGATCTCCTTCAGAACAGGCCAACATACAATTTACCTTCCTGATTGCTTGCTGCATCTGTATTATTGGCTCATGAACAAGGACACCCAAATCTCTATGGAAATGCATGCTTCTGAACCCCATTTAAGAAAAATTCTGTCTTTCTGTGTTTTCTATCAAAGTGAACAACTTCATAATTATTAACATTTTATTTCATCTGCCATGTTCCAGCCCATTCACTGGGCCTGTCCAAATCTGCTTCAAGACTCCTTGCATCCTCCTCACACCTTGTGTTCTCACTCAGTTTGGTGGAAGCTGCTAATTTGAAAATATTACATTTGGTCCCTGCATCCAAATCATTGATACATATTGTGAGTAGCTGTGGCCCTAACACTGATCGTTGCGGTACCCACGTACTGGCAGTCTGCCATCTTGGGAATGATCGGTTTATTGTTACTCCATGGATGGAATTTTCCCTTTTTGTACAGAGTGCTGGCTGCAGTGAGAGAATCAGTGTGCAGTTCGATGGATGCACAGCCGGCTTTCCCTCACCACATTTTGCAGCATTCTGTGCAGGCAGGGCCCACGCTGTCAGGCTGACGGGGCCAGAGGAACTTGACATTACCAGGAACCCCGAGATCAAGGCATACTTCTATCTCTGATAAAAAAAAAACAGAGAACTCCCCACTGCCCCTCCATGTGCATGGAGATCCCCCAACACACAAATGGAACCTCCCCTCACCTCAGTAGAAATGGGAACACTCCCCCCGCCATGATGCTGGGTGCCGGGGGCATATGATCATAAGACTATAAGATTTTGGAGCAGAATTAGGCCATTTGACCCATTGAGTCTGCTCTGAATTTCAATCATGGCTGATAGGATTCTCAACCCCATTCTTCTGCCTTCTCCCCTTAACCCTTGATCCCCTTATTGATCAAGAACCTATCTATCTCTGTCTTCAAGACACTCAATGACATATTCCGGTGCCGGGGGCAGTGAGAGTGGGCAGTGCCAGGGTACTACCAAGCGATGTCTCTCTTCCCTGGGGAATATACTTACCCATATTCCTCCGAGAGTTCCATTCACCTGGTTTGCGTTTTGCAAAACCAATTGTAAAGCTTGCTGATGCTGATGACATGGGAATTCTTAATATAGGGGGCTGATATAGTGGGGGAGCTGGCTAATAACATTTAAAGTTATGGAAATGGAGTTCCCAACCTTCCTGGATATGGACCTCTTTATGTCAGTGGCAAGGGGCAGCAGGTATCAGAAAATTACATCTCGCTGGCAAGATTCTTGTTTTTTAACTCTCGTGGGACTTTGCGCCTGTGTCACCATTTGCGCCTACGGAAAACCTAGCTGCAACATCTTGGCAATGTGCTCTTCATCTGTTAACCAATACTTCATTAATACTGGTATATTTCCCCCAATCCCAAGCACTCTGATTTTATTCACTAACTTATGTGTAGCATTGATTAAGGTCCTTATCAAAAATCTGAAAATTCAAATACACCACAGCTATACATTCTTCTCAATCAATGCTACACATAACATTCTCAAAAACTCAGACAAGATGACTTTCCTTTCATTGTTCCATGCTGAGCGCTCAATTTAACCATCATTTTCTAAATATCCTTTTATCACATCTTTTATGATGGGTTGTAACATTTTACCTATTACTGACATCAAACTATCTGGTCTGTTATTCTCAATTCTCTCTCTTTCTCCCTCATTAATATGCAGGGTGACATTTGCTACTTCCCAGTCCAAAGGCACATTCCCAGAATCTATAGCATTTTGTAAGGTAACCACCAATGCATCCATTGTCTCCATAGCCACCTCTTTGGGATGAAGCTCATTTATCAACCTACAATCCAGTTAACATTTCAAGTACCATCTATTTACAGATACTAATTTATTTTAGTTCCTCACTTTCACTAGTCCCTTGGTCGCCTAACATTACTGAATGATTTTCAGTATCATCTTCCTTGATGCAAAAGTAACTGTTTAGTTTCTTTGCCATTTCCCTATTCCCTGCGGTAAATTCTCCTGCCCTCACCGGTATTGGGCCCACATTTGTCCAAGCTAATCTTTTCCTTTTCACATACCTAAAGAAACTTTTCCAGTCTGCCTTTATGTTTCTTGTCAGCATGCTTTTCTTTATCAGTTCCTTGGCCATCCTTTGTTAGGTTCTAAATTGCTCCTAATCCATTTTTTTTGGCATCCTCAAAAGCCATTTCCTTTGGTCTAGTGCAACCTTTAACCGCTTTCATTAGCAACAATTGATTTACCTTAACCTTTGGGTGTTTGTGTATGGTAGGAATGTCTATCTGTTGCAGACCACCCAGTATTTCTGTCGATACTTGCTACTGCCTGTCCATCTTCAATTCAGTTGGGGTATTTTCCCAATTCACAATAGCCAACTAGTTCTTCATGCCTTCAAAGTTTCTTTCCTTCAAATTTAAGACCCTCTTTAAAGAATGAGATAGATTGCATTCAGACCTAAGTGAAATATTATGACCACTATTTCCTAAAGGCTTCTTTACGACAAGGTTATTAATTAGCCCTCCCCGATTGCACAACATTAAATCCAAAATAGCACAATTTCTAGTTGACTCCTCAAGATATGGTTAACCTAACCTATGTGTCAGTTGAAGTTGCCCATTATTACTGTATTACCCATGTCACATATTTATCTAATTTCCTGATTTATACTGTGTCCAACATTAGCATTACAGTTTCATGGCCTATAAACAATTCCCTCCAATGTTTCTGCCCCTTGCTATTCCTTAGCTTCACCAAACTAATTCCACATCTTGATCCTTCAATCTAGGATCTCACTAAGGTACTGATTTTGTTCCTTATTAAGATACTATTCCCTTCCTTTTCCTTTTTTTCTATTCCTAAATGTCAAATATCCTTTAATATTCAGTTCCCAGTCTTGGTCACCCTGTAACCACATCTCCATAATGACAACTAAATCACACTCATTTATCTCAACTTGCATATTCAAATAATCAACCCTTTTATTAATGCTATGTACATTTAGACAGAATGTCTTTAAATTTGTTTTTGAACTTTATTCTCTATTCCGATCCTATTTGGTGGTTCTCAATGCTTCATCTGTCTTGTATTTTTAGTTTCTACTTTTCTACTTCCTTTTGCTAGTTTGGCTACACCCAAATCGGAATTCCTTTTTAGGATCCCATCTCCTCCTGCCAATGTAGTTTAAATGCTCTCCTGGAGTTATATCTATAGCCAGGGAAACATGTGTTAGTTCCTCTAACTGAAGAATCCCTTTTCCACTGCTTTTCTTCCTCTCTCCTTCCTTGTCCCAGAAATGGTTTGGCAACGCATGGTGCTATAAACTTGATTCTCGCTGTAGTCCTCTGAGGAACGAATGTTCTCACAAGTGTCCAAACCAGGGAACCAATTAGTTCAGGAGAATCCTACATTACCTATCCTGTTCTCTTGGACTGCGCGGTAGTCACCCAATTCACTTCTACCTCCATGCTTCTAATCCACGTAGCTCTTAGCCCTGCGGACGTGCCACAGTGACTCCAGCCATCACTTGAACTCCAAAACGTGAAGCTCATGTATATGCAGTTGGTTAAACTTCTTCCACATATGTTCATCTATGTCATTGGCAGTGTCCACGACTTCCCACGTATCACAGGACATGCATTCAATGGAACTAAGCTGCCATGCCTTAACTGTGCTTCACTTCTGTTAACTTTCTTTTACATAATTTCACTTATATCAACTTTATTTTTCTTGGCCTTAACTCAATAAACCTTAGAAGAGTTATAAACCTTACTAATTCTGATAAATCCAATGAACACTTAAAACACGTTAGCTTTCAAACTTTACATTTTCCTAATTTATAGTTGTTCTAAAGCCTTCCTCAGAGAAGAATCACCAGCCAATCAATGTATGGCTTTCCTGTACTGTCACTGTTAACTATTTTTCAAACTCAGTACACTCTAGGACCCTCGGAAGTTCCTCTCCCCATTCTGTGAGTTTCTCCTGCAGATTCACCTCTCCGATCTGAAGGTGAAGTATGTAGGTTGTGTGCCCTGAGCAGTTTTTATCCACTCCCTGCTCTATGAGTATCTCCCATAGGGCTCCCTCATCACTCCACTTCCTGGCAATGAATGACAAAAGGGGTGGTAACAATAGAGAATCAGTAGCTAAAGGTTACATTTGAGTTGTGAAAAATTGAGATGTAATATGTCGTGGCAAAAGTGGTTTTCTTGAAATACTGTTGATTACATCATTGAACAGTGAGTGGGTTCAAACATTCAGCTGACATGGATGATACTTAGAGTATAAAAGCTGCCGTCTAATTCTTCAGTTGTATAGAACGTTGGTTAGAATGTTAGAAGATCAGAACCTCAGGAGACACCGGAAATGCAGACTTTTAAGTTAACGTTTTTGTCTTTTTATTCCGCAGGTGGAGGTCCACCTCGTTGTCAAATGAGGGGCATGCACACGGTGGATCGTGCGTGGGCTGCTCTTGGAGGTTCCGGGAGTGGCCTAGTACTTCGTGTCGGTGTGTGTGCTTGATCCTGGACCGGTAGACGGGCGCCGCAACAGCTTGGTGACTAGCACTGCTGGCTGTGCAGATACATGGATTTGGGCCTGTGTCTGTGGGAGTTTGTGCATTCTCCCTGTGGTTGCGTGGGTTTCCTCCGGGCGCTCCGGTTTCCTCCCACACCCCAAAGATGTGCTCTTAGGCTGATTGGTTTTACCAAATTGACACTCTTCTCCCCTGAATCTGACTGAGTAGGGTTCCATTCGTAGACACGCAGGGTAGAATAGGTGTAGGGTGATGCGGCGGCACGGGCTCGTTGGGCCGAAGGGCCTGTTTCCCGTGCTGGGTTGTTCTTTGTTCTTTGTTCTTTGTACTTTACCTCAGAGTACTGATACTGTTACAAAGTAAATGTAAACTTTTTCCTCAGGTAATGGCATCTTCCACTTTAATCACTGCATACATTTACCAACTCACAATGTGCAAGTTTTTGTAATTATTTTCTGTTATTACTTCAGGTACAATTCACGTAATATAAAAGCTAGCGTGGTTAATACCTTGGAGACAAACCCATTTAGTTGCACTTTCCCAAATTCTACTGACTTTCAGAATATTTCTGAAGAAGGTGCTCAATTACGGGTAAGTACATGTTTACAGATCTTGATGACTCTAATGCCATGCTCGGAATTGTCTGTTTTAGGCTTTCTTGGTTGTGATCCTGCCATGGTGGCTTGTTATGTGTTAGCCCTACTCTCATGGAAGTGTTGACATGCAGTGGCTGTGTGAGTATTACCTTTTTCTTTAATTCCCCCCAGTCCTCTCATAGAGTTAAAACAGTTTTGCAGCATGGAAACAAGCCCTTCGGCCCAACTTGCCCATGCTGTCCTTTTTTTTAACCACTAATCTAGTCCCAATTGCCCACGTTGGCCCATATTCCTCTATACCCATCTTACCCATGTAAATGTCTAAATGCTTTTTAAAAGACATAATTGTACCCGCCTCTACTACTACCTCTGGCAGCTTGTTCCAGACAATCACCACATTCTGTGTGAAAGAATTGCCCCTCTGGACTCTTTTGTATCTCTCCCCTCTCACCCTAAACCTATGCCCACTAATTTTAGACTCCCATACTTTTGGGAAAAGATGTTGACAATCTAACTGATCTATGCCTGTCATTATTTTATAGACCTCTATAAGATCACCCCTAAACTCCTACACACCAGGCAAAAAAGTCCCAATCTATCCAGCCTCTCTTTATAACTCAAGGAGCAACTAACCAAATTTTGTGTTCAGCAAATTTCTCAACTCCATTGATTTCTGTTTCTCTACTGATCTCCACTGTATCACTGAACGCAGAGATTTGTTAATATTCCTTGTGGAGCATTTAAGTTAGGTAAATATTGTCCAGGTTTACATAATAACCCTTTATTCCTCAAGGAGAATGAGATAATTAGTTTCTACGCTGTTCATACTGAGCAAGAGATTACAAGGAAAAAGGCTTTCCTTTTTAACTATTGTATACTTGTCTTTTCAGGCTAGTTTTCTATAATGGTTTATGTTTTGAAAATAAAAACTCATTATTTATAGACCAAATCCTTTGATTTTTAAGAGTATGTCTCTTAGAATCATAGAAACCCTACAGTGCAGAAGAGATGGTGCAGCCCATCAAGTCTGCACTGACTCTCTCAGAAAGTATCTTATCCAGGTCCTCTCCCCCACCCTATCCCAATAACCCCACACATTTCCCATGGCTAATCCATCTAACCTACACAACCTGTGACACTAAGGGGCAATTTATCATGGCTAATCCACCTAACCTGCACGTCTTCGGACAGTGGGCGGAAGCCAGAGCACCTGGAAGAAATGTGCAAATTCCACCCAAGGCCGTAATTGAACCTGGATCCCTGGCACTGTGAAGCAGCAGTGCTAACCACTGTGCCACCGTGCCACCCTCTTGATTTATGATACAATGGGGTTAGCACTACCCTGCCAAACAAAGGGAAGCTCGGTGTCACGTTTGCAGACTGAGCGAAGGTGGTTCTGCAAAGCCATCACTCAATCTGCTTTTGGTCTCCCTAACATACAGATCACATCATGAGCAGTGAATAATGTATTTATAATTGAAATAACTACAAGTCAATCATTTTGTGCTGTGTTGCTAATCTTTTCGCAGTGCACTCACTTCATCCTTTTGTTTTAAAGGGTCTTTATATCAGGATCCAGGTCCATAGGACTCTTAAATCGGCCTCGCAGGTAGAGGATGTGGTTAAGAAGGCGTATGGTGTACTGGCCTTCATTAATCGAGGGATTGAGTTTAGAAGTAGGGAGATAATGTTGCAGCTTTATAAGACCCTAGTCAGACCTCCCTTGGAATACTGTGCTCAGTTCTGGTCGCCTCATTACAGGAGGGATGTGGAAGCTATTGAAAGGGTGCAGAGGAGATTTACAAGGATGTTGCCTAGATTGGGTGGCATGCCTTATGAGGATAGGTTGAGGGAGCTCGGTCTTTTCTCCTGAGAGAGACGAAGGATGAGAGGTGACCTGATAGAAGTGTATAAGATGTTGAGAGGTAGAGATCGGGTGGATTCTCAGAGGCTTTTTTCCAGGGCTGGAATGGTTGCTACAAGAGGACACAGGTTTAAGGTGCTGGGGAGTAGGTATAGAGGAGATATCGGGGTAAGTTTTTCACTCAGAGGGTGGTGGGTGAGTGGAATCGGCTGCCTTCGGTGGTGGAGTAAAATTTGATCGGGTCTTTCAAGAGACTCCTGGATGAGTACATGGAACTTAATAGAATTGAGGGTTATAGGTAAGCCTAGTAGGTATGGATATCATCGGCGGAACTTGTGGGCCGAAGGGCCTGTTTGTACTGTAGTTTTTCTATGTTCTATGTACACTCAAAAAATCCAAACATTTTAGTGCACTTGTGGTATCACCCAAGTATAATCCATTAAGGATTTGAGAGAGAAATTGCTGTCAGTGATGTTACCTTGCGTTCATACACAATACAATCACAGAATTGTTATGATGGTGTAAGGACGTTCCGTGGCAGCAATTTGTTAGTCTGCAAGCAGCAGTCTTCAAATCATTGAAGGCATGCTAGGCTTGGGAATATTTCATATTTCGCTGTTGCTTTTACTGCTTATATCGTACAGCATAAAGAGGCGGCTAGCTATAGCACTTGGGGGTGAATGGGATCAAAGGTTATGGGGAGAAATCAGGATTAGACTATTGAGTTGGGCAATCAGCCATGATTGTGATGAATGGCGGAACAGTCCCAAAAGGCCAAATGGCCTCCTCTTGCTCCCATAGTCTATGTTTATGTTTCTATGCAAGAGAATAGCAATTATGTTGGCGGTAACAGTGAATGCTTAATCTGCTGACTCAAAATTCCTCTCTGATTAATTGCACTTTTTCCCATTTCCATCTTCAGATGATTAATTTTAAAGAAAATCCCCTCATCTGGATCGAGCAAAGTGATATCAGTGAATCTATGACTAATATATCTTTATTTTCAAATGGCACAGAATTAAAGATTAATAATATGTCCACCGACATTGAGGTAATTATAAATAATCCTGTAAGGAAAGCAAGCATTTTGCAATTTGCCTTTGTTCACGTGCAGTTTTATTTTTCTCTTTTGACACCGATCAAATCTAATTAACTGTTGTTGCTGTTCTTTTCCTTTCTAAGATTCTACTGCCCAGGTCAAACTCAAGCCAACTTTTCCCAGCTACATATACCGCATTTATGAACCCAGTCATCTATAAGTTCCATGTAACTGATACTGAGTCAGCTATTGTAATCTCCGTAGAAAGCAAGCCTGTTACATCAGTTCAGCTGCATTTCAGCTATGCGTTCAAACCCAATGAGACTCTATATGAATTTGAAACAAGTTTCTTTCCGCCAAACAATACAGAAGGTAAAATGATATCAGTTGATTTTGTTACTGTGGAAACCATGAATATAGTACTGGGAAATTGAGAACAGATTCGCAAGTTAAATTGTTGGCACCCAGGACTATGTGCCAAATTCTTGGAAAGTAGGGTTAGAGGGCAGGGACATATTTAAATCAAGAAAAAAGGAGGAAAGAGGAAAGTAAAGATGTGGGAAAGTAAGGAGATAGGGAAATGGACTGAGACAAGGAGCGGGAGAGAGAAGAGGTTATGGAGAAAAGAACCAACAGAGAGAAGGATGGAGGAGAGGAGCTGTAGCAATAAAGATAAGGGGCTGACCCTTTGATCTATAAAGATTTCCAGCCCATCCTGCTGGTGGGATCTTCCCATCCCACTGAAGTCTACCCCCACTGTGGGTTCCTTGACAGCGGGATGGGTAAGCCATGCAAAACACCATGGACTTTGGTGGGACCAGAATATCCTGCAGGCAGCCAATGACAAATCGCCTTTGCTTGGAAAAACACACTGTGAGTGGGGTGGCTGGAATGTTCTGACAAGGAGGGGGAATAGGGTTGATCACCGGAGGGATGGATAGAGGTGGAAAGTTATCAGGGAGGACAGGAGGAGGAGGATGGAGGAAAAGGTTTGGCAAAACAGGAGGGGTGAGGTGAATATGTGGGAACATTCATGGGAGTAAATAGTTTCAAGCAGTGTGGAAGATGCAGGCCATGGGAAAACGTCTCTCTGCCCTCTGAGGAGGAGAGGGATTTAATTGGAGCAAGATTGCTTTCTCTATGCAGGAGCATTGGATTGTGGTTGCCCCTGGAGACACACAGCAGTGTTTATCTGGACAGGACTATGCAGTGGGGCTCCTGCAGCCACTGCAACAAAGGTCAGAAGTTCAACTGGGGATGGAGTGTGAGGTGGTGGGGGGTGGGGGGGGGGTGTGGGGGGGCAGTGAGTGTGGGTGGGAGGGGCTGGTGGTGCATGGTAATGGCGGTGGACGGTAGCCTGATGAAGACAAGGGAGGCAATATGGAAGGAGGGTTGTGGAGAGGATGGCAATAAGGGTGGGGGAGCACCATGGCATACAGAGGGACAAGGAGATGGATGAAGAAGATGAACAATGGAAGGAAGACCAAGGGAAGAGAGACTGGACCTCAACAAGGCTGCAAGATAAGCTGACAAATAAGTGGGTCAAAGGAATACCACACCGTTTACTGGAAGGGTTTGCACAAAGGCTCCAGATGCATTGGGTAGATGTCCAAGTGGGGCATGAGTGCCTCACAGGTGATGGGCACGGGAGGAAGAAGACTTAACCAATGAATGAACCTTTTCTGCCAGTGTTTTCGTTCTGGCTTGCTGACAACCTGCACAGTCTGGAGATGACAGGTGGGCTGGAGAGGATGATGTGTGGGTGTGATAATCCCCATGACATCCGTGCAAATCAGTGATTGATCTCCCTTTGGGGTTCATTGAGTACGAGCAATGCCTTGCCCAGCTGGAACTCATTACCTACACCTTTTATAAGGCAGACCCAGGACTGGGCCTGCTGAACTATTTTTCCAGGCATGGAGTAGTATGTATATATGACAGTAGTTGTTTCACTTTATATTCTGTGAATAAACTATTTTCCTTTCCAGGAGGAAAATGTGCTTGTGCATAATTAACAAGAATTCCACATTCTGGCCGGCGGGACATGTGCCGCTGGAGTTGCCCGCCAAGGCGCTTTACCTCAATTCTGCCCTTAGATTCAGTACAATATATTTGGCTTTTTATATACGCCATCTCTTCTTTAAGTTTTTATTTTGAATCTTACCTGGGTAATAATAAATCATACATTTTCCATTATTTATGTCTTTCCAGTCAAAGCCTACAGCTGGGTAATAACTCCTGAAATGTTAATGGGCAGGAACGGTACTTATTATTTAGCAGCCAAGCCTCTCCAACAGTCAAACATTTCACAGGCCAATAGAACAGATTTTATTATAAGTACCACCAGTACTAAATGTTTATATTGGGATGAAGTACAGAATCATTGGTCAACATATGGATGTAAGGTAAGAGTAATGAAGCTTCAGTATTATATTATATTTTGTAACTGATAAAAAAAAATGGCTTATTCTAAGCTGTTATATGTTACAGGCCTCTACACAGCATTAATGTAGCAAAATCAGAAGTTATCACTCCATCAGATTGTATCTCGAAGCATTTTGACCAGTGTTTATCAGTAACAGGCTTGTGTTGTAAATAGAAAACAGCATTGCATCAAGCAAGCAAAATATTTGTGTATTTAAAACCTGTGCAACTGTGTTGATTCAGAATTTAGAAGGTGCTAACATACTGACTGATTCCATTGTCATATTGTCCAGGTGCCTGTATCTTATATGAGAACGTAAGAACTAGAAGCAGGAATATGTAGTTCAGCCCCTTGAGCCTGCTGCGCCATTCAAACCGATCATGGCTAATCTCATCTCGATCTCAACTCCACCTTCCTGCCTGTTCTCCATAGCCCCTCAACCCATTACTAATTAAAAATTTCTCTAGCTCCTTTTTGAATTTACTCAAGATCCCGGCATCCGCCCATACTCTGGGGCAATGAATTCCACAGATTCACAACACTTTGGGAGAAGCAGTTTCTTCTCATCTCTCTTTTAAATCTGCTACCCCTTATCCTAAAACTATGATCTCTTCTTCCAGATTGCCCCACAAGAGCAACCATTCACTCTACATCCACCCTGTCAATCCCTTTAGTAACTTCTATATTTCAATTAGATCTCCCTTCATCCTTCAAAATTCTCGAGAGTACAAACCTAAACTGCTCAATCTTTCTACAAATTTGTCTTTATGCTGGCAACATGTACAAAATAGGCAGGTAAGGATGTCAATCAATGCATAACTCTGATTTGACACCATCCCAGCTACTTGAGTTCACTGCCTCAACTAACAGTGTCTCTTAATCACATGCAACTGAACACACACAGTCTCACAACATATCAAAAGCGTTAGTTCCAAAAATATATCTAACGTCCCTGCCTTAGGCATCTTACATTTTTTAACAGTTTTTTTAAACATATAACCAGCAGAGAATATTCCAAATTGCAGCATTCCCCCAATATTTTCCTGACAAGAAATATATTGAAACATTGTTGGCAAACAGACCAGCACTGAGTATTACATCAGTCTCCATTCTGGTTGCTGGGACCAATCACCATTCCTATTCCAGAGAAAGTTAAACATGAATTACTATAAATTAGGACAAATTTAGATTTTCTCAAATGAACTGGGATTTACATGTTATTCTTTAGTTTGGCACTCCTCGCATGCCTCTAGCCCACACAGAGGAGTTTCCTCCAGTCAATTTTCTATCATAGAATTTGTCTTTCATTGGGTAGCACAGTGGTACAGTAGTTAGCACTGCTGCCTCACAGCACCAGGAACCTGGGTTCAGTTCCTAGCTTGGGTTACTGTCTATGTGGAGTTTGCTCATTCTCGCTGTGTCTGCATCTGTGTCTGTGTCTCCCTGTGTCTCCAGGTGCTCCAATTTCCTCCCATGGTCTGAAGTTCTGTGGGTTAGGCTAATTGGCCATGATAAATTGACCCTTAGTGTCAGGAAAATTAGCAGGATAAATAAGTGGGGTTATGGGGATAGTGCCTGGGTGGGATTGTGGTCGGTGCAGACTCGATGGGCCAAATGGCCTCCTTCTGCACTGTAAGGATTCTATGATTCTATACTAAGAAAGAATGATACTTCTTTGTTCCATCTTTATCATGGTAGGTGGGTCCAAAATCAAATCAAAACAGAACACAATGTCTTTGCAACCACTTTAGTTTATTTTCTACCTCTATCCTGGTCTTGCCCAATACGGTGGATGTGAAGGACACAGTCAAGTTATTTTCTCAGATCAAAGACAATTCTGTGGTGGTCTCATTGCTGGCTGCCATTTTTGGAGTTTACATCATCCTGGTTATTTGGGCTCGAATGAAAGATAGACAGGATTTAACAAAGGTAAGAAACTGTTCATAAGATGCTGTAACTTTGAGATTTAAGCAACTATTTGAATTATAAATTAAACAGAGGTAACAAAGTCATGTCAATGAGTATTTTCCACTTTAAAACCACAGTGATTAGCACTGCTGCCTCACAGCAATAAAGATCTGGGTTCAATTCTTGGCTTGGGTCTGCATGTTCTCCTCATATCTGCATGGGTTTCCTCCCATTGTCTGAAAAATCCAATTGTTAGGCAAATTGGCCATGCTAAATTGTCCCTCGGTGTACCCGAACAGGTGCCAGAGTGTGGCAACTAGGAAATTTTCACAGTAACTTCATTGCAGTGTAAGTAAGCCTACTTGTGACTCTAACAAATAAACTTTTAAACATGCAACCAAGCAATTTGAAAATGCTATTCTGCTTCAAAATGATGGAAATAAACGATCTGGTGATGGAAGAATGCAAGCTTCAATTTTTAGTTCAATTGGTATTACAGGTCAGCTTGACGTTACCATGCCCCGATATCATTTAGGTCAAAATGTGATTACTTATTAATTTGTCTGAGTGAATATAATATTGAATGGAATATTGTTAAAGCAAGCTACTGTTTTACCCAATAATAACCTCCCAGTGTACTGCTTAAAAACCCTGCTGCCTACTCAAAGGAAAGATTATGGGTGGGATTCTCTGGCCATTCATGCCAGTCATTTTCTCTGGTTCTGCTGCAGAGATCTGGCTGTGTGCCAAATTCCCCGTCCTTGCTGGCAGCTGCGGTGGGATGCAAGCAGCCGGAAAATTCTGGACTATGTAGTTTTCCTAACATTTATTTTGCACCAGTGAAGGTCAGCTTACAAGATTTTCGAACCACCAGTCAGCCTTACTGAACAATTTTATTTTGCGTGGCCTATTCTAAGGCCTCTGATGATTACACTTTGGTGTCAGCTTCTAAATGTTTCCACATTTTTCCATTCCCTCCTCTTATTCACTAATGTGGAATTTCCTCTGAGCGCCTGACAAGACCAAGGGATCTTGCCAAATAGGAATCATGGGCCACTGATGTTCACATTTCAGCAATAAATGATCTAGAACAGCAACTATTATTTCAACTGTTTCATAATCTTAAAAATAATTAATGACTAAGCATTATGTTTTATATAAAAACCTAGACATTGCAATTTAGAAGTCATTGAATTGTCTTTACTTAAAATCTGTCTTGCACTTAGGTGAAAAAAACTGTTCTTGCCGATAATGATCCATTTGCCAAATACCATTACTTGGTGAAAGTTTTCACTGGCCATCGACGAGGAGCAGGGACTTCATCTAAGGTCTGGCAAATGAAAATTACAAACGCTGTAGAACTGAAATGAAATTGAAATGTTAATAGAGCGATGTGGAGCTTTAAACTATCGACTGAAATTCTGGCAAGAATAAATTAGGAATTGAATGTCATAATTGGAAAGAGAGTCATTTTCACAAATTGCAAGCCTTAGTATAACTGATTAAAGTTTTACATTATATTCTTGTTCCCTGAGTGTGAGCGATGCTGTTAAGATCATTCAAATTATTTATTCCTGGTAGGCCTGTTATCTTTGATGATCATAGATCGGGTAGGGGATTTGGACCCAGGATCTATATAGGAGCTGTTATTTCTGCTTCCCAGGACTCCAAAATAAAAATGCCTTTGACACATGTTCTGGTGCTCACATTATGTATCGTTCTACATAATTGCCTGAAGTATGACAGTAGCTGGTATGACATTATGGATATGCATGCAAACAACTTAGATCCAAAGTCACAAGTAATGTTTTTCTGGAATGTCATGTGTCCAAATAAATGTGGAATGAGACTAGGGAGGAGACAATGGGGATTATTATGTTCCCATAAGTTGCTGTTCCTGCCTCCCCTTCATGGTGACAGAGGTTTCAAGGCTGGATCATATTGTCAAAACAAGCTTGTTGCATCCTGAGCGTGAGGTGGGTGGGGGAAGGGGTGAGTGCACTGCTTTCCCTAGATTATGTCATCATGGTTCATCTATCCTAGTGAGTGGGAAATATTTCATCACACTACTCCCGATTTCACTCCCCCTTTCCTCCAGACCTGACTTGCTGAAACTGGAAGAAACCCCAGCATTCCTTTCCAAACATTAAAATTAGCCTGTTATTAAATTATCTGCCCACATTAGCACAATACTGGGAGTGCATAGCCTGTACCACTGCCATTAAATAGGCTTCAGACTGGTGTCCTTGTATAGCGGCCACTGAAGGTCAGCATGCAGGTGCAGCAGGTGATAATAAGGTCAATAGTTTGTTGGCTTTCATAGTGAGAGGATTTGAGTACAGGAGCAGGGATGTCTTGACGCAATTATACAAGGCCTTGGTAAGGCCACACCTCGAATGTGTGCAGTTTGGTTTCCTTATCTTGGTAAGACTATTCTTGCTCCAGAGGGAGTGCAGCGAAGTTTATCAGTCTGATTCCTGGGATGGCATGACTGATGTATGAGGACAGATTAAATCAGTTAAGATTGTATTCACTGGAGTTCAGAAGAATAAGAGTTGATCTCATAGAAACCGATAAAATTCTAACAGGATTAGACAAGGCAGATGGAGAAAGGATATTCCCAATAATGGCGGTGTCCAGAACCAGGGGTCACAGTCTGAGGATACAGGGTAAACATTTTAGGACGGAGATGAGGAGAAATTTCTTCACCCAGAGTGTGTGGTCAACCTGTGGAATTCATGACCACAGAAAGTAGTTGAGGCCAAAACATTGTATGTTTTTAAGAAGGAGTTAGATATAGCTCTTGGAGTGAAAAGGCTCAAGGGGTATGTGGGGAGGAGGAGGCAGGATCAAACTATTGAGTTGGTTGGTCAGCCATGATTCAAATGAATGGTGGAGCAGCCTTGAAGGGCCGACTGGCCTACTCATATTCCTATTTTCCATGTTTCTGTGATTTCATTGCTTTGTTTCTGTCAATATTAAAGCATATAGTCTTGGTGTTGCCATTCTTCTGGACTTGGATGAAAACAGCTCAATGGCCTATTAAGGATGCATGGGCGGCTGCCATTGCAGGCAATCTTGGATTGTAATATTCCAGCACAACTGAAGAGACCAACCTATCTGTAACACGGTTATTACCATGATGTTTAATTAACCCATTTCACTACAGTCCCTTCACAGTCTACAGGGACTTGAACAGCAAGAATTTACATTGATATTTAGTGCCTTTATTACAGAAACATATTCCAGGGTGCTTCAGCTGTAGGAGCTGTGTCGGTATCAGCAGGAAGTGAGGTAACACCAGGAAGCCGAGAGAATTAATTCTTGCCTGAATTCAATGAAAATAGTGCAAAGTGATTGAAGGGGACAACTCAGCACGATCAGAGAATGGTTGTGTGCGGTGGCATTCACAAATGCGCTATTGAGTCATATCCAAACTTTCTTATGTACTTACCACAACATTCCTGGATGATTTACTGATCCTAACTTGTCACTAGGCCCAGAACATTACTCTCATTTAGATCATAGGTGGACCTCAGCCTATTTCCCTACTTGTAATAATACGTAAGGTTCAAGCCCATCGCTGAGCTGAAAGATGGGAATTTAATCGTTGTCGATGTATAACAAATGTCTTCATTATTTACGCAGGTGGTAATGACGCTCTGTGGTTCAGCAGGCCAGAGTAATCCCCATCATCTGACTGACCCAAAGAAACCATTATTTCAGCAAGGTTCAGTAGATGAGTTTCTCCTTGCCACTCCTTTCCCACTGGGCAATCTCAACAGCATTAGAGTGTGGCACAATAACTCAGGATCCAGTCCATCCTGGTAAATGTCACTTATTGATTCTTTCTCTGGTGCTTTCACTATCCTGCGTTCTCTTCCAAGGTACATGCTTTGCTGACCTGTTAGCAGTTTCAAATCTGATGAAGTTTAACTTGCAACTTATAAGATGACCGCTGGATGGATACATTTTGAAAATTTACGCGACATTTCTTTAACTGCAGGTACATCAGTCATGTAATTATACAAGATCCTGAAACAGGGGAACAGTGGTACTTTTTCTGCAATTGCTGGTTAGCTGTTGACACTGGAGAGTTTGTGCTCGACAAAACCTTCCCCCTTGCTTCTGAGGCAGAAATGAAAGATTTTGGGTAAAACTCTGATTCTCCTTAAGAATAATTTTGTTTATGGATTATTTCACTGTTTCTGTTCTGGGCCAAGTGGATACACTTAGTCGAGGTGTCAGCTCAATAATGGATGAGTGCAGATCAGAAATTCATCTCACGCCTTCTAAATTCTGTCATAATCAACGTAGCTAGACTACACCATCAGTAGACTCAGGTTTTGTTGTTGTTAAAGGAATCTTAATTTGGCATTTTATATTTTGTAAATTCTGATTTTAAATAATCTGAAATTCAAATACCTATCTCCTATCCCACACTTACACATGAACCATATCCTTGTTGGCCAGCATTGGCTACCAGTCTTTCACTGATTTTACTTTAAAATTCTCATTCTTGTGTTTAAATCCCTTCCTGGCTTTTCCCCCTCCTGTACCTCCCCCCAAATTCTGAATTCAAAAATGGCACTGAAAATAAAAAGGAATGATAGATTGTGAAAATGCTTGCTGGAAATACAGGTCTCAATATTCGTAGAGAAAAGATAGTTTAGTGCTGAATGGAAAAACATGCCTGATGACATTTATCAGTTTTTAGATTTGAATGACATCAAAGGGAAAGGGTAAAACATGGGATTATCATATTGAGGATCAGCCCTGATCATATTAAATGGCAGCAGAGCAGGTTTGAAGTGCTGAATGGCCTACTCTTGCTCCTATTTTCTATGTTTCTATCTATCTGAAATGTTAACTCATCTCTTTTCAGATGCTGATGGGCCTATTATTTATTTCTGACATTTTACAGTCATGTTGGGGTGGCATAGTGGCACAGTGGTTAGCGCTGCTGCCTCAGGGGACCTGGGTTCAATTCCAGCCTGGGGTTGCTGTCTGAGTGGAGTTTGCTCGTTCTTCTCATGTCTGTGTGGGTTGCTTCTGGGTGCTTCGGTTTCCTCCCACAGTCCAAAGATGTGCAGGTTAGATGGATTGGCTGTGCTAAATTAGTGTCAAGGGGACAAGTTAGGGTAAATTCATGGGGTTATGGAGATAGGCCTGGATGGGGTTGTGATTGGTGCAAACTTGATGGGCCGAATGGCCTCCTTCTGCACTGTAGAATTCTATGATTGTGTTTTGGGATTTGTGCTATTTGTCTTGTTTTTACAGGATATCTGGGAGAATTGTCCATCCCACAACAATGATCATGGTGGCAACTTTACAAAGCACTCCAGAGGCGGGTGCAAATCCAGACTTAAATATTCACTCCATCACGTTCTTATTTTTTGCATTCGATCTAAGGGAACATTAACATCATTCTTGTGACTCATATCACACTTGACCTGGTTCAAATATCCCCGTCTATATTAACATGACAAAAAATGGTTTTTATACCAGGATGGGACAGTTTCAAATTGTTCCTCAATGGTTCTGTTCTATTTGATGTGTTCCAGAAACCTGTTCTTTATGAAGACAACTGAAAGCTTCACAGATCAACACATCTGGTTTTCAGTGTTTGCTCGTCCCCCACAGAGCTCCTTCACCAGGGTGCAGCGAGTCTCCTGCTGCTTTTCTCTCCTGCTCTGTACAATGCTGACCAACATCATGTTCTGGGGCACAGCCGATAATGTGACTGAGGATGAGGATCAATCGGGTAAATGTTAATGTCTGGTGGTAAATCATTTAGTGGGTGAAAAATAAAATAAAAAGCGTGAATGCTGGAGATTGGAAATTAAACTGGAAAATACCAGAAACACACAGGTTGGAAATTTCCCATCCCGTGGGAATCGCAACGGGCAGGACAGAAAATTCAATGGGTCATCCGTTGATCTCGGCAGGAATTTTGGTCTTGGGGCGCGCGTAGCTGAAAATCCCACCCATGATTTTTATTTATTTATTAGTGTCACAAGTAGACTTACACTAACACTGCAATGAAGTTGCTATTAAAATCCCCCTAGTTGTCACACTCTGGCAGCTGTTCGGGTACACTGAGGGAGAATTTAGCATGGCCAATGCACCCAACCATCATGTCTTTTGGACTGTGGGAGGAAACCGGAGCACCTGAAGGAAACCCCCGCAGACATGGGGAGAACTTGCAAACTCCACAAGTCACCCAAGTCCGGGAATCAAAACCAGGCCCCTCTCTCTGTGAGGCAGCAGTGCTAACCGCTGTGCCACTGTGCTGCCCTAATAATAGGATCTGACAAGGGATTTGACCTGAAATGTTGACTTATCTTACGAAACCAAGCATATATCTACAACATTCATGGGTGTTGATTTGCCAGTTTTCTCCTGAAGGTGATGTCGCCATGTGGTTGATAGTTCTTCAATTTCAGATCCCATCAGTATCTCTCCAATGTATTTATTATTCATGTGTGGACATAGACAATGAAGGCTGGTTACTATTTGGCTGTGGATTGCATCACATACAGACTTGGCCGGTATCCACTGGAGTTTAGAAAAACAAGAGATGATCTTATTGAAACATGTAAGATCCGCAGAGGATTTGATAGGGTGGATGCTAAAAGAATGTTTCCCTTTGTGGGAGAAACTAGAACTAGGAGACACAGTTTAAAAGTAAAGGGTCTCTCATTTAAGATGGAAATGAGGAGAATTTATTTTTCCGCTGAGGGGGTTGTGAGTCTTTGGAACTCTTTTCCCCAGAGAATGGTGAGGGCAGAGTCATTAGATATTTCTAAGGCAAAGTTAAATAGATTCTTGGCTAACAAAAGAGCCAAAGGTTATCTGGGGGGGGTCAAGAGTGTAGAATTGAGGCCATAATCGGATCATCTATGATCTTATTGAAAGACAGAGCAGTTTGAGGTCCACTCTTGCTCCTAATCTGTATGTGTACATATTCATACACACAATTGAATATAAATCTGTTTATTCCTGTTATCCAGGCATATGTATTTTCCAGCAGGAATAATTTGAGGGAATCCTGCTTTTTGTCCTCACTGTTTAGATAAAAAGATTCTTTGTTTAAATATAGCACATCAACCAAAGCATTGATTGAGATCTGCAATCGGACCCAGGGTTGGAATCTTTTGGTCTGTCTTTCTTAGTGCTGCCCTGGAGCATTTTTCATGCTTTTGATGTGTTTAGTAATTGTTTACTGTGCTTCGTTATCCAAATTCAGCACTAAAATGCATACTGGAATTTTATAAAAGATTAATTCGTACCTAATTGCAAAGTGCTGATGTCATCAAAGAGTTCAAAAGATTTCATAACCATGCAAGCAAAGCTCTTGTACTCTAACCCAAAAGCTGAGCTTGTCCACCGTCCACTCCTAGGGGAGATCTTACTGGCTCATCATACCAGTGATCAGTGAGCTGATAACATTAGGTGAGAATATGTTCCGTCCATTCCCCCTCTGGTGAGAATCACACTTTGCCTCATTTTATTTTCTGAGTGCCATACAATTGAATCTGGGAACTCGTCCAAAAAGAGAATGCATTTCTCTCCCATTTTCATGCCCATTTGGCACTTTGAATTTTTTGGTAAGATCATCCCAATAGTTGTTGGTATCATTTATAACATAACCTTATTGTGTTTTGAACAATTTAGTCAGGAGTTTGTTATGTGTCTCCTGAACTGGTATCTTATAGATTTTACACTACAGTAGTTTGTTTTCAAGGCTAGATCTTTGGAGGACTTTTATTTCCAATAATATTGAAGACATGGAACGACTTTCCACTTTTAAATTTAGATTGAATGTTTAACTGATAATTTATCTTATTGTTTTGTGCAAGTTGGCTGCTGTGTTTCCCCTCTAAAAATAAAGTTACAGACTGTAAAGTCCATCCTGAGGGCACAAATTACACAATGGTACATAAATCAATAGCTGCTTCTTTAATCATCAAAGGAACACCCTCATCGAACCACTGAATCATCTTTGTGAAGATAAACATTTCAGGGAGTTTTCAGTTAATCTGTTTTCCCACTGATGAATCAAAATCTAAGTGAGTTCAGCACTACTCTACCATAGGACTGTTGGTCTGATCCATACTCCTTATAAACAAGGGATCCGGCTGATAGCATCAGAGTTCCAAGCGCCACCTTGCTGCAAATTATGGGCAAGTGGCCATTTTAGACTAGTGACCATCATGTTGAGATTTGATTATCCAGACGTAAGTTAGCACACTGCCTTCAGATGGCAGTACCTGTGAGATTGGGTCTCCCTTCTAAGATCATGCCCTAGCGCTTTGCAGCCAGGCATGTTTAGGTCCTAACCCCACCACCCACCCCTCCAGTACCAGTGTGAAACTCACCACTCTCCCAAAAGATGACTGAGTGTGGGACGATTGCACTGCCGAGTGCACCAGGTGGGCGGGCGTGGATTGCTCTGGTATTTTTGCCATTATGACATGACACTTTTTGGGTGGAAATTCTGCCTGCCTCTTGTGTTTCTTTCACATAAACTTTGGGATGATTGAAGCCGGTATTTACTGCACCTACTAAAATTCTATACCATTACCACTGATTCTACCCTCACCTCTTGCCACTGGCTGGGATTTTCCACACCACCAGTGTGTTTCATGGCGGTGGCAAGATCTTCTGGTCCCGCCATTGTCAGTGGGGTTTCCTGTTGAGTGGATTCCTCACCGCAGTGAAAGCCGGGATGGGTGTGTGCCGTCGGCGGGAGCAGAAGATCCCACTGGCATGAATGGCTGAAAGGTTCTGTCCATTGTTTCAAGATGAACCAACCGACACACTATTTGATCATGGGCTGAGCATCCAAGCCCAGATACAGTCGATCATTGTAAATGGTGACATTGACAACTTTGAATCTGATTGCTACAAAATATCTCCATAATTAATCATTGCAAGCTTGCTGAAAACACTAAAGAGTTTATCATTGATAAATTCAATTGTTTGAATTTATTGTTTATTCCATTGTTTGCTGGAGCAGATGAGTGAAGGAGCAGAGAGACAGCTAAGATTTTACCTGTTAAAAACCAGTTTAAAATAAGTTTAAAGCACTTTGTTCTTTGTAGAACTGTTTAAAGCATTTATTTATTGTATTTACTGCTTTAAGAATTCTGAGGGAGTGGTTAGCAGGCAGTTGTGGTTCATCAGATTTAAATATCAACTGACCACAAGGTGAAGCCTTCCATTGTTTGCTGGAGCAGATGAGTGAAGGAGCAGAGAGACAGCTAAGATTTTACCTGTTAAAAACCAGTTTAAAATAAGTTTAAAGCACTTTGTTCTTTGTAGAACTGTTTAAAGCATTTATTTATTGTATTTACTGCTTTAAGAATTCTGAGGGAGTGGTTAGCAGGCAGTTGTGGTTCATCAGATTTAAATATCAACTGACCACAAGGTGAAGCCTTCCATTGTTTGCTGGAGCAGATGAGTGAAGGAGCAGAGAGACAGCTAAGATTTTACCTGTTAAAAACCAGTTTAAAATAAGTTTAAAGCACTTTGTTCTTTGTAGAACTGTTTAAAGCATTTATTTATTGTATTTACTGCTTTAAGAATTCTGAGGGAGTGGTTAGCAGGCAGTTGTGGGTCATCAGATTTAAATCAGCGCCAGGTTTAAAAGGAGGCCTGGTGTAGACAGCGGGCAGCGTCTGAGCGGGCAGCAGAGTGAGCTACTAGGGCTTAATATCAAAAAGGGCTGGAAGGAAAAAAGGCCAGGTGAGTTCGTTTGAAAAACAAAAAAACAAAAAAAAACAAAAAAAAACAAACAAAAAAAAATTTTTTCAAAACTACTACAGTGAATAATGGAAGGGCATGTGATGTGTGGTTTCTGTATGATGTGGGAACTGGTCCTCCCCAGTGACCATGTCTGCAGTAAGTGCAGGTTGCTGGAGGAGCTCCAGCTCAGGGTAAATGAGCTGGCCTCTGAGCTACAGACGCTGAGGCTCATCAAGGGGAGAGAGGGTGCCATTGTCAATGGGGTGCAAGTGACATCCACCCCCCCTAGACTGGCTAACTCTAAGGGTCAGGGACAAGAGGGGGCTGCTGGGAAGAGGAAGGGGGGTGAGGAGCGGAGGCCTCAGCCTCTTAATCTGCATAACAGGTTTGAGGTTCTTGCTTCCAAGTTGGACGAGAACGAGGCAGGTGAGGTTGGTGAGCAAACTGCACACGGTACAGTGCTGCAGCAGGACATAGGCAAAGAGAAGGGGAAAAGGAACGTAGTAGTTATTGGGGATAATGGGGTTAAGGGTATTGACACTGTCCTTTGTCACAATGACAAAGTGCACAGAAGGGTGTGTTGTCTGCCTGGTGCTCGGGTCCGGGATGTCGCATCTGGGCTGCAGAGGAACCTGGAGTGGGAGGGTGAGAATCCGGTCGTTGTGGTACATGTGGGTGCCAACGACGTAGGCAAAATGCAGACTGAGGATCTGGGGAGGGAGTATGAAAAGCTTGGAATGGAATTAAAAAGTAGAACCGACAAGGTGGTTATCTCTGGGCTACTGCCTGAACTGAGTGCAGACGGGCGTAGGGTTGACAGGATTAAGGAAGTGAATGGGTGGCTCAGGGATTGGTGTGGGAGGAATGGGTTTGAATTTATGGGGCATTGGCACCAGTATTGGGGTAGGTGGGACCTGTTCGGGAGGGATGGGGTTGGTTTGAACAGTGCTGGGACCAGAGTGTTGGCGAATCGAGTAAAGAGGACTGTAGACAGGGCTTTAAACTAATTAGGGGGGGGGAGGATGTGAGGGTAGGTGACCTTACGAGGTATAAAGTTAAGGAGAGGGTACATGTAAGGGAAGAGGCCGAGGATGTCCCAATAATAGAGGGAGTAGGGGGCGTGAGTATAGTTGGTGGCGTTGCGACAAATAGGGTCCAGGTGAAGGCTGGGATGAAAGCGCTTTATCTGAATGCACGAAGCATTCGGAATAAAGTGGATGAGCTGATGGCGCAGATCGACACAAATGGATACGATCTGGTGGCCATTACAGAGACGTGGCTGCAGGGTGACAGGGACTGGGAGCTGAATGTACAGGGCTATCAAGTGTTTAGGAAGGATAGACAGGAGGGAAAAGGGGGGGGCGTAGCTATGCTGATTAAGGATAGCATCAAGGTGGTAGCAAGGGATGATATTGGAGCCAAGGAGCAGAGGGTGGAATCGTTTTGGGTGGAGATTAGGAACAGCAAAGGGAGGAAGACGCTGGTGGGTGTCGTCTATAGGCCCCCGAATAATGATCTGGAGATGGGAAGGGCTGTTAACGCGCAAATAAGTGCGGCGTGCAAGAATGAGACGGCCGTAGTTATGGGGGATTTCAATCTGCATATTGATTGGTCGACCCATGTTGGACGTGGGGGGCTCGAGGAAGAGTTCTTGGAATGCTGCCGGGATAGTTTCCTCGAACAGTGTGTGTTGGAGCCGACGAGGGAGCGAGCTATCTTGGATCTGGTGCTATGTAATGAGGCAGGTAGAATTAGGGACCTTGTGGTGAAGGATCCTCTTGGGGAGAGTGATCATTGTATGGTGGAGTTTCTGGTGCAGATGGAGGAGGAGAAAGTGGGTTCCCGGACACGCGTCCTTTGTTTGAATAGAGGGAAATACGGTAGGATGAGAGAAGAATTGGCGAATGTGGACTGGGAGAGCGCGTTGGAGGGAGGGTCTGTTAAGGAGCAGTGGAGGATCTTTAAGGAGATCTTTCTTGGTGCTCAACGGAAATTTATTCCGATGGTCAAAAAGGATAGTAGAAGGAGAGGTAATAAGCCGTGGATAACAAAGGAGGTGAAGGAAAGTGTTAAACTAAAAGCGGAGGAATTTAGAGTAGCTAAGAGTAGTGGGCGAGAAGAGGATTGGGAGAGGTTTAAATGTCAACAAAGATTGACAAAGAAGTTGATAAGGAAGGGTAGGATAAACTATGAAGCTGGGCTAGCGCTTAATATAAAAAAGGATAGCAAGAGTTTTTATAAATATATAAAAAGGAAGAGGCTGGCTAGGGTGAATGTTGGTCCTTTAGAGGATGAGAAAGGGGACCTAGTGGTAGGGGATGGGGATATGGCTAAGGTATTGAATAACTTTTTTGTTTCTGTCTTCACGGAGGAGGACGTGAATAATTTGCCGGGTGTTAGCGATAGAAAGGTGGTAGGACTGGAGGGTCTTAATGACATTACTGTTACTAGAAAGGCGGTGCTCGACAGACTGGAGGGGCTGATTGTGGACAAGTCCCCAGGACCGGATGGAATGCATCCGAGGGTTCTGAAAGAAATGGCGGAGGTGATAGTGGATGCCTTGGTGGTTATTTTCCAAACGTCGCTGGATTCCGGGGAAGTGCCGGATGATTGGAAAACGGCTAATGTTACGCCGTTGTTTAAGAAGGGTGCCAGGCAAAAGGCGGGGAATTATAGGCCGGTTAGTTTAACATCTGTGGTAGGTAAAATGTTAGAATCTGTCATCAAGGAGGAAATTGCGAGGCATCTTGAAGGGAATTGCTTGATAGAGCAGACGCAGCACGGTTTCATTAAAGGGAAGTCGTGTCTGACAAATTTACTGGAGTTCTATGAGGATGTGTCTAGGGCAGTGGATAGAGGAGAGCCGGTGGATGTGGTCTTTCTAGATTTTCAGAAAGCGTTTGACAAAGTGCCTCACAAGAGGTTATTGCAGAAGGTCGAGGGACATGGAGTTGGGGGTAAGGTGTTAGCGTGGATAGAAGATTGGTTGTCAAATAGGAGGCAGAGAGTGGGGGTCAACGGGTGCTATTCAGATTGGCGGATGGTGACTAGTGGAGTGCCCCAGGGGTCGGTGCTGGGGCCTCAGCTTTTTACCATTTATATAGATGATCTGGAGGAGGGAACCGAGTGTAGAGTGTCGAAATTTGCTGATGACACCAAGATTGGGGGAACGGCAAATTGTGCGGAGGGTGTGGAGAGTCTGCAGAAGGATCTAGATAGGCTGGGCGAATGGGCCAGGAAATGGCAAATGGAATTTAATGTTGGCAAGTGTGAGGTGGTCCACTTTGGTAGGAAAAATGGTAGGAAGGACTATTACTTACGAGGCGAAAAACTGCAGCAGGCGACGGTGCAGAGGGACCTCGGGGTCCTTGTGCATGAGTCGCAAAAACCCAGCTTGCAGGTGCAGCAGGTGGTCAGGAAGGCGAATGGGATGCTGGCCTTCATAGCGAGGGGGATTGAATATAAAAGTTGGGAGGTCTTACTGCAGCTGTATAGGGCATTGGTGAGGCCGCAGCTGGAGTACTGTGTGCATTTTTGGGCGCCGCACCTGCGCAAAGATATTTTGGCCTTGGAGGGAGTGCAGAGGAGGTTTACTAGGCTGATACCGGAGTTGAGGGGGTTGAGCTATGAGGAGAGGCTGAATAAACTGGGCTTGTACTCGTTAGAGTTTAGAAGAATGAGGGGAGATCTCATTGAGACATATAAGATGATGAATGGGATGGATAGGATAGAGGTGGAAAGACTCTTCCCGCTCAAAAAAGACAATAGGACTAGGGGGCACAGCCTCAAGATAAAAAGGGGGCGGTTTAGAACAGAGTTGAGGAGGAACTTCTTCACTCAAAGGGTGGTGAATCTCTGGAATTCTCTGCCCGTTGAAGTGGTGGAGGCTGCCTCGCTAAATATTTTTAAGACGCGGGTTGATGGGTTTTTGATAAGAGAGGGGATTAAGGGTTATGGGGAGAGGGCGGGAAAGTGGAACTGAGCAGCGACAGATCAGCCATGATCTTATTGAATGGCGGGGCAGGCTCGAAGGGCTGGATGGCCTACTCCTGCTCCTATTTCTTATGTTCTTATGTTCTTATGTTCTTAAAGCACCAAATTTATTCTTTCAGAAACAAGGAAGGAAAATCGGCAGTCGCTCTATTGATCAGGCTGTACCTTTTGTTATTGCAGATAGCCACACTATCAGTTGGCGGGAGTTAATCATCGGGATTGAAAGTGCCTTGATCATTTTTCCGGTGAATCTCATAATTGTGCAGGTTTTTCGAATCACCAATCCCAAGCCACCTGACATGGGAACCATGCTGAATAAATCGGGAGCTTCCTCTGGTTCCACAACATGTCCACGGACTCCCGCGAGTTTAATGATGGTGAGAATGGTTTTGTCGCTGCCCTTTGTGAATAGTTTTGCACGTACAATAGAATGGAAAATTAGTAACCGTTCTTTGAAAAATGTCAAATGCCTTACTCAAAGTGAGGTCCTGCTCAGAACTAAACAGAATCAGGTGGGAAAGTAAAATGACGCGCAGGATGTAGATCTAGAAGTCCTGCCCCTCCCCTCACCCTGCTCCCCATTTCAAACATTGATTAATTTCAGTGGTATGGGAAAGAGTGTGTAACAGGAAAACCACTCACTGCAATCGAGGTAAATCATAGAATCAATACAATGCAGAAAGAGGCCATTTGGCCCATTGAGTCTGCACCAACCACAATCCCATCCAGGCCCTACCCCCTTATCCCTACTTAGCTACCCACTAATCCTCTAACCTACACATCTCAGGGCACTAAAGGGCAATTTTTAGCATGGCCAATCAACCTAACCTGCATATCTTTGGACTGTGGGAGGAATCCGGAGCACTCGGAAGAAACCCACGCAGACAACAGGAGAATGTGCAAACTCCACACCGACAATGACCCAAGCCGGGAATCGAACCCAGGTCCCTGGAGCTGTGAAGCAGCAGTGCTAACCACTTTGCTACGATGCCGCCCAATAAAGGTTTCAGGCATCAGGGTGACTACATTTTGAAAGCCTTTCTAATTTATACCTACAGAGTAGAGTTGGATGTGACAGGTACATTGTATTTATTAGGTGAGTAAAAACGGTATTGCTTCCATTACAATTTATCATGAAATGTTGTGGTCTGAGTTATATCTCTGTTTAGTAATTTGAGTGATGATAATGCTCTTTAGAAAGGGTAAGTGAGCACTAGATGATGCGATTGCTGGCTTGTTACTTCTGACAACTGACAAACCGTCAAGTGAACATTTAGCGTTGTAGAATAAAAAGTCTTCAGATGCATTAGAATAGATTATCCACTGGATAGAGTGCTATTCTGCATTATATAATGTTAAAAGGCTAACCAAAGTGAAATCCAGAGCTGACTGCTTAGACTCTTTTCATGGCTTTCATCCATTCTTTGCTGAACAGCTCAACCATCTGTTTGGCTGTTTGAAAGTTTTGACAGATGTATGCGCTTTCCTTCTTTGCTGAGCAGTTCAGTCATTTGTTTGCCTGCTATCAAAGGCACTAATGGATACTGAATTGCTGAGCTTGCCTTATAGCCACTGCTGAGAAATGTGTGACTGATAGCTTGGCTGCTTTAAAAAGCACTCAGGAATCATATTGTGCGGACTTTGTTTATACTTGCTCTTGGGAAATGTGAGTTCAAAGATGTTGAGAGGTTTACAAACTTCTGAAGAGGGTAATGGTTTTTCAAGTGTCTGTTCAAGTGGTTGGTTTATTTTGACACATTTGTAGACACTTGGATGATTTCCAAATGTTATTATAGGGCATGTGAGTTCTATTTATAAAATGGAATAAAGTGGTTGAGCGGGTCATGGGATGAGAGGGCTGGGAATAGGAGGATGAAACAGGATGAGGAATAGTGGGTTGGGGGGGGTGGTTAGACTGGGGTGAAGGTGTCGCAGGAGGTAAAGGGTTGAGAGTGGGGGGGATGCTAGCAGGTGAGGGTTAGAGAGGTTTTACACTGATTTGAAGAACTGAGCCGGTGAGCTGAGGTACTTCTTGCAACATGGCTGTTTTGGCATCAGCTCATCCCTGCCTCTCCTTCAGCCGTCAAGCCCTCCAGGGAAGAAAATAAAGTCTTCCCACTCAACTCCCAATTCCCAGCTCCGTGATGAGGCTCCGTCCAAGAGGTTTTAGTTGTTGCAAAGGATGCTTTTCCTTGCCAGATTTTATTAAAAACAAATTTAAGTCTAATCTGTTGACATTGTACA
This sequence comes from Carcharhinus amblyrhynchos, assembly GCF_965287045.1. Classification (NCBI taxonomy): domain Eukaryota; kingdom Metazoa; phylum Chordata; class Chondrichthyes; order Carcharhiniformes; family Carcharhinidae; genus Carcharhinus; species Carcharhinus amblyrhynchos. The sequence goes on from NC_137327.1 coordinate 23,146,609, forward strand.
GATGTTCTTCAGCATAGCTACTGCTTATACTCACAGCAGTGGCTTAAAGGAAAGGAAAGTCATCTTTTGGCATTTTTCTAACTTCAATGGTTTTTTTGCTTTGCTTGTTTGTTTGTTAGTGTCACAAGTAGGCTTACATTAACACTGCAATGAAGTTCTGTGAAAATTCCCTAGTCCTGCACCTGTTCGGGTATACTGAGGGTGAATTTAGTGTGGCCAGTGCACCTAACCAGCACATCCTTTGGACTGTGGGTGGAAACCGAGCATCCGGAGGAAATGCACGCAGATACAAGGATAGGGTGCAAATTCCGCACAGATAGTGACCCAAGCTGGGAATCGAACCCAAGTCCCTGGATCTGTAAGGCAGCCGTGCTAACCACTGTGCCACTGTGCCTTTACTTTTGCCAAACAGCAGTCTGTTAAGTGAAATTTGAGAAATTTATGCTAATTGGTGAAGATGTCAATTTTTTTTAGCTAAAGCAAAACACATAAAACATCTGATCAAATCACTGGAAATATGGATGTGCTCTAATCAGCAAAAGGTGAACTGATTTCTCAGACAAAAACACAAAAAATTGGTTGTTGAAGAAAAATAAAGCACACGGCGTATAAGGAATTTGTCTTTTGGTTCAGGCTACACCTAATATAGGAATGCTAAATATTGATATAAGGCCTGGGATTATGAGGCTCTGTCTATGCACTGGAGAGTTGAGGACAACCCTGCCTCAGACTTTTCTGAGAGCCTTGACCAGATTTTACGTCCACCAGGCAATCAACAGCGTGTCTCTTGTCCCTTTAAGGGATGAGAATCTGCCCCCAAGTGCAGCCAGCCAATTGGAAGGCCAGCGGCTCTTCAGACACACTAGTGCCACCAAGGATGGTGGGCACCACTGGGACTGCACCCAGGGCACAGCCATATCATGGACAATATCCTGGGATGAAGGACAAAGTGGGGTGGGGTTCTTGAGGCCAGTTAGGAAGGTCACAGAGAGGTGGTGAAGGGGTCACCGGTGCAGGAGGGGGTGTGTTATCAAAACCCTTGCTGTCTTTGGAGTGGTGGAGGGAATGAGGGTCCTCTGTAGACCCAATCAGGAATTCCCCTCTTCCCAACATTGAGGTCGAAAGCATGCCACCAGAGTATACCTATCGGCCTCTCAACATGTTGGATGGCACACCTGCACTAGTGTCAACAAGGGCAGGAAGCAGCCCCAACAGATCATGAATTGGCCTCTTCAGGGCCTCAATTGAATGGTGGGCAGGTAGGATGCCCACCGCCTTCCCCACTGCTGGTAAAATGCCAGACGTGCTGGGAGAGGTCGGGGGTACACCACACCCTGCCTTTCAGTCCTGGCCTCCCACCGGCCAGCCTACTCCCTGAGATCCTGTAAAATCCCAGGCAGGATTATATATAAGGCCACGTCAGCAGGAAGCTGTACTGTAAGGTTCAAGAGTTGCAGCCCTGATTGTTGAACTTTTTATTTATAGGACATCAAACGGATTGCCAGTTCTTTGCCTGAAAAAGTGAAAGATATTATACCAACACTAGAAGATGACATCAGAAATGCGGATGACTTGAATAAATTGCTGGCATTAATAGCAAACATTATTCAGCACTGCAAAATACTTGAACAAGGTGAGACTCAGACTATTGCAGTTCCAGAGAACGGTCAGTACTCATGATTTTTTCAATGTTAAAATTAAAGCTAGGCCATTGAGGGCTGAAATACTTGGTGACAGAGTAGTATTGTCACCAGACGATCCAATCCACAGTTTCATTCAAATCCTGTGGAGGCATTATATCAAATCCCACCATGACAGCCAGTGGAATTTAAATTCAGTTAAGGAGAAAACATGAAATGTAAAGCTGGTTTCAGTAATGGTGACCATAAAAATGAGAAGATGTGCAAAAACTCACGCGGTTCACTCACGTCCTTTGATGTGGAGATGCCGGCATTAGATTGGGGTAAACACAGTAAGAAGTCCCACAACACCAGGTTAAAGTCCAACAGGTTTATTTGGAATCATGAGCATTCGGAGCACTGCTCCTTCACCTGAATGAAACCCAGTGACAATGTGATCATATAGATTGCAATCTTTTTAAACACTGGGACCACCTTTGCATCAGAATGATTCACTATTGTGGCCTGCATGTGTTGCCTAAACTTAACTCTCACACCAAATATTACCAATGCAAACTTACCATTGGGTCTTAAATTAATCCATGGTCAAATATGAGATTTATTGTGGGAGGAAAGGTTGGATCAGTTTAGTTACTGCAAATACCTGCTTGAATTTTTACACACCTTATAATGTCCTTCTTATAGCGCCTGGTCTGGCCTATTACATATGACAGCGGAACTACAGCAATGTGGTGACTCTTAACTGCTCTGTAAAATGGCCTAGCAAGTCACTCAGTTCAAGGGCAATTAGAGATTGGCAATAAATGCTGCCCTTGCCAATGATGCCCATATCCCATAAATGATTAAAGAAAAAAATGGTAATCTACTTTGTCAGACAAAAGATGTGGAAATCTGGACCTCTCTTCCCCAATAAAATGTTACGGTGAAGACAATTAATATTTCGCAACTGTTTTGCGTTTGGTAAAAATATTGAGGGGTATGAAAACAAAGGAGGTGAATGAAGCAAAGACCACTCACCCACATTCTATCCTTTCTCAGCAGGAATTGGATTAATCACATGTTCCCAATGTTGTGTTCCCATGTTCTGAATGAACCGCATACACATTTTTTTTTACAAGGGAGAGTAAAGATGGGCTTGAGTAAGGGCCAGTGCATCTCACTACAGGCTTGAAGTGGCAATGGAGGCAGGTGGATATTGAGGCCAGCATGTTAGAAAGCATGTCTCTGTTCATTGGGACATTGATCCTGTCCTGTAGATGACGGTTAGGCCTCCTAGCTCTTCCCTTTCATTCCCTACCTATCTCCTATACTTGCTTCATGCCCCCATGCAACCTCCATAGTCACTCACCCAATATCAACTATGGACAGAACTCATGAACCCTATAATAATCCTGGGGAATTTTTGAAATGCTCACAACAAAAATCTATTCAAACTCATTTTAAAACATTTCTCCTTTTGGAAAATTGATCAATCAAACATACTGAAACGCCTATGAAAAAAGCACACTCTTCTCAACTGCTCATAAATCTGTCAAAAATCTATTCAGGACTCTTCAATCCTATTGGCAGTCCATAAGTCTGTCAATGAAATAAAACTCAGTCCTCTTCACAGCTGTAAACAACCCCCATTGAGCTAATCAATTAATGCAGTTTAAAACTCAGTCATGTATTCATAATGAAATTTCCTCATATAACTAAATAAACAAATCCCCCAGAGTTCAGTACAGTAGGGTCTTTGAAGTTACCTGATCAGATGGCCAGTCACTTTTTTTCAAAAGCTAAAGAGAGGGACTTTCAATCAAAGAAGCCTGGCACTTGTTCAGAGATTTCAAAGGCTCAACAGATATCTGGACTTTAAATCAATATAAAAAGTGTCCAGATAAAGCATTAAAATCAGATTCTTTCAATACTGTTGAATGCAGAAGAACTCCTTATCCACTTACTCAAGTACTCTAATGCATGTGAAAACTTACACAATATTGGTCACTTACCTGTTAAGAACAGAGCCCTATGATCAATAACTGTATTGAAAACATACTTGAATTATCATATACCATTACGTTATGACATTTGGAATTGGCAAAAACTTTTAAACTTAGGAGTAAAACATTTTCCGACTCCACACCAGGTTTTCCCACAAGGTTCACGGACTGATTGAATTGATATTTTTCACACAGACTTCAGGAACCTGCCCACCTCACTGAAGACATCAATGTCTGGGAAATTCACAACTGAGGCTAACATGAAAAGGGCAGCTGACATCACTTTGAGGGTCAGGTCGCTGCCACCTGCCACAATTCCCGTGCAAGTCAAAGTGGGGCTTAGTGGGAATTGGATGGGAAATTTCAATTTAAGATACTGCCCACTCCTACTTTCAGCCTTCTGACATGGATTTGCCTAGCATTGGGATGGCAAAATCTAGCCCTTGACATAGAAACATAGAAGATAGGAGCAGGAGGAGGCCACTTCTTGGCCCTTCGAACTTGCTCCATCATCCATCACAATCATGGCTGATCATCCAACTCAATAACCTAATCCTGCTTTCTCTCCATAACCTTTGATCCCATTCACCCTAAGTGCTATATCTAGCCGCCTGTTGAATAGGTTTAGTTTGGACTTTTTGTCACTTTAAAACATTTTAAAAGAGACAATTAAAAGAGAGAAGGATTAATTTTGGAAAACTTGGAATGTGATTATGGAAGGTTAAACTAGACTACTGTGTGCAGTTTTGGTCACCGCATTTGCAAAAGGATATATTGGCCTTAGAGGGAGTACAGAGAAGGTTCACCAGGCTGATACCGGATATGAGGGGGTTAGACTATGAAGAGAGATTGAGTAGACTGGGTCTGTACTCGTTAGAGTTTAGAAAGCTGAGGGGGGATCTTATAGAGACATATAAGATAATGAAGGGGCTAGATAGGGTAGAGGTAGAGAGATTCTTCCCACTTAGAAAGGATAGCAGAACTAGAGGGCACAGCCTCAGAATAAAGTGGGGGGGAATGCAGTTTAGATCAGAGTTGAGGAAGAACTTCTTCACTCAAAGGATGGTGAGTCTCTGGGATCCTCTGCCAGTTGAAGTGGTGGACGCTACCTCGCTGAATATATTTAAGTCACGGGTAGATAGGCTTCTGATAGACAAGGGAATTAAGGGTTATGGGGAGAAAGCGGGAAAGTGGAACTGAACCACTTCAGATCAGCCATGACCTTGTTGAATGGCGGGGCAGGCTCGATGGGCAAGATGGCCGCCTCCTGCTCTTATTTCTCATGTTCTTATGTTCTTAATGTTATATTAGGTAAGCTGAATAATCCTGTACTCTGGGGGTAGGTCAAAGGTACAATCTTGTAGTGTTGGTTCTCCAAAATGACCTCCTACTGAGTCAGGCTCCATTCTCAAAACACACATTGTTGAATAAATTGTGTAAAGAGCCCTAGATTGTATTTTCACAGTGTCCAAAACACATTTCAAGCAATGGTGCTAAATGATAAATATAAATTTCTGGTGTGCTCCCATAATTTATTATTAATGAAGTATGTGCTGTCATGAATGGTGATCTATAAGTTTAAGTTGAAAGGGTCATTATGATTTAAGGGTCATTTAATAGAGGTACTTATATAACTTCGAAATGAATGTTAGTTATTGATTTGCACCCGGCATTTCTTATGTAAGACTCAAATCAAAATGTGTGAAATACCTGTTAAAATGCACCTCTTCCCTAATACATGTATTTCACCATGAGAACTTTTCATAACTTAAAATTCATGAAACGCTATAGAAATATTTTTATTTCAAGTGGAAGAAAGATATTTTGTGGGATTTTACAGCCTCACTCATCCCGAAACAGGGAAACCCCAGGCTCCACCCCTTGCCTGTTCCAATTCTTGTGGCAGACGGGATGTTAAAATTTAGGCCATTGAGGGAAACTGAGGAACATATAGCCTTCCAAATGATGGAAAATGTCATTTTATTTTAGAAAATGATCCCTCTGCTGACTGTCATCCTGATGAACAAAACGAAAATAGCGATTCAATTGCCAGCAATCCTGGACAAAACGAAGACAGTAATTCCACATACAGCAGCCCTGCTAAGGAAAGGGATCAAACGGTGAAACACTTCTTCCACTATGTGAACCTTTTGCTTAAGTACGTGGAAACTGAACTGCAAGAGATGGGGCAAAAGGAATTTCAGAACCCTTATACTCAAATCCATGCCTCAGATCAAGTACAGAAGATAATACAATCACTCAAAGCTGTGACTAGCTCTGAAGACGATGACTGCAGTGTTAAGAGGTACAGAACACCATTTCAGGTATTTGAGACACTAGACTTTTGTTATATGGTTAAATCAAGGATTAAATCTGTTAATGAATATCTCCAGTTCTGAATAATTGGTCTGCAAATAATTGGGAATAACAGGAGTCCCCTATCCATCTTTAAGATTTATAAACTTGAGTGTATGTATGGAGGTCAGTACATACACTCATTTCTACATCCCTTGGGTCAAAAATCTCCCATAATTGTAATTTATATTCACTATTTGTTCAGTAATTTACAAGTATTTTCTGCTTTATTGAACAGGGAAGTTATACATAGGAAGGAGAAAAAAAACGTTCATGTGAAAAATCTCCCTTCATGGTTTATTTATGTTGCCTGGTTCCTGGTGTTCATCACAAGTGGTGTCTCAGCATTTTTTACCATGCTCTACAGTTTCGATTATGGCAAAAAGAAGTCCATTCAATGGCTTATATCCATGATTACCAGCTTCATCGAAAGTGTTTTCATCATACAGCCAATAAAGGTAATAACAGAATTAACCGACAATGAGAACTATCTTATTACCGTAGTGAATGTTGAAAGCAATTATAAGTAAAGAGTTGAATCAAATCATAGAAACTCTACAGTGTAGAAGAGGCCACTCAGCCCATCGAGTCTGCACTGGCTCTCTGACAGAGTATCTTATCCAGGCCCACTCCCCCATAAACCCTCACATTTCCCATGGTAAATGCCCTAACTTATACTAAGGGACGATTTAACATGACCAATCCACCCAATCCAAATATGTATTTTCACAAATTGCAGGAAGCACAATGATTGGCAGGAAACTAGATACACACAGACTCACAGTTGGAGTCTCAAAGAGCATTCACTCCCATTTTAAGTTCATCAATCGTAGAATCCCTGCAGTGCAGAGTGAGGCTATTTGGCCCGTCGGGTCTGCACCAATCACAATCCTACCTAAGCCCTATTCCCGTAACCCCACATATTTACCCTGTTAATCACCCCCAAAACTAGAGGTAATTTAGCATGGCCAAACAAAGTAAACTGCACATCTTTGGAGTGTAAGAGAAAACCAGAGCACCCAGAGGAAAGCCACGCAGAGAATGTGCAAACTCCACACAGACAGTGACCTGAAGCCAGAATTGAACCTGCGTCCCTGACAGTGTGAAGCAGCCATGCTAACCACTGTGCCACCGTGCCACTTAAGTTAGACAGTTTCATTTAGTTGCAGGGAATCTAGCATGGCAGGGTTAGAAGGTAGTTATGGAAACATGGCAGAAATTTCCCTTTTGCTGAAGGCAACTGATTATTCTGGATTAAATGCAGGAGAGGGCTTTTCCATTGCGAAAGGGGAAAAAGCATAGTTTGATTCACCTAGGGTCTCTCACACGGCTGTATCATGGTGCCTGGAGTGGGAGAACACTGACACCAAGAATTTGCCCCTCAGTTGATATTGGATTGTTACCTTTTGCCAAGTCGAACATCTGTACAGCAATGACAATTTCTTGGTTGAAACAAGGTGGGATCAACCTGCTTCTCTGGGTCCATGTCCATTTTTCTGTTGATCCAGGATTTCAGGAACATTCATGATGTTGTATGGAACTGAGCCAGTGGATCCATCTGAAGCATTTGAACTGAGATGGGAATAGGTTGCCTCGTTTTCCTGCAGCTTTGCTGGTTGGATGGCATACCTCAGCAAAGTGTGGCGTCCTGGCCTATCTCTGCATTCCTGCTAACGAAGCCTAGGTGCATCGGGGCAGACCGAAGAAGCCAGAGTTAATTACATCTTTCATAAGCTCCATCCTAACTGTTCAAGTACAATCAGCATTCAATTGCTGCTGATCTCCATCTGTTGTTAAAAGGATCCAATCTCAGAGGGATCTATGGAGCTAAAACTGTGCTTCAGAACCATGCCACCTCCATTGGACCTAGTTCCTGTTAGGAAGCATGGTGGCACAGTGGTTAGCATTGCTACCTCACAGCGCGAGGGACTTGGGTTCAATTCTGAGCTCGGGTCACATCTGTTTGGAGCCTGCACATTCTCCCCATGTCTGTACGGGTTTCCTTTGGGTGCGCCAGTTCCCTCCCACAGTCCAAATATGTATAGGTTAGGTTAATTGGCTATGCTAAATTAGCCCTTACTGTCAGTGAGACTAGCAGGGTAAATATGTGGTGTTATGGGTCTGGTTGGGATTGTTTAAAGTTTACTTTATTAGAGTCACGTAGGCATACATTAACACTGCAATGATGTTGCTATGAAAATCCCCTAATCACCACACCCCGGCGCCTGTTCAGGAGCACTGAGGGAGAATTTAGCATGGCCAGTGTACCTAATTTGCAAATCTTTGGACTGTGGGAGGAAACCAGAGCATTTGGAGGAAATCCACGTAGACACGGGGAGAAGATGCAGGCTCCACACAGATAGTGACCTAAGCCGGGATTCGGGGTTCCTGATGCTGTGCAGGCTTAATGGGTCAAATGGTCTCCTTCTGCACTGTAGGGATTCTGTGATTCTATGATTCACTAGATCTGCCCCTGGATCATGTTAATAGCTGAAAACAGGAAATTCCTGTGTTCCTGTCAAAATGCCAAGACAAAGAGTAACAGAGGAGACTCTAATATTGCATTGTGCAGCCTCTGTGGTTTAAAATCAAAGTTTCTAATCCAACAGTCTGTTTCAATCTTCAAAGAACATTGTAATTTACTGATGTCATTTGCCTTTCTGTTAAGGATTACTATTACTAATATTAATTGCCTTTCCTTTAAGGTTTTACTTGTTGCTGCCTTTGTTGCACTTATTGTCAAAAAAGTTGAAAGAAACGAATATGAGGAAAGCTGTAATGAGGATTTACTGACTACCATGCGTAAGTTTGTATAGGACAAGAAATAATATGGCTGGAATAAAGTGTTCACAGTGCAAATATTCTTTAGTACTGAATAATAACATGTCACAGAATAGAAATGCTTCCATATTTAGCACAACATCCAATGGTTCCATATGCAGGCCTCCATGTTGTGCAGTTGACAAGTTAAGAGCTGAATGTTTCTCCACTGGTCTGCATGTAGTGGAGGAGAATCAAGGAAATGTGGGTGGGAGGTCTATCTTACCCAACCCCAGTGCCAAGCTGGATTTTTCTCCCTCCATTCTAACATGCAAGGCTGCTGAATATACAAGCCCAGCCTTGTCACATGTAAACAATGCGGGAGACTGGCAATTCCATTACTTTGCCAGCATTCTGCTACTGGCACCAGGGAATGCCACGGGAGAGGTAGTGATGGTCCTTGGCGCGTTGGTAGAAATTCTATTGATGCATCTTTTTCATGGGAACATAGAATGATACAGCACAGCACAAAGCCATTTAGTCCATTATATTTGTACTGGTCTTTTGAAAGAGTTATTTGTATAGTTCTCCTATCCTCCTCTCACCCAATAGCCCCACAAAAATCCCCCCTTCAAATCTTTATTCAATTCCATTTTGAAAGTTATTGTCTATTCTACTTTCACCATCTATCTGACAATGCCTTCCAAATCATAAAAAACTCATTGAATAGATCTTTTTCTTGATGTTGCCTTGGCTCTCAACTCTACAAAATGCCCTTTGAAAAGTCATATGCTCAACATCAACTGTTCTACTCTCACCAACCCTCGTCATTTCTTCAACAAATCACAAAGAACAGAGAATGGTACAGCACAGGTACAGGTCCTTTGGCCCACAAAGCCTGCACCGACACATGATGCCTTTCTAAACTAAAGACCTTCTGCCTCTACGTTGTCCATATCCCTCCATCATCTGCCTATTCATGTATCAAATAATTTAATAATCAAACACAATTTACTTTCATATGATGCAGCGATGCTGGCATTGGAAAGGGATGGGTACAGTAAGAAGTCTCACAAGACCAGGTTAAAGTCCAACAGGTTTATTTGGAATCGTGAACTTTCAAAACGTTGCTCCTTCATCAGGCGAGTGACTCACCTGATGAAGGATCAGTGCTCTGAAAGCTCATGATTTCAAATAAACCTGTTGGACTTTAACCTGGTGTTGTAAGGCTTCTTACTGTACCTTTAATAAGTTCACTTTGATTTATTAACTCATATTTTTTCGAGAGCCAATTAACTTTATCTCAGACAAATGTTTCCCCACCACTGATTGGCTTCCTGGGTTTATCTCTCTCCTTTATTTTGAACGGGGTTTTAACATTTGCAACCCTCTAATCCTCTGGTATCAATTCCATATCTAAGGAGGATTGGAAGATTGCATTCAAAGTCTTTGTAATTTCTACCATTACTTCCCTTTGCAATGCAGGGGGCACCTCATTTGGACTGGATACTTTTCCACTTTGACCTTTATGTACCTTTTCTTAATCATTTTTTTGATGATACAGCCAATTTCTCTATTGCCTCTCCCTTTGCTTTGATATTGGTTACATCCTCTTCTTTAGTGAAGGCAGATGCAATGTACTTGTTCAGTAACAGAGCAATGCCTTTGCCTATGCAAGTGATTTCCGTTTCAATCCCTAATCAGATAATTATATGCTTACTAAAAATTCTTGGTTCTCCTTGTTATGTTTCCAATGAATCTATTCTCATGCACTTGCTTTTCTTCTCCTATTGTTCTTGTCAGCTCTTTACTTCCTTTAAAATTCTGTTTGGTTCTCTCCTGGGAGGAGAACTGCTTCCTCACAGCGTCAGGGACCCAGGTTCAATCCCAACCTTGAGTGATTGTGTGGAGATTGCATGTTCTTTCTGTGTCTGTGTGGGTTTCCTCCGGGTGCTCCTGTTTCCTCTCACAGTCCAAAGATGTGCAGGTTAGGCTGATTGGCCATGCTAAATTGTAGTTCCCAAAGATGTGTAGGTTAGATGGAAAAGGAGAACATTGAAACTTACTGTGTAGCCCCAGTGGATTATCCTTGGTATTGATATTTGTTTGAAATGCCTACTAAGCGAAAGAGTTTTTTTACTCACAGCTGTATCATTTCATCTTGAGCAGGTTTAAACAAATGTCCTGTGGAAATCCTCATGACATTGTGATCAGTCATCAGGAGAATTGTTTCCCTTGATTATAATTATTTTTATTCATTATGGGATCTGGGTGTTGCTGGCTGGGCCAGCATTTATTGTCTACCCAAATGCCCTTGAAAGGTTCGTGGTGAGTTGCCTTCTTGAATTGCTGCCTTCTTTACTCCCACAGTGCAGTGAGGAAGAAAATTCAGGAATGTTTCCAGCGACAGCGAAGGAATGGCAATGTTTTTACGGTAACCCAAACAGAAAGCTTACCACCATTGATGACCCCCTCTACAAAATAGTGTAATGCTCAACAGAGAAGTTATGAAAGGCCATATGCATCTACTTTTTTGATTTGGGCATATTAAACTTGACAAAGTAGACCTTGATATACTTTTATTCATGATTAAGAATGTTTCCAAAGTGTTGCATCTTTGAAGCTTCTGCTTCACAAAATGATATATAAGATGGGCGGTAGAAATGTTCTTAATCCTGTAATCGCTACTCTGGACCTTCCTCACGCAGTCAACCCTGAAATCTACAGTTCTCTAAATGGTAGGCTTTGGAAATCTTTCCGGGAAAATCAATCCTCAAAGATCCAGAACATTATGGGAGCTGTGGTCATATGGTTGGCAGGCACAAGTGTCAGGTACACATTCCAAGAGGTAACAGCACGAATAGAGGCAAGGCTTAATATCGCACTTACATCAGTGCCTACACCTTTGTGTCACTTTTGCAACATTTATCATGAGCAACCTTTCAGCCCATTCATGTTGTTATTAGATGAAGATCTCGATACAATGGCTCCCAACCGTACAGAGAGGATGGATGCTGGCATTTACAAGCCACCATCATTGAACAATGTGGAGAAAATGAAAGCAATGAGCCTCAAAGAAAAGAAAACGTATGGCTTTCTTAAAGATATAATTGGTACGTAGATATATTTTTAGTGCGACTATACTTTTCAAACATTCTTTGGAAAGCAAAATTACACCATAAGGTTGAAGGCAAAAGGTGAGACAGAAAGAAGCTTGGAAATATAGATATGCCAACATTATTAGTGAATTAGTAGAATCAATGATATTTAAGGAAGAAAGGCTTGTATTTATAAGGTATCATCAATGGCATTAAGGCATACCAAAGTGCTTTATAGACAGTTGAATACTTTTTGATATTCAGTTATCATTGCAATGAAGCTAACAAGGCAATTAGTTTGCTAAAATTGAGATACTGCAAGCAGCATTGTAATAATAACAAAATAATCTGTTGTTTTTGCTGGTTGAGGGATAAATATTAGCAAGGATGCCAGGAAGAATTCCCCTGCCATTCATCAAAATTGTCATGGGATCTTTACTGTCTGCCTGAGAGGGCAGACAGGACTAAGTGTTAATGTCCCTTCTGAAAGGTGGGACAGCTGGCAGTGCAGCTTTCTCTCAGTACTACACTGGAGGATCAGCTCAAGTGTGAGGAGCAGGTTTGAAACCCAGAACCTCCTGAGATCATAGAATAATATTACAGTGGGGTACAACAGAAAGGAATTACTGAGCACCTGGAGAAACGTGAAGCAATCATATTCAATAAGCATGAATTTCTGTAAGGAATAGGTGCTGCACCAACCTCATGGGTTGTATTTTATGTATTACAAGGGTTTCTACCTTTCTGGTGAAAAAAAAATCAATGACAAACATGCCCCCTCCTAGCCACCTCCCACCCCGCTCCTGCTCCCCACAGCAATTTAACACAAATGAGCAAGATCACACCCCTATCTGGGGGAGAGTTCCAGCACCGAGGGCTGCCATACAATCAACTGGTCCCAGCAGAGTCACTCGGAGTGGTGGTCATTGTTGGCACTACATTTTGATCTCCAGTGAAGACTGTCACTGGAGTTGGAAAGAGAGGCACATGGGGGGGAGGTTTTGGTAGTGTAAAGCTAGGAGGTTCCTTCAAGGGAGGAAAGGGGTGGGTGGTAAACCCAGCTGATAAAGTGGCAGATCTTGGTGAGGTGCCTCTGATGGATATAGGTGGCCTATAAAGGAGGAACCATATCACTTCTGTGCCAATAGTCCAAGGATTGGGAGCTGGCAGGCTTTAAATGGGGATCCCTTCTCTAATTGTTGCTAAAACAACTGCGGCAGGGCAGGGAGAGGCCCTTAAGTGGCAATGTTTGTTACTTACGGGCTTCACTTAGCCTAGATCGGGTGAGATGCCTGAAGCCTGCCTTGTGGTGGGATTTGGGTGAGCAGATAGGCACCCATGGCAATATGCCAAACTTTATACACCCTGCCAAGCTGCCAACCTGCCCCAGGGTGCATAAAATTCTGTCCCATGTAAATAATCAAGGGATCGATAAAGGGACTGCATTGAGTGTGACTTAGCTAAACTTGAGAGAGTTAAGATTTTACTTGTTAAAAACATGTTTAAATAAGTTTAAAGCACTTTGTTCTTTGTAGAACTGTTTAAAGCATTTATTTATTGTACTTACTGCTTTAAGAATTCTGAGGGAGTGGTTAGAAGGCAGTTGTGGGCCAACAGCTTTAAATCAGCGCCAGGTTTAAAAGGAGGCCTGGTGTAGACAGCGGGCAGCGTCAGAGCGGGCAGCGGAGTGAGTGGGAAGCAGAGTGAGCTATTAGGGCTTAATATCAAAAAGGGCTGGAGGGAAAAAAGGACAGGTGAGTTCATTTGAAAAACAAGGAAAAAAAACAAAAAAATTTTTTTTCAAAACTACTACAGTGAATAATGGAGGGGCATGTGATGTGTGGTTTCTGTATGATGTGGGAACTGGTGGACTCCAGGGACCATCCCAGTGACCATGTCTGTAGTAAGTGCAGGTTGCTGGAGGAGCTCCAGCTCAAGGTAGATGAGCTGGCCTCTGAGCTACAGACACTGAGGCTCATCAGGGGGAGAGAGGGTGCCATTGTCAATGGGGTGCAAGTGACATCCACCCCCCCTAGACTGGCTAACTCTAAGGGTCAGGGACAAGAGGGGGCTGCTGGGAGGAGGAAGGGGGGTGAGGAGCGGAGGAAGGAGAGTGGGGAGAGGAGGAAGGGGGGTGGGGAGCGGAGGCCTCAGCCTCTAAATCTGCATAACAGGTTTGAGGTTCTTGCTTCCAGTCTGGAAGAGAACGAGGCAGGTGAGGTTGGTGAGCAAACTGCACACGGTACAGTGATGCAGCAGGACATAGGCAAAAAGAAGGGGAAAAGGAACGTAGTAGTGATTGGGGATAGTGGGGTGAAGGGTATTGACACTGTCCTTTGTCACAATGACAAAGTGCACAGAAGGGTGTGTTGTCTGCCTGGTGCTCGGGTCCGGGATGTCGCAGCTGGGCTGCAGAGGAACCTGGAGTGGGAGGGTGAGAATCCAGTCGTTGTGGTACATGTGGGTGCCGGCGACGTATGCAAAGTGCGGACTGAGGATCTGGGGAGGGAGTATGAAAAGCTGGGAATGGAATTAAAAAGTAGAACCGACAAGGTGGTTATCTCTGGGCTACTGCCTGAACCGAGTGCAGACGGGTGTAGGGTTGACAGGATTAAGGAAGTGAATGGGTGGCTCAGGGATTGGTGTGGGAGGAATGGGTTTGAATTTATGGGGCATTGGCACCAGTATTGGGGTAGATGGGACCTGTTCGGGCGGGATGGGGTGGGTCTGAACCGTGCTGGGACCAGAGTGCTGGCGAATCGAGTAAAGAGGACTGTAGACAGGGCTTTAAACTAATTGGGGGGGGGAGGGTGCGAGGGTAGGTGACGTTACGAGGTCTAAAGTTAAGGATAGGGTACAGGTAAGGGAAGAGGCCGAGGATGTCCCAATAATAGAGGGAGTAGGGGGCGTGAGTATAGTTGGTGGCGTTACGGCAAATAGGGTCCAGGTGAAGGCTGGGATGAAAGCGCTTTATCTGAATGCACGAAGCATTCGGAATAAAGTGGATGAGCTGGTGGCGCAGATCGACACAAATGGATACGATCTGGTGGCCATTACAGAGACGTGGCTGCAAGGTGACAGGGACTGGGAGCTGAATGTACAGGGCTATCAAGTGTTTAGGAAGGATAGGCAGGAGGGAAAAGGGGGGGGTGTAGCTCTGCTGATTAAGGATAGCATCAAGGTGGTAGCAAGGGATGATATTGGATCCAAGGAGCAGAACGTGGAATCGTTGTGGGTGGAGATTAGGAACAGCAAAGGGAGGAAGACGCTGGTGGGTGTCGTCTATAGGCCCCTGAATAATGATCTGGAGGTGGGGCAGGCTGTTAACGCGCAAATAAGTGCGGCGTGCAGGAATGGGACAGCCGTAGTTATGGGGGATTTCAATCTGCATATTGATTGGTCGACCCATGTTGGACGCGGTGGGCTCGAGGAGGAGTTCTTGGAATGCTGCCGGGATAGTTTCCTGGAACAGTGCGTGTTGGAGCCGATGAGGGAGCGAGCTATCTTGGATCTCGTGCTATGTAATGAGGCGGGTAGAATTAGGGACCTTGCGGTGAAGGATCCTCTTGGGGAGAGTGATCATTATATGGTGGAGTTTCTGGTGCAGATGGAGGAGGAGAAAGTGGGTTCCCAGACACGCGTACTTTGTTTGAATAGAGGGGAGTACGGTAGGATGAGAGAAGAATTGGCGAATGTGGACTGGGGGAGCACGTTGGAGGGAGGGTCTGCTGAGGAGCAGAGGAGGATCTTTAAGGAGATCTTTCTTGGTGCTCAGCGGAAATTTATTCCGATGGTCAAAAAGGACAGTAGGAGGAGAGGTAATAAGCCATGGATAACGAAGGAGGTGAAGGAAAGTGTTAAATTAAAAGCGGAGGAATTTAGAGTAGCTAAGAGTAGTGGGCGAGAAGAGGATTGGGAGAGGTTTAAATGTCAACAAAGATTGACAAAGAAGTTGATAAAGAAGGGTAGGAGAAACTATGAAGCTGGGCTAGCGCTTAATATAAAAAAGGATAGCAAGAGTTTTTATAAATATATAAAAAGGAAGAGGCTGGCGAGGGTGAACGTTGGTCCTTTAGAGGATGAGAAAGGGGACCTAGTGGTAGGGGATGGGGATATGGCTAAGATCTTGAATAACTTTTTTGTTTCTGTCTTCACGGAGGAGGACGTGAAAAATTTGCCGGGTGTTAGTGATGGAAAGGTGGTAGGACTGGAGGGTCTTAATGACATTACTGTTACTAGAGAGGCGGTGCTCGACAGACTGGAGGGGCTGATTGTGGACAAGTCCCCAGGACCGGATGGAATGCATCCGAGGGTTCTGAAAGAAATGGCGGAGGTGATAGTGGATGCCTTGGTGGTTATTTTCCAGACGTCGCTGGATTCCGGGGAAGTGCTGGAGGATTGGAAAACGGCTAATGTTACGCTGTTGTTTAAGAAGGGTGCCAGGCAAAAGGCGGGGAATTATAGGCCGGTTAGTTTAACGTCTGTGGTAGGTAAAATGTTGGAATCCGTCATTAAGGAGGAAATTGCGAGGCATCTTGAAGGGAATTGCTTGATAGAGCAGACGCAGCACAGTTTCATTAAAGGGAAGTCGTGTCTGACAAATTTACTGGAGTTCTATGAGGATGTGTCTAGGGCGGTGGATAGAGGAGAGCCGGTGGATGTGGTCTTTCTGGATTTTCAGAAGGCATTTGACAAAGTACCTCATAAGAGGTTATTGCAGAAGGTCGAGGGACATGGAGTTGGGGGTAAGGTGTTAGCGTGGATAGAGGATTGGTTGTCAAATAGGAGGCAGAGAGTGGGGGTCAACGGGTGCTATTCGGATTGGCGGATGGTGACTAGTGGAGTGCCCCAGGGGTCGGTGCTGGGGCCTCAGCTTTTTACCATTTATATAGATGATCTGGAGGAGGGAACCGAGTGTAGGGTGTCGAAATTTGCTGATGACACCAAGATTGGGGGAACGGCAAATTGTGCGGAGGGTGTGGAGAGTCTGCAGAAGGATCTAGATAGGCTGGGCGAATGGGCCAGGAAATGGCAAATGGAATTTAATGTTGGCAAGTGTGAGGTGGTCCACTTTGGTAGGAATAATGGTAGGAAGGACTATTACTTACGTGGCGAAAAACTGCAGCAGGCGACGGTGCAGAGGGACTTCGGGGTCCTTGTGCATGAGTCGCAAAAACCCAGCTTGCAGGTGCAGCAGGTGGTCAGGAAGGTGAATGGGATGCTGGCCTTCATAGCGAGGGGGATTGAATATAAAAGTAGGGAGGTCTTGCTGCAGCTGTATAGGGCATTGGTGAGGCCGCAGCTGGAGTACTGTGTGCAGTTTTGGGCGCCGCACCTGCGCAAGGATATTTTGGCCTTGGAGGGAGTGCAGAGGAGGTTTACTAGGCTGATACCGGAGTTGAGGGGGTTGAGCTATGAGGAGAGGCTGAATAAACTAGGCTTGTACTCGTTAGAGTTTAGAAGAATGAGGGGAGATCTCATTGAGACGTATAAGATGATGAATGGGATGGATAGAGGTGGAGAGACTCTTCCCGCTCAAAAAAGACAGTAGGACTAGGGGGCACAGCCTCAAGATAAAGGGGGGGCGGTTTAGAACGGAGTTGAGGAGGAACTTCTTCACTCAAAGGGTGGTGAATCTCCGGAATTCTCTGCCCGTTGAAGTGGTAGAGGCTGCCTCGCTAAATATTTTTAAGACGCGAGTTGATGGGTTTTTGATAGGAGAGGGGATTAAGGGTTTTGGGGAGAGGGCGGGAAAGTGGAACTGAGCCACGACAGATCAGCCATGATCTTATTGAATGGCGGGGCAGGCACGAAGGGCTAGATGGCCTACTCCTGCTCCTATTTCTTATGTTCTTATGTTTAAAACACATTACATGAGGTGCTATACAAGGAGCATGTGGCAAAGCTATCGGTATGTTATATGAAGAGCAAAACAGCCATATGGATAGAGGTGGTTCTTGGATTAGTGTGTCTACTTCAAAACATTATACTGCAGAATATCACACAAACTCATTATGCATTGGTGGCTAAATTACTGAATGAAAAATATATCCCAAATAAATATAGGCAAGAACTTGTGGTTCTTTTTACTATGTTCACAATATTCTACCAAGCCATAGATTATGTTTGAAATGTGGTCATTTTTATTGCTTAGCCAAATCTATTGATAATGGCTGAGAGAGGAACATTCCTCAGAGCACTGGAAGAAATCGTGATCTTTTACATCCAGCTGAGTTGGCAGATAGGGTTGCAGTTGAAGCACCTCTGTCTTCCCTTTGTACTGAAGATGTTAGCCTTAGATGTGCTTACATCTGTGGTGCAGCTTGAACCCATTACTTTCCAAGTATGCTCTATCAAGTGAATGGGATAGAGAGAGGATGGGAAATATATGGGTGAAGATATATCGTGAAGACAAAACATACAGCAAGAGAGAGAGAAAGAATGAATTAGGATGTGAGACAGGCATTGACAAAAATGTAAGACAAAGAGGGAGAGAAAATTGAGAGTGTAGAAGATCATTGAAAAAGCAGAAAAAGATAGAAAATAACTTAAAGAAGCAGAGTGACAATTGCAAGTAAAACTGTAAGATATAGGAGTAGAATTAGGCCATTCAGCCCATCAAGTTTGCTCTGCCATTCGATCATGGCTGATACGTTTCTCAACCCCATTCTTTCACCTTTGATCCCCTTACTATTCAAAAACCTATCAATCTTTGTCCTAAATACACTCAGTCCTCCTCAGCCTTCTGTAGTGATACAAATGTATTTTGAAGTAATTAAAAAGTTCACTGCTTGTTAGTTGGAACTGTGTAAATCATGTGAATATTGATGAAGTACTAAATCAGGAAATAGTTAAAAAGTATTATGGAAAAATCTTATAGAAACCCGATGTGGATGAATTTGAACACTTTTACATTTTGACCAAGTTGTTGCTACTTTAATCACTTTTGTGCCATTCTTCCAATTATTATCCATAAAAATCCAATGGATAAATCAGACATAATCAACACAGTATGTGACTGACTCCCAAATAAAGCATCATTTTTACTGCCAGCCACTGATATTAAAGTAACTGTGTGACTTTTAAATCAACATGATAAATATGGTAAAAATAGGGTAAAGATAAAATTAGCTTCTTTGAGTTCTCATATGCTTTTCTTCCTTTTTATTTAGTCCATGTGGGATTTCTGGTGACATTGGCCGTTATAGCTTATGGAGAGCGAAGTCCTCATTCATTTTACTTGAATAAAACCCTCAATGACAGTTTTACCAAGAAGTTCAATGGATCTCTGACTGTCAATGACGTTTATATTTGGGCCGATGAAATCTTATTACCCAATCTATATGGAGATTACGAAGGTAAACCCCAAAATAATACTTAAAACAAAATAGTTGAATCCATGCTAATGATGTTATAAAAAACTTGCATTGGTCCTTACAAACAGAAGTTTGTAAATTTTAAATTTGATTGGAGTGCCCTTGAAACATGGCACCCCGATCTCAGAGTAGTCGGACTGTGCCAGCTTGTTGAGGCCCCCAAACAGTGTGAAACATGCCCTCCTGTTTTTTGTGACTGAGTGCGGTAAGACGCGAAGAGAAAATTGGCCTGTTTCTTCTGAGAGAAACATGCCATTTTCTCAACACTCTGCCACTTTTTGGGAAGATTGCCCTGTTGAGTGTGAATATAGCAAGCACAAGTAAATGTGAGGACTGATCTGAAGATCACTGTGTATTTTTGACCAGGATTTATAACTGATGGGAATTCAAAGTTACTTGGAAGTCCTCGCATTCGACAGGTGAGAGTCAAGCCAGCTCCTTGCCCTGTGCCAACAAGATTGGTGGATGGCATTAAGGAATGCCGTGCTTCTTACTCTTACGGTGATGAAGACATGTCGGACTTTGGGGCTAAAACGAATCTCAGTGTAAACACGGAACTCCCATGGCTAACCTCTATCTGGCATTATCAGGCTGAGTCAGAGCTAAATGGATATGCGATTTGGGGAAAGCTCGCTGTTTATCGAGGAGGTGGCTTTGTGGCCGAGTTGGGAACTGAGAGCAAAACTGCAGCCAGGTAATTAAAGCTTCAACTTAAGAAAGTACAAATAAAGTACTCTGCTCGTGTGGGACATCAAAAGTGGAACAAGAAATACCATGGGTGAGATATTCCGGCTTCTCAGCCATGTTTTCCCAGCGGTGCACAAAGGTGTGCTCTTCCCTCGCGATGGGATTCTCTGGTCCTGCCACTGTCAATGGGTCACACTGCCAGGAAACCCGCGGGCGAGGGTGCGCTGTTGGTGGGGCTGGAAAATCCCACTGGCAGGAACGGCTGGAGAAGGCTTCTACAGGAGAATAGAAAATTATAAGAAATAGGAGCTGCAGTAGGCCTGCTCCACCATCAATAAGGTTATGGTTTATCTGACTTAGACTTCAACTCAACTTCATGCCTATGCTTCATAACTTTTGACTTCTCTAGAATCTTAAAAATTGCTTCTTGTAGCCTTGAATATATTCAATGACTGAGCCAGCACAGCACTCAGGGGTCAACAATGCCAACAACCAACAAACCACTGAGGGGAAAAAAAAACTCTCATCTCTATCTTAAATGGGAGCCCCCATGGCCCTATTTCTAGAATCCCCCTCAAGAGGAGCTTTCTGGCAACATCAATCCTTTCAAATCCTCCCTCAAAATCTTGTATGTTTCAATAAAATTGCCTGTCATTCTTCTAAACTCCAGTAAGTGCTAACCTGCCCAATCTCTCCTCATCAGAAATTCTGGCAATAATCTGTCTATTTTATTGTTGTCATTGATTGCTGTGGCACCTTCCTGGCCTGCCCTGTAACAAGTCACAATACTCTCTTTCAAGTTGACCATTATCGCAGTGTGATAATCTGATGTGCGATCACACGTCGCTGTGCTTTTCTCCTATAGAACGCCTTGACTGAATCTGAAAAGAAGCATAACATTTTTACTTTCATTATTTATGCAAAACAGGATGCTCTAATTTCAGTGATGGGCAACTTAGCTGAGTGAGTGGGCTACACGAGAGGCCTTTCCCCTTCCCTGTGAGTTACAAGATTGAAATCAGGCTTGTCACTAAACATGACCCCATGAATAAGATTAAATACATTTAACACATGCCAAATATTTTGTAACAAGTTATATAAAATGCTTAATCATTCATTCATTAATAGAACTGTTATCAACTTCAGGTTGTAAAAACAGAAGAAACATTTTTGTTTACCTTAAGTGAAGTACAAAGGTAACATTAAAAAGCACAACCTCCCATGTCCACTGGTGTCATAACCAAAGCTGTCTCCCAGGATAAGGTAATTCTGCTAACTGCACTCCTGTGCCTAGAATTTGCAGGATGTGCCAATTGAACTGTAGCAACACTTTGATTTGGGTGCAGAGGGAACACATGCCTCTCACACTTATTGTTTACAATCAGCACACACCTCATTTCACTTGCCCCTGCTTTATGTATCGCTTTAGCACAGTGGCACGGTGGTTAGCACTGCTACATCACCAGCACCATTCGATTCCCAGCTTGGATCGCTGTCTGTGTGGAGACTGCAAGTTCTCTCTGTGTCTGTGTGGGTTTCCTCCAGGTGCTCCAGTTTCCCTCCCACAGTCCAAAAGACGTGCTGGTTAGGTGCATTGACCATGCTAAATTCTCCCTCAGTGTACCAGAACAGGCACTGGAGTGTGGTGACAAGGGGATTATCACAGTAACTTCATTGCAGTGTTAATGTAAGCCTACTTGTGACACTAACAAATAAAATTTAAACTTTAATACCAGTAGGAGGAAAGCTATGCAGATGGAAACCAGTGAAATTTGGCAACCCTGCGTGTGGGTAATGGTCAACAAAATGTTTTTGCGGGCTGCTGTCAGAGCTCAGATGAGCCCTTGGGCCCGATTAACTTAGAGGAATGTGGCTGATAACAGTTAGATATTTAACCAGCAGGGGGGCAACATTGCTTCTTCTTCGTGCAATGAGTTCAGGGTTGAAGAAGATCATCCCCCCGTGTAATAATCATGTGTTTATATCACTATCATCACTGGAGCATTTGACTTCTGTGAATAAAAAATGGACTTGCTGTTTCATTATGGTCTAGAACTTTTTGGAAATGATTACTACTCAGTTGCCGAGCCATCTGCTTTATGTAAATATTCTGGTTTGCACTGTGAATTCACAAACAGTACGCCATATGTTGGATTCTTTCACTTCACCAAATGTGACATGCGGCGTAGGAATTTGTAAAACTGAGTTCAGTTGTTCAGTTTCCATTTGGAAGACTGCCTGACAAACCTCAGTTTAAGAGTTAATACCCGCAAAACCCATCGAAGAGTACAGTCAGTTCCTAATTTCCGTGACGATTTCCCACTAATTACACGTTATTAGCAAATTTAAGAAATCTTGCTCATAATCCCCTTATCTAGGTCAGTTATGAATGTGTGAATAGTAGGAGCCAGAGGGCCAATTCCTGATGGTGGTGTATTCATTAAAGCAGTTTTTAATAGCTATAATAATCCGTTTATATCTTTTCTGTTCTTGATTGGTTTAATCTGAGTCTTTGTGACCTTTTCACCAGTTTCAAGTGTTCAAATTTTCAAAGCTTGTCCTTTGTGGGAAGAAAGATCTTCAGCAAATGTCTTTTGAAACTTCCTTTATGCATTTATGACTCTGTTCCACCCTGAAGTTGTCACTTCCCAACCATCAACTTCCTCTTGAGATGCCATCATCAGTTTATTTTTGGACGCACGATTGCAGACTTTTTTTTCCCATTAGACCACATGTTTCATCAATTCATCTTCAATATTTTAATGGGATAATTAAGGTTTTCTGCTTTTCCCTGCAGAGTTCTGAAATATCTAAAGGACAACAGCTGGGTAGATATGTACACCAGAGCTATCTTTGTAGAGTTCACGGTTTACAATGCGAATGTAAATCTGTTTTGCGTAGTCACACTGATGCTGGAGATGAAAGCTATTGGTAAGAGACAAAGCTATTTTGCTTTGATTGTATATTATGCAGTCATTACTAAGAGAATGAGACTGTGAGAAGAACTGACCAACAACAGCTAAGCGAAGGGAAGAATACGTTTGTAATTAGGCCACACTTGGAATACTGTGTATATTTCTGGCCACCCTATTATAGAAAGAATATTATTTAAACAAAAAGGTTTACTAGGATGCTACTGGGACTTGACGGTTTGAGTTATAAGGAGAGGCTGGATAAACTGTGACTTTTTTCCCTGGAGCACAGGAGGCTGGAGGGTGATCTTACAGAGATCTATAAAATAATGAGGGGCATAGATCAGCAAGATAATCAATATCTTTTCCCAAAGGTAGGGGAGTCTAAAACTTGAGGGCATATATTTAAGATGAGAGGGAAGGGACACAAGAGTGTCCAGAGAGGCAATTTTTTCGTACAGAGGGTGGTGAGTGTCTAGAACAAGCTGCCAGAGC
The DNA here is from genome assembly GCF_965287045.1 of Carcharhinus amblyrhynchos. Lineage (NCBI taxonomy): Eukaryota > Metazoa > Chordata > Chondrichthyes > Carcharhiniformes > Carcharhinidae > Carcharhinus > Carcharhinus amblyrhynchos. The sequence goes on from NC_137327.1 coordinate 23,169,914, forward strand.
TAGTACTAAAGGTGGGTATAGTTTTGTCTTTTAAAAAGCATTTAGACAGTTACCTGGGTAGGATGGGTATAGGGGAATATGGGCGAAACGCGGGCAATTGGGACTAGCTTAGTGATTTAAAAAAAAGGGTGGCATGTACAAGTTGGGCTGAAGGGCCTGTTTTCATGCTGCAAACCTCTGTGACTCAATGACTCTATGATTCAGACTATTACCCATATGGAGGATACATGCTGACATGGTGGCCTGATTTTTTTTGCTGTAATTTCTATTTAATCCTATACACTCATGATGAGGTTCGTGCTTCTGGAGAATATATCAGGAAAAAGTTGGAACTCTATAATTATTTTGATTACTTTGCCCATTTAAATGGAGTTATAAATACCTATATTAAAAGCAAAATGAAAATCTGGAATTAAAACAGAAAATGCTGAAAAGACTCACCAAGTCTGGCAGCATGTTTGGAAAGGGAATGAGTCAATGAGACAGATGTCTGTTTCCCTTTTCCACAGATGCTGCCAGACCTGCAAAGTCGTTCCAGCATTTTCTGTTTATCTATGAACACTCTGGTTGATTAATACTACTGCTCTTGAGTGAATTTAATGTGGCCCATTGCAATGGGAAACTTGGCAGCCAGGCCAGGTTACATATCAGGATGTCTGCATATCAGTCACCCAATAGTGAGAAAGTTCCCATGGCGATGTTGGAGACAGGAAAGTGCCAACTGAGGGAAACTCACCCACTTGCGGTGGCATGTCATTTTGGATCATTAATGAGCCGGTTGATCCCATTATCTCTGAGTCCACTGGGACTTAATGGTAGCACAGGGATTAAATGGGAGCCATACGGCATTCCCGTGCTTCCCAAAGCTGCCCAGCAAACCCACCAGTGGTCCACCAGCGATCCCTCATTGGCAGGACTCTATCCAAAGTCAAGAGACTTGCATTGGGAAGGGGGAAGCCACCTCATGATCCTCACTCACCTGAGTCAAGGATCCAATGATGATCCTGGTGAAGTTCTGGTGAACATGCTGGCAATGGAGAATTGCCGATGCCTGACTGGATGGCACCAACAGTTCTACCAAACAGCAGCTCCTTAGCAATAACCTGCTCACGGATGCTCAGACTGAGTTCCACCAGGGCCACCCAGCTCCTGACCTCATTGCAGCCCTTGGTTCAAACATGGTCAAAAGAGTTGAATCCCAGAGGTGATGTGCCCTTGATATCAAGACAGCATTTGACCAAAACTGGTATCAAAGGGCCTTAGCAAAACTGGAGTCAATGGGAATGTGGGTGTACCTACACCTCAGGGACTACAGTGGTTCAGAAAGACATCTCACCCTCACCTTTCCAAAGGCAATAAATGCCAGCTGAGCCAGTGAACCCACACTCCATAAAGGATGTTTAAAAAAATCCCTTAGGTGAGATATAATGAAACAGTTGGACCAGAAATCTTTGTTGAAGCGCTGTAATATTTATCTCTGATTCCTTATATTTGATGCTGAGGAATAATCAAACCCTTGGCCATATTTACAGTATTGCTGGAAATCCTCATCAGCTGTAAATTTCATTCTCCAGGTGTCTTCCTTGGCAATGTGGAAACTGAGATCATCCGGCTTTACCAATATGTGGACCAGAATTATTCTTCCATCATTGGAGCTCAAATCATCTTCATACTGATTGTTATTTATTATATGGTCATGCAGGTAAGTGGGAAGTGAAGTTAGAGAATAGAGTTGTAATCCTGGGAATGGTGTTGTATGATTATATTAATGTACCACACTCCTTTGACCGCTATTCTACTGAGGTAAGAATCTGCCCAATGCTCCCATTAAAAGGATGCAGCAATTTGATACAAGCCCATGGCCTGTTACATGATATTTTCTTGAAGTGTCAACAAGCAGCTGCTGTCCTTCAGAGTGTGCGCTATGAGAACACTATCATTGGCAAACAAGAGTTTGCTTTGTAGTTGTAATGTGATCTTTGCATGAGATCTGAGCCTTTGCAGACTCACAGGGTTATCGTCTGTCCTGAACTGCATGTGTATGTCTCTGATGTAGAGATGCCGGCGTTGGACTGGGGTAAACACAGTAAGAAGTCTGACAACACCAGGTTTAAGTCCAACCAGAGTATTTGTTAGTAATCCCACAAGCTTTCGAGGTGTATGTTTATGCCAAGATCTTTGAGTGCACTTAAGAGCCTGGCCGAAAAGTAGAATGCAAACAGAACTGAGCCATTATGCGGTCCATTGGTGACAGGAAAGACATGTGGGGCACCGTTCCACATTACACTGGACACAATTCTATCACGAAATGAGTTGACGACCCTCATCATTGTCCCAGAGCATCCTCCCTATTTATACAGCACTTCCACAGGTCTTCATGTTTGAAGACTTTTGGTCAGGTCATTGAACACCATGCAAAGGTCCATGTCCAATTCCTGTGATTTATTTGTGTGATCATTTTGACTGCTCCTTGTTTAGCACGAAAGCCCCACTGGGATTGTCAGGTCCACCAAGATGAGCGACAATCCTGTGAGAACAATTCACACAAGAATTTCCCCTGGCGTGGAGTGAAGTGAAATACCACAATGGTTGCCACAGATGGACATGTTTCCCTTCCATTTGTACAGGTGCATTACAGAAACATCCTTATAATCTCGGGCACATTGTCCTGGTTCCAGATTAAGCAGAAGAAGTGAGTTTCCTAACTCCCCTAACTTTCCTAACTGTCATCAAGTCATCTCAACATTTGAGGAGAACAAAACGTGATTGGTACAGAACAAGTGAGGACAACACAGAGCCAGTAGTGCCTTTACTGACCCCTCCAGTAGGGACTTAAATGGAATCTCTGCAAATGATGGTTTAGTTTAACATCACATATGAGATGATATCAACCTCGACAGTGAATAATTGATCTCCTTGCTGAACACTCATCCATCAAAGCAGCAGGGGAATTCATTGTGTAGTGTAATTGTCAGCTTACAGTGTCCCATCCTCTCTTTTCACTAGTCATCGATTTTTAATATGTGTTGGACAGATTCTTACCTCAGTTAAAATAGTGGGCAAAGGAATCTGGGATGGCATGGTGGCACAGTGGTTAACACTGCTGACTCATAGTGCTAGGGTCCCAGGTTCAATTCCATGGAATTTGCACATTCACCCCATATCTGCATGATTTCCTTCAGGTACCCCAGTTTCCTCCCGCAGTCCAAAGATGTGTGGGTTAGGTTGATTGGCCATGCTAAATTGACCCTAGTGTCAGGGGATTAGCAGAGTAAATGGATGGGGTTGGAGGAGTAGGGCCTGGGTGGGATTGTGGTTGGTACAGACTCGATGGGCCGAATGGCCTACTTCTGCACTGTAAGGATTCTATCTGCTGATAATGATAACAAGGGAAAGCCAATCTTCATCCGAATGGTAGAATGATGTACCCCCCACTACTGTCCCCCTGGCCCCCCCCCTCTAATCCACAGGCTTTACTTCTGTACATAATACAGTTGACAGAAGTTTTGTTTACTGTGCACAATATCTTTAATGGTAAAATCAACAATGAAGGCTTTGTTCAATAAAGAGCTGGATTCTCCAACCTTATCCACACCTGGGAATCTCCTTTCCTGCCACAGTGAATGGAGATTTGGATAAGTGCCAATCAGGAAGTATATAATGCAGCCCATCCTATTGAATGGCAGACTTGGTCTTAATAATCCCTATTTTTAATTTTAAAAATGAGGAGCAGCTACTTTCTAGCTATGTCAAGGTTTCTGTCTTTTTTTTTAACCTGTTCACTCCTGAAACCACTTATTCCAAATGGAACTGTTGTCCAGGTGATCCTCTAGCCTCTCACCAAAGTGGCCACTTTGAGAGTCTTGATAGCGCGTGTCAACAGGCTGCTTCATCATGGAGCTGATGTCAGCATAGTCCTCAGAGGAGGCGATAGCCTTGTGCTATTATTGCTAGAATATTAACCCAGAATCTCAGCCTAGGTTTGAATCCCATCATGGCAGACGGTGGAATTTGACTTCAATAAAAAAAATCAACAATTGAAAATCTGATGGTCATAAAACCATTGTCAATTGTCAATCGAATTCACTAATTTCTTTTAGGGAAAGAAATCTGCCATCCTTACCTAGTCTGGCCTACATGTGACTCCAGAGCCACAGCAATGTGGTTAACTTAACTGCCCTCAGGCAACTAGGGATGAGCAATTAGTGCTGGCCAGCCAGTGATGCCCATGTCCCACCAATGAATAAAAAAGATGTGCTGTTGGCCCTTGTACTGCTCCATTTGGACCATAAGATGGTGATCAAGTCAATGTTCCGCTCTTGTCACAGGGAGATTGAGGCTAGTTTGTAACACTCCTGTTGGCACTCTGACTGAGAATAAAGCTACTTCAGCACCAAGATGGAAACCTATTGATTTAACTAAACATTTCATTAACATCTGAACCAACAGAGGGTTTATCCTTCTGGGTGGCACGGTAGCACAGTGGTTAAACTGCTGCTTCACAGCTCCAGGGTCCTGGGTTCAATTCCTGGCTCAGGTCACTCCCTGTGTGGAGTTTGCACATTCTCCTCATGTCTGTGTGGGTTTCCTTGGGTACTGCGGTTTCCTCCCACAGTCCAAAGATGTGCGGGTTAGATTGATTGGCCATGCTAAGAAATTGCCCCTTAGTGTTCAGGGATGCATAGGTTAGAGGGATTAGTGGGTATGATATGGGGGTAGGGCCTGGGTGGGATTGTGTTCGGTGCAGACTCGAAGGGCCTCTTTCTGCACTGTAGGATTCTACGATCTGATTATCCCTCTCTCCACTTGCATTGTCTATATCTGCAAAGACTTGCATTCCAACCATTATCTTGCAATTGTATCTGTGTCTATATATGCTGTGTTTGTGAACCCAACTCTCCACTCTCCACTGAGGAAGGAGCAGTGCTCCAAAAGCTCATGATTCTAAATAAACTTTAACCTGGTGTTGTGAGACTGCTTACTGTATCAGAGGGTTTGCCATGTTCATAAATAAAAACTTTAAAGTGATATTAACTCTGTAGTCATAAAACATCAACAATAACTGTGGACAATGTTTGAATTTAGGTACATTTGGAGTTTAATGTGTTAAAAGAACCAATGAAAGAAAAAGTGCAATTTAAACCCAACACCATGATTGTGAAGAGAGATGTTTATTACCAATCTATCCAGATTTACTCAAATGATATATCTTCTTTCAGGGAAAACTCCTAAAGCAGAAAGGAATGAAGTACTTCTGGGACAAATGGAACCTGATTGATTTGGCCATTGTCCTGTGCAGCTGGAGTGCTTTTGGATTGTATATAAAACGAGCCATGCTTGGAGCGAGAGTTATAAAGGACTACCTGCAAAACCGGGACAGGTTGTTCATCAAGTTCTTACACCCCACATAGTGTTAAAGATTCAGACCAGTGACCATTGAAGTTCTGCTGCCTGCGTCCGTGCCCAGCATTACTTTTCGCTGGGTGATGCAATCCATTGCCTTAAGCATTTAAATTTCCAGTTGACAGAGACAGAAGGATTTTACCCTTTGGCTAGTGCTCAGGATAAGCATAAACTCCTGGGCCTGAATCTTTCACCTGTGGGAACAAGCACGAAACATGTTCCTGGCTGCAGAGTGCAATTTCCCGCAGGGAGGCTAATTAACGGGTATTTACAGTGAAAAATACTCTAAGAAAGGCTGTGAGTGCTGCCGGGGAAGGTAGGCACTAAGAACAGGGATAGTGAGGGCTGGTGTTTCTAATGTACTCCCTCTGGGGGAAAAGCTTTGGTGGAACTGCCCTACGGAGCTGCTGACCCATGAAAAATAAATATTGATGTTAAGGCTACACTGAGCGTCCAGGCCGCACAATCATACACAGGCCTCAGTCACTAGACACATTTGGGAATTTTATGTTAACCCTGACAGTTCATCCTGCCCTGGATCCAAATTGTAGCTAAAATAGATCAATTTAATTGCAGATTGAAGAAGAAATTAGCAGCTCTAGCCATGGTCCTCTGGGTGCAAGAGCAATCATAGTTTTACAATTTACTTTAAGAAACTTTCTTCAAGTTTTTAATGCGTATGGGACAGAAGGTAGTTACTGCTGACTCACCCTGAACAAATAAAACTTCTTTGAGCCGGACTTGGAGGTTGCATCACACATAATGTCTGTTTATTCACTGATATGAATGGGACAGTAACTTCAACATTCGTCTTCGAAATGGGCTCCAAAATGCTCCACTTTAAATTTTCTTATTTTTAAAACTGTTATCACATTCCCAAGAATGTTAACCAGGCTACCTGGTTAAGATAAATACAGCAGTATTTCTGATGATGGCTATTCTTTTTCCATTCACTCCTTTGGCATCAAGTTCATGTCACCGTGAACCTTTTTGCTTTATTTACATAAGCAAGCTAACAAACTTTTAAACCACTATTTCCTGAAGCTACAGTATTAAACAGCCAAAGTTCCTGATTACTGTGCCTCATATTCTCCTGGAGAGTGCTCTAAATAACAACAATCTCAGTCTATCTTTGTCTTTAATGCCCTACATTTTGCATTATACTGTGAATAATATCGAGAGTTATGACAGTGAGTTAATGTGATGCATCAATAGTGCTCACGGATAGCATTAATAAATATGATTTTGTTTTACACGCAAAGTTATTAACCCTGCAGACAATGCAGGTGGGACATGGTCTCTAATTTTACATGCACTGTAATGGGAAATCATCCTTCTACTTCTGAATAAGCTTCAATTGCACTGATTATATTTTCTGATATTTATTTAACCCAATGGATTTTGTGAGTGTGAGTATCCCTTGATCTTTATATTTTGAAATTACTTCAGTGTCTGTGATGCAGTCTGACATCTGAAAATATGAAAGATGATGTACAAATCCAAGCTCTTACTTCCTGTCTTTGCATCTATTAATTCTGGCATTTCCTTGTTGCCCCTGTGCCAAACACTACTTTAAAACAGACAGGAAAGATGAAGCAAGGGAAAGAAAGAATTTTATTTATTTATTGTCTTGCCACATCCTCAGGACATCTGAAAATGCTTCCCATCCAAGGGAATTATGTTTGAAGTGTACTCACTCTTGTTTTGTGGACACATGTGATAGCCAAGTTGGGAATATATCTCACAAATGTCAGGGGCCTGGGTTCGATTCCCGGCTTGGGTCACTGTCTGTGCGGCGTCTGCATGTTCTCCCTGTGTCTGTGTGGGTTTCCTCTGTGTGCTTCAGTTTCCTCCCACAGTCCGAAAGGCATGCTGGTTAGATGCTAAATTCTCCCTCAGTGTACCTGAACAGGCGCTGGAGTGTGGTGATTAGGGGGTTTTCACAGTAACTTCATTGCAGTGTTAATGTGAACTTACTTGTGACAATAAATAAACTTTAAATTTTAAACATTAAATTTAGCAAATGATCTGTAAATTTGATTGGGTTGTTTGAGGGTCAGGATACTGCGAGAATTCCCTGTTCTTCTTTGAGTAGTTTTATAGGATCTTTTACATCCAGAAGAGACCAGATGGCTACTACATATGACATCTGATATTGAGACTAATATCGACGACAATGACAGTGGGAGTAAACTAACAGTTTGTTAACACGTCTTTATCGTAGCATAGTCAGCACAAGACTGGCTAAGCAAGTTCCACCCAGGATGGAGCTTGAGTTGTGGGTTACCTGAGCCGCTCTCTTAAAGAGGCCCAACATGCATTTCAATGACCTACCTGTTCCCACATCTCTACCTGAACTGTTCTGAGCCGGCATGGCACAATGGTGACTCCAGTGTAACAATTATACCTACCTGAACTTCTGAAGACCGAAGATGATAAAATCTATTGATTTTTTGTTTCAAAACAATTGTAAGTACAAATTGATATTGTTGGTGCTTATTTCCAGGTTTGTAAATTTTTATGAGACTGCAATGATAGACTCCAGTCTGGGATATGTGATTGCTTTCCTGGTGTCACTTGCTACTGTTAAATTGTGGAAACTGCTACATTTGAGTCCCAAGATGCATCTGATTACTTCTTCACTGCAGAGATCCTGGAGTAACCTTCTGGGGATTCTGTTCATCTTCATTGTGCTGCTTATTGCCTACTCCTCTGTAGTAAGCAACTTATATCTCCACGATACCAAATATTTTTAGATCGCTGCTGTCATTGTTTAGATTCAGACTATTTTGCGGGAACATATGTGAGCAGGTATAATGTTATGGTGGATTTTAATAAAATGGGAAAATTGGTCCCCTGAAACTTAAATTAATCCAAACTGGACATACTTTAAACAATTCATTTTGGACTGGGAAGTAATCATGGCACTTATTCCCAAGGTACTGTGGTTGGGGTTTGGTTTAGCTCATTTGGCTGGGTGGCTGGTTAGTGAAGTAAAATGATGCTAACAGTGTGGGTTCAATTCCCATGCAGGCTGATATTATTCACCAACCTGAGGTGTGGTGATCCTCAGAGTAAATCACCACCAGTCAGCCTATGGTTATCTGGGATTATGGTGATTTTATTGTTTTACTAATAGTGACCATTGAAAATGTTCTATTTAAATCTATCCAAATATTGGGTTGAGAAAATGGATAAAAATTTGAATTTGAAACATCACATTCTTTCTGTTGTTAGACAATCTGATGGCCTGACCTTGTGCCTAAAGAATCTCATGCCAGGGTGCTGGTCCGTATGCGTGATTCTCCGTGCAATCACAGCAAAGCCCTGCAAAACAATGTCAAGTAAATAGAGACGAGGGCCAAGAGATGGATTAAGCCATTGGTGTGGCCTAGGAGGAGGCCACCAGCCAGATATTAGTACAACATGCAGGAATTTCAACAAGGTGTCAAAATTTGGAAATATATCAATGAAAACATTATTTTTTATGAAAGCACTATTGCCAGGACAAAGAATAGGGGGGCAATTCTCCTTCCTCGGGAGAGGCTTATAAAATTCTGCCCGAGGCTAACAGAGAATTCCGTTCTGTGATCCTTGCCCATCCCTATCCCGGGGCAGACGAGGAGGTAAAATTCTGGCACAAGTGTTGAATTTGCATAAAAACTGGGGTAAATCATGTTGGTTTTTTGAACAGGATTTTCAAAATGAATCTCCTACACTCTGTGCGCCGCAGAGTGCACTAGTGTGATTTAATCCAGAAATCACTGAAGAGACCGGCAGTATAGTGCTGAATGGGCCACTGTGTGTGCGCCAATCTGTTAGCACAGTGGCCCCTGTCTGCTGGCCTTGCAATTGCTGGCCAGCTCAATCCCTGGCCAGACCCGTAACCCCTGCATCACTGGCCCTCCCACGCCCCCAAGGTCAGCTTTGAACCATATATTTATGCCATTACTAAGTGTGTCTATTTCCACCTCCACAACACTACCTGACCATACCCTATGCTTACCTGCTGCTGAAACCCTCACCTAATCCCTCATTTATCTCCACACTTAACTATTCCAACTAACTCCTGGTTGGCCCCCATCTTCCACTCTTCGTAACCTTAATCTCATCTAGAAGACTTGAGTCCTTGCTGACATAAAGTCTCATTCACCCATCATCTCATGCCTACTGATCAACATTGGCCATTGGTTAAGCAACAGCTCAACTTCAAAATTTGCATCCTTGCTTGCAAATCCTTCCATTGCTTCATCCTCCCCTATTCCTGGGACTTTCTGCAGTCCAGCACTCTGAGATATTTGTTGTCTTCCAACTCTGGTCTCTTGAGCACCACCGATTTTACTCCACCATTGCCTTCAGCTGCCAAGGCCCTAACCTCTGGAGTTCCCTCCCTCAGCCTCTCTGACTCTCTATCTCGCTATCCTCCACTCTTCAAAACTTCCTCCTTTGACCAGGCTTTAGTCGTGGTTTGTAATATCCCTCTATGTGGTTCTGTGCCACATACTTTTTGACGACACTTGTCTGAAATATGTTGGGATGTTTTACTACATTAAAGGTGCTATGTAAATGAAAGTTCTTATTGTATATTTTATCACAGAGAGGAATATCAGAAAATCACATGGATGCAGCAATTTAATTGCCCACCCACAATAACATACAACCCATATGTGCTGTGCCTTACAGTATAGTTTAATAATGATTTAATTTCTCTCCCACAGTGTTACTTGGTGTTGGGTTTGAACCTATCCACCTACAGGACTTTCAGCAGTTCAATGGTAACAATTATTCGCCTGCAGCTTGGAGCCTTCAACTACGATGAGGTGGGATATCACTAACTGTAGAGTTTAGGTTGTGATTAGTGTTTATTAACATAGAAAATAGGAGCAGGAGGAGACTATTCAGCCCTTCGAGCCTGCTCACCATTCATGATGATCATGGCTGATCCTTCCACTCAGTAACCTGATCCCCAGATCCCTTAATAAGAACATAAGAACATAAGAAATAGGAGCAGGAGTATCCCTTTCACTTCAACGGATATATCTAACTGTTTCTTGAAATCTAGCAGAAACACAGCAGAAGGGACAGAAATGCCCAGGACAATTTGCTCACCAGTCTGAACAATTGTATCTGCCACAAATTGGGGTGAATAACTGTTGGTAAATGTTTATGGAGTAGTAATTTTTGTATAACACAGAGTATGTATTAGTGTAAGGTTCTACCTCTTTGGAAGTTTATCCAGACGTCTAATCCTTCCACTAACACTCACCTAACCCCTGCATTCATTCAATTTCTCACTCAATGTCATCATGGCAATTGTCATATACCCTAGTAAGAAGTCTCACAATACCAGGTTAAAACCCAACAGGTTTACTTGGAATCACGAGCTTTCGGAGCACTGCTCCTTCATCAGGTGAATGCAGCGATAAATGAATGTTTGGCATGCACTCACCTGATGAAGGAGCAGTGCTCAGAAAGCTCGTGATTCCAAATAAACCTGTCGGAGTTTAACATGATATTGTGAGACTTTGTGCCTGCCCCAAACCAATGCTGGAATCTCCACATCATGTCATATACCCTGGCATCATATCAATGTTCATCCAGTTTTTAAATGAATCATTTATCACTAGGAAGTGAAAGAGGTTTGATAAAGGAGAAGAGCATAAAGTTGGTAGATTAGTCATTATCAATTATCAATAAATGTCAGAAGCATCTGTGTGAAAACTCTGTGTGGAGTTTGCATGTTCTGTCCATGTCTGTCTGGGTTTCCTCCAGCTGCTCCAGTTTCCTCCCACAGTCCAACGAAGTGCAGGTTAACTGGATTGGCCATGCTAAATTGACCTTTAGCATGGGGTACTAGCTAGGGTAAATACATGGGGTTATGGAGATGTGGCCTGAGTGGGGATCATTGTAGGTGGAGTCTAGATGGGCCAAATGGTCTCCTTCTGCACTGTAGGGATTCTAAGATTCTATTCTGTGATTCATTCCTGCCAACAGGAGGCAAAATTAACCAAAGAGGTTTTGTTAAATTTGTTTTTAGGATGTGCCAATTGATAGTTGTGTAGGAAAGGTGATGGTGTTTGGTATGAAACCAGGGAAGTAAATTTGGTGACAGTGCTCCCGTCCTACAGTGTTAGGATTGTTCTGGCCACCACATACCTTTAAAGGATTTTATAAGTCAAATACCTAGTTTGGGACAGGAACTATATGCAAACATGATTGACTACACTTGGAGGGACAGTGAAATGACTTTTAGTGTAGTGTAGACCAGTTCACATTGCTCGATTCTAGAGGGTAATCGTTGGTTTGATGTGTTATTACAATACACATTGCCACAGTACCACTGCGCCATCTATGATCTAAACTGTGCAACTGCGAGGTCTATTTCTAGAGCTACAGCAAAATTGAGTAATAGTGAGGATTGAGTTGGATGGATTTTGATACAGAATACTAAAATTTTATCATTTGGTACATTTTAATATACTCAAATTCTTAAATCTGGAACCATAAAGAAAATAGAAACTGCACATTATTCTTCAAACTCAAACTTCTGATAATATTGCGGAAGATAGTTAAGCCTATTCTATAAACATGCAGATTTTCCTGTCTGATACAATTTCTCTGACCTGGGGTCTGTCTCTGTGAAGTTTGCACATTCTCCCCATGTCTGCATGGGTTTCCTCCGGGTGCTCCGGTTTCCACCCAAACTTAAAAGATGTGCAGTTTAGGTGGATTGGCCATGCTAAATTGTCCTTTAGTGTTCCAAGATGGGTAGGTAGAAGGATTAGTGGGGTAAATATGTGGTGTTACAAGGATAGTGCAGGGGTGTAGGCCTGGGAAAGATGCCCTGTCGGAGAGTCAGTATAGACCGATGGGGTGAATGGCCTTCTTCTGCACTGCAGGGATTCTATGGAAATGCAGCCCCAAAAGAGAAATGAATGCAACAGATTTTATAATATATTGATAACAATGATTGTAATAATGTTATAGGCCAGTTATTTTCTTTACTATAATTACTGGTGGTTGCTGATACTGCGTGTTTGATATTTGAAGACTTGATTTCACTTTGGATACTTATTTATAAACTGTGAATTACATCAATTATTTTTCTCTTTCCCTTGCTCAGGTGTTGGGAGCTACTCCATTCATGGGTGCATTTATCATCATTACCTGTGTTATTTTTATGACGTTTTTTGTCTTAAACATTTTTGTTTCTGCCTTACTCGTGTCCTTCAGTGAGGAAAGGCATCACCCGATGGTTTGTATTGAAAAGAACTCGGACCGTTTATTTTGGTTTTGCTGAAATCTCCTGCAAAAACACACTTACACCCACACCCACACCCACACACACTTACACACACACACACCCAAGCAGACACAGACATACACACACGCACACACACACACGTGCAAGCATACACACAGACAGACACACACACATAACCATAGACACACACACACACAAGCAGACACAGACAGACAGACAGACACTCACATGCAAACAGACACACAGACACAGACACACACGGAAGCATACACACAGACAGACAGGCAGACACACACACACACACACACAAGCATACACACATACACAAGCATACACACACACAAACACACACACACACAAACACAAACACACACACACAAATGCAAACACACACACACACAAACACAAACACACACACACGCACACACACAAACACACAAACACACACAAACACAAACACACACACACGCACACACACAAACACACAAACACACAAAGACACACACACACACACACACAGATTGTCAGAGAGGATTGGTGATTTTCCCTCCAGTGTTGAGTCACCAATGCACAAGTTTGGTAAAAACTGTCTGATTTGCATTTGTGGTCTAAATTACATCTTAGGAGTCTCATTAGAGACATGAAAATGATATATATTAATCTCTTGTTGCATTTCACATTGCCTTTAGAGGCTTTCGCTCCAGTGTTGACTTTATTCATATGAACAATAGTTACGACCTCAGCTGATGTTACTAATGGACAGCCCAGTGGCAAAGTGGTTAGCAATTCCAGTGGTTAGCAATGGTTGGTGGGTTCAAATCCAGGCTCAGATCACTGTTTGTGTGGAATTTGTACATTCTCCCTATGTCTGTGTGAGTTTCTTCTGGCCTCCTTCCACAGTCCAAAGATGTGCAGGTTAGGGTGATTGGCCATGCTAAATTGCCTTTTAGTGTCAGAGGGACTAGCAGGGTAAATGCATGGAGATACAGGGATAGGACCTGGGTGAGTTTGTTGTCGCTGCAGACTTGATGGGTCGAATAGCCTCCTTCTACAGTGTAGATTCTGTGACAAGTCAGATCCCACAATGAAATCTGGCTTGATAGATCCTAACTTTTATTTTTCTAGAAACCATGGAAGATAGTTCCTGGACAAATCCACTGATGAACTTTTAATACAAAGAACAGAACATTCATTAAACAAGAAAAATGAACATATTACACTAGACAAAAAGATTGAAAAGGCCTCAATAAAAACATGAGAACTGATTCAAATATTCACAATTCCTTTACCCCAACTAGATCCATACAAAATTAAGAAAGGTACAAACAATTTACCTCATTTACCTTATACTCTAATATTCAAGGTAAGTATGCAAACTTTGGTCAGACGCACAACACTCCAAAGTAAATGACAACTGTAACCAAAGCTGATTTTATGGATTTCTCAACAGCCCATTCAGAAACTTGTTACACCATGAGCCGACCAGCTTCATTGAAATTTTATCCTTCTCTCTAAGATTTCTAAGAAGATCTTGCCTTGGGATTCTTTCTCAAAAGTCAGTTCCATTCAGATGGCTTCAACAAGAATCCATCTCCAGGGTTTCAATCTCACATTCTGAATTTCCTTTCCTTGGATCATTGTATATACTTAAATTTCACCTTCAATGAATAATTTCAGATCCTTTTCCACGCTAGGCAGAACACTGCTCCAAAGGGTACCTTTGCCCTTATGGCCTGAAACACAGAGTCACCAAACTTTGGCTGCCATCTCAGATTTTCAAGGCTTCGCTTGAACTCACTTTGCTTCATGTCTGCTCCCTGCAGAACTTTCCCTTTAATTTAGAGTCTATTGAACTGTTTCTTTCTCTTAACATTATTTCACAGGATTGGTTGTCCCTAAATTATTCTCCCCTTAATCTGGTTTCCAATGTGGGTGCCATAAGCATAGACATGGGTCAAGGGTGGAGGAGGAAAAGCACATTGTTAAAATGGCGGCGCGGGCTCGATGGGCCGAAGGGACTGTTTCCCGTGCTGTGTTGTTCTTTGTTCTTTGATCTCTGTCCTTGTCCCATACCTGGGACATTCCTCTGAGATCTGCTTCTGCTCCACTCTTGTTTAGGATCATTTCTTTGTTTGGAACTGCTCCCTGTCCCCCCATCCCCTTGCCTACCCCCACTCCCAATGACCTACACTCAAATCGCATTCCTCTTCAGCTCACCTGACCTCCAGTTTTGCACCATTTCACTTTTTCTATTCCTTCTGCAACTACACATGTGTGCATGGCCAGTGCCTGTTCTTTAGCCTGTCTTTCTGTCCCCGTGCATTGGCCTGCCTATTCTAGCCATTCCTGTGGTATGCTTCTTGCCTCTGGGTTACCTTTTCATGTCTATAATGAGACTCCTAGTATACAATTTAAAGCTGGAATGCAAATCATGCAGTTTTTTTTACCAACCTTGTATATTAGTGAGTGGTACTTTTTAGTGTGGGCTTCTGGTTGCTAAGCAACTGCTTAATATTTTTTGAAGTTTGAAATTGCTTTTATGTCATAAACCTTCACTACAATGTAGGCAAATTTGCAATGTAACTAAAATTTACACACTTGCAGGCACCTTTGCTTAACATGAAGCTAAAATGAAATTTCAATCCTTTCGATAGAAACCAAATAAAGCTTAAATTTATATCTTACTTCTAATACACACAATACAAAATATTTTAAATTACTTAACTGTCTCTATTTCTGAACGATACTCCGGTTAACTTGTTTATTCTTCAGCCTTTGGAAGATGAAGAAATTATTGACCTGTTGCTGATGAAACTGTGCAACATCATTGGAATTCAGAGGAAGAAAAAGGAAGAACCATCATCAGCTGCTGAAGAGAAGGCCTTATTCCTGGAAAAGGAGAAACTGTGAGCACCTGTCAGAATCAGGGATGGAGAAAACTGGAGCCATTAATGATTATTTGTGACATAAGGAGAGTATACAATGAATTCAGAAAGGGTGCGGAATATTATTGTGTCACAATAACAGAGTGGAATTTTTTAGATTAATTTCTTCATTTGTCTTTTTTGCGCTTCAAAGTTTTGTACTCAGTCACTTATCATTTAAGAATTCACGTTAAGTTGATAAATTGCTATATATTTCTATAATTACTAAAACCCTTGCTTTGACACTGAGGAACTTAAAAACAGGAGGAAACCCTTGAATTATTTTATTCAATCATCCATTCCTCAACTCTGTTTACTCAGGTTTACTTCAGATTCCTCTGCCTAGCAAAAGCCTACTGTTATCAGACTTGAGCATTCCAGTTGAATCAGCACCCACAGCTTTTAGGTGTGTGGGGGTGGGGAATGGTGGTGGTACTGGTCAATTCTGGGTTTCCTGTGCCCTCTGTATGAAGGGTTTCCTGATCTCAGTCCTAAATGTCTTGTTCTAATTTGAAGGTTATGCCACTTTGCTTTGGATTCTCCAAACATCGGAAATAGTTTCCCTCTATCCATCTTAACAAATCCTTTGATCATTTTAAAGACCATGGATGTGTTTGGGTCACTCTACAACTTTCCAAACTCAAGAAACTACGAGCTACGTTTATGCAATCTGTCCTTAACACAACTAGGACTCTGAACTGTGATTAAACGTATTTCTGGAAGTTTCATGACATGTTGATCTGCCTCCACGTTCCAGCCAATACATTCATGTGAAGCCCTGCCCCAACTGGAAAGCACAAAGACTCATTACTCAATTGGCTGATGCTTAACAGTCAGACAAACAGCCTTTTTTTAACACCCTATTTTCAATAATTTTACATCTGGTAAAGGGTCAAAGGAAATGGCAAAAAGACCCTGATATTTGGCCTGGACAGAATGGACGTGGAGAGGATGTTTCCACTAGTAGGAAAAACTCGAACCAGAGCACACAACCTCAGGCTAAAGGGATGATCCTTTAAAACAGAGGTGAGGAGGAATTTCTTCAGCCAGAGAGTGGTGAATCTGTGGAACTCTTTGCCACAGAAGGCTGTGGAGGCCAGGTCTTTAAGACAGATATAGATAGGTTCTTGATTCACAAGGGAATCAGGGGTCATGGGGAAAAGGCAGGAGAATGGAGATGAGAAAAATATCAGCCATGGTTGAATGGCAGAGCAGATTCGATGGGTCGAGTGGCCTAATTCTGCCCCTATGTCTTATGGCCTTATTTTTGAACATCCCGATGATCTTTCTCCAGGGTTGCACACAGCACCACACAGGAGATTAATCTTCCATTTTGACAAATATTCCCAAATAATTCAAAATCAAAATTAAACAGAATCACTGGGATTCGCTGGGCCTCCCCATGGTGTTTCTCCCAGCAGCAGGAGGTGGCCGGACATCTTCTGGGATCTTCCTGTCCGGCCGTGGTCAGTGAGATTCCCCACTAATTCCATCTCTTGCTGCCGGGAAACACGCGGTGGGGATGTGCCTTCAGCAGGACCAGAAGATCCCGCTGGCAAGAAGAGCCAGGAGATTGCGATCAGTGTCAAAAAAAAGTGAAAGGTTGAAGTGTTACATTATCTGAAATGAGTGAGTGATGTTTAAATAAATTATTGCATAGAGAATGAGTTTGTAGTAATGTTATATATGAGCCCTTTATGACAAGAAACCAATGCAAGGTTCAAGTGAATGATATTGCTCAATGACATGAGGTATCAATTCAAAGAAAATATTTCACGTTGTTAAAATTAGATTTCAGTCACTATTTTATTACAATAATGCAAAGTAATACAAAGCCAAATTGCTTGATATTGAACCAGTTCAGGGGTCACATAATGTCACAGGGTGATAAAAGTGTGCTTTGCAAAGAGATGGACTGAGCAACAGGCTAAGGATCTAAAAAAAAGTTAAGGAAATTACAAATCCAGGAAATATGCATCAGAGCAAATGGAAGAAGGTATAAGTGTGGGAAGACTGATAATGGTTTGAGATTGGTGTTCTCACTGTGCTTTCTCTTCTAGTTATTTTGGTGAATGGCTTGTTTCTTTAGCCACCCTTGTACTGCACTGTACTTAATGTAATTCCAGACTTGTGAACTATAATCTTAAATAAATATGCAACTGACAATCTTTATCAACCTTATTTTTTACACAGAAATCTTTGCTGCATATTAAACATACATTTTTGGCTGGGTTAGGTTTTAGGTTGCTACTGCTACATCTGTATAGTTTTACTGATGCTAAATAAAAATGCATGATTCAGGTAAGGAGTTCATCCCTATTTCCCAACAAGAGAGTTCAGGTCAGTCAATATAAACATTAATCGATGGAGTGAATTGGAATGGGATTTTCTACAGGACTTGTGGTTTTAAAGTACTGGGAAACCACAGGTTAAATCCAAACTGGTAACCTCTCCACTGACAGTGTAACTGAATAAACATTAAACAAGATGCTGAGAGATCTGGGTGAAGGGTTTTCTAATTCTATCAGCTCATGATACTGAACTTTTGTCAAGCTGTATTGATGAAAAATAGTAAAAAAGTTAAAGATTATTAGTCACAAGTAGGCCCACATTAACACTGCAATGAAGTTACAGTGAAAATCCCCTAGTCGCCACACTCTGGCACCTGTTTGGGTTAACTGAGGGAGAATTTACCATGGCCAATGCACCTAACCAGCATGTCTTTTGGACTGTGAGAGGAAACTGGAACACCCGGAGGAAACCCACACAGGCACAGAGCAAATGTGCAAACTCTGCACAGACAGTGACCCAAGCTCAGAATCAAACCCAGGTCCCTGGAGCTGTGTGGCAACAGTACTAACCACTGTGCCACTGTGCCACCCAACTGGGAAACAAGAATGTGTCTCTGAACTGTTTGACTTACCCTGTAGATAGCATTTGCTGTGTACTATGTGTAGATACATGGAATTAATTAATATTTGTTACACTATCGTACAGTGCTTTTTAACATAAAAACGATTTGGAACTGGAAGTTTTTTTTACATAGAAAGCACTGTGCAATCATATAACAAACACTAATTTAATCTATATATCTACATATGGCACTCAGCAATGCTACTCCCTACTGACAGGGAGGACCACCAGCTCCTTACTTCCCCCCATCCACAAATAACACGATAACCCTCCCCACACATGGCAAGGGTGTAACCTGACTCAACCATCCCCATCTAACTCCTCTCTCAGACCCCCTCATCTTCAGTCCCCGTCCTCCTCAGTCCCCCTTCTCCCTCAGTCCCCCTTCTCCCTCAGGCACTCCCCCCAGTTCAGCGTCCAACCCCCCCCACCTCAAACACTCACAGTCTAACTCCTCCCCCAGACCCTCTCAGTCTTCCTCCTCAGTCCCCCTCCTCCTCAGTCTCACTTCTTCCTCAGAACCCCCAACTCAGCACCCCTACACCCTCAGAAACCACCCCCCCCACCAGTTCAGCCTCCAACCCCCCCCTCAGGCACTCAGTCCCTCTTCCCCCTCATACCACCCCCTCGGGCACCCTTCCCCCTCAGATCCCCACAACCCTCCATTCCCTCAGACCCCCCACTCAGGACACTGTTCAGGTCACATGCCCTAGCATTGCCAACGCTGCACTATTGGAACTAACACCCTGGCCTGGCAGCTTGGACCCTGAAGAGTGGGGGCAGGGGGATGGGGGGGTTAGTCAAGAAGGTAGGTGCAGTGGCTATTTGCCTTTCTGTCACTGCTAGATTGCAGAGGAAGATCCCTCGAGGGTCCTGGGGTTAGGTCCTGAGATGGGGGTGTCACGACTGGACTGGCCCTTCCAGCCCTGGCAGACCTGAAGATCACCCCTGGCATAATGATTGCAGGCAGCCCTGGACCCTTGGGTTTAGCACGCCATGTCCCCACTTGTGGTTAGCACCAGTAAAACTCACCTGGGTGGGGGTTGCTGAGTGAATGATATGGGGTCTAGTGAATGAGCCATCAAGCCCGATAATGACATTGAAATTAGTGGATTTGTGTAATTATTGGGTTGCTACCCACTGTGGGCAGGAACCCGATCGGGGCTGGCAGTCCCACAGAATGGAGTGTCAGGCAAAAATTGGGATTCCCAATGGACGTCAAGACAATTGGGGTTCACCCAACCAATTTTTTCCTGACACTCCATTCTGTGGGACATTAGGATCCCTGCGGGCCGTCTGCTGAGGCTGGAGAATCCCTCCCTGTGGGTGGAAGTTCAGGAGAAAAATTGCAGCCGGCAGGACTTAATGAAAGTGTTGTGAGAATTTTTGCAATTTTCATTTGTCTCCTCTCTGGAGCAAGCAGTATTTCTGAAGAAGTTTCCTCAGGGGATTCAACATATGGAGCAGAGAGTTAGATTACAAAATGAGCAAGTCTGATCGTTCAAACAACCACTTCTTGTTCTCTGAGATTTCAGTCTGCTTTTTCCTGTTGAGAGTATTCCACATTTTCTTGAATTCCAAAGAAGCCACACAGTTTCTTCAGCAGCAAGTCTATTATTTCCTGATCTTCAGATGGCTGTGGCAAAAAAAGATATTTAGAATAATGACAATCAGAGTTTAACATGAAGTATTAAATATACATATGTAATATGAGTAATTATTTCCCAGAAGCATAAACTGGGCAAATTTCAATGATGAATAATAGAAGATCTTCCTATTATGTTGACAGAGCTGTGCGCTAGCTGGCGTCTGCCACTGCTTTTCTCTGCTATGTCTTCCTCGATCTTCATTCTACAATGTGCATATCAGTTGACTGGGGATAAATCACTATTTTCCCCTGGATACACCACATTTACAATCGTTACAAGCAACTGCATAAAGTGACCAAAACATCTTCATCACTACCCTGGCCTTGTTGCCAGAAAAATATGTAAGCACTGAAACTATCTGGATGTTTAAGCACACTCCATACAGTAGGCCTGGTGGGAAGGACCAGATGTTAAGCTAGTTCCCGGACGTGCCAATTCGCAGTCAATTGTGTATGGGCCTCTGTCTCCCCCACGCAAAGGTATCCAAGCATCTCAGTTTCTCTAAACCGACCTGTAGAAATAGCAGGGACTAGTAGTATACCAATTGGAACCTACTGATGGGTATGATGAAGCCCCAAGAGTCCAGGCCTGACTTGTAATGTATCCAACGAACAGTTTTATATAATTTGTTGGTTCCTTTATAAAGGGTTTCTAGCAATCCCCAGACTGGGTTCCCCCTCTGAAGGAAGTTTAAATTCTGCTCTAGCGGTTAGACACCCATCCGCTTTAAGGTAACATCAACCTGAAAGGTCAGCAACAGATGGATCCTGGGATAAATCCTGTGAGTTTTTAAAGAGACTTAAAAGAGACTGTAACTCCCTCACTACCACCTAAAAATTACCTAGCTCAGTGTGGATTCTGGTGTGAAATCAGAACCTTTGTGGTCTGTAAGATGCTATAGGAATTCTATGATTCTATGAATAAAATAGTTGCCTCATTTACTCTCTTAGGTCAATTGACATTGTGACTGTTTCAGACATAAACCAATACTTATCCCACTCCCAATTCTTTGTTTCTTTAACTAATGAACCATTATGGGAGCATCCAAATAACATTTCAAGGCTAATAGTTTGCTAATACATTAATTGGTTAAAGAAAGTTTACTTTCTCTGAAGAAAGACATACGTACAATTGAAGAATGGCGTTCCTCTGTGAAGGTTACCAGAATTGCTGACAGAAAGAGGTTTAAGACCACAAACGCCATACAGATGGTGGACGTAGCAATAATAATTGCACCAGCAGTAGGATAATGCTTTAATACCTGGGTGCAAAAAATCACATGAATGCACAATTAGAAAAGCAGGAGATTTCTACATTTCTTCTGTCCACATGAACCAGTGTAACAAGGCGAATAAGACTTGTTCTGAGATTCCGAATTAACTGAACCAATGAGGCATACATCCTTCCCTGAAAACTACTGCTGGAAATAGGAGGAAAAAGGCAGAACATGCCAGAAAATCTCAGCAGGTCTGGCAGCATATGTGGAGAGAGAAACAGAGTTAACTGTTGGAATTTTCTGGCTGTTCACACCAGAAGGATTTTCTAGTCCCACTAACAGCGCACCCCCATGACAGGTTCCAGTGGGTGGGATGGAATCAATGGGAAATCCCGTTCACAGTGGCAGGGGCAGATGATCCTGGCTTTGACAAGTCACGGAGAGGCCAGAGAATCCCACCCAACATTTTGAGTCCAATATGACTCCTCTTTGAGAAGAAGTGAGACAATTGGGATAATTTCATGATGTCTGATCTTAAAATGTTTAGTAGCCATAGATTAGACAATGTAGTTCTGGGAGTTATCTCTGGGCACAATGGTACATGTGGCTAACACTGTGGGAATCTAGATAAGAATGCAAGTCATAACATTTAATGGCTTTTATCATTTGGATAAACAAGGAGATAAGGAAACAGATGAGGGGTTATCAGATTCCAGACATCAACAAATCTCCCAAGCCCAAAAGCTGAGAGAACAGGGCACAGCAGTGATCATGCATTGTCCTGTTCATTGATTAGGTTATGTGATGCTTGTGCTAAGGTAATCAATAATTGAGGATTGTACCAAACAGTTTCATGAAATCTGAGTACCAAGAGCTATAAATTGTGACACAGACATTATGTTATTGAGAGATCCTTGGGAAAGGAGTCAGGATCGATCTCTCCCAGCATTTGACCAAATAAATTAATCATAGAGTCATTCAGTGCAGAAAGAGGCCATTTGGCCCACCGAGTCTGCACCAACCACAATCCCACCCAGGCTTATCCCCATAACAGCATGCATTTACCCTGCTAGTCCCCCTGACACTTAGGGGCAAATTAGCATAGCCAATCCACCGAACCTGCACATCATTGGACTGTGGGAGGGAACCGGAGCACCCAGAGGAAACTCACACAGACACAGGGAGAACGCGCAAACTCCCCACAGACAGTGACCCGAGCCAGGAATTGAACCATGGGTCCCTGACACTGTGAGGCAGCAGTGCTAACCATTGTGCCACCATGCCACTCCAATTCTTTAACTGTTTGAAGTGTACAGACCTGGATTATTTTGTCCCCAGCCACAACATTTGGAACCTAGTTTACAAAAAAGGGGGAATGGGATAGACCATACAGAGGTTTGTTGATCTCGGATGGAATTTGTCATATTGAACTCAAAACGTTAACTCAGTTTCTCTCCCCACGTGAGCTGCCAGACCTGCTGAGTTTTTCTGGCATTTTCTGTTTTTTTTATTTCAGATCCCACATATTTTCTTAAAGACCTTCCCAACTTCTCCAATTACGTTTAAAATCTCTGTTCCTGCATCCCCTTAAAATTGTACAATTTACTTTGTATTGTCCCTCCTCTTTCTTCTCACCAAAATACATTGCGCACACTTTGTGGCGTTAAATTATCCACTGGATGTTTGCTCACTTTACCACTGTGTCCTCCTGAAGTTTGAAAGGTTCCTCTTTATTTACTATATTTCCATGCGTATCGCCTGCAAATTTTGAAATAATGCCTCATAAACTATGTACAATAACCGATATCCATGTATTGGTGATATGCTGGAACGTGGGGATTAACACTCCAGTCCCAGTGGTCTGAGTGATCTGAAATTAACATCATTGTGCCCATTTCATGGGATTAAAGGGGGCACGGTAGCCAATATCACAGGGTTGCGTGGAGATGTGCACTCTGTACCGAATAGCCCCAGCGGGGTTGCGGGGGGCTAGGGGGTCCTCCGGCTCTGTTTCACATTTGAGACAGATTATTAAATTGCTTCATGCTAGTCAAATACTTTCAATGAGAAATAATCCCCAAACCTCATTCGCAGAGAAATGCTTTTCCGTTCCTGTACCTCATTATAATTGAAGTGTCCCAGCTGAAGATGCAGCATTGTTGCAACGGCCTTGAAGAATGTACTGTACGAGGATATGTTCGAGCCCATCATCACATAGGACTGCAACATACAGAAATTACAGATCATGACATTTAAATATAGCGGGGGCATTTTCTACTCCCGTTTTTGGCAGCGGCGGGGACCAGCGGCGGATGTGGGTAATTCCGTAGGAGTCTCTCCATGATGAGGTATCAAGAAAACCGTGATCAAGGGACAAGCTGATGTAGCTCCACCCCGATCATACTAAATGCCTTGATTACCATTACAAAACCCATTTGCAGCTCATTCAACAAACGTAACTTTCTCATGGATTTTTACGTGGTAATAGTTTTTAAAAATCTTTCACGGAATATGGGCGTTGCTGATTGAGCCAGCATTTATAGCCCATCCCTAATTTCCCTTCAGCAATGGTGGTGAGCTCTTAGGGGGGGGGGGCGGTGCCAAGATTTTGACCCAGCAGCAGCTATCCAGCTCCAAGTCAGGATAGTGACTCGGAGAGGTATTTGCAAGTGTTGGTGTGCCCATGCATTCGCTTTTTTAGATTCATTCATGAGACATGGGCATCACTGGATAGGCCAGCATTTATTGCCCATCCTTAATTGTTCTTGAGAAGGTGGTGGTGGGCTGCCTTCTTAAACTGCTGCTGTCCATGTGTTGTAGGACAAAGTGCTTGTTGAAATGGAAATGCTGGCCTTCTTCTAGGTGGTAGAGGTCAAGTTCTTGGAAAGTTCTTCTAAAGGATCCTGAGATCGTTTCCGCAGTGTACCTTGTAGATGGTACATACTGCTACAACTGAGTGGTGGACAAAGTAAATACTGAAGGTGGTGGATGGGGTTCCAATCAAACGGGCTGCTTTGACTTGGATGGTGTCGAGCTTCTTGCGTGTTGTCAGAGCTGCACCAATTCAGGCAAGTGGACAGTATTCCATCATACTCCTTGTGGCGTGTAGATGGTGGCAGATCTTGGGGAGTCAGGAGATGAATTACCTACTGCAAGATTCCCAGCCTCTGACCTGCTCTTGTAGCCATTGTATTTATATGGCCGGTTTTTGGTAACTTCCAGTATGTTGATAATGGGGGATTCAGAGATGGTAATGCCTTTTTTTTAATTCATTCATGGGGTATGGGTATCACTGGTTGGCCGCTATTTATTGCCCATCCCTTGACATTGAATGTCAAGAGGAAATGATTAGATTCTTTCTTGATGGAGGTGATCATTGCTTGGCAATGGTGTTGAATGAGTGTTATTTGCCACTCATCAGTCCAAGCTTGAATATTGTTCATGTTCTGCTGCATACGGACACTGATTGCTTCAGTATCTGAGGAGTCGCGAACGGTGCTGAACTTTGTGCAATCATCAATGAAGCTTATTATGGAAGGAAAGTCACTAATGAAGCAGCTGAAGGTGATTGAACTGAGTGAAAGTTTACAGCAAATATCAATGTTTCAGAATTAAATTTAATCTATGAGGATTTCAATAGCACGCTATGTTGGAGGAGCGTGAAATCACTTACAGCGACATCTGGATTTCCATATTTAACATTTATAAGTGTGAATGCCAAGAGTCACTGTCACTTTCAATGACGGTGAAAACTGACAGTTTCTCCATTGTTAAACCACAACTTGGAATACTGTGTACAGTCCTGGTCACCCTATTATTAAACCAGAAAGGGTGCAGAAAAGATTTATTAGAATGCTACCAGACTTGATGGTTTGAGTTATAAGGAGAGGCTGGATAGACTGGAACTTTTTTCTCTGGAGCATAGGAGGCTAAGGGGTGACGTTATAGAAGTCTATAAAATAATGAGGGGCACAGTTCAGCTAGACAGTTCTCAAAGGTAGGGGAGTCTAAAACTAGAGGTCGTAGGTTTAAGGTGAGAGAGGAGAGATCCAAAGGGTCCAGAGGGACAATTCTTTCATACAGAGGGTGGTGAGTGTATGAAGCAAGCTGCCAGAGGTAATAATAGTACAATTTTTCTTTTAAAAAGCATTTCGACAGTTACAGGGATATGATGTGTATAGAGGGATATAGGCCAAGTGCAGACAATTGGGATTATCTTAGTGGTTTAAAAAAAGGGCGGCATAGACAAGTTGGGCTGAAGGTGCTGTCTCCATGTTGTAAACCTCTATAACTCATTAAACACAACATTCACACTATCTTTCTGGTTATCAACTGATGTGAGACATTCAATTCACAAATCACTATGTTCTAAATTGAATAACATGCATTTGGAAGATTGTTTCTCCTTACCACACTGGAGTAGGCCAGGAGCAGTACCACTAGGATAACAAATAAACCTCTGAGTTCTGCCCAGGCTCTCTGCATTGCAGATGTGAACAGGTGCAGCTTCGGGTTCAGATGCAGCAGATGCCAGAGTTTTACTGTGGTAAGTGCCACCAGTACAGCAATGACATAATGGAGAGCAGAATTGATGCTTGTCAACCCATGGAAACTAACAAATCTGTGGAGATAACAACATAGCTGAAAGCTGAATGACTGACACTGGAAAGTTTCTATCATTTTCTCTCCAGTTGTGCGGCAGTTGGCTGGCTGGGACTGAAAGAATGGTTCCCCCAGCACTTGGGTAAGTCGCCATGTGGAGATTCGGAAAGGACCTCGCGATCTGGAGAGAGAGCCAGACTCAGAGCAGAGGAGGCCAACCACTCCTGCTTCAGCATGAGGAGAGTAAAACAATTTATCTTGTTAGTAGTTTCTGAGCTGGACTCCTCCTCCCATTTAGCTGGTCTGGCTAAGCAATCACAATGGATTGTCCACACAGCTCTCCACTGTAAATTAACAGACAGGTTTTGAGGATATCGTTGGAGTTCAATCAGGAGGATTCAAGGGAGGATTTTGTCAGAAATTCCACCACCCCCCCCCCCCCCACCCCCCAGCCATCTCAGGAGACCAGGTTAAAATCAGAAATGGTGAGATTAGAGTGGGAGCTTGGTGCACTGCTATCATGGACCGTTTTAATTATCTATCAAGTTTCTACCTACTGCCCATTCAAAATTACTCATTTCCAAAAGCTATCATTATGAGCCCAGTCTAGGTTCAGATTTTGCAATTATTGAGCTGAATTTTATCTTCCTCCTGCTCCCCCTCCCCCCTGCATAAAAGGAGGGGAAATTCAGGTGTAAATGACCTGGGGCTGGGGCTACCGACGGGGATGGCATGGTGGCACAATGGTTAGCACTGCTGCCTCAAAGCATCAGGGACCCGGGTTCGATTCCCAGCTTGGGTCACTAAATGTGCGGACTTTGTAAGTTCTCCCTGTGTCTGCGTGGGTCTCCTCCGGGTGCTCCAGTTTCCTCCCATGCGCCAAAGATGTGTAGGTTAGATGGATTGGCCATGCTAAATTACCCCTCAGTGTCGGGGAGATTAGCAGGGTGAATGCATGGGGTTATGAACATAGGGCCTGGGTGGGATTGTGATCAGTGCAGACTGGATGGGCCATATGCCCACCACTGTAGGATTCAAGGGTTCTATGACATTGGGCCTGGAAAGGAGACTCTCCCCTTTACCTGGTGACCAGAATGCTAGATTTCACCTGCTGGGCTGTATTTGGTGGCAGCTTTTCCCCTCCCCCACAGCGTTGATGATAAAACCACAATGGGTAGTGGGCAGGTGGAGCAGATGGCACCACTGACATGATACCTGTTGTTATGACCCCCCCTCACCTGCCATCCTACTGTCAGGAGGCTGTAGATTTCTGGGCCATCTTGTGAGAAACTTGGTGGCAGTGTTTTACAGTTCACTCAGGCAGCCAGACTTAGGACAATCCCTACTTTGCAAAAAAAGACCTTCCAGCTCATCGAATGATTCTCCAACAGCACACCTTACCCAAACCCATCCCCCTCCCTATTTCCCCAACCCTACGTATTTATCCCACTTATTCCACTAATCTACACATCTTGGTACAAGGCAGCACGGTGGCATAGTGATTAGCACTGCTGCCTCACAGTGCCAGTTTGATTCCTGGCTTTGGTCACTGACTGTGCAGAGTCTGCACGTTCTCCCTGTGTCTGTGTGGGTTTACATAAGAACATAAGGAATAGGAGCAGGAGTAGGCCATCTAATCCTTCAAGCCTGCCCCGCCACTCAATAAGATCATGGCTGATCTGAAGTGGATCAGTTCCACTTTCCCGCTTTCTCCCCATAACCCTTAATTCCCCTGTCTATCAGAAACCTATCTACCCGTGACTTAAATATATTCAGTGAGGTAGCTTCCACCACTTCAACGGGCAGAGAATTCCAGAGATTCACCACCCTTCGAGTGAAGAAGTTCCTCCTCAACTCCGATCTAAACTCTGCCCCCCCCCCCGTTATTTTGAGGCTGTGCCCTCTAGTCCTGCTATCCTTTCTAAGCGGGAAGAATCTCTCCACCTCTACCTTATCTAGCCCCTTCATTATCTTATACGTCTCTATAAGATCCCCCCTCATCCTTCTAAGCTTCCAAACTGGAGGTTTCCTCCAGTGCTCTGGTTTCCTCTCACAGTCTGAAAGCTGTCTTGGTTACATTCATTGGCCTTGCTAAATTCTCCCTCAGTGTACCCAAACAGGCGCTAGAGTGTGGCAACTAGGAGATTTTCACAGTAACTTCATTGCAGCGTTAACGTAAATCTACTTGTGACAATAATAAATAAACTTTAAACATTAAGGGCAATTTAAAGAGCAAAGAAAAGTACAGCACATCTGGATTGGCTAATCCACCTAATCTGCACATCTTTGAATTATGGGAGGACACTGGAGCACCTGATGGAAACCCCGTGCAGACATGAGGAGAATGTGCAAAGCCCACACAGTGGAATTGAACCTGGGTCCCTGGCGTTGTGAGGCAGCAGTACTAACCACCGTGACAACATGTTACTATGGTGAATTGCAGTTTTAACATGTGAGTTCTTGATGAATAGTGATGGCAGAGGATCCAATATTCTTTCCATCACATGGCTGACCAGGAATCTCTCTCACACTTACCACCTGCCATTGGTGTATGAGCAAGGGTTTGTGGGTTGCTGCTCAATCAGTTTACTTATTGAACCTTCCTTCACCATTCCAGGGGTGGGACCCAAACGCAGAGCTTCTGGCACTCAGCCAGGATCATTACCCATTACACCACAAGATCGCTTTGTGATAAATGCATGTAGGCAGCATCCATAAGAAAGGTGGATTTAGGCATCAACTGCTGCCTCACAGTGCCAGGGAGCCAGGTTCAATTCCAGCCTTGGGCGACTGCCTGTGTGGAATTTTCATGTTCTCCCTGTATCTATGTGGGTTTCCTCCAGGTACTCCAGTTTCATCCCATGGTCCAAAAGATGTGCGGGTTAGGCGGATTAGTCACACTAAATTGACCCTTAGTGTCAGGGGGATTAGCAGGGTAAATATGATGGAGTATGGCGATTGAGCCTGGGTGGGATTGTTGTTGGTGCAGACTGGAGGGGCCAAATGCACTGTAGGGATTCTATGATTGAGTTCTGCTTTCAAATGCACTGGGAAAGTGAGTAGCGGATGGGTGGTGGTTTAGGGGAGAGGCAAATGAGCAAAGTGTCCTGTTCTCTCACACTGAAACTTAGGAACCAAAAGAAATGTGTGAAATATGACCTCAGAGAGACTTGCAAGAATTAAATGTAAAAATATCATCAATCGGGAAAACATTAAGACACAAAGTTTCTGGGTTCCGTCACAAAAAATATCTGAGCAATGTAATCTTTCTCATATTGCAGAAGCACCTTTCAGGATTTTTGAAGTAATAATCCAGAGTTGCCTTTTCCAATGCTAATCGTTTCAGAAACAGTGCAAAGGCACTCCAGCTGAAGAGGATAATGGATATTTCTATCAGATTACGCTGATCCCGGAAATATTTCCAGCTCTGCTCTTTGAGGAGCTTTCCCTGGAAAAGGAAGCACAATTAGTATTCTTGGAACATTTGAAAAATATCCAAAGTAAGATTTCATATGTGTCTGAATTATAGCGAAAACATCTTGGTCCATTTCCTCTGGTTAATAATTTAAATTAAATAGTAGTCACAAATAACCATGTTCAAATGTGGCACATGTTAAAAAAGTAGATAACTTTATATCCATTATTGCTGCCACTGTAACATGACGGAAATTTAAGATAAACCTTTATTTGGGCGACACAATGGTTAGCATTGCTGACTTACAGTGCCAGGATCCCGGATTTGATTCCTAGCTTGGGTCATTGTCTGCGTGGATTTTGCGTGTTCTCCCTATGTCTGAGTGCGTTTCCTCCAAGTGCTCTAGTTTACTCCCACAGTCTGAAAGATGTGCAGGTTAGGTGCATTAGCCATGCTAAACAGTGTACCTGAACAGGTGCCGGTGTGTGGTAACTTTGGGGTTTTCACAGTAACTTCATTGCAGTGTTAATGTAAGCCTAGTTGTGACACTAATAAATAAACTTTAAACTTTATTTGTGAAGATGTTATTAAAGAGCTGTCCTGAGAAATCATCCAGTTTTTTTTGTAACTGTTTTTCTTTAAACAAAAGAGTGTATTAACTCAGGAATCAACTGTAAAGGAACGGTGCTTTATTGCACACAGCAAAAGTAAAGCAAAACCACAAGGCTGTGGTGAACACATACAGGTTCCAACTGGAACATTACAATAATGGACCCACTCAGGGGCCTGCTTTATAAAGAGCTCAGGGTCTGAGTTCCACATGGTTAGGTAATTACCAATCACCGGGGAGGATTGGTTGTCAAATAGGAGGCAGAGAGTGGGGGTCAACGGGTGCTATTCGGATTGGCGGATGGTGACTAGTGGAGTGCCCCAGGGGTCGGTGCTGGGGCCTCAGCTTTTTACCATTTATATAGATGATCTGGAGGAGGGAACCGAGTGTAGGGTGTCGAAATTTGCTGATGACACCAAGATTGGGGGAACAGCAAATTGTGCGGAGGGTGTGGAGAGTCTGCAGAAGGATCTAGATAGGCTGGGTGAATGGGCCAGGAAATGGCAAATGGAATTTAATGTTGGCAAGTGTGAGGTGGTCCACTTTGGTAGGAAGAATGGTAGGAAGGACTATTACTTACGGGGCGAAAAACTGCAGCAGGCGACGGTGCAGAGGGACCTCGGGGTCCTTGTGCATGAGTCGCAAAAACCCAGCTTGCAGGTGCAGCAGGTGGTTAGGAAGGCGAATGGGATGCTGGCCTTCATAGCGAGGGGGATTGAATATAAAAGTAGGGAGGTCTTGCTGCAGCTGTATAGGGCATTGGTGAGGCCGCAGCTGGAGTACTGTGTGCAGTTTTGGGCGCCGCACCTGCGCAAAGATATTTTGGCCTTGGAGGGAGTGCAGAGGAGGTTTACTAGGCTGATACCAGAGTTGAGGGGGTTGAGCTATGAGGAGAGGCTGAATAAACTGGGCTTGTACTCGTTAGAGTTTAGAAGAATGAGGGGAGATCTCATTGAGACGTATAAGATGATGAATGGGATGGATAGGATAGAAGTGGAGAGACTCTTCCCGCTCAAAAAAGACAGTAGGACTAGGGGGCACAGCCTCAAGATAAAAGGGGGGCGGTTTAGAACGGAGTTGAGGAGGAACTTCTTCACTCAAAGGGTGGTGAATCTCTGGAATTCTCTGCCCGTTGAAGTGGTGGAGGCTGCCTCGCTAAATATTTTTAAGACGCGGGTTGATGGGTTTTTGATAAGAGAGGGGATTAAGGGTTATGGGGAGAGGGCGGGAAAGTGGAACTGAGCAGCGACAGATCAGCATGATCTTATTGAATGGCGGGGCAGGCTCGAAGGGCTAGATGGCCTACTCCTGCTCCTATTTCTTATGTTCTTATGTTCTTAACTCATGTTCTGTGAGTCTAATTGGAAAGCTCCCATTTAAGTCCTGGGATTATGACAAAGAGTGAAGTGTATTAATACGGGATATTTTGGATCACTAAAATGTGACTATTTCCCTGTGTAAGACAACTTGGCACTTTCAATTTGTAACCTATGTATGCCATTAATGCCTATATAAATGCAGGCTGATCTGACACACTGAGGCCAATTATTTCAGGCAGTCTTGTTGTAGATTATAAAGGTTCTGCACGTACCTGTAGCACCATATAATAAACAACAAAGAGCATATACGCTATCTCTAATGTAGCAAACAGAATTGTAACATCTCTGTTCTGGGCCAGTTGCATACTTTCCAATTCTGTAGAGGTAATGAAAGCTCCTGTAGAATTAAATTAACATAAATATATATAATCAGAATGAGGGTTAGATAATTAAGGTTGTTTAGCATTCACAATGAAGTTCAAAGTTAATCTGAAAAATTTCTGATCTTAAATTTAACTGATATTTAACTTCAGGGCGGCACGGTGGCACAATGGTTAGCACTGCTGCCTCCCAGTGCCAGGAACCTGGGTTCAATTCCCAGCTTGGGTCATTGTCTGTGTGGAGTTAGTGTGTTCTCCCCATGTCTGTGTGGCTTTCGTTTGGGTGCTCTGGTTTCCTCTCACAGTCCAAAGATGTGTGGGTTAGGGGGATCAGCCGTGCTAAATAGCCCCTTAGCATCAGAGGGACTAGCTAGGTAAATGCATGGGGTTATGGGGATAGGACTTGGTGGGATTGTGGTCAGTGCAGACTCGATGGGCCAGATGGCCTCCTTCTGCATTGTAAGATTCTATGAATCAATGATACAGTGGTCTAGCTTTGTGCAATCAACTGTAGTTCATTCGGTTGAAATGAATGGAGATTTGATGGAAAAAAGACAGATATTCCACTGTCAAATTTCCATACCCAAAATATGATCATTTTAACTATTCTCTAAATATCTTTGCTGGGGAGTGACAAGATTGTGGCTCAGCAGCAATGGCGAATATTTGTCAAAGTCAAGATGATGGTTGGAATTTTCTGACCTTTCACGCCAGTGGGATTTTCTGGTCCCACTGCGGTGAACAGAGGTTTGGCTGAATGTCAAATTCTCACTTACAGCAGCAACGGGGTGTGAACAGCCAGAAAATTCCAGCTGTGTGTAACTCTGAGGGGCATTTGGAGGTGATGATGTTCCCATCCAGGGGTGAAGTTTCTAGATTTGAGAGGTGCTTTTGAAGAAACTTTGCAACTTGCTGCAGTGCATTTTATAAAAACTGCAGCCATTGGAGCCCTGCTGATGGAGAGAGAAACAGAGTTAACGTTTCAAGACCTTATGACTCTACTACAGAGTTCTGTCTTCCTCTCCACAGGTGCTGCCAGGCTTTCTGAGTTATTCCAACATTTGCTGGTTTTACTGCTGTCTCGGTAGAGCAGCCAGCATAATTTAGGACCCCACGCACCCTAGGCATTCTCTCTTCCACCTTCTTCCATCAGGAAAAAGGTAAAAAAGTCTGAGGTCATATACCACCCGATTCAAAAACAGCTTCTTGTCTGCTGCCATCAGACTTTTGAATGCAGCTACCTTGCATTAAGTTGATCTTTCTCTACACCCTAGCTCTGACTGGAACACTACATTCTGCACTTGCCTGTATAGTGCAAGAAACAATACTTTTCACTGTATACTAATACATGCGACAAAATAAATCAAATCAATTTTTATTTAACATTATTTTTGACCTGTTACTAATCTAGCTCACCATAGCCAAAGCTGCAAATGCATTTAGAAAATAAAAATAAGCAAAGGTAATTCAGACTCTCGTATCGTCCTACTTTTCAGGTCCTGACCATAGGGAAAGTAATCTAACATAGGTAAGGTCTTACCTAAACCATTTGTCTCCAGTGTCAGTGTAGTGACACAGAATAGATTTACATTTGCGTTATAGACTGTGAACTCCACAAAGACTGCTCTGGTGTGACTGTCTATCCAATTGCTTTCAGCTAAATATTGAATAATCCTGTCAATCAGAATGTAGGAATATAAAGTCAATCTGAGTGTACTTCATCCTATTTTCAGAATGAAACACAAAGGAACAGACTCGTGGAAACCATGTGATACTGACAGAATAACGGATTTACCTGGATGCATTATCTTTTTCTGTAGTCAGCTCAGCCATGTAGCCACTTCCTCTGTATAAAGCAAGAACTCTCCAACATGGGTAGTCCTGTAATCTTTCTTGGTACTGCCAGATGTAACTGAGATTTGAGGCCTGTACAGATACGTTGGTTGTCCATTGCTCTCCATAGTTTGACATATCCTCCTCATCAAAGGAATAGGGGGCTTCACATTTTTCAACAATGTTTTTTATTATCTTCTTTGCGGGACAATCACACCTTTTTACTCTTAGTTGTCGAACGCGGGGGCTTCCAAGTAGCTTGGAGTACCCATCGGTAATGAATCCTAATGACAAAGTCACACTTATTATGACTCTAATGGTTTGCCTGTGATCTTCAGAAAGGTTTCCATAAAGATAAATATCACTTAAAAAAAGACAATCTGTACCTATGACAATTTGGGGCTGAACCACTTAGTTTGTATCCTCCTTCAATCCTTCCTAACTATCGGTCATATCGAGCTCCAACAATTAAACAGTTGAATGTCTCAAACATGCAAGCTGAGACCACAAGTTTGTTACTGGGAGGAAGAGAAAACTGAAGGATGATCACACCAGACTGCTCTCATGCTGCAGCTAGTCATCTGAAATCACCTTATTTGTCTGTACTTCTAGTCATTGCATGAGGGACCGCAGAAAAATTAAGTGAAAAAATCCTTTAAAAAGGAAGTCCTATTGTGTGCATGGTGTGACAGAATTCCTACAATGTAGAAGGAGTCTATTCAGCCCATTGAGTCTGTACCAACTTTCCATCAAAGCTCCTAACCCAAGCTCCCCTCACTATCCCCTTAACCATATAGATTTACCACGACCCAATCCACTTAATCTGCAATTCTTTGAACTTGGATATAGTATCACGCAACATGCAAACTGTTGTTTAAATTGTTTACTAAGCTATAAATAACTTAAAATGGCAAGTGCCTAACAATACCATCTGTATTGCACCTGGAGCAGCATTTTGAGGGTCCAATTATGTGATATAACTATGACATTCTTTATAAACATTAGAGGGCTGTAACCTCCAAGCCCCAGGGCAAGGATGCACTGGGAAACCCCAACCCTGCACAAGGACACGTCCAATAATGTGACTTAAGTTACAAACTTGGAATGGTTCTGACTGTGTTGCAGCAATGGTTACCCAGAAAATGCTAGAAGCTTTAAAATCACTTCTAGGAGATCATTCCAAAAAAATTCTTCTCAAGTGTTTCTGGAATTCTTCAATCACCTGGAGTGCTCTCAACCTAAGAACCTACCTCAAAACGTTCCTAGACCCTACAACACCATCCTAAAACCATTGGATCCCAGGGTTGCCCCACGTGCCGATAAGTTAATGCCTCTGGTAGTAGTGCCACACACAATGTCCATGTACTTACAAAACTTTCTAATTGTGAACATCACCACAGAAGATCTGCTGGTTTCTAATTCATTGTAATTGTTTAATTCACAAATCAGTTATCAAGGTAGAATGAGACTGTCATTTTACTTCTGTTTACCTTTATAACTTCCATATAGGTTAGGTAGTAATAGCTTGCTGGCCCAGGTGTAGAAGTCATTAGTGCTTCGGATATGACTGAAGGAAGGGGTGAATGTCAGGTTAATGGCTCTGTTAAGATAGAATGAATTGGGATTTTGCTCTCCATAAGCAATGGTTAGCAACAAGGAGAGGAATGCCAAATGGACTAAAAGAGAGAGAAAAAAGCACATCAGAATATGAAAAGGTCAAAGTTTATTTTAGCATTGTTACTCTGTCATGAAAACACCTAATCAGCTTAAATTGTGAGAGTATTAGAGACAATGTCCAAATCAATAGTTAGGATTGTATTAAAGCTAAAAGTAAGGAAATAATATCAGATATTTATATACCCAGAATCTTCTGGATCATAGCATACATTTTCTTCTCTTTTCTTTTCATCTCTTTTAGCTGTTCCACAAATTGAGCCGTTGGTGGTTGATAAATTTTACTATTTCGATCTATCTGTGAAGCATTGTTAGGTTCCCCTGTGGATACCAGGAATACAATGATGTACAAAGATTGAAAATGGACCAAAATAAAAAATGGACAGTTGACATCAAATCCATATTCTTTTCAAAAATTATGCCCCATTCGCGCTCTCACAGATTTTTAAGTGTAACAAGTAAACTAATCTGGTATTGAGAAGGTACAAGATAATATTCAGTATAGCACCACTATGGACAATCTGGGCAGACAGCAGAGATAATCTTTGTTACTTTTAAAGAAGATGACTGATTGAATCATAGAATCCCTACAGTGTAGAAAGAGGCCATTCAACCCATCAAGTCTGCACCAACAACAATCCTACCCAGGCCCTATCCTCGTAACCCCACATATTTACCGCGTTAATCCCTCTAACCTACACATCCCGGGTGACTAAGTGATAATTTGGCATGGCCAATGCATCTTTGGAGCGGGGGAGGAAACCGGAGCACCTGTAGGAAAGTGACACAGACATGGGGAGAATGTGCAGACCCCGCACAGACAGTGACTCAAGCTGGGAATCGATGTGATGTGAATGATGTGAGAATTACACAGAAATGATAACATGGACATTGCCCATTCATGGTGGTCATGTGGTATTTAACTTCCGTGCAAGAAAACCACCCCAATCCCATATAGCCATTCAGTTCCCATATAATTCTTCTTTCCTCATTTGCTTCAATCGTTAAGTTTGATAGTGTATTTCCCAACCTCAGAACCATCTAGGTAAACAGGTTTCTCTTGCTGCCTGCCCTAGATTGTCTGTATTTAATCTTATACCTACATTCCTTAGTTCTAGATCCTTTAGAAAGTTATGACCTCTTTCACTTCCTTTCATAATTTTAAAATGCCTCTTTCAAGTCCACTTCTGATCTCCTTGGCTCAAATTAAATGTTCCTTTATATTTTTATTTTCTCACACTATGTAGTCAACTTGTGATGGATCCTCCTCACTGCCTCAACGTCCTTCGTACACTAAGCAGCTCAAAGTCACACT
Source organism: Carcharhinus amblyrhynchos (assembly GCF_965287045.1). Taxonomy (NCBI): domain Eukaryota; kingdom Metazoa; phylum Chordata; class Chondrichthyes; order Carcharhiniformes; family Carcharhinidae; genus Carcharhinus; species Carcharhinus amblyrhynchos. Next base: position 23,206,431 of record NC_137327.1, read on the forward strand.
GTATTCTCAAATGTGCTCTCACTTAGGTTTTATTTAGAACGCTAAATTGATTTTTATGTTCTTAACCTCTCGCTGCAGGAACCAACAACAGTAAAAATTTGTACTTGTAAAGCATCTTAAATGTGTAAATGTCCCAAGGTGTTCCACTAGAGCATGATCTGGTCAATTTTGACAGTGAGTCACTTAAAGAGCTATTAGGATAGGAGACTAAGAGTTTGGTCGAGGGACATCTTAAAGGGGGAGAAGTGGTCAGGTAGAGGCGCTTCGGCAAGGAATTCCAGAGGGTTAGACCTAGATGCCTCCAAAGCAAAACTTCCACAGGGAAGGCTAAGGATTTCAGGGTTGCAAAAGAATCCAGAATTGGATGAGCACAAAATTCCTGGGCTCACCAGCGTGCTCCATAAATTTTATATGGTCTCACAGACAGGAAATATTGCTTTTAATGTCCTGTAAATCTGACTATCATCGCCCCCCACCCCATCCCGCTCCTCCACCAGCAGCCCCTCACTGACCCCGCCCCCCCCCACCCCATCCCGCTCCTCCACCAGCAGCCCCTCACTGACCCCACCCCCCCCACCCCATCCCGCTCCTCCACCAGCACCCCCTCACTGACCCCGCCCCCCCCACCCCATCCCGCTCCTCCATCAGCACCCCCTCACTGACCCCACCCCCCCACCCCATCCCGCTCCTCCACCAGCACCCCCTCACTGACCCCACCCCCCCACCCCATCCCGCTCCTCCACCAGCACCCCCTCACTGACCCCGCCCCCCCCACCCCATCCTGCTCCTCCACCAGCACCCCCTCACTGACCCCACCCCCCCACCCCATCCCGCTCCTCCATCAGCACCCCCTCACTGACCCCGCCCCCCCCCACCCCATCCCGCTCCTCCACCAGCACCCCCTCACTGACCCCACCCCCCCACCCCACTCCTGCTCCTCCACCAGCACCCCCTCACTGACCCCACCCCCCCACCCCACTCCTGCTCCTCCACCAGCACCCCCTCACTGACCCCGCCCCCCACCCCATCCCGCTCCTCCACCAGCACCCCCTCACTGACCCCACCCCCCACCCCATCCCGCTCCTCCACCAGCACCCCCTCACTGACCCCACCCCCCCCACCCCATCCTGCTCCTCCACCAGCAGCCCCTCACTGACCCCGCCCCCCACCCCATCCTGCTCCTCCATCAGCACCCCCTCACTGACCCCACCCCCCACCCCATCCCGCTCCTCCACCAGCACCCCCTCACTGACCCCACCCCCCCCACCCCATCCCGCTCCTCCACCAGCACCCCCTCACTGACCCCGCCCCCCCACCCCATCCCGCTCCTCCACCAGCAGCCCCTCACTGACCCCGCCCCCCCACCCCATCCCGCTCCTCCATCAGCACCCCCTCACTGACCACGTGCCCCCCCCCCCCCCCCCCAATCACTACCACCACCAAATCCCTCTGCTCCTCATCAGTTGGAATTTTCCCATCTAACCATCTAACAAAGGTGCATTGACCTCAGACACGATTTTCTGGTCTTGGGGCGAGCGCTGCCAGAAAATCTCACGCATCACCTCCCAACCTTTTCTCATTCAATAATTTACAGTTATATATTTAAGAAAAATATTCAAGAATTGATTGCTGGCACCAAGTTCGATTGATCATTTTTTTGCCAATTTAACACTTCAGGAATATCTCTTTCCAGAGAACATATCTATTCTCTGGAATTTGTACATGAGAAGTTTACTGATTTAACAGGATGAATGCACTGATAATTCCCTTGTACTTGTATTCATTGTGAAAGAAGCAGATTAAAGGCTGATTTCTGCATATTTCTTATCCAATGCTTTCTTAATCGGCCTTCATATAAATTAAAATGGAGCTCACATGGGAAAAAGAGAAGAATCCAGGTCAGATCGGTTGTATAAGATATTGGTTAGGCCACATTTGGAATTCCATGTCTAATTCTGGTCACCACATGACCAGAAGGATGTGGAGGCTTTGGAGTGAGTGCAGAAAAGGTTTACCAGGATGTTGCCTGGTATGGAGGGCATTAACTATGAGGAGACATTGAACAAAATGGGATTGTTCTCCTTGGAAAGACAGGCCGAGGGGTGACCTAATGGAAGTTTATAAAATTATGAAATAGGGTATAGATAAGGTGAACAGTTGGAAGATTTTTCCCAGAGTGAAAATGACAGTTACAAGGGGGCACAAGTTCAAGATAAGGGGGGAAAGGTTCAGTGGAGATATGCGGAAGGTGGTCGGGCCTGGAATGCACAGCCGAGTGAGATAGTTGAGGTGGTTACACTAACCACTGTTAAGACTTATTCTTGATAGGCATTTGAACAAACAGGGAATAGAGGGATATAGCGGTTGGTTTAGATAAGTAAATATGATCGGCGCAGACTTGAAGGGCTGACAGGCCTTTTCCTATGTTATACTGTTCTTTGTTCTAGAGGGAGATTTTATTATTACAGCCTTGGGTTAGATATTACACAGAACAATCAAGCTTATAAATGTAAAGTGCTCAGATTGCATGTGGGAGAGTCTGGTAATCAAGATAATAACTAAAGCAAAAATCCTAAGCACCAACAATCGCCAACATGGATTCACCTCCTTGCTGCCCACGTGAGTTATTCCTTGATAATTCTGAAAAACTGCATATCTACCTGATGCCAAGTGGAAAGTCTCTTCGTTAACATCCTGATGGTCAACTTTCCTCACAAACAAAGCGATAAAGGCAGCAACACATAAAACCTTCAAAACAAAAGGTGTGGCAGATGGAATGAGATCGATATCAAGGAAATACATTTCTATTTGTTTCAGAACACATATTTACATATTTTCAGTTGCTTAATTAATTTAGAATTTTCATTTTGAAACTAATCATTACAAATTTTCTAAATGAAGGCCATTCTACATGTTTCTCAAATGTTTTTTTTCAAAGGGCCATTTGGCTCTTTAAGCCTACACTGAATCTCTGAAAAAGCATCCCAACCAGGCCCTCTCCTCTGCTCTACCTAGTAAACCCACGCATTTACCATGACTAATCCACCTAATTTACACATCTTTGGACTTCTTTTCACAGCATCACAAAAATCGAATGAATAACTTGAAACATACACATTATACCAGGAATATATACATTATATTAGTAACTCACCTCCTGACTCCCCAACAAGGCACAAGTCAGGAGTGAGATGGAATATTCCTCACTTGTCATCATCCAAGACAAAGCAACCCACTTGATTGGCATCACATCTACAAACATTCACTCCCTCCACCACTGATGTGCAGTAGCAGCAGTGTGCACCATTTACAAGATGCACACGCCAGCAAAACTCAGCCATACTGAGATCAGGGTGCCATCTATAAAGGGTGGCCTGATTAGAACATCAGTAAACCTCCACCCCCAACCCACTATAGAGATCTCAGGGGCTTCCTGATCAAAGTCGGCACTTCTCATGCTCATGCCAATGTGGCAGTGTGAACCTGTGCCAAGGATCAGTGCCAGGGGGCCACTGCCTGGCCATGTCCATCTCCCCCAGGGGCTATACTGGACTTCACGGTCCTGGGGACATAGAGACATAGAGTCATAGAGGCATGGAAACAGGCCCTTTGGCCCAACTTGTCCGTACACCCTTTGTTTTAAACCCCTCAGCCCATGACAGGTTCACATGTAGGTGAACCTGTCGCAAATCGCGCCAACATGACGTCATGTTGACATGGTGTTAATATGCGATGGGGGGGGGTTAATTATATTAAAATGTATTTAAACGTATTTAAAAGGCATCGCCAGTGAGGGGTGGTGAGAATCAAAGATAGCGATCTTGCCGGCACGGTTTGCGATTTCTGGGTTTTTCCGCATATTGAGTCCCTGCTGCCAAACCCATGGTGGCAAACACAGACTCAAGATCCCACCCAATGACTTTGATACTTGAAGAGTCTCTAATGTGTTCCCCCTGCTAATGATGCTGTATGAGGTCCCCCCCGCCACACGGCCACAGAACAGTAACCTACAATGTCTATTTTCCGTTGACATCTTTACAATAATGCATCGGAGGTTTGGAAAGTGTGGAACACTAAAAACCTGGCCCTAAGTTATGGCACACATCAGACTGCTGTTTCAACAAATCTGTATCTGAGATGCAGTATATCTTATTAATTATAATTAAATAATTCAATACTGGTGGTCCATATGTTTTGACTCCCATCACCACTGCTGAGCTGATGGAAGAGAGTTCAGTCGCACTGGTCCATACATTACCTTTACTGGCTGCAAAATAAACACACTTTGAAACAATGTTGTCACCATGGAGATCAGCCACTTGATAGACTTGTCTTTACCGTACGATAGTCCATACAATATGGTGAAAAAGGCAGATGCAGCACTTGTTACAATCACCAGAAACCAGGCAATGTACACAAACCACCAAGGCAGCCCATTAAAACACCGCTGTGACGTCTTGTCCTGCTGGCTGTTAGGGTGATCAGACACTCTGTTCAATCCCTGGGAAACGTCTGAGGTATTTCTGCCCAAAAAATATTTTAATAAAAATTACATTGCAGTTTTTTACTTTGTTCAGTAATTAAGACATTGCAAAGGAAAAAAAAATGTCATATTATATTACACTTTATATACTATACTATCAACATCCTGGAGGTTACCACTGATCAGAAACTGAACTGGACCAGAAACTGAATTGGGGGGCTTTGAGAAGTAAAATATCGACTATATTGCTCTTCGGTGCATACCAATAGAGTATCAATTAATTGCATTTGCTTTGTTAACGATTTTCTTATATGTGGGACATAGGGGTCGCTGGCTGGCCAGCATTTATTGCCCATCCCTCATTGTCCTTGGACGGCAGTTGAGAATCAACCTCATTGCTGTGGTTCTGGAGACACCTGTAGGTCAGAGCAGGTAGGGATGGCAGATTTCCTTCCCCAAAGAACAGTAGTGAACTAGATGGGTTTTTCCAGCAATCGATAATAGGTTACATGATCATCAGTAGATTTTTAATTCCAGGTATTTTTATTGAATTCAAATTCCACCATCTGCCATTGTTGGGATTTGAACCCGGGTCCTCAGAACATTAGCAGAGTTTCTGGATTAATAGGCTAGCAATAATACCAACTAGGCCATTGCCTCCCCATTAGTGATTTTCTGTCTATTAACTTTAATGCAATATATATAAAGTGCCTACCAAGTAATGCTGCAGAAACATTATAGTAAGGTGTTTTCTATGAGGAAAGATTATCTATTATATTAAATATGTCCATTACACCTTACATATATCCAATATGAATTAATGGCACACAGTTTTCCTGAAGCATCTCTACACACAAGGTCTCAGAATGTGAAGATGTACACATTTATTTCAAAGTCAGACATTTTCGATTGTGAGATCAGTTATGGCAGGCTGCCAGGCTTTAAGTTACTATTATGCAAATACCTTTCATAAATTGTATCCTTGAACTGAGGGAAGTTTTGCAGGAAACGCATCATTTTCTGCACTTGGTCAACGGCGTGTATTTGACTGTAAGGATTCTGGAATTTGCTCGTGCCCATCTGGTTTAAATTCTCCTCCATTTGTTTCAGTAATGTGTACAGACAGCACTGCTGCTTTTCAAGTCTCTGATTCCTCAAATCAGCCATGGGATTTTCTGGAAGTGTAAATGTAAAACCCAGTTTTTTGTTATATTTACTATTTTGATCTGACATTGTCATTGACAAGGAGACTAAATGCTGTCCAATCAGGCACCAGACATTCACTATTTTAAACTTCTTTTTAAGTGTCTTTTTAAACTTCAATGAGTAAATAAAGTATATCAACAAAGCAAGGTATTGCTTTACTACCCCTGGAAAAATATAAAAGCTTTGAATTTTTTTTTACGTTCTGTATCACCAAATGACTACTTGAAACAATCGCAACTTGACCATTCAATCTTTAGTGACAATGCCAAAGTTAAGACATTGGTCAAATGGTTTGGAATATCTGGCAGCGCATTGATTACTTAGCTTGACATTGGCAAAATAACTGCAAGGCTAAGAGATTGGCATGTTGGCCTTCATAGCAAGAGGATTTGAGCACAGGAGCAGGGATATCTTGATGCAATTATACAGGGCCTTGGTGAGGCCACACTTGGATTATTCGTAGAAACGTGGAATCCCTACAGTGCAGAAGGAGACCATTCAGTCCATCGAGTCTGCACTGACAACAATCCCACCTGGGCCCTATCCCTGTAACTCCATGTATGTACCTGCTAATCCCTCTGACGTTAAGGGGCAATTTTGCACAGTCTATATACCTAATGTGCACATTTTTGGACTGTGGGAGGAAACAGGAGCACCCAGAGGAAACTCACATAGACACAAGGACAATGTGAAAAAAAAACACAGACAGCCACCCGAGGCCAGAATTGAAGTTGGATCTCTGGCGCTGTGAGGCAGCAGTGCTAACCACTGTGCCACTGTGCCATTCTGTTTTTGGTCCCTTATCTGAGGAAGGATACTCTTGAACTAGAGGAAACGCAGAGAAGTTTTACCAAACTGATTCCTGGAATGGCAGGACTGATGTATGAGGAGAGATTGAGTCAGTTAGGATTATATTGACTCAATTTTAGAAGAATGAGGGGCAATCTCATAGAAACCTACAAAATTCTAATAGGATTAGACAGGGGAGATACAAGAAGGATGTTCCCTATTGTGGGGGTGTCCAGTACCAGGGGTCACAGTCTGGGGACACAGGGTAGACATTTTGGACAGAGATGAGGAGAAATTTCTTCACCCAGAGGCTGGTCTGCCTAAGGAATTCGCTACTACAGAAAGTAGTTGAGGCCAAAACATTGAATGTTTTCAAGAAGTAATTAGACATAGCACTTGAGGTGAGTGGATTAAAAGAATATGGGCAGAAGGCGGGATCAGGCTATAGAGTTGGATGCTCTGCTGTGATCATAATAAATAGTGGAATGGGCTTGAAGGGCCGAATGGCCTTTTCCTGCTTCAATTTCCTATGTTTGTATGTGACTTCTCCATGGTGTGTGGGGTTAATTATCCTCCAGCCAGTCATCAATAAGAGACGAAAAGAAAATCAGGAATGGCAAAAATCTGAAATAAATTCCGAAAAGCCTAGTTTGCTCAACAGCTGAAAGAATTGACTCAAGCATTAGCCGAAGCCCCCTCAGAATTGGCCAACATGCTTTATGTTTCCAACATGCTCCATTTTTAATCTGTTCAGTAGCAACCATTTATTGGCTGACCACGAGGTAAATATGCTTTTTCACCAGAAGGCAGTGAATGACGATCATTATAAATCTGTTCTGTGGTTTGGAAAATGCACTGGCAAGAGAATATCTGTCTCATCGCTGGAAATAGCTGTGTGATATTCAATGCTGATAAATCCATCCCAGCTTACAAATTCAGACAAATGTGCATTGATTTTCAGATGAGATTATCTGGTCGCATTATTAGAATATCAAATAGCTCTATGTACTAAATTTCAGTGAGATAATATTTTCAAAAGAAATGATTGTCTTTACCAGTTGTATCTCCAGTCTCACTCATACTGAGTTGCCCCATGTTACTTTGAACAATATTGGTCAATATAACTAAAAGTTGATTGATATCATTGGTATTATTGACCTCCTCTTCCAATGCAGATACATCCATTTGCGTCCTGGGGATCAGGGTGATGATCTTCTTAATATACTGGTTGTAAGATAAGGAACAAAGCATAATTTGGTCAAACATATTAATGGAAATTTCCCTTCTGTACTTCAACATTGACAGTTGCCAGGGTGGAGTAAAAACAAGAAATCAAAGCCTGATTGACAGCTGTGGTTTCTTCAAAGGGGTTAAGTGGTTTCACTTCCCTTTGAAGAAACCACAGCTGTCAGTCAGACTTAGTGTCTTTGTAAATATTATGGTTAGGAACAATGGAGATGCATTCAAGTGTGAAGGGAAAGCTAAATAAACACAGCTGACTGGAGGCTGAGTAAAATCCAATAAATTGTCAATGAAAGCTTATTTTAAAGCACTGCACTATGAAATTGAAAGAGATCAGATGTTTTTGTTGGAAAAGAGAGAACTTCAAAGGTTTCTCTGGTGGGATTCTCCGGCCATGCTCACCTAAAACGGGCAAATCCCACCCAAGGTCAACAGACCTTTTCATGGTTCATCCCCCTGCGGTGGGTGGGACAGGAATTTTCCCTCCTTCATCTTTCTAGGAAAGTTTGGAGACCTCAAATAAAAGGTGCATGCATACATTGAGGATGAGTGCACAGCTGTGCAGAATGGAACCCCCCCCCCTTTCGCACCCTCCCCCCCACCCTGCCAAGTGAAATTGATATCTTCTTTCTGTCCGAGAATTTCAAAGGAGTCTGCTCACACCTGCAGTTTCTGATCAAGAGAAAGGGAAATCCCTGCTGCAGAATGGGTGCTGCTATGGTTTAGGATCCTGCCAGGTGACCAGGAGTTATGGAGATTAAAGTGACCTGGCAACTTCAAAAGGGATGTGCGGTTGCGAGGGATCAGGGCTTTGTTTTATTGTTTTTTTTTAAAAAACTCTTGACACAGTGCTGGAGCACAAGGCAGGCTTTCTGCCCAGTCCACCTCTCCACACTCCAGCCTCTGCACTCATTCCAGCTTCACCCGACCAACTCCCATAAAACCTAGCCACCCTGGAACAAAACTCTTTCTCATGGGTTGGATTCGCGGAGCTGTATTCCTGACCTGGGAGTGAAAATTCAAGCTTATGTTGGTTCACAATGTGACATACTAACTGTGCAATCAATGTATTAATTACACGTTAATGATTTTCCATTCTCCATCAAACATATACATTTGAGACAGTGCTTTATTTCTAGAACAAGTACAATACTGTTTCTCAGGGAGGTGAGAAGACAAGTGCTGACCTGCAGTAGAGACTCCGGAGTGGGATGTGTATGGACGCTAGTGGACAAAGACCTCGTAACACTTCTAGCAACCAGTGTCTTTGAGTGATTTGGTCTGGGGCGAACGGTCCTGAATATCTGCACAATTCCCAGATTGATGGGAAACATGATGAAAGCACTTTCGATCCCAATCATGAGCTCCTTGAAAAAGGAACCAAAATCTCCTGCAGAAATAGAAGAATTAAATCAGCTCCCAGGAATAAATTGGAATCTGTACCAATGAAGAAATAATTTATGATGTAAATTTAAATATTATTTAATTTATTATTTTATTGGGGTGGCACAGTGGTTAGCACTGCTGCATCACAGTGCCACAGATCTGAGTTCGATTCCCGACTTGGGTCTCTGTCTGTGCAGAGTTTGCACATTCTCCCTGTGTCTGTGTGAGTTTCTTCTGTGTGCTCCGATTTCCTCCCACAGTCCAAAGATGCGCTCGTTAGATGCATTGGCCATGCTAAATTCCTCCTCAGTGTAGCCGAACTATGGCAACATGGGGATTTTCACAGTAACTTCATTGCAGTGTGAATGTAAGCCTACTTGTGACCAATAAATTAACTTTACTTTTTAAATAAAGCTCCATTTTTTCAAAAAGCTAACAGGCAAAGTTATCCTTAACACCTTGCACTCAATTAATAACGCCCATTCCTCCACTCTCAAGAGACGCATTGTGTTCTGTCCAATGGCTCTTTCCACAGGAAATGTTATGGAGATGTTGTCCCTCGCAACCATAACATATGACAGCTCCTGGAGATTTTTTTTCAAAGCATGAAACATCTGCCTCATTAGGCATTTTCGTGGAACATTCCTCCTCTGGCATTTTTCTTTATTTTTTTCCAGGGGAATAGACATCATGGCAAGGCCAGTATGTGTTGCCCATTTCTAATTACCCTTGAGTTGAGTAGCTTATCAGACCACTTCAGAGGATGGTTAACCCACATCACTGTGGGTCTGGAGTCAATACCAGGTTAAGGACGGCATTTTCCATCCCCTGAAGGGCCATAGTGAACCAGATGGGTAATTATGACAATCAACAATAGCTTCATGGTTCCTGAAACTAGCTTTCAATTCCAGATTTTTCTCAAACGACTGAATTTAAATTCCACCAGCTGCCGTGGCGGGATTTGAACCCATGTCTTCAGAGTATTTGACTAGACCTCTATATTACTAATCCAGTGTTTTACCACTACACCACCATTACACTGTTAAAAAAGCCTGTTAAATTTTTGGGTTTACTCTGAATATTTTCCTCACGCTTGGTGCCTCGCTACTATTGACAAGATGGAAAACGAGATTTTTTCAGAAGTGGGAAAATAAAAATAAGAATGAAAAGTAATAAAAATGGATGAATAAGATGAAAAGAGGAAATGAAATAAAATAAATGGGGTGAAGGTTCAGGGAAGAGTTTGTGATCTGAAGTTGTTGAACTCAATGTTCAGTCCGGAAAGCTATAAAAATTTTTTTTTGTTTACTTTATTCCAATCCAATCAAGTCAAATTAAATCCAATTCAGAGTCTTAACAAGTTGGGACATTCCCGATCCAAGCTGACAAGACGGGGCTCTCACCTCCTGTCTTGGGCTTGATCTACATGATCCAAGCTGATTGGAATAGGTGTAGCTCCTCCTCCAAGACTTGATCTCATTTGCATCTTAGCCAAAAGGCCGAGATGCCACTTTAAAAAATTGCTTCAAATGAAGCTGAAATGTAACCTAATGACTCCAACCAAGTGCAGCATGTCGATACTACACTTGATCTTAGCCAAAAGGCCGTGAAGCCCATTGCTTCAGTTAATTTGTCATGTTTGGTACAACATAAAATGCCCAGTGGAAAGATGAGGTGCTGTTCCTCCAGTTTTGCAATGTTCAAGTTAAGCCCAATGAAACCAACCTGGACTTGCACATTCTGCAAATGCTTTGACATTGTGATATTTCCATTATGGCAGACCTCCTTTAAACGTGAAAAGACCCAATCTGACATTAAGTATTAATCATATTTTTGAGTTTCTGGTTTCTAGGTTTGGTTTTCATTCAGAAATCTAATGGTTCACAAAGTATAAAAGCACAGTCAATAACCATAATCAATTTACAGCATCACTGTTACCCTGTGTGTGCTGAGTGGAATCGTCAGGCGAGGTGCCCCAGAACATGATGTTGGTCAGCATTGAGCCAAGCAGCAGGGAAAAGCAGCAGGAAACCCGCTGAACGCGGGTGAAGAAACTTCTAGGGGGACGTTCAACCACTGAAAACCAGATATGTCCATCCGTGAAACTTTCAGCTGTCTTCATGAAGAACAAATTTCTGAAATATATGAACAGCGATGAGTTGATATCAACTTAATTATTTATTGCTCCTCGAGGACAACGTAACATTATTTAGCACTGTTGTTTAATGAATGTTTTCGGATTTAAATTTTTGTGTTAAGAGAATGAGAGTCGGAATTATAGTGTTTGTGCATTGCAAAATAAAAATTTTAATTGATATACTTAACGACAATTGGTGCATCCAAAACTAGCAACTAACTACACACACACACACGCAAGCAAGCACACACATAAACATACAAATACACATCGGCACACCATACATGTCATATTATAATGGGGTCACCCAAAGAGGGAGGTCACTTGGTGCCATCTACAAATACCTGTAATCCCAAGAACTATACCATCTGGTAAAGTATCTGTGTTTAATCAAATTGTTGCCTCTTTTTGACAAGGAAAGTAATAAAGGTTCTGCTGTTTGCAAAGATGGCATCTGTCATTTACTTGGTAATCATTAGGACAAAGATGAGGAGGAATTTCTCCAACCAGAAGGTGATGAAGCTGTGGAATTCATTGCCACAGAGGACTGTGGAGTCCAGGCCACTGAGTGTTTTTAAGATAGAGATAGGTAGGTTCTTGATTGGTAAAAGTATAGAAGGTTATGGGGAAAAGGTGGGAGAATGAGGTTGAGAAACTTATCAGCCATGATTGAATGGCAGAGCAGACTCAATGGGCTGAATAATTCTTCTATATCTTATGGATAAAGTTACAAACAACAAACCAGTTGGTCTGGTCCATATCCCCACTTGTCGCTAAGAGGGAGTATTTGCATAAAAGTTTAATTCTGTTGTGGATTCACAGATAGGTTTGAGCTAAGTTGTCTACACTCCAGATGTGATCTATCATTTTATTCAAACCTTTATGTTTCTTGCAACAGACTCCAAAATTTAACCTGTCTTGTTAATGGCTTTTACCTGCCCAACCACTTTGTCAATGCAATGAAAGATGAGAGACCAATAAATCACAGATAATGAGGAGCAAGGGAAAATCTAATCTCATAACTTTTGTTTATTACTTGAAACTCTTCAGCTCCTCATCACAGGCTGCAAAGAAGGTTTTGTCTGCTATGTTTTCATCCAAGTCGATTGCCAACCATGAATTGCAGATGAAGTGCCAACGCTGGCTTGTTTCAACGTCCAGAACAGTCACGCGATTGACAAACCTGCAGATTAAAATAGAGGTGAGAATCACGAACTGAAAGATGGAGAAGAGAAGAAAACAGTTATAAAAACTGAAGACTGCATGTTGTACATTTCAATTGGATGTTTTTATCAATGCAATGGAACCCAGAGAAATGCATAACCTACTGAAATAGGCAATCCTATAAAAACACTTAAAACCAGAGGAATTTGATATAAATACATAGAATATTTGATACAAACACATAGAACATTAGAGGAATTTGATACAAACACATAGAACATTTGTACCACAATAACTACTGCATCATTTCTGGGTTAAAGAATGTAACTTTACCCGTTTTAAGGAAATATCAAAATTATTTCTATTGATATAGAGAGGACACTATCTACAGCATTGATATGGATGGTGATTTTTTTTAAACTTTAAATCTGGTCTCCAGAATCCTGATTCTCAGCACATTGAACAAAATGGAAAACAGTCATAGAAACTGTAAGGTTCATTCATTCCTTTGAATAGACGAGGACGGCATTGATATGATGAATTTCTTTTATTGAACAAAACTTAAAATTAAATCATTACAAAAGTGAACAGAAGGAGAAAAAAGAAAGAGAGAGACTGGCTTTTCCTGCCAGCCCTGCCAGTTCAATCACACATTGAACTCAAAACATAGAGCTAAAACTACAATATATGTGATCCGTTATCGTGTTATGGAAATTGTTTGGCACATGCTGTCTCTAACTTGGAGAAACTTGCCTCACAGATATTGTTTATGAACAGCTTTGTTTGGCTTATAAAAAGCAGTTTTTGCTGGCATTGGTTTTCAAAAATGCAGTCAATTTTCTAGTTAACCCAGCATGCCTTCTGAGTTTTAAAATGTAGTCAAGCAGAGTTAGTTGATTTTTTAAACTTAGCATTTAAATGTAATTACATTGACAGAAATGTCTTAAAATGAAGTCTTTGCATAAATGAAGCAAACCATACACAGGCTCAACAGAACCTTAATCAACAGTAAGAGAAATGTTACCTGTCAACTGATCTGTGTCATAAAACAAATTTATATGCTGTGTATCTTTACAAATCATTTAGTCCAATTTGTGATCCAATATTGACACTTTATGCTACACCTCTCCAATTCACAGCACTTCAATAGTGTTTGATCTCAAATAATAAGGAGCTTATCGCCTTGTCTCAGTTTTAATTGTTCTGTGCTAATTCCTTTTGGTGACCTGTATGTCAATTGTTCAATTCCGTCTTTTTTAACACTCTTCAGTTCATGTTTTCTTTTCACAATGGCCAGCACTTCCCCTTTTCCAACCGCTGACATGTAGATTTGCTAAACGCAGCCTGCAAAATATCTTGTGAAGTTTAAATTACTCCAGTTAGGAATAAGTAATTATGACAATGAGCGCTCACCAAGAGGGGCTGCATCCTGAATTGTCATGCCATAACCTTATGGATTGCAGATCCCCCAGTGAGAAGAATGTCGTAAGGAGGAAATCATCAACTGCTCCTCTCTCCAAGACAGGTTTTTCCAAGTCAGTCAGGAAATGAGGGTCACTATTTCCCTCAGAGCCATTGAGCATAATTACAACCTGGTTCACCAAAGAGAAATCAGAAGTTAACACAATACTAAATATTAACAACTTGTACAGCAAGTTGTTGCATTATATCGCGCCTTTAGCATTTAGCATTCATGTCGAGAGGGCTAGAATATAAGAGCAGGGATGTACTTCTGAGGCTGTGTAAGGCTCTGGTCAGATCCCATCTGGAGTATTGTGAGCAGTTTTGGGGCCTCTATCTAAGGAAGGAAGTACTGGCCTAGGAAAGGGTCCAGAGGAGGTTCACAAGAATGACTCCTGGAATGTTACCTTGTCATGTGAGGAATGTTTCAGGACTCTGGGTCTGTACTCGTTGGAGTTTAGAAGGATTTTATTGAAACTTACAGGATACTGCAATGCCTGGATAGAGTGGGTGCAAAGAGGATGTTTCCTCAAGTAGGAAAAACTAGAACCAGAGGGCACAACCTCAGGCTAAAAGGACGATCCTTTAGAATAGAGATGAGGAGGAATTTCTTCAGCCAGAGAGTGGTGAATGTGTGGAAATCTTTGCTGCAGAAGGCTGAAGAGGCCAGGTCATTGAACGTCTTTAAGACAGAAATAGATAGGTTCTTGATTAATAAGGGGATCGGGGTTATGGGGAAGAAGCAGGAGAATGGGGATGAGAAAAATATTGAATGGAGGAGCAGATTCAATGGGCCAAGTGGCCTAATTCTGCTCTGATGTCTTATGGCATTATGGGGCTGGTGGAATGTCAACCACAGTAAGGGGGGACTTAGATAGGCGTGACACCCCCAGCGTCTCCTGGGTGGAAGACCCCGTGCTGTGAACCAGATGATCCTCATCCCTCTGGATGAATCTGGTGGTCCTCCATGGGATGGAGGGGAAGTTGGAGTGAGGTCCAGGACCCACTGTCTTTGAGCACAGACACTCATGGATTCCCATGCAGTCCAAGTTCTACACCATGGAGTTTATGCCCTCAGACATGGAGGTGAACCATGGTGTGGACATCCCCAGCCATGGAGTGCACACCCTGCATCAAGGTCTCCACTGCAGATGTCAACCTTCGCGGTATTGCCCCAGAGCGCTGAAGTGATGGCATTATCTCCTCAGACAGGTGACAAGACCCTTCCAGTCGGCCTTGCAACCCATAGAGTGATGCTGACAGTGCTTCCTGATGCTCAAGATCCGATTAGAAATTACACCGGAGCCATCGGCAGGATTCACTCCAGTTTTCTCAGCAGAACCGACAGTCTGCCAAATTCTGGTAAGGTTGCCCCCCCCAGCGGCCAATTTGTGCACAGCAAGCTCCCATTGATAACAAGAAGACGTAAGGAATAAATGATGATCGGGACACCCAGAGAATCAGCGCTAACTAGTGCCAAGGACTTTTTGATGCCCATGTGAGGGCACCATGGGTTTGGTTTACTGACAGATGGCACCTTCAACACTGCAGACTCTCTCACTTTAGTGCCAGCCTATTTATATATGTTTTATGAAATGGGTAGAATTTTCCGCCAGTGGGATTTCCTGTTCCGGCTGAAGTCAATGGACTTTTGAATGTAGAATCATAGAATCATAGAACCCTACAGTGCAGGAAGAGGCCATTTTGGCCCACTGAGTCTGCACCAACTACAATCCCACCCAGGTCCTACCCCATATTTTACCTGCTAATCCCTCTAACCTACATATCTTAGGACACTAAGGGCCAATCAACCTGACCCCTGCACATCTTTGGACTGTGGGAGGAAACCGGAGCACCTGAAGGAAATCCACACAGACACGAAGAGAATGTGCGAACTCCACATAGACAGTGACCCGAGCCGGGAATTGAACCTAGGTCCTGGGAGCTGTGAAGCAGCAGTGCTAACCACTGTGCTACCGTACCGCCCAGTGAATGGCTCGCTGCGTTTTCCAGCCCCAGCCTTCCTCGACAAACCATAAAATTCATTCAATATTTCACAAAATTGTTACTGGATTAATGTACGTGACTGTGCACAATTTGAACCAACAAGAATTGTGAATCTTAATTGAACAGTAGATTAACAAGAAAGGTTCCGAGAGGCTACAACAGCATTTGGCCAATCCTTAGCCTCTACAAATGAACCTCAGTCATAAACTGAAAATACATTCTATACCCAGTTTGTTATTTTCTAGGATATCAGTGCAGCTGGAAAATTAAAACTGTCAATTTGCAGGGTACCGTTTAGAAAGCTTTCAGCAAATCTGTTACTTAGCAAGTCCCTTTAAGCACCAAAGCAACCTAAAAATTCTGTTTTCACATTGATAATCACAAAGTTAAAACTACTAACAAAGAAAACTGAAGATTACAAATGAAATAATGACGCTAATGATGGCAGTGCGAGCAGTGAGAGTCTAACTAAAGTGTTTATTTATTAATGTCACAAGTAGGTTTACATTAAGACTGCAATGAAGTTACTGTGAAAATCCCCTAGTCGCCACTCTGGCGCCTGTTTGGGTACACTGAGGGAGAATTTAACACGGCCAATGTACCTAACCAGCATGTCTTTTGCACAGTGGGTGGAAACCAGAGCACCCAGAGGAAACCTACGCAGACGCAGGGAGAATATGCAAAATCCACACAGGCAGTGACCCAAGGCCGGGAATCGGTCCCAGGTCCCTGGTGCTGTCTGGCAGCAGTGCTAACCATTGTGCCACCATGATCAAAACAGAATTCAAATGGAGTAGATGTTACGCCATTTTCATTCATAAAGCTATAAGGCTGCTCGAGGTAAGGAGAAATGATAAAAGCTAAGGAGAGATCAGGAAAGGCTGGTTTGGCCAGAACCTTTAGATTTAATGATTGGTCAAAGGAATGTTATAATTTGAACATCTTGCAAAACCTCTGATGTAATAAAACATCCTAAGGTTCCTCACATGAGCAAAAAAAGGACTTTGGTTTTCTTCCTTTATCATTTCATTGATGGCTTAAATTCCGATTAACTAAACAGAAGGAAGGAAAATAGAAACAATTTCCAGAATTCTCCAGCCGTTCATGCCCGCTCACTGCTGCCCGCACTCAGCCAAATCTCCATTCACTGCAGCGGGACTGGAGAATCCCAGCCCAGGGGAGGGTTGGAGAATCCAGCCCACACTTTCTCATTCTACAAGGCAATTTCAAACATATCATCAAACCTTAGCTGTGGTAGCTGCCCCTTTGCGGTGGCCCGTCTGAATTGTTATCAGGTAACGATATTGTGCAAAAGGGTCATTATCAGGTAAAATTGTCAACTTCACCTTGAGAAAAATAAATGAAAACAGCGTTAGGGAATGTGAAGCAAATAAATAAGAAAAGGAATTTACAGATTCCACTTTATGGAGACTCAGTGGTGACCAATTTTCTGCAAAGTTTGACAGTTTGACAATTATCACTTGCCATCACCATAATTTTACCCTAGTACCTTTCTCCTTTAAAATACTCTGGTCAGGTAGAAAAGCAAGTGAGGAAGCCAGAAAGATGAGGACGAAACCCCGTCACTCACTGTCACACTAAGCCATAAGCTCAGATACTGGCATTGTGTGTAATGTAACTCTTAGGTACTGGATCTACACATGGTGAGATACTGGGCATTGGTGGCCTTTAGTCAGGGCAGGGGACCAGAAGGTGAGAACGCACAAGGGTTCACCTGCTAGGTCTCAGGGAAGACTTTGGTAGTCAGGTTGCAAAGGTGGGGAGTGAAAAGCTATTATTGTCATTTAGGTTGTCTACAGATTGACCTCCAGGAGATGGCAAATCACTGCAACATCCCTTTAGTGAAGCAGGGTTACTAAAGACATGCCTCAGATATACAGATTATCAAAGGTATGTTCGAATGTGAGGTTTAGTTTGTACTTTCTGCCCCCTCAATAGCTGTTCTGACTCCTTCCCCGTGATAATGCTAAAAAATAAGTCCGGGTCATTTTGCCTGTTGCAAATGAAACAGCAGCTGGAAAGAAAGGTGGATGAAAGAATTAGATAAAATTCAAACAATCAATACAACAGCAAAAGAACTGACCGTAACAATAAACATGCAGGGGGAGTAAAAGAAAAAATAAATTTACATCAAATAAAATGATCTTAAGTTAAGACCAGTCACACACTGGTACAAATTGTCATGCAGGACTGCAAGTCAGAAAGCTGCAACATCCCAGATGGGATTCCTATCCATAAACATGTGATGAGGTTGACAATGCCCAATATTGCTCTTTCTTCTTCACTGCAAAATCCAACCCATTGAGAAAAATGACACTTCAGGCATTTGATTTTGCAGATTTTACTCCCAGTTTGTGAAGACAAACATGACCTCCTAAAATCAGCGTTCATATCTCTGCTACAAATGTAAATTCAGCTAGCTGTTTCCTGCGACAAGTCCTTTGCTTGTCTCTTCCTGCAATTTCCATTCGTAAAGATATTGAATAGCTCTGTTTTAACAATACTTCAACAGGCTCATACAATGGGTCATGTGGTTTTAAAAGTGATGTTATCCTTGTTGGTTAATTCTTTGGAAAAACATAAACTGAAATAACAGAAATTTGCTCAGACAGTAAAAAAAGCAATCAGTAAACCACATCCTCACCTTGATTAAGTCACTTCTATCTTTCATTCGAGCCCAAACTAGAACAATAATGTAAACACCGAAGATAGCAGCCACTAATGAGACTACCACAGGGTTTTGACTGGTTTGAGCAAACAGTTCCGGTATCTGTGTCAAATCCAATTTATTGGGCATGACTACAAAGGTGCTGCCAAAATAGGTCAGGTGGTTACAAAGACAATGGCTTTGGTCAGAAGTCGATTGCAATCCAACCTACCAACAAAATAAAGGTACAGTGGGTCACACTCAGGAGGGGAAGTCATAGAAACTTCAGACTTCAAACAGTCAATGCTGCAGATAACTAGTTTCTGTCACCTTATGTATAAATAAAGAACAAAGAAAATTATAGCATAGGAACAGGCCCTTCGGTCCTCCAAGCCTGCACCGACCATGCTGCCCGGCTGAACTAAAACCTCCTACGCTTCTGGGGACCATATCCTCTCTATTGCCATCCTTTTCATGTATTTGTCCAGACGCCTCTTAAAAGTATTTGTACAAGTTGTGACATATTGTGAGTACAACACTTTGTCTAAGTTCTCATTGGTTAAATGTTACTTTATGTAAAAGTAAAGAAAATATTGAAATACATTTTATAACTGATCAGCCAGCAATTCAGCATCTAATATAAGGTTTATGATGCAAAGCAGATAAATGCTCCATTATTTCAGCAGGGAAAGAATTGAAGAAGATAGATGGAAGGACTCAATAGGTTCTGTATAAAAATGTTCCCTCTGGTTAGACAATGAACAAAAACGTAACTAGATGTTCTAGGACAGAACACAGAGTGATCACAGGACAATGTGTTTCATTAACAGAGAACTAAAGTCAAGGACTTGCTGCAAGAGGGAATTTGATTCGGGGGTTAAGGAGATTCTGATTTTTTTATATAATTCTGGTAGCTTGCTGAGCCTTTTCCTTTTGTCTCTTATTTTGGAATCTGTAAATTGCAATATGTTTATTTTAATAAATGAGTAACTCAGGGTTAAAAAAAGAGGAAACTCCCCCACACACGTGGAGACCCCCCCCCACCACATTCAAACAAGCAATCCCCCCTCCCCAACACACACAGACAGAGAGCTCGCCACACCCACAAGGGCAAAGCACGCCATGGGAACCAGCCCATGCATAAGGAAAGCTGCCCTCCAACGACCCTCCCCAAACAGGCAGGCCACCGCCCCCGCCCCCCCATGTAGCCCTCCCCCGCCCCATTGCGGACCCCCAGCACTGCCCATTGGCACTTACCCCGGCACTGCCCATTGGCACCTCTCCCTGGCATCCCTTAGCCTAGTTCACATTTTCAAAAACCTGTGACAAACCTTGCCAATGTCACAACATGTCGGCAAGGAGGGACATCCTAACATGGGGAGTGGGGGTGGGGAATGATACAGCAGGAAGGCACACTAATAACATTTATTTGTATTTTAATGAGGTTCCCAACCTTCCTGGGCAGGAATCATATTACATCAATGACAGGAGCTGGGGGCAATCTTGCCAGCGAGAACTTTGCTTTTGGCTTCTGGCAGGAATTTGTCGCCACGTCCTCATCTGTGCCAGAGTGTATGCGGATTTTTAAAAAGCATTCGATAAAGTATTCCATATGAAGTCATGACATAAAATAGGGACTCGTGGGCTTGGGGTTAGCATGGATTGTGGCTTGGTTAATAGACAGAGAACTAGAGAGTAAGAATGAAGGGGTTATTTAAGATTGGCAGGCTGAAACTAGTGGTATATCACAAGAATCAATACTTGGGCTGACAATTAGCCTGCAAATCCTCCCAGCACTTCCCCTATGCTCCCCACAGGAAAAAAGAAAATGTGTGAAGGTACATTTAAAAGTAACTAAAAAAAAACTTCCTGCATCTCCATGCACCCACTAGGAAGTTAAACACTGATATCTTTGGCAACACACAACAAGTAGTTCCAACAAAAATTAAGTTTTAAGTTTATTTATTAATGACACAAGTAGACGTACATTAACACTGCAGTAAAATTACTGTGAAAACCCCTAGTTGCCACACTCTATTGCCTGTTCAGATATACTGAGGGAGAATTTGGCACAACAAATCCACCTATCCAGCACGTCTTTCGTACTGTGGGAAGAAACCGGAGCACCCGGAGGAAACCCATGCAGACACGGGGAGAATATGCAAACTCCACACAGTCAATGACCTGTGGCTGGAATTAAACCTGGGATTCTGGTGCTGTGAGGTAGTAGTGATACACTGTGCCAGCTTTTAGGTGGTAATTGTTTCTCTGGCCTGAATTGATTTTTTTTTGAGTATAAAAGTATTTTGATCGGGATAGGGATTAGAACAGAGTAAGTGGGAAAATATTTGGAATTTACAACTCCCTTCCAATGTTGGATATGTTATTCCTTTACTGGGATGGGTCTGATGACTGATGTATTTGGCTGGTATTGAATTTTGTCAAACCCTGTCTTTGGATTGGTGTCAAGCACAAGTGTGCATGTTTATTTGCAGAACAGCGAATGGTGGCACAGTGGTTAGCACTGTGCAGGTTAGGTGGATTGACCATGTTAAATTGAGCTTAATGTCAGGGGAACTAGCTAGGGTTAAATGCATGGTGTTGCGGGAATAGGGCCTGGGTGGGATTGTGGTTGGTATAGACTCAATGGGCCAAATGGTCCCCTTCTGTACTGTAGGGGTTCTATGTGAAGGCATTAATGGTTTCAATTCACCAGAATGTCTCCTATGACCACTCAGTATGAAATCAACTCAGTGATGGAGGATTGAACGTGAAATATGACACTTTGTTAAAGCCTTGCTGCAAAATTCCTATCTGCTTTCCTTCAATCTGCTACAGTTACACTATCACCCTTTGCACACTTCATGGAGAGGCTCTTAATATTAGATACACCATGAAACAAAACACTTACATGACATTGATCGGGAGACCATTTATATCCTGTCCAGAACAAACATTGTGTTGTAAAGGCACTGACATTGTAACTTATAATCTCTGCCCTTGATGATTCTGATGGTGTGACCATCAGGTAGTAAACTCCCTCTCCATGTTTTAGCATGCTGGGAGTCAGAACCCAGGTATATATGCGATCTAATGAAATAAGAAGACATTTGTTACATACACCATTGTGAAAGGAGGCCTGGGTAATAAGCATTGTTTCTGTGTTCTACGTTTAATCATTCTGAAATTCAAAGTTGTTTGCAAATTGAAATCTGTGCAGGACTTTGTACATAAAAACAGTTGTGTCCTCTTGCTGTGCGGTAAATAATTCTCTGATTCTGTGATAAATTATCATTTAACAAATAATGAGGTGTCATAAGAACCTGTAGCTGCTGTTTGCTGGAAGACAAAATTCCCAAGAGTAAAGAATGTCAGGTTTTATAAGAGCAGCAATAAACAGGATAGCAGCAAATTAGTTTACCTCCATTGGTATTCCGAATGGGAAGCACTGTGTGAAGCTGAAACATTGCCTCACTGGGTACGTATTGGAAGCCAAGGAACAGCTCTAGTGAGCAGTTCTCTTGTGGATTTATATGAATTACCACAGTATCCTCATCTGAAGTAACATTGAGATCCACGTTCAAGCGATTTCCAGGTGTCTTGTATTCTTTCATGAGCACCTTGCTTCTATTACCCCTGAAAAGCTTAATCTAAAAAAGAAAAATGAGAATTAGAATGATTTGTCATAATTTATGAGGTTTTAAGGACCGACTGCTTCTAAAGTTTGGGGTTTGAAATATTATCCCCACTTTAGTTCTATTAAATCGAACCCAAATTCTATCAAAACCTCTCATAATTTTGCAAATGTCTATTACTCTGCACCCTATCCTTTCCTTCTCCTATATGTACTCTATGAACAGTATATTTTTGTTGTAACAACTTGCAAGAAACAATACTTTTCACTGTATTTGGGTGGCATGGTAGCATGGTGGTTAGCACGGCTGATTCACAGCGTCAGGGACCTGAGTTCGATTCCCAGCTTGGGTCACTGCCTGTGTGAAGTCTGCACATTCTCCCCGTGTCTGTGTGGGTTTCCTCCAGATGCTCTGGTTTCCTCTCACAGTCCCAGGATGTACAGGTTAGGTTGATTGCCAAATGCTAAATTGCCCCTTAGCATCAAGGGACTAGCAGGGTAAAAACGTGAGGTCACGGGAATAGAGCTGGGTGGGATTGTTGACAGTGTAGGCTCAATGGGCTGAATGGTCTCCTTCTGCACTGTATGTGTTCTGTTCCATTCTATGAAACATTAACTCTTGTTTCTCTCTCCACAGATGCTGCCAGGCCTGCTGAGTATTTTCCAGCATTTTCTGTTTTTATTTCAGATTTCCAGTATTTGCAATATTTTGGGTATTTTTCTAGAGTATAGGGTCCTGTCCTAATTCTCAAGTCTAACTGCCCTCCTGTTCAACTTATGGTAGGAGTGTTCCAGAAGGACAGAGAATTAATGGGCTTCAGCTTAGTATATTTTCTTCAACTTCTACATAATTATCTTTCAGATAAATCCTATTATCAGTTTTAGCCAGAATGACAAGATGATGGAATGCTATTCACTACCCTTTGGCCTAACAGAGTGAGGGTCCCACATGGTTTCTTGTGCATTGTAAAGCATAAATGTCAGACTGTATAATACTACATGTGATAATAATAAATCAAATCAAATCAGATGTCACTCCCAAAATGTGCAGTTGCAGATCTACTTCGTGGGAACTTCAACGTGTCTTTGAAAATCGTATGTTTTGTTGTGAACACAAGATAACAATGTTGGAAAACAGCCCAAACAATAACGAGGATTACCTCTATATTCTCTGATAAATTGTGGACTGCCACTTCAGTGTTGTTGGAGAACTGCAAAGACAAACCACCTACATTCCCCTGGATAGCTCTTCCTTCAGGTGATGCAAATGGATTGAATTCAAAACTCAGCATCTGAAACACAGACAGGAGCAATCACACAATCAAGGAACACAGTAACAGTTCCATTTTTCACAGCTGCCATGGGATTTATGAAGAATGTGGATTGCCTGTGTGTCAGCAACTTGCGGTCAATTTCCTTGGGGTTTGAAGGAGTGAACTGTGAATCTGTCTGAATCTCCTTGGAAAAGGGACAAATCTGTTTAAATTGACCATTTATTTTTGTTTTTGTGTTACGCCAGGCTGATGCAGCCAAAGCTCTCAGTGCAATGTTGGGCTGTGCTGCAATATAGAAGGCAAGCACTGAGACAGTGAAAGTGATCCACATGCTTTGGGATGATATGTAAGGTACAAATCTTTAACAAAGGGCACCAATGAAAATGTTTTCAGTGGATGTATTTGCTGGTTCCTAAGCTTGAATTCACAAGTTTTCTTGTGCTTTTTACTTATGTTAAGCTTCTTCTAGATTTCTCTGCCTGAAGGCAGGCCCGCTCCACAACATCACGATCTCCACCACAGGTACAGCAAGATCCCGCACCCACCCCAGACTTGGCAGGGATTCAATCCCAAGCTGATGGTACCAATCTGTTCTACACTGGCTGTCCAGCCACCCATGCACACCCAGGGAGTCCTAGTCGCTGTGCAACATACACATGTTGTAGCCTAGAGCTATGGATAGTGATGGAAGAGGCTCCAATTCCTTTCCATCACAAAGCTGACCAGAAATCTCCCTCACTCTTACTGTTTGCCACTGGGATGTTAGAAGGATCGATATTCAAATCAGACTGACTGCGTTAAGAACACACTTTCCATGGTCGTCAAGTCCTGGTGTGAAACTTAAACTCGGAGCTTCTGGCTCAGGGACACAGTCTTTACCCTTTGTGCCACATGTTAAGCTGCTTATCATGTTTACACTTTCACTTAGAAGCCTTAAATCCTACAAAAACCTTCACCTCAGTGACTTCATTAATTATAGTTCCAAATATGAGCTGGGATTCTCCAGCCTCTAAGTCATGTGTTTCCTGCCAGGATGGGTGGGGGTGGTGTGTCGTTTGCTAGTGGTGGGATTCCCTGGGCCCACTGCCATCGATGGGAATTCCCATTGACATCACTTCACGCCGACGGAAAACCCACAGGTGGGGCTACACTGCCGTCAGGGCCAGGGAATCCCGCCGGCATTATTGGCCAGAGAATTCCAACTGTTCTGTTTTCCCATTGCATCATTGGATTGTTTTTGTCAATACAATCTTAATTTGAAAGGTTTAAAAAAACAGTTTTGAGAATAAGTCAGCAGAATCCAGGTTCTGGCAACACCTCGACTAATCGCTCCTCAAATGACTTCCAAAAACTACAAAAGAGCAACCAATGTGTTTGCAACCTGTGTTGTAACTCAATACAGCTAACAATTATCTGGATTAATTAATTCAGTGTCATGCTAGGAAGAGTATTTTGGAACTCACTTTTATTTGAATCACTTTGTCCTGATCTGTGATGTGCTTTAAAGCATTGTTAGAGGGGAAGGTAAAACCAGCATGGCCATGTCCTGGGGAAACTGTGCCTTCTGGTAAGTCACTTGATCTGATCCTGTGATAAAAACATAGGTTATCTTGCAAATTATACAGTGCTAATCTATCAGTTACACATCATACAACATGTAGGTTACATAACTACAAATGGCTCAATAATTTATGAGTTGTGTCTGCTTCAGTTCTGGCCATCTTGCCTTTTGGTCTGTCATTTTCAGCTGTTAGGCCGTTTCCTTCTCACTTATTTAAGAGACAGGCCATTGGACAGGTCAGCATTCAATGTCCACCCTTAGTCACCCTTGAGAAGGTGATGGTGAGTAGCCTTCATGAACTATTGCAGTCATGTGGTGTACGTACACCCACAGGGAGTTCCAGAATTTTGACCTAGCAATAGTGAAGTAATAGCAATATATTTCCAAATCAGGATGGTGAGTGACTTGGAAGGCAACTTCCAGGTGGTATTCCCATGTAACTGCTGCCCTTGTCCTTCTAGATGATAATGGTCATGAGTTGGGAAGGTACTGTCTAAGCATCTTTGATGAATTCTTACAATGCATCTTGTAGATGATAGAGCTGCCCATCAAGCAGGCTGCTTGTCCTGGCTGATGTTGAGCTTCTTGAATGTTGTTGCAGCTACACTTATCCAGGACAGTATTTCATCACACTTCTAACTTTTGCCTTTTAAATGGTGGACAGGTTTTGGGGAATCAGG
This sequence comes from Carcharhinus amblyrhynchos, assembly GCF_965287045.1. Classification (NCBI taxonomy): domain Eukaryota; kingdom Metazoa; phylum Chordata; class Chondrichthyes; order Carcharhiniformes; family Carcharhinidae; genus Carcharhinus; species Carcharhinus amblyrhynchos. Next base: position 23,232,123 of record NC_137327.1, read on the forward strand.
AAGTTTTTTTCTGTAAGATTCTGAATCTCTGACCCACTCTTGTAGCCACAGTAGAGGCTAGTCCAGGTCAGCTTCCAGTCGATGATAGAACCCCTGCAGTGTGGAAGGAGGCCATTCAGCCCATCGAGCTTACCTGGTTATCTCCAGAATACTGATAATGGGATATTCAGTGAAGGTAATGTCACTGAACTTCAAAAATGTCTGAAAAGTGGGAGGTCAAAAATTGAAAATCAGGGGCAAGTGGTTGGGGAAGGAGTGCATGTGTACCTTGGCTACCCTATTGAGGCCCATATAATTCAAGATGTACCTGATGAAGGGGCAGCACCCTAAAAGCTCGTACTTCCAAATAACCCTGTTGAACTTTAATCAGGTGTTGTGAGACTTCCTACTGTGTCCATCCCAATCCAACGCCGGCATCTCCACATCATATAATTCAATTTTAAGATACACCTCTAAAGGAATCAGCAACCCAGCTGCCTGAAATAGGTGGGAGACCTGTTAAATACGCAAGTTGAGGCGTCACAACAGGACCCCTATTGCAATTTTCACATAAAATGGATCAGTGTGTGTTCTGCACAGTTAAACCAGCGGCTGGGCAGTTTAATCAGAAGCTCTTCAGGGACCACTGGAAAAGGATCACAAAATGGCTTAAGGAAGTTGAATGTTTTCTGTGGTGGGTCCACAAGGAGTATGAGCAGCCTCTCAGTACTGACCAGTTACAACAACTTGCCACTGGCTCAATATGGCACAAATTACACAAATGGTACCAAATAAGTGGTCGTTCCACCAATTTAGCAGTTGCTTCAGGTAATACTTGAAAGTTCCATTCCACAATGCCCTGCCTGCAGCAGTTGTGGACTCGCCAACTTTAAGGGCGTTCAAATGGTCAGTGGATAGGCATATGGATAACATTAGAATAGTTTAGGTTAGAGGGTCATTAGATTGGTTCCACTGGTCGGCGCAACATCGAGGGCCAAAGGGCCTGTACTGCGCTGTAATGTTCTATGTTCTACAAGTTCAATCCCCACTTCAGGACTTCAGCACATGATCTAGACCAGAACTGCATTGCAGTGTTGCAGGGGTTGCTGCTGTGTCACAAGTGCAGTCATTAAATGAGAGTTCAAAGCAAGGCCCATTCTGTCTGGTCAGGTGAATATAAAAGATCCCATAGGATCACCTGAACAAGCTTCTGTTGCTGTCCTAGCCAATACCATCAAAATTAGATAAATTTGTCAGTTCTCACATTGTTGGTTTTGGGCCTTGCTGTGGGTAATTTGGTGAACTGGTTTTCTTCAAAAGTAACATTGACGAGACTTCAAAAGCAATGAATAAGTTGTGAGATTTGGAATAATCTAATGTCATCAAAAGCATTACTTTAATAGAAGTTTGCTTTCTTCATGGAGATATTTCCATCCTTTCTAAAATATAGCCCATTAGATCTCTCCCAGTCAAGTTGCTCAGCAATACGGATATTCAGAATTATGTGGAGATGCCGGCGTTGGACTGGGCTGGGCACAGTAAGAAGTTTCACAACAGTAAGAAGTTTCATAATATCAGGTTAAAGTCCAGCAGATTTATTTGGAATCACGAGCTTTCGGAGTGCTGCTCCTTCCTCAAGGTGAGGAAGGAGTAGTGCTCCAAAAGCTCATGAATCCAAATAAACCTGTTGGACTTTAACCCGATGTTACCATAGAACCATAGAAAATTACAGCTCCGAAACAGGCCTTTTGGCCCTTCTTGTCTGTGTCGAACCATTTTTTGCCTAGTGCCTAGTGTTGTGAGGCTTCTTACGATATCCAGAATGATCATTTGTATAAGCTGCCTGTAAGTTGCCTGTAGCAATAGAACCATATCCCAACATCAGCCACCTAGAACATAGAACACAGAACATTACAGCGTAGTACAGGCCCTTCGGCCCTCGATGTTGCGCCGACCAGTGGAACCAATCTAATGACCCTCCAACCTAAACTATTCCAATGTTATCCATATGCCTATCCACTGACTATTTGAATGCCCTTAAAGTTGGCGAGTCCACAATTGCTGCAGGCAGGGCATTCCACGACCTTACTACCCTCTGAGTAAAGGACCTACCTCTGACATCGTCCTATAATTACCACCCCTTAATTTAAAGCTATGTCCCCTCGTGTTAGCCATCACCATCCGAGGTTAAAAGCCTCTCACTGTCCACCCTATTCAATCCTTTGATTATCTTGTATGCCTCAATTAGGTCACCTCGTAACCTTCTCCTCTCTAATGAAAATAACCTCAAATCCCTCAGCCTTTCCTCATAAGACCTTCCCACCATACCAGGCAACATCCTGGTAAACCTCCTCTGCACCCTTTCCAATGCTTCCACATCTTTCTTATAATGCAGTGACCAGAACTGTACACAATACTCCAAGTGCGGCCGCACCAGAGTTTTGTACAGTTGTAACATTGTTGACAACAACTGTTAACAACAACTGTAACAACCTGTTAAAAGGCAACCAATGAGACTAAGTTGGAGAAGTCATATGTAGTTTTTAATCAACCATGCATGATCTGGGCATTGTGGGGTGATGTTACCAGAACTTGGCAAAATGTCAGGTTCAGTGTGTAACTCTCCAGTTGCACAGACCAGTTTTTCCTCCTGCCAGCATGGCATGCAGAAGAATGTCATATCTTCTAAACCTCCGTCCACTATTCCAACCATAAAAAAACAAACAACAGCTTCCAAATAAGGAACATCACAAATTATCCCCAAAATTTCAGTTTGTGGTAAGCACTCAGATTTTGTTTAAGATTTTCACTCACAGTAGCAATAAATTACCTGCTCAAGTACATGCTAACTTTCAATCCTCGCTTAATGATTGGTTTGTCCCCTTCCTTTATCATGGTCAAAAGCACAGTTTGTATTTTCTCCAGAGATGGTATCAAACTGTTCGTTATTCTCATCATCTAATAAAAAATGTTGACAATAATTATTATTTCTTCGAGCATTTCCAAAGACTTTTTTCCTCATCTTATCTCAATCACACAGTCGAGAAGATCTGGTGAGAGGAATGTGCACTTCTCTAACAGATAGTTCCTGATGTAAATAATGTTAGTTGGCATTAAAAATTGTCAGGAATCCACTTTGTTTTACTCTATCTGCTGCTGACCAGCTAAATTAAATGCAATTCTAGCAAAGGTGCCATGACTCTTTAATCGTGATAACGTACATTAGAAAATTTCGGAAACAATTTAGATCCAAACTTTAGCACCTGTTCTTTCATGGACAAGGATAATGGAGTCTTGTCCTTTTAATGAAATGAGAAAGATTCTTCTTTCTAAATTTGCGGTGTACTTTGTCAGAAAAACAAGGAATGATATGTTTCTTTTAGTGATATCGCTATCATTTTACTCATGCACTGGGAAACAGGCTGATGTGGGTGTGATTGTTGTCATTGGATTAAGACACAGAGGGTGGAATTTTGCCATCCTGCCCATCACGGGAATCATAGCAGGTGGAACAGGGCCATGCAAAAGTCCGTTGACCTCGGTTAGGATTTTCCAGTCTTGGGGAGAGTGAGGCCAGAAAATCCCACCCACAGTAACTGCAAGAGTCTGAAAAAAAGTAAGAAATGGGTTTGATATATTAATGAACCTAGAGGAACTTCAATGTGAATTTACACACGGCAATAAAATAAGTAGTTTTGAAGTTCAAAGGGGAACATACAGAAGTTGTAGAAAAAATGTAAATACATGAGGCAAAGATAGAGTCAGTTTACTTCTCAAAAGACAGAAGCTGAAGCAAAGCAAGGAATTTGATCAGTTCTGAGAAGAGGGCTCTTCTCAGAGCCTGGATGAAACAGTAGAGGATAAAGATATCAAAGGGAAGGAACATGTTTAGAAAATCTGTGTGAGGGATAGCTGTTTAAATCTCCCAGAACACAGTGTGGTAACTGGTCAGATCTCGCAGAAGTGAACAAGGCCTTACCTGGAGAACCAGTTGCTGGCAACCTCAGAGGACACTTTAGAAGCAGAAGTGCATTGCATGGTAAAATTACTAGAATTCCAAAGATTTTAAAATCTACAAGGATTGCTGCCAAGCACAAAAGGGAAGGTTAGCTCTGTGTGTAGTATAAATAAGATATTTTGGAACTCTTTTAAAGTAGTGTTAACTGCGTGAAGCTATTTTTGTGTTTGTGTTTTTTTTAAATAAATGTTTACTTCAATATAAAATCATCACAATCACAATTGGTGACAGAAGTAATTTCCTGATTTCAGAAAACCTCCTCATAACATACAAATTGCAAAAACCATTTTGGCAATTAGTTCAAGTTTCCCTTTGGGATTTGGGACACTCGGCATTTACCATCAGCCATGCCTTAAAATCTTTCAGCACAGTTGTCAGATCTGCAGATGAACTCTGCCTCATAGTGTCAGGGACCCGAATCCTGGCTTCGGTAACTGTCTGTGTGGAGTCTGCAAGTTCTTCCCATTGTCTTAATCCAATGACAATGTGTGGATTTCCTCCGGAAGCTCCAGTTTCCTCCACGGTCTGAAAGATGTGCAAGTTAGGTGCATCAGCCCAAACAAGCGTCAGAGTGTGGCGACTAGGGGAATTTCACAGTAACTTCATAGCAGTGATAATGTAAGCCTGACTTGTGACTAATAAATAATATTTTTACTTTAACTTCCAATTAAGTTTGAATTATTCTTTCTAATCTTTCAGTTGTACATTGTGAGGAAATTTTAGGCTCTTGATAACAAGGCTATCACCTCAATCGTATAAAAATAACAAACTACTCAGAAACAGAGCACTTCATCGACTTTTATCTACAGAAAATAATGGAGAGGTTAAATAGATGAAATTATGGGAAGTAACTCAGATAGCCTGGCTGTTCAAACCATATAGGCTTGAATGAAGTGAATTCAGGAAATTTCTAATAGATCTGAATGCTGAATTCATGATTGGTTGATGCATTATTTTGGAAGGTTCAAGAATTTATTTTCTGCTTTTATAAGTCTTGAAATGAGTCGAAAAACAATACATGTAAAATAATCTGAAAATATAATTTTATTGAAGTATGTAATTAATCTGTTGTAATGTGATGGCGTTTATAAAATTTCCTATTTACTGGGGGGTCCCTCCCGAGCAGTTCAGATCATCAAAAAGGCTGGAAATTTGTTCTTGCAAATTGTATGGTCACAAAGGCTGAGCAGTTCAATCAATAAGCCAGCCAGGCAGAATCATTGCTAGAATTTGGCATTCACAATCTGTATTTGCTACTGGGTCAAAGGTGACTGAGTGAATGATGGGTTGGTGCTGGGTGAAAGGTGATTGAGTGAGTGACGGATTGGTGTTACATTATGGTTTTATTGAAACCCTTAGGTGGGTCTTTGGCTGAGTGACATGATGCATGGCACAAAACAAAATCAGATTGTTAAATTTAAACTTTGACTATTGAGTGAATCACACTTTTATCTTCTAGCTGTTACTTAAGATACTCAAAAATGCAGTATTTTAAAATGTTCTCTTTGAATCTCGTATTTGTTGGTATACTAAAGGAGAAGGTGTGGATGGAGAAAGAACAGCTACAACAATGATTTAACAACAATAATGGCAATAATGGCTTTAAAATGACTATTCTGGCTGACAGCTAAGCATGCTGGATTTTTGGTCAGTTTATAGATTAAAACCAGATGCAAATCACAAAGTTGCCCTGGTGTGGGAGCTGTGACCTGAAGCTTCTCAGATAAGGGAAGTTATGAACATTAACCCAGACAGTGCATCTCTGATCTATGTGGCTGCTATGTATGGTACATGTGAACAAAGTGAACAAAACATAATGACGTCATTCAAAAGTAATTTCATTGGATGTTCAAACCATGTTTCTGGTTACACAGTTGGCTATATGAAAGAGAAACTTCTAGAAATAAGTGGAGAATTGTGGATGAAGAGGCGTGTGATCCTTTGTTTGGCAGCGATAACTCAAAAAGACCAACCATCGCAAGAAGACCTGTTCCCTGAAAGCTGTTTCAGAGAAGAAGAAGATAGATTCTACACCGAGGATATTTCTTGGCCAAGGTTTTCCTAAACTCGGTAGTATCTACTTCAGTTAAATTGTTAAAGTTGATGTTCAGTTAAAGTTAAAGTGCAGTTTAAGAGTTAAAGTTCAGTTGAAAGTTGATGTTCAGTTACAGTTAAAGTTCAGTAAAGAGTTAATGAGTTGCAACAGTTTATGTTTGAGTTAACAGAAGAAGTGTTAAATAAAGAAATAATTGAATTACTATCCTTGTTTCTCTCTTTAAACTGGAATGCTTGGAGGTGTTTAAATTAAAACTGTCTAACAGAAGGAAAGATAAATTCATATTAATGTATATTGCACATCAATCCATGCATTTCAAAAATAGATCATTGTGAGAGGCATTTTGCGGCGTTTCTGCATGGTGGATGGACCAACCGTATGAATTCATTTCCATTTATGGGTTTGTATTTCTCTGTATATTTTCCACCTCTGTCCGTTGTTACACACAGTGTGAACAGAGCTCGTGCACATATTTTACCATTTCAGCGGCTCCAGGTTTTGACTCCATCATTTCTAACAAATGATCAGCTGTATGAAACAGAGACTCAGCAGTTGTGGCAGCTTTTTCTGTGGAGTTATCGCCGTTATTTTGGAGATACAACAACTGTGCACACAGTGTCAGAAGCACTTCACTGACTTTGACCTGCACAGAAAGTTGAAGAGTCCAAATAAGTAAAAAGAAATGAGAAAAACCATGCTGAACAAATATTTAGATCCTGTTGTCCTTTCCTTTTTATTCTCTAGATTAACTGTGGAGATACTGGAACTTCATTCACGTTTTGCTGTTAAGAGAACTGTAAAGATCATCCCAAATAGTGACACAGAATCTGCTGGAAAAGAGCTATGCTGACATTTTGAGTGAACTTAGTCTTGTTGCTCTTCTTTTTATAAAGACAAAGAAAAGTACAGCACAGGAAACAGGCCCTTCAGCCCTTTAAGACTTGATTAGGTGTAAAGACTCACATTCTAATCAGTATTCTGTAAACTGTGTGTGCCTTTATATGTCCTGTTTGTGATCAGAACTCCCCACTCACCTGACGAAGGAGCAGCGCTCCGAAAGCTAGTGGTGTTTACTACCAAATAAACCTGTTGGGCTTTAACCTGGTGTTGTGAGACTTCTTTCTATGGCCAAGCCAAGTTCTGTATCCATCTAGCCAGCCCACTCTGAATCCTATGTGATTTTAGTTTTTGTACCAGTCAGCCATGTGGTACCTGTGATGTGGAGAAACCGGCATTGGACTGGTGTCTTTATATGCTCTGTTTGTGAACAGAACTCCACTCACCTGATGAAGGGGCAGCGCTCCGAAATCTTGTGGCTTGTGCTACTAAATAAATCTGTTGGACTTTAATCTGGTGTTGTGAGGCTTCTTAATGTGGGACCTTGCCTTATTAAGTCCATATAAACTACATCCAAAGCCCTTCTCTCATCAATTATCTTCGACACCTCTTCAAAAAACTCAATCGTTGGTGGGACATGACCTTCATCCAAAGCCATGCTGCCTGTCACTAACTAATCCTTTTTCCTCCAAATATCACACGGTTTTCTCCAACCTTTGAGCCAGGTCCCTTGAGCCATAAGATATTAGATTGAATTTTTGCTACTGAAACAGAGGCCAGAGCTTTCCAATCCTGCTCACCACAAAACCAAAAATTACTGTCCGAAGTCAACGGGCCTTTGGCTGGTCCATCAAAGCATCTAACCCACTGGCACCCATTACCCTATTGCCAACTTTCCTGAAAATTCAGCCCAGTATTGACTGGATCAGTCATATATTGCCTTGTTTGAATACTTAACACCTCTTTGCATAGAGTCATAGAGGTTTATAGCATGGAAACAGGCCCTTCAGCCCAACTTGTTCATGCAGCCCTCTTTTTAACTGTTAAACTAGTCCCAATTGCCTGCATTTGACCCGTATCCTTCTATATCCATCTTACCCATGTAACTGTCTAAATGCTTTTTAAAAGACAAAATTGTACCAGCCTCTACTACTGTCTCTGGTGGCTCGTTCCAGACACTTGCCACCCTCTGAATGAAAAAATTGCTCCTTTGGGCCCTTTTGTATCTCTCCCCTCTCACTTAAACCTATGCTTTCAAACTCCCGTACCTTTGGGAAAAGATGTTGATTATCGACTTTATCTAAGCCCCTCATTATTTTATAGACCTCTATAAGATCACCCCTAAGCCTTCTACACTCCAGGGAAAAAAGTCCCAGCCTACCCAGCCTCTCATTATAACTCAAACCACCAAGTCCCGGTAGCATCCTAGTAAATCTTTTCTGCACACTTTCTAGTTTAATATTATCCTTTCCATAATAGGGTGACCAGAACTGTACAGTATTCCAAGTGTGGACTTACTGATGTGTTGTACAACTTCAACAAGAATCCCAACTCAATAATTAGAGGTTATGCCTACGCACCAACACTATCCGTGCAATCTTCCATTGCAAACATTTATTGCTAAATTAGTTCTTTCTCATTTGTCCTTCAGTCATTTCCACCAAACACACTTGTTTAAATGAACCAGTATAAATGGCAAGTAGTTAAATGCCATGTTTGTTGTTCAAGGGCAGGCTATCTTTGCAGGTTGCCATGATTGGTTACCATTTTAATAGAGTCTTAATAGCTTAAAAACTGTACATTTCAGCATCATATGACTGAGTTGTGTTATTAAAGACTCATTAATTTCACAGACAAACAGGCATTTATTTAATTTTTAGTAGAGAAATGAGGAATATTAGACCATGAGTACCAATGATTGCTGATAGCAGTGGTTTTTGTCCTGCAGCATGTTCACTGAGGACTAGATTGGGACTATCCAAACTCACTGTGTATGGAACCATTCACTGAGGACTCTTCATCCACTCAGCCTGGGCCAGGTTAAAAATTAATTCTGTTTCCTTACTTCACCGCACAGTTCATACAACTTTGCAGTGAATGCACATATGCAACCACTTTTGTTAATCCTATCCAATCTTTTCTTGCTTGGTAAAACCTTTACTTGAGAAATGACTTTACTGGAGACAAGGGACAGCTATATATCTTGAACTTATTGACTTAATAAATTCCCATTAAATTTCGCATTTTACAATAACCGAACATGCCGAATGCTGCTTACCTGAACTGCAAATATCATATTACTGTAGTTACTGGTCAGATGGTCCAGAAATGTTGATGCTTGTTCTAATTTTATCAAATCACCTACGCTTTTTACTGCATTGGAGAAGTTTGCCATCAATTCTTCCGTCACCTTGTCAAGATCCAAATTATTTCAGGAAAGAAGTAAACACATTTGTTAGAAATTAAATCATTTATCCCAGATTTCTACATTTTTTCCTTATCCCTAACAAAATCTATTCCACCATTAAGGGGAGGAAACTTAATGATATCCTCCTTAATGTAGAGTTCTATTTGTATCCCATTGGCCTTCAGAGGAGGAGATGCACACCAGCAGCTGAATATGATGTGAGTGTATCTTTGACCAAGGGACTGCAAACAATTCAACATTGATTTATAAAGATAGAATTGATCACATCCATGCAACTAATGTGACAATGCATCAACAATATTTATTTTTACTGTTCCTGTGCATATTCTTCTAATGCAATTTGCATTGCAAGACCAATTCTCCAGCAGCATGAAGATTTGTGTATGTGTGAATTTGTGATTGAATTGTATTGTTATTAAATTGTTTTTTTCTATTTGTTTTCTGGTTGGCATATATTCCAACCCATTACTGTGCAGGGGGAGCTGTGTAACTTTAACAATAATTTACTGGAATGTTGTGTATTTGGCTAAGGCAGCATTTGGTGCCCATCCCTAATTGTCCTTGAGAAGGTGATGATGAGCTGCAGTCCATGTGCTGTAGGTACACCCACAATGCTGTTAGGGAGGGAATTCCAAGTCTTTGATCCAACATCAATGAAGGAGCAGTAATATTTTTCCAAGTCACGATAGTGTGTGACTCAGAGGGGAACTGACAGATGGTGGTATCTCCATGCATCTGCTGCCATTATCCTTGTAGGTGGTAGAGATTATGGGTTTGGAAGGTATTATTGAAGAACTTTTGGTGAGTGTATCTAGTATATGATATACACTGCCTTCATTGTGTGTCAATGGTGGAGGGAGTGAATGTTTAAGGGGGTGTTTGCAGTGCTGATCAAGTGGACTGTCTTATCCTGGATGATGTTAAGCTTCATGAGTATTATTGGAGGCTTATGCACTCAAACAAGTGGAGACTATTCCATCACACCTCTGACTTGCACCTTGTAGATGGCGAACAGGCTTTGGCGGGTCCACAGATGAGTTACTCATGAAGAATTCCCAGCCTCTGACCGGTTTTTGTAGCCAAATTATTTGTCTGGTTGGTCCAGTTCAGTTTCTGGTCAATGGTAACTCCCAGGAAGTTGATAGGGAATCAGTGAGGGTCATGCCATTGATTGTTGAGATGTGGAGTGCTGGGGGGAGTGAAATTTAGATTCTCTCTGGTGCTTCACAGCACCATGGATCCGGGTTCAATTCTGGCCTTGGGTGCCTATCTGTGTGGAGCTTGCATGTTCTCCTTGCGTCTGCATGGGTTTCCTCCGGGTGCTCCAGTTTCATCTCACAGTCCAAAGATCTGCAGATTAGCTGGATTCGCCATGCTAAATTGCCCCTTAGTGTCCCATGATGTATAGGTTAGGGGGGTTAGTGGGGCAAATATGTAGGGTTATGGGGATAGAGCCTGGATAAGATTTTTAAAAAGTGGATTGGTGCAGACTTGACGGGCTGAATGGCCTCCTTCTGCACTGTAGGGATTCTATGATTTCTCCCCACTGACTCATAGGAGACCCTGGCTTGTGACCAATGAAAATAGAAAAGGATAATTTGGAAAAGTATTGCGAGACTTTGTCAGGAATGTGCAGAGGTGAAGTTGAAGTGTCAGAAGGGAAGCACAAAACTCCCAACAACTCAGCTATTCAACCTTTCAAGCACCTCTTGCCCCACAGGTTATTGAGTCTGAAGATCTCACATTGTGCTCATTAGACGTCTCAGAACCTATTGAACTGGAGTGAAAGCAAGCCATCCTTGATCCCAGGAGACAGGCTGAGAAGAATAGAAGCATTATCTTTGGATCTAGGTGGAGTAGGCTGGATGGGTTGAATGACTTTTCTTCATTCTTGTGTTCTGATAATTGATAGAGAATCGGGAAAAACTGGCCTTAGCAGAAACAATCGATACAAGAATGAAGCTGGATTCCTTACCTCAAAAGGATGTGTTTGCATCCAAAATATGAAAGCATCCAATGGATGGTCATTCATTGAAACACCCGGGTGCTTTGAGGCAGCAGTAAATATTGTAGTGATACCCTTTGCCTTTGTAACTGAAGTAAATGAATAAAGAACAAAGAAAATTACAGCACAGGATGCTACAGGAATTCCTATACTGAAGACGTTTTGTGAATGTTAGTCTAAAGTCAGTGCAGCTGTTTGATTCAAATTAGCTGAAGATGAGAATTTTCTTGGGGAAAAGTCTTTACCGGATAATGTTGATGGAGAGAAGCTTTTTATGGTAAATGCTGGTTTGACAGTTCGAGGCCGCCATCTTGTCTTTTCATCACTGCTGTCGTCGCGTCTGTGTCTTTTTAACTGTAAGTAAACACAAATACTTATTTGTCCAAATTTCACAAAATACGGTGACCAAACACATAGGCCAAAATTCCTCGTCCTCGTTTGCGGCTGGAATTTTCCGGTGTCACTGGAGCCGAAAGGAGCTTTGGCTGGAACGCCAAATTCTCTGTTCTTGCTCGCAACGAATCCCGCCACGAACCAAACTGAGACTCTCATCCATAATGTCAAATTGATCCGATTGATCTCATCCATAATGTCAAATTGATCCGATTGCCATCACTCAATTTCCTGAGGACAGAGGGTGAGACACTGTTTTAGAGAGTCGGTGCAGGCCAGATGGGCCGAATGGCCTTCTCTTCATTCTAAGGATTCCATGTATCAGTTGAAGCCCTGCTAATATTCAATAGCTGAGGCGAAGATGGGATTTCATTATTGGTTTGAAATTAATTGTAATGCGTCTGTTTAAAATTGGAATTCTCAACGCTGTGTTCAGTAAAGATTAGATTACTGGTCGGAGTTTAATTACAACAAAATAACAACCTGTGTTTATACAGAGGCCATGATTCTTTGCTCCCGTTCATGTTGGGTGGGTTTGACAGCAAGAGCAGAAAATATCGCAAGAAGTCATGTTTCATGTTGATGTAGAAGCAGGAAGCAATTGTCTTCTCCCCCATCAGATACAGACCACATTTCCCGCTGTTCAATGTTGGGGACCTCATTGCGATACACTGGCATAATATCATGCCCAGGCACCGAAATAGTATCCCCACATCCAAAAATACATCCACCGTGATGTTAGAATGGCGAGATGCATGATTGGTCTCAGAGGGTGCACCTGCTAGTGTGACAGGAGCTCAGAGATGAATGCAGCACCCTGGGGGACATGGTTTGTCAGGGTGATGTCAGGGTGATGCCAGTAGGAGGGGTTGGGGGGGAAACAGTTTGACACCAGTTTGATGCCAGATTTGACAGAGGAGTGCCAGTGGGCGCCAGAGGGATGGGCACACCCAGGTGAAGAATGTTTCTTGGTGTGCTTGCTATGTCCTGGGAAGTCCCTCAAAAAATGATGCCTGGATCATTGAAGCACCGAGTTGATAGCAGGGTGAGTGAATCAGAGGCTGCCTGCCAGCGATACATCGTGGAACCCTGGCCTGTCATTTTTTTATATGCGTTATATGGCATTTAAAGCTGCCATTGCCATCGGTGGCTCAACACTGCTTTCCCTGTCCGACATTAGATTTTGCCAATTTCGGAGAACATCTCGCCCAGTGCATTTAACATATAAAAGTGTCCCAAAGCACTTCAAACAATGCATATTGTGTTATGAGGTTTACTTTAGTTATCATTTGAAAATAAAGTGTCATATTCAAATTCCTCCTGGTGTAACATTTTTAACAATTTAGTTAATCAAATACTTGTTGTGTATGTGCCCCTAATGTGTGGTATGATCATCCTGAAAACTCTGGATGGTGAAGCTACTTATAACTAGAATTTATTAGAACGAATATGCAATCTTTTTATATTTTCAGAAAAATGTAACAAGCTTTTCACCATTTTAGTGGTTAAAAATGTATTAGAAAAGCAAGAGGAAAGCTGCATTCTCAGTTCAGGGTCTCTGGTTTGTAACTGCTGGAGTTCATTAAGTTGTTGCAAATAGGAATGAATGGTTAACAGTAATTCTACACCCACCTCCTCCAACACCTCCTACTCCCCATCCTCTCCATCACAACACATACGTAGATGGACCAAATCAGCAATGTACTTTCCTCTTTCTTCTCTCATAATTGATTTAGATATTCAGCCAATGTAGGTTTGGTATACATTGTAAAACTGTGGACAAAACTTCAGTAATTTTGTTGTAAGTAAAGCATTGATATTGGGGTCAAATCTCCAACGTTGGCGCACCAGGTGCACATTGCACCAACCCCAGGGAATGACATGCAGCCCTAAAAATCAGTTTCATGCCTGGCACCAAACAATCATTCCAGCTCCCTTCCAATGGTGCAAACTAGATCACCCATGGATCATTGGTGAGCAGTGCCAGGTTGCCTAATGGACAGTGTCAGGGTGCCAGGCTGGCAGTGCCAGAATGTCTGGTTGGCAGTGCAAGGGTACCAGACTGGCAGTGCCAAGAAGGGAACTGCATGACCCTGCCCCAACTACCCAATGGCTTCAAAGGACTTTGGTCCACTGGCTTGGCCATTACACCTGGTCCACATTGATGGGGACCACACATGATTCTAACTGGTGAGGACCTTGACTCATGAGGAGATAAGTGCAGGTGATCCAGATGATAGTGTCCAGGATTTACTAATTACATTTAAATTAAGCTTTGGATATTGAAGTTGGCCAATCAGTGCCACTAACATCACGAGAGGTGAAAAACCATGTGTGAACCTGATTTTTCACCTCTTGCTTGGTCTTACCGGCTTGTCATGCCATTCGACCAGCATGACAAACTGATAAGATCACTCATTTAGTCATTTTTTGGGAGAATTTCATCCATTACTTCTGGAGAAAATTTCAGATATGTATAAGAAACAAAATGATGTGAATTTATTCATTAAAACAGCTTACCTTCATTAATCTATGTTTCCTCATGAGCGATCCTATAAAAATAAATGAGAAAAGTCAAAACATATATGAAATACCTGCCTAACATACACACTGTAATCTGTTGAAAGTGTAATGCAGGGCATTTGGAAATAACCTATTACTAAAATCTTTTTAACATGGTGAAATACAGATAAACCTTCCTTATTTAGTCTGCATATTACCTTCTGAACAGAAAGTGAAATATAACTTTGCAACTGTAATGACATAGTGCTACAAACTCATAGGATGAAAATTCAATCTCTGTGATACTTGGGCATTGACATTGCATCTGGGATTATATACTAGTGCGCCTCTGCTTTTGGAGAGTCTGAATTGTTGGCTTGGCAGGGCACACTCAGGGATAGTGTGAAAACTCTGGCCAGTGTATAGAATGATAGATGTTAAAACTACAGAAGAATTACAGAGAGTGGCAAGGTGGCAGAGTTGTTAACATTGCTGCCCAGTGCCAGGGACCTGGGTTCAATTCGGACCTCTGGTCATTGTCTGTGTGGAGTTTGCACATTCTCCCCACTTCTGCTCCTGTTTCCTCCCACAGTCCAAAGATGTGCAGGTTAAGCTGATTGGCCATGCTAAATTGTCCCTTAATGTCCCTCACATCTAACATTAAGAGGCGCCCTTAACATCTGCACAGTCTTTGAAGAGACCGTAAAGCTTTTTATTGTCGATTTTTATTTGCTTTGTCACTTCAAGTTTATAATTTTAAATTAATTTTGTCTGTACTTTATTATCTCTACTTTTATACAGTCTCATTATCCTTAATTTATTATAACAGACTACCTATAAATTACATCAGTTTGTCTCAGCTGAAAGGTGTTACCACAAATAATTCCACTGTGGTCTTTTAGCAGCTGTATTTGTAGAAAATATTTGCTAATCCTTTTAATATTTGTAATAATAGCATAAAGCTGTGACAATACTAAATACAAATCCTCAAAGAGCTTCTCACCTTTAGAATTCATTAGAATTTTCTCTTTGTCTTTTGAGTATCTTGCTGCAGCACCAGCATTTACAGCGACAGCTGATTGTTCATGCTGTTTCTTCACTGGGCTCCCATCTAATATTGTGACACTGACGGGAAGATTATTCAGTGGTGCCAGAATAATGGAGCCTGAGCGGACCTCTAAGCCAACAAGCGGTTCCATTAAATGAATGGTAATGTTCTGAGATGCCTGTTTCAGTGTCAAGTTATTCAAAACGTGAATGGTCATTTGATGTGTACCAGGTCCAATAAGGTGCTGAGTGGCATTGTCAACAGATATAACTCCTGGTGTTACAGTGGGCATATAAAGAGTGATATTTCCAATTGAAGCCAGGTAGATTAGATTGGCTCCTGTAAAAAAGTGTAAATGAATTTTGAGTTCATTGTTTGCAAGCGTTTCTATATTCAGTTAAATGCCTCAAGTAGCCTGTAGAAGAAGACATACTTTGGAGTTCAGTTCAATGATATTGGCTTTCCTAGCTCTGCATGATGTGTCACTTTTACACATAACTGCAGGCACTGGCACTCAGAAAAAAACATTTATTTTTAATTAGACCATCAATACTTGAAAAAACAAGCTGGTAGGAGGAAGCCTTAATTCAGGGAGAAGAACACATAGAATAAGCCGGGGAAAATTGAAAGGAATCTAAAAAGCGCATGAATAGAAGATATTGGGGAAGATCAGATAAAGAATGGAGAGGACTGGGGAGGAAATAATTTTCTTTTAATTAGCGGGTGCTCACTGAGAAACAAATGTGTTGGTTCCTTACCCTTCACTTTTAAGATTTCTTATAGAAGAGGGGTGCGATGACTCTCTGGGAAATATATAGAATCAGAGTCCCTACAGTGCAGAGTGAGGCCATTTGGCCCACCGAGTCTACACCAACTCTCCAACAAAGCATCTTATCCAGGCCCATTTTCTGCCCTACTCCCATAACCCCACACACTTATCTTGCTAGTCCTCCACTTACACATCTTGGGACACTAAGGGTCAATTTAGCATGGCCTAACCATGCCTAACCTACACATGTTTGGACTGTGGGAGGAAACCAGAGCACCCAGAGGAAACCCATACAGACATGGCGAGGGCTTGCAAACTCCACACAGACAGTCACCCAAGGCTGGAATCGAACCCGTGTCCCTGGCACTGTGAAGCAACAGTGCTATTGCCAATAAATAACATTGCCAATATTACATTAACATTTACATTACAGTAGAGACTCTCAACTTGTAAGTACCCATCCAACTTCTGTAGATGACACCAAATAATCACTGAATAATCCGAAAGGTGATTTAGGAGAAATCTGTCCATCTAAACTGTGGTAAAAATATGGAACTCGCTGGCACAAGAAGATGATATGGACATCATTGATACATTGATGGGGAAATTTGATTTGCTCATGAGGGAGATGGGAATAAAAGATTGCAGAATGCTGTCAGGGTTAGATTTAAAAGAGGTGAAAGGAGACTTGCCTGGAGCACAACACTGACATAGATCAGCTGAGCCAAATGACCCATTTCGGTGCTGTAAATGTGATGAGGTGAATCACAACTCACAGGAGGAGCTCATAAGTTTAGGTGTGGCTGGAGTTTTAGAAGCACAAATAATGAAAGCGTATCAGGATGCCAGCTCCAGACTGTCAAATACTGTACTTAACTGTAGCACATTAGCCTGCGTGCAAACAACCCCCTCGGGAGAGACAGGTTATCAATTTCAATATGTTAATCATGGAATTATAGCATTATTAACTAGGGTTTGGGTCCCAGGTTTGCCAGAATTTGCCAGAGTCAACAAGGTGAAACCACACCAGCAACTGAGGGGCTGAATATATGACCACAAAATATGTCAATAAGTACTGAAATCTCACAGCTGAAAGGGAAAAGGGAGGTGATGTGGTGGGGGGGGCGTGGTGAAGAAAGAAAGGTGGGGAAGAGAGAAGGATGGAGAGAAAAGAACAAAGAGAGAGAGACAGTGAGAGGGAGAGAGGGATGGGAAATGGGACAAGGGAGCAGGAGAAGAGAAATGGAGAGAAGCGATGGAGAGTGGAGAGATAAAAGAGAGAGGGACAGGGAAGCAGGTCATCAGCATTTGGTAAGTGAGACATGTTAGATGTATTACACGTACAAGGCATTGAATGCTGGGGTTAATTTGCTAACCTTTTTGTGCAAACTCTCACAAGCTATAAAACAATCATGTCATCATCAAAAGTCACATAATTTGGTGATAAAAGTTATGAAAGTTTAGTCAAAAAGAGAACTGCTCTGTGGCACATCACATTTCAAACACCATCTGAAAATCCATTCCGAAACGCAAGTTTTAACATTAGTTTTCTCACAAATTAAGAAGATGTGCTGACATTTGGAGAAACATTGCTCTTTTCTGAACTCAGTTCTGAATGACTTCCGTTATTATGTTAATTGTAACATTGACATTAAAATCTTTCATCATGGAAGAGGTTCCTTGTATCACTTAGGCTACTCTTAAATTTACGATCGATCACCTGTCGCTAATGTCAGGGAAATTATGTCTGCAAGGTAAGCAAAGTTCATCTAATTGCAGTCTAGGATTTGTTTAATCAACAAGCTGAACAAAAGTAAAGGCTTCTTCAACTTCCATGTTAGAAATAGACCAGTTTGCATTTTAGATTTGCCGACACAAGTCTTGGAATTTTACCACCAGGCCCGCCAGAAGCTGGGTGGGCGGGGAAGCTCACAGAACGGAATTCTCCAATGGCCTTGGGTGGAATTTTACGACCTCATTGGGGCGAGATGGAAAATTCTCGCTCGAGGTCAATTCAGATTTCTGTTGTCGGACTCTCGCCTGTGCTGATTCTGTGGCAGGTGAGGTGGTAGAATTTCGGCATAAGCTAAAGTAAAAGAAATAGAGCAGGAGGGCATATCCTTAACTTTCACCTTAAAAATGACTCAAGTGTGACTTGGGGAGGGGTGGAAAATGACTTGGTCGCAACTCAAGAATCAGGAACTGAACAGCTAACAAAAACTGGAATAAAAGATAGTCAGAACCGACCAAATATAAATGATGATAAATATCAAACATTACCTGTTCCGAATGCAACTTTAATCAACAACGTATACCCATATCGAACTTGACAGATAGGACGAGTGACTGATTGGTCACAGATGGAACATTGGCTGCCACTAAAATCGCCAGTTGGCTCTTGAATAAAAACTGTTTTTTCTGCTTCCAGGTAACTATTCTTTGTTTGACATTCAACACGGATATGGAAGCAACCAGATCCTCTGTATGCATGCAAAATCCTGAACGATCTAAAATAAATATACACGGTAATTGCATTTTAATACTCATTCATGGGGCAATGGGCATTGCTGGCTGCCCAGCATTTATTACCCGTCCCTAGTTGCCCTCAAACTGAGTGGGTTACTCAGCCATTTCAGAGGGGAGTTGAGAGTCAACCACATTGCTGTGGCTCTGGAATTACATGAAGGCCAGACCAGGTAAGGACAGCAGATTTCCTTCCCTAAAGGACATTAATGAACCAGATGGGTTTTTCCAACAATCAACAATAAGTTCATGGTCATCAGTGGACTCTTAATTCCAGATATCTTTTATTAACTTCAAATTCCAGCATCTGCTGTGGTGGGATTCGAACCCGTGTCCCCAGAACATTAACTGAGTTTCTGGATTAATATACCAGCAATAATACAACTAGGCCATCATCTCCCCGTTGATACAGTATCTGAAATATCATTGGCCTTTGCTTTTATTGTGTGCACTTCAAATTCAAAAGCTTGCATTTATACAGCACCTTTAATGTAGCAAAGTGTCCTCGTGCACTTTGCAGCAGTGTTATCAAACAAAATTTGACACTTGGCTACACAAGAGGAAGTTAGGACAGATGATTAGGCTTGATCAAAGAGGTAGATTTTAAGGAGTGTTTTGAAGGAGGAGAGAGAGGCAGAAATTTCGGAGAGTGAATTGCAGACTGTAGACAGCTGAAGGTAAGGCCCCCAGCTCCAGCAGTGGAGCGAATAAAATGAGGAATGCCCAATAGGCCAAAATAGGCAGGGCTCAGGGATCTTGGAAATTTGTATGACTGGAGGAGATTACCAAGATAGGGAGGGGTGAGGCCATGAAGGGATGAAGTGTTGTCTGTCAATGTAGGTGAGCATACAGGTGAAGGTGATTGAGTGTGGGGTTAGGATACAATTGGCAGAATTTTGGCTGAAGTCAACTTAATGTAGGGTAGAAGATGTGGTGGGGAGGGACTGGGGGGGCTGAGCAGGAGAACATAAGAACATAAGAAATAGGAGCAGGAGTAGGCCATCTAGCCCCTCGAGCCTGCCCCACATTCAATAAGATCATGTGATCTGATAGTGGTTCAGTTCCACTTATCCGCCTGCTCCCCATAACCCTTAATTCCCTTATTGATCAGAAATCTATCTACCTGTGACTTAAACACATTTAACGAGGTAGCCTCCACTGCTTCAATAGGCAGAGAATTCCTCTGAGAGAAGAAGTTCCTCCTCAACTCTGTTCTAAACATGTTTGTCGGTTACGCAGATCAAACTTATATCAATGATACAAAATGCAGGACAGGCAACACTGTGCCACGTACATGCGCACTAGCGGTATGTATCACTGTGCACAGGTACTGACATCAGTTATGTAAGCCTCTGTATTGTGTTCATCATATTAATCATGTAACTGTGCTTTATTTCTTTCATATTGGACCCATCCAAAATTCCTGACTGATCTGAAATTCCAGCTCCATGGCACTTCTTCCTTCTGGGCTGCTGACATCCTGAGTGGCCTTATTCTGCTCCTATATCTTATGGTCTTATGGTCCCATCAATGGCTAAACATTCAACCCTGCTGGGATTGCAGAGCTGCTAGCCAAAAGCAGCCTGCACATTCTAGTCTGTCTTCTGTGGGTCTGAGGGCGGGTAGCTGAGTGGATACTTTAACCTCTCCGTGCCCACCCATCTTAATATGGGTACTGAGTCAGGAGCTGGGTAGGAAGGCAGTGGGCTTGGCACCCATCATATTTTACAGGTCCCCTTGCCATGATCACACCTGACAGGGGCCCATAAAATTCGGTCCCTTGGAAACTCCTCTGTTAATTATTCCTTATGGGAACTTCATTTTAATTGCGTTCACATTTGCCTGCCATATTTGTGATTGGGAAGTAATCAGTGTTTTCGACGCTAAATACCATGGGGGAGTTCCCCAGCTGTTAAAGTTAAAGTTTATTTATTAGTCACAAGTAGGCGTACAGTCACACTGCAATTAAGTTACTGTGAAAATCCCCTAGTCGCCACAGTCCAGCGCCTGCTTGGGTACACTGAGGGAGAATTAAGCATGTCTAATGCACCCTAACCAGTACATCTTTGGACTGTGTAAGGAAACTGGAGGACCCAGAGGAAACCCACACATACACGGGGAGAATGTGGAAACACTACACAAACACTGACCCAAGCCAGGGATCGCACCTGGGTCCCTGGCACTATGAAGCAGCAGTGCTAACCACTGTGCCACTGTGCCAGCCTGGCTAGTCATACCAGTGGAATTCTCTGGTCCCGCTGCAGTGAACAGAGATTTGATTGAACGCCAAATTCTCCGTCCTCGCTTGCAGAAGGGTGTGAGCGGTCAGAGAATTCTGGCCCGAGCGTATTAAATGCTATTTAATGGTCTGAGATTATGGAACTTCATGCAGTTCCATACCTGCGTCACTGCCTTTGCAACGGGCATTCCTGTCCAGTTCATGCTTCAGTATGAAATGGGATTGAAGTACTTTACAAAGATTAGTACAACCTACCTTCAGTTTTATGTACAGTGTTGGTACTGGCCCCATGACAAGTTCCAGGGTTGAGCCCAGCTGCTTTTTGTCATAGCCTCCTGTGAAGGAGCAATGCTGGCCACACTAAAATGTATCTCACCTCAACCACTCTCACACCCATTACCGGACCATTTTCTTCTGTGCATAGTCTGATTTCTTTTGTGCCTCCTGTAGCCTTTTACAGTTCTTGTCACTGTCAGCCAAGCCCCCTATTTTTATCTTGTCAGCAAATTTTAAAATTTGAAGTTTCCAAGTCCAAATCATCAATATATATTGAGGAGGAAAGTGGACCCTGCACTGACTCCCTGGCACATGAATTCCAACTTGTCTCCAATTGGAGCATCACACTTTAACTCTAACCCTCTCTTCCCTGTTTGCCAATGAGTAGAATTACCGCTTAATCCTGCTTCTGGTAATTGAAGAAAGAACATTGGCCAGGAACTATCTGCTGGGCAGAAAGTTTTGTGTTTAAGCTAGGCAGGAGCCAAGCAAGGTCTTAGACTCCTAGCTGGATTGTAGATGTCCTGACAGAGTGACGTACCTGAGGTTATACTGGGCAGATTTTACCTTTTGACTATAACTTAGAATGAGCAAAGGGAAGAAGACATTGTTTTTCAAAATCAAGATGCCTTATACCCCTGTTAGTGTTTATGCAACTTACATTTATACTCAATAAGGACAGGTGATGGCGTTGTGGTATTGTCACTGGATTAGTAATCTGAAGACCCAGAGTAATGCTCTGGGGGCCCAGATTTGAATCCTACCACAGCAGATGTTGGAATTTGAATTCAATATAAATCTGGGATTAAAAGTCTTATGATGACCATAAAGCCGTTGTTGATTGTCATAAAACCCCATCTGGTTCACTAATGTTCTTTAGGGAAAGAAATCTACTGTCCTTACCTGGTCTGGCCTACATGTGACTCCAGAGCCACAGCAATGTGGTTGATTCTTAAATGCTCTCAGGGATGGGCAATAAATGCTGGCCCAGTCAGTGATACTCACATCCCACGAACAAACAAAAAAAATTATAAATGGCAGTTTAATCAAATGAGTTTAAAAATTAATTTCTAATGAACGAAAGGCCTTTTTTTTGAAGTAGATTACTCACTGCTGTGGAACTTCTGTTTTAATCGCATGACCATCTCCTGTGTCTACGGAGCAATTGATTTTCGAAGGTATGTAATAAGATTTCTCTGCTGAGATGGTGAGGATGTTCAGTCTTGAAGTGGTCGCTCCCCATGACAGCTGCAGACCTGAACCAATAGAGTATTGTACTGAAGACATTACTATCAGAACAGCCCAAAAGTATGAGAAGCATTTCAATGTAATTTCTTATCCCGGCAGCTAACAATTATTGAATGCTTATTATTATTGGGTAAACTGTCCAAACGGTATGGCAATCTAAAAGTAAACAGAATAAATCAGACACAGCATTGAACCAAGCACAAAGGTGCCATTTCATATTTCAGGAACCTGGAAGTGTACTCATTTTATTAATATTTACTGACAACTATTGTTAATTATGAACAAGCATTCATTTAATGATGGCAGTGGGATGTACTTAAGTGATTACTTGTTCACAGTTGATAAACACAATTTGCTAAAGTAAATGGATATTGTATAATTGAGTCACCCAGTACCTCTTCCAAATGAATAGAAGCATCAGAAACGTCATTTACAATTTGAGGATGGCTAGTTGAGTTTGTAATGTTTCAAATAATAATTAACCATCTCAGTGTATGGTTTTTGCTAACTTCCCTTCCTATTTATTTGTGCCATCTGCTCTGATTACAAAGGGCATTCTTAAAACTGAGAATACAAAAGAGCTTTATTCAGAATGCTTTTCTCCTGTGTCACTGTGTACCGGTAATCATCAATGGTCTGGTGGTAACTTTTGACATGTTCACCATGAGGCCACTGTCCAGAAGTGAGCTAGTTAGGCATATTCCACAGTGAGCAAAGTGAGCTAATTAGGCATATCCAGTTTTAATAATGTAGGTGCCTATGTTGTTTGATTTTCATGTTGAATTAAGGTCATGACATCTTCTGATCCTTTGAGGTATTCTTCCAGTATTCACTAATTATGAAAGCAATGAACCTTGTACTAACACTGTCAAGTCTTTGAAAAACTCATGAAATTAAAACAGCCTTTCAAAACCCATTAAAAAACATTCCCCACATATTCATAAAACTGTCAATCAAACATAAACATTCATACTCCCATTAAAAATAGCTCTAATCCAATTACCATTGCTTAATCTTGTCCAAACAAAATAGCAGGCAATGAAAACACCTCAAAGAAAGATAACCTTACTACAAGCTCATGAAACTGCCAAACAAAGCCAGCAGTCCTCCTTGTGTTTGTATACACAAACACCTACAGAGATGAGACCATTATTGAGACCTGGAGCTCAGTCAGACGTTCATAATGAGAACGTATGGGGGGAAAAAAAGTCTGTCATTGTTGAGCCTGCTTTGTTGATACAATTGCCCGATAGCATTGTTTATATTTTATATATCAGCAAAATCTGCTACTTTGGGAACTTCAATATAGCATTACTAATTAGTATTTTGGATAGCAAGTTTATGCAAGTAAATTTTGACATTTCAACATGCATAATTCTCATTAAGAGTTTATTTACAATGCGAAAGTTTTCTACTACATCCTATTTGATTTCTATTTGTAAGACTGCCAACTCTTAATGGAGATTTCACTACATGATTTCTTCCCTCTAACCATATCCCCACTCAAATGCTATTCCCCCATGTGCAAGATTTATATAACAAATGAAAATGTTGTTTTCCCTAGATCGCTCACGGCTGTTTTCAGGAGGTTATGTTTTAATTCTTACAGAGATGTCAGGCGTTCCCCTGGAGGGATTGGCAAGCCTATTTGACCCATAGCATCAACAGATTATTTGCAAAAAGAAGATGGATAGGTGATCTATTCCCAGACTAATACTGTCACATAGCTGCCCAGTAAGTACAGCCTAGTGAGTGACCCTGGTCAAAACGAAACTGCATGAAACTCTCCTACTGTCTAAATTGTGGATTTAAAAACATCCACACAGTGATTGTGAAGTAGAAGCTACTAAAGTACTACCAGGTACATTTAATTTCCAAAGAATGAAATCATGTTATGAATGTGTTTTAGAAAAATGTGCTTGGAACAAATTGATTACTTAACAAATACATTTCTTAAGACAGTTCAATTTTGGAAGGAATTTAAAAGTGGTTCTTACCAAATTCACAGATGAATGGAAATGTTTTGCTACAACTGGTTGTAGCCCATTGATGGTACCTACTCTTCCATGAAATGTAGCCACAATTGGGTGATAAACTTGCTCCTTGTTCGGAACTCCCATTGCTGGGAAACTGCACTGACCCATCTAGCCAGGACAGCACTGAGAGTATGAACAGATTATTGTAAAAATGAGAACACCTCAAGGCAGATTAATTTAGCCACACAGAAGTCAACCAACAGTTCCAATTCTCTAGCTGCTGAAGTACAGAAAATTAATCTTTAGCAGAATAAATGAAGTTAAATCACAGTTACACTTCCTTAAAATACATCTCAAGGTAGTGAAGTTATTACTATTGCACTGGTCAGGAGGAGGTAATGAATAGAAACTTCAATTTTATTTCATATTATAAAGTAGTTTACAAAGTATTCTCACAAGCTCTCATTAGTTGTTAAGACGTAGAGATGCTGGCTTTGGACTGAGGTGAGCACAGTAAGAAGTCACACAACACCAGATTAAAGTCCAACAGGTTTATTTGGAATCACAGGCTTTCGGAGCGTTGTTCCTTCATCAGGTGATGATGAAGGATAACCTGATTCCAAATAAACCTGTTGGACTTTAACTTTAACCAGATGTTGTGAGACTTCTTTACAGTAGTTGTCAGGGTGGAGTATACCTCATTCACTTACTTGTT
This sequence comes from Carcharhinus amblyrhynchos, assembly GCF_965287045.1. Taxonomy (NCBI): domain Eukaryota; kingdom Metazoa; phylum Chordata; class Chondrichthyes; order Carcharhiniformes; family Carcharhinidae; genus Carcharhinus; species Carcharhinus amblyrhynchos. The sequence goes on from NC_137327.1 coordinate 23,257,135, forward strand.
CTGGTGCTGTGATAAAGATTTGAGAGAATATGCTGAGGAAAAAAGTAGAATTGTTGCCAATATTTGATTTGGTCCCTCGGCTGTTTCATAACAATTGGCGGCCTAACCTATGTACACATTGCAGAAGTTCCACCATAATCTGATCTTAAATAAGGCTAATGGTCCTGACATTCCCTATACACCAATCCTCTACTGTTCATGCGTCTGTCTCTTACCTGGGACATGGGAGCCCTGACTTGATTTATTTGCCAGTGAAACTAAGCCAATCCACCACTTCTTGTCACTTGGTATTTGGGTCTGCAGAAATTTGTACATTTCTACATTCTGGATAACAGCGAGATTCCCTCCTCCTCGCTCACACTCTTTCTGTGCAGCCGTAAACTTCAGCTCCTGTTCCATAAACTCATAGCACAAATTTTCAAATTCCTCTTGATGCTCCAAACAAGGCGTTGCCTCAACATAAGAAGCAGAATAAGTCACAAGGAACAGTTGTATACTCATCCTGAATAAAGCCTGGCAAGAGTGGAACATGGCTTCCATCATGATTTGGCTCATTTACTGAATCTAATACAGTGAGGCTCCCTGAGGGACTTTTATGTTGTGTGCTTATTAGTTGATGATGGATCAAATTTCCAAATCAACAATTGAAATACTTACTTGACTATATTGGGTATTAACTGGTGTATAGAGAATAATAGAAATAATTAACCTCATCAAGTGTTTCAGATGACATTGTAAACAACTCACTTTTTCTTTCCATGGCAAAGCCATTTAGTAAACATCCTTCATAATCACTGCCACATAACCATTATTTTTGTTACTGGTACATTTTCTGTTGCGTTGCACTCAGGACATTAAGACCAGTTACTGTATTCAGATCAAGCTAGGTTGAGCGTGGTGGGGTAATTGGACCAAAGTGGGTGGGGGAAGGGGTCTGGAGGGGAGTAGAGAGAGAAATAATTAAATAAAATTTATCATTATACCAACTCCACTTCTTACTTTATTTCCAGATACTGGCAGTTTCACAGACGTGGTGACAGAAATAATAGCCAAATAATACATTCACACGAGAAAACGTATTTATCAAAATGGCACAATGAGATGCAAAAATACAGGCCATTTGGGACATCCCTGAACCAGAAAAGAGATTTTAAGATTGCTAAGCATGAATGTTTTCTATTGTAAGCTTGTGCCAAACTTTAGTAGTGTGATAGCACTACTTATAGGGCTCCTAAAAGAGGACAAGCTCTTTAACTAGATGGAGGACAGCCAAATAACATACGACCAGTTAAAAACTGTACTGATGACAAAGACAGTGTTGGCAGCACCAATTTACAACAAACAGTTTGAACTAGCGGTGGAGGATAGCGACATTGGTGTTGGAGCTATGTTGTTGCAAGAAGATGGACTTGGCATTGAGAAGCTAGTGGAATACTTCTCAAGGAAATTAAATTGTACAAAGTATTCGACCATTGAGAAAAGGACTTCAAGTCTGGTACTGGTGTCACATCATTTCAAGATTTATGTAGTAAGCTAGAGTGCAGGGAAAGATCAACTTAGTGCAAGGTAAGTCCATTCAAAAGTCTGACAGCAGCAGGGAAGAAGCTGTTCTTGAGCTAGTTGGTATGTGACCTCAGACTTTTGCATCTTCTTCCCGATGGAAGAACGTGGAAGAGAGAATGTCCGGGATGCCTGGGGTCCTTAATTATGCTGGTTGCTTTGCCGAGGCAGCAGGAAGTATAGACAGATTCAATGGATGGGAGGCTGGTTTGCCTGATAAATTGGGCTATATTCACGACATTTTGTATTTCCTTGCAATTTTGGGCACAGCAGCAGCCAAACCAAGCTGTGATACAATCAGAAAGAATGCTTTCTATGGTGCATCTGTAAAAGTTGGTGAGAGTCGTAGCTAACATGCCAAATTTCCTTAGTCTTCTGAGAAAGAAAGCAAACATCACTGCAGGGGCAACTCTCAAAAACCATCAGATCACTGGAGTACTTTTTTGCTCTGAATTGGCTCACAACCAATAGTAAAAGGCTCGCTGGTGAAACATAAAGCTGCTTTTTCTGATGGAAGACTGTTGAGCTGACAATGGGTCAGGTGAGAATATTTGACATGCATGTCACTGAGTGTTATTTGGACTCTTGTACAGTGCCCACTTTTCTCATGCTACCAGGAACTTCCTTGCCTTCAGCTTTCTTGCCCCCAAGTTCTGGAATCCATTCTCCTGGCCATTTTGCCTCTCCACCTCTGTCTCCTGTAAGTCTGTTCTTTGATAATTGATCTGATGTGCTTCTAGCATTCCCAGTTTATGTTGGGTTTTGTATTTTCTCTTTTCCGTAAGCTCAGAGTCACCCAGCTCCATTCACCAGGAGGAGTGGAATTCTCCCATCCTGCCCACAGTGGATTGTTGGTGGGCAGGAATGGAAAATCTATTTTGGAGAAATGCGTAAAATCAATTCTTCCAGTGGGAGTGTTAATCATAGAAACATAGAATCCCTTCAGTACAGAAAGAGGCCATTCACCCAATGTACTGACCACTATCCCATCCAGGCTCTATTCCCGTAACACCACACATTTACCCTGCTCAGCCCCTGATACTAGCGTCAATTTATCATGGCCAATCTACCTAACCTGCACATCTTTGGAGTGTGGGAGGAAACCGGAGCACCCAGAGGAAACCCACACAGACACAAGGAGAACGTGCAAACTCCACAGACAGTGGCCCGAGGCCGGCATTTAACCTGGATCCCTGGCGCTGTGAGACAGCAGTGCTAACCACTGTGCCATCGTGCTGGGTCAGTCATCCCACTCACTGGTGGCATGAATGCCAATTGCATCTCAGGAATGCTAATTAAAATAGCTGCCTGGTAGCATCCTGCCAGGCCTGTCAGTCTTGCGTCAGGTCAGCATGACATTACATCAGTCGAAAACCTGATTGCTAATGAGTGGTGTGGGAAAAGTAGTCCTCAGTTCACTAGAAACTTCAGGGTGAGTTTCTACCATACTTTGCTGCCATAGTGTTGTACTGCTCCTGAGGCACTGTTCACCACTGTGCTGGGGTGGACCGGATCCATGCCAAGCTAGTCTTCATGGACAGTACCATGCTGCTGACTCCCCTGGGTCAGATCAGCACAGCACCCCGGGTTGGGGAGCAAAAGGGTATCCTTTCCCCTGGTGCTACACAACAGTGTCTATCTGGATGCCACTGGGTGGTGGGACTCGTGCAACCACCACAACAAAGGTCCAAAGCTCAACCTGGGTTGGAGTGCGAGGTAAGGTCAGTGTGGGTGTTGGCCTGATGAGGACAATGGAGGCAATATGAAAAGAGGGCTGTGCAAGGAGGGAGATGGCGGAAGTGCAAGGGCTCATGATGGCAGGCAGAGGGGCAAGGAGCTGGAGGAAGAAGATAAATAATGGAAGGCAGAGGAAAACCGAGGGAAGGGAAGCTGGACCCCGACAAGGCTGCTTGAAACACAGATAAACAAGGAGACCGAAGGGATGTATGACTGGAAAGTGATGCGGATTATGGAGTGGGGACTTGTTACTATGACACATTAGAGATCAGTAACATGGACACTAAACAGGCAGCACGGGTGGCACAGTAATTAGCACTGCTGCCTCACAGTGCCAGGGACCCATGTTTGATTCCCAGCTTGTGTCACTGTCTGTGTGGAGTCTACCAAATAAACCTGTTGGACTTTAACCTCATGGTCTGCATGGCTTACCTTCAGGTGCTTCGGTTTCCTCCTACAGTCCAAAGATGTGTGGGTTAGGTGGATTGGCCATACTAAATTGACCCTAGTATCAGGGGGGTTAGCAGGGTAAATGTATGGCGTTATGGGGAATTTGATGATCAGCCATGATCAAAATGAATGGCAGGACAGGCTTGAGGGGCTGAATGGCCTCCCCCTGCTTCTAGTTTCTATGTTTCTATGAGTCAAGACTGGACATTTTTCACACCATGCAATGATGCAAACACTGCCACGTATGGAGGAAGTGCAGACCAGTCTAGGGCTCTCATCTTAAAGAGCGTGTCTTGGTTTGAGACACCATCAGTTTGGAAATCCAGATGCGCAAAGAATCCACATGGGATGATGTGATCGGCTGGCATGGTGGCACACTGGTTAGCACTGCTGCCTCACAGCACCAAGGACCTGGGTTTGATTCTAGCTTTGGGCCACTGTCTGTGAAGAGTTTGCACGTTCTCCACATGCCTGTATGATTTCTTCCACAGTCTGAAGACACGCTTTGACCATGCTAAATTCTCCCTCAAGCAGTCTGAACAGGCGCTGGAGTGTGGCGACTAGGGGATTTTCACTGTAACTTCATTGCAGTGTTAATGTAAGCCCACTTGCAACAAACAAATAAACTAAAAAAAAGCCCTGCAATCCTTTGAGGACCAAGGTTGGGGACTGACACCTCATAAACTCCAACTGTACCTAACCTCAACTACTTTCTAACATTCACAGAATTTTAGTAGCATCAGAATTAATTCGAGAATTTGTTTGAAAATAATTTATTGAATAGCATTTTCGTGGCCAGCAACCAAATTTTCATAATGCTTTCTTTGAATGTTATTTAACTGTGCAATGTTAAAGGTTGTCAGACGGGTTTAGGGATTCTAATTTGAAATTGAACATTTTTCTGTGAAAGGCAGAAAATTGAGGGCGCAGACAGCAAGGTACAAATGATCGTTCCTCCAGTTTCAATTTTTAATTTAGGGATACGAGCGCACAAAATATTTCGGCAGCCGGAACCGCACACAGTTAACCCGCAGCTTCTCAATGCGCTGTCTCCAAGCCTGGCGGCTGCTGCTGCGGAGTGATCATTCTCGTTTCTACACTTCCTGTCTGGCCCTGTCCCCGATCCGCAGAAAGGCGAGACACTGCCGGGGAGGACGGTAGGCCAGCAGCGCAATGAAGGTAAAAGTAGAATGCGGAAACATGCTGTAACAAAGTAACGCGGCCTGTCAGCCCCTTGTATCCCGGGAGGTGCAGTCTGGCCTGACTTTCCTGTTAGAACTTCGCTGTATTTCCCTGATATGAGTGAAATCATACACTCTGTAGTTTACTGATATTAGTGAACACACTTTCGGCACGTTACTGATAGTAGTGAACATCCACTTTGGGCACGTTACTGATAGTAGTGAGCACAGTTTCAGCACATTACCGATAGTAGTGAGCACGCGCTTTCGGCACGTTACCGATAGTAGTGAGCACGCGCTTTCGGCACGTTACCGATAGTAGTGAGCACGCGCTTTCGGCACGTTACCGATAGCAGTGAGCACGCGCTTTCGGCACGTTACCGATAGCAGTGAGCACGCGCTTTCGGCACGTTACCGATAGTAGTGAGCACGCGCTTTCGGCACGTTACCGATAGTAGTGAGCACGCGCTTTCGGCACGTTACCGATAGTAGTGAGCACGCGCTTTCGGCACGTTACCGATAGTAGTGAGCACGCGCTTTCGGCACGTTACCGATAGTAGTGAGCACGCGCTTTCGGCACGTTACCGATAGTAGTGAGCACGCGCTTTCGGCACATTACTGATAGTAGTGAGCACGCGCTTTCGGCACGTTACTGATAGTAGTGGGCACGCGCTTTCGGCACGGTACTGATAGTAGTGAGCACGCGCTTTCGGCACGGTACTGATAGCAGTGAACTTACACATGCCCAGTAGTAGTAAGATGGTTCAGATCTAAAGGAAGCATAGTAATGAATGCACTGTGAACTTTACCAAATGTATCTTTTATTTTTGCGTAAACAAACTTGCAATATCATGGATAAAAATCCCCACATACTTTTGTGAAACCAGACTTAGTTAAATGTTATTGCATGAATTAATACAGGTACGGATGTGAATGGGTTTAAAATTTTCATTGAATTTGTAATTCTTGTTGGAAATTTGCATTTATATACATTTTGCAGAAGTTCAAAACATTGTTCTAAGAATGTGATTAAAAATCTTGGTTTCCCCTGGGGAGCTGACAGGTTTTGAATGGGTTAAAATTGTGCCAAGTGTTTGATGGGCCTGGATCTAGTTTCATTCTTCTGTCGCTCTTCAATCACACAATTCCGCAGTGGTTATGAAATGTTCATTTTCTAAGGCTATGTTGTTCCTTCTCAAACCCAAAGTCCCAAACACTGGAATTTCCTGAAAGTGTCATTCTTCCCAGTTTCCCTATGAACTAATGACTAATCTTCAGAATTCCTCAAGTCCCCACTTTCAAATCCTCCTTCAGCCTGCTGAACAGAGGCACCTTCGTCTTCAATTGTACATCCCAATACTCTGCCTCTGGTTTACCCACCCCTCACCCTAACTCGTTATTGTCTCCTCTGCACCATCTGAGGATGACCTTTCAAAAAATCCTTCACTTTGCTGTCTTCTTCCTCACGTTCTTCCTTTGACTGTTGTAAGATTCCTCCCTTTTCATGTGCAATATCTCTCCACCTCGTATAGACCTCTGCAATATTCTGCTACCCTTCTCCATAAACGCCAGTGGTCCACAAAAACAAAAAGAGACCTCCAGGAGCCATGTTATTTTTTATTCATTTGTGGGACATGGGCCAGCATTTATTGCCCATCCCTAGTTGCCCTAAGGGCAGCTGTGAGTCAGTTACATTGTTGTGGCTCTCGAGTCAGATGTAGGCCAGATCTGGTAAGGATTTCTTTCCTTAAAGGGCATTAAGTTTATTTAGTGTCACAAGTAAGGTTTACGTTAACACTGCGATGAAGTTGCTGTGAAAATCCCCCAGTCACCACACTCCGGCACCTGTTCGGGTACACTGAGGGAGAATTTAGCATGGCCAGTGCACCAAACCAGCGCGTCTTTTGGACTATGGGAGGAAACTGGACCACCCGGAAGAAACCCACGCAGACACGGGGAGAATGTGCAGATCACACACACTCAGTGACCCAAGCTAGAATCAAACCCGGGTCCCTGGTGCTGTAAGACAGCAGTGCTAACCACTGTGCCACTATGCCGCCATAACCAGATGGGTTTTTCCGACAATCAACAGTGGTTTTATGGTCATCATAAGACTTTTAATTCCAGAGATTTTTGTTGAATTCAAATTTCACTATCAGTCACGGCTGGATTTGAACTCAGGTCCCCAGAACATTAGCTGAGTTTCTGGATTTTTAGTCTAGCAATAACACCGCTCGGCCTTTGCCCTCCTGCAAGTATTCACATTGGGTAACAGTGGGAAAGATATCCTCTCTAGTTTTTGGATTGAATTTCAGTATTTTGATTCTCCTCAACACAGAGACGCTTGCGGGAGGCAGTCCAAGTGCTGGGTGCTGGCACTTGCCTGTTTTTCACCTATTGCACTGCCATTGGGGATGAGAAGTTTTATGCCAAGCACCTGATGCCTACTCTGCGGAAGATCGTAGATCCGGAAATGGCGCATATCCTCGCTATCCGGTTTATTTCATGGGGATTAGTCCCGTGGGCAAGACGCACAGATTCCTCTGCTCTGGTAAGTACTCCATGAGATACAATACAAAACCCCTCTGCCTTTCACCACCATAAGCATCCTGAGCACTTCCATGGGCTGTTGAATTTTAGCAATTAGTGAAGTGAATGCACACCTTTTATTAGCTTTATTAACAGCAATTTGAGTTTGCTGTGCATCGTGTTCTCACTAATCTCAGGACTTCTGATCATCCACTTCCATCCTTCATGTATTTGAAAATATTTCTTTGCTCGCTACCCAATCCTCCATTGAGCCCGCTCCTGCTGTTGACTTACTGAGGAAGCTGGAATAATCTCAGGACAGTTTGTCATAGTGAGCACAATGTCCCGATGAATCATCCACAACGATGGCCCAATAGTCCCCTCTCCAGATCATTGGAGACTGGATCAGTGACTCATAATGCACAGTAGGACTCCGCAGAGGTCCCGACGTGCTGACTCTGTGGGAGTTGTTGGGAAATTTAGACTTCCCATGGATCCTTGGCAAAAGTCCCGAACTCTGAGTTAGGGCTTTGGATAGTTCCGTGGCATTTACCCGAATAGATACCCAGGCAATGTTAGAGAGAAGAATCTCGGTCTAACTCCTGGGTAATTTTACACCTCTCCCCCACCCGCCCACCACCCATTTTCCCCTGAGGAGCCACCCTACCTACGCCTCCCAACCCAACCCACCTACCCCACCCCATCCAGACCTGACCACCCCTGACCCCCACCCACAACCAGAACCGAGCACCCCCGATCCCCACCCCCAACCAGAACCAAGCACCTCCGATCCCCACCCCCAACCAGAACCAAGCACCCTGATCCCCACCCCCAACCAGACCCGAGCACCCCCATCCACACCTGCCTACCCCCGACCCCCACCCCCATCCAGACCCGAGCACCCCCGACCCCCACCCCCATCCAGACCTGAACACCCCCTTCCAGACCCCTACTCCCACCCCAACCAGCCCCGACTACCCCTTACCCCCACCTCAACCAGATCTCCCCAGCTCCTAACCTAACCTGTTCCCGACCAACCCATCTGTTCACTCATTCACCTCCTCACCCCTTTACACTGGACAATTAAACTTGCCTTTAAACTAATGCTGTAACACTACACCTTCCTCACTCATCCTATACCCATAACTCCACCCATTTAGCATGGCCAATCCATCTAACCTGCACATCTTTGGACTGTGGGAGGAAACCAGAGCACTCGGAGGAAACCCAGGCAGACACAGGGAGAATGTGTAAACTCCACACCCAAGTCATCCAAGGCTGGAATTGACCTGGGTCTCTGGCACTGTGAGGCAGCACTGCTAACCACTGTGCTGTCCCAAGATTAATATTATTGTTAATGTGGAAAATAGATTTAACTGAAATCACACAGGAATCATTGAATTCATATTCCTGCCGCTTGGAAAATAAGCCCAAATTTTCCAGATTGCGGCAAAGTGAATGGTATACCGTTACAGTAAGAAAGGTCCTCTGCTGGCCTGTTTATCCTCTGATTATTGATTTGAGTTGCCAGCTCCTACTGTGAGCTCCGAAACCATTTCATTCTCAACTGCAGCCTGTTCCTTTTGAAATTCCTTTGAGGAAGAGTGACTTGATAGGAAGACCAGCTCACCACCACCGACAAGAAGGCAGCTCACCAGCACCTTTTCAAGGGCAATTAGGGATGGGCAACAAATGCTGGCCTAGCCAGCGAAGCCCATGTTCCATGAATGAATGAATATTAAAATATCCGGTGTGCAGGAAAGAAATGCTGTAGGAATTCTGGTTCCGCCACGCCTGAGGGTGAGTGACTGTCGGAGAGGAATGGAAAGTGGAAAATAACGTACTCGAGACAATAAGTGGCACTAGTTCTTAGTACGCTAGGCCTAACAATAACACGTGTGAGAATAACTTTCATTGCGTGTAGGGTTGCCAACTCTGGGAGTATAACTGAAAGTGTCTCCTCCTCCCACCCTTGCACTAGAAAATAATCTCAGGCTGGAATGTTACGGCCATTCACAGTGGTGGGATTTTTCCATCCAGCTGCAGTGAACGGGGATTTGGCTGAGTACCAAATTCTCCAATCTCACTCATGGCGTGAATGTTCAGTAAGATGGCAACTTTCCTCCTATCTGCAATAGTTTTTATAATCAGTAAAGTGTTCAAAGAAAAGAAAGAAAAAATATCCTTTTTTAAGTGCCCTGTGAGTTTTCTCCTGGCTAACTTGCAACAAGGTCCTGGAGATGAATTCTGGAGAGCCCAGGACAACCTGGGAAGGTGGACAGTCCCGTGTGCGTGGGTGGAATAACTCTGGCTGCTGAATGTTTTGAGTTTTTGCCTCATTCACCAGCGATCACTGACCTGTTTCAGGAGGTGAATGTGTTTGGCCAAAAGTTCAAGAACCCGGTGGGAATTGCGGCTGGGTTCGACAAACACGGCGAAGCAGTGGACGGCCTTTACAAGATGGGGTTCGGATTTGTGGAGGTTGGAAGCGTCACACCAAAACCCCAGGAAGGAAACCCCAGGCCCAGGCTTTTCAGACTGGAGCCTGATCGGGCCATCATCAACAGGTAGGCCCCAAGGTGCTGTGAGTATAATTTCCTGTGTTATAGCTTGTAAGAAATATTTTGTGAGGGATGTGGGCTGGGTGCAAGTGACACGAGTGATTCGTTTCACCACAAAGTGAAGGAATTTCCAGAAATCATTGATGCAGGTCACACCTCTGGGTTATATTTCACAGGGCTACATGGATGAATACACACAAACATACGAATTAAGAGCAGGAGTAGGCCACTTGGCCCCTCAAACTTGCTCTGCCTTTGGCACGTCCGCTACGACTCTCACCAACTTTTACAGATGTACCATAGAAAAATTCTTTCTTGTTGTTTCACAGCCTGGTGTGGCTCCTGCTCTGCCTAAGACTGTAAAAAACTACAAAGGGTTGTGAATTAAGCCCAGTCCATCACACAAACCAGCCTCCCATCCATTGACTCTCTCTACAGTTCCTGCTGCCTCCGCAAAGCAGCCAGCATAATCAAGGACCCCATGCACCCTGGACATTCTCTCTTCCACCTTCTTCCATTGGGAAAAAGGTAGAGAAGTTTGAGGTCACGTACCAACCGACTCAAGAATAGCTTCTTCAATGCCGTTGTCAGACTTTTGAATGGACTTATCTTGCATTAAGTTAATCTTTCTCTACACCTTAGCTCTGACTGTAACACTACATTCTCACCCTCCCCTCTATGAATAGTATGCCTTGTCTATATAGCACACAAGAAACAATACTTTTCACTGTACTTTAATATATGTGGCAATAATAAATCAAATCAAAATTATATCAGTAAAATCATGGCTGATCTATTTTTAACCTTAGCTTCACATTCCTGCCTACACATGATAGCCTCCTCCACTCCCCCCAGCTTATCAGGAATCCTTCATCTGCCTTAAAAGGTATTGAGGAAAAGAATTTCAAAGCCTCTACTCTGAGAGAAAAACTGTTTCCTCATCTCATGGGGAAGACAGTGGGATAGTGATATTGTTACTGGACTAGAACCCAGAGGCCAAGGGAAATGCTCGAGGGACACAGGTTCAGATCTCACCGTAGCAGCTGTTGGAATTTAAATGCCATAAATAAATTCTGGAATTGAAAGATAGCCTCAGTAATGGTGATCACAAAACTGCCGTTGATTGTTGTAAAAACTCATCTGTTCAATATTGTCCTTTGTGGAAGAAAAGCTGCCTAACTAGCCTCTTGATTCAAGAGCAGCAAATATTGTCCTTTCCACCAATGCCCACTTTATGTGAAAGAATAAATTTGAACAAAATCAACAATTCACTTATTGCATAGAATTACTCAACATCTGAACATAATAAAACTTCCCAAGCCAGTTCACAGAGCGTTGTAAAACAGACTTTGATGCTAAGTCACATAGCCAAAAGCCTGGCAAACAAGTAGACTTCATTTTTTAATTTGATTTATTATTGTCACATGTATTTGTATACAATGAAAAGTATTGTTTTTACATACCATACAGACAAAGAGTACCATTCATAGAGAAGGAAAGGTGAGGGTGCAGAATGTAGTGCTTTAGATATAGCTAGGATGTAGAGAATGATCAACTTAATATAAGGTAGGCCCATTCAAAAGTCTGATGGCAGCAGGGAAGAGTGGCATAGTGGTTAAGAACTGCTGCCTCACAGCTCCAGGGACCTGGGTTCAATTGCCGGCTTGAGTCACTATCTGTGTGGAGTTTGCACATTCTCACAGTATCTGTGTGGGTTTCCTCCAGTGCTCCACGTTCCTCCCACAGTCCGAAGATGTCCGAATAGGTTGATTGGCCATGATAAATTGCCCCTTAGTGTAGATTGGAGGGATTACTGGGTAAATGTTTGGGATTACGGGCATATGGCCTAGGTGGGATTGTTGGTGTAGACTCGATGGGCTGAATGGCCTCCTTCAGCGCTACAGGGATTCTATGACCCTTACTCTGCTGTGTTGCTCTTAAAGGAACAATCACCGCCTCTCTAAAGGGAAGCTGAGAAGCTGAGGGAATTTCAGACCTTGGGGCACAGGCAGCTAAAGGTGCAGCCACCAATAACTGGAGAAGCTCAAGAGGCTGAGTCAGATGAGGGGAGATATCTTGGAAGGTTGTGGGGCTAGAGGAGATTACAGACAGGGGTGGGGGGGGGCGCAGGGGAATGCAGCGGAGGGATTTGTAAACAAGGATGAGAATTCTAAAGTTAAGTAGTCGTCTGACATGGAATCAGTGTAAGAATCATAGAACCCCGACAGTGCAGAAGGAGGCCATTCAGCCCATTGAGTCTGCACCAAACTCAATCCCACCCAGGCCATATCCCCATAACCTCATGCATTTATCCAAGTTAGTCCCCCGACACTAAGGGGCAATTTATCACAGCCAATCAACCTAACCCGCGCATCTTTGGACTGTGGAAGGAAACCAGAGCACCCAGAGGAAACCCACGGAGACACGGGGAAAATGTGCAAACTCCACACAGACAGTGACCCAAGCCGGGAATCGAACCTGGGTCCCTGGCGCTGTGAGGCAGTAGTGCTAACCACTGTGCCACCGTGCCGCAAGCGCGGGGATGATAACTGAGCAAAACCTGGTGCGGATGAAGGAACAAGCAGCAAGGATTTGGATGGCCACAGGTTTACAGCGGGAGAGTATGGGAAGCTGGTCAGGGTTGCATTGGAATAGTTAAGTCTAAAGTAGTAAAAGCACGAAAGAGGCCTTTCAGTGTCCGATAAACTGAGACACGGACCAAGCCGATGAAGTAGATGGTCTTAGTGATGGCATAGGTATGTGGTCACCGGTTCATCTAGGGGTCAGATAAGTTTGTAAAGAATCTGATTCAGCCTCCAATAGTTGGCAGCAAATGGGCTGGAGTTGGTAGCTAAAGAACAGAGTTTGTAGAGGGAACTGAAGACCAACAGCTTCAGCCGTCCCCATATTGAGTTGGAGGAAATTTCTGCTCAACTAGTACAAGATCTCGGCTGTGCAAGAGTTCAGTGATGGTGCAGGAGGGGAGGGAAGGGGTGAGAGTTAGATCAGGGTAAATGTGAAAACCAAGTATATACATTAGGAATTTTTTCAGTTAGGGTGTAATTTTGAAGAAATTGATCTATGCTGGTGTTTAACTCCAAAGCCTCAGTCTACAAGCAGACGGGAGCAAGATGTAGCCAGGCTCAACCAGAATCCCATTCCTGATCCTCGGAGCTAATAGTGGCAGATCAGGGCCATAGGAATGACCGGAACTCACAAACAATTTGTGCCACAGTATGTCTTATTGAAAATGGTCCCCGTTTACATTATTGGGAGTGGGGAGTTACTCCCCCATATCTGGGATCTCTCCCAAAGTTCAGTCCTCATGCCCCTGGTGATGAGTGGAAAGATTCCCCCATAAATGGGACTGGAAATCTCCTCTATTAGACAATCCTGAGCTGTATTCCTGGGTTCAGGTCAGGTGTTGTGTACCTCCGGGACGGTGAATGAACAAGCAAAAGTTTAAAAAAGTTTATCAATTAGTGTCGTAGATAGGCTTACATTAGCACTGCAATGAAGTTACTGTGAAAATCCCCTAGTCATCACACTCTGGCGCCTGTTCGGGTGCACTCAGGGAGAATTTAGCACGCCCAATGCACGTAATTAGCACGTCTTTCGGACTGTGGGAGGAAACCCATGCAGACACGGGGAGAATGTACAAACTCTACACAGTGACCCAAACCGGGAATCAAACCTGTGTCCCTGGCACTGTGAGGCACTGGAGAGCAGCAATACCAAGATTTTAGTGTTTTCCTCTGTCTTTTTACCTTTTTTTAGAAAATGCCTTTTTGAATGTGTTTCTTTTTAAACCAGGTATGGTTTTAATAGTCACGGTTTTGCTGCTGTTCAACAGAGGCTTAAAGCTCGGTCAGAGATCCAGGAACAGTTTACCAAAGGTAAGAGTTGGATTTGATTTGATTTGATTTATTATTGTCACATGTAGTAAAAAGCATTGTTTCTTGCTCGCTATACAAACAAAGCATACCGCTCATAGAGAAGGAAAGGAGAGGGTTCAGAATGTAGTGTTACAGTCATAGCTAGGGTGTAGAGAAAGATCAACTTAATGCAAGGTAAATCCATTCAAAAGTCTGATAGCACCAGGGAAGAAGCTGTTCTTGAGTTGGCTGGAACATGTCCTCAGACTTTTGTATCTTTTTCCCGACAGAAGAAGGTGGAAGAGAGAATGTCAGGGGTGTGTGGTGTCCTTAATTATGCTGGCTGCTTTGCCGAGGCAGCAGGAAGTGTAGACAGAGTCAATGGATGGGAGGCTAGTTTGCATGATGGATTGGGCTACATTCACGGCCTTTTGTAGTTTCTTGCAGTCTTGGACAGAGCAGGAGCCATACCAAGCTGTGATACAACCAGAAAGAATGCTTTCTACGGTGCATCTGTAAAAGTTGGTGAGAGTCATAGCAGACATGCTAAATTTCCTTAGTCTTCTGAGAAAGTCATTTGAGTTTGAAACATTAACTCAGTTTCCCTCTCCACAGGCGCCGCCAGGCTGGATGAGCTTTTCCAGCACTTTCTGTCTCTATTTCAGATCTCCACCTTCCGCAGTGTTTTGCATTTGATTATGGTGACTGACTTGTATTCCACTGCTTTTGTTTCTCATTCTGTATTCCTTCAGTTTATTCTGTTTTGTTTAGACACAAACCCTTATCCAGCTTTGTTTTTCTGTCTAGTTTGTGCGTAGCTTGCAAAATGTACATCGAGGTGCAGATATTGAAATTTGAACAATTCGGGGGGGGGAGGTGGGGAGTGGAATATGCAGCTTTGAGTGTAATACAGTTTCCAGTCACATGGCGGTAGCAGAGTTCATGCATGTCACACAATACCTAAAAGGAGCTTTGACTGCAACTACTGATGATCTGATGCAACAAACTGAGAATACTTTAAATACTCAGCAGGTCAGCCCCCATCCTGTGCAGGACAACAAATAAATCAATGTTTCAAGTCCGGATACTTATTAGAATTGGAAGATCTGAAATCGTTACTTCCCAGTTTCGGATTTGGAAGTCCAAAGATGGGCTGGGGAATCCCTCTCAGCTGTTCAAAGTTCAAAATTTTGCAGGACAATTGCCCAAAAGTGCCAACTTCCTCTGGGCAACTGTCCTGCACTGGGAACCATCTGAAAATGTGATTTAAACACGGGATGGTTCCTACTGTGTTACACAAGTAATTACACGCAAACTCTAACTTCATAGAATCATAGAAGCCCTACAGCGCAGAAAGAGGCCATTTGGCCCATCAAGTCTGCACCAACCACAATCCCACCCAGGCTCTACCCCCATATCTCTAAACATTTACTCGCTAATCCCTCTAATTTATGCATATCAGGACACTAAGGAGCAATTTTTTTAAGCATGGCCAATCAACCTAACCCACACATCTTTGGACTTCTGGTAACTATCGTAAAGACACAGTCTGGCTCCCCCGCGGGACTATCCCACCATCCCCCACCCACCCTGCAGTCCTTATCCCATCCCCAAGTCCCATTCACTTCCCTGAGATACTTATCCAACTTACAGTATATGAGAGGCCCAGATAGACTGGACGTGGAGAGGATGTTTCCATTCATAGGAGAGACTAGAATTCAAGGGCACAACCTCAGAATGAAAGGAAGCTCCTTTAAAACTGAGATGAAAAGGTATTTCTTCAGCCAGAGGGTGGTGAATCTGTGGAACTCATTGCCACAGCGTGCTGTGGGAGCCAGATCATTGGGTGTCTTTAAGAATAAGAAATAGGGGGATCAAGGGTGATGGGAAGAAGGCAGGAGAATGAGGATGAGAATCATATCAGCCACAATCGAATGGCGGAGCAGACTCGATGGGCCGAATGGCCTAATTCTGCTCCTATATCTTATTGTCTTATCTGCTTCCTGATCTGTAAGCTTTGAAGGAGATTTTAAACTGATGGCAGTGAGGGTTGTTTAATAAAGGGGGTGTCCTCCTTCAGTCCGGCTCTGCTGGACTGCAACACTCGGCCTTGAGGGCACGCTGCGCCACCTGGGTCTCACTCAGCTGGGTCGCAAAGTGGGGCAAGACTGGTGCAGGAGAAATTTCACACAAATGGTGGTTATGGAGTGACAATCTGACTGCCGCGCCCAGGGAGTTACAGCCCATTAATTCTTGATTCTTTCTCAACCTCATCTACCAAGTGTACCTGTTGCTATTTCTGCTGCCATTTAGCTCCTAGTTGTACCAGTTAGTGTTTTATCCGCCTAACCTTTTGTCTTAGCGAGTGAGATGCTTACGTGTCAATTGATTGATTTGTAGACAACTAATACCTGATAAACTAACGGGAACAGAGGATGCTGAAGAACCTCAGCAGGTCTGGCAGCATCCGTAAGGAGAGTAAACAGAGTTAACATTTCAACTCCTTCTGACAAAGAGGCCAAAGGATTCGAAACATTAACACTGCTTTCTCTGCTTGGAGAGGCTGCCGGACCTGCTGAGTTTCTCCAGCTTCCTCTGTTCTACTCTCAAATTCCTGCACCCGCATTATTTTGCTTATTTCCCTGATATACCAACGCTGGTTTTCAGCAGGATGTTGCCTGGAGTTTTTCAGTTATGAGGGAAGGCTGATTAGGCGGGGGTTGTTCTCCTTAGAGCAGAGAAGGCGGAGGAGGGACCAGATTAAGGTGAACAAAATTATTAAGGATATAGAATCATAGAAACCCTGCAAGGAAGGAGGAGGCCCTTTGGCCCATCGAATCTGCACTGACCACAATCCCACCCAGACCTGTGTATTTATCTTGCTTGTCCCCCTGACACTAGAGGGCAATTTAGCATGGCCAATCAACCTAACCCCCACATCTTTGGACTGTAGGAGGGAACTGGAGCATTCAGAGGAAACCCATGCAGACACGAGGAGAATGAGCAAACTCCACACAGACAGTGAACCGAAGCCACAATTAAACCCGGGTCCCTGGTGCTGTAAAGTAGTAATGCTAACCACTGGGATAGATAGGAAGAAACTTTTCCCCTCAGTAGAAGGGTCAATAACCAGGGGGCATAGACTTAATGTGAGGGGCAGGAGATTTAGATGAGATTTGAGGAAATGTTTTTTTTCACCCAGAGAGTGGTGGGAATCTGGATCTCACTGCCGGAAAGGGTGGTCGAGGCAGCGACCCCCACAATGTTTGAGGAGCAATTAGATGAAACGCCATACCTTACAAGGCCAAGTGCTGGCAAATGGGATTACAGTAGATAGGTGCTTGATGGCCAGCACAGACACAATGGGCCAAAGGGCTTCTTTCTGTGCTGTAAAACTTTATGGGCAGGATTTTCCAGCCATGCTCATCCCAAAACTGGAAAGTCCCACCTGAGGTCAATGGACCTTTGTATTGTCCGCCCCCTGCTGGCTACGATTTCCATGGCAAGTGGGACAAGAGAATTCCCCATCCGTGACTTTATGTTTTGTTTGTGTTTTGGAAGCGGGGAAACCTTTGGGTATCAATCTCGGGAAGAACAAGCTGTCGGAGGACGCTGCAGCTGATTATGAGGAAGGAGTCCAGCAGTTGGGTCCATTAGCTGACTACCTGGTTGTGAATCTGTCCAGTCCCAACACTCCCGGTTTAAGAGCGCTTCAGAGCAAGGAGAAGCTGCGGAACCTGCTGGAAAAGGTCAGCAAGTGGCTTTCTTACTTTTATGCTGCCCGATCAAGCAGCTAAAATCTAACCATCCATCTCCCGCCATTTCTGTAACTCGGAGATAGCAGTGAAGCTTGTGGATTTGAGCCCAATTCTTAAAACTGGAGAACATAAACTAGGACTGGCATTTCAATGCAGAAGGAGTGCTGCACTGCCAGAGGTGCAGCCTTTCAGGTAAGACTTAAACTGAGTTCCCATCTGCTCTCTTGTATGGATATAAAAGATTCAGGTAATCATTTTGAAGAGAAAAAGAGTTCATCCCAGAGCCTCGGCCAATATTTATCCCTCAACAAACATCACTTTAACACTTCATCCAATCACTAACACGTTGCTGCAGCTATTGGCTGCTGCATATCCTTCATTACAATTCTCAATGTTCATCCAATATATTATATTGCAACCCTGACCGCGTTACAACCCTGACCGTGTTACAACCCTGGCTACTCATCCAACATATTTAATTACATTACGACTCTGACCTGTTGACTGTAAAACATGTTGCGACGTCCTGAAATCATAAAAGACATTATATGAATGCAATTCTTTTTCTTTTCTGAATGATGAAAGCAGATATCTATCAGAATCTATTTAATTTTCAATCCTTGCGCAGTGTTGGTTTGTATTTACTGGTCAGGAGCAAACGTCGCATTGTTTTATTTTTGAAAGGAATTTTGGGCACAGTAATTTCTTTTGATCATTGCTCTGTTTGTGCTGTGAGAATGCTTCACCTCTATCATTTTCATTAACGTCACGTTGGTTACGGATTTTCTGGTTCTTTTACAGGTATTGAAGGAACGCGACGCTCTGAATGTCAACCGGAAGCCAGCTATACTTTTAAAAATTGCTCCAGACCTGACAGCTGAAGATAAGAAAGACATTGCTCATGTTGTAATGGAGGTGAGGACAGTACAGTTTACAGCAGTTAAACCTCAAATGAGGCCAGGTTCATTTTCCCCACCTACAGTCTGGTCATAGGTCTGCATTTGTAGAAAATGAGCCAGTTTAATCCTGGGATTTTAGATTTTCAGTGCATTTGAAAATAGGGTTAGAAAGAATTTTCCGTTTGGTTCATTGTTTCGGTAAAGACACCCAGAAAAGGTTCTCATTCATAGCATCATAGAATCCCGACAGTGCAGAAGGAGGCCATTCAGCCCATTGACCCTGCTCCAACAACAATCCCACCCAGGCTCTATCCCCATAACCCCACATATTTACCCTGCTAGTCCCTCTAACACTAAGGGACAATTCAGCATGGCTAATCAGTCTAACTGCACGTCTTTGGAATGTGGGAGGAAACTGGAGCACCCGGAGGAAACCCACACAGACACAGTGAGAAAGGTGCAAACTCCACACAGACAGTGACCCAAGCCGGGAATTGAACCCGGATCCCCGGTGGTGTGAGGTAGCAGTGCTAACCACTGTACTACCGTGTAACATAGTCGGGAGGGTGTGTCTGAGAATGATCTTGCATTTCAGAATTCAGTCTTTCGGGGCTAGATTTGCAATTGTTCCTTTTCTCTGTATCTGCGTGCTTTGTAGAATGTGGTAACGCAGTGAGAGGGGTTGTGAGCCTGTTGGGTCATTGCATTGTTCTGACTATTCAGCTACTATGTGCGACCTTCCACCTGATATCCTCCTGTTCCAACTTGCAGCTGGGAGTTGATGGTCTAATCGTGTCAAACACCACAGTCAGCAGACCACAGTCTCTTCAAGACCCACAGCAGACTCAGCCTGGGGGCTTGAGTGGAATGCCACTGAAGGAAATGTCAACACAGACTGTGAACGACATCTATTTACTAACCAAAGGTATCATTCAGCACAAATCGCGTCAGGTGACTGGGAGTTCAAATTCAACATTGGGCATAAGTGGCCAGTCATTGAGTGGCCCCAGCGACACCGTAATGAATATAAAGGTGGAAAATGTACTTACTTTAAATGCAGGTTTATCACTGTGTTCCATACAAAAATGTTAAGGTGCAGAAGGAGGCTATTTGGCCCATCATGGTCGTACCGGCTCTCCAAGTGAGCATCATTTCTAAGTGTTGTTCCCAGTACCCTGACACATTGTTTCTCCAAGTAATTATCTTCTGATCGCCTGTATTGAAGTTGCCGCTGTTACACTTCCAGGCAGTGCATTCCAGACCCAAACCACTCGCTGTTTTCTTGCATCATATTTGCTCCTTTTGCAAATCGCTTTAAATCTGTGCTCTCTTGTTCTCGACCCTTTTACAGTGGGAAGAGTTTCTCCTTATCTGTCCCCTCTTTACTTCTCCTTATCTACTCTGCCCTCTATTTACTTCTCCCTCTTCACTCTGTCCCCATTTACTTCTCCCTATCTACCCTGTCCCCATTTACTTCTCCCTATCTACCCTGTCCCCATTTACTTCTCCCTCTCTATTTGGTCTGCCCCACTCATGATTTTGAACATCTCTATCAAATACCCTCTTAGTTTTCTTGATCCAGATTCCCAGATCTACTCACTGGGACTGTGTCTGACTCAGGATGAGCTCTCTGACTGCTCATGTGCCACTTACTGGAACAGCAGAGACCGTGGGAGCAATTCTCCCAGTCTCACAGCCCAGTGAGCCAGGAAATGTAAGTGGGGGCCGTTTAACGGGCTCCCAGCTGGGTGCCATGGTCTCCGTGTGGCTCTGGTACCAAGATTTCCGGCAGCAGCAGCTCTGCGCTGCTTTCTGAAGCTGATTAAAATATTTAAATCTATATTTGCATTTCAGTAGCGGTGTTTCACTCCAGCAGGGTTTACAATAGCTCCTCGCTAACAGGGAGCTGGCTGCCCAATCCCGCTGGAGTGAAGACAGCCCCAGGAGATCAGGGGTGGGATGTGCCCTTGGGCATTGCCGGCCTAGCAATGCCAGCCTGGCCCCCTGGCACTGCCCAAGAGGCAATGTCCAAGGGCACCTTGGCACTGCCCACTGGGCATCGGGTAGTGTCAAGCAGGTGAGATCAGGGGCAGTGGGGCCTATTGGTGGGGTGAGGCCTGTGGGGGAGGAGATTGGGGGGTCGGGGGGGAGTCCCACTGCCACTCTGTGGTCGGGATCAGTAGCAGAGGGAGGGAGGACAGCGATCGGGGCTGGCCATCATGGTGGTGGTGGGATGCAGCCTGTTGGGGGGTTGGTGGTGGGGGTGGGGGGGGGGGGGGGGGTGGGTGGGGGTGCGGGGGTCAGTGGGGTTGCAGCGGAGTGGACCCCATCCACAACGTACCTTATTGTTGCTGTGCTTCCTTCTACAGGAAAGATTCCCATTATTGGAGTGGGCGGAATCAGCAGTGGAGCTGATGCCCTTGAGAAGATCCGTGCAGGAGCCACTTTGATCCAGTTGTACACGGCCTTGGTATATGAAGGACCCCCTGTGGTAAACAAAATCAAACGTGAACTAGAACAACTGTTAAAGTAAGTTTGCACCAAAATATTGTTAATGTTATTATACTGTTAAAAATATTGCTGTCTCAGTAAAGCAATGCACCAGCAGCAGGACATTTTATAACTTCCTGACTTTGGCATGGTGTGTTTGTTGGAACAGGTACAATGTTTCTAATTGTGAAAGGTCAATGTCCTGAGAATGCAGACTTGTTAGAGAGGAATATCCATTGAAACTGGCAGAGTGATATTGTACTCAGGCCTATTGAAGTCCTATTCACGGTCCAATGTAACTGCTATGAAAGTAATATCAATATTCTACCAACCCCATACTGATGCACAAAGTGAGCAACTTGACATTGAACACTACATTGGAGGGTGCGATATAGATTGCCTTTGGTGCTGTCTGGCTAATTATTGCTGGATGGTGCCACAGGCAGTGCCACACACCATCAAGTAATGGGTACAGCCCTCCAGGCCTCTGCTGTCCCTGCTTTTAACTACTTCCACGGAGCAGGCATCCCTTAACCAACATTGAGTTCAACCACATCACAGCATGATCTCTCATTCCACCTTTACCCCATTTCCATTTATTTTATTTCTCCTTTTCATCTAATTCATCCATTTTTATCACTTAATATTCTTACATTTATTTTTCCAAAGTCTCGCTTCCCGTCTTGTTTCCCAAACTGCACCCCCCCGCCCCGCCCCACTCCACTCCACTCCACTCGGGGTAAATGCCACATTCCTCAGGTTGCCCTCTGACATTCTGAGCTTTGTTCTGCCACTTACACATTCCAATCTCTTAATGAACACTCTTAGCACCATTCTCAGCCTTTATCATCACCATTTCCATTCCCTTGGTACTTTTGTCTATGCCATCAATTACCTCCCTCCACCCCCTCCCGCCTCCTCAGCCTCAAAATATTCTCCTCCGCTTTGACAAAGGGTCATCCAGACTCAAAACAAATGAAGAGTTTGTCGTATGACGACTGTGGGTCTGTTCTCATTGGAGTTTAGAAGGAAGAGGGGAGATCTTATTGAAACTCACAGGATGAACTTGCAAGGCTTGGATAGAGTGGATGTGGAGAGGATGTTTCTACGTAGGAAAATCTAGAACTAGAGGGCACAACCTCAGGCTAAAGGGACGATGCTTTAAAACAGAGATGAGGAGGAATTTCTTCAGCCAGAGAGTGGTGAGTCTGTGGAACTATTTGCCGCAGAAGGCTGTGGAGGCCGGGCCATTGAGTGTCTTTAAGACAGAAATAGATAGGTTCTTGATTAATAAGGGGATCAGGGGTCATGGGGGAAAGGCAGGAGAATGGGGATGAAAAAACATCAGCCATGATTGAATGGCAGAGCAGACTCGATGGGCTGAGTCTTATGGAAATGCGGTCTCTATTCTCTCTCCACAGAGGCTGTCAGACCTGCTAAGATTTTCCAGTATTTTCTGTTTTAATCCCTGAATCAGATCTTGTCATTTTGTCACACTGTTCAAGTCATGGTAATGGATCCATGAGTTCAATTAGCTCTTCTGGTTTCAGGTATAAAATTCTCATGATATGATTTTGTCTTGGGCAATGAAGGCAAAGTCTTCTGTGTTTCTACAGGCAATCCCTCAGTCCATCAACAATTATATTCCTTTTCTTTAAAGGGAACAAGGATTTTCCAGTGTTGTTGAAGCAGTGGGTGCTGATCACAGGCCTTGAGACATGCCACTAGCAGCACTCGTAATGAAGAATGTTTAAGTTGGGCCTGTTGTTCCAATTGAAGCAGGCATTGCGTAGTCACGTGCGAACAAGAGGAGCGACGGGGTGGTTTGAACATGAAGCCAGGTGATTACTGACATCCTCGGGTGTTCAAACTGAAGAAGAACGAGGAGGCCTCCTGGTTACACAGCAGTGTAAGCTCTTGGGGATATCCAAGGACTGCAATTGCTGGTTTTGTACAAATTAATGCTGTGTGATCAATTTACAGCCTGGTGTGTTTGACTATCAGTGAAGGAATGATCAAAATGTGGACACAAGTGTTCTTTGAATAATGATTTTCAAAAATAGCCTGAATAAATAATATACTTCTCAGTTGCTAAAGGATGGACAAAGATACTTGGGTTCACGTGCCACAGTTGAATTAATCAACCTGTACTTGTCTCTTACTCCAGTCACTACAATAACAGCATTTCATCAGACTTTTGAATGGATTTACCTTGCACTAAGTTGATCTTTCCCTATACCTTAGGTATGACTGTAACATTACATTCTGCACTCTCTCCTTTCCTTCTCTATGAACGGTATGCTTTGTATGTATAGCGTGCAAGAATCAATACTTTTCACTCTATACCAATACACATGACAGTAATAAATCAAATCACAGTCACATTACCAACCCACGTGCTGATGACAGAAGCTGATGGTCGATGTAATTCCTGCTTCAATTTAACTTCCCCATTCCCGCATCCTGAGCTTATCCATGACTGTTCCTGCAAGACCCCCAGGAATGAGTTGCTTTACAATCTGTCCTCAGCTTGTTCCTTCTTCCTCGGAGTGTGCTTTAATTTGAAAATGCTTCTCAATTTTATCTCTTTTATCTGTTGGACTCGGTGTCTTTGAAAATCTACTGAAGTTCAACTGGACTCTTGGCATAACTCAGGGAATCCAAAATAACCCAACAGAGACCAGCAGCAATGCAGTGGCATCAGATCACCACTGTTTGCAGGGTTTCTGTGCCAGCCTTGCAAGAATCTGAACCCCCAGCCTTGTAGAAAGCACAAAGTGGTGGCACAGGTGGGGGAGTTGTGGGATGGGGGGAACGTAGAGATTTCCTTTCCCAAAACTGCCCAGTTCTCTCTGGTTCAGTGGGACCTGCAGTTAATTGGGCAGAAGTTAAGAAGCAGCAAATAGATAAAGAGCCAACCTGGAATATGAGAAAAGGCCAGCTAGTAATATGAAACTGGTGAATACCTCTTGTTTCCTCTTGTGGAGGAATCTTAAGGACATAGGTCTTTTTAGACAGATGGGGAGTGATTTTTGTTTTGCTTTTGTGTGTGGAATTCTCTTTCCCAGAAGGTAGTGTAGGCTGAGTTTTACATTTATTCAAGACTGAGTTAGATGTATATTTCATATATAAGGGAATCAAGGTTCATGGTGGGGGGCGGGCAGACAGGAAAATGGAGCTGAGACTACAGCCAGATCATGAATCATATTGAAAGGTAGAACATGCTCAAAGGGTCGAATGGCCTATTTGTGCTGCTGAGTCCTGTGTATGTTCCCAGTGGGGTCAATGCTATGAGGTGCTGGCAAACACAGCCTGAGGTTTATGCCAAGGTGATGTCTTGTGGACGTTAAGTTTAGAGTTTAGGGACTCTAAACTTCCTCCTGCCCTCTTTCAAAGCTGACAATTTCTAGCCGATCCAGTTAACTCAGTCTTCTGACAGGGATTGACTTCAAGGCATCTCTTTGCACAACCCCAGGAACTAGATTGTGGTCTTGTGTCTTGCTGTTCCGAACTGACTAGTTTATAAGTTCTAGTCTGATCAGAGCCTGGTACAGTTGCAATAGTATTGCCTCAAAACATACACTGTACTAACTGAGTAACATAGAGATTTAAAATTCCATCTCATCCACTTTTGATGCTTGTTTTATTAATAGAATGATGAGTATCAGAAGCATGGAGTATATCTGGTAAAAATGTTATGTATATTCCTTGATTGGATGGAGCTGTTACTGGGGGCATAATTATAAGGTTCATGGTGGGAGATGTAAGGGGGATGTCCGAGAGTGGTTGGGGTGTGGAATGCACTGCCTGCTGTGATAGTGGAGTCAGACACTTTCGGAACTTTCAGGCGGTTATTGGATCGGCACGTGGAGCACACCAGAATGATAGGGAGTGGGATAGCTTGATCTTGGGTTTGGACATAGCTCGGCACAACAACGAGGGCCGAAGGGCCTGTACTGTACTGTTCTATGTTCTATATGCTGTATAGTGCATATGCATGTCAGCACTGATTTTCCCCCAGCTTTCACAACCACATCCCACAATGATTATTCATTGGTCTCATTTATCAAGCAGCTGAATCCAGGTGGCACTGACATTCCAATCACGGAACGGTGGCTCCTGGGAATTTTTTTATTGGAGGACTCCCACAGATTGCATTATGGGCTGGACTTGTTCGGAAGGCCTCTCTATGTGATGGTACAGTTGACTGAATGGGATTGGGGACAGGTAAGTAGGTACCTGGAGCTATACCCACTGGGACTGCTCGCACGCTTACAGAAGTGGAGAAGGAAATAAACATTGAGAAAATTTCATCATCATTTTCTGGGACTGATAAATTCATTAAAATCTTTTTCAAGGTGATATAGTGGGATTCAAATTTGCAGCCTCTGGGTTGCTTGTCCAATACAATTAATAACTGTACCTCTTTGATTAGACATGGCTGTGGTAAAATGATATGCATAGTATTTTCCAGCTTTTACATGTAACTGTAAAGATCTGCACTTCTTCAGGAAGAAGGTTATAGTGCATCAGCAATTTATCAATAGGTAATAAAGCCTACATTCTTTGTAAATCTCCTGTGACTGACTTGCTAAAAGTGGCACAGTGGTTAGCACTGCTGCCTCACAGTGCCAGGGACCCGGGTTTGATTCCCGGCTTGGGTCACTGTGTGGATTTGGCACGTTCTCCCCGTGTCTGTGTGGGTTTCCTCCGGGTGCTCCGGTTTCCTCCCACAGTCTGAAAGACATGGTGGTTAGGTGAATTGGCTAAATTCTCCCTCTGTGTGCCCAAACAGGTGCCAGAGTGTGGCAACTAGGGGATTTTCACAGTAACTTCATTGCAGCGTTAATGTAAGCCTACCTGACTTATAAATAAACTTTAAAACTTAAAAGTGACATTTTGTGTGGAACAGAATTCTGCATTAATTCTGGTAATTGAATGTGATAATATTAGCCCTACTCAAAATAATAGACAGGTCTACTTAAAATGGGGACCTTGATGATGGAAGTGAACATTTTGTACAGGTGAAGCAATTAGTATACCTATCAATCACATTATATTATGCATTCCTCCCCCACCACCATCTGGAGCAATAAGCTGTGAAGTAATGTTTCCTTGGCTCGCATTGGAACCCATTCTAAATAAACACACGTGACATTCCTCATTAGTACACAGCAGTTCTCACTGGCCCCAGTGTCTGCCCCCTCAGTGTGAATGTTTCAATCACAGTGATAGGACTCGGGACCCTAAACCTTTGATCCTAATGTCACCCAGAGCAATGGGACAAAAGAACATAGGGCTGAACCTCACTCAAACAGGAGCCGGGGAGTCAATGTACCGACAGCAGATGCACACTAATCAATAGTTGAGGAGTATCACAGACCATTCCTCACCTTCCTCTATTGACCTCTGGGATACTGTGAACATAAGAAATAGGAGCAGGAGTAGGCCATCTGGCCCTTCGAGCCTGCCCCGCCATTCAATAAGATCATGGCTGATCTGTCGTGGCTCAGTTCCACATTCCCACCCTCTCCCCATAACCCTTAATCCCCTCTCTTATCAAAAACCCATCAACCCGCGTCTTAAAAATATTTAGCGAGGCAGCCTCCACCACTTCAACGGGCAGAGAATTCCAGAGATTCACCACCCTTCGAGTGAAGAAGTTCTTCCTCAACTCCGTTCTAAATCGCCCCCCCTTTATCTTGAGGCTGTGCCCCCTAGTCCTGCTGTCCTTTCTGAGCGGGAAGAGTCTCTCCACCTCTATCCTATCCATCCCATTCATCATCTTATATGTCCCAATGAGATCTCCCCTCATTCTTCTAAACTCTAACGAGTACAAGCCTAGTTTATTCAGCCTCTTCTCATAGCTCAACCCCCTCAACTCCGGCATCAGCCTAGTAAACCTCCTCTGCACACCCTCCAAGGCCAAAATATCCTTGCGTAAGTACGGCGCCCAAAACTGCACACAGTACTCCAGCTGCGGCCTCACCAATGCCCTATATAGCATTGAATGTGAATGGCAAAGATTTTTCTCAGTTTATCAATGCTAGCAGTTATCGTGGATTTCATCAACTGGACATCCAGCCACTTTGAGAATGCATCCAATAATGTTAGAAACATGTGGCCCATAAAATCGGTATGTATTCTTGTCCAGGGTCTGCCTGGCCATTCCCAAGGATGCACATTAACCAACAGTGGCAAAGCCTATTGAACTGGGCAACTGGGACATTGACTAACCATCCTCTCTATTTCTCTATCCAGGTCCACCTGCCACCACACAACTTATGGTTAATGATTTCATTCTGCTATTCAGAGTCTTTCTTGGGGAGGGACTATAACCCTAGACCCCACAACAACGCCCCAGCTTCGCATGTTATTTCCATTCTTCTTTATTCATCGAGATTAAGAAGCTCTGACTTCTCGTATTGCACTCTTTGCATAACCGGGGCGGCATGGTAGCACAGTGGTTAGCACTGCTGCTTCACAGCTCCAGGGACCTGGGTTCGATTCCTGGCTTGGGTCACTGTCTGTGTGGAGTTTGCACATTCTCGTGGGTTTCCTCCGGGTGCTCTGGTTTCCTGCCACAGTCCAAAGATGTGTGGGTTAGGTTGATTGGCTGTGCTAAAATTGTCCCTCCGTGTCCTGGGATGTGTAGGTTAGAGGGATTAGTGGGTAAATATATGGGGATGGGGCTTGGGTGGGATTGTGGTTGGTGCAGACTCGATGGGCCTGTTTCTGCACTGTAGGGTTCTATGTTACATGTTTTATGTTTTCTTCACCTTCGATAATACTGGGTCCACATCTTTTTGCTTCACTGAGATTGACAAGGATTCTCTCATATGTAGTGCCAACACTATCTCTTGGGGAACTGGCAGTGGTGCCACTATCTGCAGCAATGGCAACCTGCTGAGCGCATTCGCATTTAGTATCTGTGCTCCTAACTGATGCTGAAATGTATGATTGTACGCAGCCAATAAGAGAGCCGACCTCTGAAAATGGCAACTCGCAAAACTATTGGTGGTGTTGATTTCTGTGACTAAGCCCAGTAATGGCTTGTGATCCAAAACCATTATAAAATGCCAACTATAAATGTTCTGATGAAACTTTCTGACTGCAGATACAATGACCAAGCTTTCATTAATGATTTGGGAATATTTGTTTTCCGTATCTGACAACATTCTTAAGACAATTGGCCTTTCTGCTCCATCAGCCATTCTGAAGGACAGAACTGCTCCCACTCCATGCAGTGATGCATCGCAAGTTACCACCAATGACTTGGTTGGATCCTCGTGCACCAGTAATGCTGACAAATACAGGCCATGTGTGATATTTATAAATCCTCTCCCTGGTCGTCTCCATCTTTGCAGTTTCTTTAACAATTAGTGAACAATAGTAGTTCACCATTCCAAGCAATGATTTTAATTCGGAAATGTTTCTTGGCTGTGGGGCCTCTTTTACTTTGTCTTCCAAGGGATATGACCCTAAATCTAAATAAGTAACTTTGTCTGCTTGGAAAGTACATTTCTCCCACTTCAGCCTAACACCTCCTTCTTTAGAACTTCCTCCGGATTTGCCCTGCATTCTCCAGGTGTGGTCCTGTGATGAAAACATCATTGAGATAAACCACCACATTGCATTAGACGTTAGAAAATGGCACAGGCTAATGAGACACCTAAACGCAAGCGTGTGCACTGGTGTAAACCCTCGTGAGTGTCAATGGTTACCAACGTCTGTGAATTTTCGTCCAATTCCAAGCATGACCGAGGTCTAACTTGGTGTATTTTAAATCTCCAACTAGTGTAGTGTAGAGGTACCCAATTCTTAAAATCGGAGATCAGTCTATTTGAGCTCTTCTATTGACTGTTAATTTATAACTCCCACAAATTCTTACAGTCCAATCCAGTTTTCGGATCGGGACTATGGGTGCTGCCCATTCTGAAAATTGAACAGGCTTTATGATGAGCCCAGAATAATGTTGATGTTGTCTCCAAATTCAGACATATTTTAGCGTTAGCTCCCCTTATACATCTGAATTCATTTTGGAAAACCTTGGAATATTTACATTGCCATTCCTGACAACTTCATCTCGCAGATTGAATATCGCTAAACAAATCAGTATAATCTGCTTAAACCAATCACATTCCAGTAAACAAGGCTGATGCCCCTTACCGAAATGGATAACTGTGCCATCTGATCCTTGTAGGACACTGACTGTTGCTGCCCTCAAGTCTCTGGTATACGTAAACAATATAGCTCCAGGCTTGTTCAGTCTCAATGCTTAGAGGCCTTTTCTGGAAGTAACAAAATGCCTGCCCCCCTATGCCTGTAGCTCCAACCCCTGTGACGACCTATTTTAAGAGGCCTGCCATTTACCACCAAGGCTATTTCTATAGGGGGTATTTATTCAGTCGGACCTGGTTAATGGTAAATGATTTGGCTCCTTTGTCACATTCCTTATATAGTTTCGTCAAGGCGTTAAACCAGCCGTTGTGGTTTTTCTGCACATTCTGTTTTGACAGCTTCACTCTGCATCACACTTGTAAATGACCCTTTTTATTGCACCTCAAACACATCATTCCTACATCGGCAAGCTTCTTGGGGAGTTTTCTCCCCCACATTGAAAACAAACTTCTACCCTCGAAGCTGTATTCCTTTTATTGGACTCTTCACTTCCCACATTCGGGTTGTCCTTCAGAACAGTTGTTTGCTGCCATAAGTGACTTATCTCACTTGGCACGTCTTGTGACTCACTTACACCCTGTTCTGCACATTCAGTCACTTGAGTCAGCTCTACAGCTTTTCCTGGAGAGATTTTGGTCTTGGCCAATATCTTCTTTTGTATAATTAGACTGTTTATGTCACAGACCAAACGGTCCCTTAACATTTCTCCTAAAGCTGAACCTCCTCAAGCTGCAGACACATTCTGAAGACATGTTTGCCTTGGGTCACAACATTATCCAGGCGTCCCAGTATGCTGTAACCTTGATACATCACCTGTCCTGCCATTCTTAATGTGTTCTAAATAATAATTAAATTACTTATTTGTGATGCTTTTTATATAATTAATCATCATCAATAATAATTTTATATTATTAAATAATCATCAAGTTGTGCACCCTAGGGAAAGTGTAAAACTTACACTCCTACCAGATTCTCACCAAACAGCTAACTCCTTTGTTAGATTACTTATTTATTCTATTGGCCCTAAATACTCTTCTTGCAGACATACTGTGCTTTACACTGAGCCAACAACTTACTAGTTTCCAGTGACATTATATTGCTATTTCCTTCACTGCTGCTTCTCGGCACTGAAATGGTGAAATTTCAGATCCCAATTCTCTCCTGCAGGCCTCTCTGCAATCTTCGGGCAACGCTCCTCAGCTCCCAACACTCCAATAGGCTCATGCTAACTTAGGCTGCATTGCAACCGCTGGGCTTTATTTATAAAGCACTTAACTCTCTCCTGCAGGTTCACGCTGATTTCCTCTCTACTCACATTGTGTTAAGACCAATAATTAGTGTTAAGTATAGTTTTGGGATCGAATGTGTCATAGCTTCAAAGGCAACTCATTGTGCCTTCAAGTTATAGATATTTATATATGCACAAACAAGCATTTGACAGAACTGCAATACATAAGTTCACTCCCTTCCCACCCCTGGCTCCAACTGAGGTTCTTCCCCAACCCAGGACGTGTGTCCTTGCTCCCGATTGCCTCAGATTTCCATGTGGCTTCTCTGTAGGATCCGGCCTGATCACTTGGCCCTCAGGGATCGCTTCCTTAAAGGGGCCACGCTACCACACACCTTCTCCCCTAACTCCTGTGTTCACCAATGAATGAAACAAAAGGAATATTATTAAACATAGGCACGTAAAGTACAAGACATCAGGAAAATCTCATCACAAGTTCAGTTGGTCAGGAGATTTCCAGACTCTGGACAAATATCTCAATTCTGTGCTCTTCCGGAAGTGATGAATCTGGAAGGACCGTCGCAAAAGATTAACTCATCAATCTGGGGGGTCAAGATCCTTCTCAGTAGCTGCTGCCTCCTTGGCGAGAGGAACCACTGGTTGCTTTGGTTCCACATTTGCAACCGGGATCCCTGTATCAGCCACTGATGAACTTGAGTGTACTGCAGGAGACACCAGTTGATCCCTTGTATCACACCCAGCTCTTTTCCTTAAATAATCCACATTTTTTTTTACACAATGACCTGGTATTCCTATAATGTATGAGACTGATCCATTCTTTCCACATTTTACCCAGCCACCCATGTTGGTCCAGTTCCAAACAAAGAACAGTACAGCAAGGAAACAGGCCCTTCGGCCCACCAAGTCTGTGCCGACATAGATGCTTCTCTAATATTTTCTTGCCTCTACATGGTCCATATCTCTCTATTACCTGCATATTCATATATCTGTTCGGATACCTTTCGAACATTGCTGTAGAATCTGCTTCCATCACTACTTCCGGCAGCAGGTTCCAGGCATTCACCACCCTTTGTGTAAAAAACTTGCTCCTTACATCTCTTTTAAACTTTCCCCCTCTCACTTCCAATGTATGCCCCAAGTAATTGACCCTTCGATCCTGGGAAAAAGACTGACTATCCGCTCTATCCAAGCCTGTCATAATCTTGTAAATCTCGATCAGGTTCCTCCTAATCCTCTGATGCACCAATGGAAACAATCCAAGTTTGTTCAACCTTCCTTCATGGTCCATATCCTCACAACAATACAACATCCTGGTAAATCTTTTCTGCATCCTTTCCAATGGATTAACATCCTTCCGGTAGTGTGGTGACCAGAATTGTACACAATACTCCAAATGTGGCCTAACCAAAGTCTTATACAATTGCAACATGATTTTCCAATTCCTATACTCAACGCCCCGACCGATGAAGGCCAGCATGCCATACACCTTCTTGACCACCTTCTCCACCTGAGTTGCCACCTTTAGGAAGCTGTATTGTGTACAACAGAAAAATAATCATCAACTTGGAAAACTTTTGCTTTTTCTAGAATTATTGTATTCTTTCTGGGAGGCTTATTTGGCCTCACCAAATCTAGGAATATATCCAACCATATCCGTAAACAATGTCCCATTAGTAATACACCCATGGATGTATTTGGCACGGTATTGTATGACAACAAGAAACTTGCTGTATGTAAAGGTAATGGCCCATTAACTTGTTTTTCATCAATGATTTGAATGAATGTACAGCTTGCTCTGCTAACCCAACGGAGCTGGGTGGGAAGATGCTGACCTAATATTGCGAATACCATTTGATTTAACAGATTTCTGAAGCTCCTCTGCTGTAAATGATGACGCTAAGATCTCTGGGTTGCCTTGGATGGCAAAAATCTGCCTCACCTTGTCAATTGTGTCTGTAGCCATCGTAGACTTCACCTCTTAGACATCCAACCATTTAGAATGCACATCAACTAAGATGAGAAATATATTTCCCATGAATGGTCCTGCAAAGTCTATGTGTCATCTTGACCATAGCCTACCTGGCCACTCCCAAAGGTGCATATTCACCTGTGGTGCCAATGCCTGTTGGATTTCACAACTCAGGCACTAGTGATCATTTCTTTATCAATGCCTGGCCACCAAATGTAACTTCAGGCTAGTGCTTTCATCCTGCTTTGTCCTGTGCATGAGTCATGCAATTCCTGTAATAAAAGTTGTCTGCCCTGGGGTGGTACAGTAACATGAGACACGCCCCCCCACCCCCCGCAACAACACACTGTCCTCCCTCATTCTCCTCTGCTGGTAAGAATTAAGTAACTCTGACTTAGATCAACATCCTTGCATCACCAGCTTCTTAACTTGAGGCAGGATTTTCCGGCCACACTCGCCCCAAACCTGGAAAGTTCCACCCGGGTCAACAGGCCTTTCCATGGTCTGCTCCTTACCTGCTCTGATTCCCGTGGTGGGCAGAATGGGAAAATTTGCCCCCGGGACTCTTTCAGTCCAAGTTTTTATATGTTTTGCTGAGCGACTGAAACTTCCGCTTTTAATACAAAGTTGGCAGCAGTAAGAAAAGATTGGAAATAAACCAGTGAGTTTGACCCCCAGAATTTGCTGTCAGGATTTCTGAATGAAATGATTTGACAGCATGAGGGGAGTTATAAAATGCACATAGCTGTACTTGTTGCAATCCAGTATTTTCTGTATCTAATTTCTTTTTCTGTCACAGGTACACAGTTGATGTCAGGCCGAGCCAGAAGAAATGGAGTTTTAGATCAAATTACGCAAGGGTCACTCATGAGAAAAAAAAATCAAAGACATGTGGATCCAATTCTAGAGAGAGGAAACTGAGAC
Organism: Carcharhinus amblyrhynchos; assembly: GCF_965287045.1. Taxonomy (NCBI): domain Eukaryota; kingdom Metazoa; phylum Chordata; class Chondrichthyes; order Carcharhiniformes; family Carcharhinidae; genus Carcharhinus; species Carcharhinus amblyrhynchos. The sequence goes on from NC_137327.1 coordinate 23,290,498, forward strand.
AAAAAGCCCATCAATGTCAGGAGAAATACAGCAAAAGATTGCGATTGAAATTCTTACCACAGCAACCCTCCTGAGTCCCATCCATCTCTCAGTGCCAGCTCTACATCCTGTAATTCACTTTTAAATTGACGGTCAAAGCTACCCTCTCCACGGAACTTTCATTGTTAATTCCTTGTTACAGGGAATAGTTGAGGCAGGGAAAGTCAGAGGAAGTTGGATAGATTTTTGGGTTTGTGTCAGGCTGCGGGGCATTTCGGAGGCTGCGTATAGTCTGTGGGTTGTGTTCTCGACACTGAAGTCCTTGATTGAGCATCAGTGCCAGGCTTAATACGAACATCAACTTCCAGTGACTCTCACCAGCGTTTATGGCAGATAGTGAAGTTTGAATTCAATTTTTTAAAACCTGGAATTGAAAAGAATTTCTAATGATGCCCATGAAACCATTGTTATAAGAGCCCATCTGGTACTTTGGGAAAGAAAATCTGTTGTCCTTACTCAATCTGAGCTACATGTGACTCCAGGCCCACAGCAATGTTGACTCTTAAATGTTTGGGGATGGTTAACAAATGTTGGCCCACATCCAATGAACAACTTTTAAAAAAATCCCCTTCCTTTCCCTGCATGGAAGATTTTTTTTCCCTGCTACATGAAGACCACCAATATCTCTTCAAAGCACTGAAACAGTTTTTATTAGAAGCGTCAAAATTGCAATTTTACAATCGTAGGGAAGTAACTAGCTGGAGAGAGATGCACCTCAGAAAGGTCTGGGAACTTGCATACTGCAAAAAAAGCATACCAATTGCATTTGCCTCAAATTCTCTGTTTGTAACCAACTACTCCCACACTGAGCAGGAAACATTAGCTTCAGTGTTTGCAATCATGCGTTATCGTACCTAAAATTTGGTGAAAGATTTGTGGTAAAGGCTGACCACAAGCCACTGGAGATGATTTGGTGAAAACCATTGGCCAGTGCATCACCAAGATTGCAATATCTCTTGAGAAAGATTCAAGGTTGCAACTATGAGATTAGGTACAAGCCAGGTAACTTGATTGTCACATTGGATACACTTAGCAGATTGCCTGACTCAACAAAAACACATATACATATGGGTCCTTGTCAAGAAGTGCTAAGCATGCCAAGAGTGAATGCCAAGTCAGTACAAAGGACTACTCATGAGATTTGTATCCATTCTTGGTTCAGAATCACATCTGACCTATTTCATGTCCCTGGCACTGATTTCATTTAATCATCAACTACTTTACCAAGTACCCATTATTTGACAACTGTACGGCACATCAAATAGAACTGTCACACATACTCCACGTGTTATTTTCAGTTTATCTGTTGTGCCTAAAGAGACCACTATGGATAAAGGTCTGCAACTTATTCACAGTCCATTTCAGGATGCGTGAAAAGTGGAATATTGATCAGTCTACTTCTTCAGCTCATTACTTCGATCCATCAGCCTAGCTGAAGGAATGATTCACACGGTGAAATCCCTAGTTATTAAATGTAGACAGAACAAGCAAAATCTATCGGTTGCAATATTAAATCTGTGCAACACTTACAAGTGCAATTATTCCATCACTGGCAGAGCTCATGTTCGGCAGATCTGTCCATGCCAATTTACCTACTCTTCCTCATTCTACTCTCTCAGAAATGAGAGCACAATTTTTAAGCAAAGAAGACCAATGTGCAGAATAAAAATGTGGGTACAGAATTGCCAAGTTTAAAGTCAGGACAATAAGTTCACATCCAGGATTCCACAGAAGGTACTTGATGACCAGGTGAGGTGACAAGGATATTTTCAGAACCAAGGTCCTATGAAGTCATGGCATAATGGAGGACAAATCAATCCATTCCAGTTCCTCAATTACCACGCAGCCCTATTGCATCAGGGCTAGATCCCAAACCAGGAACAGTATCCAAGAATGACAACCCCACAGGTCACTGTAAGGAATTAAAGAAACCTCCAGACAAGGTTATCATTACAAAATCTGAGCGTAGCAACAGATTACCTCAACACTTTAGAGACTCATAGCTTCACCAGTCCTATTCACTTGTGTAATGGTATCTAACCATGAACATGTATTGTAAATAGTTCAACATCTTTGAAAGGGAGAAAGTACCTTGAAGAAGCAAGGGGGATGTTGTAATATGTCTTTCACAGATAGCAGCTTGCCATCACTGGAAGGGAAGTGTGCTATGTCATCCAGTTTCAGTTTCACTTTTGCTTTTGAGCAGAGCACAGACACACAGAGCTGCTGCTAATATCTTTGAACTTTCTATCTTTGTATAAATATTCTCACATATCTAGTCTCAATAAGTGACTCTGCGATATGTTTACCCAATCTCTTACGATCGATGCCTTTTTGTAAGCATAACAGCACAATGTTCTGGCTACAGGGTGGGCCACTGTGGATTGGGTCATCTCCACACCAATTTTACTTCTGGGGTGGAGAAAGGTGGCACATTGGTTAGCACTGCTGCCTCGCAGTCCCAAGGACCCGGGTTCAATTCTGGCCTCGGGTCATTGTCTGTGTGGAGTTTGCATGTTCTCCCCGTGCCTGCGTGGGTTTCCTCCAGGTGCTCTGGTTTCCTCCCACAGTCCAAAGATGTGCAGGTCAAGTTGACTGGCCATGCTAAATTGTCCCTTAGTGTTCAAAAGATGTGCAGGTTAGATGGATAAACCATGGGAAATGGGCGTGGTTATTGGGAGAGGGCCTGGGTATGATATTCTGTCAGAGAGTTGGTGCAGATTTGATGGGCTGAGTGGCCTCTTCTGCACTGTAGGGATTCTATGATAATTGGCCTAACAGCAATTGTGATTTTTAAATGCCCTGAAACCAGCATGCTAACTGCTCACAGTGACTGCAGTCTCCTAGCCTCCAGAAGTACTAAACCTTCAAGCTGATATGAGGCACCTTGGGAGGATGAGAAGCTGTGTGAACTGTGCCAGGATTAAAATCCAGAGCACACTTGGTCACTGGTAAAAACCAGTGACCAAATGATCTACCTAGTAATACCGAGCACCTAGGATCTCAAACAATGATGAGATGGAGTATGGGAAAGAGATAAAGAATCTGATGAAGCTGGTGTGACGACAATAATCTCTCCCTCAATGTCAACAAAGTGAAGGAGATTGTCATCGACTTCAGGAAGCGTAAAGGAGAACGTGCCCCTGTCTACATCAATGAGGATGAAGTAGAAATGGTCAACAGCTTCAAGTTTTTAGGTGTCCAAAACACCAACAACCTGTCCTGGTCCCCCCATGCCAACACTATATTTAAGAAAGCCCATCAACGCCTCTACTTTCTCAGGTAGCTAAGGAAATTTGACGTAAGCTACAACTCTCAACAATTTCTACAGATGCACCAGGGAAAGCATTCTTTCTGATTGTATCACAGCTTGGTACGGCTCTTGCTCTGTCCAAGACCACAAGAAACTACAAAGGGTCATGAATGAACCACAGTGCATCACTCAAACTAGCCTCCCATCCATTGACTCTGTCTACACTTCCTGCTGCCCCAGAAAGGCAGCAAGCATAATCAAGGATGCCACGTACCCTGGACATTCTCTCTTCCACCTTCTTCCTTTGGGAAAAAGATACAACAGTCTGAGGTCACGTACCACCAATCAAGAACAGTTTCTTTGCTGCTATTAGACTTTTGAATGGATCTATCTCGCATTAAGTTGATCTTTATACCTAGCTATGACTGTAACAATACATTCTGCACTCTCTCCTTTTCTTCCCTACGAACAGTGTGCTTTGACTGTATAGTGCACAAGAAACAATACTTTCCTATACCAATATACCAATACATGTGACAATAAATCAAATCATACAAAGCTACAGCTATATGACAAGTAACAACTTACAATCAGTATTATAAAAAACACTTCTATTTTAAATTTAGAAAGTCCCATGCAAATTTCTTTTTAAGTAACTCTAATAGAATAAGTGTAAATAATTGACGTCATTATAAATTTAAATACAATTATATTTAATTTACAAACTGTCAGATCATGTCTCTCAAAGTGAACAAGTGAAATATTATATAAGCTCCTTGAAAATTCATGGACTGCAATCCCAGCAGTTACCTGGGATTATGTCTGTTAGAATCATAGAATCCCTATATTACAGAAGGAGGTCATTTGGCCCATTGAGCCTACATTGACAACAATCCCACCCAGGCCCTATCCCTGTTACCACATGTATTTACCGTGCTAATTCCACTGGTACTAAAGGTCAATTTAGCATGGCCAATCAAGCCAACCCACACATCTTTGGTCTGTGGAAGAAACAACGCAGACACAAGGAAAATGTGCAAACTCCACACAGACAGTGACCCGAGGCTGGAATCGAACCTGGGTCCCTAAGCGTTGTAAGGCCTCAGTGCTAACCACTGTGCCACTATTGAGGTTTACCAGCTTTTATCCCATTGGAGATTGAGCAGTCAATGGGGGAGAGAAACTTACTTGTCTGCTTGTATCACCAGAGATACGATGTATAAGATAAACAATATTAATTATTGTACATTTATCCATGGACAAAGTGGATAGAAGCTTTTTCCCAGGGTGGAAGAGTCAGTTGCTAGGGGACATAGGTTTAAAGTGCTGGGGCAAAGTTTAAAGGAAATGTATGAGGCAAGTTTTTTACACAGAGGATAGTGGGTGCCTGGACCTCCCTGTCGGGGAGGTAGTGGAAGCAGATATGATAGTGACTTTTAAGGGGAATCTGGACGAATACATGAATAGGATGGAAATAGAGGGATAGGGTCCCTGGATGGGTAAGGGGTTTTACTTCACACAGGCAGCATGGTTGTTGCAGGCTTGGAGGACTGAAGGGCCTATTCCTGTGCTGTAATTTTCTTAATTCTTTGTGAAATGGAGTGGTCCTGCCCCACCTCCTCCAACCCCCACAGAACACAAATTATACACTGGTATTTGATGGGCCAGGAAAATAAGGATTCACAGCATCATCCAGCCCCTCTGCATTGACATCACTGACATTTTAAGAGTGATACCTAGCACTTGCATGGGGAATCGCTGATTGACCTCCCTGTAGGACTCATAGAATACAAGCTCCCTGGTGATTGGTAATTACCTTACCAGGTGGAGTTTGTATACTGAGCCCTTTATAAAGCAGGCCCCTGAGTGGGTCCATTGATATATTGTCCTGGTTGGAACCTGTTTTTGTTCACCACAGGCTTGAGGTTTTACTTTATTTTGTGCAATAAAGCACTGTTCTTTTACGGCTAACTCCTGGAGTTATCATAGTAAGGGTTGGGTGGAAATTCCAGCCTTTATATTGATACATTTTGGCAGAGGAAGAAGGGAAGGAAAATCTGTATTTATTAGAGCACAACCTCGGGATGTTCCATAGAACTTCCCAATCACTTCGGTACTTATACAGGATGGCAATTGTCATAGAAAAAAGCAACAACTAACAGCAAGGGGCCGCAATCAACCTAATAATCAGCTTTTAATCAGTTCTGATGAAAGGTTGTAGACCTGAAACATTGATGTTATTTCTCTTCATGGATGCTGCCTGACCTGCTGAATATTTCTCGCATTTTCAGTTTTTGCATAGATTTTTTAATGATGTTAGTCGAATGATTAGTTATTACCAGGACGTCGGGGGTGGGGAATCCATTTTCTCCTATTGCAACAACAGAGTCAGTGCATGAGTTGCAGGCAGAGTGGGATTCATGGCCAAACTCACAGGAAATCTAGCATGGTCAATTAACATAAGAACATAAGAAATAGGAGCAGGAGTAGGCCATCTAGCCCTTCGAGCCTGCCCCGCCATTCAATAAGATCATGGCTGATCTGTCGTGGCTCAGTTCCACTTTCCCGCCCTCTCCCCATAACCCTTAATCCCCTCTCTTATCAAAAACCCATCAACCCGCGTCTTAAAAATATTTAGCGAGGCAGCCTCCACCACTTCAACGGGCAGAGAATTCCAGAGATTCACCACCCTTTGAGTGAAGAAGTTCCTCCTCAACTCCGTTCTAAAATGCCCCCCCTTTATCTTGAGGCTGTGCCCCCTAGTCCTACTGTCTTTTTTGAGCGGGAAGAGTCTTTCCACCTCTATCCTATCCATCCCATTCATCATCTTATACGTCTCAATGAGATCTCCCCTCATTCTTCTAAACCCCAACGAGTACAAGCCTAGTTTATTCAGCCTCTCCTCATAGCTCAACCCCCTCAACTCCGGTATCAGCCTAGTAAACCTCCTCTGCACTCCCTCCAAGGCCAAAATATCTTTGCGCAGGTGCGGCGCCCAAAACTGCACACAGTACTCCAGCTGCGGCCTCACCAATGCCCTATACAGCTGCAATCAATTGAAACAGCGCACTTCAGCACAGAGTCACTTTAAAAGAGTTTCAACTCCAGAAAATGGAACTGGTAGCTAAAACAAAGTGATTGTCTTTGGATCAGAGCATGCTGATTTCTCCAGCACTGACTGAGAGGAAGATAGTTACGCACCAAGTAGGTACATAAATCAATCCCAGTCCCTTACAGAAATGTGGTGTCCAGGCATCAGTGACAGATTAATTACTCAATCGCAGTATTGCCATGCTGGTTAGTCACTGTATGTGGAGTCAAGCGAATACAGATCCTAGCTCTTTATCAAACAGCTCTTCCAGACTTCCAGCAAATCTGTCAAGGAGATTTGTGGACACATAGAGCTTTGCTTTTTTTCAAACAGTTCTACTTTTACTTTTGAAAAGGATACTGGCTGAATTATTGTGTTTTTGGGGTAAGAATAATTGTATGCCACCATGTATGCAGTCATAGTAACAACATGGTTCAGCAAGATTTTTGCCATCATGTTTCACATTTCGAAACAAATGAGAAAAACGTTCCCATTTTTTTCCTGGAAAGCAGTATTTTTTTAAATAATAACACCCATCTTTACTGATAAGGTGAGGTAATGTCCCCTTCAGAGTTCCTCATTAACGCGAGTACCAGTAATGTATGCAATATATTCATTGCATGTGAATGGTTATTCTTCATTTGGTCAGGTGTCACAGCACTTTGTGCTGAAGAATTACTGAAGTAAAGAAGAAGATGACATGAAATGTTCAGAGATGCAGTTTTCTGTATTCTCACACTAGAATTCAAGCCTATGTCATGAAGAATGCACAGTTTAAGACATCACTGATATCCAGAATGACTGCTGATGTGATCGTGGTGGAATGATTTCTTTACATTCTTACAAATAACTGGTGATAAGAAGTGACAGTCAAGGTTTCCTGAGCCCAGCCAACGCATTAAATAGAGGCAAAGGTGTTGGTTTTAACTCCAAGTGAAAAACAGGGACTTTGAGGAGAGTTAAAATGGAGTATTGGATACATCTGCTCCTCTCCTGCCCTAGTCTAGCCATCTGAAATTTTAAAACACAGATGGTAAGGACACACATCTGATGTTGACAGTGTCCTCTTTATATAGGCAGATTGGGTTCCGATGATGAGATCAAGGCCCAACCTGCTTTTGTAGCCTGAGGAGGAAGCAATGTGGGTTTCTCCTCCAGACCAAAATGCGCTAGTGAAAGGAAACAAGGCTCCTTTTCGTTTCTACTCATTCAAAGCCTCTCATCATCCAGAAGACCTCTAATGGATCACTGTTGGCGATGGGGAAAGGTGGTGAGATAGTTTTTCCCCTTCCTGAAACATGAGTTTCAGAGGGCATGTTTTAAACCTTTTCAGTGCTGTGATCTCAGCAACAAACATGAAGCAGATTCTCAGGTAAGTTGAAATCAAAAGAAAGGGTTTCTTCCAAAAAATTCTAAGTGTTGAATTTGCATGAAAACTGAAGTAAATCCTGCTGTTTTCTTCAGCAGAGGTTTGAAAGTGAATCTCCCACCCTCTGTGCAGTGCAGAGTGCACTGGTGGAATCATGCTGAAAAGCTGTGGGCAGCGCCTATTCCCGATGGAGAGGCCGGCAGCACAGTGCTGAGTGGGCCATTGCGCATGTGCTAATCTGTCAGATCAAGATTCGGTGCATGCGCAGTGGCTCCTGTCTGCTGGCCTCCCAATTGCTGGCCAGCTCAATTGAAATACTCCTGGCAGGGGTGGGAGAGGCTAGCAGGTCCAAAGACTTTAGTCCCGGCACCGCTAATTATACTTAAATTATATTAAAATCACTATTTGCATGCCTAATACAGCTCCGCACTTAAATCCAGTGCTGGGAGATACACTCAGAGCCAGATGCCCAGTGTGGATCACGCTAATCTAACCCTGCTGAAAAATCAGCATAGCAGGATGAAAGAATCGCCAGGATATTAATTCATACCACGTTAAAATATACGCAATGGACCACACTCACTCCTTCCTGCACACAAAGATACACAGAAGTAAATATTGATTCGAGAGGCAAAGGGAAGAATTAAATATTGTAGAAGTGCATTCAGTACAATGATTGCAGCGGTTGAAGGAAAAGGTCCTTCTTGGAGCAATTATGAATGATAAATAAATTGCATCTCCTCGTCAGAAAAACACAGTTTTATTAAAATTAAAAAAACAGTCTTCCAGAATTAATCTGAAAATAGCAAAGGTTATGTTTTTAAAATCACAGATGACTCACAGTTACAAGTTAGCCAATTTATTCATAAGAATTGTGCGAGTTAACATGTCATTACCACAAAAGAATGTGGCCTCTTCACAGAATGACAATGGAATAATATTGGAGTTTTTCTGTTGCTAGCTCTTGTTGCTCTGATGCAGAATCCATCTGCACCCAGTAATTGAAATGTCTTTCAGAACAAGCAAAACATGTTTATCTCCTCCAACACAGGAGGAAGTTTAGTGACCCCCCTTTTTTTCCCCTTCTGAAGCACCTCATTTGATTTAGTTCCTCAGGTAGGACAAAGCAATGTGACCAGAATGTTAAATGTATGCTTCTTTTTCTGTCAACCTCATAATAAGCACGTTATCACTGCGAGTGGTTTGACTCAGAACAACGTTCTACAATTAATTTTTTATACTTACCTTATATAGTGCTGAAATATTATGGTGTTACGAGTGAGGTAGGTCGGAGGCAAAGCAGTGAACAATTTCAATGCAGTGAGAATGCAGTGATGCAGAGAACACAAAACAAAGAAAAATACAGCACCGGAACAGGCCTTTCGGCCCTCCATGCCCATGCTGAACATGATGCCCTAACTAAACCAAAAAAAAAACCATCTGCCCTTACTCAGCCCATAACCCCTTATTCCCTCCCTATTCATCTACCCATCCAGATGTCTCTTAAATGCTGCTAATGTGCCTGCTTCCACCACTTCCTCTGGCAGTGCATTCCAGGCACCCATCACTCTCTGCATGAAAAACTGTCCCCACACATCTCCCTTAAGCTTTCCCCCTCTGACCTTGAACCTGTGCCCCCTTGTAATTGACACTTCCACCATGGGAAAAAGCCTCTGACTATTCACCCTGTCTATGCCCCTCATAATATTGTGGACAAAGAGGATTCAATCGAGAGAGAACAGCACAATCTCATCCAATAAGAAAATAAAAATTGATCCTTCTTAACTTTGCATATTTCAATTTTGCCCACAAATTAGAAACATGTTATAAAATACATCGAAGGCATACTTTAATTATTCTTTATGACACTGGTGTTCAATCACTAATTGAAATTGTTTGTCCTATTGTTCAAATTGCTTTGGATGTACAATGCTGAACACCATATAAAAACAGAAACTAAAAACGAGTGTCACGATGGCTTAGGTTTAAATGACTGTTTATGCTGCTTGAATGGAACAGTCTGTTGACCTTGGGTGGGATTTTACAGTTTGTGATGAGTGAGGCCATAAAATCCCGCCATTACATTTTTAAGAAATTTCTGTTTTAAAAGTGCAATTGGGGTTTCTAGCTTGTGGGTTAAAAATCATTATTTGGCATAAAACACACCTTCCTGACCAAATTGAATAATGATCCTGCAGACTGCATCTGTTTTATCACATCAGCATTTATCTGGTATTTGCGGCTGTCAAACAGGGTTAAGGGTTTGGGTTGGAGAAGCTAAACTTGGCTTCCCAGTAGCCAAAGTTTCAACTGCATTCCCCTGCAAAAACAAACCTCAGGGACAGTGGATCATTATAAAATCAATGAGTTGTGAATCTTGCCAGAGAACAAACACTAACTTTCTACAAATGACCATGACTTGCACTTTATCTAATGGGGACCCCCAAGATTTACTAATGCCATCAGCATTACTACTTTGGGAAATCCTGTCTCATAGAATAAATGTTCCCATTCTGTTGCCAGCTTTCTGTGGGGCACCTGATAGAATGCATCACCTGTGCCTTGTACACTGGCACATTGCAGATTCACTGGATGAAAAGATGAACTCAGAAGTCACTCTTTGAGGCATAAAATTTCAAAGCTGCCATGATCTTTATAATAGGAAGGAAAGTAAGATTGGTTAATTCATCTTCAGGTTTCCCTTCCTTCTGGGTTGTTTTCTGCTTGCCATGCAGAGTTGTGGACTGGCTCAAGTGATAAATGCAAGGGCACAATGATAGAATCATAGAATTCTTACAGTGCAGAAGGAGGTCATTGGGCCCATCTGCACTGTCTCTCTGACACAGCATCTTACCCAGGCCTACCCCATCCCCATAACTCCATGCATGTCCTCGCTAATCCGCTTAACCTACACATCCTGGGACACTAAGGGGCAATTTAGCATGGCTAATCCACCTACCCTGCAAATCTTTGGACTGTGAGAGCAAACCCACACAGACACGGGGAGAATGTGCAAACTCCACACAGATAGACACTCAAGGTTGGAATGGAACCCATGTCCCTGGCACTGTGAGACAGCAGTGCTAACCACAGTGCCACCGTCTCATCCCACAAGATTGTATTTTCACTGGGTTTCTGCCCATTGAACTGTATGTGATTTTTTAGGCGATATTCAATCCCTGCTTGAAATACTCTTATAGAAGATTGGTAAGAGCTTCACTGTAAAACGGAAGTCAATGGTATTGAGAAGGAAATCTGCAATTTTAACCACTTTATCACCAGACAAATTAGTTCATCATACAAAATGAAAATTAGGATTGGATGTGTATTGGACTGATAGCAAACCTACGTTTAAAAAGGAGAATTTAAAAAGAGGAACAGCTTGTTAGGAATATGTATGAAAGTGGGCTTTAACTCTGGATTTGTGACAGGTGAATTGTTCTGTTTTTATTTGTCTTGTTGGTTTGCTTTTGGAGATCTGTCCTCCATCAAGAAAAGTTTATTTATTTATTAGTCACAAGTAGATTTACATTCACACTGCAACAAAGTTACTGTGAAAATCCCCTAGTCGCCACAATCCTGTGCCTGTTTGGGTACACTGAGGGAGAATTTACCATGGCCAATGCTCCTTAAAAGCATATCTTTCAGACTGTGGAAGTAAACCGGAGCACCTTAGGGAAACACAGACAGACATGGGGAGAACATGCAGACTCCGCACTGACAGTGACCCAAGCGGAAATTGAACCTGGGTCCCTGGCACTGTGCGACAGCAGTGCCAACCATTGTGCCACCATAAACCATTGGTCAGAGCCAAAATACCCAATCTGAGAGAAGGGGAAGCAAAAGGAGGAAAATGAGGTGGATTTGACTGCACCAAACACCCATATCTACTTTCCTCCCTTCATATGATCTGCAGATCATATACGCATGTCAAGGAATCTTCATTGAAAACTCTTTGTAGGCTTGACTTCAGAAAGGAGGCTGTGAATTGCATTCTCTGTTCAAAACTCAATTATGGACAATCTCCACAATAAGGATGGCCTTACTGGTAGTAACTGTCAACCTGACTCATTCTAAACGATCCGCTACGCCAATCAATCTGCAACGTGCAATTGGATCAAGCAGATCGCTGATGAATTGTTTTCCAGGGCAAAAGAGTTCAACGTTTTCCTCAAAAATATGTAATTATATTCCCCAAATGGGCAGGAGTATTTTCCAAAGCACCAATATGATCATTAAGACACCTGCACCATATTGCACATGATCCTCAAAGATCTTTAAGGACCAGTAATATAACCTTGTGAAGAACAAAACCCATTTCCCAGGCAACAACTATATCATCCAGTGCAGGACATGTTGCATCAATGCGGGAATATAGATCACCCAAATCAGAAATGTTTCTCATGCAGTGCTGGAATGTATGGCATTAGTGCAGGAAAATGCAGCCACACTTGCAGGAGTGTGTAACACCAGTGCAGGACAATGCAGAAGAACATAGCATCAGTGTAGCAGTGTGCAGGGTCAGCTTATAAACTGCGGTGGTTTGCCTATCTTAAATGTAGTTAATTAAGATGCTAATCGGCTCAGCAGATCTTTTCATCGAATTAGTGACAGGTCACTCACCATGCTCAAGAAATTTTTTTTTTTAATTGAAGGACCAAAGTGGTAATTTATCAGTGAATTAACAGGATTATATTTTCCTCAAACCCAAAATATAGGCTCGAGGATGTAAGATATAGCTGTGTGCGTTGGGGGAGGATCCAGGAAAAAACGTCTCATTTTAATGACACAAGAGTTGATTAATTACATCAAAGACCAATCTGAAAAATCAAACAATATGCACAGCCAACTCGTCAGCAATTTGCAATGATGGTAAAATGTGGGTGTTCAGCATATTGCAAACATTTCTTTATTGTGAAGCAAAAATTAAAGGTCACTAACTGTATCTAAGGAAAATGCAATTAATTGTGTAAACTCATTTCAGCCTTCACTATGCTCTTGTTCTTTCCACTGCTGATTCCTGTTCAAAGTAACCCCTCAGGAATCAAAATGTGATTTATTCAGCAAAATGTGTAATTATATCCTAATAAAGCCTAGACTAAACTGCACATAAGTAATCTTGAAAAATACATTATCAGCCATCACCTGGGTGAATTGGGGGAACTGTTCCTTAACCAACACAAGAGATGGGCTTACCTGGGTCATATTGATAGGATTAAAGTTTTTCTGTAGTTGAGTTCTTATTACACCCATCACACAAAGATTAATCTCTTATTATTATCTGGCTGACAATTGATACAACTTACAGACATTAATCAATGGACTTGTGTCAGTTCCACTATGATATAAATATAAACTTAAAATCTAGCTCTGCATATTACTAATTAGCAGTCTTCTAAGACTGAAATAATTCCTCCAAGGTTGGTGTCTCTTCACTGAAGTTAAATTTATTTACATAGGAAGCAACACTCGGGCAGATACTTCCTCATTCAGAGTATAAACTCAGAGTTCCAGTAACACTGACCCTCTACATTGTCATGCAGGGCTCCTTGATTGGACAAGCGATTACTGCCTTAATCCGGGAGTCATGATGTGGAGATGTTGGCATTGGACTGAGGTAAAAGCCACAAGCTTTCTGGACAGCTGCTTTTGCTACAAATAAACCTGTTTGGAATTTCAACTGGTGTTGTGGGATTTCTTTCTGTTTTAATCTGGGAGCTCATATTCTAAGAGATTCACTTTGTGGACCTGGTTAAAGTCATTGTATCCGACCCTTCTAGGTCAAAGGAGCCTTAGTGCTTCATTTGCCTCAAATGCCTCTAGAGGTATTTAAATGCAGGGTCTGGTTCCTCAAGCTATGCATCCGATGTGGATGGGATATAGTGAACTGGTGCTCATTTCTTTCATCTAGAGTGCCGAGGCACGGGTTAACTCCCTTCTTTGGGTGGTAAGGGAGTCAACTCAACTACATGTGCCATGTCCATTTTGGACTGGGAGGTTCCAACAACTGGAGACAGCGAGCAGAAGCTGGCAGGTCCCAGAAGATTTTCCAAGGCTCCCAATGTGCTGGGCATTGATTGTTCTGAACAGCCTGAGAAATAAAGCTTTCAAATGATCTAAATGTTTTCTCAGGATGACATCCCCTACATAGGCTTTGTTTGAAAGAGATCATATCCTCGAGTCCACTGTGCTTTGCAATCACACATGGCCTTTCCCATGATTCTTTAGTAATAGTTTATTAGCCATGCTGAGGTGTCTTTCATGACTGGTGTTGTTGTGGGCTTGGCCTTGGGCTTCTTGATGCCTTTCCATCCTTCTTCTCAGGTTCGGGAAGGTCAGGCTCATCCTGGTGCGGAGTCGCCTGTGTGCCCCTGAGCATCTCAGCTGGTGCTATCTCCATGGGGTGTTGTTCTATAGACAATAATCTGGAAAGTTTAGTGTCCAAAGAGGCTCCATCATCAACTCCCCAACCCCTTTCTTCTACAGTTGGGTCAAAGACTCTGCTGCAGGAGCTCTTTAGGGTAGTGTGTTGGGCCTCAACAGTCACAACCATCTTCCTTTGCTCTCTAATTCCCACTGACTTCAAATTTGACTGGAGCTCCTTCAAATGGTCAACTTCCCAACATATTGGCATCAAAATGAGGTGGGAGGTCCCAGAAGGACCTTCTTTCTCATTTGGATGGTTGCATCTCTTCAGACTGTAATATCACTGCCATTCCACTCCTAGCCCGCAACACAGTGCTCCCCAGACAATTTCTGCATAGATAAAAGGGAAAGGATATTGTGGAACTTCTTGGGATACAGAGGAGAGAAAAGCTGGGGTTGCGGTTTTTCTAATTTGACATCCCCAATTTTAACCATATTTCTAACAGATTGCTGTCTATTCAAACAGCAAAACTGTCTGGCAGACGTAGCCATTGCTTGATAAAGGAGTTTTTAGTTGGCCTGATTCAATATTGTACTTGTAGTATGTTTTCAAAAGCAAATCGAACTCATTTCTTTCATTTCTTGCCCACTTGAGTTTGTACTGAATTCAGTCCTTGTTGCGACTGCTCAATCTCACATTCTCATTCCAGCACTGGTTATCATACACACAGACATGCAAAAGGCTTTTTATGTAAGATAGTTACAATTCTGGGAAGAAATGCAGAAAGAGCCTTTGTCATTTTCATCAGGATGGCTTCATGCCCAAGGACTAAAATGGAATTGATTGCAGGCCCCCACCAGAACATTAGTTTTAAATTATTTACCAGAATGTGGAGCCAGAATGGGCAGCAATCCCTTGAAATCCTCTTACTTTTTCTTCCAAGTAAAGTTGTTTGAGTAATTTGCTTTTGATGAGACTTCACCTTCTTGGACCCCAATGCTTCTGAATGTAAAATTATTCCACCAGGAATGGAAAAATTGGTAGGATGTGACTAGTGACATCCCACAGATCTTTGTTGGGTCTCAACTATTTACTGTATTTAATAATGCCTTAGATGATGGAATTGAAAGCCACATATCCAAGTTGGCTGGTGGCACAGTCACGGGCAATGTTGTGAGGAATGTAGCTGGATGTCTATAGATGAATTGAATGGGCATAGCCAAATCAAATGGATTTCACTGTAGACAATGTGAAACACTGGGCCTAAAAGAATAGAACAGGCTACTCCCTAAATGGTGAAAAGCTACACTGAATGGAGATTCAAAAAATATATGGGATGTACAGGAACATAGATCAATAAACCATGGTGAACAAATGTAAAAATAATTAAAAAGATTACCGGAATGCTAGCCATTACATTGATAATGCAAGAGGGTATGGCCATGCTTCAACTGTGCAAAATCCTGGTTAGGCCACACCTGGAGCACTGTGTTCCATTCAGGGCAGCCCACATTAGGAAGAATATATTGACCTTCAAGAAAGTGCACCAAAGTGATACCTAGAATCATTTGCAGCACAGGAAGAGATCCTTCCATCCATCATGCCTTTGCCAGCAGTAAATGGAGTATCCAGCCTAATTCCACTTTCCAGCTCTTGGTCCATAATCTTGAAGGTCACAACTGTTCAAATGTAAATTCAAGTGTTTTTTTCCCAAACACAATGAGGGCTTCTATCTCTACCATACTGCAGTCAGTGAATTTTGGTCCACAAACCACGTTCTGGGGGAAAATATTTCTCTTTGATTTCGCTCTAATCCATCTACCAATTACTTCAAATCTATGTCACAGGTTAAATTATTAGGAGCAATTACACAACCGAATGGAAACATTACTCTTCCTGTACAAAAGTTACAGAGTATTGTCATTTGTGTTTACATTCTTTCATTGTGATTTGATTAAATCCCACTTGGAAAGGAACTGTAGTAATATTTTTTTTCAAGGGATTAAGAACTTACACTAGGTATTTTTACATTAAAAATCCTCATGGTTATTTATAATTTTTTTAAAAACTGGACAAAGACATTGTAAAATGCCTGTCTGTGATTCTTAACAAAATGAACTAACAAGACAGTATCACAGAAATGTGCATCTTGCTACCTCTGAAGAGGTGCTAACAATCCCCTGTAGGCTGCTGAGACCAAATTCATGGAGAACCATACAAAGACCATTTACATTCTATAAGCCAGGCCTGGCTGACTGGAGCGTATTTAACTGCTAGGACAAAAGACCCCATAATTTCCCTTTTCAAGTCTTAATGGTTGGAACATTTAACTATCTTTGGAACCCAGGTGGAGGATACACACTGTTTGTCAAAGACACTGTGAAGAGGTGGGAGTCATGTAACATGGAATCCTCTAGCTTGTGTAACCTGTAAAATTGCCTTGCTGTACTGTCTTAGTCTTTCATTTTGTCATCACAAACAGCAGCACAGAAAAGGTGTTCTGCCCAGATTGAATAACTAATCCCACTACACTGTCTTAGGGTGGCACATTGGCACAATGGTTAGCACTGCTGTCTCACAGCGCCAGGGACCCGGGTTTGATTCCCGGTTTGGGTCACTGTCTGTGCTGAGTCTGCACATTCTCCTTGTGTCTGCATGGGTTTTCTCCAGGTGCTCCGGTTTCCTCCCACAGTCCAAATGACGAGCTTGTTAGATGCATTGACCATGCTAAATTCTCCGTCAGTGTGCCTGAACAAGTGCCAGAGTATGATGACTAGGGGATTTTCACAGTAACTTCATTGCAGTGTTAATGTAAGCCTACTTGTGACACTAATAACTAAACTTAAACTTAAACATCACTGGAACTTTTGTACCATCGCCTACAAGACTGATCATCTCTGTGTGCCTACCTCCTTTTGTGAAGTCAGCTCCACTGGAAAAGTGAATTATGCAGCATCGGTTTTCAGCCTGCTGATTTCTGTGAAGAAATACCTCACAGGATTTTGATTGTGGACTCTGGACTTATATGAAACAATAATTATTTTCTCTATGGTCTTTGTCCTATAAACATTTTTACTCTCTATCCTATATGAGTGCAAAGGAGACAACATTGCTACCCTCCTAATGCATTTGAGTGTATGCAAATAACTAACCCTTTGAATTTATCCTATCTCGAGTTTGTCTTGGGATCGTTAGTAGAAAATTGGAAGCAAGGGGGAATCAAATCAAAACACCTTTCCATTTACAGATGGGTGGAGAGAAAAGAAACCAGGACTACTTAAATTAATTGTCTGTAACAATGTGGTTGATGCAAGCAATGTGATTCAAATGATGTTGCTTATTTATCCCTGCAGAACTGGCTGAATTTGACATTTACTTCTCTGAATCCTATTCTGTATTAGCTGCATAACTGAAACACTCGATACATCATCTTATTGTGTCTTTTACTTTTTCAAGTGAAAGCTGTTCTATAATAGCCTTGGACCAGTGCCCTGGATTCAATCTGATCGAAATTGCACGATCAACCAATGCCTTCACTCGGGCAATTGTTCAAAATTTACCATTAGTTTCAGGTCCCACAGCTGATCTAATGGCTACGAAACCTCGTCTGCTGCTCTGTGCCTCCAGTTATTCCTGCAGCCTCCCACGCTGCTGGGGAAGTATGGTTTTTCTCTGTGTTTCTCCATGGCCATGAATCTGATTATGTCAGAGGCAAGGGGTGGTGAAAATAAAGATTGCAATCTCACTGGCACGATTCATGATTTCAAGGTTTTAGCACCTCGTCGCCCTCCTGGTTTTCCATCAGAGATCTCACAGAGGAAGAGTGCAAGCTCAAGACCCTTGGGTGGCACAATGGTTAGCACTGCTGCCTCACAGCGCCAGGGACCCAGGTTCAATTCCAGTCTCGGTTCACTCTCTGAGTTTCCATATTCTCCCTGTGTCTGCATGGGTTCCTCTGGGTGATCCAGTTTCCTCCCACAGTCCATTCCTTCTGTATGGTCCTCATTTCCTCTCCCTTAGGTCCAAGAGGCACAGACTTGAAAGGTTATTGCGGACAACTAGTTTAGCCTTTTGTCATCAGATCTGGCCCAACCTCTGAAAACATTATAAGGTGTTACTTTCATCTGCTATGACTGCTTACTCTTCCAGGGTCATCCAGGGCTGCAGAGGAAACTGCTTTCTTCTTTTATCTATTTCAAACCATTTTCTTAAACTCCTCCTCCTGTCCCCTCTACCTTTATTTCCAACAATCAATATGAGGAGCTCATGGACTTCCTTATCACTAAAATTGAGACCATTTGATCAGGTGCCTCTGCCAAACTCTCCCTTCCACTAGCCCATTGGGCCAAACCTCTTCCAATGCTCCCCCTGCCGTAGCCCTAAACTGACATTTTTCTCTAGTTTCTTTCTTACCTTTTGCCATGAGCTTTCCTCTGAGCTTATCATGTCCATGAGTCCCACCTCATGTTCCCTTAATCCTATTCCCACCAATCTGATGACCGCCCAACATCCCTCACTGGTCCCCACGTTAGCCAGTAATGTAAATTATTCTCTCTCTTCAGGTATTGTGCCTAAAATAAAAAACCCTTAGCCCCACCGCCCTTGCAAATGACCATGTCATCTCCAACTTCCTGTTCCTCTCCAAAGTTCTTGAATATGTTGCCACCTCACAAATCTATTTCCATCTTTCCCAGAACGCAATTGGAATGCTTCCAATCAAGTTTCCATCCCATCTCCATATTGAAACAGCTCTTATCAAAATCACAAGTGAAATCCTATATGACTGTTACAAAGTTTCCCTCCTCTTCCCTCTTGGCCTGACTGAAGACATTGATGTAGATGACCACATCATCCTCCTCCAGTGCCTCTCCAATGTCTTCCAGCTGGCTCGGACTGCTCTCACCTGCTTCTATTTCTATCTATTGAGTCGTGGTCAGAGCATCACTTGAAATGGTTCTCTTTCTGCAACCACACCACTCCCTCCAATATCCCCCAAAGATCTCCCCTCAGCCCTGCCCTACTTCTCGGCAACATTTTCCCCTCAGCATCTAAAGGCATAGTTTTACATTCATTTCACTCAGCTCTAACCCTGTCAGCATCTTTCTCGCCCCCTCCATTATTAACCAACTGTTTAATCGATGTCCTGTACTGGATGGGTAGACATTTTCTCCAATTAAATAGTGGAAAGATGCAGCCACTGTTTTAAGTCTTCACTCCAAACTCTGTTCCTTTGTTACTGACTCCATTCATGTTCCTGCCAATGGCCTGCGATTATAAGAACATAAGAACATAAGAAATAGGAGCAGGAGCCTGCCCCACCATTCAATAAGATCATGGCTGATCTGTCGTGGCTCAGTTCCACTTTCCCGCCCTCTCCCCATAACCCTTAATCCCCTCTCTTATCAAAAACCCATCAACCCGTGTCTTAAAAATATTTAGCGAGGTAGCCTCCACCACTTCAACAGGCAGAGAATTCCAGAGATTCACCACCCTTTGAGTGAAGAAGTTCCTCCTCAACTCCGTTCTAAACCGCCCCCCCTTTATCTTGAGGCTGTGTCCCCTAGTCCTGTTATCCTTTCTGAGTGGGAAGAGTCTCTCCACCTCTATCCTATCCATCCCATTCATCATTTTATACGTCTCAATGCGATCTCCCCTCATTCTTCTAAACTCTAACGAGTACAAGCCTAGTTTATTCAGCCTCTCCTCATAGCTCAACCCCCTCAACTCCGGCATCAGCCTATTAAACCTCCTCTGCACTCCCTCCAAGGCCAAAATATCCTTGCGTAAGTACGGCGCCCAAAACTGCACACAGTACTCCAGCTGCGGCCTCACCAATGCCCTATACAGCCGCAGCAAGACCTCCCTACTTTTATATTCAATCCCCCTCGCTATGAAGGCCAGCATCCCATTCGCCTTCCTGACCACCTGCTGCACCTGCAAGCTGGGTTTTTGCGACTCATGCACAAGGACCCCGAGGTCCCTCTGCACCGTCGCCTGCTGCAGTTTTTCGCCACAAAAGTGATAATCCTTCCTACCATTATTCCTACCAAAGTGGACCACCTCACACTTGCCAACATTAAATTCCATTTGCCATTTCCTGGCCCATTCGCCCAGCCTATCTAGATCCTTCTGCAGACTCTCCACACCCTCCGCACAATTTGCCTTTCCTCCAATCTTGGTGTCATCAGCAAATTTCGACACCCTGCACTCGGTTCCCTCCTCCAGATCATCTATATAAATGGTAAATAGCTGAGGCCCCAGCACCGACCCCTGAGGCACTCCACTAGTCACCATCCGCCAATCCGAATAGCACCCATTGACCCCCACTCTCTGCCTCCTATTTGACAACCAATCCTCTATCCACGCTAACACCCTTCCCCCAACTCCATGTCCCTCGACCTTCTGCAATAACCTCTTGTGAGGTACCTTGTCAAACGCCTTCTGAAAATCCAGAAAGACCACATCCACCGGCTCTCCTCTATCCACCGCCCTAGACACATCCTCATAGGACTCCAGTAAATTTGTTAGACACGACTTCCCCTTAATGAAACCGTGCTGCGTCTGCTCTATCAAGCAATTCCTCTCAAGATGCCTCGCTGTTTCCTCCTTGATGACGGATTCTAACATTTTACCTACAACAGACGTTAAACTAACCGGCCTATAATTCCCTGCCTTTTGCCTGCCACCCTTCTTAAACAACGGCGTAACATTAGCCGCTTTCCAATCATCCGGCACTTCCCCGGAATCCAGCGACATCTGGAAAATAACCACCAAGGCATCCACTATCACCTCCGCCATTTCTTTCAGAACCATTGCTTGCTGCAGCAGAGGAGTGAAGGAGCAGAGAGAGAGAGATAAGAATTTACTTGTTAAAAACCTGTTTAAATTTAAGTTTAAAGCACTTTGTTCCTTGTAGAACTGTTTAAATCATTTAAAAGCATTTTTGCGGGCTTTTTGTATTTACCTCTTTAAGAATTCTGAGGGAGTGGTTAAAAGGGAGTTGTGGGGGAGCAAGCTTTAAATCAGCGCCAGGTTTAAAAAGAGGCCTGGTGTAGACAGCGGGCAGCGGAGTGAGGGGGAAGCAGAGTGAGTTATTAGGGCTTAGGAGCAAAGGGCTGGGGAGAAAGAGGGCCAGGTAAGTTAGTGTTGAAATTTTCAATACTACTACAGTGAATAATGGAGGGGCATGTGATGTGTTGTTTCTGTATGATGTGGGAGCTGGTGGACCCCAGGGTCCTTCCCAGTGACCATGTCTGCAGTAAGTGCAGGTTGCTGGAGGAGCTCCAGCTCAAGGTAGATGAGCTGGCCTCTGAGCTACAGACACTGAGGCTCATCAGGGGGAGAGAGGGTGCCATTGTCAATGGGGTGCAAGTGACATCCACCCCCCCTAGACTGGCTAACTCTAAGGGTCAGGGAGGGGGCTGCTGAGAGGAGGAAGGAGGGTGGGGAGAGGAGGAAGGAGGGTGGGGAGAGGAGGAAGGAGGGTGGAGAGAGAGAGGGTGGGGAGAGGAGGCCTCAGCCTCTCAATCTGCATAACAGGTTTGAGGCTCTTGCTTCCAGTGTGGACGAGGACGAGGGAGGTGAGGTTGGTGAGCAAACTGCACACGGTACAGTGATGCAGCAGGACATAGGCAAGGAGAAGGAGAAAAGGAACATAGCAGTGATTGGGGATAGTGGGGTGAAGGGTATTGACACTGTCCTTTGTCACAATGACAAAGTGCACAGAAGGGTGTGTTGTCTGCCTGGTGCTCGGGTCCAGGATGTCGCATCTGGGCTGCAGAGGAACCTGGAGTGGGAGGGTGAGAATCCGGTCGTTGTAGTACATGTGGGTGCCAACGACATAGGCAAAATGCGAACTGAGGATCTGGGGAGGGAGTATGAGAAGCTGGGAATGGAATTAAAGAGTAGAACCGACAAGGTAGTTATCTCTGGGCTACTGCCTGAACCGAGTGCAGACGGGCGTAGGGTAGATAGGATTAAGGAAGTGAATGGGTGGCTCAGGGATTGGTGTGGGAGGAATGGGTTTGAATTTATGGGGCATTGGCATCAGTATTGGGGTAGGTGGGACCTGTTCGGGTGGGATGGGGTTGGTCTGAACCGTGCTGGGACCAGAGTGCTGGCGAATAAAGATATGCCAATCTGTTTGCCAGTCTGTGCAAGTTTTTTACACACAGGGTGGTGAGTACCTGGAACTCACTGCCAGGGGAGATAGTGGAAGCAGATACGATAGTGACTTTTAAGGAGTGTCTTGACAAATATATGAATCGGATGGGAATAGAGGGATATGGTGCCTGGAAGGGTAGGGGGTTTTAGTTCAGTCGGGCCAAAGGGCTTGTACCTGTGTTGTAATTTTCTTTGTTCTTTCTTCTGTTTGCAACCTTAGTGTCGCGTTTGATCCAAAGATGATCTTCCTACCTCATATTCATGCCGCCCCCAAGACCATCTATTTCCACCTCTGCAAGATTGCCTGACTTCACCCTGTCTCAACTCACCTGCTACTGAAACCTTCATTCCAATACCTGTTGCCTCTAGACTTGACTCTTTCAATGCACTCCTAGCTGGTCATCCACATTCTATCCCCAACTCCCAAATCTGAGGTCATCCAAAACTCTGTTGCCCATATTTTAACTGACATCAAGTCCCATTCCCCTATCTCCCATATGCCTACTGACTGACATTGAAATCCCAGACAAGCAATGTCCTGATTTTAAAATTTTCATCCCTGTTTTCAAATGGCTCCCTATTTCTAATATCTACTCCAGCCCCACAACCTTCCAAGGTCCTTGTGTTCATCCAGTTCTGGCCTCTTGTGCATCCCCAATTTTAATCACTTCAGTGTTGGCAGCCATGATTACAGTTCCTTAAGCTCCACACATCTCCACCTCTCTACCTCACTTTCCTTCTTTAACACATTTGTTAAGACCTACCTTTTTGCCCAAAGATTTTGGTCAACTAACCTAATATATGGCTTGATTTCATACTTTATTTTGTGAAGCATCTTGGGATGTCTATTACATTAAAAATGCTACATAAATAAAAGTTGTTGCAGTTGATTTAGCTGTCTGTTCAAAATCATCTACCACTTACACCCTTGTGATGTTCAAAGCATTTGAAATACATTAATCCATCAAAGACATAACATTGCCCATATTTTAATTCCTAGATTATGCAAATTATTTACTGCACTCATTTATTCAGAAAGCGAGACTTAATAAAGTGCATACAAGTTTTATAATGAGAAATTGAATTCAAAGTAGATCTTAATGAAATTCCTCATTAATTAACTGAAAATAAATAATCATTGATTTGTCAGTACTGTATGAAGGTTGAACAAAATCTAAACTTAGTGGCCCCCTGGGAATTGGCATCTAGGAAGTGCCAATCTGGGTCCCCTGGTACTGCCCAAGGAGCAAAGTGCCAATGCTCAGGGGGCACCTCGGCACTGCCAATCGGGCATCGGACAGTGCCAAGGGGGTGGGGCCTAATGGGACAGGGCCTAATGGGGGAAGGACCTTATGAGGCCAATCAGTGAGGGTGGGGGGGTGGGGTCCCACTGCCACTCTGCAGTAGGGATTGGTGGGTGAGGGAGGGAGGCCAGTGATGTTTGGGAGTCATTGGGGGATGGGGAGACCAGTGATGTCTGTTTGGGGAGGGGGGGGTGGGGATGGTGTGAGAGGCCAGCAATCAATCCAGCGATGTCCGTGTGAGGAAGGGGAGGGGGGTGTGAGATGCCAGCAATCATGTCAGCAGTGTCCACGTGGTGGGGTGAGAAACCAGCAATGAGGCCAGCCATGTCCACGGAAGGGTGAGAGGCCAGCAATGAGGCAAGCGATGTGTGTGGGGGGGGGCTGAGGCCAGCAATTTCAATGTTGGGATTTAGCGATCGCCTAGAGATGTGCGCATGTGCAGGAACCTGCTCAGTGTGCTGATTTCAGCTTCTGCAGTGGGAATAGGCTCCACCCCCGGACTTCTGGAATGATTCACATTAGTGACCTATGCAGTGCACAGAGTGTGGGAGGCTCGTTTTGGAAACCCCGCTGAAAAAACCAGCATGATTTATTCCAGTTTTCACTTAAAGTCAACACTTAGAATCTTTTTGGGGAGAATCCTGGACATGTTTCAAATTTGTCACTGTGGTTCTGAAATAAATGAACGAGTTTATAGCATTAGCTCACAGACTTTCTCTGGAATTATCCGAGCACTCAGCTCCCCCTCTTTGTAGCATAAACTGAGACCATGAGTTTAGTGTAATGGGATTGAACTCATGTGCTTAACACAGTGGTTTGTATGCCTGACACCAGACTCCCAAAGCAACTTCTTTATTCAGTACTGAATCATGACAGGAGACTCCCAGAAGGACTGTGGCAAGTGGGGGGAGGTGATGGTGCAGTGGACTAGTAATTCACAGACCCAGAGCAAGGTCTGAGGACCTGGGTTCAAATCCTGCCATGGCAGATGGTGAAATCTGAATCCATTAAAAATCTGGAATTAAAAGTCTACTAATGACCACGATTGTCATCAAAATCCATTGGTTCACTAATGCCCTTCAGGGAACGAAATTGGCCATCCTTGTTTACATGTGACTCCAAATCCACAGCAATGTGGTTGACTCTGAAATGCCCTGTGAAATGGAGGGCAGTTAGGGATGGGCAATAAATGATGGCCCAGCCAGCAACATCCATAAATAAATAAAAATGAATGAATAACATTCTATGGATATTGTCAAACATCCTGGTCGGCTCTCTGGCTTGTGACCAACCAACACGGAGAAAGTTTATCCGGGAAGACACCAAACACTTTGAGAGAGTCAGCTGGCTAACTCTTCAAACACCACCTGCCCCACATGTGAGACTCTAGATGGTGCGGTGGACTTCTCAGCACCTCAGAACCCATCCAACCAGATCGGAGACAAATCACCCTCCATCCAAGAAGGATGTACAAAATCATATTGAAAAATTCAAAATAATTATACTGGGTGAACAAAGTTGATTGCTAAGCGTTTTTAAAAAAGCAACTGGATACCTGTGTCAAAGTAGAAAATGCATACAAATCAAACAATGCACAATAAGAAATTGTCTGTAAGTTGGTAAATGTCCTGCAATCCCTCTTTAACCAACATGCCCATTTTATCAGTTTGAAAGATGCTGCAAGCTAGGTCAGACTTCTGAACTTTTTGGATCAAAGTGATAGTCCTGACTGCCAATCAGTATAGCGATGCATTCCCACTAGGAAACAGTTGTTGAAAGCTCTGTTCTCTGTGAATGGGAATGTGTAGGGAAGCAGAGTTCTCTATAGCATAATTCTTGCCTGGGAGTGGTGATGTGCTCTCTTTAGGGATGCAAAACTCTCTGAAGTTCTTGCCTGGGAAAGGTGATGTAGGGAAGTAGAGTTTCCTATAGTTCAGTTCTTGTCCAGGAATGGTGATGTGTCCCCTGTAGGGAAGCAGTGTTCCCTTTGGCTCAGTTCTTGTCCGGGAATGACAATGTGTCCCCTGTAGGGAAGCAGTGTTCCCTACAACTCAGTTCCTGTCTGGGAATGGTGCTGTGTTCCCTGTAGGGAAGCAGTGTTCCCATATAGCTTAGTTCTTGTCTGGGAATGGTGCTGTGTCCCCTGTAGGGAAGCAGTGTTCCCTATAGCTCAGTTCCTGTCTGGGGACGGTGCTGTGTCCCCTGTAGGGAAGCAGTGTTCCCTATAGCTCAGTTCTTGTCTGGGAATGGTGATGTGTTCCCTGTAGGGAAGCAGTGTTCCCTATAGCTCAGTTCTTGTCTGGGAATGGTGATGTGTCCTCTGTAGGGAAGCAGTGTTCCCTATAGCTCAGTTCTTGCCTGGGAATGGTGATGTGTCCTCTGTAGGGAAGCAGTGTTCCCTATGGCTCAGTTCTTGTCTGGGAATGGTGCTGTGTCCTCTGTAGGGAAGCAGTGTTCCCTATAGCTCAGTTCCCGTCTGGGAATGGTGATGTGTCCTCTGTAGGGAATCGGTGTTCCCTATGGCTCAGTTCTTGTCTAGGAATGGTGATGTGTCCTCTGTAGGGAAGCAGTGTTCCCTATAACTCAGTTCTTGTCTGGGAATGGTGATGTGTCCTCTGTAGGGAAGCAGTGTTCCCTATAGCTCAGTTCTTGCCTGGGAATGGTGATGTGTCCTCTGTAGGGAAGCAGCGTTCCCTATAGCTCAGTTCCTGTCTGGGAATGGTGCTGTGTCCTCTGTAGGGAAGCAGTGTTCCCTATAACTCAGTTCCTGTCTGGGAATGGTGATGTGTTCCCTGTAGGGAAGCAGTGTTCCCTATAGCTCAGTTCTTGCCTGGGAATGGTGCTGTGTCCTCTGTAGGGAAGCCGTGCTCCCTATAGCTCAGTTCCTGTCTGGGAATGGTGATGTGTCCTCTGTAGGGAAGCAGTGTTCCCTATAGCTCAGTTCTTGTCTGGGAATGGTGATGTGTCCTCTGTAGGGAAGCAGTGTTCCCTATAGCTCAGTTCTTGCCTGGGAATGGTGATGTGTCCTCTGTAGGGAAGCAGTGTTCCCTATAGCTCAGTTCTTGTCTGGGAATGGTGCTGTGTCCTCTGTACGGAAGCAGTGTTCCCTATAGCTGAGTTCTTGTCTGGGAATGGTGATGTGTCCCCTGTAGGGAAGCAGTGTTCCCTGTAGCTCAGTTCCTGTCTGGGAATGGTAATGTGTTCCCTGTAGGGAAGCAGTGTTCCCTGTAGCTCAGTTCCTGTCTGGGAATGGTGATGTGTCCTCTGTAGGGAAGCAGTGTTCCCTATGGCTCAGTTCCTGTCTGGGAATGGTGATGTGTCCCCTGTAGGGAAGCAGTGTTCCCTGTAGCTCAGTTCTTGTCTGGGAATGGTGATGTGTCCTCTGTAGGGAAGCAGTGTTCCCTGTAGCTCAGTTCCTGTCTGGGAATGGTGATGTGTCCTCTGTAGGGAAGCAGTGTTCCCTGTAGCTCAGTTCCTGTCTGGGAATGGTAATGTGTTCCCTGTAGGGAAGCAGTGTTCCCTGTAGCTCAGTTCTTGCCTGGGAATGGTAATGTGTTCCCTGTAGGGAAGCAGTGTTCCCTGTAGCTCAGTTCTTGCCTGGGAATGGTAATGTGTTCCCTGTAGGGAAGCAGTGTTCCCTGTAGCTCAGTTCTTGCCTGGGAATGGTAATGTGTTCCCTGTAGGGAAGCAGTGTTCCCTGTAGCTCAGTTCTTGTCTGGGAATGGTAATATGTTCCCTGTAGGGAAGCAGTGTTCCCTGTAGCTCAGTTCCTGTCTGGGAATGGTAATGTGTCCCCTGTAGGGAAGCCGTGCTCCCTGTAGCTCAGTTCCTGTCTGGGAATGGTAATGTGTTCCCTGTAGGGAAGCAGTGTTCCCTGTAGCTCAGTTCTTGTCTGGGAATAGGTGCAGGCTCTTGTGGAATAGCTGGTAGAGTCCCTTGCGGAACCTGTGGTCCCGGACACTGTAGATGATGACATTGCAGCAGCTGTTGGAGGCCAGGATCCAGAAGGCGAAGAAGGAGAAGTTACACCAGCGATAGCCCAGGACATTGCCCAGCACGAAGGCGGCCACGGGGCTGAAGGAGGCGGTGAAGATGAGGGTGAGGATGCCGATGGTCTTGGCCGCTTTGATGTCTGAGCAGGAGGGGCGCGGGGAGGCGGGCTCGGCCAGGGCCCTGCGCCTGCGGGAGTAGCGGCGGATGCTGCGGAAGGACAGGGCGTTGACCACCAGGGTGGCCCCCAGGACGGTGAAGTCGAAAGCCGGGAAGAGCAGCAGGATGTTCCAGCGGGAGCGGGGGGAGGCCTGCGGCACGAAGGCGTAGTTACACATGCGGCTGCAGTGGTTGTAGCGCAGGGCGAAGCTGCGGCTGAAGAGGAGCGGGGCGGCGGCCAGCAGGAAGGCGGCCAGCCAGCACAGGGAGATCAGGCCCAGGGTCCTCCTCCGGGTGATCACCGACTCCCTGTGCAGGGGCCTCAGGATGGCCACGCTGCGCTCCACCGACAGCAGGAAGATGCTGCTGATGGACACGAAGGTGCAGCCGGCGAACAGCACCCCCACCAGGCTGCAGGGCTGCCAGGAGCGGCCGCCCCCCGCAGCCGAATAGCCCTGCCACCAGGCCGGCGCCGCGCCGCTCCTCAGCAAGGCCATCTCGGTGTGGACGGAGAAAGGGACCACCAGCAAGCCCACCAGCAGGTCCGCCAGGGCCAGGGAGACTTTCAGGTAGCCCTGCGGCGTCCGGAACTGCCGGGAGCCCAGGAACACTGTCACGGTGACGATGTTGCCCCCCAGCACCCCGCAGGCCAGGATCACCATGAAGGCGATGACCAGCAGCCGGCCCAGCAAACTGCAGCAACACCAGCCACACACACAGCCCGAAAGGCCAGCCCCAGCCCCGGGGGGACAGCCCTGGCTGGGAGAGCCCGCATCTCCCGCTGTCAGGTTGTTCAGATAGTCTGGCATCACATTCGCTTCAAGCTGAGCTCCCAGACCAAAGATGAGCAGCCCGCTGGCTATCCTCCTGCTGAACGAAGCATATGTACCTGAGGAGGAATAAGAGAGGGTCATGTTAGCACCTACATCCATATTAAAGATTCCCAACAAAATAACAGCAACTCAGGCAGTGTGTGCCCTAGTGACCTTAACATTACACTTCAACTAAAAAGCCAGGCATACCATTTATATATATATATACGTACACACACTCACATACACACTTACTCACATACACATACTCGCTCACACATATACACACTTGCTCACATATCACACACACATACACTCACACATATACATAGTCTCACATCACATACAGTTACACACATATAACTCAGTCTCACACAATAACACATACATTCTCACCCGTATACGCACAATCTCATATATATACAAAATCTTACACATATACAGTCTCACACATCTGCAGTCTCACACATATATACACACAGTCTCACACATATAGTCTCACACATCTACACAGTCTCAAACATACACACAGTCTCACATATATAGTCTCACACATACACAGTTTCACACATACACAGTCACATGTATACAGTCACACACATATACACAGTCTCACACATACAGTCACACACATACATAGTTTTACACATATATAGTCACACATATACACATATGGCCTCACACATACACAGTCTCACACACAGTGGCATAGTGGTTAGTACTGCTGCCTCAGTACCAGGGATCTGTGTTCAATTCTGGCATTGGGTTACTGTCTGTGTGGAGTTTGCATGTTGCCCGGTGTCTGCATGGGTTTCTTCCAGGTGCTCTGGTTTCTTCCCACAGTCCAAAGGTGTGCAGGTTAGGTTGATTGGCCATGCTAAATTGACCTAGTGTCGGGGGATTAGCAGGGTAAATGGGGTTATGGGAACAGGACTGGATGGGATTGTAGTTGGTACAGACTCGATAGGCTGAATGGCCTCCTTCTGTATGTGGGGATTGTGTGATTCTGTACACACAGACTCACATATCTATATAGCTTCATACATATACACACACACACAAGATAACTCAACACTGGAGTAGGAAATAGAGAATATTTTTTTAAAAAATAAAATTATCAATTGTGACAGGTATTTCCTGTTAGAGCCATGCAAAAGATACGTGTTTTGTTCATTTAGAGGGGATCTATTTTATCAAGCGCTTCTAAAACGAATGATTTCAATGAATGTACCACATGTTACTGTCAGTGGTGTGCGATCAACAGCTAACAGAATGGAAAAGAATGAATTAAATGGTCAGTTTCTAATGCCGTTGTTTGGTGATCTCAGCTTTTACTGTACAGTACACAGCAGTCTCCCCCAATGCAGTCTCCCCCAATACACAATGCAATCTCCACTAGTTCACAGTGCAGTTCCCCCTCTCCGGCGCCCCCACCAGCCCCCGCCCCCCCGCCCGCCGAAACAGGTGATAGGCCGGCTGCTGTTATTCTAATCGAAATGTCAGAATGAGTGAAGCTGTTTTCAGTTTTGTTACATGCACTGGACAGGGTGAGATGTGCACGGCGTAAAGGGGACGGAGCAGGGGAGTGAGAATAAATCGACGCTTCTTTGAAAAGAACCCGCACAGACACACCGGCTCCGATAACTTCTTTCTGCGCTGTAAGCTTGTAGGTTTTTTTTTGTTTAAGCCCCAGTCTCCTTTAACTGGCTTACTATTTCGTTTTCTTAAAGATTCTGGAGATTTTCTTCTTCTGACTCTAAATCAGTAAAGATATTGGACTCTTGGTGAGCAATGTCTACAAGCGGGCGGTTCTAGGCACCTACCTGTGTGTGTAGTCGGTGCGGTGGGGTGTCCGCGGCAGCCTGGTTCAAGAGTAAAACTCTGAACACCTATGTCTCGGTGTTATTCGACGGTAGCTTCAAATGATTGCATTGCTCGGTCTTTCCAACGGAATAGTGGGCTCTCTTCCAGTGAGATTCCGCCTGACGCAAGTCAGCATCATTACGCGCAGCCTTTTTGTCCATGAATTAGACATTCTTCTCACTGGGTAGGATAACTCTAGATATACGGAAACAGCGCGCCCCCGGCGTTACCATAATGGGCAGCTCCCCACCCATTGTCCCTAAAGGTGTCAATAGTTGAGGGGACAAGTGGAAGAATTGCGAGAGTCTGCATCTACTGGACACAGACCTTAGAATTCCTAGTCCCAGTCCATTTCCCTGATTGTTGCTGTATCTACTCTGAGTACACCACCTCTCAACAGCAGTTAAGTACATCCCGTTTGGAAGAACACATCTTAAATGGTGATCATTGGATCGACCGTGACAAGACTGGCTGCTTGTAATCAGGGTGTCTTTTCTTACTCTTCCAGGATGTAACTTCCAATTAAGTAATTCAGCAGCAAGCTTTCAAGAATTTAAATAGAAGTAATTTATTCTCACAAATTCACCAGAATTAATGCAACATCACTTACAGTCATGCAAGCACACATATACTTAGACATGCACACATGAACATTGGATACAGATAGAGATAGTACACCTTTACAGGTTACAGTTAAATCAGTCTCTGATTTACTGTTTCTGGTGTCCCATGTAGCAGGCCTGTGATTTCTTGAATGAATTTGATGATTGAAAGTTGAAATGAGGATCTTGTAAAGCAGTTTCTGGGGTTTCTTGTAGTCAAATAATTAGGAGGCTGGTTCCCAGATAACTTTAAACCTGGAACAGATTAAGTACTTTGGCTACTTGATAACTTGTAGTTAGTTTCTGAGTCTGGTTCTCAGACTGGATGGTGACTGATTATTCTTAAAGGGCAAAAGTGGCACAGCTTTTCTCCATTGCTGTTGTCAAGTTGTGTCAGTATTCTGCAGTTTTCCCAGGGCTCTTCTGAGTCTTGGGATAATAAAGGATCTCAGTATGAAAAGCCTGTTTTGGTCACACGCTCAATGGCACTGTCTATAGCAGAATGGCTGTGGATATACGCTAAGGCCATGGATATACGCTAAGAGGTAGATGGTGGTCATTCACACATAAGTGTTGGATAACTGTTCTCACCAGCTTCCCTTTGGTGAATTGTAAACCTAGAGAAATAGAGTGGAATTCTCCCATGGTGTTTGGTGATGGGCAGGACTGGAGAATCCAGAGGGTTAATGGGAGTCAGTTTCTGACTGCTTGGTGCCGTGAATGCCATTTGCTTTCATTTCCATTTCATGAATTCTCATTAAAACAGCTGATTGCTGTAATCTTGTCAGGCCATCCAGTCTTTCAACAGGAAATAACCCAACCTCAAACCTGTCTGAAAAAGAATGGCATGCAGTTTACTCAAGGTGAGTGATACATGTATAACCTACCTGCCATAGTGCTGCAGTGCTCCTGTTGAGCTGAACACCTCTCTCGTGGGACAGGCTGGTTCATGCCCTCCAGATCCCTGCCAAGCTGGTCTTATGGGCAGCACTGTGGTGCAGGATTCATGTACTCTTCCATTTCACTGACTCAAATCACTATGGCGCCCGGGTTGGGGTCTTCTGCACCTGGTATCTGACAGAATTGTTTCTCTGGACAACACGGTGCTCTGCGGGACTCACCAGCCTTCACTTCGAGGGATCAGTACTGAACTGGGGATGGGTGCGAAGTGAGGGGCAGTGGGAAAAGTGGAAGGAGGGCTTTCCATAGGCAGAGGGAAGGGCAAACACAAAGGGGACAATGTAGAAGAAGGGCTGTGTAAGGGCAGGGGGAACGGAAAGGGGACAGGATGGCAGGCAGATGGGCAAGGAGGAAGAGAATGAAGAATGAAAGGAGGCAAGGAAATTGGATCCCAACAAGAGTATCTGAAACACTGACAAACAAGGGAGTCAAAGACATGCCACATTTTTCACTGTTAGGGAAAGCATACAAAGTCTAGAATAAGGGAGGGGGACTTGCTAGTATGGATAATTGGGATGGTTCACACCAACAATCAGAAGTTAGAGGTGGTGTGGTTTGAGAGGATCACCGTTGTCCATAGACCTCTTCAGAAAGAGGAACAATAGCAACATTCCCTTTTAGTTCAGGGCTTTCAGATAGGAGTCAGATATTCCTGCTGTGAAATGGAAAGCAGTCACAGATGACAGACAGTCCAGGGGCTATGTGGACCTCAGTCAGAAGTCAGAGATAGGAAACAGTGTAGACAGCCAGAGGACATGCAGCAGGAGCAATCAATGGAAGCATGATGTATCCCAGCTGCAGGGAAGGGCAAAGGATGTGCATTCCACAGGAAAACACACAGCTGGGTATGCTGTGATGTACTACAGTCGAAGTCCCTGGGAGTAGCAGGATCCACACGGAGCTGCAAAGGGAACTGTGATAGTCAATGGGGCATCTGTATCCTCTAAATAGGGAAGACATAATAAGGTGGAGATAAGCAGGGTTATGTAAGGCTCACAAGGAGGGAGAGTGAGATCACCTCTGTACATAACAGTGAACATAGTCTCCAGGTGGGGTGGGTAGAGGTTCACTTGGGCATCTCGCAGGTGATTATTCAGCAAACCCTGTCACAGACCTTCATATAACTGATGGTAATGTTGTTAGCTTCAATTTCTCCAGAATTCTATCTCAGCTTGTAGCACCCAATATCTTTTTCCAGGGCTTGAGCACAAAACTCATGGCTGACATGTTGGTGTAGTACTGAGAGAGTGCTGCCCTGCTGGAGGTGCCTTCTTTCAACCCTGACATTAACCTAAACTCCCATTTGCCGGCTCAGCTTAATGCAAAATATACCATGGCACTTCAGGGAAGAGTTAAGGAGATCTCCTCAGTGTCTTGGCCAATACTAATCCTTCAAACAATATTGCAAAAAGCAGCTTATCTGGTCATTATCATACAGCCGTTTTGGAGGGCTTGTTAAGTGCAAATTGGCTGCCACATTTCACACATCATAATAGAAACTACATTTCAAAACAAGTGTTTCATTGACTGTAAAGTGCTTTGAGACATCAGGTAGCCATGAAAAGCGCTGTATAATCGTCTTAGAATTATAAAATCCCTGTAGTGCAGAAGGAGGCCATTTGGCCCATCGAGTCTGCACCGACCAAGGCCCTATTCCTGCAAGCCCAAATAAATGCAAATCTTTCTTCTTTCCTTTAACATTTATGGATTTGAATATTACAGAATGTGATAAACTATGACAATGATTTAATAGATTGATTTCTGATTTGAAAGTGAAGGGAAGGATGGGAACATTTCAGGGTAACACAGCAATGTATAGGACCAGTTTAGAATTCAGGAAGCCTCAGATGTAATTTCTGGCTTTCATTCCTCCTGCACTATTCCAATTCATTTCATTAGATTTTTTAAACTTCTGATGCGAACCTCCAATGAGCTTTTTCCTCAGTTCTACATTTCAGTTTTCATTTGTAATGTATCAATGCATTTTAAAAATCCTCTTTCTTCACTGCCACCTACCCTGAAACATTGTGGATTTCCATGCTGCCATTGTCAATGATTCTCTAGCTACAATACAATGTCTTGTCCCCTACTGACATTTACATTAAGAGTGCAGTATTTGTCACTGAGCTGCTTGTTCACGATCTTATTGAACCTTGTGAGAACAATTTAGGTATTTCACAAAGTAGGGAATCTGGTATTCATAATAAACATGATTTTGTGATCAGAACAATTTCAATGAAAACAAAAATTTAAATTCTGTTCAGGAAACTGTTTCATCCTTAAGCACAGGGCACAATGATTCAATGTAGGTTGGTGCCATTCTGTATGAAATGGTCTTTAGCATTCCTGAGAAAAGAGGCGTGCTGTCAAAGCTTTTCAGCCCGTGCTCATCAGGACAATTTGCAAGGATACCAATTGTAAAGGGAACAACAATTTATCCTGCGTGAGATGAGAGTGCCGATTGTTTGGCAAGTGGACTCTGATTGGCAGAGGTGTTGCCATGGAGAATGTACCAGAGAACCACTAGCTGCCCAGTTTCTTTTAAAATTCAAAAGCAGGCAGGTCAACTTTGGTCAAGGCATTGTCACAGGGAATGAACCAGAGAATGGCTGTCCATCATCGCTTAGTTGAAAAAGATGCAATGTATATGCCCGCTTCTTCTGTCTATAAAGGGCAGGGCCTTGTGTGTGTATATATTGATCTTTCTCTTTGTAATTATGACAAGTGTGATTCCATAGCTTTGAAATGCAATAACCATCCTGGCAATTGTTATAGTACAAAGGTGCAATGGCATTTTTCAAATGAAACATTGATTACACTAAGAACAGATTATCCACAGAATTTTTCATCAATTCATAAGAGATTCTAATCATTTATCATAAATATATAATTATATTTTGTGTAAGAAGTACAAGTATCTGGTCAATAATAATGACATTTCTGTTAAAATTAGGAAATATTACTTTATGAAGTTATCTGTGTTGCTTAACAGACAAAGACACATGCTTAACAAGCTAAAAATATGAACAAAAATCAATTATAGTGCTCTGTCATGGGTAAATCAAGCCAAAAACTAGAATCAGTATGAAATAGTTTCTTCTGCAGTCTGTCTTATAAATTAACAAATTTCCAAATTAACTTCTTTGTCAGTCTCCATCCAAGATGTGGGGATGTCAGCACTGGACCCGGGTAAACACAGTAAGAAGATAAAGGGGAAAGGTCTAGTGGAAATGTGCGAGGGAAGTTTTTTACACGAGGGTGATGGGAGGCCTGGAATGCACTGGCAAGTGAGGTGGTTGAGGCACTTATGTTAGTGACATTTAAGACTTATCTGGATAGACACATGAACTGGTGGGGAAATAGAAGGATATAAGTGATTAGTCTATAACATGATATATA
This sequence comes from Carcharhinus amblyrhynchos, assembly GCF_965287045.1. NCBI lineage: Eukaryota > Metazoa > Chordata > Chondrichthyes > Carcharhiniformes > Carcharhinidae > Carcharhinus > Carcharhinus amblyrhynchos. The sequence continues at coordinate 23,325,869 of NC_137327.1, forward strand.
TTGGTCTACAACATGATCAGCACATGCTTGGAGGGCCAAAGAGCCTGCTCCTGTGCTGTACTGTTCTTTATTCTTTGTTCTAAGGCAATATTAGAGGCCCATGTCACATGACTCTCACCTCTCCACCAGGTCTATGGCAAAGTGCATGTAACCCTCATCTAGATTCCAAAGTGTTAAATGCATCAGCCATTAAGAATTGAAAGGAAAATTGTGGGGCATTTGTCTCAGCAGACAATTCTTCTCCTTCTGGCCAGTGTGGGTAACTGGATGCAGATGGTCTTTGTACAGTCCACAATGGTTGTTAATGGCTCCTCATAGATAACAAGATGCATGTTTTCCAAAACTGCCAAGTAGCTTGTTTTGTTAGGAGGTCACTATCAAATATATGTTCAGCCATTTTGAAGGCCTTTGCTCAGTTCAAACATTTTAGAAATAGCAATGAGCATATCCATACACGTTTTATGAAAACACACAGTTTGAGGTCTTAGTCTCTCTTCTAGCTGTTTACGCTGTTGGTCAATGGCTTGCTTGATTACAGTACTCATACGGCTGCATTCTATGCGCCTCCTGCCAGGAGGGTTTTCAGTAGGTGGGGGGAGGGAGGGGTGTGTAAAACAGGTCACATGTTCACCTCACCAGCTTCCCATCCACCCCTGAGCAGCTGGTGCCAAAATAAGCAATCTGCTTGCCATATTTACATAGATACACGCGGGTCAATTAGACTTGTTATCAAGCCAATTGGCCCCCAGTAAAAACTCTACCCATGCCATAAAGCAGTTGGCATGGGCAGTTGGCAGGAGTGGGAAAATCAAAATTTAAATTCTCCAAAGGGGGGATTTCTCTTTGCAGATCCTGGGGTGGCCCCCCCTACCTGCTTTCTGCCTTGATCCATTGGGTCTTCTGCCTCTTCGTTGCAGTTCTGGCAGCTTCCATCAATGCACTCTCAAAAGTCCTACACCGGCTCTGTTTAACCTGCCCGCAGCACATTACAGCTGCAGGGTAGCTTGACATGCCACTGGCCAGTTCCATGCTGACTGGAGCACGCCCCTGGTAATATTCAGTCCACAGTGTGCTGTAAGGAAAGCAGACTACAGCCTGATCACAATTTCACTTGACAGTAATGTGCTACTACTTTGGCAATTTTGTTTAATATTCTATTTGCGCTGTTGCCATCCTGGAGTGCTGAGTGATTCTGAGCAGTGAATCTACTTAATTCCTGCAATGTCTTTTAAATTCATTCTCACTGTCACATAATTCATGGAGCACTTATGCTGCTTATTCTCATGCTTTTACAGCACCTTACAATTTTCTGTATTACCCTTAATCTTTGTTGGTCTCATTGCAATATTTTGTTAACTCATTTTACAGCTCATTTTAAAGTTGTTTGCAGAAGCACTGTGATTTTCTACACATTAACTTGAATAGAAGAATATAGGGGCCTACATTTCGATTGTTAATCATTTTCCCAGCACTTGAAGCTGTACATCAGGAGAGTTAATGGCAAAAAAATTACCCTATCATAAATGAACAGATGGTTAAAGGAGACGATGGCTCAGTGGTATTATCACTCAACTATTAATCCAGAAACTCAGCTAGTGTTCTGGGGACTTGCGTTCAAATCCCGCCTCGGCAGATGGTGGAATTTGAATTCAATAAAAAAAAGTGGAATTAAGAATCTACTGATGACCATGAAACCATTGTCAATTGTCAGAAAAATCCAACTGCTTCACTAATGTCCTTTAGGGAAGGAAATCTGCTGTCCTTATCAGGTCTGGCCACATGCGACTCCAAATCCACAGCAATGTGGCTGACTCTGAATTGCCCTGCAAGGGCAATAGATGTTGGCTGCCAGTAATACCCACGTCCTACGAATAAAAAAAAGATTGCGTTTTTAAATATCATGCATAAAAGTGATCAAATATGCAAAGTTTAACAGAAATCTTAATATGATATGCAAAATATTTATGAATATTACTTTTCAATTTTAATTTAGATGGTTGCAAAGTGAATTTCTAGTTCTGTTACAGTCCCAACTGATGTTAATACTGGGCACTTCAGTTCCCAGAGTGAAACCTAGCTTGATAAATCCTAACATTTTGTTTTAAGCCATGGAGGAAAATTACTGAACAAATTCTCAGGAGTCCACTGATGAACTTTTAACACAAAGAATAAGACATTTAATGATCAAGAAAAAATGAACTTATTACACTGGACAAAAAGGTTGGAAAAATTTGAATACAAACACAAAAAAATGATTCAAACATACCACTAATCCCTTTACCACAGCAGCAACTTTGTAGATGCATACAAATGCAGAAAGATAAAATAATTTACAATATCTATCTTATACTCTAATATTCAGGGTAATATAAGGTACATGTAAATCAACAGGTAAAGTGTGGTCAGATGCACCACACTCCAAAGTAAACGACAAATATGACCAAAATAGATTCCATGGATTTCTCAACAATGCATGCATTGACACATTGCCAATTGGACAGCTTCAACAAGAATCCACCTCCATGGTTTCAATCTTACCTTCTGAGATTCCATTCTCTTGGACCTCCAATTCCACTCAAGCTTCACCTTCTAAGTACAATTTCAGATCTTCAGCTATGCTAAGCAGAACACTGCTTCTCCAAAAAGCCCAAAGTAAGGAGTCACCAACCTTCAGCTGCCTCCTCAGATCTTCATGCCTTTTCCCAAGCCTGCTTCACTTCAAGTCTATTCCATATGGCTCTCTCTTTAACTGGGATCTCATTGCTCCCCTGCTTTCTTTCAATTTGACTCCTGGGATCTCTTTCTAATCTCTGTCTTTGTCCATGCCTGAGACTTTCTTTTGGGGCTTCTCCCTGGGTTAGGTCCTTCTCCTTTTCTCCTCTTCATGTTTTTCTCCCTGGGAAACATTTGGCACAATGGCAGTCTGGTCCAGGTCACCTGACATCCAGTTTTGCGTCATTTCACCTCTTTCCTTCTGTGTAGGTGCCCCTACTCCCAGCCTGACGATGTGAAAACCGCAAACTATGTATGCACAGAATGTCCAATGCCCACTGTATTTTAGTTTCACAACAGACTATTAGAGCACTGAACGTCTAATTTGACACAATCAATTTTAATAGCCAAAATTTTTAATTGTATCCATCAAATTTTCTGTCCTCTGTTCAAGGAACATTTCACCACCTTCAGCGTGAAGCAAACTATTACTTTGCTGACTTTATTTGTTCGTTGACTTTGAACTATTCTGCACAGATTATGTTGCTTCAAAATCAATAACATTTATCTTGGGAAACTACTGAGAGTGAATCAGATGCATTGTGCATTACAGATGGAGTTCAGTGTCACAGTGAATTTGCTCACCTTTACATGCCTACAGATGCACAATCTCCCTAATTTATTGCACTTCTTCCTTACTTAGTGGTTTTCGATTATGCTCTGTGCATTTCCCAACATAATTATACCTTCTGAAACTGTTGCTATCATTTGTAGGTAATAGGATGATTTTCACAGAATGGTTTAAACACTAAAGTGGAAAAGAGGCATCCAGGATGTGAGTGGGGTTGATTTTCACTGAATAGTTTAGGGAATAAGGAGCTTAAGAGGCAGCCAAAAATGTGTAATAAGCTGAAATGATGATGCAACACCATATTGTTGATGATACATCAAATGCATGGTTTCCATGGTTCAATAAGCTGCAATCAGAGCACTCCAATGCAAGTTAGAATGATAGAATCTCTACGGTGCAGCAAGAGGCCATTTGGCCCATTGAGTCTGCACCAATCACAATCCCACCCATGCCCTATTCCTATAACTCCGCATGTTTACACTGCTAAGCACCCCCCCCCCCCCCGCCCTCCCCCCCCCCCCCCCCCCCCCAAACACTGGAGTCGAGTTACCATGGCCGATCAACGTAACTCACACATCTTTGGACTGTGGGAGAAAACCAGAGTACCCGGAGGAAACCCATGCAGACACAGGGAGAATGTGCAAACTCCCTGTAACCTGAGGCCGGAGTTGAACCTGGGTCCCTGATACTGTGAGACATCAGTGTCACCGTGCCACCCTTCATTTGTTAATGATTTTCCCTGAAAGCTTCATGGAATTGAAATATGAGTAATAAAATAATTACTTTTCTTTCAAGGACTTTACAAAAGTGATAGAAAATTATGCCATGGGACCCATCTTTCCTTCCCAGTCTAAATTATCTGACAGAACCATTTCTCTCAGTTAAACCACTGAACGGATGTTAATGTTAAACACTTCTTTCGGAAATATGCAAGTTATGGACTTGACTTAATATATATTTTAGAACTATACGTGAAACTGGAATATAGTTTTGGCAGATGTTGATTCAGTGAGCTGTTTTGCATCCGTGACTGATGTACTTTGCACTGACATAGAGTGCATCTGTATCAGCTCAGAAATATTTCAAGTGTTTTGCTCCAGCAGAACAATACTTAAGGAGTTGTGAAATGCACTGGAAGTTATTTTTGATTTTGACATATGTAAAGTTTCCAGCAGACATCTGATGAAATGAGCAATTGCAACCACAAAGTAAACACGCCAAAGCATCTCAGCACATAACCCTGGCATGTGCCACCCGTGAGATCATGGGTGGCATTTTCCAGCTGCGCTCACCCCGAGACTGGAAAACCCCACCTGAGGTCAATGGACCTTTGCATGGTGTCCACTCACTCCCCCCCAGCTCCTCCCCCCCCCCCCCCCAACTATGTTTCCCATTACAGGCGGGACTGGAAAATCCCATGTCTGCCTGTGCGGAAAATCTCCTGTTCATGAGGATAGCACCTAGTTAGTATGGGTCAGGTGGGCTCATGCTAAGGGAGCACCTCTATCAATTACTTGCCCTATATATCCAAAGTATTAACACCACCCTATCATTGGAGGGATACCCAAAAACCCTCTACAACCTCGGTCAAGTTATCAACCTCCTGATTAAGGGGATGAATCTTGATTTTTTTTTAATAAGATTTGTTTTAACTGTTTTTTATTTATTCATTCATAGGATGTGACTGTCACTGGCTTTTGTTGTCCATCCCCATTGTCCTTGAGAAAGTAGCGGCGAGCCACCTGCTTGAACTGTTATAGTTGATGTGGCGTAGGGACACACATAGTGCTGTTCATGAAGGAGTTCCAGGATATTGATCCAGCAGCAATGAAGCAACGGTGAGATATCTCCAAGTCAGAATTGTGTGCGACTTGCAGGTGGTAGTACTTCCATGCTGCCTGCTCCTTTGTCTTTCCAGGAAATAATAAACGCAAGTTTGGAAGGTATTGTTGAAGGATTCATTGACAAGTTGCTGCAATTTATGTTATCGATGGTAAATACTGCAGCCTCAGTGCAGGGTTGAATGTTTATTGTGGTGAATGGGGGGGTGCTGATCAAGCTTTGCCTGGATTGTGTCAAGCTTTTTGTGTGTTGGAGCTGCCCTCATCCAGACAAGTAAGAAATATTGCAAAAAAAGAGACATGCTGTCGAAGCTTTTCATCTTGCACTCATCAGGACAGAATTTGCAAAGATATCAATTATCAATTTATGCTGCATGAGATGAGAGTGCTGATTGGTTGGCAAGTTAGGAGAGGTGGATATTTCTGGTGCAGGGTGGAAGGAGGTGGTCTCTGGCAATGCAAGGAAGCGTGCCATAATCATGTACTTCCTTCACGTCAGTTGTGCAGAGTGCAGATGAGAGAGTGTAGCTTGACCTGGTTGCATGCTAGAACATAGAACACTACAGCACAAACAGGCCCTTCGGCCCACAAGTTGCACGGATCATATCCATACCTACCAGGCCATAGAACTATCTGTAACTCCCAATCCCATTAAATCCCACGTACTCATCCAGAAGTCTTTTAAAAGACCCCAGCGAGTTTGCCTCTACCACTGACGGCAGCTGATTCCACTCACTCACCACCCTCTGAGTGAAAAACTTTCCCCTGACATCTCCTCTGTACTTGCTTCCCAGCACCTTAAACCTGTGTCCTCTCGTAGTGACCATTTCAGCCCTGGGAAATAGCCTCTGAGAATCCACCCTATCTATTCCTCTCAACATTTTATAAACCTCTATCAGGTCGCCTCTCAATCTTCATCTCTCCAGGGAGAAGAGACCTAGCTCCCTCAACCTATCTTCATAAGGCATGCCTCCCAATCCAGGCAACATCCTTGTAAATCTCCTCTGCACCCTCTCAATAACTTTCACATCCTTCTAGTAGTGAGGCAACCAGAACTGCGCACAGTACTCCAAGTGGGGTCTGACAAGGGTCTTATAAAGTTGCAGCATTACCTCCCAACTCCTAAACTCAATCCCTCGATTAATGAAGGCCAGTACACCATATGCCTTCTTGACCACGTCCTCCACCTGTGAGGCTGATTTAAGAGTCCTATGGACCCGGACCTCAAGATCCTTCTGCTCCTCAACACAACTAAGACTCCTACCCTTGATATTGTACTCCTTCATCCCATTGGTCCTGCCAAAATGGATCACTACACATTTATCCGGGTTGAAGTCCATCTGCCACTTCTCCACCCAGTCTTGCATCCTATCTATGTCTCGCTGCAACTTCTGACACCCCTCCAGAGTATCCACAACACCACCAACCTTCATATCGTCGGCGAACTTACTAATCCATCCCTCCACTTCCTCATCCAGGTCATTTATGAAAATGACAAACAGCAAGGGTCCCAGAACAGATCCCTGGGGCATTCCACGAGTGACTGACCTCCATGCAGAAAAAGACCCATCCACAACCACTCTCTGCCTTCTGCAGGCAAGCCAGTTCTGGATCCACAAGGCCAAAGCCCCCTGGACCCCATGCCCTCTCACCTTCTCAAGAAATCTTGCATGGGGTCCTTAAGGAATGCCTTGCTGAAGTCCATGAGCTCCCTGATTGAGTCAATGATTGCCTGCCCAATCAGGGAGCCTCAGCTGTGTGTATATTGAGGAGTATCAGGGTTACTAACACCCTGAAGCACTCTTAGGAGGGAGATAAATAAAGGGAATCTGGTGAAGGGATACTGGTCTCTGAGGAGTTATTTCAAATACCTGGTAAAAAGTGGTCAACGCTGAGGAATCGAGTGGCTCTAAGCACACATGAGGATAACAAGTTAAGGGCTCAAAAGACAAATATGTCATCACAGGTGACTGCCACTGCATTGGAAGATAACCTAATAACTGAAATAACAAGATCTTGTCTGATGAGATAAACACCAAGAGATAACCCGATGAACTGGAATAATGAGATCATATCTGCTGAAATGATAGGATTTGGAGGTTTGGAAGGTACCATCAAAGGATTTGCAGACAAGTTGCTGTAATTTATGTTACTGATAATAAACACTCCAGCCTCAGTGCAGGGCTGAATGTTTATTGTGATGGATGGGAGGCTGATTGTGTGTTGGAGCTGCACTCATCCAGGCATGAAGACGTATTGCTAAAAAAAGAGACATGCTGTCAAAGCATACTGGAATGCAGGTCTGGGGTCACATATCTTCTCAGTAAATAAGGTATAAATATACTGGTGAACAGAACACTGGCAGTGATAACCCAGGAACAAGCATTGCAGGAAGAAGAAAGAAGAAGCCCTGATGACTGAGCTGGCGCCTAGAAACCACAGCAATGATAGACAGCCCCTGTTAGCCCCTGGCCAGTGTGACTCAGATTTGACTCATTGATTTTATCTGGGAAGGTAAGTATTGCTTATTTGGGAAATAGTTCTTATAGCATTGTAAAAACAGGTAATAGTTATTTGAACTTGTTAAATAAAGATTGATTGAACAAATTCCAGAAATCTTGTGAGTTTGTGTTCACCAAATAGATCGAACAGCAAAGCCTCGGTCAACAGGAGAGGCCATTTCACTTCCCCAACTTGTCCTTGGGACACTCATCTTATCTTCCTTCAGGCTCTCCCACTCCTGTTTTGGCTCCTCCATCTCCACCTCAGTGTCCTCTACTGCTTTCAGTTCCCCCAACTGAACAGAGCTGTGGAAAAAATAAATCTTTACAATGATGCAGCTTGCCCAATTTATGGATTTACTCATCAGCTTTACATTCAATACAACAACAAATAACAATTCGACCCAATGCTGGTGTTGACACACATGCGCCCCACCCTCTTCACACCCTCCAAACACAAATGGAAGAAGTTTCTCCATTTTCAACCTACCAACCCCCGCCTAATTTCAAAAGTCTCTATCATCTTGGTTTCAACGTTGGTGGATTGTGACAAAGCAAGAAGCACTGAAACAAAATTGGCAGCACCAGTCTCAGCCAAGCCCACAGATACATTGTCCTAGTATCGCTCCAGCCGCAAGGTCCTATTCCTATATGGATGTTCTTTTTAAAGAGGGCAATGCAGCAATTCACCAAAGATCCTTAGACAGCACCTTCCAAATCTACAGTCACTTCCATCTAGAAAGACAAGGGCAGCAAATACATGGGAACACCGCCACCTGCAAGTTCCCCTCCAAGCCATTCACCATCCTGACTTGGAAATATTCCTTTGTAATCGCTGGATCAGAATCCTGGAATTCCCTCCCTAATGGCATTATGGGTCAACCCACATAACATGGATTGCAGCGATTCAAGAAGGCAGCTCACTACCACCTTCTTAAGTGCTGGCCAGCCAGCGACACCCAAATCCCACAAATGAATTTAAAAAAAGTGCCTCCACTCTGTGTAGACTCCTGCCTGTTTTGCACCAATTAATCTCCGCAGGGAGAAAAGCAAAGGTTATGAAGTTACTGTATGAAAGGTGTATGATTGTACTGGCAAGATTCTGTGCTGACAGTGGAATCATTTCTTCTGCAGAGAAATGAAGCTTTCAAATTCATCAGCCGATTGGCCTGAACGGGTTCTCTCAAAACAGATTTTTGTGAATTGCTTGCCTTTGGGGTCGGACTTTGAGTGTCAACTGGATCCACACCAGAGGGTGAAGTTAAAACAATGACACAGCTTTTTCCTGGAGCGCCTTAGTTGACAGTTAACACTACTCCAACACCCCAGTGTCGCAGCTATCCCCATTTATACTCTTTGAGTTAACCAAATACCCATCACCCATTGTGACACACCCAACCCACTTATATGTAACAATGTATTTGCCATTCAAGCTCAGCAATGTAATTAATAAGACATTGATACTGAGAAAATAATAAGATCTCACCTTGAAAGCATATAACCTTCTTCTGCATCATAAAGGCTAAAGAAAGATAACTCCTTTCCAGTTCAGATTTTTGTTTTAAAAGAATTGAACAAACCAATAGCATTTGGTCATTTTTATTTTTTCCTTACAGAATTCAGTTCAGAAGTGATGTTCAGATAAAGCCCTGCCTGTCCTAGTCAAATCTTTGTACTTTTTGTGGTGTTGGTCATCCAAACATGACACAACAGATACGGTGTTCAGCACTCACATAGCAACTTCGAAACTAGAAGCAAGACTGGGCAATTTGGCCCTTCAAGCCTACTCCGCTATTCATTATGATCATGGCTGATCATCAAATTCAATATCCTGATCTCCCCTTCCCCCCATATCCCTTGATCCCTTTAGCCCCAAGAGCTGTATCTAATATCTTCTTGAAATCACACAATGTTTTGGCCTCAACAATTTTCTGTGGTGGTGAAGAAATTTCTCCTCATCTCAGTTCTAAAAGGATTACCCCTTTTCCTCAAACTACGACCCCTAGTTCTGGACTCCCTGCAATGTTGGAAATATTCTTTCTGAATCTATCCTGTCTAACCATGTTGAAAACTTCTTAAAGTTTCTGTGAGATCCCCTCTTACTGTTTTTAACTCCGATAAATGCAATCCTAACCCAATATTCTAAGGTTACCTCCCAGTGCTTTACATTAGTTTACAGTAGGGTGTTTTGATTTATTTCCATTGACATGGCATTATTTGATAACTTTTACTATCAACCTCACGTTAAGGGAAATTAACAGTGACTGATCAATAATCATAGGCAAGTGCTTATCAATAAAATCATGCAATGTTTACAGCAGGAAAGGAGGTCATTTGGCTAGTTGAGTCCAGGCCAACCCTCTGCAAGAGCAATCTAGTTAGTCCCACTCACTTGTCCTTTCGCCAAAGCCCTTCAGGTTCTTATCCACAGTTGAATCTTCTTCCACTACACTGCTTGGCAGTGCATTCCAGATCCTATCCATTCACTGGGTAAAAAAGTTTTCCTCACTTTCCAATGTTTTTTTTGCCAACCACCTTAAATCTGTGCCCTCCATTGCTCAATCCTTCAGCTAAAGGAAACAATTTCTATCTACTCTGTTTAGATCCCTCTTGATTTTGACCTCCAACAAATCTCATCTCAACTTTTCTGCTCAAAAGGGATCAACCCCAACATCTCCAACCTATCCATGTAGCTGGAGTCCCTCATCCCTGGAAGCATTTTTATAGACATGTTGACATTTTTATAGGTCTTGTCTGCACCATCTCTAAAGCTTTCACATTCTTCTTAAAGTGCAGGACCCAGCATTGGCCAGAACAATGTTTTATAAAGGTTCATCCTAAACCCCTTGATTTTGTACTGTATGCCTCTGAATAAAGCCCAGGATCCCATACTGCCTCTTTATCCGCTTTCTCAACATGTCCCTTTCAGCGATGTGTACAGATATATTCCCCATCTTCCCTGATCCTGAACCCCCTTTAGAATAGTATCCTATATTTCATACTGTCTCTCCTCTCTTCCAATCAAATGTATCACTTTGCACTTCCCTACATTAAATTTCACTTGCCACATGTCCAACCATTTCATCAGCTTGTCTATAATCTCTGGAAATCTACCGTTATCCTCCTTACAATACTTTTAAGTTTTGTGTCATCTTCAAATTTTGAAATTGTGACTCAATTGTGGTAAATGTTAGGTAAGGATGTGATAAAACTGTACTGAGCATCATCCACGACTGAATAAGTCAGCCAACTATCCCGATCTACCTTTTCTTTCCCACCTTTGCTCTGCTTAATATGGGACAGCACCCTAATATTTATTTGCTCAGAGTGCCATGACACTAGGCTAAGAATTTCATTGCTGTTCCTGTGTAGCCTTTATTATGAAATATGTTAATGCATTTCTTATACATTTCAGTTGCGGGTATGCTTCCGACTCCTGGATATTTTGCTGTTTCAATGTCAATTGTATGGAATATTTGTTAAATTTAACTTTTGTGTAAGGGCACACATGTCCCCAAACTTGTCATCTGTTTTTATAAATGAAAGGAATAGATGGGCCAAAGACCCACTCTGAAAGGTAAGAGTCCGTTTCTCTGTTAACACAGAATCTATTGTACTGGCAAAGAGCTGTGATATGATGACATTTATATTTCACAAGGAGAACATCACATTAGTTATGCTGCTGTGCACACTAGTGCTCTTAGCACTCACTGTTCCAAAGCATAAGGAAACGGTAATTGATGCAATACACAATAATAAGTCATGCAGAGTATATCCTGTACAATCAAAAGATGAAGCATTGTTGGACTCAGCTTTTTTGACCTATAAACATTCTAACCCAACCACTTATCTTGACAGATGTTGATTAACTGCCGTGGATAGCGAACATTTTCTGCTTTTCTGTCAGATGCCAGGATTTGAAGGCTTTTCATTCTATTTTACGTCTGTTAGATGATTGTAAGAAAACAGCATGGCAAAATGAGTCGTCAGTCTTGTTAATATATTCTAGGTCTGTGTCAATGCAGTGCTCTCCACAGGTGACCTGTAGCGACTGTGAATGGGAAAAGCAACAGCGCGGTGCACCTAATCAAACTGAAATATTCTCACTGAGCCACGCAGAATGACATTGTACACAGGGGAGGAGGTCCTGTCTTTCCAGCTTAAAATTCAAGGGGCGAAATGCGGCCACCAAATCTTGAGCTGATTTTACTGCCATCAGACAGTTAATAGGCTCAGGGCGAGACAGGGTAGGAGAGTTAAAAACTAGTGGGCATAGGTTTAAGGTAAGGGGGGTGGGTGTACAGATTTAAAAGGGATCTGAGGGGCAACCTTTTCATTCAGAGGGCAGTGTGTATACAGAATGAGCTACCAGAGGAGGTGGTAGAGGCGGGTATAATTACAACATTTAAAAATACATTTGGACAGGTACAGGGATGGGAAAGATTTAGAGGGATATGGGCCACCTGAAGGCAAATGGGACTAGTTCAGTTTAGGAAACCTGGTCAGCATGGACTAGTTAGGTCATAGGGCCTCTTTCCGTGCTGTATATCTCCATGACTCTGTAAGACGCACCTCCAAGAGCTGCTGGCCTCTCCTGTCCCAGCAACCTCACTGTGAGCGATGGCCACTGATAGAATAGCCTCCAGTCCCCAACAACAATCAGTATAGCAACCAGATTAGAAGGAGCAGCTGAGAGGCCATCGTTGGCAGCAGTGGGGAGAATATATGGGTGCAGCGAAGACTGTAAGGTGGATCCATCTCTGGGTGCAGGAAGCACAAACACCTTGCCCACCATTGGTGAAATATCAAGGAAGGCAGGTAGCCACGTCACCCAGTTTTAAACCACACTGCCTGCCAGCCTGGGGTGTGAAAATCCTTCTGCAGAGTCCAAACGAGGAAGTTAAACTTGGAAATACGAATTACAATTAGATCAGTTACAGAAAGTGAAATAAAGATTGGGAAATACAGTTGGGATTAAGTGAGAGAGATAACAAAGGCAAATAGAAAAAGTAAAAAAAAATTACTGGCCCAATTCGCCCATCATGACGTGCTAATTTTCTGGGGTGTCAGAATGGGAGATGCGTGTGTCAACCGTTTTGCGGGATTTGCCCATGCCTTCCTGATGCATGCGCGTTTCTCACTGATGGAGAGCAGGCGTGGTCGAAACCATGCTGGAAACCAGCAGGAAGGCCAGATAACTGATTTTAATCTATCTGTAATGTCATTTAAATGTTATTATCGGGCCCGTGAATTTTCCAGGCCCGATAGCATCTTTAGAATAGCTCCCCATTTTCAGGGAACTAGCGAGAGACCCTGCTGGAGTGAAGGGGGGGTGGGGGTGCAATCAGCACCCCTCTCCCCCCCCGGTGGTCAGGTGGCGGGGATGGTGCCCCCTAGGCATGGGCACCCTGGCAATGCCAGCCTCTGCTCTCTGGCACTGTCCGAGGGGCAAAGTGCCTATGCCCAGGGGGCACCTTGGCACTGCCCACCAGGCATTGGCCACTGTCAGGGGGGTGGGGCCTATTATGGACTGGGTTTAGGGATGACTGGTGGGGGTGGGAGGTCCCACTCTTCATGGGGATCAGTTGGTGCTGTAGGGATACCAGTGATTGAGGCGGGCTGTGTGTGTTGGGGAGTGGTGGGGGGTGGGGGGGGTCTGCCTCCTGTGGGAGTGGGGGTCTGGCTTTTTTTGGTCCCTGTCAATGGACTTGTCACAGAAACCACTGTAATGATGACAATTGAGGGCACTTTCTCACCAGTCCCGTATTAAAATAGATGAAAATGTTTGGGTATAATAAATGGTAATTATTGCTGAACAATCTCTTTCGCGCTGAAAAATTATCTGACAACTCATCCCCTCAGAAGAAAATTACCATTGCGGATATAAAAGATGTAGGGGGCGATTCTCCCAAAAACATTCTAAATGCTGAATTGGTGGGAAAATTGGTGTAATTCACGATTGTTTTTTTCAGTGGGAGTTCAGACTCAAATCTCCCACACTCTGTGCACTGCAGAGATCACAATCATGAATATCATTAAAAGCTCTGGGTGGGGTGGGGGGGGGCTGCGGTGGGGGGGTGCTATTCACACATGCGCAGTGACCCCGAACAGTCAGGTTCCCTTCTATTGGCCAGCTCGATTGCTGGCCAGCTCAGGACACACACTTTGCTGCCCCTATAACACCCCCCTGGGAGTTAGATTATCTAGAAAATGGTGCGAGTTCAGGACACTGAGAGAGGGAGATTGGCTTGCTGCACAAAGTGGGATGCAGCAAAAGGTTCATTTTGAAGTTGTCACTTGCTGCGTCGTATTAACAACATAGAACTGGAACTATCTAATTGTTGTGAGTGGATATATGTTACTATCTGTAAAAAAAAATCAAAGGTACATTAGGAACTACAACACAAATGAATAGAGCAGAAGTTGTGTGAGATCTTGACTATGACCGATTTGAAATGAAGAGGACGCTGGGTAAGTGACAACCCTCCCCCCAACCCCCACCCTGCTTCCTCCAATTCACCCCCAGGCACTGAGCCAGATTTTACTGCAATAGCAAAGGGGGGAGGTTATCAGTTTTCACTGTTATTGCAAAGCAACTTCAGGCATCTGCATATGTGCAACTAAACTCAGAAATTCAGACGTTGCTGTCAGAGTGACCTGCTCTTTCACAGGTAGTTTAGTCCCTGTCAATGGACTTGGCATTGAAAGGGGGGTGTCAATGCATGGGGGGGGTCTGCCGGGATGGGGAGTGGAGGGGATTGTCATTGCTGGTGGGGAGAGAGACTGGATATAAAGTCGGGGGGGTCGGGGTTGGTCCAGGAATGCTCATGGGGCACAATCGGGCCACATGGGGGGTGTTGTAGGGGCAGCACAGTGTGTGTCCCAGGCTGGCCAGCAATCAAGCTGGCCAATAGAAGGGAACCTGACAGTTCGGGGTCACTGTGCATGCGTGAATAGGCCCCGCCCCCCCCTGAGCTTTTAATGATATTCATGATTGTGATCTCTGCAGTGCACAGAGTTTGGGAGATTTGAGTCTGAACTCCCACTGAAAAAAAATCATGAATTACACCACTTTTCTCACCAATTCAGCATTTAGAATGTTTTTGGGAAAATCACCCCCTACATCTTTTGTATCTGCAATGGTAATTTTCTTCTGAGGGAATGAGTTATAAGGTAATTTTTCAGCGCTAAAGAGATTGTTCAGCAATAATTACCATTTATTATGCCCAAACTTTTTCATCTTTTTTAATACGGGACTGGTGAGAAAGTGCCCTCAATTGTCACCATTACTGTGGTTTCTGTGCCAAGTCCATTGACAGGGACTAAAATACCTGTAAACGAGCAGGTCACTCTGACCAATGTCTGCATTTCTAATTGCACTTATGCAGATGCCAGAAGTTGCTTTGCAATAACAGTGAAAACTGATAATCTCCTCCCTTGCTATTGCAGTAAAATCTGTCTCAGTGCCTGGGAGTGAATTGGAGGTGGAGGGGTGGGGGTTGGGGAGAGGGTTGTCACTTACCTGACGTTGTCTTCATTTCAAATCTGTCATAGTCAAGGTCTCACACAATGCCTATTCATGTATGTCGTAGTTCTTAATATATCTTTGATCTCTTTTTATAGATAGTAACATATACCCTCTCACAACAATAAGATAGTTTCAGTTCTATGTTGTTAATACGATGCAATAAGTAACAACTTCAAAATGAACCTTTTGCTGCATCCCCCCTTTGTGCACCAAGCCAAGCTCCCTCTCTCATTGTCCTGAACTCGCACTATTCTCCAGTTAATCTAACTCCCAATCAAGCCCTCTCTTACCTTGTCCATGAGATCCACCTCCTGTTTCGCAATGCTATCCCCACTAAGCGGCTACAGATTAAATATTGTAAAAAGTTCCCTCTGCTTTCAAATTTCTTGTCATCACCAATTTTTCCCTTTCCTCCCCAGAGTTTGGGGAGGACCATGCTGTTGTGTCCCAAATTCATACTCTGTCTTTTCTGCAACTCCATATTTGAATCTCTGCAATCAGCTTTCTGCTCTGCAACAGCACTGACACCACACTAATCAGTCTGAAATGCTATCTCCTTTGACTGTGACCATGATTCATTCTATCCTTAGACTTGTCAGCCCGTCTGTAGTGTTTGACCATCCCTCTCCTACACTTTCCCTCAATTGTCCAATTATCCTCGCCTGAATCTTTTCTTTCCTATTCAAGCATAGCCAAAAAATCTCTGGAATGACTTCTGAAGTTCCCCAAGGATCTAATCCTTACATCTAACGCATTTCATTTTCTGATCTACACACTGCCCTTCAGTGACATTGTGTGAATACATTGGGGGTAAGTTTTGCTTGTCTAACTCCACTTGAAGCACAAACTAAATTGATTCTCTGAAGACAGACAGCACCTAGGCCAGTGCCTGAAAAACTGGCTTGGTGTTCTTCAATAATGTCAATGATTGAAGAGGATTGTGTGGGCCTTGCAGATACTGATCCTCAGTGCAGTTTGTCTCTGGAAAATCAACATAGTATGCAAATCCTTGTCCAATGACGTTGGGTTCTAGATGTACATTGATGACATCTAAATCTATCTCGCTGCCAGCTCGATGTTGGAAACACTCCTATAACTTCAGTTCAGCACTAACATTTCAAAACCACTCCCTTGTCGCACACTCCATAAAGGAGAGATTTGTTCTGGGATTCATGTTTGGGTGTGTCAGCAGTGTTATCAGGCAGGATTTATGCAGGTATCAATCAGTCAGTAAGTATATCTCACAATGTGAGGGGATCAGGGAGAAGCTGCAATATAGAAGCATCATGACATCTGTCTGGGAATCTTGCACACACCTGCACAAAGACCTTGCTGTGCTTGTACAATAGCTGCACAGTAATAGAGGAGAAGCTCTTAAATACTCCTGGGTGAAATGTGGGAACCTTATCTGTCACAAACATACGGTCAATGATGCCCTGCATCTATGTGAAATCCAAAGCTACAAACCCAAGCGTCGTCAGCTCACTCTGGGTTAATTCAAACAAAGTTGCAATATCTCCTGGCCTTGGCCCACAAGCCTTCAGTCACCTGTCTTATGTGTTTGTGAGTTGCTGACTGCAAGCTGCTGCAAATATCTCTGAGCCCTGGAAGGAGCCAGTGGCTAACAAGTTAAGAACAGTGGTGACATTGTGCCTGGTAAAGCATGCCCACAAGCTCCGGTTGGCAGCAGGCATTGTTCCAGAAAGCTGCAAATGTCTTCTGCTATCTAATACCAGACCTTTAGTCTCCTGATGTTCAAGACATGGAGAAAGCTTCTCTTCTGCCTTTAGACCCTGTGTCAGGTCAGGTCTCAAATGAGCTGCACCTCTGTACTGTTCCTCTCTCTCTTGTGGAGGTCTATGAGGTTCAGGCTATTATTTCTCCTGCTCCTGCTGGTCCTCTAAGTAATACAACATGAGTGGCACTCGGGCTGGTCTCAAAGATCAGAAATCCAAAATGCTGATTAATAGTACAGTTCTCTAAAGTGGACAAAGTAACCTCCAAAGCTGCTGAAGCTGCCACTTAGCACAAGAGCTGTGCAGAAAGCCTTCCAGACGAACAAGCAGGTGGGTAGCCGTGAGTGTCAGTGTTTATGGGAACATGATTTCCCTCTCATGTCATCAGCCCCCTCAGTCACCGCTTCAAGTTGTTTGCACTGGCGAGTTCCAGGAAGCCCGTGAAACTCATGGTCAGAATTTTACCACCCGGCCTGCCACGGGAATCGGAGTGGGCAAAGAACATGTAACGATCCACTAACACTGGGGGGGGGGGGAGGGGGCGCAGCATTTTACGGTTTCGGGACGGGTAAGGCAGTAAAATCCCACCCTAATTGAGTAACCCCCACCCCCGCACCCGGCCATTTCCCCAGGAATTGCTCACACACATCCCAATGCACTGAAGTGTTAAATATAGGAAATTTTTAGTTAGAACTGGCTTTGTCATGTGCACAGATCCATGGTTTTATCTCCCTTCCCTATCTGCTCCCAAATCTGTTGTGATTCACATTGTCAGTGCTGGTTTATTTTTAACAGTTATTTTGTTATCTTTTTTGCTAATTAAACCAATGTAGATCGTAATCATTTGGGTCCAGCGTTTTCAGGGATTCTTTGAAGACCAGCAGAGTTCACTGCGAAGAAAACCCCAGGACATTCTGGCCTTCCTGTGAGTGATGACACTTCTGTTCACACTGCACAAAGCAAAGTAGCCTCACAAAATTTCCTCAGGCAGAAGAAATCATCTTACTGGTGATGCTTTATATCATTTAAGAGTTTTCTGTGGCACCTTGCAAATCACAAAAGAACAAAGAACAGTACAGCACAGGAAACAGGCCCTTCGGCCCTCCAAGCCTGTACCGTTCATTAGTCCAACTAGACCATTCGTTTGTATCCCTCCATTCCCAGTCTGCTCATGTGACTATCCAGGTAAGTCTTAAATGATCCCAGTGTGTCTGCCTCCACCACCCTACTTGGCGGTGCATTCCAGACCCCCACCACCCTTTGTGTAAAAAAGTCCCTCTGATATCTGAGTTTAGTCTCCTGATGTTCAAGACATGGAGAAAGCTTTAACGCCCTCTCTGTTGGTTGTGTCTACTCTCCGGCATCTCCCTTTATCATGCTAAAATATTCCCTTAGATTTGTAATTCTGATGAAAGGTACACAAGCATCACCTGCCCTTTCTGTTAGTGAAAGTTGATTGAATTGTTATGTGTTTGCAGCATTTTGTCCCTTCATTAGAGCTGAAATTACGTAGCAGATCTGTACACTTACCTGACCTGGAGGTGACGGGAAGTAATGGCCGAGTTGTATTATCGCTAGATTATTAATCCAGAAACTCAGCTAATGTTCTAGGGACCCAGGTTCGAATCTCGCCATAGCTGATGGTGGAGTTTGAATTCAAGAAAAAATATCTGGAATTAAGAATCTACTGATGACCATGAAACCATTATCAATTGTTGGAAAAACCCATCTAGTTCACTAATGTCCTTTAGGGAAGGAAATCTTCCATCCTTACCTGGTTTTACCTACATGTGACTCCAGTAGGTTGACTCTCAACTGCCCTCTCAAATGGTCTAGTGAGCCATTCAGTTTGAGGACAGCTAGGAGCAGGCAATAAATGCTGGCCAGCCAGCAATGCCCAGGTCCCACAATGAATAAATAAAATCTTCTGCATTATGTTGACCAGGGTTGCATGGGTTCATGTAGGGGGAAACACATGACAAATCTAGGTGAAGAACATCAATAACTTTACAGCAAATATTACTAGAAAATATGTTCTTGAAGTAACACAAATAGTCAATAGCTCAATGGAGGCTGAATGGACTACTTTCTAAATGGGGAAATACTTAGGAAATCAGAAGCACAAAGAGACTTGGGAGTCCTTGCTCAAGATTCTCTTAAGGTTAACGTGCAGATTCAGTTGGCAGTTAGGAAGGCAAATGCAATGTGAGCCTTCATGTCGAGAGGGCTAGAATACAAGAACTGGGATGTACTTCTGAGGTTGTATAAGGCTCTGATCAGACCCCATTTGGAGTATTGTGAGCAGTTTTGGGCCCCATACCTAAGGAAGGATGTACTGGCCTTGGAAAGGATCTAGAGGGGGTTCAAAAGAATGATCCCTGGAATGAAGAGCTTGTTGTATGAGGAATGGTTGAGGACTCTGGGTCTGTACTTGTTGGAATTTAGAAGGATGAGGGAGGATCTTATTGAAATGTACAGGATACTGCAAGGCCTGGATAGAGTGGATGTGGAGAGGAAAAACTAAAACCAGAGGGCACAACCTCAGGCTAAAGGGACAATCCTTTAAAACAGAGATGAGAAGGAATTTCTTCAGCCAGAGAGTGGTGAATCTGTGGAACTCTTTGCCACAGAAGGCTGTGGAGACAAGGTCATTGAGTGTCTTGAAGACAGAGATAGATAGATTCTTGATTAATAAAGGGATCAGGGGTTATGGGAAAAAGGCAGGAGAATGGGGATGAGAAAAATATTAGCCACGATTCAATGACAGAGCAGACTCGATGGGACGAGTGGCCTAATTCTGCTCCTATGTCTTATGGTCTTATGGTCTCAATCTGTCATAAGCATTCAGCTAAAAGGTCTTACTTCTTCTCCCAGCAAATCATTGATGACATCTTCTTGATTTTGAGAAGGTTGTTCAAATCAATTTATCTTCACTTTTCTACCTCCATTCTAGCCATACATTTACTAATATAAAATCATTCAGATTAAATTGACTCCTTACAGTTTGACATTTATACCATGTCACAACTAATAGCAGGAACTTCCTCGTACATTCTCCTGACCAGCCACTATAATTTCAATGGAAGATCAGCAAAAGTCTTGTTTACATGTATATTGGGAATTCCACCAATTTGCCAATGTTAAACAGGCAAAACAAAAGCCCCTGGGGAGTTTATTGCTATCTTCACTTAATAGTTTATTAGAAGTATGTACAGTAAATGAATGTGCTGAGACATTGCTAAACTAAGAAATCCACTCCCACAAAGTTTTCTATTTTGAACTAAGGACTGACTTAATAAGTTCACACAACCACTGGTGAAACATAGCAGGAAGTTTCCCTAATTTCCCATCCACTGAAATTTAATTTCATGGGGACAATCTTCCCAAAATATTAAGCATCACAACGGCCTGAACCCCACGCAATTTTCCCACATTGTCAATTTTTTTGGCAGTCAGGAGTTTCATATTGGTGGGTGGGGAGATGTTGGAGTCTAAACTCACCGAGGAAGCCAGTTGCAGACTGCCCATAGTGCCATTGTGCAGGTGCCCCAATTTCTCAGTGCACTGGGAGTTCACTTGCCAACCATTCCCTCCACCCCGACATTGCCCCTGCCCCACATCATCAGCGGCGGTGTAACCCCTCTCCTCCCCATGACATACAGGTCACTGGCAATGGGGCATCAGGACCCTTCCAATGTGTCCTCTGTCACAACTCCCACCCAGCCCCCTTTTGCTAATCACCTCCCTGCATGTCCCCCTTATTGCCGATCAGCTCCCCCCCCCCGCATGACTCCCCATTGGCAATCAACCCCCTTGCACACCCCCCATTGCTGATCAGCCCCCTGCGCATGCCCTCTGCATTGAGGATCACCTCCATGCATGCCTCCCAAGACTCCTCCCTACAGAGAACCCCCTTGCCTTTCCCCCTGCAGAGCTCCCCCCATTGCTTCCCCCCTATAGTCCCAACCCCACTCAGGCCTTTTCCCCTTGGCACTACCCCTGACACTTATGGTAACAACTGGACTGTGCCAGAGTGCCCAATGGGCAGTGCCAGGGTGCCAGATGGGGACTCTAGGGTGCCCCATGTTCACTCCCCCATCATGCCTCGGGCTACCTGGGGGCTTATGGCCCCCGATCCCCACAGCATGGCCATCACATCTGGTCCCTGTTAGTGGGGATTATGAGTGATTCTCACTGGCAAGAGGGGAGGCTGGAGATATGCTAACGTGACGTAAATCATGGCATTAACATTTTGCCACACTTCTTGAGCGACACAAATGTGCTGTATTTTAGGATTAACCCCATTCCCCATCTATCTATGTCCTAGAACTCTGAGAAATGCCCCTTCTCGCAAAACAATCATCTCATTCAATATTACTCTGTCAGTTAAATTGAGCAAATAGTTACTACCCACAAGTTGTGTTTAAGTTTAGGAAGCCTTCTTCAGTTCAGCATTTTATGGCTCTGAATTTTTCAAATCAGCAACTTCTAGCCTAGAATTCTGTTGTGGCACTTTTGTTGAGATAATACATCCATACACATCCTTTCCAAACAAAAGAGGTTCCCGAGAGAGAAGAGGAGAGAAAAATAATAATTGAAGCGCTCACAAAACCAAGTGTTTATAGAACAATGTTGGTAGAAGCCTGAAAAGAGTGCAAACAGAAGATATGTTATGCCGAGAGACAGTTCAGGTTTGCCTTCTTGAAAAGGAGTTATTTCATGGCACAAGTATTCAGCAAAAACATTTTCGAAATGAGGAAAATAAAATTAGTGTTACAATTGACTGATTTAGCAACAATGGGGCATTAAATTATGAGCGAACCTTTGGGATTCGTTGGCTATTGCCAGCACTAACATTCTAACCTGTAGAGCACAAGTAGAGCTGGACATCATCCCAGACATGCAGCAGCAGCAGATGATTAACGGATTTAAAGCAATGAATAAAAAATTACCATTCATGGATCATAACATTCAAACTGTTGAATTAGAAATACACTGGAAATTTGCTTTCTGACCCTGTAGCTGTGGCTTCACCACTCATGTAGGAACATAATGCACTCCTCACTGAGAGAACTTCCATTTCACCCTGTGCTATGGTTGTACCATCTGGGCATTGTCATTAAATGAATCACAACATATTATACAAAAGAGGTGTATCTGATCAAATAATTATTGGTGTCCCAGCTCTGGTGGAGTTCCTAGCAGATTGCAACAAGCACACCACACACCCAAAATGTGAATCTGACCTTTCTCCATTTTAAGTTAATAAATTCACATGGCTGGAATTTCACGCTCTCCCATTGGTGAGTTTTTAGGCAGTTGAATAAATAAACTTTAAACTTTAATTCAAACTATACAACAATAGTCACACTCAAACTAGTGATCTTGAAACTACTAACAATGTGCGCTTAAACAAATCACACTTGCATGATAATTAAAGTTTAAGTATATTTTTAGTGTTACAAGTACACTTACATTAGCACTGCAGTGAAGTTACTGTGAAAACTTCCTAGTCGCCACACTCCAACGCCTGTTCAGGTACACTGAGGGAGAATGTAGCATGGCCAGTGCTCGTCTTTCAGACTGTGGGAGGAAACCGGAGCACCCAGAGGAAATCCATGTAAACACGGGGAAGACGTGCAGACTCCGCACAAACAGTGACCAAAGCTGGGAATAGAATCCGAATCCTTGGTGCTGTGAGACAGCAATGCTAACCATACTGTGTATTGGTGTTGAGTGGGCACTGTAATGGAGGCTGTTGTTTGTACTGCTGCTTTTTCAGTTAACAGCGTACTAAAATAAAGCTGGAGTATTATTTGGTAAGATATAAGTTCTGGTATTATGGGTGTCTTAATTCTATGGTCAAGTAATGCCATAATAATGACGACTATTTTTAATAGTTATGATTGATTTTCCATTATTTTAGTCAAGAACAAGGCATCTTTACCTTAATCTTCCAGTGCTTCTTAGTGGAGATTTTTAATAGAGTAGCATTTCCCACTTTATCTCCTGTTCAAAATAAAACCCATTAGACTCTTGGATTAGATTTTGATTTAGTGATAATGTAAAATGGATGACAGAAAATCAGTAACACATTTCACATCACTGGCATTGTTTTAATTCCATTGACAAATGGACTGCTTTCAGTGGAAATAAAAATTGGAAGAGATGTAATATGAACTGCTGATTGGCACAAAATAGAAGTGGGATCACAGTCAAAGTGAATGCTGTCAGGATCTGTCCATTATTTCTCCAGATGACAAATAGGCTTTTCGGTGTGAACTTGCTCTCTGCCCGTACAGCAGTTCGTTTTCGAAGCAATTCTGCAGTAAATGCCTGCTATCAGAGAAAAGGTTATGGGAGCAGCTTTACTTTCCACTTCGTGACCAAGGACTAATTTGAAAAGGTTTTTAAAATTGTATTCTCTTCCTGTTAGATCTTAAAATATTCCTTTTTTTTAGATGTGAGCTGAATGGATCTTGATTGCTGCATTAACTGTGCATTAGTGAATGGATTTATATTATTTCCTCAATGTCAAGATGTTCATGAGAACACTGAATAATATGAGTAGGGAAAAAGGAGCAGGTTTAACTTCTGGAAATATCTTCATTTCTGTGGCACTGAGTGCAAAATCTTACCAAAACGTTGGCAGTGCTGGTTCCAGCGTGAATAACAGAGTGTTTCCCGCTGCTGTGTTTTTGATCAGAATCTTCTGCCTCATTAGTATTAATTTTTATTCCCATGAGTTTCGCGCCACTCCTGTGACATTTTCCCTTTGATTTGCCTGCTATGTGTGCTCATGGCAGCCGAATGTCTTGGCATTGAGGAAGTAATATAAACCCATTCACTAATGCACACTTAATGCAGCAATCAAAATACGTTCAGCCCACATCTAAAACAAAAGATTGTTTTAAGATATAACAGGAAGAGAATGCAATTTTAACTGCTGCCAGCACCGGGAAGCCATTTAAATGGAGCTCCCCAGCACTATTTCCAGAATGATTGCATGTGATGGCAGACAAGAAGCCAGCATTGCACTTTACAGAGGTGGCCCTCATCAGGATGCTGGATAAAGCTGAATGGGCAGTACACAGCCATGCAGCAGGGTGACTATCCTGCCTGGGATGCAGTGGCAGCCCAGGTCAGCGTGAGTGCATTACAAAAGAGAAAAGGGCAGCACTATTGGAATAACATGAATGATTTTCTTTGCTGAGTCAGGGTAAGTCTACCACTGGACCCCCCCGCCCCCCCCCCACTTTGCACCCCCAATCCTTTCACTCACTCACTCAAAAAGTAAGTGGCACTGCAAAAAAACACCAGGTTCCCCCCTCTCTCCCACAATCACTATGTTCCCCCAGCAGCCGCTATGCTCCTCACACTCCAGCTCCCATCCAAGCCTCATGCCTGGCACACCTCAGCACCATCTTAAATGCCAGCGCTCCCACCTACAGTCTCCCTATCCGTGTCATTGCAGGACAAACTTGAGCACATTTGGAGTAGTGCCGGAGCTCCAAACCCTCACACGCTTTGAGGAGCGAGCCCCCAAGTTGTCAGGGAAGAGGGAGACTGTGCCTGCTTTGCTACTGAAGTGGAGTCAGCAGAGAAAGGTGAAAATCCTTAACCAATGGAGCAAGCCACGCCCCTTGGGCCCACTGGATCACAGCAGCTCAGAGTGGGACTTCTCCGACACGAAGGGAAGCTGAGGGCTGCAAGTGATTCCCCCGACCCCTCTCCTCAAAATGACAATTCTGGGGCCCCCATCCCCGCTCTGAGTTGAACTTTCTGTGTCCCCCGAGTCCTCTCTGGTACCCCTTCGGCAGTGGATGGTGCTGGCTGCCTGAGCGCTCACCTTCAAAATCTCCCTGAGGCTGAAGTCACCACTTCTGCGGAGTTGTTGTACCCTGTGAGGGGGGAAGTCCCAGAGAGAGTGCTCGATAATGACATGCTAATGTATTAAAATGAGCTTCCTGTGATGTGTTTCACGCTACTCCACCGACGAAGCGGAGGATCGGAACTCAGAAACTCACCAGTGCGAATTGCGATCCCTGAGCATGTGCCATCATTCCAGCAAACAGAGAGTATGGGCTCAAAATCACCTCCTGCATCCCTAATCAGAAGCAACTCTTCATTAAGATGTTGGCCTTGAATTTTCTTGGTCACAAACACAACATAGGGCTGTTTTCTATATCAATGGGAGCCTTTGTCAAAATTTTCACCTGGGTTAATTTTTCTACGCTAGAATGTAATCCTAGTGCCAAATAAGTACAAGAAGAAGACCCCTGTACTCTCCAACCCCGGGTGCTGTTTCAATCTGACTCTGTGACACAGGAGGGTCCGGGGTCCAGCTGCATGGTGCTGTCCACAAAGACCAGCTCGGCATGGAGAAGGAGGCAGGAACTGGTCTGCCCTGGCACAGTGATGTACGGTGCATCAGGAGCAGTGCAGCCGGATACCAGCGGGCAGCTGTTTAACTGAGCATTCACAAAATGCAAATGACTGTAAATTGTGTTAGTGCCCGCTGGCAGCAGGAGGAGTGACCTGCCATTAACCCGCCATTGGGAGAATTGCAGCAGGTTTGTATGCAAGAGAATTTCCAACTTTCTGGCTTCCACCAGATTCATCATTTCTGCCACCAAACACATCTTGGGCTGGAATTCCAGCCTAAAACTCCCCACTAAGTCCCCCTATCTGATATCAGAACAACTCCGACACGACCACTCACTCCAACATCTGACCTGACCGCTGCATCCCCCCATCTCAACTATCCCCCCTCCCGCAGCTAAACCCTCCCCCACTCAAAGCAGACCCCCTTAACCTGATCCAACTCCCTCCAGCCCAACCCCCTGAACTGACCTCCCCCATCCCGACCCCTCTGATCCAACCTGCCTGACAACACCCCCAACAATCTAATCCCCCTAGCCCAACAACACCCTCCCTGACCAGGCACCACCCCCCGCAACTCAACCACCCTGACGCTATTCGAACACCCTCCCAACCAAACCCAATCCAATCCCCCGACCCAATCCCCCAATCCAACTCACCCTCCCCATGTCTGACCCAACAAACATTTTACTGAACAAAAACCAATAGTCTTGCAACATTTCTAGCAGCAGTCTATGAAACAGACAGATCAGTGCACCACATGAACAATTATGTACTTTAATTTTGAGCTTCTATAAAAAGCAACTAATCATTTCAACTTAATTCAGTGTTAAATCAGAAGGTCATGCTATAAAGCAACACTCCAGTGATTTGAACATACAATCTAGACCAACATTTCTCTGCAGTACTGAAGTACTGCTATCATCTTTCAGATGCAACATCAAACTAACAGCTGTATTCCTTCTCAATCCAACATGTTTCAGCAGAGATAGGTAAAGAAACATCAAACTAACAGCTATATTCCTTCTCAATCCAATATGTTTCAGCGGAGACAGGTAAGAAAACTAGGCAAACAGACACAAATGCAAGCTAACAGGCAGTCACAGATGAACAGTCACAGTTCAAATATTTATATTCTTGCAGTTGATTCAAAGCATTTTTGTTGTAGGCCAATCAACTCTTTCAGCCTTAATCAATGCACGATCTAGGAGGCCTTGTGGCATAAGGGTAGTATCCCCATCTCTAGACCAGAGGCTCTGAGTTTGAGTCCCATGCCAGGCCCTGTTAGCCACTGAAGGAATATACATGATGTAGTTGAATGGGCTGACAATCAGCCTGGGATTCCTTTCACTAACACCCACTATTCCCCGGGGGGAAAAAGTGGAGTGGAGACAAGCTAAAAAAAATGCATGTATCGGGGAGACTAACAAAAAAGTAAAGTGATTCATATGCTACAAAAGTGATTAAAATAAGTAAAGGACTCAACATTACCTGTCTTTACTAAGAAAATACATTATACCAAAGCAATCAAAGTGTTGAATCAATAATCAGAAAAGTATTCGTATTCAATTTAAGAGCATGTAACAATAGGCTGGTCAATGAAAATGACCAACAAGTATGCATCAACTTTACTTCTATTAAAATAGGGCGGCACAGTGGCACAGTGGTTAACACTACTACCTCACAGCATCAGGGATCCAGGTTCAACTCCCGACTTGTCTGTGTGGAGTTTCAACATTTCCCTGTGTCTGCGTGGGTTTCCTCTGGGTGCTCCAGTTTCCTCACACAGTCTGAAAGATATGCTGGTTAGGTGCATTGGCCATGGTAAATTCTCCCTCAGTGTGCCCGGACAGGCACTGGAGTGTGGCAACTAGGGGATTTTCACAGTAAATTCATTGCAGTGTGAATGTAAGCCTGTTTGTGACACTAATAAACTTTAAATCAAGCTGTTTACTTCAGAAAATATTTATGGCACAATATACCAAGGTAATTCCTATATGTTTAAACATTCCTACAGTGATCCAGTGAGTTATCTTTGCAAATTGTGATTACCATTTTGATTGCCTGCTGCATTTTATCCAAAGTTTTCTCTTTCGAGTATTTTCATTAAATCCCAAATACTAGCATGTTCCTTTCAATAAAAAGGTAACCACAATAAATTGGGCGAAATATTCCATGTGCTAGATGTATAAAATCGTAATCGTGTGTTTAATCAGTTTACAAATTTGTGACACATCATACAGAGGCAATGCATTGGTATCAAACATGCACAGCATTAGTATAGCTATAGATGATGCAGCTGTTTATCTTAGCCAACATCTGTGCCGTTTTATCAGAAGCTTCTGTTATATTCTTCTAATTTCCCAGGGGATAGAGTGTTTCTGCACTTAGTTTCTCTTGCAGCAGTAAGTATCTGTTCTTCAGATAAAACAGATGTTGTCTAAAATATACAGTCAACCTTAATCAAAGGGCATTCACTCCTAATCCTGGGTGTTATTAACATTAAAATAAGTATTAAATGCAAATCATTGTAATTCACAAGTACAAAACATGTTCTATTTTGCTTCTCTATTGCTTTTTATATTGTATGGAACTGTATTTTACATTGTAATGTAAAGAAACCAATTTAGCTGTTTTTATATTAAACCTATATATGTTTCATCAAACATTCTTTCATTGAGAATTGAGCAGCATTTCTGCACTAACATTTCAATAAAAAGGAAATGTGCGTCACCTTTCTTTCCAAATCAATATTGAATGCCAAGATGGGGTGGTTAGACGCTCTCTTGTTGGAGATGGTTATTGTCTGGCACTTCATATTTTCCAAATATTAATAATGTTTGATGGTTCTGTGATTTTAAAAATGTTCTTATATAAATTATTTAAATTAGCACTGAGGAACATTTACATAAATGTTACATGCATTATGTGAAACAAAGGAAAATATCCGAGATCTAGGGTAGCGATTTGGATCTGTGAGAATTCTAATATGTACTGTGTAAATAAAAAATATTCGATTGGTGTAAAAATGTACCAAGATACACTTAATTATATTGCAAGCACAACTCGGAGCACTATACCTTATGAAATGTGTACTCACTGCAAGAGCAGTTCAAGCCATGTTTGACCACTTCACTGTGTGTTGATATAAATACTCAGCTGGTGACATCTGTATTGTTCCGTGTGAAAACTTAATCAGAAATTTTCTGCAAAGCACCCAGTCAGTCAAGTTATTGACAAGGAAA
Source organism: Carcharhinus amblyrhynchos (assembly GCF_965287045.1). Classification (NCBI taxonomy): domain Eukaryota; kingdom Metazoa; phylum Chordata; class Chondrichthyes; order Carcharhiniformes; family Carcharhinidae; genus Carcharhinus; species Carcharhinus amblyrhynchos. The sequence continues at coordinate 23,354,445 of NC_137327.1, forward strand.
ATTCAGTTCCTTTGTAACTCCCCAGATAACGAAGCAATTTGTGAGCAGGTGCATAAGACCTGGACAACATTCAGGCTCGGACAGATAAGTAGCATGTAACATTTGCACACTGAAGTGTCAGGCAACGCCCATCTCCAACAAGAGAGAGTTGAACCACCCCATTCAATGGCATTGTCAGCAGCAAAATCCCAACTATTACCCATCCAAGGGGCCACCATTGATTAGAAACCTAATTGGATCATCACAAGCATATTGTGTGTAACAGACAGGTGAGAGTCTCAGTGTTCTTTAGTGAGTGATTTATTTGCCAACCTCTCAAAGCCTTTAGGTTCAAGTCAAGTGTATAATGGAAAACTCTTCACTGATGTGATTGATTGCAGCAACAACAATAATTAAGAAGCTCAGTACCATCCAAAACAAAAAGCCCACTTGATTGGCAGCCGATGTGCATTCCAACACCAAAACCTAGCTTCAATGTATACCAACTGCAAGATGCACTACAACAACTTGCCAACGCTCCTTTGACAGAATCTTTCAATCACATTGGATGCAGAGGCAAGAAACACCACGAATGCCAAGTTCCTCTCCAAGTCTTACATTACCAGAGTTGCATCACTGTTCCTTCATCATCACTGCGAATTCCCCATCTACTAGGACTGAGGGTGTACCTTCATCACATGGATTCCAGCAATTTAAGAAGGTGGTTCATCACCAATTTCTCAAGGACAATTAGAAACGGGTAACAAATACTGATCTTGCCAGAGATGTCTAGTGAATGAATGAATGAAAATTATTTCAAAAATACTGTTTGTAAAAGTAAATTTTCACAACTTCTGAATGGAAAATTAAAAGAACATTCTCCCAATATGTAGTCATCCATCCTATTTGAAATTACTACTCAAGAATGAAAGGTTATCCCAACTGTGGCTCTCTATGAGTCCAGTGTAGGAGGTCTTGACATGCAATGAGTAGCATCCCTGTACTGAGTCAGAGGCTCTGGGTTCAAGTCCCATCTCAGGACTTGATAATCAACGAAGGTGTGTTAATAATGCGGCCAGACAGGTTGAGGATCAACCAGAAAATCCTTCTAACACACATCAATGGCAGTCAATAAGACCAGGAAAGATTTCAGGTAGTTGTGTGATAGAGAAAAAGTTTTACCATCATCATCCAAAGCTCTAGGCTTCAATATGCATGTAAAAATCCATGTTGCAACTTGTACTCCCTGAATGAACTGTAATGTCACAATAAAGAAACAAATGTTTAGTGAATATATTCTTCCTTTTGGGGGAACAAAGTAGAGAATGTAAACAATTATTACCTCTGTGTTTGGAATTTCTAGTGGAGAAGCATCATGTTCACTAATCCTTCAGATTGCTCTAATATCCTTACATCGATGAAGACGAACATCTCGCCAAGGCCCTCCCCACACCCCCACTTCTTGCCTTCAAACAACTGCACAACTTCAAACAGACCATTGTCCACATCAAACCACCCAGCCTTCAGGAGAACAGTGACCACAACACCACACAACCCTGCCATAGCAACCTGTGCAAGATGTGCTGGATCATCGATATAGATGCCATCATCTCACATGAGAACACTATCCACCAGGTACATGGTACATACTCTTGTGACTCGGCCAATGTTGTCTACCTGATATACTGCGGGATAGGGTGTCCCAAAGTATGGTACACTGGGGAGAACATGCAAACACTACAAAAATGGATGAATGAACATCGCTTGACAATCACCAGGCAGGAGTGTTCTCTTCCTGTTGGCGAACACTTCAGCGGTCATGACATTCAGTCTCTGATCTTCGGGTAAGCATTCTCCAAGACGGCCTTCATGACACACAACGCAGAATCGCCAAGCAAAAACTGATAGCCAAGTTCCACACACGAGGACGGCCTCAACCAGGATCTTGGGTTCAGGACAGTAGGACTAGGGGGCACAGCCTCAAGATAAAGGGGGGGCAGTTTAGAACGGAGTTGAGGAGGAACTTCTTCACTCAAAGGGTGGTGAATCTCTGGAATTCTCTGCCCATTGAGGTGGTGGAGGCTGCCTCGCTAAATATTTTTAAGACGCGGGTTGACGGGTTTTTGATAAGCGAGGGGATTAAGGGTTATGGGGAGAGGGCGGGAATGTGGAACTGAGCCACGACAGATCAGCCATGATCTTATTGAATGGCGGGGCAGGCTCGAAGGGCTGGATGGCCTACTCCTGCTCCTATTTCTTATGTTCTTATGTCATATTATCTGTAACCCCCATGACTTGCCTGGGCTTGCAAAATCTCAGTAATTGTCCTGGCTGGAGAGAATTCACACTTCTTTAATCTGTGCTTAACCATCTCTCTACTCACATTGTCTGTACCTGTAAAGACATGATAACTTGTAAAAATTCAAGGGGAAAACACTCAAAACAGCAGAACAGCATTAGTTCAGATCAAAACAAACATTCTAGCAATTAAGGACAATTATGCTGCTGCAGTAACAATAGAGTGCTGCTGGATCCAGACTAAATGGTTACGAGTGCATGGAAATATTTCCACAGATTCTGCACAAGAACATGCTTCAAATACATTTCTTAAAGGCATAGTTTCAGCACAAGGGACCATGCAAAAGCATGATATAGCCATCTAAAATTCACTTTAATCCTCAGCATTCCAGCTATTCTCTAAGATAAGACTTTCCTTTAATACCTCTCAACTATGGGTGGTTCAGTCCCTTATTCCGTTTACTTTCTCAATGCTTCCAAGCTACCCCTGATGATTGTTTTCTTTGCCACATTCTGGGGTTTGCCCAGTTCAATGGGAACACAAACATTCCTGTCCATCCAGTCCACAAGAAAATCTGAAAATATGTTACAAATTTACTTGCTGGGCCTGTTCTGACCAGGGATCAGGTTTCTTGGCAAATTTTGTCCAGTGGGGAAACCAAAATTTGCCACTGGCCACTCATTGAACCACCGCCCCTCCTTGCACTCAGGAATCTAGTTGAAATTGTGGATGACATTATCAGCTGCAATCTATTGACAAGACCAGGCTTCCTACCTGCAGGTTTCCAGCTCACCTGCTCAAAGGAGTGAGCTAATACAGGACATACTGGAAGGAAACAAGATGGGTGTGGGTAATAGACACTTGTTATTTTAACTACACTGTCTGTCTAGTTTCTGCCAGATGAGGAAATTATAATTAATGCTTTTCACTATGTCTCCCACCTGATGTGTTGAATGTTTCCAGCATTTTCTAGATTCATTTGTTATTTCAGTCCTTTTGAGTTTTCTCTTTTTACATAGTAAACATTTGAATTGCCAGCTCACTTTGTCTTAATGAAACTAGAATAAACTCAAACATACGGTGGCACAGTGGTTAGCACTGCTGCCTCACAGCGCCAGGAATCAGGGTTCGATCCCTGGCTTGGGTCACTGTCTGTGTGGAGTTTGCATGTTCTCCCTGTGTCTGCATGGGTTTCCTCTGATTTCCTCCCACATTCTGAAAGATGTGCAGGTTAGGTGCATTGACCCGAACAGGCACTGGACTGTGACAGCTAGGGGAATTTCACAGTAGTGTCTCTGCAGTGTTAATGTAAACCTTACCTGTGACTAATAAATATATTTTACTTCATGTTCAAAGTCAATTAGTTTCCCTTTTTAAAAAGCAGTGCCAACAATGAGATTTGAACCCTTAATGTAAAGCAGGTCATTTACTGATGTTAAATTCTAAGAAGTAGCATGCTGGCATTGTAAAATTTCATAGGATCATCCCAGTTCATGTCACACAGACCTTTGATTCTGGTCTGTTGTGAATTGCTCATCCAGTGGCCAACTTGTCAATTTTTAAAGAATATCCATATTCTACCCATTCTCTAGGATAAGACCAAGATGTTTGGCATGATTGACAACTGATGTGTCTATTTCTAATTTTGAGAAGTCACCTTTTTAAAAAGATAATCTGAATATGAGATTCTCTGACCACTACAGCTTTGTGTTATTGTTTTCCCAAGCACAGCAAACAGAAAATGTTGCTTTTCCACAATCATTCATCGCACTTTGTGCAGGCAAAAATGAGTTGTTGTTTTGAGCTGCAATAGTGAGATCCTGCTGAATAAATAATTTGTATACTCAAGGCTCTACGTAGCATATGTCTATATTAATCAGTATATTAGGCCTAATAAGGATATCTGTTGATATTGTGACCTGATTTCTGCCATCTGCTGCACTACCTTGAAGCAACAACATCAGGCCTCCAAGACTTGTTTATCTGTTCAGAGAAAGCCTTATGCCAAAGTGTTCAAGAGAAATGGCTCTGTTTATTCTGTTTCTCAAAGATTAATTGGAATTATTGACTGGTGGAAGGAGAATGGACTTGATCTTGTCTCTGGGTCCAGAAATTAGGTTGCACAAAAGTCAATCTCACTCTTGACATTTCTGACACCGTGAGCATACCTTCTTTATGGGTGGAATGGTACGAGAATTTGACAGAGTATTCATTCTGGTGTGAAAAACAAAGTGATATCTGTCCACCCCATACCACCAGTGTGGTTTCTAACCAAATCTTTTGCCTCTTTAATAAAAACTCCAGAGGGTTGGGGTAGTGGGAAAGGAGTCTGTTCCTTCTCATCCAGTTGGGAACCAGGTGCAAGTTGTATATTCAGCTGGATGGCAGTCTTTCCCCTATTTTAATGCAATTACAGTTTATTGAAAATCCAGCCAAAAGAAATCCTTAACAACAGCGAATTACTAAGTGAAATGCATTGAACTTTTCACTTTTAATTAGAATTTTACAAAGAGTAAAAAGTTTGGGCAATACACATGAGATCAGGTAGAATCTGAAGTATCATAAACAAACACATTTTAAGAAATTATTATCTCAATAAGGTGAATTTCTGTCACGGTGCGGAAATTTGACAGTCACAAGTATAAAACTAACTTTTCAGGGCAAGTGAAGCTTTAGGACGCTGTTAAAAATTGAGTTGCGTTTAATAAGGTGTAACTTTCAAAAGGTTTTTAGAGTGAGGCTAAGGGCAGAGTTCTCCCATCTTACACAGGTGATGGACGGGAGCGGAGAATCTAGCAGGAGTTAAAAAGTCCGGAACCCGCTGGTGTAAAAACAGGTTGCAATTTACCTAATGTCCTGCTACCTGGTGCGTGAATGATATTTGCATTTATTTGCATGTTATGAATGCTCATTAAACCAGCAGCTCGCCGGAAGTTGGAACTCAGATCGCTTTGAGGTGAGTACAAAATACATATCCTACCTGCCATACTGCTGTGCCGCTCCAGCCGTGGGGAACACCTTTCTTGTTAGGACGGATTGACTCATGCCCTCCAACTCCATGCCAAACCTATCTTAATGGACAGTACTCTGCTACGGGACTCATAGACCTCCCATCTAGACTGACTCTGGCCAGTGCTGAGCCCGTGGTTGTAGATTGCCGGGGTCATCTGCTCCTGATGCCTGATATCATTGTTAACATAGACAGGACTATGCTGCAGGATTCATATGCCATCCACTTTGACCAAAGTTCGACTGGGAGTGAAGTGCAAAGTGAGTGTGGGGCTGATGAAGACAGGGAGGCAATAGGGGAGGAGCGCTGTGTAAGGACAGTGGGGAAGGTCAAACACAAGGAGGGGTATAGGGAAGGAGAGCTGTGCAAGGACAGGGGAAGGGAAAGGGGCAAGTTGGGTGCCCACTTTTGAAAGGGGAAATATGTCAACGTTCCCATTTTAGTTCAGGAGCTGGCAGACAGGAATCAGAGCAGACATTCCTGCTGTGAAATGGAAAGGAGTCACAGATGACCGGCAGTCCAGAAGTTATGTGGAGTTCACAGTCAGAAGTCAGAGAGAGGAGGCAGTGCAGAAGAGGAGGGGACATGCAGCAAGAGCACTCATTGTGAACACGGTGTACCCCATGGACGGTCAACAAACTGTTTGAGCTCTCAGGTTTACTCTTTCCACCACATTTCCTGGATTTGTCTTTGAGCATCAGCAATAAGCTTCTGGGATGCTGCCTGCCTGAATTGTGGCTTGAGGTGTTCTGCCTGGAAATGAAGGCTGCTTATTATTGTTCTAGGAGGTCACATATTTCAGCATTGTTTTCATGGAAGCAGTCCAGGTGATGATAATGACTCAACCCAATGAAATGGATACAGGAATCTAGCTCAGATGACTCTCTTTGATCCCACAGTTCTGGAATTGAGTTGGATATGTGAACATTCTTAGTTTGGAATTTCTGTCTTTGTTCAAATTGCATTAAGGCTGAAATATTGATCTTGTTGCTCTTGGACATTTGTGCCTTGTAATGTCTTGGAGCTAGGCGGATGTTCATCACCAACCAAACAAACTGCTGATCTGTCCAGCAGGCATAAGGCCCCCTCATGGAATCTTTTCCTAACATCTTCAGCAGAATCAAGGCCAGGGCATAAGCACTGATCACGGTACCATGATGGATACAGCTGAGTTGCAGGTAAGCATCATGAGTCTGTCATGCTGATAGTTGGGGAGTTCTGGCAGTGCATGCAATATCCTTTCTGAATGGCAAAACCAACCTCCTGTGCTCAAGGATCACTGTCAGCCTTTCCTTTCCAGGTACAGTTTGATCCCTCTGCTTGTTCATCTAGCTGCATTTTCCCGGAAAGTTTCACAGACCACAGCAATGTTAATTTGATAGCCCAAGTGATAAGGTTGCTGTTCTTCTTTCTGGATAATCACTCTTGAGGTTGTCTTGGATTAACATTTCAAGATGCAAAATTTCGAGTTTTCTTTGACCACAAAGATGGTAATCCTGCACACCAGAGTTCTCCAGTCAGAAGAAAACGGGACAGCCTGTTTTTTGGTAACCTTTTCTAGCTTTCCTCTTATTTGGGTGAGCAAACGTTATCCTGAGCAGGGCTGCTCAGTTGCAGATGCTGCTGCCTAAAGATACCAGTGTCCCTACATCGGTTTCTAATGATCTTCCATCGGAGTGCAGATTCTGGGCTAGGGATACCCAGATTCACAGCCCACTTCCCGTTCATCGCCAAAGGACTTGGCAAGTGGATCCTGGTAAGAGCCTGTCATTGTCCGCGTGATTTTCTGTGGTTGATGATCATAGAAACATAAAAAAGGTAGGAACAGGAGGAGGCCATTTTCCCTTTGAGCCAAGACTGGGGAAGAGGTTGAGCCTCATTGTCAAGCTGCTGGGAGGCTGGGGGTAGAAAACAGCACTCCATGGATGCTGGCCAGTTCTGAGCCAGTGCAAATTTCCAAAGGACACAACTTGAGAAAAGATAAGCCTAAGATGGCTCTATCGTCAGGTAGTGGGTGGGAGATCGGCATGGCAGATGTCTGGCATTCTTTCATGGAGCAATCCTGCTCCAGCTGGACTCACAAGAACATATGAAACTACTATACGATCTACTGTTCACCCCTTCAGCTGGTTCAAAAACTGCATGGCTTAAACTAGCCCAGTATTGTCCTAAAATGACAAGTGGGGTCTTTTGAAAGACCCTATTTGCATATTAAAAGGGTCTACCATATGACTCAGTGTGTCATTGCTACCCTCTCATTGGCACTGTCAGTGGGAATGGGGCAATAAATAATCGCCTAAATATATTCAGTCCATCAACACTCTACTTCCATCAGGAAGAGGTCTCAAACAACTTTGAAAACAGCTATAATGGTTTCCTTCCACACTCCAAAGATGTGTAGGTTAGGTGGATTGGCCATGCTAAATTGCCCCTTAGTGTGTCAGGGGGATTAGTAGAGTAAATACATTGGGTTACGGGGACAAGGTCTGGGTGGGATTGTTGTCGGTGCAGGCTTGATGAGCCGAATGGCTTCCTTCTGCACTGTAGGGTTTCTATGATTCTTCTATGAAAGTCACCGACACTGTATTAGATTAGAATGCTTAATGAACATCTAAATCAGTAGAATTTCATTAACAGCTGACAGCCGTAAAGGCCAGGCATAACATTTGTGTTTAAGCTTTAAAGATGGTATAGTGATTTTAAAACTACATATATTAAAAAAGCTTGTGGTTTAAAATTATTTTTCCTCCTTACTTTTCATCTTTGCAGTGCAGTATTTTCCACCAATAGGTGAAAAGACCTTTAGTCTGCAATAATGTCGTTCTATAATTATGGGCAAGCTATTTCTATTTGCTATAAACTCAATGTGCCATTGTAATGCACCATGTCACAAATCTGTGCAGGGATTTCACAGTTCTCCATGAAAAGGTAACACAAACTGCCTTAGAAAACAGCCATGATGTGGAGATGCCGACATTGGACTGGGGTAAACACAGTAAGAAGTCTCACAACACCAGGTTAAAGTCCAACAGGTTTATTTGTAGCAAATGCCACAAGCTTTCGGAACTGGCTGTTCCTTCATCAGGTGGGTGGGATTCAGCAAGACCGTATAAACATTTCAAGGCGGCAGAGATTTATTTAAAATTATCTCTGAAGAAAGGTCACTAATGGTTAATTTGTAGGTTGCTGACCATCCATTGAGCACACGTATGATTCAAAGGCATTTAAATCGGTTTGGAGAGGCGATGCAGCAACTCTTTTCACTTTGATGTAATTTTAAGGAAACAGCATGCACCTAAAGTATTAAAAACTATTTTAAAATATCATAAAACTTCAAAACTACTAAATGGCAATTACGGAAATACATGTAACAGAAACTTCAGAAATGTACAAGGTACACCTACTCACCTACACCATTTCACAAAATAGTCATATGATTATAGTTTGCTCCCTGATGACTGTACATTTATCCACAAATCTGACAAGTCCATTCAGAGCAGCAAAATGTTCCTTCAGGACAGGTCACTTAGTTATCAGCCATTTCTTCAGCAATTGTATACAATCCATGGCAATGATGGGGATGGTTCTCCTACCACCAGCTCTGTTTTGGAGGTACTTGCTTGGACTTCTTCCCCATTCTTACCTCTGCTAGCTGCAGCATCTTTCTGAACATGGACAATAATGTCCATGTGAGTCAGTAATTTGAGACATCAGGGCCTAAAAATGTTTTTGTCCAATACTTGTTCTTCAGATGGCAAAACCGCTTGAACAAGTCCAATATGGCAAGCGTGAAAACACTCAGTCCATACCAGAAACGCATGGATATCATAGTGGCATCCATCCATTTCAGGAGACAATGGGCTGTGCCCTTGCTGTATACCTCTTCTATATTGAACATTGTCTGTTGTTGGTCAAGAGACTGATTCATGAGTAGTGTTTCCTCACACAGCTGGCATAGAGGAATAGGTTGGTTGATGGGGGCAATGCTTACCTGGCAAGGGTGAAACCCTGATCAAGCAGGTGGCTCACCCAGGACGAGGCTAGTCCATTGCGCTTCTGATGTGCTGAAGCCTGCGATGTCCCCCAGTGCAGGATACTCGACTGCAAAATTTGTGGTAGTGGGGGATTGTGTTCACACTCAAATTCCAGGCAGCACAGTGACACAGTGGTTAGCACTGCTGGCTTACAGCACCAGGGTCCCAGGTTCGATTCCCGGCTTGGGTAACTGTGGAGTCTACATATTGTCCCCCTGTCTGTGTGAGCTTCTTCCTGGTACTCCACACCTGGAAGAAGGTTTCCCCCCACAGTCCGAAAGGCGTGCTGGTTAGGTGCATCGGCCATGCTAAATTGTCCCTCAGTGTAGCCGAACAGGTTCTGGAGTGTGGCAACCTGGCCCTCTGGCACTGCCCAAGGGAAAAGTGGCAATGCCCGGGGGGGTACCCTGGAACTGCCAACCAGGCATCGGGCAGTGCTAAAGGGATGGGTTTGCCAGTGGGGTGGGGGGGGAGCATTAGGAGATCAGGATTGCCAGGAGAGTATGGGGAGAGATCAAGGCAGGCCATGGGGGTTGAGGCTGGCCCGGACGTGTTCACAGGGCCAGTGATCAGCTATCCAGCGATCATGAGGCCGGAAGTGCGGGCAACTGCGCAGGCGCTGAGTGTGGGAGATTCATTTTGAAAAACCCGCTGGAAAAAACCAGCAGAATTTAGTCCAATTTTTACATGAATTTGGGAGAATCCTGCCCATGTTTTTCCTTTCCCGTTTTTGTGCATTGCTTTTTTCCATGCCCTTCCTGACTGCTTGTCACTAGCCACTCTAGTCAGCAGCAGCAATTTCCCATGCATTGACTCTAATCCTAGTCAGTTTGAAGTCTTGCTTGCAGACATCCTCATACTGTAAATATAGGCCAAATGTGAGTCTTGTTCTAATCACAAATTTGCCACAGAACATGTCTTTGAGATTGCAGCTATCATCCATTCAGTTCACATGAAACAGCCAACACACTTGCCACTGACTCGAGGGGAAACATGCTGAGGATCCCTGCACGCTGGTGTACTTCCATATTTAGCACTCTGTCTTGCCAGGAGATGCTTAATATTTAACTGAGGCAATGGAGGTGAAAGCTGTTCAACTGCTTGTTTTGTCCCTCTACAGTAAAGGTGGGTGCAGGGAACACAAGCCTGGTACACACTGAGCTTTGTATTTTTGATTAATTTGCTGTTGGTCCACTCTTGATCTTCCAACTTTGACATGACAGTTATGGCCTTGGCAATCCGAGCTGATTGCAGCATGAAGAGACGGGTTGCTGAATTGAGGTGTCTCTGGGGCAGCATAGTGGCACAGTGACTAGCACTGCTGCCTCACAGTGCCAGGGACCTGGATTCGATTCCCAGTTTGGGTCACTGTCTGTATGGAGTTTGCACATTCTCCCCGTGTCTACGTGGGTTTCTTCTGTGTGCTCCGGTTTCCTCCCATAGTCCAAAGATGTGCAGGTTAGGTTTATTGGCTATGTTAAATTGTCACTTAGTGTCAGCAGGACTAGCAGGGTCAATACATAGGGTTACAGGGATAGGGGCTGGATGGGATTGTGCTCAGTGCAGACTTGATGGGCCAAATGGCCTCCTTCTGCACTGTAGGGTTTCTATGGATTTTTCTATTGATTTGATGCTATTGATGATCTCCAGTGTGAGGTTGTCAATGTTGATTGAAGATGAAGCCTGTTCTAAACCCCTTTACCTGGAGGTGACATTTGGTCCTTGACTCCGTGGACACCTCAGTAGTTCAAGTAATTGTTAAATGTATCATTTTTAAATGAAGTAAATATATAATTTACAATTTTTCCTTTTAAATAATTTGCAGGCTTATGATAGAGATCAAAGAACACTTTGCACATGTAACTCACCTCTTCTTTAATAATAAATTAAAATGTGATAATATTGAGTCATGGAGTCAAAGAGATTTACAGCATAGGACAGGCCCTTCGACCTAACTTGTCCATGCCACCCTTTTTATAACCCCTAAGCTAGTCCCAATTGCCTGCATTTGGCCCATATCCCTCTATATCCACCTTACCCATGTAACTGTCTGAATGCTTTCTAACAGATAAAATTGTGCCTGCCTCTACTACAATCTCTGGCAGTTTGTTCCAGACACTCACCACCCTCTGTGTGAAAAAAATGCCTCACTGGACCCTTTTGTATCTCTTTCCTCTCACCTTGAACCTATGCTCCCTAGTTTTAGACTCCCCTACTTTTGGGAAAAGATATTGACTATCTAGCTGACCTGTGCCCCTCATGTGGCGGCACGGTAGCACAGTGGTTAGCATTGCTGCTTCACAGCTCCAGGGTCCTGGGTTTGATTCCTGGCTTGGGTCACAGTCTGTGTGGAGTTTGCACATTCTCCTTGAAGCTGTGTGGGTTTCCTCCAGGTACTCTGGTTTCCTCCCACAGTCCAAAGATGTGTGGGTTAGGTTGATTGGCCATGCTAAGAAATTGCCCCTTAGTATCCAGGGATATATAGTTTAGAGCGATTAGTGGGTATAATATATGGGGGTAGGGCCTGGGTGGAATTGTGTTCCATGCAGACTCGAAGGACCTCTTTCTGAACTGTAGGGTTCTATGATCTATGATTATTTTATAGACCTCTATAAGATCATCCCCCCAGGCCTCCTGCACTCCAGAGGAAAAAGTCCCAGTCTATCCAGCCTCTCCTTATAACTCAAACCATCAAGTTCCAGTGGCATCCTAGTAAATCTTTTCTGCACTCTTTCTTTAATTATATCCTTTCTATAAATAGGGTGACCAGAACTGTACACAATATTCCAAGTATGGCCTTAACCAATATCCTGTACAACTTCAACAAGACGTCCCAACTCCTGTGTTCAACGTTCTGACCAATGAAACCAAGCAACCCGAATGCCTACTTCACCCCCCTATTCACCTGCATCTCCACTTTCAAGGAGCTGTGATTACCCCTACATCTCTTTGTTCTATAACTTTCCCCAATGCACTGTCATTAACTGAATAAGTCCTGCCCTGGTTTGATCTATCAAAATGCATCATCTTGCATTTATCTAAATTAAACTTTATCTGCCATTCGTCAGCCCACTGGCCCAAATGATCAAGATTGCGCTGCAATCCTACATAGTCTTCTTCACTGACCACTATGCCACCAATCTTGGTGTCATCTGCAAACTTACTAACCAGGCCTATATTAACAAACCTCAGAATTTAGTGATAGCATTTTTATGCAGGAATAAAAAAATGTAGGTAAGTTGATGTGCCTCAAGGCGTGACTGCAGAATTTTCCTAATAAGAATTAAATCACAAAAGACTCAATGATGTTCTTTTATTAAGTACATACAATACCACATTCTGCAGAATGACTTATTTAAAAGAATTGATGAAAGTGACAATTGTTTTCATGTACAAGGACTCTATTACTAGCAAAGTAGAAAGATGCATTGCTGACAAAAATCAATTTCTAATCTTAACCCAAACCGCCTATTATTCCTGACATTTCTTTCTGTAAAGCAGGGCGTATTAGAAATATGATCATTTTTCATTCCCTGTCATAAAGCTCTCCATAACTATAATAACAAAAGACACATTTGACTGCAGGAGGCCAAGATCCCAGGCACTGCTTCAATTTGCTTATCCAAGTTGATAATTTCACTTTCAGAGCCTTACTCAGCGTGGGAGCAGATGGATGGAATCACAGAATCCTGACATTCAGCCCATCGAGTTTGCACCAACCACCCAGGCCCTATTCCTGTAACCCCACGCATTTATTCTGCTAATCCCCCTGACACTAGGGTCAATTTAGCATGACCAATTAACCTAACTTGCACATCTTTGGACTGTGTGAGAAAACCAGAGCACCCGGAGGAAACCCACGCAGACACAAGGAGAACATGCAAACTCCACATGACAGTGACCTGGAATTGAACCTGGGTCCCTTCAGGCAGCAATGCTAACCACTTTGCCACCGTGCCACCCCAATGTATAGTAGGGTAATATATGGAATGTCTAGTACAAACTCAAAAGGTATTGGGAGAACAATTATATCGAAGCAAAAATACAAGAATGATATCCACTGATTATGGATTTTGTTGGTTATAGATGCGTTTTTTGTGTTTTTATTGTATTTAGGTTTTAATCATCCTAGTACCTCTACTGTCCTGAGATAAACATTCTAAAAAGGAACTGTGCTGGTATCAAAATTGCATGTTTAACCACAACAACTGAATAACAAGATTTCAAGGATTGATTTAACATAATACAAGTTCTATAAATAGTGGCAATGGGGAAATTTTAACCTGAAAGAACATGTTGGCTTAGCATGTTGGATATGAAAATCAGGGAAAATGTAAGCACTTCAGGAAGTAGATTCCAACCCACCAAATTCTGCACTTAACTCGAGCTCATTAGGCTGCTTGCAGAATCCCCTCGGGAGAGATGGCTTCTATGTTACCATACGGTAATCATTGAATTGGAATTCTCTTTCAACTGATCTTGAAATTTAATAGAACATCCATGAATTTCCTGGGTTTTCTGAAATTCAACAGTGAAGGAAAGGTGAGAACACAACAGCAGTTGAGGGGGCTGGATCAATCTCTTGGAAATACTGCTTTCTTACTTGTTAGTGGAAAGACTTTGTTTACAGTACTTTTTTTAAGCATTTACTCTCTATATGTTGCCGGCTTTAAGAGCCACATCAGGATGGTTTGCACGTTAGCTGCCTTACATTGGACCTCGGGCAAGAAAATATCAGCACCTGGAAGTTCCTCTCCAAGCTACCCACCATTTGAACTTGGAAATATATCGCTGTTCCTTCATAGTCACTGGGTCAAAATCCTGGAACTCCCTCCCTAATAGCATTGTGGATATTACCTGCACCACATGGACCTCAGTGGCTCAAAAAGGTAGCTCAGCACTACCTTCTCAATAGTAATTAGGGATGGGAAATACATTTTAAGTTTATTTATTAGTGTCACAAGTAGGCTTATATTAACATTGCAATTACTGTGAAAATCCTTTAGTCGCCACGCTCCAGCACCTACTTGGGTACACTACGGGAGAATTTAGCATGGCCAATGCACCTAATCAGCATGTCTTTCGGACTGTGGGCAGAAACCTGAGCACCTGGAGGAAACCCACATAGACACAGAGAGAATGTACAGACTCCACACAGACAGTTACCCAGGCCAGGAATCGAACCCAGGTCCCTGGTGCTGTGAGGCACAGTGCTAACCATTGTGCCACTCACGTGCTGGTTTAAGCAGTGACACCCACAACGAAGAATGATTTTTTTTTAAAATGAGTATATAACCAGCAGCAGTCTGCTATTCAGATACCTGCAGCCTGATATCATTGACAGGATCAGCATGTTGTTTGGAGAACCGCGGCTTCGTTTTGTTATGTTTATAGGACATAGGGGTTCAGCAGAGGTCTGTGTTTCAGCTATACCTGAAACACAGGCTGTACAGGCAGATGATAAGCTTCCTTCACATGTTGGAGCTCCAGTACCGCAGGAGACTCAGGTTGTCATGTCAGGTGTGGCAGTTATTTGCAGCCTTAAGACACAAGAACTGCTGCCAACTGAATCTGTCGAAGTCTATGCTGCCCTCAACTTCTTTCCCTCTGGGTCTTTACAGGACTCTGTCAGAGACATTTGCAGAATCTCCCACAAATGCATTTGCAAGATTCCCAGGAAGCTGTCATCTTGATGCTGATGCATCCCAGCTCCCTGGTGTCTTTGGATCTGGAAGCACAAGTAAGCGATGACCATTAGGAGACTAAGAATATTCCCTTCAAACTTAGGCAATCCCACCAATCAGGCCAAATGAAGATCAACCATTATTGCCATATGACCAGCAGAAATGTGATTGCATAAGCTATTCACATTCGGAAGACATAATTCAAGTGCCTAGACAGAACTGGAGATGCCCTTCAATACACATTAGCTAAGGTGTTCAGAATGGTCATGGTGTGCTGGGCTCTGCAAAACACAGAGCAGCAAGATTTGGACCTGCAAGGAAGACAAGGCACACTGCAGATCCTCACTGGGTATTTTGAGAAGGAAAAGCAAAACCAGGATGGTGAGGAGAAAGTAGGTTATGAAGATAATGCACTACCAGTTGCTCACATTGCTGCTTAGGATGTCAGGGATGCCCTTACTTATAATGCTAGGTTCATTTAATTTGCACCAGTGGACTAATGTCAGAAGCACATGCACTGGTGACTCTTCCAACCTCCTCAATGGCACTGACAGAAAGCAGTCCCGCAAACTATCAACCACTCTTTGCACATCCCCCATCCTGTATCTAGGGAAATTCATACAATTCATAGTCTTCCCATTCACCATCAAATCATTTAAAATGCAAAATCACTCAGTATCCAAAAATGAGAAAGACTGGAAAATGGTACAAAAGCTTAAAATTTATACATCAAAGTAAAGAATAGAAAGTTTGCAACATAACATTTTGTCTCAAAACTCATGTGCATACATTTGTGAAACTATGAAGTTTTATATTTCTGCTTCCTACTACTCCTATAGCAGACGTACAGTAGATTTTCAGATCCCTACTTTGATTGCTGAAGTGTCCTGGGAATCAACATCTTTGAGTTTTGGAACCTATCAGAGGATTATCTTCCTTCCTGTATGGCCACACTCAACCACTGGGCCTCAAGGCAGCATGTCAGATACTAAATAGTGTGTAGAGTAATGAGTGGGTTGGTATGCATAGCAGGACGTAGGTAAATGTGCAACTCTACTTACTCTTTCTGACCTGGTTAGATAATTAAAATGCTTCCTGCACTAAATTCACAGCATGGTACAATATTCCTGCTGCTGACCTCCAGCTGAGCCTTCTTCGTGTAAGCAGCAGGCTTCTTCTTTCAACTGGTGAAGAGTGTCTCTCTCTGGTTTCTCATGACCCTCAGCAGCACATCAAATGAGGCGTCACTGACACAGGGCACAGATCATCCTGAATCTACTGTCAAAGATCTTCCTTTCTTCTTCCAACTCCCAACTCCTATCAATTCCAACTTTGGATCCGACCTTTAAATACTGGAATTGAAATCACGCCAAGTGGGTCTGCATAAAGCCAGTTGCCGCACAATCAACACCAGCCCCAGGAGTAATATGATAATGAGCTGGCTGTATCGGAAAGATAATGGCAGACACGCAGAACTTACA
The DNA here is from genome assembly GCF_965287045.1 of Carcharhinus amblyrhynchos. Taxonomy (NCBI): domain Eukaryota; kingdom Metazoa; phylum Chordata; class Chondrichthyes; order Carcharhiniformes; family Carcharhinidae; genus Carcharhinus; species Carcharhinus amblyrhynchos. The sequence goes on from NC_137327.1 coordinate 23,370,932, forward strand.
TCCGGATTTCCCAAATTATATCAAATTCTCACCCGACCCTAATGCATTTTAATTGAAAATTGGGGCCAAAGATGACACGGTGAGTTATGTAAGAATGCAATTTAACTTAAAAATCATCTACTATTGAGGTCTTTTGGTGTAGTGGGTTGTATCCCTACCTCTGAGCCAGGTGAGCCCCACGTCAAGACTTGATGGCGACGAGAGTGTGTTCATAATGTGGCCAAATGCGTAAATTATCAACTTGTAAATCCTTCCCATATGTCTGTGCTATGTTGTAAGAGTAGGAGAGTCACCTGGTCAGCTACATTCAATGTGGATTGGCACCCATCAAGATATAGCCTCTCCTAATAGGCTAGCAAACTGTTTCAGGAAAAAACAAGCTATGGAAACAAGCAGAAGCACATGCTTTATGTGCCTCTAGATGTGGGAAGAGAGAAGTTAATTTACCGGAGTTCATTTGTTCAAAACTGACCTTCCCTGCTATTTGTAATCACAGAATACTGATGAATGCCATCTATCATGGTGAGGTCCCGTGTATTCGTTTATAGTGATGCTATTTGTGCAAAATAATTTGCTTTGGTTATACCGTTTGAAAATAAATTCAAGATAGTTCATTTCCTAACTGCATTTATATTTGTATTCCTTTGGCAGAATGTTCACTTTTTTAAAGCACAACACTGTAAATTTATTCAATATAGTGTATAGGAGCTTTAAAAAGTGTGTACGCAGTGTGTTAAAAATTCATTAAGACTGTTAGCCTTAAAGAGATGGGAATCATAAGCTTGCACTGCCTGCTCATCACCATGATTGGGGCATGGAACCTGGCGTTAACAGGTTACACATTGGTCAGGGACTGCAGATGCATGTATGGCTAGCATACAGCTTGCCTGCAATTCTTAAAGGAGAATGTGCCTTCAGGCAACAGCAGTTGGTGGAACAGTTTGTGAAAGTCAGCACTCCAGAAAAAGAGCCCTCAAATTCTCTGGAGCGGTGATGGAGCTTGATAAGAATAGAGTCTTCCCCAGGGGACCAGGCACATGAAGGCAACCAGCACAGGATACATGCCTAACATTCTTATGCTCCACCTCATCCACACAAAGTTCTCAGTGCTGCCAGTCTCATGCACATGTCTTGCACCTTCCATGTACTTCCAGCTATTCAGCGATGACAGGAACAACATCCATACATATTGCAACACTCTCGCTGACACCATTCCCTCTCTCTTGCAGGACAAGGCAGCAGGGAAGAATGAGTGAAAATAAGTTCATCGGCATTTTCTGAGTCCCTTGAAGGGGATAGCTCTGTGAATTATTAAGCCAGCAATGACTAAACATTTGGCATCCCTGAGAGCATCCAGGATGCACTCAATGCACTCAAATCCCACTTCACTCTTGTGCTGTTATCTAGCATTGAGTGCAAACTGTAGATTGTATCCATGATGTCACGCTTTCCACTAACTCTACTTCCCTCAGCCTAACTGTCCCCTTGTGCATTTTTGCTTCCAGACACCCAAGAACTGGCACCAGGCTAGCCAATGCAGCCTCACCACGAAAGGCATGAGCAACAACACACACCTGCTGAAGAAGCACCATCACTTTATCTGACACTCAATTGGAATCAATGGGTGCTATTCTGGTTGGCAATTGATGACCAGTGGAGTGCTGCAGGGATCGATGCTGGGGCCTCAACTGTTTACCATTCACATAGATGATCTGGAGGAGGGGGCTGAGTGTAGGGTGATGAAGTTTGCTGATGGCACAAAGATGAGTGGAAGAGCAAATTGCGTGGAGGGTGTGGAAAGTCTGCAGAGAGATCTTGATAGGCTGAGCGAGTGGGCAAGGACCTGGCAGATGGAGTATAATGTTAGCAAGTGCGAGGTTATCCACTTTGGTAGAAATAATAGTAGGAGGAATTATTATTTAAAAGGCGAAAAGCTGCAGCATGCTACAGTGCAGAGGGACCTGGGGATCCTTGTGCACGAATCGCAAAAACCCAGTCTGCAGGTGCAGCAGGTGATCAAGAAGGCGAATGGAATGTTGGCCTTTATAGCGAGGGGGATAGAATATAAAAGCAGGGAGGTCTTTCTGCAACTGTACAGGGTACTGGTGAGGCCGCAGCTGGAGTACTGTGTGCAGTTTTGGTCACCACGCTTGCGGAAGGATATTTTGGCCTTGGAGGGAGTGCAGAGAAGGTTCATTAGGCAGATACCGGAGATGAGGGGGCTAGCCTATGAAGAGAGACTGAATAGACTGGGTCTGTACTCGTTAGAGTTTAGAAGGCTGAGGGGGGATCTTATAGAGACGTACAAGATAATGAAGGGGATAGATAGGGTAGAGGTAGAGAGATTCTTCCTGCTTAGAAAGGATAGCAGGACTAGAGGGCACAGCCTCAAGATAAGGTGGGGGGCAGTTTAGATCAGAGTTGAGGAGGGACTTCTTCACTCAAAGGGTGGTGAATCTCTGGAATTCTCTGCCCGTTGAAGTGGTGGAGGCTACCTCGCTGAATATATTTAAGTCACGGGTAGATAGGTTTCTGATAGACAGGGGAATTAAGGGTTATGGGGAGAAAGCGGGAAAGTGGAGCTGATCCACTTCAGATCAGCCATGATCTTACTGAATGGCGGGGCAGGCTCGAAGGGCTAGATGGTCTACTCCTGCTCCTATTTCTTATGTTCTTATGTTCACTCAGCAACCACCTTGGATACTGGTACTGCTCGTAAATTAGAGATTAATAGAGAAGCAGGATCAGTACACAGTGAGTCACTGGGACGAATGGGTTGCTGCAAGGCCCAGAAAGCGTAAAGTACACGTGCAGCTTGCCAGACAAAAAGGATGCAAACAGGTTCTACTGGAAAGGATTCTTTGATGGGACGATGTCAAGAACATTACACCAATGATGGTACGGAGCCAAATTTTACAACCATAAGAGTATCCCTCTGTGAATAAACTGGAATTTGTTTAATGCATTGAATTAATATAAAATAGTAATGTAATAGTAATTACATTAAAACAGTAATGTAACGGGGCAGGCTCAAAGGGCTAGATGGCCTATTCCTGCTCCTATTTCTTATGTTCTTATGTTTTATTAACATCAGCTGAGCATATTTCAATGACTGCATTTAAATTTTGTGTTTGTCTTTGGTGATTGAATGAAGCACCAAGTCAATGGAAAGTAAAATTAGATCTGTGTAAAACAGACACTGATCTGACTGGGTGGTTTAGGTTAAATTTCCCTCCTTGCATTTCTTCATGAGTCTCTCATCCTTAAAATATATTGCATGCAGTTATTTATGTCATCAATTATGTGAATATTAAACACATTACAAGATGGACATGTTTTTACACAACTTTATTGATTAGGAATATTACATAGTGGTGCCCAAAGTAAAATGCACAAATTAAACCTGTCAAGATCTAAGCCAAGGGATTTTTTAAATTATTCATTTTATTACTTTCTTGCTGCTTTATCCCTGCAGTGATTTATTTCCTTCAGATAATCTCTTCCTTTGGTTGAAAGGAATTGATCCTACCAAGTCTCTAATAACACAGGTGGCACGGTGGCACAATGGTTAGTACTGCTGCCTCACAGCGCCAGGGACCTGGGTTCAATTCCAGCCTTGGGTGACTGCCTGTTTGGAGTTTGCACATTCTTCCCATGTCAGCATGGGTTTCCTCTGGGTGCTCCGGTTTCCTGCCACAGCCCAAAGATGTGCAGGTTAGGTTAATTGGCCATGCTTAATTGACCTTAGTGTCAGGGGGATTAGCAGGGTAAATGTGTGGGGTTAAGGGAATAGGGCCTGGGTAGTATTGTGGTTGATGCAGATTCCGAAAACCTCCTTCTGCACTGTAGGCATTCTGTGATTCCAACCATCTGCTTCCATGCTAAGCAACGCTCAGAAAGCGAAATTAAGTGTTATTGTTTGAATAAATTCCTTCAACTTGGATAAGCAAATTGAAGCCTGGGATCTTGACCTCCTGCAGTCAAATGTGTCCTTTGTTGATATAGTTATGGAGAGCTTTATGATAGGGAATGAAAAATTATCATATTTCTAATACACGCTGCTTTACAGAAAGAAATTCTATGATAATATGAACACTGAAACATAGGCCTGGTATGTCATCTGCACATTGGTGAAAGTATAATATGCACAGTTTCTGGCGATTGCTAGGTTTGCAGAGTTTCTGTGAAAAATTTGTACTGAATATGAGTTTAGTTCATGAGCTTATTTCTTCAATAGAGCTGCTCATCTCAGCTTTTCCCTTCAGGATGCTTTTCTGAAGACTGACAGAGCTCATTAAATGTGGATGGATGATTACAAGTGCCAGCCAGTCCAGGGGCTCAGGCTTTGATGATTGCAAAATTGCAATCCTATGCAACTTCAGTCAATTGTAGTTAATAGGTTGTCAATTTCAGCAATGTGACAACAGTTCTGAATTGAAACTATCCTTTCACATATAGAAATATATACCAAAACTTGGATAAGAACCAAGATCAGACAAGTGATAGAGGACTGGATTTTCCTCCATCCAACAAAAATGCTGCGAGCTGGGGACTTTGCACTGCCCATGTGGCAGGATCAGAAATCCAAATTATTGTCCTAAAGTGAACCTACTTTTTTTTTGTTTTTATTCCGATTCAATCAAATCAAGTCAAATTCAGAGTCTCAACAAGTTGAGACATTCCCGATCCAAACTGACAAGACAGGGCTCTCACCTCCTGTCTTGGGCTTGATCTACATGATCCAAGCTGAATGGAGTAGGCATAACTCCTCCTCCAAGGTTTGATCTCATTTGCATCTTACCGCTTTTAAAAATTGCTTCAAATGAAGCTAAAATGTAACCTAATGACTTCAACCAAGCACAACATACTTTTTTCTACAGGATGAATGTGACACAAGATCTAGAGATAGCCATAGGAATTTGTGGGGTATAGCCAGAGGATCAATTTCAGAGAGTTTGAATCTTAAAAGAGCCTACGTTCCTGAATACTGGACTGATAAATTTCCCCAAAGGAAGGAATTTTTTCTCGTGCTAAAGACCGAAAATCACAGAGTGGGCAAGTGCAAGTGGTGTAAGGAATCTCAGGCAATCAAGCACATCTGTCCCTAAATTCTTTGCAAATTCACAACAGCTTGCCATGTTTGATCTCTATTTCAAAGGGAAATGTTATAGTTTAGACAACACAGCAGCCAATTTATTACAGCAAGCCCCACAAACAGGGTGGAGTAAGTATACCTGAGGAGGAGGGGGGCTCAGTCCGGTGAGGGGGTAGTTGGGGAAAGTTTGTGGGAAGGTAATTGGAGATCACAGAAGTGTAGTGGGGTGTGGAAGGTAGGTGGATGTTGTGAGGTAGTTGGGGGCTTTAAGGGAGTTCGGGCTTGGGGGCAGTCAGCAGGGTAGACATGTGGAAATGTGAGGTATTTTTGTAAGATTCTGAGAATTCTATTATTTTTTATAATCTGTGGTATTTATGGATTTTATTCTATAAACACAGTTTAAAATTAAGTGACTCAGGTCTGACTTATTGTTGGGCAATTGACAGTCAAGATTGTTGGGATAACAGGAAAAGCAGATGTTTGTGAACAAACTTGTTTTTTTGTTTTATGATGGATCACATTTGAGTTGAGCTGAAGCTATCTTAATGGTCAAATGATTAGGTGTTTGCTTTTAAATTAGTTTGAAGGGATAATTAAAACAGTGTGAATTTAGGATGACATCTAATGTTAATCAAACCATGTATGTTTTAATGGATCTGTACCAGAGAGTCAAAACCTTTATTCTCTGATATTTTAGTAAGAAGTGGTCTTAATTGTTGACGTTCATATTTTTTGTGTGGGATATGGGTTAAGATATATTAAGACTATATGAGAATGTAACTTTATTTATGTCTTCTCTGTAGCTGGAAGGAGACGTGCATTTGTTTGTGAAGGAATATAAACTTCTGGAGTTTATGACTCATGAAGCAGGGGTTGTTCCAAAGGTGAAGTGACATGAGATGAATTGTGTCCTATAGCCAATAGGATAAGTGAATTTGGACCATCTTCAAGAAAAAAAGGAGGAATAGGAGACTGGAGGGGGATAACAGTTGAGGAATTCTAATTCTTGTTGGTCCAGCATTATCATGGCTTCTTGGGTACAACTCTTCTGGACACAGTTTACACCAGTTCAAAAACAAAGGGGAGGGATATCGCCTATGCTGACAACACCAAGATTTCCTGCGATCTTGAGAGATGAGAAGCTTCAATATTGTCTGCACTGCTTGTTAAGCAAATATGAAATCTTTCTTAATAAATTCTACTTGATTCATAAATACTAGTTACTTGTAGGTCAAGCACAACTGAGGTCCCTAGTGCTGGAAATTTAAGAATCAGATCTTAAACTTTGTTTACATTAGAAGGGTTTTATCCTCAAACCCCTAAATCTTACATTGTCTCTCACTCATCTCCAGGAATAGGAATGTCATCTTCAGTGGACCTTCACAATAAGAAACCATGCAGTTGCATGATGCATTAAAAGACAAGACTATTGTCATGAGTAGCAAATGTTTACAGTGAACGAAAACCCATGAGCCAAAAGTGATACCAAGGTCATTTATTTTTTCTAAACCAAATACTACTGGCGAGATTTTTCAGTCCCGGGTAAATTTCTGCCCAAGGTTGATGGTTCTTCCAATGGTCTGTTAAAATGTCCATCCCACCCGCAACAATTCCTGTTGTGGCGGGATCAGATAATTTATCCCTACATCTTGGTGGATCTTCAACATCTGCAGCAGAAGTGGAGGCAGCCTGCTCACTGCTACACCTTGTTGTTTCTAATTACTTTGACAAGTATCCTGTGCCTGTTTTTGGTCTCTTGCTGTAAGGCAGATGAACACTCCTCAGGCTGCTTTGGATCTCCTGCTGTGAGGCAGATGAACGCTCCTCAGGCTGCTTTGGATCTCCTGCTGTGAGGCAGGTGAACCCTCCTCAGGCTGCTTTGGATTTCCTGCTGTGAGGCAGATGAACCCTCCTCAGGCTGCTTTGGATTTCCTGCTGTGGGGCAAGTGATCCCTTCTCAGGCTGCTTTGGGTCTCCTGCTGTGAGGCAGGTGCACCCTCCTTAGCCTATGCAGCTGGAAGTGATGGGGTCACAGGCAGAGGATATTGGATGGGCTGAACACTCATGGAGACACTGAGAGATTGACACCAGAGTGTCCAGCTGCTAGTCCTCCTCCATGTGGGTGCCCCAGGGTCCAAGACTGACTTCTTGAGGAGAAGGGGAACATGGAGTGAAGTCTAGGTGCCCTGCTCCCTCTTGTATAACCACCAATCCTATAACAATGGAGTGATGATGTGAGTGCGACTCCAGCAGATCTGCTGGACTAAGGTGTCCAAGGTGACATCTACTCTCAGAGCCAGAGCCTTGGTGCTTGACTGCAATGTGATAACATTAAACCCTATGACTGAGGTGTCTAACCACCTAATACCTGCCCACACCTCACCCAAACACAAGTCATTCATGCTCCATTTGGGCCTCGTGCTTGCCTCTGCAGCAATTAATTTGTTCCCCGTCTCTCCACCACAAGCATATCTGAAGCATTGTGGGTTTGTTTAGTCAGCCTATGCACTCCTGTATACTTAACAACTTCTCTCTTATTTTTGATAGCATCAATGCATTGAGCTCAGTTCCAGCGAAGCAAAGGTGCTGTTGAATTTTGAGCTCATAACAAATTTCTTTAAGATTTTTTAAAAATATATTTTTATTTGAGTTTTTCCATTTTTACAAACAGCACAACCCTCAAATCGTACAGTACAGCTTATAAGATCAATATATTTCTTAAAGGCACAGTATCGTCACACAGTATAATATTTTAAGCTGGGTCTCCTTTATTCTATTACAGATGGAGATTGGCATTTTCCAAGATACAGCCCCACGTCTCCTTATCAATAATCATTGCATGAGATCTTTTCCCCAAGATCACAAAATCTCTGGCATTTTCACACAGGATCTAGAACATAACATGTCATAAAACTTGCTGAATAATTGCTTTGGTTCCATAGATATCAGGATTCTTTCCACTGGGGAGATGCTAGCATCGAGGTTTTTCCTATAGCCTCGGTGTCCCAGATTGTCAAAGAATTCTGTCATATCACTCAGATGCTTGTCCAAGGATTCTAAGTGGGCCTCAACCAAGGAAACCAGATTTTCAACAGTCACAATTCTCTCCTCCGCCTCATCAAGCCTTTTGCCAGAATTCACCAGTTCTATAGTATGAGCATTGATATTTTGTACCAGTAGACCTAGTTTCTCATCAATGACCTTAATAATGTTAGCAGTCCTCAGTTGTAATGCCTTCAAGGGTGTCAGATCGACAGCCCGTTCGTTCACTAAATCACCATGTTGAGGAGTCGGCTTCACTCTAGTTAATTCTGATTGCTCTCTTTTGGTAACAATTTTCTTAATACTTCTCAGCATTTTGTCACTGATGTTTAACTCGAAATCTTCCAAGGACATATGGAGTTTTCACTTGAAGATTAGATATGTATGAACTGTGTAAACAGTAGTGCCGAGTAGTGCCAGAGCTCATGGAATCACAGCTATTCCTGTGCTCGTGTCTTGACTCTGATTTTCTCGCAAGAACAAAAACGACTCTGTGCTCCTTTCAACTGCAAAAAAATGTATTCTTTAAGATTCTTCTCTCGAAGAGTTACCATGATTTCTGCAATATTCTTAAAACAAGCTTACCCACAAAAATAATACATAATTACACTGATGTGTTTCATTTGTATTGCCTGGTAATTTAGTTCACTTGTTTCCAAGAAATCTGCTTAAAGGTGTTTGTGTGATTCAATTATAGATGAGTAATATTCTTGAAATCAACAATACAATATTAAGGACTGAATTGGAATGTGTGTGTGTTTAATGATGGGGTTAACAGACACATAAATATTTATTTAAGAGATCGCAATGAATTATAGGAAAATTGTTTTTATATTTTACAGAATTAGTTTTCAGTTCTTGAAGCCTGTAGGCTTTGTTGACTTAGTTTAATAGCAAACAATGTTAATCTTTCAGCCTCATCATTTTTAAGCATTGTAACAAGTTTGTCTATTTATTATCAAGTGTTGATTTGTATAGACCAAGTGACAATCAGCTGCAACAGCTGGATTCTTGTTTGCACTATCACAAGCATTCTTTTAAAAGGTGTACAGGCAATTCACTTTTGTTTGCAAGCTTATGATAAATATGCAAATTTGTAACATTGATTTGAAGATGGTACAAAATCACAGAAATCTTCTGAGAGCATGAAACTAAAGTGTGCAACTTGCAGGGTGAGGGGGATATTTAATCAGATGGGAGGGTAACGGATGGGGAAACACCCCCACGACCTTTCACTCTATCCCAATTAAGTCCCGGGTGGGAAGGCTCCTGGATAGCCTTCCCACCCTGCAACCAACTGAAGCCCTTTAGTGGGCAATTCATGCTCCATGACTCCCACTCTGCCACTCCATAACTAACTTGTGGCCTGAATCACTCATAAGCCTGGGTGTAATGCAATGCTGACAGCAGTCACAATTCCCCTGGTGGTATATTGTCCAAAGAACAACTGCTAGTCTCTGATTGGCTGGCAGATTTTGGGGGGTCCTGAGGATGCCAGTTAAGTGCTTGATTGGTACTTAATTCAGTGGGCCTTCCCAGTGGCCACGACATTGCCTCCATTAAAAACTTTCCCTATTCTATCATCACATTCCCCCTCTCATGGTCTCCGTTCTGCCATTGCAAAATTTCCCTGTCTTTTGAATTTCAGCACTGCACCCCATCTCTTTCCAAGTTTGTTTTATTGCTGTTCTTTTCTTCCCTTTTGATTTAGCCACATTGAACCAAAGCTCTGAAGTTATTTTGCCATTAGCCAGAACTACACATGTTTAATGTAAAAGCAAATTACTGTGGATGTTGGAATTTGAAACAAAATTAGAAAATTTCAGCATTTGGTCGTATTTTTGAAGCGAGAACAGAGCTAATGGGGACAGTGTCTCCAGAGAAACAGGCCAGTTTTCTCTTCAGAACTTACCACATTCCATCAAAAAAACAAGTGGGTGAGTTTCACATTATCATGTAGAGGGGAGGGGCCTATATATCACCAGCAAAGCTCAGCTGCACGGAGATTGGTGTGCCATGTTCAAAGGACACCCTACTAAGCCCAAAATATATCTGCTCTCCACTCCACCAAGGAGCAAGGAGATCTCTGCAGCTCCCTTTCCACCTCTTATCCCCCACCTTTATCAGAGCCAGCATTCACCATTACATCACCCACCCCCCCCACGCTAGGGGGCATTGCCAGGCCACTGCCTGCCCATGTCACTTTCCCCAAGGGCTTTACACCCCCGGGAGGATCGCCATAACAGTTTCATGTCCCATCTGAACCTCTTGCAAACAGTGCCTATATGACGGTGTTTATGAGTGCTCAATACGTGGTGAGGTGGGTGGTTAATTAACCGGAAATATATTCAAACGTACTGAAATCAGGTTCACACCCATTATGATTACACTGCCAGTGAGGAGCAATTGGAGTGAAAATCCGAAGTCGTGATTTCACCGCGAGATTCGTGATTTCCAAGTTTTGTCAAATCTTGAGTTCCCACTGGCATTCCCATGAATGGCGAGAGTGGGTTCAAGATCCCACTCACAGTTTCTAGTCTGGATGACTCTTGGTCAGAGCAAAAAGGAACAATTGAGATGTAGGAACTGTTATGTACTGGCACTTCAGGTGTTGTCAAGAGAATGCTGACTTTGTTAGGAACAAAAGGTATTTGTTAATAAAGATAAACCATGTCTAGGAAGCCCTAGACCTCCAAATGGAAAATCTTTCTTGACCAACCAAACTGATTTTTTTGAGGAGGTAACAGAGAAAATAGACAGTGGTAATTCAGTAGACTGACCCGTGGGCTCCATAAAGGCTTTCTGGAAAATAGTGTGAACATGTTTACCAAGTCTGCCTTACGGGTGGGTGACAATGGGTGGCCACCCAGGATGCTGTGGTCAGAAACAAGCATATCAGTGGCAGCCAGAGGCAGGGTTGGTATGAGTTAGGAGGCAGGTGTAGATGGTGGCTGCCATATCTGCTGTGCAGAATGGGCTGACTGCTTAGGAGGAGGCCATACATGGAGGAATACTGAAATGGCACAGAGATCACTAATAAGATTCTAAGTTACCCAGGTGGGCAGCAAGTGAGTTCAATCTATGACAGTTTTTTAATAGATATTTAAGTACTACAAAAGAAGGATGCCAAATACAAGGTCGTCCAGGGTGCTATTTTTCTCATTTAGATAGGGGCAACTTGTGATTACTAATCCATTTGAGAAAAGGTCCTTCAATCAATAAGATTTGAGCAACATTGGAATAGAAAATGGAAGCAATGGGCACAGCAGTCAGGAATGAACACATGAATGAGGCTAACAATGAGAATGTAGGAGGCATGGTTAGTAAGTTTGCAGATGATACCAAGATTGGTGGCATAGTGGACAGTGAAGAAAGTTATCTCCGATTGTAATGGGATCTTGATCAATTGGGCCAGTGGGCTGATGAATGGCAGATGGAGTTTAATTTAGACAAATGCAAAGTGATGCATTTTGGTAGACTGAACCAGGGCAGGACTTACTCTGTGAATGGTAGGGCGTTGGTGAGAGTTACAGAACAAAGAGATCTAGGGGTACATATTCATAGCTCTTTGAAAGTGGAGTCACAGGTGGACAGAGTAGTGAAGAAGGCATTCGGCATGCTTGGTTTCATCGGTCAGAACATTGAATACACGAGTTGGGACATCTTGTTGAAGTTGTACAACACATTGGTAAGGCTACACTTGGAATACCGTGTGCAGTTCTGGTCACCCTGTTATAGAAAGGATTTTATTAAACTAGAAAGAGTGCAGAAAAGATTTACCATGATGCTACCGGCACTTCACGGTTTGAGTTGTAAGGAGAGGCTGGACAGACTGGGAGTTTTTTTTCTCTGGAGCGTAGGAGGCTGATCTTATAGAAGTCTATAAAATAATGAGGGGCACAGATCAGCTAGATAGTCAATATCATTTCCCAAAGGTAGGGGAGTCTAAGACTAGAGGGCATAGGTTTAAGATGAGAGGGGAGAAATACAAAAGTGCCCAGAGGGGCAATTTTTTCATACAGAGAGTGGTGAGTGTCTGGAACAAGCTGCCAGAGGTAGTAGTAGAAGCACATACAATTTTGTCTTTTAAAAAGCATTTTGACAGTTACATGGATAACATGGGTATAGAGGGATATGGGTCAAATGCAGGCAATGGGGATTAGCTTAGGGGTTTAAAGAAAAGGGTGGCATGGACAAGTTGTGTCGAAGGGCTTGTTTCCATGCTGTAAACCTCTATGACCCTATAACAAGGGCAAGGGCAGAAATGTACAATAAAAAGATGCTGAAAGGAGACTTGGTTTTGCTTGTAACCAGAGAGATAATAAGCAAAGGATTTGAACTTCTCTGTGAGGATAAAGAAATGCAGAAAGGATGAGGCAAGCTTAACCAGTTCTGACGAAGGGTCATTCAGACTTGAAACATTGGCTCTATTCTATCTCCACAGATGCTATCAGACCAGCTGAGATTTTTCAGCATTTTCTGTTTCTGTTGGCCAATTTGTCAGTCCTGCAACATTAATGCAAATAATATATAGTAGTTCATTTGATCTTTGACAATACTTGCCATTTTTTTAAACAATACATTGTGCTTTATCTTATCATTCCTCTTGTCATTTGCAATTGCTTAATTTCATTACATTTTAATATGCTAATTCCTTCCTGACACTTTTAGCTGATTTAGAAAGATCACTGGTGACCTCTGCAGGATATGCCGATTTCAAAAATATTAACAACTCCCAAATTTCTCATTAGCCAGAGTATAACTAAAGAAGCATTGGCATTACATCTGCAGACACATTTTTTACTCAGCCTAGTTTTATTTACCAGGATAACCAAATGTTCCATATTTTAAGGGATTGCTGCTTATTTTGTATGGTGACATTTGTCCCATATTTCTAGGACAGCTTGGAAGAAAATGGTTCTGGGGGCCTCCACGGTGATTCAAGTAGGACTCAAAGTGATTGAATCAGCCAGCAAAGAGATGATAACATTATGACTCAATAAGACAAGTAGATAAATTGATTGTATCACCCCCCCATCCATGCCATTGTGATGTTGAGGCCACCTCCCACTCTCACTAGCATCACACCACCCCAGTCCCATACTCAATGTCTCCTTTCTAAGAGTTGGTCATCTTATTTTTGTATTAAAATAGAAATGAAACTAGATTTCAACTACAACAAAACTGTTGTTGCGGCGATTATCCCTTTAAGATCAATCTGCAGAGGAAGGGTCATGTGAATCGGGAAACTAATCTGGGGGCAGGGTGGAGGATCACCCTGGTAAGTGTGGGCTTCTGTACTCAGAGTCATCTTGGGAGCTAATTGCAACCACGAGGAATTGGTGAAGTCACATCTCCAGCCTAACCCATCAATCATACTCTGGAGATTCAAGTTTAATTCAAGGGGCAGACCACAGGCAAAACGATTGTGACTGACATCACTAAGTTGAAACGGATATTGGAGTATTGCGATTTTGGAGCCACCTTGAATGAGGTGTCACAAGATACCTCCAGCCTGCTCCGCCATTCATCATAATCATGGCTGAGCATCCAACTCAATAGCCTAATCCTGCTTTCTCCCCATAACCTTTGATCCCATTCACCCCGGGTACTATATCTAGCTGCCTCTTGAATACATTCAATGTTTCGGCATCAACTACTTCCTGTGGTAATGAATTCCACAAGCTCATCGCTCTTTGGGTGAAGAAATATCTCCTCATCTCCATCCTAAATGGTCTACCCTGAACCCTCAGATTGTGATTCCTGATTCTGGATTCCCCCCACCGTTGGGAATATCCTTCCTGCATCTACCTTGTCTAGTCCTGTTAAAAGTCTCTATGCGATCTCCCCTCATTCATCTGAACTTCAATTGAAACAATCCTAACCTAATCTTACTTCACGCATCAGTCCTGCCATCCTCGGAATCAGGCTGATAAACCTTCGCTTCATTACCTTGAGAGCAAGAACTTCCTCAGACCAAAACTGCACACAATATTCTAGGTGTGGCCTCACCAAGGCCCTGTATAATTATAACACATCCTTGTTCCTGTACTTGACATCTTGCACAATGAAGGTAAACATACCATTTGCCTTCTTTAGCACCTGTTGCACCTGAATGCTTATCTTCAGTGACTGCTGCACAAGGATACCCAGATCCCGCTGCACACTCCCCTCTCCCAATTTATAGCCATTCAGGTAATAATCTGCCTTCTTGTTTTTGCTTCCAAAGTGAATAACCTCACATTTATCCAAATTATAATGCATCTGCCATTGATCTGCCCACTCAACGTTGGATATGTCATGCATATCAGCAATTCAAATAAGATGATGCTTTCCGAGATTATGTCACGATAAACCCACATAAAGGGTTGTTCCAATACACGTCTGACGAAGGGTCCTCTAGACATGAAACATTGGCTCTATTCTCTCCCCAAAGATGCTGTCAGACCTGCTGAGATTTTCCAGCATTTTCTGTTTGTTCCAAACATTTAAGTCTGGCCTAAAGAAGCACAGTAAGAAGTCTCACAACACCAGGTTAAAGTCCAACAGGTTTATTTGGTAGAACAAGCCACTAGCTTTTAGAGCACTGCCTCTTCATCCGGTGAGTGAGAGTTCTGTTGACAAACAGGGCATATAAAGACACAAACTTAATTTACAAAATAATGGTTGGAATGCAAGTCTTTACAGGTAATCAAGTCTTAAAGGTACAGACAGTGTGAGTGGAGAGAGGGTTAAGCACACCTGTATTACCTTGATTACTTGTAAAGACTCGCATTCCAACCATTATTTTGTGAAATGAGTTTGTGTATTTATACGCCCTGTTTGTGAACGGAACTCCCACTCACCTGATGGAGGGGCAGCGTTCTGAAAGCTAGAGGCTTGTGCTACAAATAAACCTGTTGGACTTTAATCTGTGTTGTGAGACTTCTTACCGTATTTACCCCAGTCCAATGCCGGCATCTCCACATCATAGCTACTAAAGAAGCAGTCAGGAAGAACCGTGGAATCCAGAATCTCATGCTTCCTTCTCGACTACTGGACCACTCTCCATACAAGAAGAGCGCTGACATTCCTGATAGGGTCTGGTTGGGATTGTTGTTGGTGCAGGCTCGATGGACCGAATGGCCTGCTGCTGCACTGTAGGGATTCCATAATCACCATATTGCTGTCTCTAATTCCTTGCTGTGCGCAAATTAATATAAATACAAAATCTTTCACCTTTGAATGTGGGATCATTTGACAGGACTGAAGTAGCTGGAGCATGAGCAGCAGCCAGGTTGCCTAGTAACGGCAGCCTTCTTTATTGTTCAGGAAGTGACGTATAGTCGTCGCCTTGTTGCAGAGATCGGAAGTGACGTGAGTGACCAAGATGGCAGCGCTGGGTATTGACGTGGAAGACGAGAGCATCCTGGCGTCGATTTTTCGGGACTCCTTCCCGGAGAACTGGAGGGAGAATCCCGACTTCACCCTCTACCTCTCGGAGCTGAGCTCGTACGGCGTGGACAAGCTGAGCCGGGAGCCCGAGAGGCTGGCAGAGGAGCGGGCCCAGATCCTGCAGCAGACCCAGGAGCTCGCCTTCTCCAATTACAAAACCTTCATCAAGACGGCAGAGTGCACCAAGGAGATCTACCGCGACTTCGGCCTGGTGGAGAAGCACGTCTCCAGCCTCCTGGACAAGCTGCCCGGCCTGAGCGAGAAATGCAGGCAGTTCGTCAAGGAGACGGAAGCGACTGGCGCCAGCAGGAGGATGAACAGCCTGACCCTCAACCGGCACACAGAGATCCTGGAAATCCTGGAGATCCCGCAGCTCATGGACACCTGCGTCCGAAACGGCTACTACGAGGAGGCTCTTGAGTTAACCTCTTACGTGAAGAGGTTGGAGAAGAAATACTCTTCCATTCCTGTGATACAGGTATTAGCTTCCTTGCGAATGTTTTCCTCAGATTCCGTAATGGATCAGAATTGCTTTCACAATATGACCACAAATATATAAATGCGAATACTGAAGATGCTGGACGTATGAAACAAACGCGGAACATGCTGAAAATAGACTTTTTTATTCATGCAAATGTCGTTAAGCATAATATACACACAAACATTCGGCGCTTTGAGCCTGCTCTCCCATTCATTTTGATCATGGCTGATCATTGAATTCAATATTCTGATCGTACCTTTTCCCTCCATATCATTGGCAAAGCCATCCCTAACTGCCCCTGTAGGGCAAAAAATGAGTTATTGTGACTAACTGTAATTTAGGTGTTCGCTAATTCAACAAGATGGGTCTCTAAAACATGTTTCTTTAGTTTAATACCTGACAGCCATTTTATGCATTTTGCTTTATTCTCGTTTCACTTTAATTACCATTTCAAATAAGGAAAACAAATAATGCATAGTTTTATTTTCTAAATCTCTACAACATTTTAAAGTGTTGTTTATCATATTTTTTATACAGGGAATAGTGAATGAAGTGCGTTCATCTGCTCAGTTGATGTTAAACCAGCTTATCCAACAGCTACGTACCAGTGTCCAACTACCAGCTTGTCTTCGGGTTATAGGCTATTTGAGAAGGATGGATGTTTTCACTGAGGCAGAATTAAGAATAAAGTTTCTTCAGGCTCGAGATGCCTGGTTGAAATCCATGCTTGGCTCCATAATGGACAATGATCCTTATTTTCACATGACCAAAACAATTGAGGCTTGCCGAGTCCACCTATTTGACATCATCACTCAATACCGTGCCATTTTCTCAGATGAAGATCCATTATTACTCTCCAGTGATCACAGTGTGAATGAAAGTGCTATTTTCCATGGCTGGGTGGTGCAAAAGGTTTCTGAGTTTCTGCAGACCCTGGAATCAGATCTTCAGAAGGGAGTGGGTGGCCGCTTGGATTCATTGCTGGGCCAGTGTATGTACTTTGGGCTTTCTTTTAGTCGCGTAGGAGCAGATTTTCGTGGACAGCTTGCTCCAATGTTTCAAAAGGTTGCTATGAATACTTTTGTGAAAGCTGTTCAGGATGCTGTGGAGAAGTTTCAGGAAGACATGAATCTGTACACGTTAACATCTGCCCCATCGATATTAGGCAACACAATCCCTGTGACTCTACCAACTGGTCAGCCAGGAACTCTGCAGCCTCCAATGGTGCTTCTGGACTTCCCGCCACTGGCATGTTTTCTAAATAACATTTTGGCAGCCTTTAATGATCTTCGTCTCTGTTGTCCCATAGCACTTGCGCAGGAAGTAACAATGTGCTTGGAAGATGCACTTATAAAGGTAATTTCGCTGTCGTAACCTCAGCATAACCCAATACTTAAAGAGTTGTGAAAGATTAAGCAAGTTTAGGAGCACGGTTTTGGTGTATTTACCAAGTTCTGCTTATAGCTCCGTTTAATTGAAGTAGCGAAATGAGTGGTCAGTTGATACTTTGGAATACTCCCCTCACTTCTTCCAATAGAATCTTAGTCATACTAAAACTGCAACCTAGAACACCTTCCCTACATCTGCCGTTTTCTATCCCTTTTATAAAAGGGAAAAATATACGTTTGAATATATGGCTAAAGAAACATACCATAATCAAGGCCATCAAATTACAGTTTATATGATAGAATGGTGATAATTTGAACCTATATACACCGTGTTCCCATAATTTGACACATCAGTTTTTTTTGCCACTGATATATGCTCAACGGCAATGATCAAATGGTATGTTCTATGAATATAAAAATATATTCTCTGACTGATATTGCCATAAGGTTATACATGAAATGTGTACACTGACCATTTTTAAAGTTTATTTATTAATTTATTTATTAGTCACAATTACGTTAACACTGCAATGAACTGCGGAATTCCCCGAGTTGTCACAGCAGTCGATTGTTTGGGGCAATGCATCTAACCAGCACGTCGTTCAGAATGTGGGAAGTAATCAGTGTACCCAGAGGAAACCCACGCAAACACGGGGAGAACTTGCAAACTCCACACAGACAGTGACCGAAGCTGGGAATCAAACTGGGGCTTCTGGCGCTGTGAAGTAGCAGTGCTAACCACTGTGCTACCATGCTGCCCCTCTTGCCTTTCAGAGACATTAGATCAAACATTGTCACATCCTACAAAGCCTCAAAAGGAGGGAGGGAGAAAGTGGGGAACTACAGGTTAATTAGCCTCCAGTCAGTAGTCTGGAATTGCTGGCGCCCATTATTAAGGAAGTCTCCACAATGCACTTGGGTTATAGAATGACCTGATAGAGTTAGCATGGTTTTACGAAAAGGAAAATGTAATTGACAATTTTTTCCAGAGTTTCTTCTGGATGTAACTGGTCAGATAGATAAACAAGAACCGGTTGATGTAGTATACTTAGATTTGCAAAAAGCATTTGATAAGGTGCCATACAAAAGGGAAGTATGCAAGGTGAGGGCTAATGTATTTGGGAGTAATGTATTAGCATGGGTAGAGGATTAGAGAAACCAAAAGCAGGGATAAATGGGGCACATTCAAGTGGTACAGGTAAATATCTTCTTGGCAACACTCACTTGCTCCCTATAAAAATCCAGTAATAATAACCATGATAGAATTGCTGTTATTTTAATAAAGATATAGCACTCTTCAAACACCTCCACTCTGCTGTTCAGAGAACAAACTGCTTTCTGAAACAAAGACATTTATGCTCTCACTGGATGGCTGGTTCAAATTTCACAACTCTTAACACAGAGATGGTTTCAGGACATCTCCCCCACATAGCCACACTAACTATCTATCTTTCATTATAACGCCCCCACCCCCCCCTCCCAAGTCTCTGATTCCATTGTCTTCAGCACCACATTGAACTTTGAAATATAAAAATTGTTTATGGTTTCCTATTGTCTCCACTTTCAGGTCAAATAACCTTCCCTTATTTACTTATGAAACATTTGTAAGTTGTAAAAGCCCAATAAACTCCCCTTTGGAAATTTAACAACTTAAAGATCAATCCCGATCTATCTCTTAATGCAAAATTTACAAACCAACCTACTTGTATATCCACTTCACCATAGCGCCTCATTGCAAGTGCATGCACCTTGCACTTTTGGGACAGAGAAATGGCAGATGGAGTTTAATCCAGACTGATGCAAGAGGTGCATTTTGGAAGATCAAGTTTAGTGTGAATTATATAATGGTAGAACCCTTAGGAGCATTGACATACAGAGCAATCTGGGTGTACAGGTCCACGGATTCCTGAAAGTGGCAACACAGGTGGATAAGGTAGTCAAGAAGGTATACAGCAAGCTTGCCCTCATTGGCTTAGGACATTGATTATAAAAGTTGGCAAGTTATGTTACAACTGTATAAAACTTCAGTTAGGCTGCATTTGGAGTATTGCATGCAGTTGTGGTTGCCAGACTACCAGAAGGACATGGATGCTTTGGAGAGGATGCAAAGAATGTTCACCAGAATGTTACTTGGTCTGGAGGGTGTTAGGTATGAGGAGAGGTTGGATTGTTTTCGCTGGAAAGATGGAGGCTGATGGGCAACCTGACAGAAGTCTATCAAAATGATGAGAGGCACAGATAGGGTGGACAGTTGGATGCTTTTTCCCATGGTGGACTACAAGACAGCACAGTTTCAAGGTGAGATATGGTAAATTTAGGAGAGACATGGGGAAAAGTTTTCACCCACAGAGTTGTGGGTGCCTGCAATGCACTGCCAGTGGAGGTAGTGGAAGCAGGCACATTAGCGACGTTCAAGGTATATCTTGATTGACTCCCGTTCGTGTGTCAATCAGAGGGATAGAAACCACGCATTGGTGCAGGCTTGGTGGGCCGAAGAGTACATTATTGTTCTTTTATATCTCAGCTTTCTCATACATATTGTCTCCTTTAACATTCCCCAGCTTAATTAAATCATGTACACAGCACTTAGCCTTTGTTACAGAACCAGCGTATTCCCAAAAATATATATATAAAAAAAAAATCCATCTTCCGAGAATGCCCTGAGGGGGACAAAGACAGAATCTATTTAGTTAGAGAACAAAAAAGGAGATACTCCCACTAAGGTTATTCCATTGATCTCCAAATATGTGTACAAATGACTTGCATATTTGAATGCAGAATAAAATTTCAAAATTTGCTGATTCCAGACTTGGTAAGGCTGACAACGACGATGATCCAATTAATTGCAATAGTTAGATGGCCAGCCAAATAGACAAGTTGCAGGTGGTAGGATGCAATTTTAACAGGCATAATACAGACTAAATGGAACAGTACTTAAAAGTCTACAGGAACAGAGGGACCTGGGGTTCATGTGCGTAGATCTTTGAAGGTGGCAGGATGTATTGACGGAAGTGACAGAAGTGAACAAAGTATATGGGATCTTGGGCTTCATAAATAGAGGCATTTTAATTTAAGAATAAAAGTAGGAATGTTAAGCTGAACCTTTATAAAATTCAGGCTGGATCACATGTAGAATATTGTCAAGTTCTGGGCATCACACTTGAAGGATGTTGAGGATCTTTGAGAAGATGCAGAGTAGAGTTCCTAGAACAGTTCCAGTTGTGGGGGATTTTAGCAGAAAGGTTATGTAAGGGTATCTGGGGCTTCTTTTCCTTGGAGCAAAGAAGATTTGATATTGGTGTACAAGATTATACCAGATTTAGAAAAGATTAAGGCCTGTTCCCTTTATCTGATGGTACAAGGACTAGGGCCACAGATTTAAGTTTTGAGGATAGAGGTGACTGGGAGACATGAACTTTTTTACATGGCACACAGTAATGAGAATTAGCTTCGTTACCTATGGTCTTCACGGGTGCTGGAAATGGAGATGATGAATAATGTTAAAAGGAAATTGGTTAGGCAGTTGAGGAAAATAAATTTATAGAGCTAGAGTGAGAAAATGGGACTAATTGGATTGTCATACAGAGAACTGGCATGATTTGATTTATTATTGTCACATGTATTAGTATACAGTGCAGTATTGTTTCTTGCACACTATATAGACAGAGCATACCAATCATAGAGAAGGAAGCGAGAGAGTGCAGAATGTGATGTTACAGTCATCATTAAGGTACAGAGAAAGATCAACTTGTTACAAGATAGGTCCATTCAAAAGTCTGATGGTAGCAGGGAAGAAGCTATTCTTGAGTCAATTGGTATGTGACCTCAGAGTTTTGTATCTTTCCATAGAATCATAGAAACCCTACAGTGCAGAAAGAAGCCATTTGGCCCTTCAAGTCTGCTAATCCCTCTAACCTATGCATCTCATGACACTAAGGGGCAATTTTAGCTGGCCAATCAACCTAACGCGCATATCTTTGGACTGTGGGAGGAAACCGGAGCACCTGAGGAAACCCTCGCAGACACGAGGAGAATGTACTAACACCACACAGACAGTGACCCAAGCTGGGAATCGAACCCAGGTCCCTGGAGCTGTGAAGCAGCAGTGCTAACTACTGTGCTACTATGCCACCCAGTAGAAGAAGATGGAAGAGAGTATGTCTGAGTGCATGGGGTTCTTAATTATGCTGGCTGCTGTTCCAAGGCAGCAGGAAGTGTAGACGAAGTCAGTGGATGGGAAGCTGGTTTGCATGATAGATTGGGCTACATTTACAACTTTTTGTAGTTTCTTGCGGTCTTGGGCAAAGCAGGAGCCATACCAAGCTGTGATACAACCAGAAAGAATGCTTTCTATGTTGCACCTGTAAAAGCTGATAGGAGTCCTAGCAGACATGTTTAATTTCCTGGACATGGACTTGATGGGTTAAATATCCACATCCTGTGCCGTAATTACTCAATTTCCTTATGACTGGTAAAGTACTTTAAGGCTGAACAGTTCCTTAGAAGATCATCAGAAGTGATTGATGCAGAATTGCAACGGTGATCTTCATAATAGCTTCAGAAGTTGAATTTGAAAGCAGTACCTCTAAAAGTCAGACTATTGGGGAACAGATTGAGTTAGTGCAAGGATGGAGGAATTGCATTACCAGACTTGAGATTAATTACCCTGATGCATGATCAGTGATAGCAGTGGCAGGTCTGGAAAAACTTACAACTCAATTGTTCTTTTCTCCATTTTAACATTCCGCTCCAATCTGCATCTTTCTAATTCAATTTTTCCTTTATAGGTAACGAAGCTAATCCTCACTTTTCATCGAGCAGAGGAAACTGCCTTCAGTGTGAAAGAACGAGAGCTGTTTGTCCAGTTCTGCATAACCTTTACTGAAGACCTAGTGCCTTATCTGAACCGATGCTTACAGGTTCTTTTTCCACCTGCTCAAGTAGCACAGATCCTTGGTATGTACTCAGATGTTGCACATTCTCCAGTCACTCTTTACTTAGTTTTAATGGATTATATTACATTTGCTATTCATTAAATCATAACTCTGATTCACTAGCAGCTATAATCATTTGTTTTTCATATTTTACACTTTATGTTGGCAGGTATTCCTCCCACACAGCTTCATAAATATGGTTCAATTGGGTGCATTAATGTAAGTGCTATTCTGGAACTGCTTGATTTTCTCCTACCAAAAAAAGAAATCCTAATTCCACCCAAGAGTCCCAACCAGATTCTGACAGCGGAAACCACATTAGACAGCCCTGTATCAGAGAGAAAAACTGAGAAGCTAAGTGAACAATATCCAACACCACTGCCTTCATCTGTGCAAAGTTTTACAATGGAGAAAATGAAACCAGGCCCACTATATGTGGGTAGTCAAACAGAAGAAGATACTTCACTGCAATCTGGATCGTAGCACGTTTTAAGTTAAATGTGATTATCTGTACGTGAGATTCCTATCATTTATTTCAAGAGCAGACTGAACTACATAAATGTTTTCCCCTAGTTCATTATTGAAAAATGAGATTATCCTGGGTTTAATTGGTCCTAAAATGCAGAACATGTAACAAAAAAAAATCTTGATGTGGTCAACCAACGTGTAATAAGTGCTATGTCTTGTCCCAAAACATCAGATTGTATTTATGTAAATTCTTATGTAATTCTTGATAAAACCAGAAATATTGTTTTTCCAAATGTCTGATGTTTTGATAACTTTATTTCAAAACATCTGCAAGAATTTTCAGCTAGTATATATGTACAATTGAGAAAATAAATTATTAATTCTGTTAAGAGACATTGTTTTCTGCATATGGCAAAAAATTGCCAATTTAATTCTTGTGATAGCTTTCTTAAGTAGTTAGCAAACTCCTGCTAATGATAAACTTAGTTAATGTGAAGGCAACCACAACATTTAACCACTGAATTGGTTACTAACAATATTTGTGTGACCATGCAAAATATTACAAGTTTTATTCTGGTAATTAGAATTCACTTGTAAAGAAACAGGGAACCTGACAAAAAATATCAGATTTTATTTGATGGCTGCTCTGAATGGGAAACTAGGATAATCTTGAATCTCAATTTCAACTTTTGAATGATGTGTTTACAGATTTTCATTGTGTAATAGAATCACACTATATATGTGGAAGCTGTTCTGAAATAATTTTAATTTAAAAGGGTTGTGGAGTTTGTGAAATGAAGTGCTAATATTAATAAACATTTATTGTATACAAATGTGATGTAATTTGCAGTAATATTGTTGGGAAATGTGAAACTTGATAAATTGTGTTAATCAATGGAAACATCCTTAGTTTTGTGAATTGTAAATAGCAAATTCAAGGTAAAAAATGCTCTAAAAATTACTGGGTTTTTAACAGTTGTCCTAAGTTGCTAAATGGGATGGCAATAGTTATTAATTCCATGGGAAGAATAGGCAAAGGCTTAAGTTCCATCCACATCAGTAGAGATGTTTTGACTGATTTAGCTTGTATAAAAATGAGTAATTTGTTTCATATTGTACCAATTAAAGATGAGTGAACTTCCAAGCAGTGAGTGAACAAGAATATGCTTTTTATGGGAAAACTGGAGCTGAATTCACAAATGGCTAGTGCTGCGCTCCAATTCTTTTAAAATTCTTATACCTCGTCAGATATAATTTTTATCATAAGAACATAAGAACATAAGAAATAGGAGCAGGAGTAGGCCATCTAGCCCTTCGAGCCTGCCCCGCCATTCAATAAGATCATGGCTGATCTGTTGTGGCTCAGTTCCACTTTCCCGCCCTCTCCCCATAACCCTTAATCCCCTCTCTTATCAAGAACCCATCAACCCGCTTCTTAAAAATATTTAGCGAGGCAGCCTCCACCACTTCAACGGGCAGAGAATTCCAGAGATTCACCACCCTTTGAGTGAAGAAGTTCCTCCTCAACTCCGTTCTAAACCGCTTCCCCTTTATCTTGAGGCTGTGCCCCCTAGTCCTACTGTCTTTTTTGAGCGGGAAGAGTCTCTCCACCTCTATCCTATCCATCCCATTCATCATCTTATACATCTCAATGAGATCTCCCCTCATTCTTCTAAACTCTAACGAGTACAAGCCTAGTTTATTCAGCCTCTCCTCATAGCTCAATCCCCTCAACTCCGGTATCAGCCTAGTAAACCTCCTCTGCACTCCCTCCAGGGCCAAAATATCCTTGCGCAGGTGCGGCGCCCAAAACTGCACACAGTACTCCCGCTGCGGCCTCACCAATGCCCTATACAGCTGCAGCAAGACCTCCCTACTTTTATATTTAATCCCCCTCGCTATGAAGGCCAGCATCCCATTCGCCTTCCTGACCACCTGCTGCACCTGCAAGCTGGGTTTTTGCGACTCATGCACAAGGACCCCGAGGTCCCTCTTCACCGTCGCCTGCTGCAGTTTTTCGCCACGTAAGTAATAGTCCTTCCTACCATTCTTCCTACCAAAGTGGACCACCTCACACTTGCCAACATTAAATTCCATTTGCCATTTCCTGGCCCATTCGCCCAGCCTATCTAGATCCTTCTGCAGACTCTCCACACCCTCCGCACAATTTGCCTTTCCCCCAATCTTGGTGTCATCAGCAAATTTCGACACCCTGCACTCGGTTCCCTCCTCCAGATCATCTATATAAATGGTAAATAGCTGAGGCCCCAGCACTGACCCCTGGGGCACCCCACTAGTCACCAACCGCCAATCCGAATAGCACCCATTGACCCCCACTCTCTGCCTCCTATTTGACAACCAATCCTCTATCCACGCTAACACCCTACCCCCAACTCCATGTCCCCTGACCTTCTGCAATAACCTCTTGTGAGGTACCTTGTCAAACGCCTTCTGAAAATCCAGAAAGACCACATCCACCGGCTCTCCTCTATCCACTGCCCTAGACACATCCTCATAGAACTCCTGGATGATAAATACTTGTACAACTTTAAGGACTCTGTGAACCTGCTCTGCCATTCAGTAAGGTCCACTTCCTTGTCTCTCCCTCTCCCCTCCCTCCCAATCCCATATCCCTTGACTCCCTTGTAGGTCAAAAACCTGTCTCGTTTGACCTTGAATACAAGTCCTAAATGGAGCTAAATGACCCCTTCCTTTTAAACTGTGCCCCTAGTTCTAGATTCCCCACAACAGAAAACATCCTCTTGTATGTACTCTGTGAAGCCTGCTCCCCTGCCCCCTCCCCCTCCAGCCTGCATCTTATAAGCTCACCTCTCATTCTTCTGAACTCCAAGGAGTTTAGGCTTAATGTACTTGACCCATTCTTCAAAGATAACTCCTCCACACTGGAATCAAGCTTTATAAACTTTACATTATATCCTTAAGGCGACCAAAACTTAACAGTTCTCTGGTATAGACTCACCAATGTCTTGTACTATTTCATCAAGACTTCTTTACTTTTATACTCCATCCTCCTTGCAATAAAGGCCAACTTTCTCCATGTCTTCCTAATTACTTGCTGTACCTATATGCTAACTTTGTGATCCATGGACAAGGATATCAAGATTACTCTGTATTCCCTATTTAAATATGCTACTTTTGGATTTTTCCTGTTACCTTGCATTTTCCCACAGAGTCCATCTGGCAAATTTTTACTCACGCATTTAACCTATCTATAATCACTTTGCAAACTTATGTATCCTTGCAACTTGCTTTTCTATGTAAATTTGTCATCAGCAAATTTGGCTACAATGTAGTCTGTCCCTTAAATCATTAACATAGATTACAAACATTTGAAGTCCTAGCACTGATCTCTGTGACATTCCATTAGTTACAATCCTGAAAAATAAGCCATTTATCCTGACTTTGTTTCCTGTTAATTAATCAATTCTCTATCCATGTTTATATCCCTAACACCAGCCTTTTAAATACTATGGCTACAAGAGCAGGTAGGAGGCTAGGAATCCTGTGGTCAGGAGTGTGAAGGAATATTTCCCATTTGCCTGGATGAGTACAGCTCCAATATTACTCAAAGCTTGACATTCTCCAGGCCAAAGGAGTTTGCTTGATTTGACAGGCCATTTGCAAACATTCAGTCACTCCATCACTGATGTACAGTAGCAGCAGTTTGCACCATCTACAAGATGTGCTGCAGGAACTCACCAAGGTTCCTTAGAAAGTACCTTCCAACTGCTACCATCTAAAAGGACAAGGGCAGCAAACACATAGGTACACCACCACTTGGAGGTTCCCCTCCAAGCCACCCACCATCCTGATTGATTGGAAGTATACTGCCGCTCCTGGGTCAAACTTCTGAAGTTACCTGCTTCACAGCACTGTGGGTGCACCTAAATCAGGAGAATTGCAGAGGTTCAAGAAAGCAAATCACATTTTCAATGAGAATAAGAGATGTGCAATGACTGTTGGCCCGGCCAAGGATGCCCACTTCCCATGAATAATAAAGATATTACAACCAATGAGGAGGTTGGGAATCATTTACAAATCCCACTCCTAATCACTATTGCTACCTACAGTATTAGGTGAGGAAAGGATCAAGGTCAGCACAATGTACTCCTCTAATCTGAGGAAAATAATGATGGGCTGTTGTAAATCAACCCAGCAAGAGGGCCAACAAGAATGCTATGGGAATTTACATAATTATGGCTCAGATCTTGCTTTTGCTGATTTGTTCACCTTTATCCCTAGGTCCATTTACACATGTACATCAATTTATTTTCTAAATCAAAGGACAAATATAAACATCACCCACACAAGTGTATCATCTAATTTATTTAAGTTCAATTATTACTTACCTGCCAATCTGCTAGTTTTCTGATGTATTCATGAAGATATCCCAGTCCCCACCCTGTTTGGCATTGTCTGTGAATTGTGCTATTGAGTTACTTTCCTAAGTCCTAATCATTAAATTATGAATAATAATGGTCACAGCACTGATTGCTGCTATCTTCCCCAAAGCTGAATAAGCTACCCTTTGCCTTAGCTTTGAGGTAGAGAGATTCTTCCCGCTCAGAAAGGACACCAGGACTAGAGGGCACAGCCTCAAGATAAGGAGGGGGGAGGGCAGTTTAGAATGGAGTTGAGGAGGAACTTCTTCACTCAAAGAGTGGTGAATCTCTGGAATTCTCTTCCTGTTGAAGTGGTGGAGTCTACCTCACTAAATATATTTAAGTCACGGGTAGATAGGTTTTTGACAGACAAGGGAATTAAGGGTTATGGGGAGAAAGCAGGAAAGTGGAACTGATCCACTTCAGATCAGCCATGATCTTATTGAATGGCAGGGCAGGCTCAAAGGGCTAGATGGCCTACTCCTGCTCCTATTTCTTATGTTCTTATAGCTTCCTACTTTCTATTCTAGGCCAAATTTCTATCCATTCAGCTATTTGCCACCTTATTGATTCCATGTGCCCCATTGTCACGCTGCTGTGTGATATTTATTGAAGATCTCTTGAAACTCCAAGTAAATGACTACATTATCCAGGTTTACTATAACTCTTCAACAAATTAAGTGCAACTTCAGCTTTTTAAGAGTCCTTTCAGTGAAATAAAGACACACTTATTCAAACACACGCAGCATTCACAGCAAAAGGACAAATTGAGGTAAATGGATATGATTTAATTACCATTATAGAGACATGGCGTGGCTACAGGGTGACCAAAACTGGGAACTAAATATCCAAGGAGAGCCATCATTTAGAAACGAGAGGAGATAGGGTAGCCCTCTTAATAAGGAGGAAGATCAGTATATTAGAGAGGATCTTAGATCAAAAGACCAAGATTTAAAAGCACTTTGGGTGCAACCAATACTTATGGACAGTTAACAGTAGTAAGAGTTACTCATAGGGCACTAAACAGTACAACAGAGGAGGAATTTCTTCACTCAAGAGGGTGGTGAATCTTTAGAACTTGCCACTTCAGGGGGTTGTGGAAGATCAAATATTGAGCACAATCAAGACAGAAAATAATATTCTGTAGACTAATAAATAACATCAAGGAATATGGAGATAGAGCTGGTATTTGATCAGCAATGATCTAATGGGATGAAAGAGCAAGCTTCACAGGCTGAATGGTCCACTGCTGTTCCTATGATTTTTGAAATACCTATTTCTAGTTCTATCACTTAGTTTAGATCCAGTATCCTTCCTAATATTTACAATAAATTGATTGGTCTATGGATCACATTTTTAATTGCCTTTTTTCTATGTAAGAATGTTAGTTCTCTGGCACTATTTCCTCTTCTATTTGATATGCGTGTTTTATTGTGTGCACTCTGACCTGTGCAGGTACCATTTAAAATAAGAAATTATTCTAGACAGTATGTACATCCCCAAATCTAAGTACAGGAACAAGAGACCTGACTGTTCACATGTATAAATCTTAAAAGGTGGCAGGTAAGTTAATAAAGCTATTAAAAACATAGGGGATAAATAGAAGCACACCAAACTTTTTATAAATTATTGGTTAGGTATCAACTGAATGGGGTGTCATAGTGGCACAGCAATTAGCACTGCTGCTTCAGAGCGCCAGGGACCCGGGTTCGACTCCTGGCTTAGGTCACTGTCTGTGTGGAGTTTGCACATTCTCCCTGTGTCTGTGTGGGTTTCCTCCCACATTCTGAAATACATGCTAGTTAGGTGCATTGACTTGAACAGGCGGCAGACTGTGGACACTAGGGTAATTTCACAGTAGCTTCATTGCAGTATTAATGAATGCCTTACTTGTGACTAATAAACTTTATATCCACTATCAAACTGTAAAACAAAATCAAAATTCTTCAAACAAAGATGGACACAATGAATCCAAGGCAGAAAAATAGTCCAGATAGAATACTGTGCATATGTTTTCAAGATAAAATTGAAATAAAAATATTCCCAGTTTTAGCTTAGCAATGTATGTTACTCAAATATCCGCATCTGTCGACCTTAAAACACCCACTTCCCACCATTGAGATTTAGCAAATCTGTGTACAATTACTGCGGCTGAATTACTTCCTGAGTTATGCAGCTTTAACACCACACTCAACATCATAATATGACATTAAAATGAAGCCAATGCTATAATTATTCATGAATCCATTTATATAGATCTAAAGTGTACAAAACATTTTTCAATGTAAAACAGTGAATACAATATTTAACTCTTCATTAACCTACTTCAGTAAGTTTAAAGACTTGCCTTCACCTACACAAATATTGTAAATATAAAATTCATTTGGTTTAAAGTCACCTTCTGCCATTATATTTATCACTACCACAGTAATTGCTACTTTAATTAATGCAACTGCTCTAATTGCTACTCTGAAAAGATACTTCTTCCATTTATAAATCCAAGGGACGAAAGTGAAATCTGAAGCAAGATGCAATGCCTCATTTTTATCACCACCCAAGGAAATTACGTGTGAAAAGGGAATTACTTAGCTGATTGGATTTCTATGTCATTATATAATCAGGCATTGTAATTGCAGTTAAGTATCCATCAAACTATTTGTAGCAATCAGTTCAGAACAAGCGACAGAAACAAGTCTAGAGGTAAGCTGCGAAATCTGAGATTTCTATTCTGCAAAAAGCCTTACCCTCAGTATTTTCAGAAATGATATTAAGGTGTGCACATTGAATTTCTTTACTGCAACGTGCACAAAACTGCCTCTCTAATGTAGAGCACACATTAAAGGAATGCTAATACATTATTTGTACCCATCCCTAAAAGATTTAGATAAATCTTCATGTTTGTCAAACAGAATTAAAAAAAAATCAACAAAGTAATAACTTTTGATGTTACTGAACCGAAAAGATTCTGTCATAAATGCACATTAAATATACCTAAGAGGAAAATTTCTAAAAAAAATTGATGAAACAATTAAACAAGAAAAATAGTGAATGTATTAAATTTATTTATACTGAAGTTTTCAGTCACTGTGAGTATAGCCAAACTGTTTCAGGAGCCAATTCCACAGGAATATTTTTATGCTAGGATGCAAGATGCATGTGGTTGAAGATATGCATTATGTTGACTACTAAACCTTCTTCCTCCAGCAAGACAAGTATAAATATAACTTTAATAGAAGACATTAAATGCATATAAGGTTTCTAGTTTCAAGCATCTTTTGAAAATGTTTGCAAGAGTCATATATTCAAGGAGTACTGATGATAATAACCTTTGTTGATTTTACATAATACATAAATAGCTTTACAACATAATGATTGAAAATCCTAGTAAGATACTGAAAAATTGGAGTATAATAGTTGAAAAAAATATTTATTTCTTCTTAACAAACTTTTTTGATGCAGCATTTGGATTCATCCTCCTTCTCCCAGCTCCAACTCTGTTGTCCCGAATACTTAAATGGGCAGCTCTGCTGTAGATGTCATTCTCCACAAATGGAGAAACTCCTGCAACATAATCTGGGTCAAAAACATTTGTCTTCTGCCTAGCCTTTTTGGACAGTCGTTGCTGAGGGAAGTTCTGGTCTTCAGTCAAATGTGGATTATTGCCATGTTTCCCACCACGTGGCATTGGAAGAGTGTACTATTGGGGGGAGAATTCAAATAAACAATTTTAATGAGAATACTTATTATATGGATGTATTAAGCCAGATCTGGCATTCATAATTAGCTTTTTGAAATATAGGTGAACTGTAGTTTATCAAAAGAAATGTTGTTCTTAAAAAGGAAACATTCTTTCCTTTGAAACAAGATTTATCATAAAAACCCATCAGGTTCACTAATGTCCTTTAGGGAAGGAAATCTGCCATTCTTACCTTGTCTGGCCGACATGTGATCCCAGGTCCACAGCAATGTGTTGGACTCTGAAATGGCCTACCACTCAGTAAAAGGGCAATTAGGGTTGGGCAATAAATGCTACCCAGCCAACGGTGCCCACACCCCATGAATTTTTTTTAAAATCAAGATGATAATAAGGGAGGAGGGGAATTAAAAAATGTAAACATTTCAATTTCATCACTTCAGGTCTTACTGCTCCTCCCAGTGATCGTAGAGAATTGATTTACTTCCCTCCCATGCATTGTTGAGCAACACTCTTGCAATGTTGGTTCCGGAGCAGTTATTAAAAACAGCACATTTAAAAAGGTGTGTTTTGGTCTAATGATTATGGAACTTTAAAAAGACCTTTTTATGAAATGAATATGAAGGAAATAACTTAAGTAAAGGTTTCATTAAGATCCATGTTTCACTTTCAGTTAACAAGCAGTTTTCTAATGCAGGATAAATAGAGCAGAAAAGTTTAGTAACATCACAGAAATATTCTTCACATTTTATAATATTAACAAAAAGAAGCGATCTTACCCTCAGTCCTCGTGCATTCAGCACTTTTGGGTTTTTTGAAAAATGCATATGAATACTGCCATCCTCATTTATGGTCACTGCTACCTTCTTCAGAGTCTTGTTACCACAGTTTGGGCAGAATGTCTTATTCATATTAGTTGTAGTCCTGTTAAAGCCAATCAGAAAGGTATGTTTACATATCACTGAACTTAGCTATCATCATTGTCCTTTCCTCTTTATTTATACATTTATGGAGCATTTATAGCCTTTCTATAGTAGATTTCCCCTAACGGCTCAGAGGTAGAATTAATCTACCAATTCTATCTCAGAATTGGTCTATGACCAAGAATCAGGTTAGTTCAGCTGCATTAGCAATGTTACACATGACTTTAAACACTGCTGGACTATGATGGGGAGATTAATTTCCAATGCATGTCAGTACACATCACAGAACTTCCTCCAAGTCAGCAGTGATTCTGAGCAATGAAGGTGTTTAGCATGCAATATGTTAATTAGGGGGGGTGATCTTTTGAACCTGGGGCTAAAGCACAATATTGAGTCAGAAAAGAGGATACCCAGTTACCTATATTACCTGTGCTCAGTGATTAATTGATACCGACACTGGATCGCTATAATCAAAATTTATAGTTTCTGAGATTTGTATCCTTTCACCAGCTTAAAAATCTATTAAAACACTTCAATTCATAGTCGACTGGGGTTGAACATACCAAAGGTCAGGTTGATATATGGAGCAGGGACCGACCATCAGGAATACCATGCTGGTAGGGTGGTTTACACCATTGATTTGATGGTTTCCTTCTTTTCCTACAATTCTCGATTGCTGAAGCCTGCTCCATTCTGGCAGTTTTC
The DNA here is from genome assembly GCF_965287045.1 of Carcharhinus amblyrhynchos. Classification (NCBI taxonomy): domain Eukaryota; kingdom Metazoa; phylum Chordata; class Chondrichthyes; order Carcharhiniformes; family Carcharhinidae; genus Carcharhinus; species Carcharhinus amblyrhynchos. The sequence goes on from NC_137327.1 coordinate 23,403,499, forward strand.
ATGCTTCATCCCTCTTCTTCTCAGTTTTTCACACATTCATTCAATGCCTCTATTCTTAGAAGGAGGTTAGAATCCCTACAGTGCAGAAGGAGACCATTTGGTCCATTGAGTCTGCACCGACAATAATCCTACCCAGGCCCTATCCCATAACCCCACATATTTACCCCATTAATCTCTTGAACCTACATATCCTGGGACACTAAGGGGCAATTTAGCATGGCCAATGCACCTAACCCACACATCTTTGGACTGTGGCAAGAAACCAGAGTGGGAAGAAACCCACACACGGGAGAACATGCAAACTTCAGACAGTGACCCAAGCTGGGAAGCTGGAGCTGTGAGGCAGCAGTGCTAAACACTGTGCTGCCCTTTTATTAGATCTGGTATTACCTCGTGTGAATATCACTTCAGGCATTTAACCAAATGCTGATTTCTACTTAAACATTTTACAGATTATCTGTATTTTCTCCCCCCTTACTTTTTAATAGTATTCAGCTGTAACCTCCTCCAGTTTTGATAAAGTGTTCACACCCATAACATTATATGAGGATTCACTGCACTATATTACATTATATTATGCAGAGATTACATGATTAATTGTTCTTCACAGGTGCTGGTTAACCTGCTGAAAGTTTCAGGTTTCCAACAACTGCATTTTTTGCACCTTTGGTGGTAAGGCAAGCACTTATCCTCCAAATTCCCCAGGGGGACTCCCTATTTTTGATGCACGTTATTGTCTAGTTTTAATTTCACAAAAATCATTCCAATATACACCACCCAACACTTACTTGAAGCATGCATGACAACGCAGAATATGGTTTCTTGCTTGTTTTATAAGCATCCCTTTTAAGGAAATCACGTGAAGCCCCATCTGAATAAGGACATTCTATGAATAAAAACAAAGAACTTGCATTTATCACATTCTGTTTGAATATCTTGCTCTATAGGCCTCAGCCCCTCATATTCTCAGTAAAAAATAAAGTTCAACTATACACGCAAGAACCTCTAATCATCTCTACTCATTGTTGGGATGTGGGCATATTCATCAACTCAGTGGGACCTTGAATGATTATACATCATCTGTGGGGACAACATTGAAGATTTCAACAGGTTTAAGTGCCTGTTAAACCTGTATAACGAGTATAACGAGTTTTCTGTCAAATAGTTTGAAAACTTAAAAGAAGAAACATCCATACCTGCATGGCAAAATCTGTAGTCATACAACCAACTTTGACATTTACTGTTGTCTCAGAGCAGCCCATATCCTGGAGGATTTGCTGAATATTACTAGGTGTTATCCACCCATCATCATCAACATCCTCATCATCATCATCCTCTTCCTCATCCTCCTCCCCATCACTCTCATATTGTTCTTCTTGGTGTTGCTCAAATTGTTTGTCTATGGAAATGCAGACATTCTCTTTGCCCTGTTAAATAATGCAAGGTAACACATCAGTTTCTGGTTAGGCAACAAAAGAAAACATAATTAAGTTGTTTTTTCAGAAGCTAAAGATTAGATGGTATTCAATGTTTTTTGACAAACATTCACATTAGTTTGTGGAATAAGCACAGAAAATAATGCAAACATTCAACAGGTCAGAATTTTCCCACCCTGCCCACCACGGGAATCATAGCTGGCAGGGGTGAATCATGCAAAGGTCCACCGACCTTGGGTGGAATTTCTCTGGTCTTGGGGCAAGCGTAGCTAAAAAATTCCGCCCAAAGTTTCCGGGTCAAATGATATTTCATCCGATTAGCAGCTTACCAGAAAGTCTCGAAGGTCTTCTTCAATGCTCGGTAGAGGGTTTCTCCAGTACTGAAAGGTATTGAATTCTGATGAATCGACCACAGCCAATTCACTGAGATGTTTTGCACTGGTGGAACGGCAAGCTTCCTCTGCATCTAAAGGGAACGAATGATTTCCCTTTGGGCAATCTTTTTTTGGATGCTGCTGCACAGAAAGAAAAGGCTTTTCACCGATTCTTACATTTCTGCATTATCACAAACTTTGCAGCCTTGAACACAAGAGTTGCTGTATCACGGTTCTTAAATACTGAGTACTATGTAAGAATGATGAGCCAAATAGTTCTACAGGGATCTGCAAGTCAATATAGTCTTAACTGACTTCAGGTCTAAACTTGGGCTGAATGGGAAAAGTTAGCGGAAGAAGCAGGATTAGGCCATTGAGTTGCACAATCAGCCATGCTCGTAGTGAATGGCGGAGCAGGTTCGAAGGGTCTCCTCCTGCTCCTATCTTCTTTGTTTCCACGTAAACAAAAATGATTAGCTTGACACAAATAATATCACATTTTAGCTCTGGGTTTTTGTAGTAGCGAAAGGTTTTGATAACTTGATCAATACATCAATTTGATTTCTGAGGGAGGAAACTCTTTTCAGTTTGGCAGTCCACTGGCAGTATCAAAATGCAAATCTACACAGATTATTTGTATTTGGAGGGCACAGCAGTGATGTTTGATTCTATCTTCTTCCAGTCCTCACACAAAGAAGGGACTGACTATTTTTGTTTTTTTCTGGTCCCCATTTAAATCAGATAACTCAGCATTTTCTGGGAATCAGATCAAACCCATCTGGTCTTTACGATGCCTCTACTGGTTAGACTGGTAAGGGGGTCAACTATAAACTCTTTTAACACAAGAAATCCATGGAAAAATCTGGACGAATGTAATCAATTCTGAACAGCATTGACAAAAATTTAATACCATGTTCCTCTCAGCGATGAGCCCTTTTATCTTTCTCCTAATTTTCCATTACCCCATTACTTCAGTTTCTGTCTTCAGCTTCCAATTTTAACTAGTAGGCTAGCTACACACCCCAAATTCAATGCTAAAGCGGCCATCTCAAAAGTTGAATTCAATAAATTTTAACCAGATAAGATACAGAAAAGGCCTAGGGTTCAAAATGCAGGAGAACGTCTGCATTTGGCAGACGTAACTAAAAATTCTTAAATTCAAGTTCCACTCAAGGAGGTCAGCGTGTAATCCAGGCAGAGTGACAGTACTTTTAGACCAGGTGGTCTATTTGTCCAAACACCGAGTTAGTTTAAAAATGATCTTTTTCACAGAACGGAATGGAGTTATCCCAAAATCTGACCAATGTCATCTTCAACCAAAAGGAGCAAAATAGAACAGGCCATTCATTTTATTTGCTGTTAACGGAACCTTGTCTCGTACAAAAAGCTTTCGTATTTGTCACAAAGCTAGTGGCGTTTGCTACCAAATAAACCTGTTGGACTTTAACCTGGTGTTGTGAGACTTCTTATTATATTTGTCACAAAACCAGAGATTATAATTCTTTGTTGTCCGATACATTGATCATGTAGATTTGGAATTCAGTACAACAAAACTTTCAATTGGTTGTTACTTGACATACAGTTCATAAAGTTTTTACAAGATTCTAAATGATGCATTTTTTTTTACCTTAGATGGCAAGTGAAAGCCTGCAACATCGATCAGCGACTCAGGATGTCTTAAAGTCGTATTCACTTCAATCTATCCAAAACAAAAAGAACTGTTTGGATTTTCCATAATCAGTGATTTTTTTTATATTTTGTTTGAACATCTCTGTCTAACATTTCTATTGCACATGATAAACATGGGACTGCTGACATGAAATACGTATATAGTGAAGCAACAAGAACAGCAGCGTGACGCCTGACAGTGACACTGCAAATGGCAACACGTGCTCATTGCTCCGGACTCAGCCCACACAGAAAGTTTCTTTAGATTTTTCATTAACCATATAGCTATTGTGTACTTGCACAGCATGTACATGTAACTTTTATTTCCTTAGTAACAAAGTTTTTTTAAAACCATGAATTAGTGATCACTTAATTATTGGTCCTGCTTCACACCTTCAGTTCTAGGGCCAATTGTAATTCAGAAATAAACAGAAGCCTGTGGGTGGGATTTTCTGGCCGCACTCGCCCCAAGGCTGGAAAATCCTACTCCAGGTCAACGGACCTTTGCATGGTCCGTGTCCCACCTACTACAATTCCCATGGCAGCCTGGACAGGAAAATTCCGCCCTGTGTGCTACATTTATACCCGAAATACTGAACAAAGTTCATAGGATGGAAAACTGATGGGACAGCTGATCTTTTGCTGCTCATCAGACTCATAAGATCTCATTCTAGAATTTTAAAAATATCCAACGCATTTAAACGTCTGCAACATTGCTCATTGATGCACTAAAACCATTTGTTTACAGTATATACTCAAGACAAGTAACAGCCAAGCAAAATGAAAGTCTTCCACAATGCAATCATTCTATGTTTTACATGATGTAGCAATGTATCTGAGGTTCTTTTGTGCAACTATAGAAGTCTGAGGTTGTTGCAGCTCAGACAGTACAACAGCCCATCAGTAAACAAAGTTCAAGGTAACAAATAACTTACTTTTTGTGTAGGTTCTTTTTTCAAGTGACCAATTCCCACAAATTCAGCTTCAAGCTGACAGGTTAGTGCCAGAACTTTAATGTCAGTTGCTGAGAGACTGGGATAGTCTCCAGTTTTTTTGGAAAACTCAGTTACTGTAAAGAAAATGTTGAAAAACAATTTTTTAAAAAATCTTTGAATCCAAGAGCAAACTTGAATTTATGCAATGCTTTTCACACATTTAGGATTTCCTCATTAATTAGCTTTGGTATTATGTCAGCAAATGCCCCAGACCATTTCTACAGGATGTAGAGTGATGAGATGAAAACAGTTCATCTGTTTTGGTGACACTGGAGGTCACAACACCAGGAGATCACCCTGCTTTTTTTTGAACAGTAAAATGGGGTTCTTTTATGTCAACTTAAACCAGTGGTTCTCAAAGTCTGGCCAAAGTGCATTCTCCAGGTGATTTGCAGGTTGGTCCAAAATGCAAATCACTTGGTCACCACGCCATGGCTGAGATAATTTGAGGGAAGAGACCAGAAGTTTTCTTCACCACTCACATGACTATCACTGTTTGCTGTGCAGATACATGGATTTGGGCCAGTGTCTGTGGGAGTTTGCACATTCTCCCTGTGGGTTTCCTCCGGGTGCTCTGGTTTCATCCCACACCCCAAAGATGTGCTCTTAAGCTGACTGGTGTAACAAATTGTCCCTAAATTATTCTCCCCTTAATTTGGTTTCCAATGGGGGTACCATAAGCATAGACATGGGTCAAGGGTGGAGGAGGAAAAACACATTGTTAAGATGGCGGCACGGGCTCGTTGGGCCGAAGGGCCTGTTTCCCGTGCTGTGTTGCTCTTTGATGTCAAACAACCAGATTAGCTCTCACATGTGCAGCATGAGTCATGTAAGCATAAGCAGCAACATAGTTTTATCAGCAAGTCTTCTGCTGCTGTTATAACGTACAACTGAATGTAATTTTCCAAAATGTGGAACAGAAAAAAGTGGAGGAACTGGCTGAATGTGGAGCCGGATAACAGGATGCAACTCTCCAGCACGGAATAAGACTTCACCTTATTGGTAAAATAAACAAAATACTACAGGTCTGGAATCTGAATCAAGAGTAGAGGATGCTGGGAAAACTCAGCAGATTTGCCAGCACCTAACAGGAGAGAACCAGAGTTAACATTTCATGTCATAGACTCTTCATCAGAATTGAAAGGAGAGAGAACGCATTAGAGCAGAAGAAACTGCCACAAAAAGTAGCAACGTGGCAATGGGTGTGAGAACACCTTCACACAATTTGCAAGCATGACCCCCCAACCTTCCTGTGTGCCATTTTAACTTGACACCTGGCTCTCATGCCCACATGTCCATCCTTGGCCTGCTACCATGCTCCAGTGAAGTTCAGCACAAGCTGGCAGAACAGCATCTCAACCTCTAATTATAGCCCTTAGGAATCAAATATGAGTTTGGCAAATTTAGATTTTGATTTTTCTCCTCCATCTCAAACCCCCATCCTTTCTTCTCTTTTATTTTGAATACTTATGCATTGCCTCAATGCAAAACACCCCGCTCCCTCTCACACCAGGCCATTTGTCATTTTCTAAGGTTGCTACTTTTTGATGTAGTTTCTTTTGCTCTAACACATTCTCCCTCCTTTCTGTTCCAGTGAAGGATCTATGATCTGAATCGTGAACTGCGTTTCTCTCCTGATAGATGCTGAAGCAGCTCCATTCCTCCCATCAACTCTGATGAGCTATTTTTGCACTTTCAAGTAATAATGGGTGGGGTCAGACCAGAAGATGGCCCTGCCTAAGTCACCCATAGATGAAACAGTGCAAGAACCGCTGGCCTAAAACAGAAAGAACCTCAATCTGGCAAAAAAGAGAACATCAACAAGGCAACAATCCCTCAGTGCACTTATTAGATTGTGTATTGAATCCACAAGCCTTTGGCTTGAGGCACAGTCCCTCCTGCCTCCCTCCAAATCATACAAACAGCCTATATTTTTGCTAGATAGTGCACAAAATAATCCATAAAATTTAAAAACATAGCTATTTAGCTCCTTGAACCTGTTCCTCTATTCATGGTCGATCTGCAAGCTAACTCCACAAACCTGTTCTTTCCCATATCATTTAATACCTTAACTTAGCAAAAATCTTATCAATTTCAGATTTAAAATTAACCAGCCTTGTATTAGTTTGTGGAAGAAAATGCACAGAGAGACACTTCCACATTTCATCTCCAAAGGGCTTGTTTCTTATTTTTAGATAATGTCCCACAGTTCTAGACTCCTCAACCAATGGAAATAGGTTCTTCCTAGCCAACCCTTGTGTTCCCCTTATCATTTTGAAAACTCCACTCCAATCATCCCTTGTGGCAGCACTGTCCCCTTTAAGGGGCAATCATTCACAGATCACATTTCATCTGAGGCCTATTGCTTGAAAGCGCGCAAACCTCGGCCACTGACAAGAACAGAGGGGAGTACGGTAGGATGAGAGAAGAATTGGCGAATGTGGACTGGGGGAGCGCGTTGGAAGGTAGGTCTGCTGAGGAGCAGTGGAGGATCTTTAAGGAGATCTTTCTTGATGCTCAGCAGAAATTTATTCCGATGGTCAAAAAGGACCGTAGGAGGAGAGGTAATAAGCCGTGGATAACGAAGGAGGTGAAGGAAAGTGTTAAATTAAAAGCGGAGGCGTTTAGAGTAGCTAAGAGTAGTGGGCGAGAAGAGGATTGGGAGAGGTTTAAATGTCAACAAAGATTGACAAAGAAGTTGATAAAGAAGGGTAGGAGAAACTATGAAGCTGGGCTAGCGCTTAATATAAAAAAGGATAGCAAGAGTTTTTATAAATATATAAAAAGGAAGAGGCTGGCTAGGGTGAACATTGGACCCTTAGAGGATGAGAAGGGGGACTTAGTGGTAGGGGATGGGGAAACGGCTGAGATCTTGAATAACTTTTTTGTTTCGGTCTTCACGGAGGAGGATGTGAATACTTTGCCGGGTGTTAGAGATGGAAAGGTGGTAGGACTGGAGGGTCTCAATGACATTATTGTTACTAGAGAGGCGGTGCTCGACAGACTGGAGGGACTGATTGTGGACAAGTCCCCAGGACTGGATGGAATGCATCCAAGGGTTCTGAAAGAAATGGTGGAAGTGATAGTGGATGCCTTGGTGGTTATTTTCCAAACGTCGCTGGATTCCGGGGAAGTGCCGGAAGATTGGAAAACGACTAATGTTACGCCGTTGTTTAAGAAGGGTGCCAGGCAAAAGGCAGGGAATTATAGGCCTGTTGGTTTAACGTCTGTTGTAGGTAAAATGTTAGAATCCATCATCAAGGAGGAAATAGCAAGGCATCTTGAGGGGAACTGCTTGATAGAGCAGATGCAGCACGGTTTCGTTAAGGGGAAGTCGTGTCTGACAAATTTACTGGAGCTCTATGAGGATGTGTCTAGGGCGGTGGATAGAGGAGAGCCGGTGGATGTGGTCTTTCTTGATTTTCAGAAGGCGTTTGACAACGTACCTCACAAGAGGTTACTGCAGAAGATCAGGGGACATGGAGTTGGGGGTAGGGTGTTAGCGTGGATAGAGGATTGGTTGTCAAATAGGAGGAAGAGAGTGGGGGTCAATGGGTGTTATTCGGATTGGCGGATGGTGACTAGTGGAGTGCCCCAGGGGTCGGTGCTGGGGCCTCAGCTATTTACCATTTATATAGATGATCTGGAGGAGGGAACCGAGTGTGTGGTGTCGAAATTTGCTGATGACACCAAGATTGGTGGAACGGCAAATTGTGCGGAGGGTGTGGAGAGTCTACAGAAGGATCTAGATAGGCTGGGCGAATGGGCCAGGAAATGGCAAATGGAATTTAATGTTGGCAAGTGCGAGGTGGCCCACTTTGGTAGGAATAATGGTAGGAAGGATTATTACTTACGTGGAGAAAAACTGCAGCAGGCGACGGTGCAGAGGGACCTCGAGGTCCTTGTGCAGGAGTCACAAAAACCCAGCCTGCAGGTGCAGCAGGTGGTCAGGAAGGCTAATGGGATGCTGGCCTTCATAGCGAGGGGGATTGAATATAAAAGTAGGGAGGTCTTGCTGCGGCTGTATAAGGCATTGGTGAGGCCGCAGCTGGAGTACTGTGTGCAGTTTTGGGCGCCGTACTTACGCAAGGATATTTCGGCCTTGGAGGGAGTGCAGAGGAGGTTTACTAGGCTGATGCCGGAGTTGAAGGGGTTGAGCTATGAGGAGAGGCTGAATAAACTAGGCTTGTACTCGTTAGAGTTGAGAAGAATGAGGGGAGACCTCATTGAGACGTATAAGATGATGAATGGGATGGATAGGATAGAGGTGGAGAGACTCTTCCCACTCAGAAAGGACAGTAGGACTAGGGGGCACAGCCTCAAGATAAAGGGGGGGGCGGTTTAGAACGGAGTTGAGGAGGAACTTCTTCACTCAAAGGGTGGTGAATCTCTGGAATTCTCTGCCCGTTGAAGTGGTGGAGGCTACCTCGCTAAATATTTTTAAGATGCGGGTTGATGGGTTTTTGATAAGAGAGGGGATTAAGGGTTATGGGGAGAGGGTGGGAATGTGGAACTGAGCCACGACAGATCAGCCATGATCTTATTGAATGGCGGGGCAGGCTCGAAGGGCTAGATGGCCTACTCCTGCTCCTATTTCTTATGTTCTAAAGCTGGTGGGTCCAGGGGGTAAACAGATTCCTACTGTGAGCCCATGACTCAAGGAGTAAAGCCCTGTCTTGTCGTTGCTGTGCCTATAAATAGTTTCACCTCATTGTTGTTTGAATAAATTACTGCAATTAAAGCAGCCTCCTTGTTGATACTTCATGCCATTACACCTTTTAACTGTCTAAATTCTTTGTAATGCCTCCTCATTAATTTAACTCTTAGAATCCATGTATAATTCTGATAAATCTATGCTACACCTCATTCAAAGCCATTATACCCTAAGGTGTGGAGATGTGGTCGAATCAGGGCTTTCTATAGCTGCAACATGACTTTTATCCACTTGTATTGAATTCTCTAGACATTACGGCCAGCACATTATTAATCTTTCTCATTATTTCCTGTTTTTCTTTGAACACTTCCTGCTGATCCTCTATCAACTTACCCAATAATAGATTTGCCTAATTGCCTGTCTCTGTCTCTTCTTGATGAGTCATGATGTGGAGATGCCACATTGAACTGGGTGTTAACCCGTTTGATCTTCTTGGTGAGGTCAGCCTGACCTAAATCTGGAATTTTAGCAGCTACTTTACATTTCTCCCTTTCAAACACAACATTGAACTCATATTATATTATGATCATTATTGAAAAAATGTTCACCTTCCACTAACTGTGGTGGCACTGGAAGTAAATGGTTACTGTGCTCACCAACACAATTGAGCCATTTCAAATTAATTCACTTGACATGAAGCATCTTGGACTGCTTCTGATAATGTGTGACATAAATGCAAGAGTTTCCTTTCCTTTATTACACAATGATATCAATTTTATTAAAAACTGAAACCAAAAAAGCAAGAACTTTAACATTAGGAATCAAAGTAAGAATTTTAAACACTTTAAGCCATGGGAATCACTCACCTTGTCGGATATATTCAGGAAGTGGTTCTTTAAGACAGAGCTGGTACGGTAAAACTGCCAGCCTTTGTCTAGTTTCCTTGTCCCGTATTTCATTCACAACCTCCCTTAGTGTGTAGATGTTTTTTCCAAACTCCTAAAACCAATTAAAGTAAGAGCTACAATGCAAAGACAACAATTTCTGTTGATTTTATCTCAAGTCCACTACTGTTCATTTGATAAGTGGATTTGTTAGCAGGAGATCCTGTTTAACTAATTCAGTTGCGTTTTTTTGAAGGGGTAATTAAATATATTGATGAGAACAGCGCAGTTGATATGGCTTACATGAACTTCAGTAAGGCCTTTGACAAGGTCCCAAATAGAAGGCTGGTCCAAAAAGTTAGAGCCCATGGGATCCAAGGCAAGTTGGCAAATTGGATCCAAAATTGGCTTGTTGATAGGAGGCAAAGGGTGATGGCGGAGGGCTGTATTTGTGATTGGAAACCTATGATCAGTGGAGTACATGATGTGGAGATGTGTATCCCTGTGGTACCAGTGGTGTACCACAGGGATTGGTACTGGACCCCTGCTGTTTGTTATATACATGAACAACTTGGATGTGAACATAGAATGTATAATTAGTAAGTCTGCAGATGACATGGAAATTTGTGGTGCTGTTGATAGTGAGGAGGATAATCTTAGGCTAAAGACTGACATTGGTCATCTTGTAAATTAGGCAGAGCAATGGCAGATGGAATTTAATCCTGATGAGTGTGAGGTGATGCATTTGGGAGGTTTAATAAGAGCAGAATATACACAATGAATGTTAGGTCTCTAAGGGATCTTGAGGAACGAACAAAAGGACTTTAGTGTATAAAGCCATAGATCTCTGAAGGTGACAGCACAGATAGATAGGGTGGTGAAGAAGGCACATGAAATGCTTGCCTTCATTAGCTTAGACATTGGTTAGGCCACAGATGAAGTATTGTGTATAGTTTTGGTCGTCACACTATTGGAAGGATGTGATTGCACTGGAGAGGGTGCAGAGGAGATTCACCAGGATGCTGCTTGGGGTAGAAAGTTTTAGCTATGAGCAGAAAGTAGATAGGCTGGGTTTGTTTTCCCCAGAAAAGAGGGGGATCTGATTAAGAGTTGTACAAAATTATGAGACACATTGATAGGGCAGACCATAAGAATCTATCACCCATGGCAGAGGTGTCCAAGACCAGAGGGCTTAGATTTAAGATGGGGAGTAAGTGATTCAGAGGGGATCTGAGGAAGTTATTTTATAACTCAGAGGATGATGGAAATATGGAATCTGCAGCCTGCGAGGGTGAAGGCAGATACTCTCACAACATTCAAAAGGTTCTGGGCGAGCACTTAAATCATCAAGGCGTAGCAGGGTATGGTCCAATTGCAGATAAATGGGATTAGTACGGATTTATATTTGATGGTCGCCATAGACATTGTGGGCTGAAGGACCTGTTTCTATGCTGTATGACTCTGTGACCTGGCTCAACAATTAAATGCATAACCAAAAATCTGAGAACTTAAAACTCCTCTCTTAAAATATCCTTTTATGTTGCAGGCAAATGGAGGGCAGCATTAAAAAGACAGTGGGATGTATATAGAAGGTCCCATGATAATGTCTGAACTGAATGGTGTGCTTGATGTCTATGTCAACTTCTCTCTTCAACTGTTACAAAATATAGATTATCTGTTCATTCATCTCTTTTGCCATTTGTGCAACCTTGCTATACACAAATTAAATTCCACATTTGCCTACACAACAATATTTCAGAAGTTATATATGGAATGTAGTTAAATGCTTTACAATTTTGCACCAAGGTGCTGTCTTTAAGCATTTGCTCCTTCCTACCCTACTATCTTTTTTTTAAAACCTATTTCTCATTTTCTTTACACTAATTTCATTTTTTTAAAATCCCAATTTTCAAATCTCTTTTACAAAAGCAAAACACTGTGGTTGTCCCAAATGCTGGAAGTACTCAGCAGATCTGTCAGCATCTGTGGCTGAGAGAAAGTTAGTATTTCGGGTCAATCTTTCAAATTCCAATGAAAAACTGTTGACCTGAAACATCAACTCTGCTCCTCTCTCCACAGATGTTGCCAGGCTTGCTGAGTATTTCCAGTACTTTCTGTTGAAATATCTCCATCTTGTACCACTCTGCAGCTAAAGGATGAGTAGACTGATCATGAAGTGTGCATAAGCAAACAAATAAACATTGCTCGATTCTATACATCTACCAAGTATCAACTCATTCCATAGGTCACACTTGATAACCATTTGGAAATTATGCAAAACTTAATGGATTACTACTTTTTCACTTGAATATAACCCACATCTTTTAAAATATAATGCAATTCTACATTGTCATCCTACTTAGCAAACATTTAGTTGCTTAGTAATCAAGTGATTAAATGCATTGTGATGTTCTTTACTCAGACAGTGGTTGGGGTGTGGAATAGACTGCCTGCTGTGATAGTGGAGTCGGACACTTTAGAAACTTTCAAGCTGTTATTGAATAGGCACATGGAGCACACCAGAATGATAGGGAGTGGGATAGCTTGATCTTGGTTTCAGACAAAGTTCAGCACAACATCAAGGGCCTGTACTGTGATGTACTGTTCTATGTTGTCTTGAGGCCACCCTCACAGGTAGTGTTGCGAATGTGCTGATTTGGTTGTTTTTAGCTGGGTCGATAGGAGATGCTACCAAGAGCCTCAGTGTTTATAAGTGAAAGGACGAAAAGGTCACATCTCACAGCCTGGGTAAAATCCATGGAATTGTCACATGCATTATTGTAGAACAGGCACTGGAAACTTCAAAACTGTTAATCTGACAAGAGTCTAACTTGTAAAAAGAAACGTCCTTTTTTCATGTTTCCTTGTTTTGATGATATGGAAGCATTACAGTGATCACAATGGCTATCAAGCCTCTTTTCTGCATCCCATCCAAATTTTGGTTTGACAAAAGGCTGTAGTCACAGTAACCAATGAGTCATACTGGAAAGTGAGGGTGTGTGGACAAATTAGGATCAATTCTAATCCTCTACTGAATGACTTGCCTAAACTTGCTACTTAGGTCACTCACATCAAATATTACCATTTAGGAGGTGCTTTGTAGCCTGACATCCAATAAACTGTACATCAGGTGAAGTCAGCATCATCAGAAGAGGGTAGAAATTGGAATTTAAAATTAATGTAAATTCATATTTCAAATGAGTGGTGACAAGTTAAATTGCACAGCAAATAACTTCATCTGTAACTTCAAGATTACGCATCTAGCAATAGGAGACTGAAAGTCAGTAAAGAATATATTGACTAACTCAATCATCTGATACCCGAATATACTGAGGCAGGTTTGAGCACTGACTAATCAGTCTGCCTCAGTAATATGTGCATGGTGATGAGACTAATCACACTCAGTAGTTTGGTCTGGACAACTTGAGCCTGATTATGGGTTTAGTACCAGGCTGACAGCAACTTATGAAACTTAGCAAAGTGCATAATTAGACCGGTTAGTACCACTCCCACAGTTACACATGGTGACTGATAGAAAAATTGTGACAAATTTAGTGAGCATCGCGAAAGAATGTTTTTCCATAGATTCCTAGATGTTTACAGCTCAGACGGAAAGGTGACCATTCAGCCCATCACGTCCACATCGATCAACAAAGATTTGACTACACTAATTTTCCTGTGCTTGGCCCATAGCCCTGGAGGTTATGGCAGTGCAAGTGAATATCCAAATACTTATTAAATGTCCTGAGAGTTTCTGATTCAACCATCGTTTCAAGCAGAGTTCCAGACTTCCTCTGGGTGAAAAGGTTTCTCCTCAACACCCCTCTCAGCCTTTTATGTCTTATCTTAATTCCATGCCCCTGGTTATTGACCACCCTACTAATGAAGAAAATGTCCTCCTAGCCACCCTATCTGTGCCCCTCATAATCTTATCCACCTCTATCAGGACACCTGTCAAACTTTGCTGTTCTAAGGAAAACAGCCCCAGTCTTTCCAATCTTTCCTCACAACTCAGACCCTCCATTTCCCTGGGCACTAAGTGGTTAACTTATCATGGTCAATCTGCCTAACCTGCTCATCTTTGGTGTATGGGAGGAAACTAGGACACTCGGAGGAAACCCACACAGACTAAGGGAGAACATGCAAACTCCACACAGACAACGACCCAAGCCTGGAATCAAACCCAGGTCCCTGGCGCTAAGAAGCAACAGTGCTAACCACTGTGCTACCATGCCACCCCATCTTATCCTTCTGTTCCTAATACTCATTATTGCAAGGCATGGGGAGTAATCTACCTTTTGAAATACAGCTTTTTATTTTTCTTTTGCAGGATCTCATTTCTCTTTCCTGATACGTCATTGGTCCCAACATGGACCACGACAACTGACATTCTCCCCCTTCAGAATGTCCTGCAACAGCATTTGACTTTTCAATCCTTCTGTCTAAAGTTTAAGTTCATTTATTTACTAGTGTCACAAGTAGGCTCACTGCAATGAAGTTACTGTGAAAATCACCTAGTCGCCACACTCTGGCACCTGTTCAGGTACACTGAGGGAGAATTTGGTATGACCGATGCACCTAACCAGCACGTCTTTCAGACTATGGGAGGAAACCAGAGCACCCAGAGGAAACTCACGCAGACACATGGAGAACATGCAGACTACACACAGACAGTGACCCAAGCTGGGAACCAAACCCAAGTCCCCAGTGCTTGGAGGCAGCAGTGCTAACCACTGTGCCACCATGCCCACTCAATCTCTTTTTGATTCTGTGCAGCATTCCTCAAGTTGGCCTCAAATCGGGAGACTTGTGTACAGACAGGGATTGCTACGTTGAATAAATTGCAACATATGACCAGTTACATTGTAACAAGATTCAAACCCGGGGGGGGGGGAGGAGTCCCTGGCCCGGGGGGGGGGGGTCCCTGGCCCGGTTGGGGGGGGGGGTCCCTGGCCCGGTTGGGGGGGGGGGAGCCCCTGGCCCGGTTCGGGGGGGGGGGGGGTCCCTGGTCCGGGGGAGGGCGCAGAGCCTGAGCTCCTGTCAGAGTTTCATCCCACACCCAGGACCTGAAAAAAACAAACACAGAGACGATGTGCAGCAGGATGCAGGTTTCCCTACTGCTCCTTTCTGCAATGCAGGGGTTACTCACTAACCTGGAGAGGCGCGTTCTTTAAGAAAGCTCCAGCATCAGCTACAACATGTTCCACTGTACTGATCGCCATCTTCCCTCCCAACGCTGCCCAATCCCCAGCAACATCACTCAAGCTAGTAAACTGTCTGTTCATTGGCCAATGTAGCAGCTGTCTGAGTTCAATGGGCACTGGGGAGTTTTACTCATTCTCTACAATCAGTTTTCACCCAGTGAAATAATGTGAACACTATCCAAAAACACTTACAAATAGATTTAGTGCTCGGGATATTTAATTCTAGAAACTATCTGAAATTATATTTTTATTTCATGGGGCAAATTGTAAATACCACACATAAGGATTTTAGTACCTCTGCCTTGAAGGTAAATTAACAGCAAATGTGGATGTCAAAATTTTAATCATCATTAAATCCAGATTCACCGAATGTTCCAATTCCTGAAAGGTTGCCTTGGATTAAATATAAAACAAACTTGTGTTTAATGCAATTTAAAATAAAAACACAGAAAATATTCAACAAGTCTGGCAGCATGGTTAATGTGGTGATCTGGACTGGGATGTGATAGGTTTCAAGCAACTGAAAAGGGAGAAGGTGGGAAAGGGAATAATGGAAATTATGGGCTATGGTGGAAGGCAGGAGAGATCAAGTGATAAAAGGTTTCATGGTGCATAATCAAAGAGAGTGGTAATGGGACAAGTAAAGAAACAAAAGATGTGCCTCACGGAGATGTGAATGACAGAATCCTGAGCTGACATCATGAAGGCTAAAAAAGAAAAATCTCAAAAGGAAACAAAATAGAGGTAGAGATTATCATCTCAAATTGTTGAAATCAATATTGAAATCAATATTTACAGCCAGAAGGCTGTAAACCGTCCAGTCAAATGATGAGCTGCCATTGTCTGAGCTGGTGTTGTGTCTCACTGAGTCAGCGGGTTGAGGACATAAAGATGAGTGGAAGCAAGGTGGGCAATTGGAATCAAGCAGAACCTTGGAAAATCTCAGCAGGTGTGACAGTATCTGTGGAGACAGAACATAGCCAACATTTCGAGACTGGATGACCTAAGAATGACTCAGATGCTCTGAGACCTGCTGAGATTTTCCAGAATTCTCTGATTTGTTTCAGATCCCAGCATCTGCAGTAATTTGCTTTTATCTGGACAATTAAAATGACTGGTGTCTGGCAACTTGCAATCATGCATGTGGGCTGAATAGAGGTGTTTCACAAAGCGGTCACCAGTCTGGTCTTCCCAGTATAGAGAAGACCATATTGTGAGCAGCAAGTACAGTATATATAGCGAACACCGGTGCTCCCATTTCCTCCTACACTCCAAAGATGTGCGGGTTAGGTTGATTGGCCATGCCAAATTGGTCCTAGTGTCAGGGATTTAACAGGGTAAATGTGTGAGGTTGTGGGAATATCCCAGGTGGGATTGTGGTCAATGCAGACTTGTTGGGCCAAATGGCCTCCTTCTGCACTGTAAGGATGCTATGATTCCCGTTGAAATAATTAGAAGTAGATTGGGTATATTGGCCATGCTAAATTCTACTTCAGTATAACCGAAAGGCAGTGAAGTGTAGTGACCAGGGGATTTTCACAGTAACTTAATTGCAGTGTTATTGTAATCCTACTTATGACGAATGAATAAGCTTTAAACTTTAAGTATATCATTGTTTCAGCTGGAAGGGGAGCCATTGCCAGTAAGAAGGGGGAGGTAAAACTGCCCTTACATGGAAAGGTGCCACAGAGGAAGACAGTGATTGAGGAGTGGACCAGGATATCACAGAAGGAACCATCCCTTCAAATTGCCAATGTGCCACCTGCCATTTCTGCCACCTCCATAGCCTACAACCTGTTATATTATTTTGTAGTGCTGATAAAATATGATAAGCCCGAAACATTAACTGTGTTGCATTCTCTCCAGTACTGTCCCAGGTCTGTAACTGTCCACACTATTTCACCTCCCAGTTCAGGGTTGTGGCGACAACCTGCAATTTCCAGACAGTCCTCCCTGGCTGACAGTGGCGGTGTCTCTGGAGGACCCACAGTTCGGGCGCCTGGAGTGACGCCATCAGCATGCGCCATGGTGTTTGTCGCTGTAAAGTTTTTTTTCTCTGCTGTTGAGTTTCTTAATTTCCAGGTGAAAGGAAATCTAAGACTCGGTCACAGAGGGGGGAAAGTCCATGAATTCTCGGAGGCTGCTGGAATCAGGATGAGATTTGCAGGTAAAAAAAGAACAACGAGAAATGTGGTCTTCCAGCCTGTTTTGCTGAAGTTTAGAAACCTGTGGGAAGAATGCAGTTTCCTGCTGGGCCTGTCAATGGTGTAACTTTAATGCTGCATGTTTACTTAGGGTTAGGGAAATAGTAAATGGACATTCCTTCAAAACACTGAATGAAGACAGTGGTTAAGGGTTGTTTTTTTTTAAATGATACAAACAAAGCAATTAAAGGAGATCCGTACCATAATCTCCTGATGACTATGTGTGTAGAGACATTGGCTGGTGGAGTTTTGTGCTGTAAAAGCCAGGAAGGTTCCACATTTGATTTCTATCCTTCACTTTTGGTAAGGAAGATAGTAGGAATATTACTATTCGCTTCAGAACTACTGAAGGGACATTTAACCAGATCTGCTATGTGGCAGTTACATGTATGTTGCTGTCTTGTGAGGATTGAATTTGAGGGACAGCCCACCAAACATTCACAGTCTAGCCTTAACACATTGGCCATTTGTACCAGGGAGCTGCTGGAGTGAACTGTCCATCACAACTTTTGAGTCTTCAAAACGTTGGCATTTGTAGAGCAAGGAGTCCTATAGTTTTGAAGAGCGCAATGTGAATGGTTAAATTAGAGTAGGAAACTACACCATGAGTCCTGACTTCATCACAGTGAAGGTATAGAGAAGATAGGAAAAGGGTGTAGTGGAACACATTTGGGTCTCTGGGGAACAATAAAGTTCTGTAGCAATAGCTTCTCTTCTCTTGTTGCATCCCTCAGGGTCACCCTTCATTTTATCATCTATGTGCTGCCTGTTGGGGACATCATCTCACAACATGGGTTAGATTCTATACTTGCCAACAGCACCTGGAATCGCCTCTGTCAACCCCTTCATTGTGTCTGATTTGACAAATTGCTGGTCCAATATGCAATTAAATACTGGACAGACCAAAGCCATTACCTTCGGTACCTGCCACCAACTTCACACCTCTCACGGTCCACTTTGTGATCATTCACAACCTTAATGTTGTATTTGACCCTGAGATGAGCAGTTGTTCACATGTTTATTATCAAGACTGCCTATTTCCACCTCTATAACTTGGCCCATCTCTACCCCTGCTTCAGCTAATCTGCTGCTGAAATGCTCACCCATGCCTTTGTTACTATAAGATGTGACTGCTCCAATGCTCTCCTGGTCAAGCCTTCCATCTTCTATCCTCTGTAAACATGAGCTCAGGAAAAACTCTGCTTTTTAGTCCTCTTGCACACATCTGCTCACAGTACAACCCTTCTGTCATTTCTTCCCTCAGAAACTCTGAATGTATCCTGTCAGGAATGTATCCTGTTCTTGTTTAACTTGAATATCCTCTCTCATACTTTCCTTCCTTTGGTAATGCCATTAAATTGGACAAGGACCAGAACAATTGCAGTGGAAAAACAGAATTTGTAGCCAAGAACTTTTCAGATTTTAGTTTTTTCAAGTGTGAAGTGCTAGTACATTCTTGCAGATATTCTGTAGTATTTAAGGATTTGATGGGTTCTACTTTTTAAGCAGACTTTAGAAGTTGCTGAGAGGGCAAGTGTTAAGAGAAAGGAAACTGAACTCCTTGGAAGCAGTTTTAGCAATATAGGGAGTGTGGGACTTCCACTTTAGGGACAAAGTAACAGGAAGTTCAAGATGGCAATAGAAGAAAAAGAACTGATGGTGGAGCTGTCAAAGCTGAGAAGCAAAGACAGGAAGAAACTGCCCGTGAAGGACTGAAAGAAACTTGCTTTAAATTGCCATGTATAGGCACATTAAGGCGATAAAGAATTAATTCATTAATTGCATGGACAACCTCAGAATATGAATAATGAGAGCAGGAAATCTGAAGGAAGCTGAAGAAGGTGAAGTGGAACTACAGTGGGTAGGGTTGTATAATGAATGAAGGAAGTCATTAGTTAAAAAGATGGGATATAGAAGAAAGAGTGTTAGCAATCCCCAAGCTAAAGACAGAGTGGGAGGCAAGATCACCTATGGTGTGTATATAGCGACGTGAGAGGAATTAGACATGACGATATGAAGCTGTTGTGATAGTAGCCTACATAGAAATCCTGGACCCTATCAAAGGCCAAAACAAAGACAGAAAACTTACCAGAGATGTTTAAATCAGAATCCCAATTGTGAATATCATGGGACGCAAGATAATCAGTAGAATTACCATGCTGGAAGGCAGACTGTTGATAGGAATTAAGCCAGAGCTTCAATGAAAATCAATAATTGAAAAGTTAACAGCAGCTTCCATAAGTTTAGAAAGCACCGAAGTAAAAGTGTATAAACAGTCATTTGAAAGGCTTGAGATCACCTTTACTGATTTTGGGATATGAATGAATATAAGCACGTTCCCAAGGAGGAAGGAAAGTGGACAGGAATTATTGGCAGAATTATTTAATTGTGGATGACACACAGGTCAGCCTATCCTGTCCTAACTAGCATCCGTTTACATTTATTTTCATCATTGCTCACAGAGTAGTGGTCAGCACTGGAAGCCAGGTTGATAATTCTGTCCCTGAGAGGCCAATACTAATACCATCAATTCACCAAAGATCCTTGGATAGCACCTTCCAAACCTACGACCACTTCCATCTAGAAGGACATGGGAACGCCACCACCTGCAAGTTCCCCTCCAAACCATTCACCATCCTGACTTGGAAATGTATCGCTGTTCCTTTGCAGTCACTAGGTCAAAATCCTGGAATTCCCTCTGTAACGGCATTGTGGTCAACCTACAGCACATGGACTGCAGCGATTCAAGAAGGCAGCTTATCATCACCTTCTCAAGGACAACTAGGGATGGGCAATAAATGCTGGCCAGCCAGCGATGTCTGTGTCCCACAAATGAATAAAAATAAATAAATCACTGCACCGTGGCTTAAGTTGGTTCTAGACTGATTGTGCTGGTTTAATACCATCATATGTGCAGGTCTCCCAATTAAACTATAAATTGTATAACTTATTAAAAAAAACTACCTGTGACTGTACTGGTGACTTCTGAAGGGCACTTAGGGATGGGCAATATATGTATGCCTTTTTAGTGATGCTCACATCTCATTAATTAATATAAACATGTTTGTTTTGTCTTGCTGCCTTTGCTATTGTTTATATGCAAATAGGCTGAACAAACTGCAGACAGGCATTCTCACCCAACAGTAACATGACCTTAATTCTTAGGCACAGCCAGACACAATAGGGTGTAGATATAAATAGATACTTCCAAGGCAGTTTTTGTCTTTGAATTGTTGATGTCTGGTCATCCCTTATACTTCTCATTTCTGGGAAATTTTGTGAGTACAAGGATGACGCTCAGCCAAACAAACTGCCACATCTTGGTCTCCACACAGTGCGGAGCAGGAGTAGCACATCCATAGTATAATGTGGATGCACCTTTACCCATATATCATTTTGAATATTCGTTTTGCAGGAGGGAAAGCTACGTGGGTGGAGGAAATGAACAGATGGTTTGAATGCAGCCCATCTGAAATAGCAAAAGTGTGCTGTCTACAAACTGCACAGGCTTCTCCAGCAAATATGGTTTGGACAGGATCAACCCCCAGTTCCTGGTGGTTGTGGGTCCAAAGAGCAAAATTTGTTATGGTCCACCACACATTGGGCTCTGAAGAAGGGTCATCCAGACTCAAAACTTAGGCTCTATTCTCTGTCCACAGATGCTGTCAGACCTGCTGAAATTTTCCAGCATTTTCTGTTTTTTTGTTGCTGCTAAGCTTGTTTTGTAGAGTCATAAGTATGCCAAAAGTAGTGGAGGGTGGGAATCATACTTAGCAGAAGGAATGGTCTTTTGGAATCGGAGTTGTTATAATTTCATGTCACAACAAGCTTTACCTTACAGTACTTGAGTACTTGATTCATTCTTGATTTGTTGGGTATACATGTGAGAACGAGTGAGAGAGAAAGCCAGCATGAGGAATTTTGATCTGATTTATTATTGTCACATATATTAGTATACAGTGAAAAGTATTGTTTCTTATGTGCTACACAGACAAAACATACTGTTCATAGAATATATAGGAGAGAAGGAAAGGTGAGGTGCAGAGTGTAGTGTTACAGTCAAAGCTAGAGGTAGAGAAAGATCAACTTAATATAAGACAAGTGCATTCAAAAGTCTGATGGCAGCAAGGAAGAAGCTGCCCTTGAGTCAGCTGATGCATGATCTCAGACTTTCGTATCTTTTCCCGATGGAAGAGAGTATGTCCAGGGTGCGAGAGGTCCTTGATTATGCTGGCTGCTTTTTCGAGGCAGTGGGAAGTGTAGACAGAGTCAATGGATGGGGGGCTGTTTTGCGTGATGGACTGGGCTGCACTCACAACCTTTAGTGGTTTCTTGCGGTCTTGGTCAGAGCAGGAGCCATACCACGCTGTGACACCTCTGAATGGGATGTTTTCTATGGTGCATCTGTAAAAATTGGTCCGAATCGATCATTTTCATGAAGTTGAACTTTGGGTAGAAGTTCTGCCTTTTATGTACCATTTAGAAAAGTTCTGCACAGACAGAATGCCTGGCCTATCTGCTACCTCCTGTTTTTCACCCACGTCAGTATTGTATTTGGCAACAGGAAATTCAAACTAAAATATACCAGCTCTTATTACTTGTATCCATTTCACAACATCCTTTGTTAATTGCTAATGAAGGTGTTGATCTACACTTTTACGTATTGTCAGTTTAAACTCAAATTTTATCCATGCAGATTTTATTTACTGAGAAATGTTCACAGTATTTCCTGCTAAACTTTTTTTGGAAGTAGACAGAAAATTGACTGTCACCTTGTCTGGCCAGTCTTCCTCCATAGCCTTGAAAGCTGTTTGTCAGAGAGAAACATTGTTGCCAGCTTTGGCTCCTGACTCAGAAAGTCATGGATTCAACTCCATCGCAGAGACTTGAACGCATGATCTCGACTGACACTTCATTGCAGTACAGTGGGAGTGCTGCACTGTTGGAGCTGCTGCTTTTCAGATGAGACATCAAACCAGTTAAATTGTCTCATCATTTCTCTCACTGATGTTTGGGTGATTTTGGAATGTGTGAATTGACTGTCTCATTTATATTCATGACAGCAGTGCATATATTGTAAAGCATTTTGGGGTGTGCGGTGTATGTGAAAGGCAGTATATAAGTGCAAGTTCTTTCTTTTGATTTTAAATATCAGTTAAATGGTAAAAGTGGAGTCCATTAGATTATTTGATAGTTGCACACTTAACCACAAAATCCTTGCATTTAGATTGCATTAAAGTCTTTTTTGTTTTTGTCGTTGATTCTAAAAAGAATGTAAGTTACTGTAAATTTATTTTTGTCTCCTTTGAGCTGCATTATGAATGGGTTGCCAGCATTACGTTTTGGCTTTGAGGTTAGATGTTGCATGATACAGTTAACAAAGTAGATTGTGTCTCGGCAAGAGCAGATCCGGTGATTCTTAGCCTATTTTTGTGAATACAGTTTATACGTGATTTGATTTGGTTCTAGATGAGGTTAGTGCTGGAAGATTCAAATTGGTTTAAACTGGTGTTTATTATATGAATAAATAACAAAATTTATTGGTGTCAAATTTTGGATTCAGCTGCAAATTATATTTTGTAAATTAAATTGTTTGGTCTTCTCTTTGTTTCATTTCATTAAACCTTGGTATTTTTGAAGGTTAAGTGCAGGTTACTTGCAGAGCACGTTGACCATTAGTCAGCTAATTTTAGGTAATGTTTTTCAGCACCATAATCCATTTACTCTGAAAATGTTCATTAAATCAGGAGCAAAACTGTTAGAAGTAGGTAACTTTAGGAGAAGATCCGAATAATACTTCAAATTATGATACTTCCTTCAAGGAATAAAATTATAATCTGGAGATGATCCCTTTTAAATATTAAAGCTGAAGATTTGTATTCCCAATATCCTACCTTTGTATCAGGGATTCTTCACTGATAGCCCTGAATATTTAGTACATGTAGTCTAATCACAATTTATTCTGTTTCATTTGAATTATACTGAGTTGCAGCAGGACTGTAGCTGTTAGAAATATCTTATCAATTAGCTGTTGGTTCTAGAGGTGGAGTAGTCATTTTTGGAAAAGCTATGTTATGTCTGCCCTCCATGAAAATATGAGTACAGAACACATCTGAGTTATGTAGACCTGAAAAATCCTAGTTGTAATCCCTGATCTTTTTTGTGAAGCTCCATAGTTAATTGGGGGCCAGGGGTGGGGAAGAAAACAAAATACATTTCTTCTATGTCAGCCCATAATTTTGCAACATTATAGGGTGGCACGGTGGTTAGAACTGCTGTCTCACAACCCACCAGGGACCTGAGTTTGATTCCCAGCTTGGGTCAGTGTCTGTGTGCAGTGGAGTTTGCACATTCTTCCCGTGTCTGTGTGGGTTTCCTCTGGGTGCTCCGGTTTCCTCCCACAGTCTGAAAGATGTGCTTTGACCTGAATAGGTGCCGGAGTGTGGCGACTGGGTGAATTTCACAATAACTTCATTGCAGTGTTAATGTAAGCTTTGCTTGTGAGTAATAAATAAATTTTACATTAAAGACTGTGATAAACATATCCCCTGTTTAAAGCCCACTCTAAGAGCTCGTTGCTCCTCTTTCCCAATCCCCCTCATTCCCTACTGCTCACAGTCTCTTCGTGCTCCCTCCAGCTTACTGCTCCGCTCGCTGCTTCCCTCTCCCAAGTCTTTTTATCCCTCCTGCTCACCACTTCTCCTGACCCCCAGGCTCCCACTTGCGAACGAACGGGATAGCTAGCCAGAGAGATCAAGAGGGTTGGTGGAGAGAAGCAACGAGCGGGAGGAGTTAAAAGAAGCAAGTGGAGAGGGGGCTGCTTAGTAAGAAGCAGCAAGCGGGAGACAGGAAATGACACATGGGAGGTGAGTAGTAAGTTAGTAAGAGGATTTTTGGGCCAATTATATTTGGGTAACCAATAGGTTTTAATGTCAACATTACAAGTAGGAAAAGTAATCCACCCTTAATACGTGTTTTCTTATGGGACCTTGCAAAGGTCGAAAGATTGGACAGAATATAAGGAACAGCAAAGGATGGCTAAAAGGTTAAGGAGGAGGGAACAAAACAGAGAATAAGAGAAAGCTAGCTAGAAACATTCTGCACTCTTGCATTTTCTTCTCTATGAACGGTATGCTTTGTCTGTATAGCACACAAGAAGTAATACTTTTCATTGTATATTAATACATGTGACAATAATAAATCAAATCAAAAAACAAAGTAAGAGTTTCTATAAATATTTAAAAATGAAACAAGTTAGCAAATTGAGCATTGGTCCTTTAGAAAGTGAGTCTGGGGAATTGATAATGGAAAACAAGGAAATGGCAGAATAATTGAACAAGTATTTTGCATTAGTCTTCAGTATAGAGGATACAAGTAACATCCCAGAAGCAACTATAAACCAGAAAATGGAAGGGAGGGAGAAACTCAGGAAAATTACAATCACCAGGGGAATAAGTGGTACTGAGCAAATTGTTGGAGCTGCAGGCTGACAAGTACCCAGATCCCAATGGATTTCATCCAGGATCTTAAAAGAAGTATGATGCATTGGTTTTAATTTTCCAAAACTCTCTTTATACTATGAAGGTCCCATTAGATTGGAAGATAGCAAATGTAACTCCATTATTCAGAAGAGAGGGGAACAGAAAGCAGCAAACTACAGGCTAGTTAGCTTAACATCTTTCATAGGGAAATGTTAGAAGCTATTATTAAAGAGGTTATAGCAGGACATTTGGATAAGTTTGAGGACCAAGTCAACATGGTTTTGTGAAAGGGAAATCATGTTTAACCAACTTATTAGAGTTCTTTGAGAAAATAACATGGGTTGTGGATAAAGGGGATCCAGTGGATGTGCTGTACTTCAGTTTCCAGAAGACACTTGATAAAGTGCCACATCAAAGGCTATTGTGGAAAGTAAAAGCTCCTGGTGAAGGGATAACATATTAATATGGATAGAGGATTGGCTGGCTAACAGAAAGTAGAGAGTAGGCATAAATGGGTCTTTTTCATGTTGGCAAGATATAATGAGTGGTATGCCACAGGGATCAGTACAGGGACCTCAACTGTTTATAATTTATATAAATGACTTGAATGAAGGGACCAAACATATGATTGCTAAATTTGCTGATGACACAAAGATAAGTAGGGAAGTAAATTGTGACAAGGACATAAGGAAGCTATAAAAATGCGTAGATGGGTTAAATGAATGGGCAAAGATTTGGCAAACGGGGTGTAAAGTGAGAAAATATGAAATTGTCCATTTGACATGAAGAATGAAAGAGAAACATCTTATCCAAATGGAGAAAAACTGCATGCTTCTGGGATGCAAAGGGATCTAGGTGTCCTTAGTGCTTGAATCACAAAAGGCTACTGTGCAGGTACACTAAGTAATTAGGAAAGCTAAGAAAACATTTATTGCAAAGGGAATTGAATATAAAAGTAGGGAGGTTATGCTGCAGTTATAGTGTGGCCACATCTGGAGTATTATGTACAGTATTGGTCACCTAACATAAGGAAGGATGTAAGTGTGTTGGAAGCAGTTCAAAGAGGGTTTACCAGATTAATACCTGGAATGGTTGGGTTGTCTTATGAGGAAAGGTTGGACAGGCTAGGCATGTATCCATTGGAGTTTAAAAGAGTAAGAGGCAACTTGATTGAAACATACAAGATCCTGAGGGGTCTTGACAGGTTCAATGCGGAATGTTTCCTTTTATAGCAGAATTTAGATTTTGGGGTCACTGTTTAAAAATAAATGGTTGCTCATTTAAAATGGAGACCCGGCAAAATTTATTCTCTGGAGGCTGCAAGTCTTTGGAACTCCTGAAAACGTGATGGAAGCAGAACCTTTGAATATTTTTAAGGCAGAGGTGGATATATTCTTGGTAAGCGAAGCATTCTAGGTTATCGGAATAGACAGGATGTAGATTTAAGAGTACTGTCAATTCAGACCTGGTCTCATTAAATAGTGGAGCAGGCACGAGGACCTAATCCTGCTCCATGTTTGTATAATTTTCTTCTAATACACTTTTGTTTAGCATTCCACCTTTTCAGGAATAAATTAGGAGTGATGAAGATAGCTATATTAGTGAATGTTTTCTTGACATAAATCAACTTGAATCTTTTCAAAGTTGAAAAACAATAAAGGGATAGAAATTTAAAATTTTGATTGTGTGTATAAATTGTTCAAACAGAATAATCAGGCTGATTACATTGCATTGTTGTATAAGAGTGTAGGATAGAAATAGTGCATTTGTGATGGTTACAAATCTCTGGTCTACACCAGATACTCTGTAGAATTTAGTTTTGTTGTTACTTGTGTAAGCAAATTCCATTTCCTCTGCAATCTGAACAATACCTTTGCCTCCCATTATCTATGACAGTGTGACTGGGAATTGAAATAATATGAACACTTGTTGTGTATACTGAGTTCAAGAACTCATATCTTTCAAAGGGAGGTGAGACGACGCCAGTCACAAGCTAGTGGTCCGATTTATTTTAGATATAGTACCCACCCAGTGGGATATGTTTTAGTCTAATTCAACTATTTCATATCATTATTTATAACATTAAAAAAATTAGCTCTCAAGGTGGGCAAAGTTTCACTTTACAACTTAGCAATTGGAGAACTATGCAGTGCTAACTGTAGAACAGAACTCTCTGCCTCTCTGGTGGTGGTATCAAACTGCAACTGCCAGAGAAACATGGCAGAGCAAATCTGACTGATCAACCTCCCCATTTTTCTGTGACGAGGATTAGTTTCCTGAGCTGCAAATCAAACCTCCCCATCTCTTCCACCTTTATTGCAGAAGCCATGGTAACACATTGTCCAGTCAGTTGGAAAGTTTACTGTGCTCAATAAATAGAAATTCGCTATCATGGTGCAAACGTCTCTAAAATGTACTAATAAAACCCCTCTTCCCAAACTGATATAGAATGCAAGAAACACCCTTCTATTGCCCAGTTTGTCTGCACTCGGCTAATGAGTCTATTCAGCATTCCCAGATAGAAAATGAGCCCCTTTGGATTGAATTTAACTTGACAACAATATCACAAAAACTAACCCCAAAATTCTTTCCCACCAAATAGACAAAAATCTGAGAACTTGACAATCATGGTGTATGTTGTAGGCAGAATAAAGAGTGGGGCAAGTTGTTCAGTTAATTGTTTTGCATAATTTGGCGGATATCGATCAGACACATGCTGAGTTTTTGTAATATCATTGACTTGGTCATTTTCTGCATCTGTGATTTGGATAATCTTGAAACACAAGATGCTTCACTACATCAGTTTGAAGTTTTTTTTCCCATTTTTCAGATACATTTTTTTCTTATCATCTCCTGGCACATTGACTCTGTCTTTGGATACAGTTCCAACAGTGTAGGTCACCCTCTGATATTTTACCCGAGATGTGTTAACACTTAGGACGCAGACCCTTTTGTCAAAAAAAAGTCTAATTTGAAAATATTATCCCATCTGTTCTCTTCCTGAGACGCTGACAGACCAACTATGAATTTGATAACTAAATAAGTCAGTTTCTTTTGGCACCTTTCGGTACTTTAATTCTAATCAAAAAAGCCAATTCAAATTAAGTCCGATCATGGTCCCCACATGAGGGCAAACAAGATCCAAGCTGACAAGACGTTGCACCCCATCTTGGGTTCGATTAAACAAGATCCAAGCTGACAGGATGAGACATTCCACCCATTTCCGGGCTTGATCTAACGCTTCATCTTAATCAAAAGGCCCAGGTGGCTTTGAAAAATTGCATCAGGTAAAGTCTCGATTTAACCTCATTAGCTCCCTGATCCCTAACTCTACTGTAGCTTAGGCAAACCACTATTGCAGGTGTCAGCACACCCCAAGCGCAATGAATAAACCTCATCTCCTGCCTGATCATAGTTTCACCCCTGCCAGGTCAGTTTTTAGAGAAATGTAATTGTACATATTTTAGCCTTGGAGGGAGTGCAGAGGAGGTTTACTAGGCTGATGCCGGAGTTGAGGGGGTTGAGCTATGAGGAGAGGCTGAATAGATTAGGCTTGTACTCGTTAGAGTTTAGAAGAATGAGGGGAGATCTCATTGAGACGTATAGGATGATGAATGGGATGGATAGGATAGAGGTGGAGAGACTCTTCCCGCTCAGAAAGGATAGTAGGACTAGGGGGCATAGCCTCAAGATAAAGGGGGGGCGGTTTAGAACGGAGTTGAGGAGGAACTTCTTCACTCAAAGGGTGGTGAATCTCTGGAATTCTCTGCCCGTTGAAGTGGTGGAGGCTGCCTTGCTAAATATTTTTAAGACGTGGGTTGATGGGTTTTTGATGAGAGAGGGGATTAAGGGTTATGGGAAGAGGGCGGGAATGTGGAACTGAGCCACAACAGATCAGCCATGATCTTATTGAATGGCGGGGCAGGCTCGAAGGGCTGGTTGGCCTGCTCCTGCTCCTATTTCTTATGTTCTTATGTTACATATACTGTGACATTTGCCGGATTTCTAGCAATCACGGCCCACAATTTAATCTCTCAGCATTCGTGGTTTGGGATGTGAGTCACCTTGTTCCCTAAATTGACTATGGTGATTTGGCTCTTGCTAAGTCACACTTTGGTCTGGCACTTCTCCTCACACACCACATCACTGCCACCAGCTGCTGTCAGTACCCCACAAGGTCTCATTTAAAAGCCTCATCCTGTACTGCTCACCCAGATATGACACCAAGGTATCTTCACTGCTTATCTCCCTCAGCTTCTGCACTGTGCAACTTCTCATTCTGATTGATTTCAATCTTCATCTGAATTCATCATGCTCTCTCTCTTTTCTGACTTCACTGCATTCTTATCCTGTCTTCATCTCATCCTCCATGTATGCTTCCCAACTCCTATTCACAGCCTCTGTTCACAATTTAACACGCTCCTGGATGGCTTCCCACTCACTACCCTCTGTAGACTTGAAGTCCTCCAAAACTCTGCTGCCCATGTCCTAAGTTCCATTCATCCATCACTTCCATGTTCCCTGACTTACATTGGCTCAAAGTTAAGCAAAGTCTCAAATGTAATATTCTCATCCTTGTTTTTAAATCCTCCATTGCCTCACTTCTCCCTGCTCTATAATTTTCTCCCTCTAAGATATCTGCGATTCTCTAATTCTGACCTCTTGAGCGTCCCTCATATTGATTGCTTCACCAGTAGTTGCTATCCCTTTAGCTGTCAGATGTTAAAATGTTCCTTACACCCTGTCTCTTTAACCAAATTTTGGCTGCCTACCTTAATATTGCCTTCCATTATGTGGTGTCCAATTTGCCTTAAATGCCTTGGGGCATTTTATTACATTAAAGGCAGTATGTAAATACAGATTGATGTACATGGTACTATGCCACCACAAACACAACTGTGGCTATCATTACTTCATTTAAGTATTGTTTAGTTTAATATGTTATAAGGTTTGAAAACAGCAATTCTAGAATTGCACTGCTAGCCATTTTTCACAATGCGAGTGAAAATTTCTCAGATCCATTATACTTTGCTGAAATCTTACTGACAATACATATTTTGTTACACCATACAGTGACTAAAAATATTTCATTTTTCCTTTTCATTTTTAGGATCAAGTTAGAAGTTGCCTTGCTGGGTATTACTTGAGCTGATGATGAAATGATTGACATTATGTTAGTTAATGATAAGCTATGGAAGGTGTAAAGTGTGAGGTAAGCCATCCTCTTATTTAGTAGAAAAGTGAATATGAAATTTAAGATGAAACTTGAAAATTGTGTTCCTTATTGTTTACATGAAGACTGAATTATTTGCGCTTAATCTTCCTTGTGCCCATCAAGGTGAAAGATGTCAATTCTCAGAAAAACAGCACTTTTCCATTTTGGGCACTCTGTGTCAACAGAAACACTCCCAGGTAAGGTTAGAACAGTTTAGATACTGTGTGTGATCATTGGACATTTCTGAAGTTTCTGGCTCATATTATTCCCAATTGTTATATGGGAGCATAAAGGATGCCACTCCACAGCTGTTTCTTTGGAGGCATTTGGTAATGACAGCCATGACTTGACAGTTCCCTGCAGTGCAGATAGGTAAAATATTCTCATTCTAAATACTGTAAGCTGGATCAAGTCATATTAAAAAATTGCTTTAGTTACACATTACTACATAAAGGAATGGTTCTCTTGTTGGGAAACTGCAAGTTGGCTATGCTGCTGGAATAGTAAGCCAAAAGCCTTGACTAATGACCCAAAGACAAGTTCAAATCCCACCACAGCAGCTTGCGAATTCATTAATTTACTGAATCTGGGATAAAAGGATAATATCACTACTGATGATTGTCCATCCACCAGATTGTCATGAACCCCTCTGGTTCACTAATGCTCTGTAGGGTAGAAAATCCACTATCCATACTGCCCTATGTGACTCCAGACTCACAACAATATGGTTGATTCTTAACTGCCCTCTGAAATGGCCTAGTGAGCCACTCAATTGGCACGGTGGTTCGTGACCATCGCCAAACTAGGATGAGCAACACCCATATCCTGTGAAGGAATTAAAAAATAATAATTCTGCCACTGTACTTCTCAAGCTTACTGGCACTTTAATCTTTAACATGTGTGCAATGTCAAAGTTCTGCCTTTTCTTACCTGATGCAGTTACAGCATGCAAGCACAGTTGGTAAATTCTTCCCAGCTTTGACAACCAGTGGACAGCCAAGCCCTGACATTGCATGCATGTTGCTATTTAAAGTTGAAGAGAGCCCGAGAAAAATAGTGACAGACTGAAAGAGCTAGAATGGTATTTTGTGTTATTGGAGACCTGGAATTTCAATATGCACATTGTTTTCCACACTTAAGTCTCTGCCTCTGCAAAACATGCCATATGTATAAAATTCGTTACGATATGCACTATAACATGTCCAATCCAGAATGCTTGATTCCAGTCATTTCTGAATTTTGGTATTTTCTGGAATATAGAATGGCTTTAGAATACCTAACTACAAGTGTTTGATCTGCGACAAAAATCCAAAAAAAAATCAAATGATATCAGGACGAAGATTAAAGGACTGCTGATGCTGGTGATTCAAAACCTAAACAGAAAATAAAAACACATGGCAGATCAGTCAATGTCAGTGTACTGAAAAGCTAGGTTAACATTTTGGGCGTACCACCAACTTCAGGTCGAAAAATGAAGAATTGAATGAGCATTTTATAAAGCTGGATTAAGAAGGGGGGGGAAAATCAGCAGATACACTACTCACTAAATGTTTCATATATCAAGGGATCATAAAGTACAAATTTTTTCAGCCAGAGAGTGGTGAATCTGTGGAACTCTTTGCCACTGAAGGCTGCAGAGGTCAGGTCATTGCATGTCTTGAAGAGAGAGGTAGGTTCTTGATTAATAGCTACAAAGGTGGAAAGATGTGAAAAATTCTCAAACAAAATAGTGAAAACTTGGAGACAATGGGGAAAATGGAGAATAGTCTGGAAATGTAGGAAGTCTGTCTGTAAGTGTGACCTGATGATCTGTGAGTTGCTGTGATAAGTCATTTTTTTGTTACTTGACAATGACACCTATGACCCTGCTGAACAACAATAAGAATTAATATTTTGTTAATAAAAGCATTGATTATGAGAATTTTGCAGTATAAAAGCAATTTGTTTATACTTTTAGTGTCACTATTTTCTGTTCTCCTCTGACTGATTAGGATCCTGTCAGCAGGCGGTTTGAGGAAAGTTCTAGAATATCTTTATTCTCCTGCTGACATTCCTCAGTGATACTAATAGGAAAAACAACGCTCCTGGAGTACAATATGAAACCTGCTTATGAACGAAACCAAGAATGCCTACCACCAAAGAAAAGAGAATTACTGCAGAACAGTACCGGAGGTGAGGATGTTGTAAAAAATAACACACTGCCAACCAGTGTTCCTGCTGCAAGCGATGCTGATTGGTCCCGAAGTGCTGTTGAAGAGAGCCAAACAACACTGAGATATGGAACCCGAGCTGATAATGGTGAAAACTCACCAGGAGTCGCAGTAGATCAATATGGCATGATGTACAAATTGGCTGTACCTTCTGCAAACTATTCACTAAGTGCTCAACATTCATTGGTGAACATGGGACATCTCTCACCAGCATACAACATCGCATCTCCACTTCTTCAGCATCATGGGGTTCCATATACACCCGTGCATTACACCCAGCTACCCCACACTTCATTGCAGTTTGTAGGAGCTCCATATCCAGTACCATATGTCTCTCATGGGATTCTGTCAAATCCATTGATTTCCTCTGCAGTGGGCATCCCTGCCTCTCATCTTTCCCAACTTGTCTCCTATCCTTCCATGATGGCTGAGGCTGGCACTCCTCCTCCACGGGCAGCATCTCCTGCACAAACCTATAACAAAGCCACGGGTTCTCCCGTACACACTTTAACTCCACAAGGACCTCTGCCTCACCTAAGTACGGCAGATCTTTCACAAGGCATGAGCCATGGTAGGATTCCACTCCATTTCCAACCTTCACTGTTAACACCATCATTTGCAACGTTTGCTACAGCAGTGCCAAATCCAGATATTTGTCATGAAAGTAGATATAGCATTCAGGTGGCAAAAGACAAAGAAGCTGCTGAAACTATACTGGAAGTCTCTGCAAATCGAGGTGAAGGAGCTTCAGACCATCAGAACTTTGAAAGGCGATCTCGACACGAGAGATTTATAGAGCTTCAGGCACCCCATTATGTTGGCAACAGAAAGGAAGCTCAGCCCTCTGCCTCATCGATGGAGAACCAAAGAGGCAGTCCCCATTTTTCTGCTCACCGCGAACTGAGAAATGAGGCCATCTCTCCAGCACAGAGGAGTACACCAGATACAGACCTAGAAGTCCAACAAGTAGTTGGGAGTTTGGGTACTCAAGGGTCTCAGGGTTCCGTGGTTGTTAGAAAAGAAGTCTTAAGTAGCATAAAAGTTTCACAGAATTCATTCAAAAGCCAAGAGCAATTAAGACACCTGTCTCAAAACATTCCAGGTAAAAACATTGCAGAATTGTGTTCCAGTGGAGAATTACCACAGTCTGCCTACCTGCCTGCTCAACAGCAAGCTACCACAGGACTCAAAAGGCAATCATTAGATGACCAACGTGGACATTTGCATAAAGCAATGATATTAGCCAATGGGCAGCCAGTATTAATGTCTGTCGATGCTCCTGTTCTTGAAGGTGCATTGGTTAATAATGTTGCTGCAGCTACAGAATCCATCGTTCAAAGTCAATCTGAAGGGCAAACAAGGGCTTGTGCAGTGGTTCCACTTCCAACATCACAATCCACGGGATCACTCCTTCAGCCCGTCCTGGTCCAGCAGTCCCCACCTGCTCATATTCCTTCACACTTTATGAAAGGTGCCATCATCCAGTTAGCAAATGGGGAACTGAAACGTGTAGAAGATCTGCAAGCACAGGACTTTGTGCATAGTGCAGAGATTAGTGCTGGATTGAAGATTGACTCCAGTATGGTGATTGACATTGTTGAAAGCCAGCGTCCCGGATACGTCACCCTCCATTTCTCCGTAGGAGAGCCTCAAACAAAGGTGAGTCTGCAATTACAATTACAAATAATCTTCTTAAAGCAAAAACTGTTGGTCAAAAAACAGATACCAAGTTACTTGAACTAATATGGCTGACAGATTTATACAGGGAGCCTATGGAATTGTGATACAATGGAGTTTAGGCCTTTTTTGAGTTAAAACTCTTGGAAAGTTGAGCCAGTGCAGGAAGTGTTTGGAACAGCAAAGATTTTATTTGATTGATTAACATCAGAAATTAAATTGCTTTTTTTCTGATTAATGTAAATGTGTTAATTTGGGATTGAGGCCTTGTGATTTTTCTCCTGTTATAGGTGAGTGTAGAGGTCACGCCAGAGCATCCATTCTTTGTATTTGGTCAGGGTTGGTCTTCTTGTAACCCAGACCGCACTGCACACATCTTTGGACTTTCATGTCAAAAACTCACGATCGGTAATGTCTGCGTCTCACTCGGTGTCCAATCTTCCGGCAGGAGCTCTACCCAGCCAGCATTCTGTCCAATCAATACTATTTCAGTTCACGATTCAAGGACCACGGGAACATCAGAAGTTGTTTTAGCTCCTCCAGAAGTCTCAATCCATGTCAGTAGAAACTCGGAGGTTAGAAACCATTCAAAAGAGCCAGTCATGCAGTATTTGCATAGAGACCCTGAAAGCACAAGCATTCCCAGCCACCCAAATTTTCAACATCGTTGGTCCGCCCCAGTTTTCCAAAGAGATGGCTTTCAATCAGAGGAAGCAAAAAATTCCTCCCGGCCTTCCTTCATACCACAAGAAGTAAAACTTTCAATCGAGGGACGTTCAAATGCTGGGAAATAACTGCATGAACTCCGGCGGAGAATAAATCAAGATAATTTCACACCTACAATGAAAGCCTTTTGTCAGTTACAGTAATGCATTGAAATGTACTTTTGAAAAATTTCACAAAACATTTGTAATATAGAGGAGATTAAATCTGCCATTGGCTTAATGACAAATGGGACATGTGTGACAGGATAGGTTTTTCTGAAATAAATTAGGGAGGTTTTAACAGTACGAAGCCAATATTTTTTGAAGAATTGTGTGTCGTGATATTGCAAATATTTCCAACTTCAGAAGTAATCTAGTAATTTTTGCATTTTGTTCCCTGCAATGCTCATTTTACCTGGGGCTGGTGATTTTGGCATGAAAAAATGAAAATATTGGAAATCTTGAGGCTCCTACTGTAAAATTATACAGATTTTTAAAAATGTATTAAACATTGCAAATTCACTATTAGTTAGTCTTTTACTCCATTTTCATCAAATCAATTTTTAAATTAAGCTAAAAGTAATATTGATACATTATCACTTAATATGTTATCAAAGTGAGCCGTTTATTTAGTATACAGGGGGCTTTATTTGGCAAAGCACAAAATGCAGTTCTGTTATTTTATGTGTATAAATTGCAAAAACGGTGATTGAAAAGGGCCCTATAGTTTGCTGTTTGGTAACATTTAGATTGAAAAGTATGCAGGTTCTCGGAAAATATTTTGTACAGGGTCATTGATGTGCAGGTAGTCGTAACTACTATAAGTTGATCACCTCAATCTTCATGAAAATGGAATTGAGAACATTAATCTCTTCCAGTGATAGCACCAATTTTGCAATTAGATGGGACTTATTGGTTTTAAGTCCAGAAAGACCCATTCAAATTCTCCATAGTGAACTATGTATGCCCTGGGCACTAAATGATTGAAAGATTTGCCACGCATGGTCCAATTTCTCATTAACGTCCAATGGACGGATCCTAATTCTCGCAAAGGAGTAAATTGACCTATGTAAGCTGGATTTAACACATGGTCAAATGATATATTGATTTCCTTATCCTTGGTTTAAAGTTTAAGATATTTAAAATAATGTAAATGTTTATGATACAATAAGCATAATCAAAAGGATCAGAAAATTGTCCTTTTTACGCTTCAAGAACATTGTTTTGTAACCTTCAAAGAGGATCAAGTAATTTTCTGAGATACCAGTGTTTTACAGTGTTTTGTGTGTTTTTGTACTAAATTAATTGGATTAGCAGAGTCGCTAAAAAAGTTTATGTACCCTGGTGTAATAGTAAGTGAATTGGGACACCCTATGCTGAGTTATTCTGCTGTGTGGTGTTACTGATGCTTGAAATTACCCGCATTTATGTCTGCTGGCTGTAGAGGCGTCACCTTAAGATTGTCCTGTGGTGGTGAACAAGAACTTCTGAATCAGAACACTTCCAAAGGGCACAAACCTAAATTGGACCTACCTTTTAAGTGGCTTCATTTTCTTTGCACTTTTTTTTACTTTTACAAGATTCCATTTAATATTTCGAATCTACTTGAGGTGCAACAGTGGTTTAATTAATTGCATTAAACAGAATTGGGAAAGCAAGCTTCAGTTAAAGCTGCATGTGAAAAGGGAAGAACAATTTGATGCTTCTGTACTAATGGCAGTTCGTGCGTGGTCATACGTGCTGCCAAGGGGACGGCACAGTAGTTAGCACTGCTGGCTCACAGTGCCAGGGACCCGGGTTCAATTCCTGACTTGGGTCAATGTCTGTGTGGAGGCTGCACATTCTCTCTGTGTCTGCATGGGTTTCCTCCGGGTGCTCCAGTTTCCTCCCACAGTCTGAAAGTTAGGTGCGTTGGCATGCTAAATTCTCCTTCAGCGTACCCAAACATGCGTTGGAGTGTGGCAACTAGGGAATTTTCACAGTAACTTCATTGCAGTGTTAATGTAAGCCTACTTGTGACACTAATAAATAAACTTTAAAATATAGTTGATGTAATTGCTTTAACCATTTGACTGATTGACTTATATAGATAGATAATGAGGTTTGATGCACAAAGTATTATTTAAACTTGTACAGAAGTATGTTCCTGGTATACTGCTCCCCTCACAATATGGTGCTCAAGTTCTGTGCATGTATCTCTTTTCAAAAAAATATTTAATTTTTGATCTTTGAGGCTTACTTCCCCATTTTTTATTTTGGGATAATTCCTCTGAATTGGGTGGTTGAAATCCTCTTGCAGTGGACCTGTTTTCTCAGATGTGGTAGAGACATATTTTAGTTACAGTTCTCTTGGTTTTGCCACTGCTGTTCAAAGGTTTTCATGAAAGCAAAGTAGAAAGTTGGATTAGGTCAAATTTGGGGAAAAATTATAACCTTAAGGTGATTGATAAAGAGAAAACTAAGCAAAGGGGAAGAATAACAGAGATTTTGGGGTATATTTCTGGGAATAGTTGGTGCACCGCTAGGAAATGTGATTTTATTCCATTGGTGATTGGGGACCCCAGTGCCATATGACTATTATACTTAAAGGTGATGTGGAAAGATTATTAAGATTAGAACTAGTGCTAAAGTACTTTTTTTAAAGAAATACCTTTGTATGTGTTATATTTTATATTAAACATTTTGTCACTTAGCACTTTTAAATGATTGCAGTGCTGATGCCATGAGTGTTATTCCATACAAGTTAATTAACTTGACTTCCCAATATACTTTCTGATGTTGCTGTTTGTACCTATTTTCTTTTGGATGTCATTTATATGCACTTTGACAGCTTAAACTGAAGCTTTCGTCTCCCAAAACCTTAACTTAAAGAAACCCAAGTAACATCAGTTTATCTGCAATTACCAAAAGAAAAAAATACCATCTTTTCATAATGTAATATGCAATTACTGATACAGATTTAAAATATAATATTGAGAAATCTATGCACGACATGCCTCATGTTCAGTCGATTAAGTGTAGTTCTTTTATTCATTTTGTGAAATTAAGTGGTATGTTTGATCAGTAGCAAATGTGTCTAATTACTGGAGGAAAGGAGTTACAAAGCTTCATGCACATGGCTGTGAAAACATCAACTTTTGCACATCTTAGTGGATATACCAGAGGTGAGTCTTGTGTTTTTAAATTAACTGTTGCATCCCCAGTAATCTGACAGTGATTCTCTGCTCTCCACCACCCCCATCCATATATCTTGGGTTAAAAACATAACCCAAAACCATGAGTGTTTTAGCAAAAGTAAACACAAATTCATAGGCATTTTTTAAATCCAAGGCTCGGCATATTTAGTAGAGCATTGCTAATACCTAGGATTGAGGCAAGTTTTATCATCACAGAATGAAGGTCCACTGTCAACTGTGGTACTTGGAATCACTCTTGTGAAAGTTTATCCTTAGTATTGTCACTGGAAGTAAATGACTGCCCAGTTCATGCAGTATTTATATCCTAAACCACATTTACAGTTTATATGGAATTGCACTTGCTGAGAACTGACATGGAGAGGACGTAAAAGGGATCTATAGAGGTCAGGAATTATGCCAAAGTTCAAAGGTCTAAGTAGGCTGTTATGGGTCTTGTAAGGTTAAAACGTTTTACTTGTGTGAAATAGCACTGCGTGCAAAAGTACAAAACTGAGCTGTAGCCAAATCCCACAATAAAAATTCCCTTATCTCTGGCCTAGAAATTGCATCTCTTATTATCCTTACTTGCAGTAAAAGCAGCTTTACTATATTTTCTTTAAGAAACTGTATTAGCCTTTACTGATTTACAATATTAATTGTTAAAACCAATTCTAGTTTGACTGCAGATTGCAGAATAAAATTCCATATCAATTTAGTTCCATTATGTTCACTTGATACTATATTTTGTAATTTTTTTGAGAATTCTTACCGTCTAGATTTTTACTAAATATTTTGAGCCTCATCCAAGGAGATGCATTCTAAACAAGACGTAAGGGGATTTTAATTTGTTTTGCAACGTGTTGCCTGGGGTGATACAGTTTTTGTGCAGGATTATCTACTGTCTCTTTCTTCTACATTGGTAAGAACTTTTGAAGAGATGTACATAAAATTCTTTTATACTAGAACATTTTCAAATTCACAAAAGTGCAGATTGAAACAGTAATGTCAAGTATTACCTGCTAATAACTATCTGTTAGTGGCATAATATATTTTAACGTTACTTTAACAAATGTTAGTATTATATATTTGTGCTATAGGAAGTTTTTATGCATGAAAGTTTCCTTTCAGACTACTTGATCAGGAGAAAATCCAATTTGGACACATAAGTTGGAAGCCTAGTTACTGTATTTCCTCTGTTTGTGTCTCTGTCAGCATGGGTCAGTATTTACATTTAATGGTAACAACCCTTCTGAAGCACCAACCTTAGCTGAATTTCGATTTGTGTTTTCTGACATTTATAATGAATTCTTTGTAGCTTAAAAATATGTACATTATGTATATCTGTACAACAAGAAAGTTTATTGTGCTAAAGGTAAGATTTTTAAAACTAGACATCTGTTTGCTATTACATCTTGCCAAGGTATTTTTAATCCGCAAAACAGAATATAAAGTTAACACTAATTACTATCTTATTTGTTTTGAAATTTCTTAGAAGGGATGCTGACAGGTTTTAATTTGTATGCATTTTAACTAGTCTGTGCAGGTCAACAGAAAGGTGACTGTATTTAAATCATACAAAACTAAAATATTGGCTTAAAACATATCTTAATGTTAGTCAACATATGCACAATATAAAATTAAAGACAAGGAAAATAAGGTGCAGCAGATGGCTACTGTTTCAACAATCTATAGAGTTGGCACTAGTGGATTTATTGCCATTTTAAATTAGTGCAATTTTTCATGGCTGGTTTTCAGGAATGTGATTGACTAAGACAACGTGCATTGCTGGACAGTAGACCATTTCTTATAATGGGAGAGGAAGAAAAACATATTTCCAACTTACTTCAAAACTTGGGCTTTTGTAATTGACCAATAGCCATAACAAATAGTTTTCCATCCTGGAAAACAAGTTTGGCTATAGCCCAGGACAAGGTGGCTAAAGTTCCTTGTTGCGGTTGGCAGTTAACTCTTTGAGTACTGAATCCCATTTGCAGCTTTTAAGATTTGCACATTTTTGATTCTATAAAATTTGCAGTGATTATTCATTTTTTTAACACTGTAGAGTTTGTAATTATGTTCACACTATTCTTGGAATAAGTTATTTTCTTTTAAATTCCTCTATTTAATGCGCCAAAGCATTTGTTAATTGAAATAAAAATAAAAAATGCTAGAAATACTTAACAAGTCGGGCTTCTTCTGTTTCTCTCTCCATAGATGCTGTCTGGCCTGCAAAGTATTTCCAGCATTTTTTTTTATTTCAGATTTCCAGCATCCACAGCATTTTGCTTTTGCATTAAGTAATTTAAACCCCTTGGCATAAACTGTGGCAGACATGGATTCACTAACCTGTCAGTTCAAATTGTTCTCTACATTTAGTGAATTCAAATGCTCCCTCTCTCTTTGTAGGATTTGATCAGTACAGTATCAAAATTGGTATAATTGACATTTCATGTAGTCATTTATAAATAGGTATACTGAGACATTCCTCCTTTTTATTGTGTTTTGACTATTATAGGAATTGTTTTCGTATGCATTAACTTACAGTTGCTAGATGGGGAATGTGGTACAAATGCAGGACCCTCATGTAAATTTTATTAATTTTAATTAGATGTTTCACAAACATTTGCCATTTTATGAGTTGCACATATCACCATACAATCGTTCAAGCCCATTCCAAAGTCTAAAAATGATTTTTTTTTTGTTGGCTTAATTTAAATCTATACTTAAATTATCCTGCTTGTAAAGTATGTTTTCCGAAAGCGAAATTTACGAACATGCAGTTATTTTCTTACACTGGCATATAAACAAAAAGATTACAGGCATTTGATGTGAGCTTTATCTGTAGAAATACTTATGGAGAAACTCTGCATAAGCCAACAAAAAAAGGCTTCAATTTCAGTCTCAGGATTGCTTTACTGCTTTAGCTAAGTGGGTATTGGTCACCTTCCGAGTGTTAGAATCACTGCATTCCTACCAGAATCCTTAAAAGCATTAATCTATATCTTGTGTTTTTGTAACCATTTTTTCTAAAAAAAATTAAAAGTTTTAGATTTGTATATTTGTATTTTTGTGGCCTTTTATGCTGTTTAATGTTAATTTTGTGTACTGCGAAAGAAAATGTATTTTTATTGTCAAGCCTAACTTCTTATGTATGATTGCATTAATTTGTTGGTATGTAAACACTGCATAATATAAACTCTACATTTTACTTTTCTCTTGGTAATTATTGAATGGGTTCATTAACTGCACACAGTTATTGCTCATAGTATTAATCCCCTGTATAATCCATCAAATCTAATTTTGTTTTTCTGTTATGATCATTGGTTACATTGTGGGTGAGCCAGTTTTCTTTATTTGTTTTTCTTTCCAGTTGGTTATTTTCTAACTTAACCCACCATGTTGTACAAATTTTTTCTGCCAATTTTTATGTGCTAAGAAATTTCTTTAAGGAGAAAGGTAATCTCTCACCAATCGCACCACAAGCTCCAAATATAAATTTTATCACAGAATGCGTTGAAGTTATGAATTTTTTTCTCAATGTGCCTTCAATAGAGTAAAGATATTCCAGGGGTACATAGAATCCGTACAGTGCAGAAGGAGGCCATTCAGCTCATTGAATCTGCACCAATTCTCCAATCCAGAGCATCCCACCCAAGCTCTATCCCCATAACCCCAAGTATTTACTAGTGGTCAATCCATCTAGCTTGCACATCTTTGGACTGTGGGAGGAAACTGGAGCACCCGGAGGAAACCCACACAGACACAGGGAGAACGTGCAAATTCCACAGTCAATCACCCAAGGCTAGAATCGAACCTGGGTCCCCAGCACTGTCAAGCAGCAGTGCTAACCACTGTGCCACTCTGCTGCCCCCCCATTAATTGGAGTTCACATCTCCCAACAAGTGAACACAAACTTTATTTCAGTACCACTGTAGCATAGTGAATAGTGAGGGAAAGGAGGCAAATCTTATTGCAGGTATGTAGAGAGAAGTCATTTTCACAATAGTGAGTCTCTTAGTTATTCGTGTGGAGGACAAACAAACCCTGTTGTGAGTGGGGAAGTCGAGGTGGAGAGAGAAAAAACATAACATTTAGCGGGATACATGAGTTGGGATGTGGAAAGGATTTGTTTGAGAGAAGGGTCCACTGCTGAGCAGGGCTGGGGGACATCTGTTGTGAGGGCATGCTCTTCCGCCTGTGCGGAAGAAATGATTGCTGTTGGGGCTTATTCTCCCATTTGCTAACATTGTGGGAGATTTGCAAATTTGTAGTAAAGGTGTGAGGAACCAGGAATTGCATGAGAGTAAAAATCTTGAATGAGCAACAGTCAGTATTGAGCTTCAGAATCCTTTGTGGCAGTTTAACCCCAAGTGTGGGCGGATGTGGGTAGAATGGAGTGTGAAATGTACAAAATCTTTAACGCTAAGCCAACTCGCTCTTGAATCCATCCACTTCTTCGTTTAATGAAGTTATGACAGTGGGAGGGATGCTGGACAACCTACTCACTCCCAGGAGGTTCCTTTAAACATTTTATTGAGGGTGGGTGCCCTTTGATTTTTCAAGTTTAATCCTGGGCAAATGGCTTTCCAACTGGCAGTTAAAGGAAGCTGAAGATTGCTAGATGGAGGAGGTAGGTGCAATCATAGCACTACTTTCCAGTCTGGGGGGAAAAGCAGGAGTGCTACACGCAGCAATCCCCAAGCAAATTTGTTTCCACTGCATGTGATCAGACTCCCTCCAACTGTCCATCTACCTTGGATATATCCACTATCAGTCTCCTTCAAGTTAAAGTTTTTTAAAGTTTATTAGTCATAAGTCAGTTTACGTTAACACTGCAATGAAGTTACTATGAAATTCCCGTCGTCGCTGCAGTCTGGCGCCAGTTCAGGTCAATGCGCCTTACCAGCACGTCTTTCAGAGCACCCAGAGGAAACCCACGCAGACACAGGGAGAATGTGCAAACTCCACACAGTGACCCAAGCCGGGAATTGAACTGGGTCCCTGGCGCTGTCAAGTAGCAGTACTAGGCGCTGTCAAGTAGCAGTGCTAACCACTGTGCTACTGTACCTCCCTCCTGCTTCCCACTCCATCACCAATTTTCAACGTCTATCTACCACAAGCAGCTGAGTATCTATTTGCACCAGGGCTGCAGCCTCTTAAGGAACAGTTCCCACCTGACATGAGGCTGGTTTCCAGAACAGGAATGTGTTTAAGTTTTTAAAAAACACGTGTGCTTTAGAATTATGAATCCATGATGTACCGGAATTCCTCAGTTGGAAATCCTGCCCCAGTGAACATTGAATTCTGTGTGTACCTATTTATAGTTAGAGGTTTATAGCATGGAAGCAGGCTCTTTGGCCCAACTTGTCCATGCTGCCCTTTTTAACCAATGAGCTAGTCCCAGTTTTCTGCATTTGGACCCTATCCCTCTATACCCACCTTAACCATGTAACTATCTAAATGCTTTCTAAAAGACAAAATTGTACCCACCTCTACTGCTACCTCTGGCAGCTTGTTCCAGACACTCACCACCCTCTGTGTGAAAA
Organism: Carcharhinus amblyrhynchos; assembly: GCF_965287045.1. NCBI lineage: Eukaryota > Metazoa > Chordata > Chondrichthyes > Carcharhiniformes > Carcharhinidae > Carcharhinus > Carcharhinus amblyrhynchos. The sequence goes on from NC_137327.1 coordinate 23,446,927, forward strand.
AATGCCCCTCTGGACCCTTTAGTATCTCTCCCCTCTCACCATAAACCCATGCCCTTTAGTTTTAGACTCCCCTACCTTTGGGAAAAGATGTTGACTAAATACCTTATCTATGCTCATTATTTTATTGGCCTCTATAAGATCACCTCTAAGCCTCCTATGCTCCAGGGGAAAAAGTTCCACTCTATCCAGCCTCTCCTTACAACTCAAACCATCAAGTAACGGTAGCATCCTAATAAATTATTTTTAGTTATTCTCCCACATAATGAATCCTAAAAGTGAATTCACACAATAGCTGGAGCTTCAGTGTTTTTTGCTTCGTGCTCATAGTGCAGCTCTATAGTAAAAGCAGCTATTGCTAGAGCCAAGACCCATGGACAGCGGAGAAGATTGGGAGAACTGCAGAAATTACACAGCGTGTGAGAATGTTTTTTGGCTCAAAACTTTGATCTCCGAATGGTTGTACCCTTGAAATAATGCACACGCCCTCACCTCACACCCACCCACCCACCTGCCACCCCACTCCCTCATGCATCTATCATCCTCGTCCATTTACCTCCGCTCCGTAGCTTCTCAAAGTGGCTTTGAGACATTTGAACGTACAACTAATTATAAAAGGGGACGTGGCTCCAGGAGCCAGTGCACAAGGTAAGCAAATAGGAGTGGAGTTTCCATGGAAGATTCGACCTTCTCCTGCTTCGGCTGAGATCCTGATGGAGCTAGCAGCAAGTCACCTCTCATGCTCCTTTGCAGTATTCAAACGATTCTTAAGACAAGGAAATCTTTATATAGTTCATGAAATCATTTTTCAAATCCTTACAGCTAAGGAGATCAGGTATAGGGCTTTCAATGGATCCAACACTAACAGTGACATTCGCCAATTTGTAATTCTGATATTTCCAAAATGCCATTTCAGCTATTAAAAAATAAACGATGAACTATCACAGCAAGAAATGTAGCAGTGTGAATGGAAAGTTGGCCAATGAACAGAAAACAAATAGAAAAGAATATGTTATAAAGATTCGCCCGTCCAATTAATATCTAGGGTGAGAACAATTAATATTTATTCTTTTGAATGTATTCCTGTCACAAAAAGCCAACAGTGCCCTCCTATGGACAAGTTAAAAACAATAAAAGTTTAACGATGGCCTCCGATTTTGATGGAATGGGGCTATTGGAAACAATATCAACTCAAAGATTTTTAATGTATTGTTAGTTGAACACCTGTTGCATTGTTCAGAGAGTAAAGACCATGTGTTATCTCCAGATGAGAAAATACTTTAAGAGCGCATAATTGATCTAGAGTGCAAAGAATGTTCTTATTTCTACAGTTTGGTTTCATTAGAGATAAAAGCATGTCTAAATAAATCTGTCACGCAGAATGACATTTTACTGAATGGCAGTGCCATTAAAGAGGGGTTTCTGAATTTCCTAGTTTAAATGTGGAATTAGGAATTTGTTTGAAGCTTTGGTGTTTAATACTATCTTATACGTTCACATTTACGTTTACGCAACAGTTCAAGGAAACTTTTAAATTCAAATTTTTAGATTATTTTTATTGATTTTGAAAAGGAGCATAAGACATATGAAATAGGAACCGGAGTAAGTCATTCGGCCCCTCGAGCCTGCTCCACCATTCAATAGGATCATGGCTGATCCAACCTTTCTCACATTCATTTTCCTGCCTTTTCCCTGTTACCCTTGATTCCTTTACTGATCAAAAACCTATCTCAGCCTTAAATATACACAAGGATTCTGCCTCACAGTTCACTATGACAAGGAGTTCCATATACTCACTACCCTCAGAGAAAAAAATTCTTCCTCATCTTAGACTTAAATTGGTGTCCTTTTATTCTAAGATGATGCCCTCAAACTCTCCCATGTTTAAAGAGAAAAGGATTTTTTTAAAAATTCAGATCAGGACACGTAAAGAGCTCTTCAAGAATACTTACATATACTCCATCAATTTATAACGCTCACACTGCAGGTTAAGGCCTTCACCACAACCAAAAAATAGTCTGTTTGAACTCAGCACTTAGTTCAAGTGAGTCCTGGTTTCCCTCCAGTGAAACCTTTCTGCTTGCTGGCAAAAATTTGAAATGGGGCAGGACTTCAGCATTGAGATCCCACCCATCTGGCACTTTTAAAGGTATCTTTGCAGTTCCACAAAGGAAAATCAGGCCTAGATTATCTTCCCACTTTTTTTTAATTCATGGGAAATGGGTGTCGCTGGCTGGCCAGCATTTATTGCCCATCCCTAGTTGCCCTTGAGAAGGTGGTGGCGAGGTGCCTTCTTGAAACACTGCAGTCCATGTGCTGTGGGTTTACCCAGAATGCCATTAGAGAATTCCTGGATTTTGACCCAGCAGCAGTAAAGGAATGGCAATGTAAATCCAAGTCAGGATGGTGAGTGACTTGGAGGAGAGCTTGCAGGTGGCAGTGTTCCCATGTGCTGTGCTTTTCCTTCTAAATGAAAGTGGTCACGGTTTTGCAAGGTGCTGCCAAAGGATCTTTGGTGAATTGCTATCCTGTAGATAGTATACACTGCTGCTACTGAGTGTCAGTGGTGGAGGGATTGAATGTTTATAGATTATGGTGCCAATGAAGCAGGCTGCTTTGTCTTGGATGGTGTCAAGCTTCTTGTGTTGTTGGAGGTACACCCATCTAGGCAAGTGGGGGAGAATTCCATCACACTCCTGCCTTGTGGATGGCTTTGGGAGTCAGAAGATAAATTACTCGCCACAGTATTCCTGGTCTCTGACCTGCTGTAGCCACTGTATTTATGTGGCAAGTCCAGTTGAATTTCTGGTCAAAGGTACCCCAAGGATGTTGACTGTGGGGGAAGTCAATGATGGTAGCACCACTGAATGTCAAGGGACAGTGGTTAGAATGTCATTTATTGGTGATGGTTATTGCCTGGCGTTTGTGGCACAAATGTTACTTGCCACCCCAAGCCTGGATATGGTCCAGCTCTTGTTGCATTTGAGCATGGACTGCTTCAGTATGAGAAATCATGAATAATGCTGAACATTACAGTGAACATCCCCACCTCATTTTAAGAACATAAGAAATAGGAGCAGGAGTAGGCCATCTAGCCCTTCGAGCCTGCCCTGCCATTCAATAAGATCATTCCCGCCCTCTCCCCATAACCCTTAATCCCCTCTCATCAAAAACCCATCAACCTGCGTCTTAAAAATATTTAGCGAGGTAGCCTCCATCACTTCAACGGGCAGAGAATTCCAGAGATTCACCACCCTTTGAGTGAAGAAGTTCCTCCTCAACTCCGTTCTAAACTGCACCCCCCTTTATCTTGAGGCTGTGCCCCCTAGTCCTACTGTCCTTTCTGAGCGGGAAGAGTCTCTCCACCTCTATCCTATCCATCCCATTCATCATCTTATACGTCTCAATGAGATCTCCCCTCATTCTTCTAAACTCTAACGAGTACAAGCCTAGTTTATTCAGCCTCTCCTCATAGCTCAACCCCCTCAACTCCGGTATCAGCCTAGTAAACCTCCTCTGCACTCCCTCCAAGGCCAAAATATCCTTGCGTAAGTACGGTGCCCAAAACTGCACACAGTACTCCAGCTGCGGCCTCACCAATGCCCTATACAGCCGCAGCAAGACCTCCCTACTTTTATATTCAATCCCCCTCGCTATGAAGGCCAGCATCCCATTCACCTTCCTGACCACCTGCTGCACCTGCAAGCTGGGTTTTTGCGACTCATGCACAAGGACCCCAAGATCCCTCTGCACCGTCGCCTGCTGCAGTTTTTCGCCACGTAAGTAATAATCCTTCCTACCATTATTCCTACCAAAGTGGACCACCTCACACTTGCCAACATTAAATTCCATTTGCCATTTCCTGGCCCATTCACCCAGCCTATCTAGATCCTTCTGTAGACTCTCCACACCCTCCGCACAATTTGCCGTTCCACCAATCTTGGTGTCGTCAGCAAATTTCGACACCATACACTCGGTTCCCTTCTCCAGATCATCTATATAAATGGTAAATAGCTGAGGCCCCAGCACCGACCCCTGGGGCACTCCACTAGTCACCATCCGCCAATCCGAATAGCACCCATTGACCCCCATTTTGAGGGAGGGAAGGTCATTGTTGAAGCAGCTGAAGGTGGTAGATGGTAGGGCCAAGTAAATGTTCTATTGTACAGTTCAACACTCCCATAAGCACAAGCCCAAGTCAGACACGACAAATCCTTATACAGCACTGGTGGACTGTGGAAACAATTTAATGAAACAGTCGAATGCCAGTCAAAATTAGACCTGGTGGTGTAAATTTAGTGGGTACAAGGTGTCTTCCCAAAATAGCTGTGGCAGCAACGGCCCAGAATAACCTTTCCAGCAACCTCTGGCAAGAAGTATCCTGTAAATGCTAATAACAGCTCACACTCAACCTCCTTGTGAAATTGTTGTATTTGCACATTTGCCAGTTAAACTCAAGTAGATGTCATCTAACAATGGAAGTCCCTATTTTACTTGGCAAAATACATTTCTGCAATTCCACTCTGTGACCCATAAACAATTAAATTATGAAGTCTCAGCTTGTGTCAATTTCACCCTACACTTTTCCATTTATTCCAGTTTCTGTTTCAATCCTGAAATCTTGTTGGCTAAGGAGATAAGCCTGTTTGTCCTGATATCACTAAGATTGCAGATGTCATCTCCCATTATTAACTCACTTCTAGAAACTTGCAGGACAAGCATGTCAGCTGGAAGGTGAAGGGAAAAGTTGATTAGGGTATATTGCAAAGTGTCATGCTACAGTAAAAGTTGGGGTGTAATGTTTTGCATTATGATCTGCTTTTCTTTGTTGATATGGTACAATTCCATCAAGTGCATGGTATCAAGGCCAATTATTACAACTTGCAATATCTTATTGTAATAAAATGTTTTACGGTGCAACAGCATTATAGAGCAAAATTAGTCACTGAGGCACAAGGCACTATTAGGGCAGATACCTTTGATCAAAAGCTTGATCAAAGAATTAGGTGTTAAAAGAAAGAAATGAGGTAGAAGTATAGAGGTTTAGGGAGAAATTGCAGATCTCCAGGCCTAGCCAGCTGAAGGTACTGTCAGTAGCAACAAAGCAGTTGAAATTAAGGATGCTGAATAGGCCAAGTTTAGGTGAGTGCAGATATCAGAGGGTTGTAGATAGGGAGGGGCAAGACTATAGAGGGATTTGAAAACCAGGATGAGAACTTTAATATCAAGATATTGCTTGACCACAAGCCAACATACGTCAGTGAGCAGTGGAGATTTGAACTGGACTTGGTGCAAGCTTTGGCTGACCTCAAGTTTGGTTAGAAAGGCGGAAGCGAGCCAGGAGTGCACTGGAATAGTTAGGACTATAGATAAATATTTGGCGGTTTCAGCAGCAGATGAGCTGAAGCAGGGTTGAAGTCAGACATTGTGGAGATAAACATAGGTGGTTTCAGAGACGGTGCTTCTATATGGCGAGAAGCTTTCATAGCAAGCAGCTCATGTTGTGGTCACATGGCACACAGAGGTCATGAGCACTCCCTTGACCTCCAGCTGCAAGGGAGGGCGATGGGATCAATAGTTAGGAAATTGACTTTGGAGCAGAGCCCAAAGACAATATTTTCAGTCTTCCCAATATTAAAATATCTCAACGGTTCCCCCAGTTGAGCAAAGCCAGCACAATCCATGCATCAAATTAAAGCTCTATAAGTCTACCAGCAATGAGCCATTAGGGAATACAGTTAAATTCTAAAAGTCAGCTAGTCTAAAACAGGAATAATACCAAAACAACTGCAATAAAAATTCATTGAACATTTTGAATTAAAAAATTCTCCATTAATTTGTAATACATATAGTTTTGTATTTCTAGCTCCACCAGAGGTTAGGCAGATTTACATTGTTATGGCAATTTCCTTGAATAAAGGGCAAAGGTGACTACTTGCACTAAATCCCATGTTTTTCTTCCCTTATGCTGAAAGATAAAAATTAGGATCAGATTATCAAAGTAAAAAAGTTTACTCATTTCAGAAATCTTCAATTCAAAATTTATTGAATATCAATATATAAGAAAAGCTCATTTTGTGCAAGGTCTTGAATATTTGAAATTAGAGACATTTTACTAAAAAAAGGAGACATACAAAAGGAAAAACATAGAACACTTTTATGCCAATACATTCTGTATAGTTGCAACTAAAAACGTGCAACCTAAGTAAGTTACTGGTGGGATGTAAAATAATTCTTGCATATCCATGAAGGACAATAAATGTTGGCCTTGCAGTGAGGTTCACAAATCAGCTGCTTTGTGAGACAGTCCATCAGCATCATATTAAGGACAGTCCTGATAAAATATCCCAACAGATCCTAGTTTTAAAAATTCCATAAATCATTCCTTCAGTGAAACATATGCTAATTATCTCCATTCCAAAAAAGTGAAGACAGTTCATTCAAACTGATCCAATATTTAGCATTTTTTGAGGAAATAGTTAAAATGGGCAGTTTAAATTTAATCCAATTTTAATAAGATTCATAAGGAACTAATTAATTTCAAAGGACCAATGGGGATAAATTATTTCATATGGTATCATAATCTACTTACTATTCATTGCACAAGACAATGATGGGAGCAAATTTAACCACAATTCTGAAAAGGTAATTAGCTATATACTTGAGAAAGGAAAATTGCATGAATATGGGGAGAGAGTAAGGGGGCAGGACAAATTCTACAGTTCGTTCAAAAAAAGCTTCTACCTGTGCTGAGTGATACCATGAAATACATAACCGGCATAGAAGTGAAATGAATTTTATAGTTTACAGCATGTTGATGTACTTGCAAAAGATTTGGTACAACTTAACACAAAAGAAACATTGCACAACAAGTTCAAGGTACACTAAAAGGTAAATTAATACTTAATAGATTACTATTTTAAAAAAAGTTAGCTCATCAAATAATTTAGTTAAGATTTAAACCCAGTGACATGGCAGAGATTTCACACTCTTTTACACTACATTTTTTTCTTAAACGTGTTCAAAATAACTAGATATACTATTGGTCGTATTTTGAGATTAATCAAGTATGAATCAGAGATGGGAAACACAAAGTACACTATCATGAAATACTTACGATAGTGTAGATTAAACCATCTGTGTTGTAAGAGCAAAAAGGTGATATAGCAATAGATGGGCAACTGGGAGTTTAGAAATGGTTAGTGTGCAAAAATAAATAGATGAACATTGTTATTAGTTCTTTTATTCTGCAGAATTAACATACTCAACAGTTACAAAAAATATGGGATTAATAGACAAAATTTTGTATTTGCAAAATGTTTCAAAGATTTAAGCTTTCCTAATTAATTTTTAGTACCAAATCTTGTGTTTGGATTAGGCTGCGCTAGAGAAAGGAAAGCTATTTTTGAGTGTGCCCAACTTGATTCAGCTCTTGCTCTTCATATTATAATCTAGGCAGCCACAAAATAAAAATTGCAGAATAGTACACCACAGGAGGCCACCTTATGGCCCATCAGGTATGTGCTGGCTGTTTCAAAGACCAATCTAATTAATTCCATTCCCTAGCTATTTTCCATATTCTTACGATTCTTTCTCCTTCAAGTATGTTCTAGATTCCCTTTTGAATGGCAGCAAATACAGGTTCAGATGTAGCCTATCAGGCAGTGCATTCTAAATCTTAACTATTGTGCAAGAGAAATTGTTCTAATGTTGCCCCTGGTTGTTCTGTTAATCCCTTAAATCTGTACCTTCTGGTTCTCAATCCTTCTGCTAGAAGAAACAATCTCTCTTTATTTACTTTTCTTAATCTTAATGATCTCAAAAAACTCTTAGCTCCATGAACAATGTCAACTTCTTCAGTCGACCTATGCAGCTAAAACCCATCCAAGTAAATCTCTTCTTTACTCTCTCCAAAGTCTTCATGTCCTTCTTGAAGTGTGCCATCCAAAATTGAAGCTGAATTAGTTCATATAAAGCTAGTTTAACTTCTGAACTCTTGTACTCTGTGCCTCTAAGTGCAAGATCCCATGTTTCATTATTTGTTAAATCTATCCTGGCACCTTCAACTATTTGTGCAGGAATGTTCCTAGTTTTTTCATTTTTCCCACCAAAATATATCACGTTGCATTTCTCTGCGTTGAATTTCATCTGCCTTGTGTCTGCTCATTCCACCAGCCTATGTCCTCTTGAAGTCTATTACTACCTTCCTCACTGTTTGCAAGGCTTCCAGGTTTCATGTCACCTGCAGGTTTCAAAATTGTACACATTAATGTAAAATTATTAAAATAAAATCAGTCAGAAAATAGTCAAAGTTAATCATCTCATTTTCCATTTAATTATAATAGAAACCTGGCATTTGCTTTCCAGAGGATGATGGGATTAGTGGTACTTTGGTCTATTTACAAAATAGCACCTTCAATGAAAGAAGGATGTCCAAAGGTGCTTTTACAAAAGCACTATAAAACAAACACTAACACTGAGCACAATATGAGAATAGGGCAGGTGACCTAGCCTGAGAGAAATTTTAATGAATATGTTAATGAATTTTGAAGAGGAAAACCAAATAGAAAATGGAGAAGTGTAAGGAGATATGTCAGGAGTTACATATGTTGAAGCCTAGGAATCGGAAGGCATGGTCATCAATGGTGGAGAATTAAAACTGGGGACGCAACAGATGCCAGAATCAGAGGAGCGCAAATATCTCAGAGGATTGTGGGGCCGAAGGAGATTAGATATAGGGAGCGAGGTGAGGCTATGGCTACAGTCTTCCCAATATTTAATTGGAGGATATTTCTGCTCATCTAGTACTAGATGTCAGGCAAGCAGTCTGATAATTTAGCAGAGGAGTCTTTACTGAAGTTAAAAGCCATATTCTATTTTAGCCCACTTTTCTTACCAGCAATAAATATTTACAAAACACAGTTTTTAAAGTTTATTTATTAGTGTCACAAGTAGGCTTACATTAACACTGCAATGAAGTTACTGTGAAAATCCACAAGGGAAGAATTAAACTAACTGGAAAGTTCACTTCATTGATAAGCAAGTATCATTTGCCTCAATGTTCTCCTTTCTTTTGCAGAAGACAGTTCACTGCACAGGCGTACAATCACATCGTGGCTGAGCCCTATCTGGTCTTTCCCAATCTCCAAATGTGCGCTGACCAGGGTCAGTGTTCTCAGCCAAGTTTTCACCTTTCTAGTCAGAAACAAGGCAGTTTTTTAGCCCAGACTAACAGAAGTCAGCTTAGTGTAAGCCAGGGAGGGACCCAGGTGCTTTAATTTTAAGATTTCCAACATCTGCCGTATTTTATCTTTTGATTCAGTATAACTGTATAGTTCAGTACACCACCACAAAATATACCTATCCATTGTCCACTGCAAACATTTATCACAACATTTTTAAAATGCTAATAAAGTTAATGGTTCTTATATTGGAGTTACCAGTGTTTCCAATGGTTTTTAAATTTATGAAACTATTTTCCCCAACATGTGGATAATTTTCACTTCTTGGATGAAGATGCAACATTTAGGAAATTCAAAAGAATGTTCCAGTGATCAAAATCCTAAATGGATCTGAAAACATAATGCAAACTAATACTCAACATGAAAATCCAATCCTTCCAGATAAACTTTCTTATGCCAAGATACAGCAGCAATTTGTACACTTTAGTTACAAAGTACTTAAATTTAAAAAGCACAAATTTATGAATGAATCTATTCAAAGATTTTTTTGCAGACCAACATTGCTAAATAAAAAATGATCCACTGTTGACAGAATAAAGCAGTTGGAAGGGCCTGTGAGTATCACATCTCATTTATTATTCTCCACCAAAATTGTATTCCATTGAGATAGGGCCTCGAAGTTCACCAGGTCACACATAAAACATAGTGCGGTCGAGACTAAAGAATCTCCCAAGTACATGAAGTGACAACTGAATTGGACTTGTCTTTGTCTCTGGTTTGTTAATAATTTAAAAGTATGTAGAATGCTAATAATTTTAGCAGAACTCAACTCTAAGATGCTAACTATAATGTGCATTAAATACATGGACTCTTGATAAAATTATATGGCTGTATTCTTTTGCAATGTGAAACTATAAAATTCAATTTATAGTTCTATTATAAATTTGTTCTCCTCCTGTCTGTGTGGGTTTCCTCCAGGTGCACTGGTTTCTTCCCACACTCCAAAGATATGCTGGTTAAGTTGATTGGCCATGCTAAATTGCCCCTTAGTCTCAGGGGGACTGGCAGGGTAAATACATGGGGTTGCAGGGATAGGGCCTTGGTGGGATTGTTGTTGATGCAGGCTCATTGGATAGAATGGCCTACTCCTGCATTGTAGGATTCTATGATAATTTTATTAATAAGACTGCCTTTTTAATGCATCTACCCAACCAAGGAATATCCATGGTCAACTTTTCTCGTTATCTGTTTCACTAGACTGTCCTGAGTTAAATTAACAGTACATCCATGGAAAGCTAGGATAATACCACAATTTTAGAAGTTGAGGATCACTTTTTAGAGATTACATGCACCATTCTTAAAGTTCAAAATACATCTGAAATCAAAACGTCACTGAAGCTTCCTTTAAACTTAAAACTTGTGTCCAAAAGAACAAATAGAGCAAACCGTTTCAAAGTTCTTCGATGCAAGTTCTGGAGTGAGTTAACACATACACTCTTGAAACATTATTGTCCACAGATGGAGGGTATTGGGCCAATCTACGGACAGTATTCATTTTTGTTTGGTTCATTAATTGGAGGTAGTGGGTGAACAGTAGGAATGTGCAGGGGCATAACTGGACCTTTATTGGAACATCTGTCCACATTGTGACAGCACTGTTATATATTTTACCATTGGTTGCATCCATTGCAGTTCACTCATTCTGAATAAAAGAAAAACGTGTCATCCTTGAAGGCCATTATAACCTTTTGAAGATTTGACCCTCAAATCGAGGGGCTGATTGTAATTTTACTTTTCTACACAGAAGCCAATTTCCATGATTGGCAGAAGCAACTTTCATTTTGAATCTACAAAGTAATTACTAATTTTTCATAAAACAAAAACATGACACCAAACATTGCAATGCCAGGGCAGTGGAATATGTTCAAAATGATAATTCAAGTAATTTCCTTGCACTTTCTGGCCACAGCAACAAAGATTTAAAATCCCACATGTTCTAAAAAACACTTTCAAACTAACAGAACATAACGTGCTGCACAGTAATTTTTTTTAGGTACAGGTACAAGGGCATTTATAAATTAGACTGAAAAAAGCTTTCCACCCTTCTCTCCTAGAATTCAGTAAACCATGAAGGATGTGGGTGTCAACGAAGCAAAATGTCTGTCATTTTATAATAAGTTAACCAAAAATATTGGAGGGTGAAGCCAATATTAGATTTTAAAGTAAATATTTCTATAGCACTACAAACAATTTCAAGTCACTAAGTCCAATACTTGAAAAATAATTTCTTAAAAAAAGTGTTCAAATATAAATTAATGATGTGTAAATTAATTTAATTCACTGATGCTGTAAAATATCACTGAATCACTTTTAATTAAGAGACTGATCTTTAATCAGCATCAAGATGCCAAAATACATTCAAGTCATAGTTTGTTGTGAAACAAGCTTCATGCAGAGGATCAAAACATTTGTGAAGAAAACATTGTTAGACCATAAGACAATGGAGTAGAATTGGACCACTCGGCCCATCGAGTCTGCTCTGCCATTCAATCATGGTTGATTTTTTCTCATCTCCATTCTCCCGCCTTTTCCCCATAAACCCCGATCCCCTTATTAATCAAGAACCTATTTATCTCTGTCTTAGAGACACTCAGTGACCTAAGCTCATGTGAATATGCATGTGATTGAAATATTGTAAAGATACAATTCAATCAGGTTGGCGATTCCAACTATAGTATAATTTGCTACCATAATTTCCAGCTCAGTAAAAGGATTTTGATGTTGCTATCAACACTTACCACAACTCTACCGATATTTTGACTGCTGGTAAATGAGTAATTCATTACACTTTTTCTTTCCTGTATGAGTTTCCCACTGTTCCAGATGAATGCCCATAACAAACTGTTACCTATTGGCTAAGATTATGCCCATCAAGCTCGTCTCAAAACTGAAAGCTTATTTGCCTAGTGATCTTACAGTCAGATATCCCTGCCTAGGTCTTTGAGCAGAGGAAGAAATCAGCATGAGACTGTAGCATGCAACACCCCTCTAAAGTGTAAAAAAAAATTTAACAAATTTCAGGCAGTAGATTTACACAAAGTAACATATCGATTGGGGTTTAAATAAAGACTTGGAGGAATAGATCATTCAGCCCTTCGAGCCTGCTCTGCTATTTAATAAAATCATGGCTGATCTGACTGTGGTGGAAACTCCACTTTTCCATTTACCCTTCCTAAGATTAGAGATCACCAGCTCATCAGACGTCTGATTTTTACAGTTTCATACGAGTTCCTAAAGATTGTGAATTCAGAGTTATAGCAACCATCTTGTATTGTATCTTTTACTCAGCACTACTCTTAGGGGTCATCTCGGCTTTTAGGCTAGGATCAAGTATAGTATCGACATGCTGCACTTGGTTGAAGTCATTAGGTTACATTTCAGCTTCATTTGAAGCAATTTTTAGAAGCAGCGTCTCGACCTTTTGGCTAAGATGCAAACGAGATCAAGCCTTGGAGGAAGAGCTATGCCTATTCCAATCAGCTTGGATCATGTAGATCAAGCCTAAAACAGGAGGTGAGCGCCCTGTCTTGTCAGATTAGATTGGGAATGTCTCAACTTGTTGAGACTATGAATTGGACTTGATTTGACTGAATTGGAATAAAAACAAAAAGAAACAAAATCAATGTAAATCATATGGTCATGTGATATTTTTGGCTTTTGTTACTTCCTGGAGCCTGAACCTAAAAAATAAATTCTAGATGGAACCCTGGAATAGTTTACACTTCAGAAAAAAATAAAGTCACATTTTCATAACTATTTGTTCATTTTACAGGTTGGGGCAAGCCACATGAAGCTGAAATGAATTCATTTGTGGTGTAGATTTCTGAGAAATATGAACGGACAGACTTGTGTTTAATTTTTGTAACCGTCTTTTAATCCGTTTTGCTTCCCTCTCTCGCAGGAGTCTTGCCTGCCGTCTTTCTGGTGTCTCATTAGCCCTTTTCAATCTCATAGCTTCCCGGTCACGTTGTAACCTTCTAGCTCTCTGGTCTTCTGACTCCTGCATTCTCTGAAGACGTTTAGCTTCACGGTCCCTCAGCCTCCGCATCTCCCTTTCATCTGCTGATTCATTGGCACGTTTGAGTCTTTTTGCAGTCCGTTCACGCTCTAGTCTTTGCAAACGAACATGCAGGGGCTCATTCTGTCTTCGGATCATCCACTTATGGACTGAAGTCTCTTGCACCTCAATAAGATTTCTGTAAGCAATACATGTTTCGCAGACAAACAGCATCCCTGCAGCAACCACGGTACTCCAGAATGGTCCTGCTTCTTCAGATACAGAAGTCCTTTCAGTGTTATCACTGATGTCAGATTTTCCATCTGGCAACTTCACGCTGTAAATTCAACATTCCAAGCAAAAATCAGGGAGATTATAGTGACTCTTTCATATTTAATGATTAAGTTCCCACACCTTTGAAACAGTAATCTAAATTAAGCCTAAGGGCTTAATAATGTTTATGTCCTGAAATAGAATTTTAAAAATGTACCAATTCTGCAGTTCTCTTAATATTTTGTGCTAAATGTATCTAATTCAAGATCAGGAAGTCCTAAATATTTCTGAACAAGAGAAAAGTAAAATAATTTGCACTTATATGACATCTTTCATGAAATCCTAACATTCTCTACATCTGCCGTTAGCTAAACTTGCCCCAGGACCCTTCACCCCCAAAAAAACCTTTGCTCACAAAAGTTGCAAAAAGCGAAAGCAGATAACTTCACAAGGAAAACACAACATATGGAACCTCAGCAATCAAGACATTCCCTTAACTAGTGAGATTTAAGGATTTGGAAGATGAACAGACGGAGAGGGGATGAATATGGGTGAATTACATTGCGAAATAATGTTATTAGTTTCCCCCGTGACCAAGCAGAACTTAAAAATTTTGCCCTTCTTTAAATTTCCAAAATTCAAAGACCTTAAAAGAATGAGAATGTGATGATTAATTTTTCAGTGCCAATGAGGCTGATTGGCAGAGATTAATGTTTAATGTTAATAGGTACATGCGCTTATGTGCAAGTTTAATGGGAAACACCAGCAAATTCCTAAAAATTAAGCAGGCCACAAGCAAGATGCTATTTTCACGAAGCATATTACAACATGGACAGCAACTTTAGGCACATTCACATTTAATTATGCATTGGCTCATCATCTGAGGATGATACACTACTTATTCATAAATAATGTTGAGCACCATTAGCCTAGTCATTTTTTTTTGAATACAACAGATTCTGGCCTAATATACATGCTTTGGTTTCCCCCAACCCCAAAAAAAAGTAAAAAGTGTCCAACCAACTATTATTTCATTGTGAGGCCTGTATTATACAGTTTTTGCTACATAGATTACTAACCTGTGCATGTGGTCCTTTGCTGTGAGTGACTGCCCACACACTGCACAATGATATGGTTTCTCGCTGGAATGGATCAACATGTGCTTATCCAGCGAATTGCTGCAGCTTAATATACTCCCACAAGTGCGGCAAATGAGCCCCTTGGTATCTCCAACATCCACACGGTGCTAGAATTACAATTATTAAAACACAGGTTCACAAATACAGCGTTGTATTAACCATTCGCAGTCGTCACACATTTTAAAACTTTCAGAACAATTTATATGTAGAACTAAGGAAGTAAAATTTAGAACAAAAACTGAAAACACGAAGAAAAAACACCTAGTAAGCATCAGTGGAAAGAACAGACAGAATAGAAATTAAAGTGCAAAGTACAGGCCCACAATCAAACTGGGAAAAATTATAGAAGATCTTTTTAAAAAGGAACAGAGGGACAGGGGAAGAAACACACACATGGATTAAATTTGCATATGGGTTAAATTTGCATATGGGTTAAACAGCAATGTCATAATGGACTGCTGTCACGTCAAAATCAATCTCATCTCAAGTTAGTTAGGATCCAAATGTCGATATATGTATTGTAGTACAGACCACCTGCATGCAAAGGTCACATTTTTGGTTCAAATCATTCTTTATTTTTTAAATATTGCTACTCATCCTGATGAGGTAAATGAAAGCTTCCCTCAAATATTTTGAGTTCATACAATTTTATGAACAATAATTGTAAGCCTCTCATAAATAAGTGCTTGTTTGGTTTATACAGCAGCATCCAGTAACTTTGCAATTATATTCCTAGACACCGCACTTTGTTTTTTACAATTCTACCAACATTCAAAATTTAAATGAATCACTAAACTGGGCTGAATTATCACATTTAAATTATTGTGTTTAACATCCCAAAGCATTTGACAGGACCTGTTATCGAACAGCATTTGACATTGAGCCAATCAAGGAGATATTAGGAAAGAGGATCAAAATTTTGGTCAGAGGTCGATGTTAAAGATGCCTTAGGGACAAGAGAGCTAAGGGATGTTTAGGGAGGGAAAACATGTAGCAAGACCTGGACAATATTCAGGCTCGGACCGATAAACATTCGCACCCCAAAATGCCAGGCAATAGACCACCACCAGCAACAGAGAATCCATACATCTCTCCTTAAAATTCAATGATTCGTTGGTATTACCATCATTAAATTTGCCCAAAATCAACATCCTAGAGAGTTAACATTGACTAGAAACTCAACTGTAATGCTTTTACTTATTATTTTCTCAGCATGTAGAAAGACACACAGGGATGCTTCTTCAGTGGATGTTTCCTGTTTTATTTTTTGTCCCAAATGCAAGATGTGCGTTCTGACTCAGGACAGATTGGGAGGTTTGTTCTGAGGTCACATTTCTGTGCCATTCTGTCACCAGCAACACCTTAGCTCACTTTGGATTTCTCAGTGTAAGTTGGGAGATTTCTTCCAAATTACTTTGGAACTACCCTACTTTAATGGGTATAGGTAAAGTGAATGCAAGCAGGCTTTTTCCACTGAGGCTAGGGGAGAAAAAAACCAGAGGGCACGGGTTAAGGGTGAAAGGAGAAAAGTTTAAAGGGAACATTAGCAGGGGGGCTTCTTCATGCAGACAGCGGTGGGAGTGTAGAATGAGCTGCCGGATAAAGTAGCAAATGTGGGGTCACTTTTAACATTTAAGAAAAACTTGGACAGGTACATGGATGAGGGGGGTGTGGAGGGAGATGGTCCAAGTGCAGGTCAGTGGGACTAGGCAAAATATAGTTCAGCACAGACAAGAACAGTCAAAAGGCCTGTTTGTGAGCTGTAAATTTTCTATGGTTTTCTATGGTTCTACGTGAGAGCCAGCAGTATCACTTGGATTAATGCACCACCATTAGCTGGAGAAGGGAGAAAAGTTGCCGACTGCTGGTGGTTTCCAAGAGTGCAAGACGCCCGAGGACTTGAGAGGTCTCGATGAGTCAGGAATTAATTGCTCTATATTACTGTACGAAACTATTGACCTAGGGCACCAGGCCGGCCCCTTTGGGAAGGAGCAACACATGGTTCATCCCTGCTGGGACTTTATACCAAGAGGAGTCTGGTTCATACAAAATCCTGCTGCCACTAATGGGCACAAAAGGAGCCCATGAAGCTGGACAGCTCCTGGTACCAGATGAAAGGTGAGAGATTCTGCTAAAAATTTCACAAATGCAAAAGAAAATTCAGGGTTTTATTTTTCTTAATGTACCCAGCCTCAGCTTATGTCATTGTTGCTGAGGTGTCTGTAGGAGCCCTTTCACTGCTAGATAAATGGGGTTTATTTATGTTTACTTTGGAATCTTTTATGACCCTGCATTGTTAGGAGGAAGGTCATGTGTTTAGGACAGTTTTTTGTCCTTCCTAGTGAATTTAAGTTTCATTTTCTGTTTTGGCTGGCAGCTTTTTAGTTTAGAAGGGACATCAAGCTGGAAAGAAGTGTTTCTCTGCCCGTTTTTGGAAATTCTGCTGGTTAGCTGAAAGCAAGGCTTCTTGCCTTCCTGAAGTAAAAAAAATCTTCTATTGATGGCTTGTCCAGAGTCTTGCTCTGGGGAACTGTTTCGACTTCAAACTGTTCTGGGTGTCTCCAGAGGGCTGCTATTACAAGACGGAGAAGTCAGGGTTTCAAATCTCCAACCAAAGGACTCAGTTCCAGTATCATCTGAGCATTAGTCTTTGCTGTGTTAAACCTGTGAAAAGGGTTTTTGTCTATGGTAAGTTTTTGTTTGATTGGAACATTTTAAATATATTTGTAAGGGTTATACATTAAGAACATAAGAACATAAGAAATAGGAGGAGTAGGCCATCTAGCCCTTCGAGCCTGCCCCACCATTCAATAAGATCATGGCTGATCTGTCGCGGTTCAGTTCCACCTTCCCGCCCTCTCCCCATAACCCTTAATCCCCTCTCTTATCAAAAACCCATCAACCCGCGTCTTAAAAATATTTAGCGAGGCAGCCTTGTTTGCTAATTCTCTTTCCACATGTTAACTATATTCTTAAATATTCGTTGTTTGATAAAAGCTCCGTGGTTGGTCATTTGAATCATACCTGAGGTGAAACATATCATGCTTATCCTAGCCAAATTCAAAGTGCAAAGCCTATTATTCAGGCAGGCTTCATAAAACACTTTGGAGATTCTGATCTGAATAACATAGAATCAGAAAATCTATACACCTATCAACACTCCCTTAATGAAATATATAATTTACAGTTTATGTAATTGCCCATACATATTTAAAGGGTATGGTCCTGATGAAAAATGTTCAATTGTTTTGTATACACATGCACAACAGCAAATTCAAATCAAAGTTTGCAGTCTTAAAGCACCTTTAAGTAAAGAAAAAGATGTCCCAAGGAAATCAAAATGAGGCTGGCAGGGAAAGGAATGAGAGCCATGGAGAAAGATTGGTTAGGGATGACCAAAACAACCATCTTTTTGAAGAGGTTGAGAAGACTTTTAAAGGGTAGAGAGTGATGGATATGTAGGTGAGATTAGGGAAAGAGTACAGCCAGTGTCTGGAAAACAATATACAACTCAATTCACCCATCAGTCAAACATTATTTGCCGAGGCCAAATCCAACTTGGAGCACAGGATAATTCTTTTCTCGGAGAATTGTGAAACCAGGTGCTTCTGACTGGAGCAGAGGTTACCTGATATCACTAGTCAGAGCCAGAATGAAATCTTGAGAAGTCAGGTTTGGGGTGGGGTGGTTAATGGTGTCAGAGAGTAATTTCTCACATCTCTTTTCTCTCAAATGAACGTTTATAAAGTAATAATTTGGCTTCAACTAGAATAAGAACATAACAAATAGGAGCAGGAGTAGGCCATCTAGCCCTTTGAACCTGCCCCGCCATTCAATAAGATCATGGCTGATCTGAAATGGATCAGTTCCACTTTCCTGCTTTCTCCCCATAACCCTTAATTCCCCTGTCTATCAAAAACCTATCTACCCATGACTTAAATATATTTAGCGAGGTAGCCTCCACCACTTCAACAGGCAGAGAATTCCAGAGATTCACCACCCTTTGAGTGAAGAAGTTCCTCCTCAACTCTGATTTAAACTGCCCCCCACCTTGTCTTGAGGCTGTATCCTCTAGTCCTGCTATCCTTTCTAAGAGGGAAGAATCTGTCTACCTCTACCCTATCCATCCCCTTCATTATCTTATACGTCTCTATAAGATCCCCCCTCATCCTTCAAAACTCCAACAAGTACAGACCCAGTCTATTTATATCAATAAATATCGTGACCAATTCCAGGCACCACACTCTAAGAAGGATGTGTAGGCATTGTAGAGGCTGCAAAAAAGATGAGGGATTTCAGTTATATGGATAGATTGGAGAAGCTGTGATTGATCTCTTTGGAGAAGAGAAGATTGAGAGGAGATTTGATAGAGATGTTCAAAAATCACAAGAGGTCTGGATGGAGTAGTTTGGGAGAAACAGTTCCCACTGATGGAAGGATTGAGAAGCAGAGGTCACCAATTTTGGATAACTGGCAAAAGAATCAGAGGTGACAAGAGGATTTTTTTTAAACATAGTGAGTGTTTAGAATCTGGAGCACGCTACCTGACAGTGTTGCGGACGCAGATTTAATCACGGATTTCAAAAAAGAATTGGATGAACTGCTAAACAGACAATAAATCAGCAGAGCCATAGGGATAAGAACTAGCTAAATTGCTCTTGCAGAGAACCAGTATGGACTCAACAGGCTAAACGGCTTCCTTCAGATACTAACTAATGCTCAGACAAAGAATCCTATGCTTAACATGAATGGCAAGTGGTATTATTAAGCCATTGTTCAAGTTGATTTTGAACTCCTTTATGAAGTCTCCTCTCAACCTTCAAGGAGAACATCCCCAAATGATCCACTCTATCCACATAACTGAAAGCCCTCATCTTTTCTGCAGTCTCTCCAAAGCCTCCACACACTTCTAAAGTGCGGTATCCAGAATTGGACACAATACTCTGGTTGAGGCCAAATTACCTTGTACAAGGTTTAGTCATTAAAAGGGGTTAAAATATTGAACTGGTATGCTAGCAGGGATGCATGGACAGCAAGAAATCTGAAGAAGTGTATAGCTTTGGGATTCTTGGCATAGATGAAGGTTCCAGCTGCAAATGAGCTGGGTCCAGGGTGGTGATGGAAGTATACAGGAATGAGATTCAGCCAAAATGCAACAGCTGTGTTCAAAAAGCTTACTGACATCTGCTTTTCAGGTTTATAAGAATGACCACCTCAAAGGCTGCCACTGCCCGTGGAACTGTACGTAACCATGAGCCCATAATTTCACGACAGAGGTGTTAAAAATGTAAAATAAGAAAGTCAGTAAACCACAAAGGTCCTGGTCCTTGGATTGTTTTTAGGCATGCCTCACATCCATTTCTGAAGTGAAATAACTCCCCCCCCACCCCCCCCGCCCCGCCGATTACCTAGCAATTTACCTGGACGTCCACAGACTGTGAAAAATTGCTGGTCATCTCTGGTCCCTTCATGGTACTTTCAGCTTCATCTTTATTATGGCTGTCACCAACCTACTGGTGGGTAAAACTTGCTCTTCTGAATCTTTAAAGAGTAAGTCATCTCCGGAATATCACATTGATCCACTGCAATTCCCTTTAAAAATAGTAAATAGAGAAATCAGAAACTAATATGATGCTCAATGTTCTAGCAAGATATTAAAAATAGTTGCACTGATTACATTATTCTTTTGAAAGTGTCAAATCCAACAGCAGAATTAAAATATAAAAGCATAAGATTAGTTTCTTCTTGTTCCTCTGAAGGCAAATCATTCTGTGATGTCACTTAGTACTCTGAGATCAGAGAGAATGTGCCTGTACATTCATCCCAGCAGGGATAAAGCCTGGAACGTAAACTATGTGGTTGTGGAGATTTGTCCCACTCAGTGCCATTTTTTTTTGAGATGGGATTCCACCCCACTGTGGTTGGGGGTGGGGTGTCACTGTTGGCAAGACTGGAGGATCCTGCTGGCAGGGATGGCCAGAAAATCCTGCTCTGGACTTATTTACATTAATGGCGAGGCCCTATCCCTACTTGAATATTAGTTTCCTTGCGCGTGACTTCTTCCTCCACAATAAATGATGCAAAGTACTTATTCAACATATCTGCCATTCCTGATTTCCACTGACAATATCACAATTATCAGTTTTCACGGGACCCACATTGCTCCTGACCACCTGGTTTTTCCTAATAGAACTGTAAACATTTGTTGTGATTTTGGTATCTCTTGCAGTTCTTTTCATATTTCCTTTTTGCAGCAATGTTTTGTGACCCTTTGCTGGTCTTTGTGCTTTTCCTTGTTCGCCAGGAACTGTGCTGTTTAGATGAAGAAGTTCTGCAAGTTGTAATTCTGTAATTTGCTCCTTTCCTCAATACAACACCTTCTTCCATCTGTGTTCCTCTGACTCTGGCCACTTGTCAAACCCTTTTTAAAACCCACCTCTGACCAAGTGTGGACTCACCCCATCTTTGGCTTAGCAAGTCTCTTCCTTCTGTGCATCTCTACAGATACTAAAGTAGCTATATAAATGCAAGCTATTGTTTTTAATTTCTATCGAAGCTTGAATAAAAAGATCTATATTTATAGTATCCTAAATATACAGGTTTCTACAATGATTCAGTGATTCAATACACCTGCAATAATAGTGAGCCGTGCTGACCAGGAAGGTTCGAAGTTAATTCCCTGGCCTGTGCTGCGATAGTAGACATTAATCAGAGCGCACGAGATAGGGACGGGTGAACAGCAGCCTGGAATGTGTTCCCTATTACTTTCTGGCACATGTTAGATACATTTGTGTGGACAGAAGGTAAAACCTGCTGATCTTCAATGTTGATGAAGGAGGACAGCTAATTAAACAGGATCCTCCACTTGGAAAATATTGCACCCCCAGACTAAACCCAAACTACGTCAACCCTTAAACTCTCATTTCAGGCAAATTATGCCAAGCTATCTTAAACGGAACAATGTACAGGCACATTACATTCAAAATGTAGTGATTATGTAAAATAATGTAAAACCTGATCATGACTATAAACTCTTAAGTTCAATAAAAATTGTGGGATGAAAGAAAAAACATTGTTTAAGATGGAGGCAAGTGACCAGTGATGTACCACAGGGATCTGTGCTGGACCCCCTAGTGTTCATCATTTAAATAACTGATATAGATGACTATGTGGGGGATAGGATCAACGGGTTTGCTGATGACACAAAGATTGGCCACGTGGTTAACAGTGAGGTTGAGTGTTTTGGGTTACAGGGGGATATCGACGAGATGGTCAAATGGGTGGTTAAGTGGCAGATGGAATTTGATCCTGAAAAGTGAGAGGTGATGCACTTTACAAAGTGTAATTTGACAAGGAAGCATACTATGAAAGGTCTTACACTGGGAAGTTCCAAAGAACAAAGGGACCTTGGCATGTTTGTCCATAGATCTCCGAAGGCAGAAAGGCAGTTTTATAGGGTGGTGAAAAAGGCATATGGCACACTCACCGTTATCAATCAGGATATAGATTACAAAAGCAGTGAGGTCATGACGGAGTTGTATAGAACTTTGGTGAGGCAACAGCTGGAGTAGTATGTGCAGTTCTGGTCACCACATTATAGAAAAGACTTGAACGCACTGGAGATGGGTGCAGAGGAGATTCACCAGGATGTTGCCCGGAGTGGAACATTTAAGTTATGAAGAGAGGTTGGATAGGCTTGGATTGGTTTCTCTGTAGCACAGAAGACTGAGGAGCAATCTGATTGAAGTGACCAAGATGATAAGAGGCATGGATAGGGTGGAAAGGGAGCAGCTGTTCCCCTTAGTTGGAGGGTCAGTTACAAGAGGACACAATTAAAAGTGAGGAATGGGAGGTTTCGGGGATGTACACATTTGACTAGCAATGTGTTTTTAGCCACATCAGCATGTTAACTGGGTTATGTTTTTATTCTGTGTGGACTTTTACTTAAGCTTTCCAATACTGCACTATACAGTTTTCAAAACCCCTAAAAATTCTCTTGTTAGTAGTTCCTTTTGATTGTAATCCTTTGACCCCTAAGATTCCTTAATAAACCATGATTGTTGTCTGCCCTAATAAATTGTAATAATCCTAATTTCATATTTATTAGTCTCCCTCTTACCAGTGCAAGTCCAATCTCCAGATGAAACACTTTCATATTAGATGGGCTGTGGTTCTTCAGCTGCCAATGCCACTCTCCAATATAATTTCACAATATTAACATTGGAAACTAACATTTTTGTGGGTGTCATGAGTTGCTGACAAAAAACATGCCTCCTCTGCATGAATCCTACACATGCAGCTACTTCTATTCCAAAAACTGATACACACTCTCAGTAAAGGTGACTGTGAAACTATTGTGGGTTGAAAAAAATCCATCTAGTTTACTAATTTCCTTTAAGAAAGAAAGTCTGCCAGTCTCATCTGATCTGGCCTATATGTTTCCCGAAACCCGCAATAATGTGGTTAACTCTAAACTGCTCTCTAAAATGGTAGAAGAAGCCACTCAGTTAAACAGTAATTAGGAATGACCATTAGGAATGCTGGTCTTGTCAATGATTCCCACAGCCTGTGAAAGAATAATGAACACCAATTCTTGCTCCACAATTTGTGCATTTGCAGTTATGGAAATTGGACATTCACAAAAAGTCAATCTTTTATCAACTAGTGTCCAAATGAAAAAAGGTCAGAAGGTAAACAGGAGAAGAATTCTCACCAGTCACGAATCTTTGTTTACTCTGACCAATTTTAACTTTATGTTTCTTGGGCAATAATGGTAGCATGACCTCAACACCCCATGGCTAACAGAACTTGGGAAGAAAATGATCACATTAGTCCTTTTTCTTCTTATTAGAAATATGCATGCCTTCTCAGGAAGAGCAGGATTGTGAGTTAAACACTAAAAGCAAATTAGTACAGATTCTGGAAACAGAACATCTTGAAAATCTCAGCAGGTCTGATGAAAAGTCACCCAGACTCAAAATGTTATCTCTGTTCTCTCTCACTCTACAGGTGCTGTCAGACCTGCTGAGATTTTCCAGCATTTTCTGTTTTTGTGCAAGGGCAGAATTGTGTTCATTTGGGACAGACCTCTCTTCTGAGTTAAACAAAGCAATCTAATTCCTAATTACATAAAGAATTGTCACTTCTCACTAGACCAACATTTATGGCCCATTCCTAGTTGTCCTTGAAAAGGCAGTGGTGAACTAACTTCTAGAACAGCTTGAAGTATTTATGAAACTACGTGACAACCCAGAAGGAAGGAAGGAAGGAAGGATTAAAAAAAAGGAAGGATTAAAAAAAAGGAAGAAAGGATAAAAAGAGGATGGATTAAAAAGGAAGAAAGGATAAAACATTTCTAAAACATTTTTAAAAAGATTTTAAAAAGGATAGAAGGGATGAAAATAAATCATACAATCCTACAATTCAGTAGTAGGCCATCTGGCTCCTCAAACCTGCTCTGTCATTCAATGAAATCAATGAAATTATAATCTTAACTCCACCTATTCTTAACAACCTTTCACACCCTTGATGGTCAAGAATTTATCTAGCATTGCTTTGGAAGTATTTGAAGTCTCTGCTTCCACTGTCTTTTGAGGAAGAATTCCAAAGACTCATGACCCTCAGGAAAAAGAAGTCTCCTCATCTCTGTATTCAAAGCACCGTTCTCAAAATGCAAGAAAATCCTGAAAAATGGATTAAGGGCAGTTTAAACCTATCCTCCAAAATTCAAACTAAGTTCTGACTAAGTTTTGTCTTGTAGTAAACTACAATTTCCAGTTGTGCCAACAACAGAATACCAACTATATTTAAAAAACAGCATACATTTAAGTCCAATTACTGGTTATTATTCTGTCATGTACAGTACTTCTACCGAGCTGATGTCAGATTCTCAACAGTGCAATATTAAGTACTTTGCTACACATACAAAATGAAGTTTGTTCTCAAAGTTGACCCATATGATCTAGTTCTCCTGCATACCTATGAATTTGAATACCTATAAAAAGAAAGTAAAACACCAGTAGATGACATATGGGGAGAGTATAACACTAGAGCTCTTTGGTGGAATTTCTCACCTTGGAGATACTAACTTCAAAACAAAGTTGTACTCTTCCAAAGATGCAAACATTTGCTTCAATTGTGGACCTGTTACTGGGAATTGTAAGTACCAGCATGTATTGCTGCAGTGTACTATACATCAGAACAAAGGAAGGGGTTGTTCCTTAATTCCTCAGCAGGACTATAAACCAAGTTATGTGCATGTCTGGTGATCTAGGAGATATCAGTTGGTCTGGATGGTGTCATATCTATCTTGTGTACAGCTGGAGAATCACGCTTATTGAGGTCAGAACAGAGAATTTTGTTCCATTATCGGAAAACATGGTCAAACGAATTGAAAGACTATTTAGTAGCAAGCATGTCTAAACATTCCATTTAATTTTGTGACGCTAAATGTTTGTTGATACTTATAAAAATAAGTTATTCAACTTTGTTTCCATTGCATTTTGATCCATCTCTATTATTGTTCATCCAAATCCCTCTTTTATTAATCTAGCTTCATCATGCCTTCCATTGTTTCTGTAGAATGTGATGCTATTGTGCCTTTAAAAAATGCATCTTAATCATGTTTCTCTGCAGTTCTTTTAAGAAGGCCTTTTTGCTTGTTGCCAAGCTGTCTGAGTCAATGTCCTTTTATTGTTGTTATCATATAAAGGCTTTTTATTTATTTTTAATCAGGGCCTCATGCAGTGTCCTGGAGTTTTATGTGTTTTTCAATCCTTTTGAATTGTTGGGGGTGGGGGAGAAGAGAGAATGATTGACAGGTCAAATGGGACAGTTTTCTTTCTTCTCAAGAATTTCTACTTCCAGTTTTGGTTGTTGGTTAGTTAGGTGGTGTGTGGACACCAGGCTAGATACAGTGTGTTAGTCTCTCTTCCTGGTATTAGAAATTCTGCTGGCTAGTTGGCTACTTTTCTGGGTTGAAAATTTTGCTGGCGGTTTGCTAGCTAGAGGCAAACTGTATCCTGATTTCTACCTTGAGGTAGGCTGGAAGCTCCAGGGCTGAGAAATCAGAGCTTCAATTCTCCATCCAAAGGACTAATTCGCAGCAGGCGCTGCAGAACTAGAAAATCCAGCATCATATGAGCATTCTTATTTTCTGTGCTAAACCTAGGACGGCTATATGTTGGGATGCAAGGTTTTGATCACATCAATAAAGCAGCCTGGGAAAATCACGGTTGGACGCTATTTCCATTTTTGACCTCCCGTTCAAATTTCCCTTTCTGTTACACTACTCGACCAGTGCAGCAGGACCAGAAAATTACACCCTCTATTTCTGATAGCTAACTAAGTTTTTCTAGCAATAAGTGGAGCCATACAGAGCAAGAAGACCCCATGTTTGATTCCTAGTCTATATGCTAACTAATCTGGGCTGCAATGTAAGTAAGGTGCCTCCAGTTGACCTCAAATGTCCCTGAATTGCAAAGCTATTTGGGTAGAGCTCCTGCTTACAAATTCATAGAGACTGCTGAAAATGAATGTCAACATTGGATGAAAAAAGGGTGAGATTCGTGATTTCCCACATTCAGGTGAAATTTACAAAATTTTCAGAAAGGTATGAAAATATACTTATCAAACTGTACCTCATCAAGGTGCCAACACTTTGGGAGAGGTAACGAAGGGAGAAAAGCAATAAATTGTTTTTAGACAATGTTTGTACAATAGTCATTTTGGACTAGTCAAACAATTTTTATTTTCTTTGTTTGTTATTGGTAGAAGTTATTGGTAATATATCATATATAATTAAATAAACTGTGTTTCACAAAAGCTCCCAAGTGAGTCATTTGAATCATACCTGAAGTGAAACACCCTATGCTTATCCGTGCCAAAAGGCAAAGTATAAAACTTATGATCTAGGCTGACTCCATAAAACACTTAAGTTTCTGACCTTGATTATAATAAATTTGCGCAGCATCTTTCGCTACATCGTCAGATCCTCCATCCTACAAGAATGCTACTTCTAACATGGAGAAATACCTCCGAGCATCAATAAAACTAATTTTGCTCCAAGTAAAGAAACAATACTAAAAAATGCCAGCTTCACCCAGCTGACATCATTTGTTGAGTCATAAAGCTGCAAATTAAGACCCATGCTAGGACATATATAGGGAATACTCATGAGGGAAGGTCTTTCAGGTGAGATATTAAACTGTGGTCCTGCTTGCCAGTTCCAGTGGATGTGAAGATCGCATCGCACTATTCAAAGAGAAGCAGGGAACTAGCCTCACAACTGAACCAGCAACTTTTGCACAATAAAGAAAAACAGGTCAACTAGTCATTACTTTGATAGCAGTTTGTTGGATCTTGCTTTGTGCACATGACTTCCATTTGCCAACATAACTAAAGTCATTGCATGTCATAGTAATTCACTTTGCAATACGCTTTGCAACTTTTATCCTGAAAAACTTTCTATTTTCCAATTAGAAGAATGTCTTTTTGTTGGCCTTTAAAAAAGCACAAAGGGTCAGATAACTTCAAACAGATACATTTCAAAATTGCATCAATATTTCCCCTCTCAAATTGTACTTCCCTGCTTGAGGTCAAACTATTTCAAATAGTTCCCCAAACAGCAAATTATCATAGACAGCAATCTACAGTGAAGTAATAGAACATCATAGTACAGTGTACTACTCAAAATTCAAGAATTTTCAGCTTCATTAAAGCCCAACAGTTGGTTATTAACAAGGTCACCAGATATAGTAAAGAACCACTTGATCAATATCGAACAATTACCCGGCAGTATGTTGTTTGAACATACTAATACCTTAGCAGCCATCTAGAACTGATCGATCAGCACAAGGTTTGCAACAAAATGAAATTTACAAAATACATGCACCATAAAATGAAATTTAAAGTGTTGATAGCAATTTAAGCTTACAGAAAACATGATTGTACAATTGGACTAGTGTCACAAATGAATAGTTACTACTATCATTCATAATTATAAAGATACAAGAAAGCATTATTTGCATTAAACAGAGCCATATTACCCACGAATGGACTTCAGCAGACGTTAAGTGACATTTGGCATTTAGTCATTCTTAGCATATAAACTTAAATGAAAAAATATAATCTTAATTACAGGGAGGGTAAAAGTTTCAAACAAGAGCTCCAAGCTTATATCTTCAGGCATTTGAACAACAACTGAATCACCAGACTGAAACTTAACTAGCTCCAAATCAGATATATTTTAAATGCTAACAAACATTAAAAAATGCCATTTTAATCATGCATCATACCAGACTCAAAGATGGTATCTCCCAAATAAGGAAATAGTATTCCTTTGCTCCATCTCTGGTTTAAATACACAGCATCCCCTCTAGAAGTCATAGGATGTGGTTTCAACCCCAATGAATTGCAGTAAACTAGAATTGAACTTCAGTGCAATATTGGAGGTAGTGCTGTATTGTTAGTGGCACTATCTTTCATAATTTCTCAAGACTATAACACCAGACATTCCCTCAGCAAAATGGGTGAACAGTCAATTATGATCACTGAACCCATGAAGTGAGAAACAGTTTGTTGAATTAAAGCCATTGTGATCATTTCTGCCACTCTGATTGTTGCAGAATGACACTGGCGAAGTGTACAGGAACACATTTAAAAGAGGCAACGTCGTCTTTTGGGCATTTTCATTGAACCCCTACAGTTAAGGAGGCCATTTAGCTCATCAAGGCTGCACTGACAACAATCCCACCAATCCCCCATAGCTTCAAGTATTTACACTGTTAGTCCCTCTGACATGAAGAGGCAATTTAGCATGGCTAATCCAGCTAACCCACACACCTTTGGACTGTGGGAGGAAACTGGAATATCCAGAGGAAACCCACGCAGATGCAGAGCGAATGTGCAAACTCCACACAGTCAGTCACCCAAGGCCAGAATTGAACCCGGGTCCTTGGTGCTGTGAGACAACAGTGCTAATCACTGTGCCACCATGCCGCCTGTATTTTAATACGGTTACCCAACTTCTACATTTTCACTAGATTGATCAAAGCAGAGCTCTTCTGTGAAGTTTTAAAGTATTGCAGATGTTATTTCTGCTTAATTCTCACACAGTTAAATATTGGGAATTAAAAAAACTAGGGTGACACAAGGGTAATAAGCACAGTGAAACTGACTTTTTTTATTGTTTCTGATGTTCACCTGGGGTAAAGTGGGACAGGGTTGCTTCCCCCCAGATTGTGATATAATGAGTGTTAAGAACTGTTGTTTTCCCTCATATTTTGCGTTCTGCCGATATATTTTTCCTATGTGTGCTTTATAGTAATTTACTGCTGAATATAAACAAACAAATTAGGTGGAAGTTTCTACAGAAATCAACAAACAAAATTTTTAGATTCATAGAACGCTACAGAGCAGAAAGAGGCCCTTCGGCCCATCAAGTCTGCACTGACCATAGTCCCACCCAGGCCCTACCCCCATACCCCTACACAATACCCGCTAATCCCTCTAACCTATGCATCCCAGGACATTAAGGGGCAATTTGAGCATGGCCAATCAACCTCACCCACACATCTTTAGACTATGGGAGGAAACCCACACAGACATGAGGAGAATGTGCAAACTCCACACAGACAGTGACCCGAGCCAGGAATCAAACCCAGGTCCCTGGAGCTGTGAAGCAGCAGTGCTAACCACTGTGATATCTTGCCAACCCAATGAATGCTTAATTCATAATGTAGAGTGGCAAAATGAATGCTTAACTATCCAATCTTCCAATGTGCCTGATACAGTACATTTTTTCAGCAAATTTTGACTTAATTTGCCACAAAGGATTGGGAAGCAATACAGTGTAAATAATCGCACTCATTACAATATCCCCATTGCAATCAATTCCAAGCTCTCACCAATTCCAAGGTGAGGAGGTAGGGTGGATATGTGGGCAAAACAAAATTCCCTTGCAAAACTGGTTGTTGCTGCAGTGTTAGGTAATCTGTTATGTTACAAAGCATCAGGAGATTCAACATATTATAGGACTTCTTCCTCTGGAAGAAGTTCTCTTACTACTTTTCTGTATTACCTTGCCTTACCGATAGTCTGTATCATGCCCAAAGTAAACTTGCTGGACACCTAAAATCTGTGACTGGGAACGTGCGTTTCTTCCAAAGGTCTTCCCATCACACTGAGATCTGACCTTTGAAAATTCAGGAAGTTATTCTAGAGTTGCCATCAGCTGCACATCAAGAGCTGTTGGCACTGGACTGGACTCCTATAACAACGTTAGCTTTAAAGAATGCTGAAATAGAAAGATCTTGTCAGTGCAACCTCAACCTGAGGCTGAGGAATGTCAATCTCAACATTTCTATTGTCCTATTTTTCTTTACAATCATTATTATGCTGTTTTATTTTAATGCATCGTTCTTGCAATGCAGTCTTAGGTAACAAGATACAAAAAACATTGAAAATTTAATTCCAACATACCTCTCAGGAGAACATGCACAAGAAATGGCAATAACCAAAGCTTAGCTGAACAGATATTTCAAGAAAGCTTTTATAGGGTGAGAAGAGGGGTGAGATGTTAGGGAAATGAGAAAATGGCAGAGGCATTGAACAGGTATTTTGTGTCGGTCTTCACAGTGAAAGGCACAAATAACATGCTAAAAATTGATGACAGGAAGGCTATGGCAGGTGAGAACCTAGAAACTATTATGAAAGGGGTAGTGTTGGGCAAGTCAATGGGGTTAAAGGTAGACAAGTCTATGGGGCTAAAGGTAGACAAGTCTCCTGGTCCTGGTGGAATGCATCCCAGGGTATGAAAAGAGATGGTGGGAGAAATAGCAAATGCACTAGTGGTAATTTATCAAAACTCACAGGACGCTGGGGTGGTTCCCGCAGATTGGAAAACAGCAAATGTGATACCACTGTTTAAAAAAAGGAGGTAGACAAAAGGCAGGTCACTCACTATAGGCTGGTTTGCTTAGATTCAAGCATTTTCCCTACTACAGAAGTTATCATTAAGGCAGAAATAGTGAGACATCCGGATATAAACTGTCCCATTGGTAAGACACAGTCTGACTTCATGAAGGGAAGATCATGTTTGACTAATTTGGTGGAATTCTTTGAGAACATTACATATGCAGTGGACAAAGGGGAACCTGTGGATGTGATGTACCTGGATTTCCAGAAGGCATTTGACAAGGTGCCACGCCAAAGACTGTTCCATAAGATAAAGGAACACGGTGTTACAGGTAATATATTAGTATGGATAGAGGATTGGTTAACTAACAGAAAGCAAAGAGTAGGGTAAATGGGTGTTTTTCTGGTTGGCTATCATTGACTAGTCGTGTGCCTCAGGGATCAGTGTTGCGACTACAACTGTTTACGATTTACATGGATGATTTGGAATTGGGGGCCAAGTGTGGTGTGTCAAAGTTCACAGATGACTCTAAGATGGGTGGCAGGGCAAAGTGTGCAGAGGATGCTGAAAGTCTGCAAAGGGATACAGATAGTCTAAGTGAATAGGCGAGGGTCTGGCAGATGGAGTACAATGTTGGTTAATGTGAGGTCAGCCATTTTGGTAGGAATAACAGTAAAATAGACTATTATTTAAATAATAAAAAATTGCAGCATGCTGCCGTGCAGAGGGACCTGGGTGTCCTTGTGCAGGAATCTCAAGGAGTTGGTTTGCAGGTGCAGCAGGTCATTAAGAAGGCAAATGGAATTTTGTCCTTCATTGCTAGAGGGATGGAGTTTAAAAACAGCAAGGTTATGTTGCAGCTGTATAAAGTGCTGGTGAGGCCACACCTGGAGTAGTGTGTACAGTTTTGGTCTCCTTACTTGAGGAAGGATATACTAGCACTGGAGGGGATGTAGAGGAGATTCACTAGGTTGATTCCAGAGTTGAGAGGGTTGGCTTATGAGGAGAGACTGAGGCTATACTCATTGGAATTCAGAAGAATGAGAGGAGACCTTATAGAAACATATAAGATTATGAAGAGAATAGATAAGATAGAAGCAGGGAAGTTGTTTCCACTGGTGGATGAAACTAGAACTAGGGAGCATAGCCTCAAAATAAGGAGAAGCAAGTTTAGAACTGTGTTGAGAAGGAACTTCTTCACACAAAAGGTTGTGAATCTGTGGAATTCCCTGCCCAGTGAAGCAGTTCAGGCTACCTCATATAATGTTTTTATGGCAAGGACAGATACATTTTTGAATAGTAAAGGAATTAAGGGATATGGTGAGCAGGCAGGTAAGTGGAGCTGAGTCCACAAAAAGATCAGCCATGATCTTATCGAATGGCAGAGCAGGCTCGAGGGGCCAGATGGCCTTCTCCTAGTTCTTATGTTTTTGCCCATGTGAATAAAGTTTATAAATATCCAACATTAATATGAAAGAGTAAACAATGGTTACCTGATATCTTAAAATACAACTCTTTATATATAGCTCACCGTGAGTTTTCCAATTTGTTTATATCTTGTTACCGTCACCATTACAGCTAAGTTTACATACACCATCACACAACATAACTGTGTCACAAATGCACTTGAAATAAACCCAATCAGGAATTGCTGACAAATTAATCTTTTGTATGTCTGTACTTTACTTAGCGATAATATCACTACAGAACAACATTTTGAGGTAATAGGTCAAATCATATTTAAACTTCATAGGTCAAGAGAAAAACTGATCAAATTTTCAGGGTCTCAAACACTTCAGCTTTAAATAAACAAAAACTACAAAACAAAACAAATAGATCTGTCTGACTTCCTTCATTCTAATTCTACATGATTTCTGTTCTATTTTCTTGTTCTCCCAATTGTCTAACACTTCTTATCTGATGTCTAATTAGGATCTCCAATTGCAAAGGAAAATAATGTAGCACAAAATTAATTTTGGGAAGACAATTTAGAGAAAATAACATTAAAGCCAGGCAGATTGTTCAAACCTCGCTAAAGTTTTGGGTGCTCCTGCTACGTGAGATTTGGATGCACATCCCAACAATGGCAAAATAAGGCTACAGTGTGGATTTTTTTTTAAATCAGAAATGTCACTCCCAGCATTTATCTGCTGCTGACAGCTCTGATTGAGTTTATACTGAAAAAAACCCCACAATTTTTAACAACAATCACCACAGTGTCACCTCACGCAAGGTGCACTTGCTACGTTCAGAGACTGCCCTCCTCCCTCACAGTCCGCTTTGACCAGCAAACCCCACACGGCCATTCTCCTACCCGGCTGCCTCCTGCATTTCGCTGCGTTAACAACGCAGAGCGTTTGGCTTCTCCCATATCGGGGGGGGTCTTAGGCCGGGACAGGCCCCGCTCCCCGGCATCTGGCGAGGGGCATCAATAGCAGCCCTCTGCTTAGCCGGGCATACTCACACTGCAGTCGGTACAGCAGAGCCGGTTCACTGCCAAGACCCAGCAGTTCCGCTCCCCCTCCTCACTCCAGCAGCAAGATGGCGCGGCCACGTGACACCCCCCAGTGACGTGTCCGCTTGACAACGCTCCTTCGCAACCGCCCTGCATCCCGGAGCTGCGGCCCAGAGTGGAGCTGCCCCCCACCCCACTCTCTAAATTTAATTATTAGTGTGACGTGTCGGCTTGCGTTAATACTGCAATGAAGTTACTCTGAGAATTCCCTGGTCGCCACACTCCGGCGCCTGTTTGGGTACACTGAGGGAGAATTTAGGTGGCCAATGCACCGAACCAGCACATCTTTTGGACTGTGGGAGGAAACTGGAGCACCCAGAGGGAACCCATGCAGACACGGGGAGAATGTGCATATTGCGCACAGACAGTGATCCAAGCTGGGAATCGAACCTGGGTCCCTGGTGCTCTGACGCGGCAGTGCTAACCACCAGTTAGACTCAGACTAGCACAGTGGTTAGCGCTGCTGGCTCACAGCACCAGGGATCCACGTTCAATTCTGGCCTTGCGTCACTACTATCTGTGTGGAGTTTGCACATTCACCCTATGTCTGTGTGGTTTCCTCTGGGTGCTCCGGTTTCCTCCCACAGTCCAAAGATGAGCGGGTTAGGTGGATTGGCTATGCTAAATTGACCCTTAATTGTCCCAAATTTGTGGGTTAGGGGCATTAGTGGGCTAAATGTGTGGAGTTATAGGGATAGGACAGGCACTGGGTCTGGGAAAGATGCTGGCGAAAGCAGCCCGTTGCGCTGCTCTAGCCAGGAGACATAAGCGGAGGCCATTTAATGGGCTTCCCGCTAGGCGCCATGACCTCCGCACTTTTCTGGCTGCCAGATTTCCAGCATCATCACCACCATGCCAGAAACTGGCAAGGAGCTGAATAAATTATGTAAATGATTATTTTAATATAATTAGCGGGTCTGGGACTGAAGTTGCCAGGAGTGTTTCACTCCAGCTGGGTTTACAACAGCTCCCCGCTAGTGCCAGCCTGGTCCACAGCGCTATGCTGCTGGACTCTCCAGGTGGAATAGGCCATTGTTAGTGTAATTCTGAGGGGTGACAGGTGGATGGGGAGTGGAAGTTCCTTTTGTAGGAGAACCTAGAACTAGGGGGTCACCGTTTGATAATATGGTGTCACTTATTTATTTAAGATGGAGAGGAGGAGAACGTTTTTTCTCTCAGAGAGTCGTGAGTCTCTGGAACTCTCTTCCTCAAAAGACCTTGGGAGAAAAGTCTTTGAATAGTTTTAAGGCAATTAGGTAGATTCTTAATTAACCAGGGATGAAAGACTATTGAGTGGTGGGCAGGAATGTAGGGTTGTGGTTATAATCAGATCAGCCATGATCTTATTGAATGGCAGAGTGGGAATGAAAGACTGGGTGGCCTACTCCTACTCCTAATTTGTACATTTGTAAGGTGTACAGGACAATATGGGTATCATGACCTAAAGTGGCTCAATGCATCAAAACCAAGAAATGGTGAGATCCCTTTTAAGGAGTTGCAAGGAATTTTAAGGATCTTTACATTTTCAAGGAACTTTGAAGGAATTTTACACCACAATAAATTCACATCAACAGCATTACAATTTTAGTCCTGCGTAAACCTATATTTCATGGTATATTTTCAATGTTATGGAAAAATAGTTCTTTCGTATATACATGGGTGGCCATTGAATATATCCATTCAGTGTCTGCTTTGTAGAATTACAATTTGGGAACAGTTAGAAGCAGAGAAAATAGGTGCAGGTGTTGGCCATTCGGCCTTTTGAGCCTGCACCACCTTTCAATATGATGATGGTTGATCATGCACTTTCAGTATCCCACTCCTGCTTTCTCTCCATACCACTTGATCCCTTTAGCCACAAGGGTCACGTCCAGCTCCTTCTTGAACATATCTAACAAACTGGCCCCACAGAGAATTCCACAGGTTTACAACTCTCTGAGTGAAGAAATTCTTCCTCATCTCAATCCTGAATGACTTACCCCTTATTCTTAGACTGTGACCCCTAGCACTTCCCTAATATCTGGAACATTCTTCTCACACTTAGTCTGTCCAGTCCTACCAGGATTTTATTTATTTCTATGAGATCCCCTCTCATTCTTCTAAATTCCAGTCAGTACAAGCCCAGTCGATCCTGTCTCTCTCTTTGCATGTCAGTCTTGCCATTCCAGAAATCAGTTTGGTTCAACCCAACTCTTCCACATTAGTGTTTATCCCATGGTTGAACAGTTATGGAATCCAATTAACTTGCCGTGTCCCCATGTCCCCTTCTTTCCTTGGTGGCTGGTTAGCTTAAAATGTTTAGAGCATGGTGTTAATAATGTCAAGGTCATGGACTCAATCCCCATACTGGCCAATGAACTTACCTATCTTAAAGCAAGAATGGTGCTTGCTCCAATCAATTGCAATTCTTCAATGTTTACAATCACATTATAAGATGAGTTAGAACATGGGTGCTTATTCCTCTGGCATCACTGGCTCTTCTTTTTGCCTTCAGCCATCTTTCTGGCAAAGGTGAGCATCTGGAGAGTCTCAATGACATTATTGTTACTAGAGAGGCGGTGCTCGACAGACTGGAGGGACTGATTGTGGACAAGTCCCCAGGACCGGATGGAATGCATCCGAGGGTTCTGAAAGAAATGGCGGAGGTGATAGTGGATGTCTTGGTGGTTATTTTCCAGACGTCGCTGGATTCCGGGGAAGTGCCGGAAGATTGGAAAACGGCTAATGTTACGCCGTTGTTTAAGAAGGGTGCCAGGCAAAAGGCAGGGAATTATAGGCCGGTTAGTTTAACGTCTGTTGTAGGTAAAATGTTAGAATCCGTCATCAAGGAGGAAATAGCAAGGCATCTTGAGGGGAATTGCTTGATAGAGCAGACGCAGCACGGTTTCGTTAAGGGGAAGTCGTGTCTGACAAATTTACTGGAGTTCTATGAGGATGTGTCTAGGGCGGTGGATAGAGGAGAGCCGGTGGATGTGGTCTTTCTGGATTTTCAGAAGGCGTTTGACAAGGTACCTCACAAGAGGTTATTGCAGAAGGTCAGGGGACATGGAGTTGGGGGTAGGGTGTTAGCGTGGATAGAGGATTGGTTGTCAAATAGGAGGCAGAGAGTGGGGGTCAACGGGTGCTATTCGGATTGGCGGATGGTGACTAGTGGAGTGCCCCAGGGGTTGGTGCTGGGGCCTCAGCTATTTACCATTTATATAGATGATCTGGAGGAGGGAACCGAGTGTATGGTGTTGAAATTTGCTGATGACACCAAGATTGGTGGAACGGCAAATTGCACGGAGGGTGTGGAGACTCTACAGAAGGATCTAGATAGGCTGGGCAAATGGGCCAGGAACTGGCAAATGGAATTTAATGTTGGCAAGTGCGAGGTGGTCCACTTTGGTAGGAATAATGGTAGGAAAGATTATTACTTATGTGGCGAAAAACTGCAGCAGGCGACGGTGCAGAGGGACCTCGGGGTCCTTGTGCATGAGTCGCAAAAACCCAGCCTGCAGGTGCAGCAGGTGGTCAGGAAGGCTAATGGGATGCTGGCCTTCATAGCGAGGGGGATTGAATATAAAAGTAGGGAGGTCTTGCTGCAGCTGTATAGGCATTGGTGAGGCCGCAGCTGGAGTACTGTGTGCAGTTTTGGGCGCCGCACCTGCGCAAGGATATTTTGGCGTTGGAGGGAGTGCAGAGGAGGTTTACTAGGCTGATGCCAGAGTTGAAGGGGTTGAGCTATGAGGAGAGGCTGAATAAACTAGGCTTGTACTCGTTAGAGTTTAGAAGAATGAGGGGACATCTCATTGAGACGTATAAGATGATGAATGGGATG
Source organism: Carcharhinus amblyrhynchos (assembly GCF_965287045.1). NCBI lineage: Eukaryota > Metazoa > Chordata > Chondrichthyes > Carcharhiniformes > Carcharhinidae > Carcharhinus > Carcharhinus amblyrhynchos. The sequence goes on from NC_137327.1 coordinate 23,483,826, forward strand.
GATAGGATAGAGGTGGAGAGACTCTTCCCGCTCAGAAAGGATAGTAGGACTAGGGGGCACAGCCTCAAGATAAAGGGGGGGCGGTTTAGAACGGAGTTGAGGAGGAACTTCTTCACTCAAAGGGTGGTGAATCTCTGGAATTCTCTGCCCGTTGAAGTGGTCGAGGCTGCCTCGCTAAATATTTTTAAGACGCGGGTTGATGGGTTTTTGATAAGCGAGGGGATTAAGGGTTATGGGGAGAGGGCGGGAATGTGAAACTGAGACATGACAGATCAGCCATGATCTTATTGAATGGCGGGGCAGGCTCGAAGGGCCAGATGGCCTACTCCTGCTCCTATTTCTTATGTTCTTACGTTCTTTCCTTCTCCTCTTTGTATTCTATGGATGGTGGCACAGTGGATAGCACTGCTGCCTCACAGCACAAGGGACCTGGGTACCATTCCTGGCTTGGGTCTCAGTCTGTCTGGCGTTTGCACATTCTCCCCGTTTCTGCATGGGTTTCCTCCCACAGTCCAAAGATGTGCAGGTTGGGTGGATTGGTGATGCTAAATTGACCCGTATCACCAAGGGGATTAGAGGGTAAATGTGTGGGTTTACAGGGATAAGGTCTGGGTGGGATTTGTGGTTGGGCTGATTGGATGGACCAAATGGCCTCCTTCTGCCCTGTAGGGATTCTATGAACGGTAATGCTTTGTCTATACAGTGCAGGAAACAATATTTTTCACTGCATCCCAATACATGTGACAATAATAAATCAAAAGTCATGTCCAGAGGGTATTTCACTGTCTTCTCTCCACTATTGATGTGCAATTTGCCTGGGTACTTGTTGTCCCTTACTGGTATCTATTTCGACCTGAAACTCCACACAGCACTACCTGCAGAACTCTGATTGTATCAATTCCCCTTTGTCACTGGGAGGAGCTGTTCCGCTGCTGAGCCAGACCAAGTCCTCACTTCCCCTTTAAGAACGGTATCGAGTGCGATTTTCCACCCTTCTCATTGGCTCTGTTCACTAATCGCAGGCACAGACTTTGGGGGGGGGGGGCTGGGGGATCGAGTTGAGTCCGGACGTGTTCAGCTCTGCCTTCATACAAAGTGCCGCTGGCAGCGTGTACATTGTGCTCCTTCTGAGATCCGGTGTGAAAATGTGTACCCAGCCGGAATCGCTGGAAGCGAAGCTACAACTGGTGCGAGAGGGGATCAAATCTTACCCTGATTTCCCCACCCAGGGCATCTTGTTCCGGTGAGTTTCTCTGTCTTCTGCCCCCACTCCCCCCACTCCATTTTCCTTCTTAACAACGCATATGGCCTTACAGCCGGTCCCTTTGCTGGAGTAACCTGCTGAGCACTGATCAACTCTGGCAGCATTGGCAGTCGGTCGAGCATTGGACTCTGGCAGCTTGGTGATGCAACGTGTTGGGGATTTATCTGTTGGGCAATACTTGGAGTGAAGTGAAATTTCTTGGCTACTAGTTTTTTTTTTCTAGGCTTTTGGTCTTCCAGCCAGAAATTTCTGGGCTTCTAGTCACAAGTTGCAGCCAGACATCGATAGGATGCAAGACTGGGAGGAGAAGTGGCAGATAGCGTTCAGGATCATAAGAAGAAATAGGAGCAGGAGTAGGCCATCTGGCCCTTCGAGCCTGCCCCGCCATTCAATAAGATCATGGCTGATCTGTCGTGGCTCAGTTCCACTTTCCTGCCCTCTCCCCATAACCCTTAATCCCCTCTCTTATCAAAAACCCATCAACCCGCGTCTTAAAAATATTCAGCGAGGCAGCCTCCACCACCTCAACGGGCAGAGAATTCCAGAGATTCACCACCCTTTGAGTGAAGAAGTTCCTCCTCAACTCCATTCTAAACCGCCCCCCCTTTATCTTGAGGCTGTGCCCCCTAGTCCTACTGTCTTTTTTGAGCGGGAAGAGTCTCTCCACCTCTATCCTATCCATCCCATTCATCATCTTATACGTCTCAATGAGGTCTCCCCTCATTCTTCTCAACTCTAACGAGTACAAGCCTAGTTTATTCAGCCTCTCCTCATAGCTCAACCCCCTCAACTCCGGTATCAGCCTAGTAAACCTCCTCTGCACTCCCTCCAAGGCCAAAATATCTTTGCGCAGGTGCGGCGCCCAAAACTGCACACAGTACTCCAGCTGCGGCCTCACCAATGCCCTATACAGCTGCAGCAAGACCTTCCTACTTTTATATTCAATCCCCCTCGCTATGAAGGCCAGCATCCCATTCACCTTCCTGACCACCTGCTGCACCTGCAAGCTGGGTTTTTGCGACTCATGCACAAGGACCCCGAGGTCCCTCTGCACCGTCGCCTGCTGCAGTTTTTCGCCACATAAGTAATAGTCCTTTCTACCATTCTTCCTACCAAAGTGGACCACCTCGCACTTGCCAACATTAAATTCCATTTGCCATTTCCTGGCCCATTCGCCCAGCCTATCTAGATCCTTCTGCAGACTCTCTACACCCTCCGCACAATTTGCCGTTCCCCCAATCTTGGTGTCATCAGCAAATTTCGACACCCTACACTCGGTTCCCTCCTCCAGATCATCTATATAAATGGTAAAAAGCTGAGGCCCCAGCACCGACCCCTGGGGCACTCCACTAGTCACCATCCGCCAATCCGAATAGCACCCGTTGACCCCCACTCTCTGCCTCCTATTTGACAACCAATCCTCTATCCACGCTAACACCCTACCCCCAACTCCATGTCCCCCGACCTTCTGCAATAACCTCTTATGAGGTACTTTGTCAAACGCCTTCTGCGGTGAAGGATCCTCTTGGAGAGAGTGATCATTGTATGGTGGAGTTTCTGGTGCAGATGGAGGAGGAGAAAGTGGGTTCCCGGACACGCGTCCTTTGTTTGAATAGAGGGGAGTATGGTAGGATGAGAGAAGAATTGGCAAATGTGGACTGGGGGAGTGCGTTGGAAGGTAGGTCTGCTGAGGAGCAGTGGAGGATCTTTAAGGAGATCTTTCTTGGTGCTCAGCAGAAATTTATTCCGATGGTTAAAAAGGACAGTAGGAAGAGAGGTAATAAGCCGTGGATAACGAAGGAGGTGAAGGAAAGTGTTAAATTAAAAGCGGAGGAATTTAGAGTAGCTAAGAGCAGTGGGCGAGAAGAGGATTGGGAAAGGTTTAAATGTCAACAAAGATTGACAAAGAAGTTGATAAAGGAGGGTAGGAGAAGCTATGAGGCTGGGCTAGCACTTAATATAAAAAAGGATAGCAAGAGTTTTTATAAATATATAAAAAGGAAGAGGCTGGCTAGGGTGAACGTTGGTCCTTTAGAGGATGAGAAAGGGGAGCTAGTGGTAGGGGATGGGGATATGGCTAAGGTCTTGAATAACTTTTTTGTTTCTGTCTTCACGGAGGAGGACGTGAATAATTTGCCGGGTGTTAGAGATGGAAAGGTGGTAGGAATGGAGGGTCTTAATGACATTACTGTTACTAGAGAGGTGGTGCTCGACAGACTGGAGGGGCTGATTGTGGACAAGTCCCCAGGACCGGATGGAATGCATCTGAGGGTTCTGAAAGAAATGGCGGAGGTTATAGTGGATGCCTTGGTGGTTATTTTCCAGACGTCGCTGGATTCCGGGGAAGTGCCGGAAGATTGGAAAACGGCTAATGTTACGCCGTTGTTTAAGAAGGGTGCCAGGCAAAAGGCGGGGAATTATAGGCCGGTTAGCTTAACGTCTGTGGTAGGTAAAATGTTAGAATCCGTCATTAAGCAGGAAATTGCGAGGCATCTTGAAGGGAATTGCTTGATAGGGCGGACGCAACACGGTTTCGTTAAAGGGAAGTCGTGTCTGACAAATTTACTGGAGTTCTATGAGGATGTGTCTAGGGCAGTGGATAGAGGAGAGCCGGTGGATGTGGTCTTTCTGGATTTGCAGAAGGCGTTTGACAAGGTACCTCACAAGAGGTTATTGCAGAAGGTCAGGGGACATGGAGTTGGGGGTAGGGTGTTAGCGTGGATAGAGGATTGGTTGTCAAATAGGAGGCAGAGAGTGGGGGTCAATGGGTGCTATTCGGATTGGCGGTTGGTGACTAGTGGGGTGCCCCAGGGGTTGGTGCTGGGGCCTCAGCTATTTACCATTTATATAGATGATCTGGAGGAGGGAACCGAGTGCAGGGTGTCGAAATTTGCTGATGACACCAAGATTGGGGGAAAGGCAAATTGTGCGGAGGGTGTAGAGAGTCTGCAGAAGGATCTAGATAGGCTGGGCGAATGGGCCAGGAAATGGCAAATGGAATTTAATGTTGGCAAGTGTGAGGTGGTCCACTTTGGTAGGAAGAATGGTAGGAAGGACTATTACTTACGTGGCGAAAAACTGCAGCAGGCGACGGTGCAGAGGGACCTCGGGGTCCTTGTGCATGAGTCGCAAAAACCCAGCTTGCAGGTGCAGCAGGTGGTCAGGAAGGCGAATGGGATGCTGGCCTTCATAGCGAGGGGGATTGAATATAAAAGTAGGGAGGTCTTGCTGCGGCTGTATAGGGCATTGGTGAGGCCGCAGCTGGAGTACTGTGCGCAGTTTTGGGCGCCGCACCTGCGCAAGGATATTTTGGCCCTGGAGGGAGTGCAGAGGAGGTTTACTAGGCTGATACCGGAGTTGAGGGGATTGAGCTATGAGGAGAGGCTGAATAAACTAGGCTTGTACTCGTTAGAGTTTAGAAGAATGAGGGGAGATCTCATTGAGACGTATAAGATGATGAATGGGATGGATAGGATAGAGGTGGAGAGACTCTTCCCGCTCAAAAAAGACAGTAGGACTAGGGGGCACAGCCTCAAGATAAAGGGGAGGCGGTTTAGAACGGAGTTGAGGAGGAACTTCTTCACTCAAAGGGTGGTGAATCTCTGGAATTCTCTGCCCGTTGAAGTGGTGGAGGCTGCCTCGCTAAATATTTTTAAGAAGCGGGTTGATGGGTTCTTGATAAGAGAGGGGATTAAGGGTTATGGGGAGAGGGCGGGAAAGTGGAACTGAGCCACAACAGATCAGCCATGATCTTATTGAATGGCGGGGCAGGCTCGAAGGGCTAGATGGCCTACTCCTGCTCCTATTTCTTATGTTCTTATGTTAAAATCCAGAAAGACCACATCCACCGGCTCTCCTCTATCCACTGCCCTCGACACATCCTCATAGAACTCCAGTAAATTTGTCAGACATGACTTCCCTTTAATGAAACCGTGCTGCGTCTGCTCTATCAAGCAATTCCCTTCAAGATGCCTCGCAATTTCCTCCTTAATGACGGATTCTAACATTTTACCTACCACAGACGTTAAACTAACCGGCCTATAATTCCCTGCCTTTTGCCTGGCACCCTTCTTAAACAACGGCGTAACATTAGCCGTTTTCCAATCTTCCGGCACTTCCCCGGAATCCAGCGACGTCTGGAAAATAACCACCAAGGCATCCACTATAACCTCCGCCATTTCTTTCAGAACCCTCGGATGCATTCCATCCGGTCCTGGGGACTTGTCCACAATCAGCCCCTCCAGTCTGTCGAGCACCGCCTCTCTAGTAACAGTAATGTCATTAAGACCCTCCAGTCCTACCACCTTTCCATCGCTAACACCCGGCAAATTATTCACGTCCTCCTCCGTGAAGACAGAAACAAAAAAGTTATTCAAGACCTTAGCCATATCCCCATCCCCTACCACTAGGTCCCCTTTCTCATCCTCTAAAGGACCAACGTTCACCCTAGCCAGCCTCTTCCTTTTTATATATTTATAAAAACTCTTGCTATCCTTTTTTATATTAAGCGCTAGCCCAGCTTCATAGTTTCTCCTACCCTCCTTTATCAACTTCTTTGTCAATCTTTGTTGACATTTAAACCTCTCCCAATCCTCTTCTCGCCCACTACTCTTAGCTACTCTAAATTCCTCCGCTTTTAATTTAACACTTTCCTTCACCTCCTTCGTTATCCACGGCTTATTACCTCTCCTCCTACTGTCCTTTTTGACCATCAGAATAAATTTCTGCTGAGCACCAAGAAAGATCTCCTTAAAGATCCGCCACTGCTCCTCAGCAGACCCTCCCTCCAACGCGCTCCCCCAGTCAACATTCGCCAATTCTTCTCTCATCCTACCGTACTCTCCTCTGTTCAAACAAAGGACACGTGTCCGGGAACCCACTTTCTCCTCCTCCATCTGCACCAGAAACTCCACCATACACTGATCACTCTCCCCAAGAGGATCCTTCACCGCAAGGTCCCTAATTCTACCTGCCTCATTACATAGCACCAGATCTAAGATAGCTCGCTCCCTCGTCGGCTCCAACACACACTGTTCAAGGAAATTATCCCGGCGGCATTCCAAGAACTCCTCCTCGAGCCCACCGCGTCCAACATGGGTCGGCCAATCAATATGCAGATTGAAATCCCCCATAACTACGGCCGTCCCATTCCTGCACGCCGCACTTATTTGCGCGTTAACAGCCCGCCCCGCCTCCAGATCATTATTCGGGGGCCTATAGACGACACCCACCAGCGTCTTCCTCCCTTTACTGTTCCTAATCTCCACCCACAGCGATTCCACTTTCTGCTCTTTGGCTCCAGTATCATCCCTTGCTACCACCTTGATGCTATCCTTAATCAGCAGAGCAACGCCACCCCCTCTTTCCTCCTGCCTATCCTTCCTAAACACTTGATACCCCTGGACATTCAGCTCCCAGTCCCTGTCACCTTGCAGCGTCGTCTCTGTAATGGCCACCAGATCGTATCCATTTGTGTTGATCTGCGCCACCAGCTCATCCACTTTATTCCGAATGCTTCGTGCATTCAGATAAAGCGCTTTCATCCCAGCCTTCACCTGGACCCTATTTGCCGTAATTGGGACATCCTCGGCCTCTTCCCTTACCTGTACCCTATCCTTAACTTTAGACCTCGTAACATCACCTACCCTTGCACCCTCCCTCCCCCTAATTAGTTTAAAGCCCTGTCTACAGTCCTCTTTACTCGATTCGCCAGCACTCTGGTCCCAGCACGGTTCAGACCAACCCCATCCTGCCCGAACAGGTCCCACCTACCCCAATACTGGTGCCAATGCCCCATAAATTCAAACCCATTCCTCCCACACCAATCCCTGAGCCACCCATTCACTTCCTTAATCCTGTCAACCCTACGCCCGTCTGCACTCGGTTCAGGCAGTAACCCAGAGATGACCACCTTGTCGGTTCTACTTTTTAATTCCATTCCCAGCTTTTCATACTCCCTCCCCAGATCCTCAGTCCGCACTTTGCCTACGTCGCCGGCACCCACATGTACCACAATGACCGGATTCTCACCCTCCCACTCCAGGTTCCTCTGCAGCCCAGCTGCGACATCCCGGACCCGAGCACCAGGCAGACAACACACCCTTCTGTGCACTTTGTCATTGTGACAAAGGACAGTGTCAATACCCTTCACCCCACTATCCCCAATCACTACTACGTTCCTTTTCCCCTTCTCTTTGCCTATGTCCTGCTGCATCACTGTACCGTGTGCAGTTTGCTCACCTGCCTCGTTCTCTTCCAGACTGGAAGCAAGAACCTCAAACCTGTTATGCAGATTAAGAGGCTGAGGCCTCCGCTCCTCACCCCCCTTCCTCCTCCCAGCAGCCCCCTCTTGTCCCTGACCCTTAGAGTTAGCCAATCTAGGGGGGGTGGATGTCACTTGCACCCCATTGACAATGGCACCCTCTCTCCCCCTGATGAGCCTCAGTGTCTGTAGCTCAGAGGCCAGCTCATTTACCCTGAGCTGGAGCTCCTCCAGTAACCTGCACTTACTACAGACATGGTCACTGGGGAGGACCAGTTCCCACATCATACAGAAACCACACATCACATGCCCCTCCATTATTCACTGTAGTAGTTTTGAAAAAAAAAATTTTTTCCCTTGTTTTTTCAAACAAACTCACCTGGCCTTTTTTTCACTCGAGCCCTTTTTTATATTAAGCCCTATTGGCTCACTCTGCTGCCCACTCCGACGCTGCCCGCTGTCTACACCAGGCCTCCTTTTAAACCTGACGCTGATTTAAAGCTGGCTGGCCCACAACTCCCTCTAAACACTCCCTCAGAATTCTTAAAGCAGTAATTACAATAAATGCTTTAAACAGTTCTACAAAGAACAAAGTGCTTTAAACTTATTTTAAACAGGTTTTTAACAGGTAAAATCTTAGCTCTCTCTCTGCTCCTTCACTCGTCTGCTCCAGCAAACAATGGAAGGCTTCACCGTGTGGCCACTTGATAATCAACTGGGATAAGTGTGAAGTGGTTCATTTTGGCAGGTGAAATAGGATGGCAGAATATAACATTCATGAGAGGACTCTTGGCAGTGTGGAAGATCAGAAGGATCTTGGGGTCCAAGTTCATAGGACACTCAAAGCAGCTGCGCAGGTTGAAGCTGTGGATAAGAAGACATATGGTGTACTGGCCTTCCTCACTCAAGGAATTGAGTTTAGGAGTTGAGAGATAATGTTGCAGCTATATAGACCCTAGTCAGACCTTGCTTAGAGTACTGTGCTCAGTTCTGGTCGCCTCATTACAGGAAGAATGTGGAAGCCATAGAAAGGGTGCAGTGGAGATTTACAAGGATGTTGCCTGGATTGGGGAGCATGCCTTCTGAGGATAGGTTGAGGGAGCTCAGCCTTGGAGAGGTGAAGGATGAGGTGTGACCTGACAGAGGTGTATAAGATGTTGAGAAGTATTGATCAAGTGCGTAGTCGAGGCTTTTATTCCCAGGGTTGAAATGGTTGCCACAAGAGGACACAAGTTTAAGGTGCAGAGGAGATGTCAGGGGTAAGTTTTCCACTCGGAGTGGTGGGTATGTGGAATGAGCTGCCAGCAACGGTGGTGAAGGTGGATTCGATAGGGTCTTTTAAGAGACTTTTAGATAAGTATGTGGAACTTAGTAAGTTGGAGGGTTATAGGTAAGCCTTGTGACCTCTAAGGTGGGGACATGTTTGGCACAACGTTGTGGGCCAAAGGGCCTGTATTGTGCTGTAGTTTTTCTATGTTTCTAATTTATACCTTTGAAAAAATTATTAATTGCAGAACAGATTTAAACAAGGCTTACTTCAATTGTCCCTTTTATCCCCATGCCCAGGCAATTGAGTGTAAAAAGAAAGTGCCTTTTTAAGATTGAAATGTGAAGCCAGTAAATTGGCCACATATCTAGCTATAATATAGGGTTTTGTAAAGTGGGTGTGGAGAGGATGAAGATTCTACTTTGCAGGGAGAGCTATAGAATGGCTGTTTTATTTAGAGCCTTTCATTTAATCCAGTGGGGAATTCAAGAACAACTTCATTACCTGAGTTAAAAGTAGGTCTGAAAGCATATGTAGTGAGAAAGAAACAGGTCTGGCAGCATATAAAGTTTCAAAGTTTTATTTATTAGTGTCTTCCTAGGCTTAAGTTGACACTGCAATGAAGTTATGTGAAAATCCCCTCGTCGCCCCACTCTGGTGCCTGTTCAAGTACACTGAGGGAGAATTTAGCATGGCCAATGCACCTAACTAGCACGTCTTTCAGACTGTGGGAGGAAACTGGAGCACCTGGGGGAAACCCAAACTCCACACAGTGATCCTAGCTGGGAATCAAATGAGTGCATTAACCCCTCTTCTGGGAAGTAAATCCACCTACATGTGATTCCAGATCCACAGTAATGTGGTTGATTCTTAAGCACCTCAGATCCAATCCACTTGGCTGAAGGGGAAATTATGGATTGGCAACAGATGCTGGCTCTGCCAGTGATGTCTTCATTCCATGAAAGGATTTTTAAAATAGTTTGAAGAATTATTCAATTATCAGCATTTACTGGCCCAGCGCCAGTGACGCCATCCTTAAATTTGCCTAATACGATGGCAGGGTGAGAATTTCAACTCCAGTGAGCGAGGACTCTTTCATGGCACGGACCTCTGCATTTTAAAGTGTGGGTGGAGAGTTTAAATCATGTGCTGCATTGACTGGAAGTCATGTCAGTTGAATGTCAAAACCAAACTGCTGCAATGCAGTAACTGTCATGTTTTATAAAAAATCATTGGAGCAAAATATTAAATTAAAAATTTGATCGGAATCATTTTAATAAAATGCATTTAAAAATTTTGAGGTATACGATTGATTAAAATCTGCATTATGCTTCAAAGTCATATACATTAAAACAAAGTTGGATGAACTTTTTAAAGCTATTTGAATATTTCCAACGTCTAAAATTTGGGGAGATCAATGTGGCCAACAGATATTTTGGAAGTTCTCTTCTGGTGCTGATGTCATTATGTACTTTCAAAATGAGACCCTTAATGTCTCAAAATACTAGCCCTTAATTTTTGGTCTGGATAATTCAATATTAATGGACAACCTCTATGACTCTGTAGATGGTTACATGGATAAGATGGGTAGAGAGGGATATGGGCCAAATGCGGGCTTTGTATGCCTATCTGGATAATTGTTTTAGGCTGGGTATCAATCTTGTATCTCTAAACTTTATCTTTCATCAGTTGTCATGCAAGAAGTTATTTCCATGCATTAGGAAAAAGGCATTGTGTCAACAATTCTAATTAACTAGACAATGTTGAACTTGTGAAACTCTAGTGGTAGTGAGGTTTGATTATGGATTTATGCCATATGGTTCAAAGAATATCATTGCTATAACTTGCTATAATGAATAGGTGACTTCCAATAAAATTGGTCAGTATTGATGAGAACCTGTGTCTTTATAGCCCTTTCCTTATCCTTGTAGAATTTTGACAGGCAGTGAAGGATAGAACCTAGAGGCTAGCCTTTAGATACTTAAGCATATGTTGCATATCATTCAACCCCCATCCACCATTTAATCTGCCCCAACACCTGCAAAGCTGAACCTAAATTAATATCCATCACCTCAATACAATTAACACTCAACTGATAGACAATTAACATTCCTGACATTTCACAGCTCGTGCATACTTTATAAAGCGTAGCCACACTTTTGATAATCATAATAAGCATTTTGACATTTTAGAATTCCACCCTTGTGTAAAGATGTAGTTTTAAGCTCTACCTTTAAAGTTCACAAATGTTTTACTGCTGTATCCAAATACAAATTAATTTTACTTTAGTGTGCTGCCAATCGACAAAATAGTTGCAATAATAAAACTGCTGAAATATGCTTTGTGGCTCTGTCCCCCATTTTCTTCTCCCTTTATGAATATATGAAATTGGAGTGGAAGTAGGCTATTTAGCCCCTTGAGCTAACTCTGCCATTTCATAAGATCATGGCTGAGTTGTACATTTCCAACTACCCTCAATAACCTTAGATTCTTGTCAGGCAAGGGAAGCAATCTATCTCTGCCTTAAAAGATTCAATGACTTCCACTTCCACTTCCACTGCCTTCTGAGGCAGAGAGTTCCAACATTGCACAAGATGTAGTGAAAATATTTCTCGTCATCTCCATCCTAAAAGGGGTGACCACTTATTCTAAACAGTGCCCCTAATTCTGGATTCTCCCACAAGAGGAAACATCCTTTCCAAGTTTACTTTGCCAAGGCCATCCAGAATCTTGTATACTTCAATCAAGTCACCTCTCACTCTTCTAAACTCCAGTGGAAATGAGCCCAGTCTGTCCTTGAGATATCAATCTAATGAATCTCCATTGCATTATCATCCTTCACTAAATGAGGAGAGCAAAACTTATAATATTCAAGAGTGGTCTTGCAAATTCCCTGTACTCCTGGAGTATAACATCCTTGCTTTTATATTCAATTTCCCTCATAATAAAGGATGGCATTCCATTAGCTTTCTTAATCACTTGCTGTACCTGCATACTAAATTTTTGTGACTCATGTACACCTACATCTCTTTCCCCTCTGTATTCTGCAGTCTCAATTTGAGTAATATTCTGCTTTTTAATCTTTTCTGCCAAAGTGAACAACTTCCCATTTTCCTAGATTTTTGCCCACTCATTCAACCTCTCTATATTGGTCTGAAATGTCCTTATGTCTTCTTCACAACATACTTTCCTACCTATTTTTGTGTCATCTGCAAATTTAGTGACCATGCCTTAACTCCCCTCGTCCATTGATAAAAGTTGAGGCCCCAACACAGACTCCTGTGAGAATCCACTTGTCACATTAATATCCATAGGGCCTACATGTCTCTGGTAGGTGCCTCATCCAACTTTAAGTGTTAAGTTGATCATAGAATCCCAGCAATGCAGAAGTAGGCCAATTCAGCCCATTGAAGCTACATTGATTCTCTGACAGAGCATCCTATCCAGGCCCCATCCCCTTAACCCATACATCCTAACAAATTAGCATGGCTAATCAACCTAACCTGCACATCTTTGGAGTGTGGGAAGAAACTGGAGCACCTGGAGGAAATTCACGCAGACATGGGGAGAACCTGCAGACTCCACACAGACAGACTTCCAAAGCTGGAATTGAACCTAGGTCCCTGACACAGTGAGGCAGCAGTGCTGCCTCAATGTGTCACTGTGCCACCAATGGCAGAACAGACTCTGGGCTTATTAGCCTGCTCCTGTTCCTACGTTAAATTGATGATCAGCAAGAACAGTGCAGATTGTATTCTGAAGCTATTTTAACAGCATAGAAACGTAGGTAGGAGCAAGAAGAGGCCATTTTGCCCTTTGAGCCTGCTCCGCCATTCATCATGATCATGGCTGATTGTCCAACTCTATAACCTAATCCTGCTTTCTCCCCATAACTTTTGATCCCATTTGCCCCAAATACTATATCTAGCTGTCTCCTGAATACATTCAATGTTTTGGCATTGACTGCTTTCTGTGCTACTGAATTCCACAGGCTCACCACTCTTTGCGTGAAGAAATGTCTCCTCATCTCCATCCTAAATGGTCTACCCTGAATCCTCAGACTGTGACCCCCTGGTTCTGGACACCCCCCACTATTGGGAATATCCTTCCTGCTTCTACCCTACCTAGCCCTGTTAGAATTTTAAAAGTCTCTAAGATTCCCCCACCCCCTCACCTTCATTCATCTGAACTCCAGCAAAAACAATGCTAATCTACTCAATCTTTCCTGATACATCAGTCCTGCCATCCCTGGAATCAGCCTGCTAAACCTTTGCTGCATTCCCTTGAGAATAAGAACATTCTTTCTCAGAAAAGGAGACCAAAACTGCACACCATACTCTAGATGTGATCTCACCAAGGCCCTATTTCAGCTGCCAAAATGGAATTAAATTACTCTTTAGTTTTTGTCAGGTTAGAGATTTGGAAAATACTTTGGAGATTTCAACTTTGAACAGTCTGTGTCACTTTAGTAGAGTATTAATCAATTTGGCTCAATGGACTAAAGTCAAACAAAGTTGAAACAGTGTAAATAAAACCATTGAAAGTACTTAAAATTTAAATATCGAAAAGCAGTTATCTGCATTCTGTTTTTTTTCCTCTAACAAAGTAGCAGGATTGACTGAAGTCTGCAGTTTTTGCCAATAAGTGTTGATCTCATTTGGGAAGAGATGCTTGGGTTTCTGTTGCATACTGGCTGGTTTTAGAGTGGCACTGATACAAAGTTTGAACGGAAGGTTACAGATAGAGGCGGAATGAATGAAGCCAGGGACTGGAGATCAGGCAAAATAGGGTTAGCTAAAATAAATCAGTTGAGTAGTTACTACATCAGAGGGGTAGAGCCATGAAAGGTTACAGCATGTCAAAGGACTTGAGGTCAATAACTGTGCAGATTCTTTGACTCTTTAGCGTGAAGTGTTCCTTTGTTTTGTAATCCAAATCGTGTTCTGCTTGCACTCCTATTCCTGGTCAGCTATTCTTTGCACCTATTCTTTTTTTAAAAAAAAACTTCTAGCCTCGCTCTCTTCTTCTGTTGAAAGATTTATACACTCTTAGTTACTGTCTCAGTTGACTACCTCTGTTCTGGAGAATCGAGTTCCAATTCCTTGAACTGTTTTTAATTTGTCTATTATCTTGGTGCATCAGCTTCCAGCAATTTTGTTGGTTGGGAGTGTAGACTTGTCATCTGACTGCAGGGTAAGGGTAAATCTGTTGTTTGTACACCAGTTTTGCACAGGTTTCATGCTTAGCTTAAAAGGACGAAAGTTATTGATTTTAATTCAGTAAACTTTTTCCTTGTAAATATTTGAGTTTTTTTCCTTTCAAAACAAAACAAAGCTGTTAACTGGTTCAGTACAGCACAATCATTTCAGCATAATAGGGGGAAAAAAAACAGTTGGATCATCTAACCCAGCACTTTGACAAAAGAATAAAAATATGAAGAGGAAAGGAACAAAATAAAAGAGGGAGGAAGGCACACATCCTTGCGTTCACTATATTAAGGACAGCATTGCATATTCTACAAAAAGCCTTGTAGAAGTAAATCTGACACTGCCACCTATATATTTAAGATAGATTAAGATACGTTTTGGAGTAAGTCCGAATTAGATTGGAGTATACAAGTTAGAAATTCCGTTGGAATATGCTGCATGATCATTTTCTGCCAATTATGTACTGAAGATGACTTGTCATTAATCCAAGAACATTTTCCATGCTGTAAATGTTAGAATATTATACAGCCTTTTCTTATTACCGTCAATTGTACATTGATCTGGAAGCCCCAGAATCAAACACAGGGTCTCATTTCCAAGGTTGTCTCAAATTTTTTTACCACTCTTAAGTGGCTACATGAACTTTGGCCTCTTATAAACCCAGTCTGAGCACCCTGGATAATTAAAGGGAGAGTTTTTTTTGTAGATGCAAAGCCAGTATTTTAGAAAATAATTTCAGACTCATGTTTAAAAGTGAGACTGGTCTGTAGGAGACACAATCTTCTGGAGTTTTGCCTGTCTTTTTAAAATTAAAGAAATATTTGCTTCTCTGAGAGACTGAGGTAACTGTCCTTCCTGAAATGAATGGTTATACATATCAGTCATAGGTTCTATTAGCATATTCTTGAATTCCTTTTAAATTCATTAGGTCTTGAAGCCTTCAATATAGATGGTATTTCCTCTTTAGAGATGGGCGCATTTAAAGATTGAGCTTTTGTCTTTAGAAAGTATAAGGGAGTTCAAAAAGAAAAAAATTGCTTGCTATGTATTGATACATTTTCAAATTGGTTTATATAAATTGACATAAAAATATTCAAATGCCTTGTTAATATCCTCAATCTGAAACCTTGTTCTTCTCAATCTTGCTGTTTAAATCCAGTACAGAAGAACTAATCCAAGAGTCTGCTTTCTTCCTTGCAAGGAAGGCTGAGTATCGACTTAATTTATTTCCAGATTCACATAGTTCTGTTTGGCAAATTTTATGCCCCCCTCAGCTCATTGAGTCAATCCTAAGCTGCTCAGACTGCAGTCATTTCCATCAGCATTAAACGGATAGAGGTTTTTAACATTCTTTCTGTTTTGGCAAGTTTTATTTCGAGCTGGTGTTTCATTCCAGCGTTTTGCGTTTTCTATTGGTCAAATAGGAAATTACCAATCCTCTTGTAAAGGCCTTACATGTCTCTCAAAGGTTGAGGGGGCTGATTGCAGAAATAGAGTTGACTGAACAAACTTGGTTAAATCTAGATTTAAAGTAAGAAATAAAATTATGATCTTTAAGCAGAGATGTGTTAAAGCTTCTTAATCTAGATTGAGTGGGACATATCTACAGTGAAAATTCCAGGAAGACAGGAGCATGATCAGAGAGACCACAGGAGAGTAAAGAAGATGCAGCAAAATATAGATTGGTTGGAGACATGGGTGGATAAATGGCAAATGGAGTCTAATTCGGACAATTGAGATAATTTGGAAGGTCCAATGCATGTAGGAATTGTACAGTAAATGATAGAACCCTTAGGAGTATTGACAGGCAGAGAAATCTGGGCGTAGATATCCACCGATCACTGAAAGTGGCAACACGGGTGGATAAGATAGTTCAAGAAACCATACAGCATGTCTGCCTTTATTGTTCAGGGCATTGAGTATAAAAATTGGCAGGTCATGCTGCAGCTGTACAGAGTCTTAGGTCTCATTTAGAATATTGTGTACAATTCTGGTCATCGGACTGCCAGAAGGATGTGAATGCTTTGGAAAAGGAACAGAAAAGGTTTACCACGATGATGCCTGGTCTGGAGGGTATTACCTATGAGAGGTTGGATAAACTCGGTTTGTTCTCATTGGAATGATGGAGGTTGAGGGGTGACCTGACAGAAGTCCACAAGATTGAGTGGCAGGGACAGAGTGGATAGTCAGATGCTCTTTCCTAGGGTAGAAAAGTCAAGTATTAGGTTTAAGGTGCATGGGGAAAAGTTTTTTAGAGGAGATGTGCGAGGCAAGTTTTTTTTACGTAGAAGGTGATGAATGTCTGGAACGCGCTACCTGGGGAGTGGTGGGAACGGGTACAATAGCAGCATTTAAGGGACAACTAGATGAATACATGAATAGGATGGGAATGGAAGGATATGGACCCCATAAAGGTTTTAGTTTAGGCAGGCAACATGATCAGCGCAGACTTGGAGGGCCTGTTCCTGTGCTGTACTGTTCTTTGTTCTTTGTACCTGTGGAGCAGGAGACCACTGAGTGTAATATTATTTGTGCTGTGAAAATATTATCAACTCTGGTATTACATAGGTGGGGAGTAGATAAGAGCATTCCCTTAAAATGTAATATTCCCTGTATGTCCAAGTATCCCATTTCATCACTGTAGGAAGCTTGCCAATCAGAGGATTTAGGTGGCAGCTGAAGTCCCCTCTTATAAATGAATTAGTCATTGCTAATTCAGCAAAATCCATAATGGCGTTAGAAATAAAGTCAGGAAAATCATTTGGAGGGCCATAAACATTCACTGTCAAAATGCTTTCTCATGCAGCATTCCTTTGACAGTCACATGTTCTCCCTTTATCTTTCACACAGCTCACCAGTCTAAATGGGAGGATTTTATTAATCAAAATCAGGACCCTTTGGTTACTGGTCGAAAATGAGACAGAAACTGCTTGTCTGACTTATTCCCACTTTCGAATGTTCTTTGCCATCTAAGTGCGACCCTTGTATCAGAGCTGTGTCAACTTTCTCCTTTTTGAGAAAAGACGATCTTTTATTCTTTCATCTGCATGATGTAGATTCCACAAATGAATTTTCAGTGTAGCTACTGCCATTACTCATTCAATAAAAAAGGATAGTAGGATATCGATGACCAGAAAGTTGGCCTTGTACGTGACATCGACTACTCCTCCCTGCTCGGTATGCGCCCAAACCCACCTCCTACACTCCCCAGTCACACAAGGAGCACCATTGACATAATGAACAGTAATTTTCAAACAAATTAAACTTGTCTGTTTCAGTTATGCCAGTAACCAACTAACGATTCTCTAAACCCAAAATAAAAGAACACACATGAACAGTTAACTCTGAGGATTTTTCCTCCCCAAATGTGAAGCCTTGTTTGAGTAACCTAAACATACATTCCATATTTACGGTACAGAGCGTCTCTCTTCATGACAGAAAAATTGAAATGTAATATAAAGGAGGAGAAGGAGGTATCATCCCTGTAATTGAACCTTGCCAATTATGACTGATATCATACATCCATTTCCCAGCAGTGGCGCACTCGTATATTTAGCATTTATTGTATATATAATATGACATTTCTTATACAACCTTAGCAATATGCAACATGCAGAGTGTACCATTGACCAGAAAAATATTAATTATTAAGGTTATGTATGGGTTCCAGCATTCCTTAAATACCAGGCACATCGTAGTGCTCAATCAACTGCAGCCTGTTAATGTTATTCAGTTGAGGCACCTGAAATATTGCCTCTCATGGAGGTCACAAAAGTTATGGTTTTAACTGGGGTATTAAATTTTTTTTATATCCTACAGTGCAGAAAGAGGCCATTTGGTCCATCGAGTCTGCACCAGCCACAATCCCACCCAGGCCCTATCCCAATATCCCCACATATTTATCCACTAATCCTCTAACCTATGCATCCCAAGACACTAAGGGCAATTTAGAATGGCCAATCAACCTAGCCTGCACATCTTTGGACTGTGGGAGGAAACTGGAGCACCCGGAGGAAACCCATGCAGACACAGGGAGAATGTGCAAACTCCACACAGACAGTGATCCGAGCCGGGATTCGAACCAGGTCCCTGGAGCTATGAATCTGCAGTGCTAACCACTGTGCTACCATGCTGCCTCCCTTTTTATTACTGAAAACTGTTCTCTAATATGATCTTGGTTATTCTGTTCTGTATCCTTGAGAGAGAGAGAAAACAATAGTCATAACACTGACATCTGGGGGGATCAATGTTTACACCCCTCCAATGAATTGCAAACCAATATGTATCTGTGTTTCCTGGCAACAGCTAATTTGGTAATTTTTGGTTAGCAACTGGAATAAATACACTAAGAAATGTAGATAAAATAACTTCATTTACTCTCAGATAGCTGATATTCTACAACTTATTTAATGTGGTGTAGAAGTTTAGAGTTTATTTATGAGTGTTGCAAGTAGGGTTCCATGAACACTGCAGTGAAGTGAAAATCCCCTGGTTGCCACACGCTCCAGCACCTGCTCGGGTACACTGAGTGAGAATTTAGCATGGCCAGTGCACCAAATCAGCATGTCTTATGGACTGTATGAGAAAACCGGAGCACCCAGAGGAAACCCATGCAGACATGGCGAGAACACGCAGACTCCGCGCAGACAGTGACCCAAGATGGGAATCAAACCCAGGTCCCCGGTGCTGTGAGACAGCAGTGCTAACCACTGTGCACTGTGAAGTGGAAGAGTAATAGGTGCTTGCTGTCAGTGATTTTGTGAAAGTCGGTTTCCTTTTGACACATTATGAAGTTACATTGCTTCTGAGTATTAAAGTTACTGAAATGTCTCCAAGGCCACCACCCTCGGGAACACTAATTACCAGCGTTTCCAATATATTTTATATGGCGATACTAGCTTTGCACTCATGGTTCATCTCTCTCTTTCAGAGATATCTTTCCACTTTTGCAAGATCCCAAAGCCTTCAGTGCAGTCATTGATCTATTTGAAGATCATTTGAGAAAGACGTTTCCCCAGATTGATTTAATTGTTGGTAAGTCTTGTGGAGTTGTATTTGAAGGGGGTCTTGTCCTTTTTAAATTAGGACATTTGGAGGAAGAGAAGTTGGGAGAGTCTTCACTAGGAAGTACAGGAGAATCTTAGTGCCACAAATTTGGCTCTCTTCTCATAATAGTTGTCTATCTCATACTGGATAGTAAGTGTCATTACAGTCTTTAAGAAGCAGAGATGCAACAGGTTACCCCTGTGGATGAAGCAAACCACAGAGTGA
Organism: Carcharhinus amblyrhynchos; assembly: GCF_965287045.1. Lineage (NCBI taxonomy): Eukaryota > Metazoa > Chordata > Chondrichthyes > Carcharhiniformes > Carcharhinidae > Carcharhinus > Carcharhinus amblyrhynchos. The sequence goes on from NC_137327.1 coordinate 23,503,097, forward strand.
TATAGTGGAGCTTTGCTAACAGTTATGGGACTAAATCCCAACACAAATTACTGCCTTCAGGTAAGGGGTAGAGACTTGAGAAGAAGAAACAGAAAAGCTAAATAAAATGAAAGTTTAAATAAACCTGTTTATTTATACTGATATAAACTTGCTGAATGAAGAAAGTAATAGATTGTATACATTACAAGGAAGTATTAGATGCACTACCTATGTAACACCCAAGAACAGTACGGAATATACACGAGCTGAAGCATAATTCATCCCCTGCACTTACAAATTGTCTCCCATTGTGGTTAGCAGTGCTAACCATTGTGCCAACTGGCTTGGGCAGCATGGTGGCGCAGTGGTTAGCACTGCTGCCTCAGAGTCAGGGATCTGGGTTTGATTCCTGGTGTGGGTCACTGCCTATATGGAGTTTGCACATTCTCTCCATATTGGCGTGGGTTTCCCCCGGGTGCTCCAGTTTCTCCCCACAGTCAAAAGATGTGCGGGTTAGGTGGATTGGCCATGCTAAATTGCCCCTTAGTGTCAGGGGGACTAGCTAGGGTAAATGCATGGGGTTACGGGGATGGGGCCTGAGTGGGAATGTGGTCGGTGCAGACTTGATGGGCTAAATAGCATCCTTCTGCACTAAGATTCCATAAATTACTGGGGGAGTGTTGTTTGAAGTCCTTATCATTCATTAGGACTTAAATTGCAAGAAATTTTGTATGCACTGGTTTACTAGGCAATAGCACTACTGTACATGAAACAGAGCTGCTAAATGCCATGATACTGTAACTCTTTTCGTCTTCACAGGGTTAGATGCCCGTGGATTCCTATTTGGCCCGTCTCTGGCACAAAGATTTGGAATTGGTTTTGTGCCAGTTCGAAAGAAAGGAAAGCTGCCAGGGCCAACCGTGTCTGCCAGCTATAGTTTAGAATATGGACAGGTAATCTCTAATGTATAATAATCCTGGTTTTCAATAAGTTAAATATTGCAGCATTATTGTCAGGATGTCACCATTTTTCTGAAAGGCTTGTTTTCTCTCTTGTAGGCTGAAGTTGAGATACAATGTGATGCTATTCAAGCAAATCAGAAAATTGTCATTGTTGATGATTTAATTGCAACTGGAGGTACGTGATATGTGATCAGCTTTGAGTTGCATTTATGCAGTAAGATGGGCCCAGGATTTGCTGGAACAGGGCATGTAGGCACTGCATTGCATTGATGGGTGGCACAGTGGTTAGCGCTGCTGCCCCACAATGCCAAGGTTCGACTCCTGGCTTGGGTCACTGTCTGTGTGGAGTCTGCATGTTCTCCCCATGTCTACATGGGTTTCCTCTGGATGCTGTGGTTTCTTCCCACAGTCCGAAAAACATGCTGGTTAAGTGCATTGGCCATGCTAAGTTCTCCCTCAGTGTACCCGAACTAGGGGATTTTCACAGTAATTTCATTGCAGTGTTAATGTAAGCCTACTTGTGACACTAATAAATAAACTTTAAAATTAGCATGGGTGCACATTGCCCTCAAACTTTCTTGCCACAAATTGCTGGATTATTTTGTACTTAATAATGGTGTGTGCCTTTAGCTCATTTTACTGGCAAATTCTGGGCCATTCTATTTACAAAGTACTGCGTGGGTGGGAGTGGGTTGAAACGCAGTGTCATTGCAGGGATACTGTGCATTTTTTTTGTTAAAACTGCATTTCAAAACAAGGCATAAAGATTTGTAAGACTTATTGATAAAATACAAAGCTATAAATATTTATTATCAAAACGTAACCCTATCTTTTTCTGTCTTCATTGCAGGTACTCTAGCAGCTGCTTGTGAATTGCTGAACAAAATGAAAGCTGATATTCTGGAGTGTCTGTTAGTGATTGAAATTAAGGCACTAAATGGCATAAAGAAACTGGGCTCTGTGCCTGTCTATGTACTAGTGCGGTACTAAGCAATCGTGTCACGCTTGAATTGGGACTGCCTTGCTATGTTTCACATCCCTTTCCACAATGGTTATGCAAGTTTGCAATTCTTAATGAGGGGCCAACTCCCAATTATTTGTCATTTTCAGTACGTGACTATTCTCTTTTTTGATAAAAGCAGCAACAAAAAATTAGCGGATCTATTCCAGTTCCTACTTCAGGGGTACGATTTTCCGGCCACGCTCGCCCCAAAGCAGGAGAATCTTGCCCTAGGTTGACAGACCTTTTTGTGTGATCCGTGTCCTGCCCGCTATGATTCCTGTGGCAGGCCGGACAGGAAAAATCTGCCCCATGTTTTATTAGCTGGTAACTCTGTTGAATTGTTCCCACTAAACCACACCCTCATATCGATATATATATACCTCAGTTAGTGTTTACATTTGCAAAGAAATTGAAGTAAGCTAATGGAAGTTGTTAACTTAAAATTTAATTACATTGGTTTTTACAGCTTCTGATTTTACCCAGCTTAATGCATTTGAAACAGTTGGATTGTAGAAAAATAAATAGACAAGTGCCTGATAACTCTTGTGATTTCTTTTGAGAAAGGCATCTAGTTTGTAGTTTTGTACAAGTCACTTTCTCCAGAAGCAATAATTCTTGTCTTAATTCATTGAATCCGTTTAGATGAGGTGTTTCAAACACTTATCGTGGATAATTTTTAAATTTCCTTTGTAACCTGGGGTGCTGAGACAAATTCCTGTACCTTGTATTGGCTGAGAACTGTTTGAGGGCTTAGCACAAATTTGTTTGAGCTTGAAACTTCCTTGGTCTATGTTGTTCTGTTATTCTCTCAATAAACAGTTGCGCTTTTCAGAAACCCACAGCCAGCTTGTTTAATTGACCAAGCCACCTCAATATCTCAAGGCCCCATTTCCAGTAGTCAGAATTTGTTCTGTTTTGACAAAACTAGAGAGCAAACTGAGTGGCGAGATAGAACAAGCCTGCTATTGATCTATTAGTCTAACTCCTGATATCTACTTAAACCAGGTTGGATTTGATTACAGGTTTCAATTGTAGAAAGTTTTTGGTGCCCACATATATATCATGTGTGATTACAATTTTGATGAAGTGCATGTCAACTATTTTTATGTCTAGTATAGTTTGACAAACTTTCTAAAAATAAACAAATGAAAATGATAAAATAATACAGATTTTGTTGTTTGATACAGCACATATCGCAGAGAAATGGAAACAATTGTTAGTTTTACAAAATGGACAGACAACTAATGGAGTGTCTGTTTTCCTGGCCAAAAGTACAAGTCTTGGTTGAATCTGACTGAGCTCAAACTGCAGGCATCAACTCGTTATATCGAGGTATTGGTCATTTTCAGGCCACAACCATGGTGGCAGGCTAGGATATGGGCAAGTCTCAAATGGCAGCCACCCACAGTATTTCTGTATATCCAGCTCAAGAATTCATAGAATCCTACAAGCAGAAGAGGCCATTTGGCCCATTTGAGTCTGCACCAACAACAATCCTACTTAGGCCCTAACTCCATAACCACCCCACATATTTACTCCCCTAATCCCTCTAACCTATGCATCCTGGGACACTAAGGGGCAATTTAACATGGCCCCACAGTGCACCTAACCCACAGTCCTTTTGGACTGAGAAGAAACCTACAGAGACACGGAGAATGTGCAAACTCCACAGAGTGACCCAAAGCCAGGAATTGAACCTGGCTCCCTAAAGCTATGAGGCAGCAGTGCTAAGCACCGTGCCACCCAAATTCCTTCCAGGTCTCCAAAAATAAAATTGTTATAAGGAAATCTATTTGTGGCTGTTAGCTCCAGTCATACGAGATGTAATTTTCTTGACTAGACCTAGTACACCTGTCCTTTTCATGGAAGAAAGGTGTATAACGAGCAGTTGATTCACTAGCAAGTTTTCTGCTACTGGCAAATATGAAAGTAGTGCCCAGTGCATTATATTTCACTGAATACTAATGGGAGGTGTAAGAGTTTCTCATTCCCTTCTACCTCAGTCACTTGATCTAAGATGCATTGTCCAAGAGGGGCAGCTGCAAGAGCTAATCACCTGCTTGAAGAGAGTCATTCTAAACATGTTTAGTGAGTGACTGGCACAGTACTTTCAAATAATTACAACACGGGCCTGGTAGTCTAGAGACCGTGTCCTACGGTGGTATATCAGGTCATTTTAGTACCTCAGTGACTATGAAATCTGATGCGTTGTTGCAAAGAACCTACCAGTTCACCATTGTCCTATCAGATACCCCCACCTACTCTAAATACTGATCACGAGCAAAGTATCTTCCACTTTAATAACTTCTAAATTGAATGATCAATTAGTGGGATTGAATTTTATCACATTGTTCTTGAAATAAGAACTAAGCTGGCTGATCAACATTTCTGAGACTTTGATAGGGCTGCCACTGTGTATTTTGCAAGTTGTAGCAAAGCCTGTTTCTGACAACTTTTAAAATACATCATAGAATCATAGAACCCTACAGTGCAGTAAGAGGCCATTCGGCCCAGCAAGTCTGCACCCCCATAATCCCTACATATTTTACCTGCTAATCCCTCTAACCTATGTATCTCAGGACACTAAGAGGCAATTTTAGCACAGCCAGTCAACCTAACCCACACATCTTTGGACTGTGGGAGGAAACCCACAGACATGAGGAGAATGTGCAAACTCCACACAGTGACCCAAGCTGGGAATTGAACCCCAGGTTCTTAGAGCTGTGAAGCAGCAGTGCTAACCACTATGCTACCATGCTGCCCAACATCAGTTACTGTTCAAAAGTCTTCTCCATCTACAAGAACCAAGTCAGGAATGTGATTGAATGCTCATTACTCACTCATCTAGATAGCTGTAGATTTGTTGGTTATTAGAGCAATGCCTGTTAGATATAGGAGCAGAATTAGGCTATTTGGTCCATCAAGTGCAGTGTGGTTGCAATATACCACTGTGTTCATTGTTCTCCAGAGCAGTGTACCTGGTGGCTTTGGTGAGTGTTGGATTTACTTTAAACGCTTTTTGACTGCATTTCCGGTTCGTGGGATTTCTGTGAGTGCTTTTTATTTCCGTACCGGAAGTTAGGAGAGGGGCTAGTCAGGAAGGGAGAGCGGGGGGTATAAAAAGAAGGCAGTGATAGACAGCGGGCAGCGGAGTGAGTGGGAGCTGAGTGAGAGGTATAAGGGCTTTGGCTTGCTGGGCTTAGGCGAGAGCAGGCTTAGAGAAGGTGAGTTGCAGTTTCTATCTTTCCTGTGTTGCATTTCAGCACATACCAACCCAAGTGAGGTTGGGACATGGCAGGGGCTATGGGGAGGAGCGTTAGCTGTGTTAGGTGCCACATGTGGGAGTTCCTGGAGGCATCACGTCTCCCGAAGGCCCACATCTGCGTCAAGTGTTTAGAGCTGCAGTGCTTGAGGGCCCAGGTCAGGCAACTAGAGGATGCATTTCTGGTCAGGGAGAATGAGGAGTTAATGGCTAGGAACCATGAACAAGTGGAGGTCCCAGGGGCTGAGGAACAGGATGGGTGGACAACTGTTAAGAGGAAGAAGAAGAATAGTCCTGGTCCAAAGACCACCCCAGTGGCCCCCCAAAAGGTATCGACAGGGATACAAAAGGAAAGACAGGAGGGCCAGAATGACTCAGAGGGAAGGAAGGGGGCTGGCAATGTGATAGTGGTGGAGGATGGGAGGGTCAAAGGAATTGACAGGAGGTTCTGTGGGCAAAAGCGTGACTCCAGGATGGTAGTCTGCCTCCCTGGAGCAGGGGTACAGGACATATCGGAGAGGATAGAGGGAATTTTGAAAGGGGAGGGGACCCAGGCAGAGGTAATAATACACGTAGGTGAGAGGGACGTAGGAAGGCAGAGTAGGGCAGATGTACGCAGGCAATTTAGGGAGTTGGGTCAAAACTGAAGAGCAGGACCTCCAGGGTGGCATTCTCTGGGCTGCTGCCTAGTACAAGCAGGGCTAGGAATAACGAGATCATGCAGCTGAATGCATGGCTGAGGGCTTTACTTTTGTAGACCACTGGGAAGTATTTGTGAGAGAAGGGCAACTGTCCAGGAGGGATGGGGAAAATTTGAATGGGAGACGGACAAATGTTTTAGCAGGGAGGTTAGCTGGAGTGTTTAGACAGGGTTTAAACTAATGGCGGGGTGGCGGGGGGATGAGACTGATAGCTCATTAGACGCTGGGGTCAGGAGTGAGTTGGGTGATAGGGTAGGTTTGGGCGAAAGGAAAATTATCAGGGAGAAGGAGGTTCTGAGCGGCACTGGTGGGTTGGACTGCGTCTGTTTCAATGCGAGGAGTGTGACGGGTAAAACGGATGAGCTTAGGGCCTTGATGTTTGTGAGGCAGTTAGATGTGGTGGCAGTAACGGAGATGTGGTTAAAGGAAGGGCAGGACTGGCAGCTGAATGTTCCTGGGTATAAGTGTTTTAGGTGTGACAGAGGAGGGTTGAAGAGAGGTGGTGGGGTGGCGCTGTTAGTAAAGGAGCACATCACAGCAGTGCCGAGGGAGGATAATATGGAGGAGTTAGGGATTGAGTTGCTGTGGGTGGAGTTGAGGAATAAAAAGGGAGAGATTACAATGCTGGGGGTGTACTATAGGCCACCCAACAGCCCGAGGTCAGTGGAGGAAGGTATTTGCAGAGGCATTTTAGATAGGTGCAGAAAGAATAAGGTGGTTGTAGTGGGTGACTTTAATCTTCCTGGATTGGATTGGAAGGTGCCTAGAGCTGGAGGTACGGATGGGGAGGAATTTGTGAAATGTGTGCTGGAAGGGTCCTTGGAGCAGTACGTAACTAGCCCGACTAGGGAAGGGGCTATACTGGATTTAGTGTTGGGTAATGAGCCGGGGCAGGTGGTTGAGGTTGAGGTAGGCAAACATGTGGCTAACAGTGACCATAAGTCTGTCTACTTTGGGATAAAAATGGAAAAGGATGAGTGCCGACCGAAGGGGAGGGTGCTGAACTGGGGGAAGGCGAGCTATAGCCGGATTAGGAGGGAGCTGAAGGACACTGATTGGGAGGGGTTGTTAGCTGGCAAGTCCACGGTTGGTAAGTGGGAGGCTTTCAAGGGCAAACTGATAATGTTGCAGGAAAGGCACGTGCCGGTAAAGAGGATGGATGGGAAAGGCAGGATTAGGGAGCCGTGGATTACAGGGGGTATCGAAGACTTGGTCAGGAAGAAGAGGGAGGCATATGTTAGGTCGAAACAACTGGGAACAGAGATTGCGCTGGAGGAATATAGAGAGAGTAGGAGGGAGCTTTAAAGGGGAGTTAGAAGGGCAAAAAGAGGGCATGAAATGGCTTTGGCTGTTAGGATTAAGGAAAATCCAAAGGCATTTTACTCTTATATTAGGAACAAGAGAGCGGTTAAAGGGAAAATTGGTCCTCTTAGGGACAAAGGAGGGGAGCTATGCATCGAGTCTGAGGGAATGGGGGAGATACTGAATGAATACTTTGCGTCGGTACTCACGAAGGAGAGAGATTTGGTGTCGTGTAATGTCTTGGAGGGAGCTGTGGATCAGTGGAAGGAAATATCCATTACGAGGGAGGAAGTGCTAGGGTTTTTAGGTAGCATAAAAACGGATAAAGCTCCGGGGCCTGATGGTATTTATCCCAGGCTGCTTAGGGAGGTGAAAGATGAAATTGCTGGGCCTCTGACGCAAATCTTTGTCTCTTCTTTGGACACAGGTGAGGTCCCAGAGGACCGGAGGGTAGCTAATGTGGTACCGTGTTTAAAAAGGGCAGTAGGGATAACCCTGGTAATTATAGACCAGTGAGTTTGACATCAGTGGTAGGAAAATTACTGGAAAAAATTCTTAGGGATAGGATGTATAAGCATTTGGAGCGTTGCGATCTGACTAGGGATACACAACATGGCTTTGTTCAGGGGAGGTCTTGCCTTACAAATCTGGTAGAATTTTTTGAGGAGGTGACAAAAACGGTTGACGATGGGCGAGCCGTTGATGTCATCTATATGGATTTCAGTAAGGCGTTTGACAAAGTCCCTCATGGTAGGCTGGTAGAAAAGGTTAAGGCACATGGGATACAAGGACAGGTAGCTAGATGGATTGAAAACTGGCTGGGCAATAGGAGACAGAGTAGTAGTGGAAGGGTCCTTTTCTGGCTGGAGGTCAGTCACCAGTGGTGTGCCGCAGGGCTCAGTACTGGGACCTCTCTTTGTAATATATATAAACGACTTGGAAGAGGGCATACGTGGTGTGATCAGCAAGTTTGCAGATGACACCAAGATGGCAGGATTGGCAGATACTGAGGAAGATTGTCAGGTGACACATCAGGATATAAATAGGTTGGTATATTGGGCAGATAGCTGGCAGATGGAATTTAATCCTGACAAATGCGAGGTGATGCATTTTGGAAGGAATAATGCAGGGAGGAGTTACATGATAAAAGGTAGACTGATTAAGAGTATAGAAATACAGAGGGACCTGGGAGTGCAGGTGCACAAGTCTCTGAAGGTGTCAACACAAGTAGAGAAGGTTGTGAAGAAAGCTTACGGAATGCTAGCCTTTATAGGAAGGGGTATAGAGTATAAGAGCTGTCGACTAATGCTTCAGTTGTACAGAACGTTGGTTAAACCGCATTTGGAGTACTGCGTCCAGTTCTGGTCACCTTACTACCTGAAGGACGTGGAGACCCTGGAGAGGGTGCAGAGGAGGTTTACCAGGATGTTGCCTGGCATGGAAGGACTGAGTTACGAGGAAAGATTGGAAAAACTGGAGCTCTTCGCCTTAGAAAGACGGAGATTAAGGGGGGATATGATAGAGGTATAAAATAATGAAAGGAATAGATAGTCAACAGTGGTAGGCTTTTCCCTAGATTGGGGACAACTATTACGAGAGGTCACGATCTAAGGGTGAGGGGGGAGAAGTATAATTTGGATACTAGAGGAAGGTTTTTCACGCAGAGGGTTATGGGGGTATGGAACGCACTACCAAGTAAGGTGGAGGCAGGCACATTGGACTTGTTTAAGGTTTACTTAGATAGACACATGAGTGAAACAGGAATGGAGGGTTTTAGTAGATGGTATTAAAAAGGGTCAGAGCCTCGGGACGACACTGGAAATATAGTATTACATGTTAATGTTTTGTCTCTTTTAATCCACAGGTGTCGGTCCACCTTGTTGTCAAACGAGGGGCATGCACACGGTGGGTCGTGCGTGGGCTGCTCTTGGAGGTTTCGAGAGTGGCCTAGTACTTCGTGTCGTTGTGTGTGCTTAATCCTGGACCAGCAGACGGGCACCACAACAGCTCAGTGACTATCACTGTTAGCTGTGCAGATTTGGGCCTGTGTCTGTGGGAGTTTGCGCATTCTCCCTGTGGTTGCGTGGGTTTCCTCCGGGTGCTCCGGTTTCCTCCCACACACCAAAGATGTGCTCTTAGGCTGATTGGTGTACCAAACTGACCCTACACTATTCTCCCCTGAATCTGGCTACATTAGGGGTACCATTCACATACAAACGGGGCAGGTTAGGTTTAAATGCTTTGTTGAAATGGTGGCGTGGGCTCATTGGGCCAAAGGGCCTGTTTGCTGTGCTGGGTTGTTCTTTGTCAGACAGCAGCAACATAATGGGAACATCACATTACTTCCAAGGTCTGCTGCAAGCCAACACCATGTTCATTTGGATGTCTGCCATTTTTCCCTCACCACTGCATTTTCCTACCTGACAGCATACTTTCACTATTAGCAGTGCAGTAGTTCAAATGCATGAAAACCGGCAATGTCCGACAACCAGACGTTTTTAAAAATGGGTCACGCAAGAATTGTAAATCCTATTAGAGGAGTGAAAAAAATTAGACTGCCTTTAGGCAGTTGCACACCAAGCAGTTTTCCACTTCATGGACCTGACATTTTCTGTACGGAGTCACTGTGCCTCAATCAACCCAACTCTGCCTAGAAAAGTAGACACTAACATGCTCTCTTTCTCCATCTGAAAACACGTGCTCATAGCTAGAAGTTGGGGTAATGACACTCCATGGCTATTCAGGGGTGTCTCCCATACTTAATGCCTACATTTCCTTCTATCCCTCCCAAGATACAAAGATTTACCAGAATGATATTGAAGTCCCTCATCCCACGTGGAAGCTAGAGAAGTTGGGATTGTTGGAATATCTACAGTGCAGAAGGTCAGCATTTGGCTCATCATGTCTGCACTGACTCCCTAACAGAGTATCTTATCCAGATCCACCTCACCCCTGCAACCTCTCACATTTAGCTTAGTCAATCCACCTAATCTGCACATCTTTGGGAGGAAGCCAGAGCACCTAGAGGAAACCCAGGGAGAATGAGTAAACTCCAGTCACCTGAGGCTGGAATTGAACCCAGGGCTCTGTGGGGCAGCAGTGCTAACCACTGTGCCAATATGCTGTCCATGAAGGACAAGTAGAGGGTGCAGGTTGATGGTGCAGATTGGCACACTGTCTAATAATCAGGGGAATTAGAAACATAGAAAATAGGTGCATTCAACCCTTCACCACCGTTCAGCACGATCATGCACTCAGTATCCAACTCCCACATTCTCTCCATACCCCTTGATCCCTTTAACCACAAGGGCCATGTCCAGCTTCCTCCTGAACGTATCTAACAAACTGGCCCCAATTGCTTTCTGTGGTAGAGAATTCCACAGGTTTGCAACTCAAGTGAAGAAGTTCTTCCTCATCTCAGTCCTAAATGGCTTAGTAAACTAAAGGCAGCACAGCAGCAAGCACTGTTGCCTCTCAGTGCCAGGGACCTGGGTTGAATTCCCAGCTTGGGTGACTATGTGGAGTTTGCACATTCTCCCTGTGTCTGCATGGGTTTCCTCCTGCAGTGCAAAGAAGTGCGGGTTAAGTGGATTGGCTATGCTAAATGCCACTTAGTGTCCAGGGGACCAGCTAGGGTTAAAAGCATAGTATTATGAGAATAGGGCCTGGGTAAGATTGTGGTCATGCTGACTTGATGGGCCAAATGGCCTCCTGTATTGTACGATTCTAATATCTAGAGGGATTTTTTTTTTTACAAAGTACATCTTTATCTAGAATGGGCCAATTCTCTTTGAAAGAGTTGACAGACATGATGGACTGAATGGCTGCCTTCTGTGCTATTGGCAGAAAGGTTTAGAACCTGAGAATACCAGAGGCAACAAGAGGAAAAACATTCTACACAGCAAGTGGTGAGGAGCTGGAATGCACTGCCCGACAGTGTGATGGGAACAAATTCAATTGCACCTTTCAAAAGGAAATTGGACAAGCATCTGAAGACAAAACAATCGTTATGGGGGTAAAGGAGTCATCTAACTAGCTGAACCAGCACAAACACAATGTACCAAATGGCCATTTTAGGAATACATTTAAGGAAATTCTTGAAAAACAAAAGCTCCAGTTTTAACCTGGGCGGTACAGTGGTTAGCATTGATGCCTCACAGTGCCAGGGACCCAAGTTTGATTCCCAGTTTGGGTCGCTATTCATGCAGAGTTTGCATGTTCTCCCTGTGTCTGCACTGGTTTCCTCCAGATGCTCTGGTTTCTGCCCACAGTCCGAATGACGCGCTAGTAGGTGCATTGGCCTTGCTAAATTCTCCCTCCGTGTACCTGTGAACAGGTGCCAGAGTGTTGCGACTAGGGGATTTTTACAGTAACTTCATTGCAGTGTTAACATACTTGAAACTAACGAATGAACTTGAAACTTAGTCTGTCCAGCAGAATGGTCAATGAATTAATCAGTTGAAAAGCAAAACAGACATTTGATCTGTTGAACAGGCTGGGTTAAAATCAGAGCTAAACCTTCCACACATCTTATCAGAACATAGCACACAGCTGTAGCTGCTCTGATTTGAAGTCAGCGTGCGCTTTGGGAAAGTTAATTTTTTTCCCCCACTGACGTTGTTTGTAGGATATTACAAAAAGACTTTTTCTTTTAGACGTATACCCGGACATTTTGACAATTCTACCAACGCCATCCCTCGTGACTCAGGTGAGAGTGTAAGACAACCTGAACCAAACTGCCAACTGCAAGACAAAAGGCACATTCAGACAAAACGTTCAGTTTAACAAATAAAGCTTCAGCAATGCCTAGAATAATCTTTTTATTTGTGTTTCATTCATTTCCCCTCCTTCTGCAGGACTGACAGCTTGCTAGCATTCTTATTTTCACTGGAAGCAATCACTCACTGCTATCTCATTCAAGTGGCAGCTGGTCAAATGGGAGCCTGAGACAGGCCACAGACTAGTAGACAACACAGCAAAACATTCAAACTGGTGGACATGTGCACTTTCATCAGCAGCTACTGGGAACAGGAATACTTTTGTCTCCCTAACCTAAAAACAGACTCAACTGTTACAGCCAAGTGGCTAATCCAGTAGTGACTTGAGAACAAAGCTGTGACTCTGCCAGAGTTTCTCAGATACTCGCTACGTGACGTGTCTAACAAAGACTTATGAAAGTTATAATGGATTTGTAAGAACTGAAGAAATAAGTCTCTAGAAAATTTGTAAATTGAGGCAATGTTGAATAATAAAAACCAGTGCAGTTTATAAATAATGTATTAAAATATAAAATAGACTTTGTACACAGAACAGGGTGAAAAAAAACACTGCTTACATGGCAACCTGTCACAAATCAAAGGGATGAAGGAGTAATGTGTTCACAAGAACATGGTTTAATTTTAAAATCTCAGGTTATGACATGGAGCTTCTGTTAAGTTAAAAGTTAATTATTAGTCACAACTAAGGCTGCAATGAAGTTACTGTGAAATTCCCCTAATTGCCACACTCTGCCAACTGTTTGAGTCAATGCATCGAACCCACACATCTTTCAGACTTGGGAGGAAACTGGAGCACCCGGAGGAAACCCATGCAGACACGGGGAGTACACGCAGACTTCGTACAGACAGTGACCCAAGCCAGGAATCGAGCCCAGGTCCCTGGCGCTGTGAGGCAGCAGTGCTAACCACTGTGCCACCATGCCACCCTTCATTTACAAGAGGGAAATAGGTTTATTTACAATCAAGTAAATTCAAATCAGTGATGCACAGAATCAAAATAAAAATCAGTAAGCAAAGAAGTTACCTCAAGAAAAATGGTAGAACATTTAATCAAAATTTAATTTAAAAGCCACCTTCCAAACACAAACCAAACATTCAATTTTCAGTTTAACATTAATCAATGGTATAAAACTGATCCTCATTGCACACAAATGGACTATTGTCCAACTCTGTACCCTGCTACTTATTTTGAATAAAGGAAGAAATGCCTGCCCCAGGAGTCTTATTCTTGGCATTTTCAGCTTAATTCATTTCCTTCTGTTTTAAAAACAAGCATCTGGCAATTTCAACACATATCAAGAGTGGAATCTTCAGTTAAGAAAGTAAGGTTTCTTCCATACAGATACAATGCACCAGCGCCAAACTGCCCAGAATATTGAGAAACAAAAAACACTGCTTTTCTCCTATATACATGTCTACATACTGCACATTATGTTTGACTTTCAAACTTGAGCTCTGTACAGAACTGAAGTTCATTTAAAAACTTATGCTTTTTCCTCCTCTTTTATTTTTTCTGCAATTTTCTCTGCAACCACATTGAGCTCTGTGTTTCTGTTCAGCTTCAGGTACACATCTTTTCTGATTTGATGGATACTCAGCCAGTCTGGCACGATGTCAGCCAGGAACCGCAAATGTTTCTCCATTTCGTCTGAAATTTAAAACAAAGAAAAATAACTCAATATGACTAACTTATTCCAATATTAGGACATTCAAACAGCTGGTACTGGAAATTCTAAACCAACGTTTGAAATAAATTCAGCCAATCTAAAATGTATAAAATGATGCAGAAGTGACACAAAAGTGCCCGGCCTTGTTAAAGATGAAACACCTTTCATAAGATAAAGGATAAGGAAAGCTGTTCACTCTTAATTCATCCACACAAAAGGAAATCCTTTAGTTGCTTCATTTCAGAATCTAAAAGATTTACTGCTCCTCCTCTTCATGTAATTCTATTCCCTGCATCGAATACAATGTGTGAGGCATTTTCCAACATCCCAAATCAACCTTTAAAAGCATTTCTGCATTTGCCTTTTCCTGTCCTACCTTAAACAGCTCAAAGGTTATTTCTCTCATTCCTTTCCAGCCCCAAAACCCCAGGTTTCTCCAGCTCCCCCCGATACAGTTAAGGGATCAGTTCTGTGCAACTTCTCTGCGCTGCCTTTAGCACAGCAACGTCTCTGATCTTTTGATTTGATTTATTGTCATATGTACTAACAGTGAAAAGTTTTGTTTCTTGCGTGCTATATAGACAAAACATACCATTCATAGAGAAGGAAACAAAAAAGTGCAGAATGTAGTGTAACAGTCATAGCTAGGGTGTAAAGGTCAACTTAATGCAAGGTAAGTCCATTCAAAAGTCTGACAGCAGCAGGGAAGAAGCTGTTCTTGAGTCGGTTGGTATGTGACCTCAGACTTTTATACCGTTTTCTCGAAAGAAGAAAGTGCAAGAGAGAATGTCCAGGGTGCATGAAGTCCCTAATTATGCTGACTGCTTTGCCAAGGCAGTGGGAAATGTAGACAGAGTCAATGGAGGCTGGTTTGTGTGATGGATTGAGCTACATTCATGACCTTTTGAAGGTCCTTGCAGTCTTGGGCAGAGCAGGAGCCAATGATTAGGAAGGTAAATCAAGGGGAGGATGCAAGAAGGCTCTAAAGGGACGTGGATCGAGTGAGTGGCAAAAATGAAATTATCCATTTCAGAAAGAATTTTTAAAAAACCTCTATTGTCTAAATGGTGAGTGATTTCAGAGCTCTTGAGGTCAGAAGGACCTGGGTGTGCTAATGCATGAATCACAAAAGGCTAGTATACAGGTACAGCAAATAATTAGGTAAGCTAATAGAACGTTACTGTCTATGAGCAGAATTGAATACAAAAGTAGAGAGGTTATGCTTCAGTTATACAGAATATTGATAAGACCACAGCTGGAGTATTGTGTATAGTTTGGCCTCCTTATTTAAGATGTAAATGCATTAGAAGCAGTGCAGATGTTTACTGGACTAAGGAATGGGCGGGTTGGGTTACAAGGAAAGGTTGGAGAGGTTAGGTTTGTATCCACTAGAGTTTAGAAGAATTAGAGGTGACTTGATCAAAACCTGTAAGACTAGACGGATGTGGAGAATCAAGAACTAGGTGCCACTGCTGGGTTGAGTGTCTCTGGAACACACGTCGTCAAAAAGCAATGGAAGCAGAATCTTGGAATATTTTTAAGACGGCACTTTAAAGGGGTGAAAGGTTACCAACAGTAGGCAAGAATGTGGGTTTAAGTTACAATCAGATCAGCCATGATCTGATAGAACGGTGGAGCAGGCTCAAGGGGCCTATTCTGCTCTCAATTCATATGTTCATATGTAATGTTTATTTACAACCCCAATACTATTCCAGGCTCTTAAACTCCAATTGTGCAAGTATAGCAGATTGTCAGATGCAGAGACCACCACAGCATTGTTGAACAATAGTTGATGATGATGGCAGTTAGTTGTGTTAATTTCCCATGAGGGTAAGTTGGCCTGAACAAATCTCACAATGAATGAATGGAATCACAGCGCTCAGGTGTTCTGCATTAAATGAACCTGATGTTATAAAAGAACAAATATAGAACAAATCTGGAAAGTGGATTGTTTTAACATTAGATTCATAGTAACATAACATGTAAATCAGTCTATTTGCGTGGTAACATGGAGTTGATTTAATAAAATAGTATTTATTGTAATATCCATTAAGTCAGCATCACACTTTACCACAGTTAGCACCAGCCACACTGGAATAATGTACTATTAATTTACCTAAGGCCATCACGGAGCGATAGCTGTCAACCACCCTGTTGCACGCCACTGTAATGAGCAAAGCTGGTTTCTTCTCCGCTACAAAAACATTGCGCAGAATTCTTGTTATCTCAGGAAGTCGCATCATCATACGGAGATGCTCTGTTTGGGTGGCAGTTCTGGTCATTGTTGCCTGCATTTTCTGAGCTTCTTTGGCACGAATCTATACAAGTGTTAATCATTAGTGCGTGTGCGTCAAAGATCAGTATACACAACTGTAAAATACAACTCTCTAACAAATGAAATAGAGATTCATTAACTTAAAAAAGGAAAAGACTCGTTGTGACTTAGTTTGAATTAAGCTGAATGAATGGCAAAATTCATTTACCATTTTCTAGGCATTAACATTTACTTGTCAATGCTTTTAGAAATTGCATTTCAGACACTCAGTGTACAGTTATATATGTATTACAGTAAAAAGGTAAGCTGTCACTGTTTTTCTTTACAAAGACATATCATAACCATTCGTTTTACAATAGATATTAAAATCAAACTGTTCATTAACTACTACAGAAAGCGAGAGTTTTAAAGTTCATTTATTAGTCACAGGTAAGGCAATTCAATGAAGTCACTATGAAATTCCCAAGTTGCCACACACCAGTGCCTGTTCGGGTCAATGCCCCCAACCAGCAGGTCTTGGAAACTGTGGGAGAAAACCTGAGCACCTGGAGGAAACCCATGCAAAAACAGGGAAAAACATGCAAACTCCACGCAGACAGTGACCCAAGCTGGGAATCGAACCCGGGTCCCTGGCGCTGTGAGGCAGCAGTGCTATGTTTTGCAGTAATAGTCACTCCATGGATATGAATCATTTTTTCCTACAAACATGTTTGTGCATGAGGGACATTTTTGTTCCACTTGACTTGAGTGTAGGGATTTTAAATCTCATCAGTCTCCACTTACCCTTTCCAACAGACTCTGGGAAATTCCTTTCAGTTCATTAGAAGGGCCAGGACTCGGGCTTACAGCATTTGGTTTCTTTTTTTGCTCTGTTGTAGCAGCCATGGCAGTTTCTACAGTTTTGAGGGCCATATTAGCAAGCGCTTTTTCCATCTGAAAATACAAAAGATAGTTATCCAAGTAGAACTTTAAGTAAAGTGCATTTATAGTAGAGTCATAGAGGTTTACAGTATGGAAACAGCCCCTTCGGCCAAACTTGTTCATGCTGCCTTTTTTTTAAACCCCTAAGCTAGTCCCAACTGCCTGCATTTGGCACATTCCCCTCTACGCCCATCATACCCATATAACTGTCTAAATGTTTTTTAAAAGGCAAAATTGTACCCACCTCTCCAACTACCTCTGCCAGCTTGTTGCAGACACTCACCACCCTTTGTGAGAAAAAAAATTGTCCTTTTGGACACTTTTGTATTTCTCCCCTCTCACCTTAAACCTATGCCCTCCTCTCTTTACTAGACTCCTCTACTTTTGGGAAGAGATATTGACTATCTAGCTAATTTCTGCCCTTCATTATTTTATAGATTTCTATGAGACCACCCCTCAGCATCCTATACTTCAGAGAAAAGTCCCAGTCTATCCAGCCTCTCCTTATAACTCAAACCATCAAGTCCCAGTAGCATCCTAGTAAATCTTTTCTACGCTTTTTCTAGTTTAATAATATCCTTTCTATAATAGGATGGCCTGAACTTCACACAGTATTCCAAACGTGGCCTTACCAACGTCTTTTACAACTTCAACAAGACATCCCAACTCCAGTATTCAATGTTCTGACAAGCATGCTGAATGTCTTCTGCACCATTCTTTCCACCTATGACTCCACTTTCAAGGAGCTATGAACATGTACCCCTAGATCTCTTCATTCTGTAACTCTCCCCAGCACCCTACCATTAACTAAGTAAGTCCTGCCCTCGTTCAATCTACCAAAATGCATTTTCTCCCATTTATCTAAATTAAACTCCGTCTGCCAGTCCACTGACCCAATTGATCAAGATCCCATTGCAATCCGAGATAACTTTCCTCACTGTCCACTATGCCACCAATCTTGGTGTTATCAGCAAATTTACTAACCATACCTCCTATATTCTCATCCAAATCATTAATATAACTGACAAATAACAGAGGACCCAGCACTGATCCCAGAGCAACACTGCTGGTCACAGGCCTCCGGTTTGAAAAACAAACCTTTACAACTACCTTCTGGCTTCTGTCATTCAGCTAATTTTGTATCCATTTATATAACTCACCCTGGATTCCATGAGATTTAGCCTTGTGCAACAACCTACCATGTGTTACCTTGTCAAAGGCCTTGCTAAAGTAGTAATGGGAAATACTGACAGCAGGTCTAAAGCATGAGTCATTTTCTACACTCCAAGACACACCCTGCCCCAACCCACAATATGCTTGGGATCGGATTGCTGGCTTATCCGTACCTTTGGGGTCATCATATTTCGAGCTTTATCCAGGACTTCTTGGGCAGTTGTTAGCTTCTCTAAATTTGGGGGCTGGGGCAACTCAGCTGCAACAATGTCTGGAATTTCATCCACATTAAAACGTGGGTGCCATCGTGTTAGCTTGTTATCTGGCACATGCATCGGAGGGTTAAGAGAAGCCAGAAATATCTGTAGGGAAGAATAAAACAAGAAAAAAGAACTTGATTTGTTTTTGTTGCTGAAATTATTCAGTCCTACTTTTTGATCTAACTGATTCTGCTGACAGAAGGGCTTACACAGTGGTTCCTGTTTTTATAACTTATACTACATTCTGGAGGCCTAATCCTCGACACTACTGTCCAAGAATGCAGGTCTGGCAGTACTGTGTTACAGTGCTGGCAGTAATGTGCATGAATTAGCATTTAACCCTTCACTTTTCCCACCACAACTCAGGGGGTGGATTTTCTGTCTGAGAGTCTAAGTACAAAAATGTGCACATTTATTTACAAACGTGTTTTACTAGTAAAGTAATACAGAAAATCTGAACTATTTCCAATTAAATGGCAGGACAAAACAGTAGCTACCAACACACAGAACTCCCAATCATACAAGTATATATCAGACCACGTGGCTGGAGAACACGCGATTTGGGGATTTAGATCAATTCTGGAGTACAAGATAAAGACTTATACAAGATGATCATTTCAAAAGGAGTTGCTTCAATATATTCATTAGTACAACAAAGGCTAGTCTTCTTTCAAATATTATACACAAATAGGTTTTCTTTTTGATTACTTTATTTAAGCTGTGGCAGCTGGTGGAATTTGAATTCAAGTAATAATCTGTAATTGGAAAACAAATCTCAGATAATGAAACCGTCATTGTAAAATCCCATCTGATTCACTAATGTCCTTCAGGGAAGGAAATCTGCCATCTTTGTCTGGTCTAGCCTACATGAGACTCCAGACCCACAAATGTGGTTGACTCATAACTGCCCTCTGACAGCATGTCGCAGGCCACGCAGTTCAAAAGGCAATTAAGGATGTGCAACAAGTGCTGACCTGCCAGCTACTCATGAAACAGTAAAGAGCTCTCTGGGTTATTAACTCCAGTCCATTATGTGACTGCTTTAAGATTCTGTCACAGGATCTGGGCTTCACTAACATCTATTGCCCATCCCCAACTGCCTTCAAGGTGGTGGTGTGCCTTCTTGAACCACTGGAACCAGTGTTGTGTAGGTACATCCAGAGTGCTATTAGAAATGGAGCTCTGGGATTTTGACCCAGTGACAGTCAAGGCGATATATTTCCAAATCAGGATGATGGGTGGGTTCTTGCAGACATGAGTGTTCCCACGCATCTGCTGCCCCTGTCCTTCTAGGTGGCGAGAGATAATTGGGTCACAAGGTTGCGTTAAAGGAGACTCGAAGGAGATTTGGTGAATTGCTGCAGTGTATCTTGTAGATGGTACACACTGCTGCCACTGTGGTGCCAAAGTGAGTGAATATTTAAGGTGGTGGCTACAGTGCCCTGGATAGTGGTGATCTTCTTGTGTTGGAGCTGCATTTATCCAGGCAAGTGAAGAGTATTCCATTACACTCCTGACTTGTGCATTGTAGATGGTGGACAGGCGTTGGGGAATCAGGTGAATTAGTCACTGCAGAATTCCTAGCCTCTGTTCTGTTCTTGTAGCCACAGTATTTATTATGGCTAGTCCAGTTCAGTTTCTGATCAACAGTAGTTCTTTTCCCACCCATCCCAGATGTTGATAGTGGGGGACTAAGTGACGATAATGCCACTGAATGTCAAGGGCTGATGATTAGCGTCTCTCTTGGTGGAAATGATCATTGACTGGCACTTATTTGGCACAAATATAACTGCCATTTATCAGCCCAAGCCTGATTGTTGTCCAGGTCTTACTGCACACAAACTGCTTCAGTATCTGAGGAGTCACGAACAGTGCTGAACATTGTGTAATAATCAGCGAACAACCGCACTTCTGACCTTATGAACGAAGGATAATGATTATGAAGCAGTTGAAGATGGTTGGATCTTGGGCACTACCCCAAGGAGCTCTTGCAGTGATACCCTGAAACCAAAATGATGGACCTCCAACCACCACAACCATTTTCCATCGTGGTTGGTATGACTCCAGACAGTGGAGAGCTTGTCCCAGTTTCCATCGACTTCAGTTTTGTTGGGGCTGTCTTGATGCCCCATCACACTCAACTCATCTTTTAATTCAGCACCTGATGTGTTACTGTTGGTGTTAGAATGCTCCTTTTTAAAAGCACAAAATCTTATGCTTCTTTGGTCACCACAAAGTTACACTGACAATAGCCATCATAGCGGTGAATGTTTCTAGGTTAATCAGTAGCTGCTGAATTATCCAGAGTATTGCTGGATTACATTTAAAGTCTAAAAACTTGGCCTTTCGCAGGCTAGATGGATGAACAGTGTAAATTGTAATTACTTATTCTTGCTGACAATCATACCCATTGAAACCACTGAACCATAGGCTTTGGGTAACACACTGGCACTGCTGCTGGGTTAGTGAAGTTACATTTGTTGCCCCGAGCACCACTCTTACCACTAGAGTCAAGACAAAATGTCCCGTAGGGTCACCTACTCACCTTATGGTATTGCTTCACAATGCTCACAAGGTTTCGACTGAAGATGCGGCGTCGCAGAAGTAAGTGAGATGCTGTTAGCTGTTTGCAGCCGTCAGAATTCTCCTCTTGGAATAGTGGGAAAGGAGGAAAATTGTATTTAAATATATATATATCTTAAAAAAGAGCTCTTGGTTCCCTTGTCCCTGAAAGCAGTAACTCAAATGGGATTTAGTCCCATGGTTACTATCTACCCATAATGATTCTGAATGACGGTAATTTGCCACTGAAAGGAGTGTTAGAGGCGCAATATAACTGGGCCCAATTTGATTCTTATATTTATTTTTGTGCCACTTTCAGTAAGGGATGCAGTCACCCATTTTTGGACGCCTTGCCTCAGCAGCGCACTGCTACCCAACTGGACATTGGGCTCTGAAAGGAGAACTGAGCCGGAATATTCGACTAGTGTGACTCAGTTACACATTACTTTTACCCAAAATGGGTAAACACCGTGCACAGTGGCTAGCACCCCTGCCGTGCCAGGGACCCAGGTTCAATTCCCAGCTTGGGTCACCGTCTTTCCCCACCCCGGGTCACCGTCTTTCCCCACCCCCTGTGCATGTGGGTTTCCTCCCACAGTCCAACGATGTGCAGGTTAGGTGGACTGGCTACGCTAAATTGCCCCTTTGTGTCGGAAGACTAGCTAGGGCAAATCCGGTTATGGGGATAGGGCCCGAGTGACAGATTGTGCTCAGTGCAGACTCGATGGGCCAAATGGCCTCCTTTTGCCCTGTAGGATTTTATGAAATGAGGATTAGAGAAAGATCAAAGGAAAAATTTTACTTAATGAACAGTCAAAAGTGTCTTAACTAGTCCTACAGTTATTTACATAGGCTACACATATTTTTTCCCCCCATTTTCTCCTGCCTTAATTCACTCACACCATAGCAGAGCTTCATAAAAGTGCGAGGTGTTCCACAGCATTACTAAGACAGCTGGTTGGAGCAGAAATGTGCCCAATCCCAAATCTCGAGTTTGAAGGAACTTAAGTAGCTGTTGCCTCGAGTCAAATTCACTTACGGGAACTCTGGTCAGTGGAAGTCACTTTGAAAATAAACTTCGCCATAAACTGCCAACGCATTCTCTTTAAACAAAGCCAAAATAATACAATTCACACTGTTTACCTCCTTCAAATACAGGATCGACAGTGAGCTGGTAGCTGGATTGCTTCACAGAGTCACTCCATGTTGGGATTCCCTTCTCCTGCCTGAACTTGTAGGCAGAAGGGTAAACCGTCTTAATCTGCCCCACATTTCGTTCTTCAAATTTCCTACAAAAAGTATTACATGATGACTGCTCGAGAAGGCTGACAAATCAGCTGAATTTCTATAATACAACTGACTGGTTTTCCAGGCATTTCAATTACATTTCACATTTAAAGTCTCAAACTGCCACCCAGTGCAAGGTAACTGCAACTAAAACAGGTGTGCTATCTAGGTCCACAACATTTCTCCTTCAATCCAAGTTTTCCAAATCTTCTGAAATGTTGACTTTGAAAACAGGCAACCATGTTTAAGGGGAGCAGTTCCTGTCCTGAGGAACATTCACCTCATCCTGACATTCCAGTAATTGGGAAAGTGATAAAAATGAATGCAATGTTACAAAAAGAGCAGAATGTACCCAAAGCTATCAATATTTCCTCATGAAAAAGTCACCCTGCTTCAAATGTATTCAATACAAAGTCCTCTGAGAAACAGTAAGTTTTTATACAAGTGCAAGATTTTATGAAATCGCAGAAGAATAATACTATTGAGAATTTTATTTCCCACTTTATAGCTGCTGAGATTGGACTGGAAGCTAGCACAACGCCGATACAATTTAAGTATCGTCTTCTAACTAAGGTCTATCAATATAATCCATACTCACTTTCTCATCAAGTCCTGGACCCCCTGTTTCACCTTGGCAAAGGTAATGGTCTCCGAACGGTTGAACAACATGCTCACAATGGTGTCCATACTACGGAACATTTCTGCCAACAGCTTGTACTTGAATGGCAGGTTCAACCCTGGTGGGACGTCCTGCGCTAGAGTGTGGAAACGCTGATATGCTGGCATCTTCGCCCTGTAAGAGCATGAATCATGAATACAAGCTGCTGCATTCAATGGTAAATACATTCAACAATTTCTTCAGCTGTTGTGTATTTAAAAGTCTACATAATCCTCCTTTGCTCACCTCTCCTCTGCGCTTGACTCTGCATCCTGCTCGGTTGCCTTTCTCCGTTCTAACTTATTCTCTTGTACTTTCAGTTCCAGTTCTCGAACCCGCTTTAGGCGGCTCTTGATGTCACTATTCAATTCCAACGCAGGAACAGAAGAATTAGGCGTTGGTGCAAGTTTCTGGATTCGTTGCAGCCGAGCCTTTAACCCTTCAAGAGTCTCCTTTACAGGTGTGGAGTCAATCTGCAGGTGAAAGTTATTTATTTCACTCCAGAAAAGAAGATACATTAAAGACGCCACACATTTGAATTTCAGATGAAAACATTTCAAATCATAAAGAGTCTGTTCTGGGACACTTAATCTGCCATCTCGCTCATATGAAAAATCCCCATAAGAGTTTAGAGGATTATCACAGCTCTCTGACATTTGAGCGTGTTCAGAAACACAGTCCACATTCACACAATATTGGCATAGATTTCATACCTGCTGCTTTCTCCCATTTGAAATATGTAGACCAGAAGGCTTGGAAATCATTTTCCTGGAGGCTGCTGCCTCATGGATGGATGAATCCTAAATAAATACACCAAGATCCATTAGTTTCAGCAGCTTCAGACTTGTGCATTGTAACAGAAACACTGGACCAGAACTTAACAGTAAAAACAACAATAAAACTATCAGCGCCCTCTGTTGTAAAGGAATCAAGCTGCCACTCTAGCATCAAAACATGTGAAGCTCAAATCTGGAAATCAGGCAATAACTGTCTAGATTGCCCTACCTGCCGGAAACTTTGCTATATCCATACCTTGCTTAGTAACTCAGTCACGTAGATGGAATCAAATCATGAGATAGATGAAGTCTTAGTTACCACCATTACTCTGGTGCTTAAAATGTACTTTTACAAATATGGAATTACATTCCTTAAATTTTAGTTGTTGGAGATTTTTAATTTAAAAAACTTTTTTCTTAGTCTCTCATCTCAGTTTTCTTGATCCTGCTTTTCCTTCCCTTTCTATAATGCCTTCAGTAGCCGATATGACATTGAATATTCAGAAACACAGACACTCCCTAGTTTGCTGCAGCTGTATAGGGCATTGGTGAGGCCGCAGCTGGAGTACTGTGTGCAGTTTTGGGCGCCGCACCTGCGCAAGGATATTTTGGCCCTGGAGGGAGTGCAGAGGAGGTTTACTAGGCTGATACCGGAGTTGAGGGGATTGAGCTATGAGGAGAGGCTGAATAAACTAGGCTTGTACTCGTTAGAGTTTAGAAGAATGAGGGGAGATCTCATTGAGACGTATAAGATGATGAATGGGATGGATAGGATAGAGGTGGAGAGACTCTTCCTGCTCAAAAAAGACAGTAGGAGTAGGGGGCACAGCCTCAAGATAAAGGGGAGGCGGTTTAGAACGGAGTTGAGGAGGAACTTCTTCACTCAAAGGGTGGTGAATCTCTGGAATTCTCTGCCCGTTGAAGTGGTGGAGGCTGCCTCGCTAAATATTTTTAAGAAGCGGGTTGATGGGTTCTTGATAAGAGAGGGGATTAAGGGTTATGGGGAGAGGGCGGGAAAGTGGAACTGAGCCACGACAAATCAGCCATGATCTTATTGAATGGCGGGGCAGGCTCGAAGGGCTAGATGGCCTGCTCCTGCTCCTATTTCTTATGTTCTTATGTTTAGAACCTGCATGTGTCAATGTTGATTTATGTTCATTGTATTCTTAAGGTCAAGGATAAACAGGTGGAGGGTACTGCTTTCATTAAGAGTTCGTTGGGCAGAATGAGGTGACTACTGATTTTTGTTTTATTCAGAAGAATATAAATGGTGGTGGGGAACAGTTCCCTTTATTTGTTGTGTTAATTTGTTCAATTTGGTTCAGCTTGCTCATTTGTTCTTCTTTGGGGAGGCAATGGCCTAGTATTGTTAATCCAGAAAGTCAGCTAATGCTCTGGGGAAATCGGGTTCAAATCCCACCATGGTGGAATTTGAATTCAATAAACAAACTCTGGAATTAAGAATCTACTTGTGGCCATCAAATGATTGTCAGAAAAACCCATCTGGTTCACTATTGTCCCCTAGGGAGAGAAATCTGCCATCTTTACCTAGTCTGGCCTACATGCGACTCCAAAGCCACAGCAATGTGGCAGGCTCTCAACTGTCCTTGGGCATCTAGGGTTGGACAATAAATGCTGGACAGCCAGTGACATCCACATCCCACGTATAAATTAAAACAAATCGTACTCAAAGAGAGCATAAAAAGGAGACACTTTCAGACCTTACATGACCAGTGCACATCGCAGGAGCTGGGGGTGAGTTCACCACCCTATGAAATATTTTGGTTTAGATACTTAAATTTCCTTTTGACATTCTGTTTCAGTCACAGTGCCTCACCAGGGGCTCTTTTAAACAAATAAGCAGTAAAATCAATTAATGAAAAGAGTAGAGCAGGGACACTGTCAGCTGTGGCTAAATGGGTCACAAGATTGTGGGTTCAAGTCTCACTTTGGAACTTGGGTGCAAAAGACCAAGGCTGACTGATGCAGTATTGAGGGGGGCATGCACTTTCAAATGAGATATTAAACTCAGGCCCACCTGCCTGTTTGGGTAGATGTAAAAGATCCCCAGCACTATTTATACAAGTCTTGTCGCACAGTGGGTAGCGTCCCTGCCTCTGAATCAGAAGCTCCGGGGTTGACACCCACTCCAAAACTTGATGTCCTGGGAAGTTGCACTCATGACTCAAACAGGTGGAGGGTTAGCCTGCAATCCTTCTAACACAAACCAACCACAGGCAGTAAGAGTGGGAGATTCCTGATCAGCAATGTGCAACGCAAAGAAATCGGAGGCTCAAACATCACTATCCATAGTTCTAGGCTGTAATGTGTAAAAGTGCATTCTGCCACAGCTATAAAAAGGGGATTGCACAAGTGGCTGAAACAGTTCAGTAGGGAGAGTTAGATTGAAGTCCCTGGTTAAATCCCCATGTTTCAGCACTGCTCATTCTGCGAGCAGCAGGCATGTGTATTAAGTAAATCATCCATCAAAAAAAGTACCTAATTTTGTACTTCACTACCTGGCTTAGGATAACATTCATTAATGGTTCTTCAAAATGATTGGTTAAGGAGACATGTTGCCAGGTTATGGATTTAAACTTTAGATGTGGCTTATAACAGTTCATTAAGCCTAGGAATAGGGGGAAAAATCCCAGATGCTCATTTAGACTCACCAATTAAAGTGCGCAGCTTTGAGTTCTACTGAATTACTGTTCATGAGTGTACTACTCTGCAGGCAGAGCTGTGGTGAACTGCTTATATAGTCTGATGAGTAAATGCAAATATCACAATATTCAGCAATTAATACAAAAAGTCCTCAATTTGATTTTCAGTGTGTTAAGATGGTGATTGAAGATTTGGTTATCAGTTGGGGTACTACACCTAGATATCAAGAATGATATCAAAATGTTTGCTGGACGTGAGAAAACTGGTTAAAAAGAACTTATGATTGGGAGAGCTACAACATAGTGTTTGTTTCAAATTAAGTAAAGTTTATTTATTAGCCATAAGTATGCTTACATTAACACTGCAATGAAGTTACTGTGAAAATCCCCTAGTCGCTACATTCCAGTACCTGTTTGGGTGCACTGAGGAAGAATTTAACATGGCCAATTCATCTAACCTGCACATTTTTGGATTGTGGGAGGAAACCGGAGCACCTGTAGGAAACCCACGCAGACATGGGGAGAATGTGCAAACTCCACACAGACAGTGACCAAGCCCAGAATTGAACTCGGGTCCCTGGCACTGTCAGATAGTAGTGCTAACCAATAAACTACCATACCGTCCGTTAGTTATGAATAGAAAAGGAGTATAGAAGGCTCAATAGGAGAATTGCTGTGTTAAGCACGGGCTTCCTTTATTCAAAACATCGGGAATGAAAGCCCCTGCATGTAATCTGATTTACCGTTTCCTAAAACAGATCCCAACAGGGGAGAAAAGACCAGAGAAGTGTTGAAAATCTTAAGACATTATACTACTCCTTAAAAGATACCTGATTCAGCAAATGGTCAATTTGTTCACAAATTCTGGTTAGGATAGTACACATTATAAAACCAGCAAATAAAATCTAAAAAAAAAAATCAGATTTATATTGTGCTTTTCATAATTTCAGGCCATCCCAGAGTAGATGATCATCGATCACTGTTGAAATGCAGCCAGTTATAATGTAAGGTCCCTCATGCCAACACTATAGTAAAGGCGGCCCACCAATGCCTCTACTTTCTCAGAAGACTAAGGAAATTTGGCATGTCCACTATGAATCTCAACAACGTTTACAGATGTGTCATAGAAAGCATTCTTTCTGGTTGTATCACAGCTTGGTATGGCTTCTGCTCTGCCCAAGAAACTACATAGAGTCATGAATGAAGCCCAGTCCATCATGCAAACCAGCCTCCCAACCATTGACACTGTCTACACTTCCGGCGGCCTCGGAAAAGCAACAGCATAATCAAGGACCTTACGCACCATTGACATATTCTCTTTCACCTTCTTCTGTCGGGAAAAAGTCCGAAGTCATGTACCAACCAACTCAAGAATACCTTCTTCCTTGCTGCCGTCAAGCTTTTGAATGAACCTACCTTGCACTGAGTTGATCTTTCTCTACACCCTAGCTATGACTGTAACACTATATTCTGCACCCCCTCCTTTCCTTCTCTACGAACGGTGTACTTTGTCTTTATAGTGTGCAAGAAACAATATTTTTTACTGTATGATAATACATGACAATAATAAATCAGATCAAAAACAGAACTATTTATTTGGGCACAGTCAAATCCCACAAACAGCAATGAGATAAGGGGCCAAATAATTACATAAGAACATAAGAAATAGGAGCAGGAGTAGGCCAACTAGCCCTTTGAGCCTGCCCCGCCATTCAATAAGATCATGGCTGATCAGTCGTGGCTCAGTTCCACATTCCCACTCTCTCCCCATAACCCTTAATCCCCTCTCTCATCAAAAACCCATCAACCCGCGTCTTAAAAATATTTAGCGAGGCAGCCTCCACCACTTCAACGGGCAGAGAATTCCAGAGATTCACCACCCTTTGAGTGAAGAAGTTCCTCCTCAACTCCGTTCTAAACCGCCCCCCCTTTATCTTGAGGCTGTGCCCCCTAGTCCTACTATCCTTTCTGAGCGGGAAGAGTCTCTCCACCTCTATCCTATCCATCCCATTCATCATCTTATACGTCTCAATGAGATCTCCCCTCATTCTTCTAAACTCCAACGAGTACAAGCCCAATCTATTCAGCCTCTCCTCATAGCTCAACCCCCTCAACTCCAGCATCAGCCTAGTAAACCTCCTCTGCACTCCCTCCAAGGCTAAAATATCCTTGCGTAAGTACGGCGCCCAAAACTGCACAGTACTCCAGCTGCGGCCTCACCAATGCCCTATACAGCTGCAGCAAGACCTCCCTACTTTTATATTCAATCCCCCTCGCTATGAAGGCCAGCATCCCATTCGCTTTCCTGACCACCTGCTGCACCTGCAAGCTGGGTTTTTGCGACTCATGCACAAGGACCCCGAGGTCCCTCTGCACCGTCGCCTGCTGCAGTTCTTCTCCACGTAAGTAATAGTCCTTCCTACCATTATTCCTACCAAAGTGGACCACCTCACACTTGCCAACATTAAATTCCATTTGCCATTTCCTGGCCCATTCGCCCAGCCTATCTAGATTACAAAGTGATTCTGTTTGAGAAATACGTATCCAAAAGTATTTACACCAAGAGAGACAAGGTTTTATCTCCTTCCTAGCCCTGTCCAGTGGCTAAACAGACTGTTAGATATCTCACCGTGGGCTGAGATCCCCCTGGGAGCTGCAGTTTCACTGCGCTCTTTCCTACGGGCGGATTCTCTGCTTTCTCCGGCTGTAAGAGTAGACATCTCCGGGCAGCTGGCACCTCGTCCCCTCGTTGCTCACTGCCAGCCAGAGACCGGGAGCGGCTACGCTTCCTCCCGCTGCCGCCGGACTGAGACCCGGCCGCAGGGTGACCCCGGAGCCCGGCGGCGGCCCGCTCGCCTTTCGGCGGGGTGACCAGTTCATTCCGCTCGGACAGCTTCTCCTCCCCGCCGGCCTCCTCTTCTGGCTGGGGGTCCGGGGGGAGACTCTCCTCCCGCTGGGGGTCCGGGGAGGATTGGCCTTTGCTGATGTCCTGCGGTGGGGCTGCCGGCTTGTCCAAGCCTGTGTTTCGGGTCTGTCTCCCGGCGATGGCAGCGCCGCCCGGAGCTTCCACCTTCCTGCGTCTGAGAGAAGCGGAGCCCCGTTTCACATGCTTACTCTTGGGGAAGAAGTCGGTGAGTTTGACCTGGGCCATAGTCCCGGGTATAGACGCTGGTCTCCGGCCCCCGGCCCGGCTGCTGGGTCCCGGGTATAGACGCTGGTCTCCGGCCCCCGGCCCGGCTGCTGGGTCCCGGGTACAGAGGCTGGTCTCCGGCCCCCGGCCTGGCTGCTGGGTCCCGGGTACAGAGGCTGGTCTCCGGCCCCCGGCCTGGCTGCTGGGTCCCGGGTACAGAGGCTGGTCTCCGGCCCCCGGCCTGGCTGCTGGGTCCCGGGTACAGAGGCTGGGCCCCCGGCTGGTCTCCGGCCGCTGTGTGCCGAGCTCGCGCCGGGGATTCCCTCCTGTGGAATGTTGCGAACTGAGCGTTCCAAGCGGGCTTCCCCGGCGGTTTTGCTACTTTCCCTCTGCCGGGATTCCCTTTCCTGCAAAATTGCTCCCTCCGACTCCAAACCTTCCCGCCAAACTAACACGTGACCCAGCTGGACTGTTCCATTTCACTTCCATCTAATCAAAGCATCTGCACCCCTCCTCACAAAATAAATTAATTTTTTGTCTTTATTTCAGTTCAAGTCCAATTCGGAGGCTCAATAAGTTGGGACATTCCCGCTCCAAGCTGACAAGACAGGGCTCTCACCCCCTGTCTTGGGCTTGATCTACCTGATCCAAGCTGATTGGAATAGGAATAGCTCCTCCTCCAAGGCTTGATCTCATTTGCGTTTTAGCCAAAAGGCCGAGATGGGCCTTTTTAAAATTGCTTCAAATGAAGCTGAAATATGACCTAATGACTTCGACCAAGCACAGCATGTCGATACTACACTTGAAGCAGGATAAGAACAGGCTGATTTTCAACCACAAGTTCAAATGCAAAAGCATAGTATTAGTCGTCATTTCTGTTTAAATAGCGACTCACTGGTTTATTGTTGCTGCCAGCAGCTTACTACTGTGATATGTGTACTATTGCATTTAAATGACATGTTGGGTGTTGATTATTGGTGTAATATATTTTTGTATTTGTAACTGTTTTGATAATAGACTGGGTCTAATTAATGGTCCAACCCGGGAGTCTCAGGCTCCGTACTTAAAAAAATGTTAACATGCACTCACTCTATTGCTAAGATGTGGAGATACTGGCATTGGACTGGGGTAGGCACAGGTTTATTTGGAATCACAAGTTTTTGGACCGCTGCCCCTTCATCAGGTAGCTTGTGTTACCAAATGAACCTGTTGGATTTTAATCTGGTGTTGTGAGACTTCCTACTGTGTCTACTGCTAAAATCAAGTGTAGTTTTAAAAGTTTGTTTATTTATTAGTCACTAGTAAGGTTTACATCAACACTACAATGCAGTTACTATGAAACTCCCCTAGTTGCCACACTTGGGCACCTGTTCAGGTCAGTGCATCTAACCAGCATGTCTTTCACACAATGGGAGGAAACCAGAGTGTCTAGAGGAAACCCATGCAGACATGGGTAGAATGTGCAAACTGCATGCAGACAGTGACCCAAACCATGAATCAAACCCAGGTCGCTGGCATTTGAGGCAGCAGTGCTAACCACTGTCTTGTTTGATCCTGCTTCTAGTCTTGGCCAATGAGGTTTTACTGAGGCTTCACTTCAGGCAATTTTTTAAAAGCCATCTCGGCTTTTTGACTAAAATGAAGCTCAGATCAAGCCCAGGTGTAATGTCTCATCCTATCAGCTTGGATCTTGTTAGATTGAGCCCAAGATGGGAGGAATGGCCTGTCTTGTCAGCTTGGATCTGTTTTCAATTGGATTTTGATTAGGAGTGAAGAACCTAAAGGTACATAAAAACTCTGCTGCTCTAATGGTACAGGCATTCTGAGGTGTTCCCTGCTCGAACCAAAAGAGAAAATGCTGGAATCTCTGCAGGTCTGGCAGCATCTCTAAAGAGAGAAAAGAGTTGACGTTTCAAATCTAGATGACTCTTTGTCAAAGGGTCATCTGGGCTCAAAACGTCAGCTCTTTTCTCTCCTTACAGATGCTGCCTGACCTGCTGAGATTTTCCAGCATTTTCTGTTTTGGTTTCAGATTTTAGAACATAAGAACATAAGAAATAGGAGCAGGAGTAGGCCATCTAGCCCTTCGAGCCTGCCCCGCCATTCAATAAGATCATGGCTGATCTGTCGTGGCTCAGTTCCACTTTCCCGCCCTCTCCCCATAACCCTTAATCCCCTCTCTTATCAAGAACCCATCAACCCGCTTCTTAAAAATATTTAGCGAGGCAGCCTCCACCACTTCAATGGGCAGAGAATTCCAGAGATTCACCACCCTTTGAGTGAAGAAGTTCCTCCTCAACTCCATTCTAAACCGCCCCCCCTTTATCTTGAGGCTGTGCCCCCTAGTCCTACTGTCTTTTTTGAGCGGGAAGAGTCTCTCCACCTCGATCCTATCCATCCCATTCATCATCTTATACGTCTCAATGAGATCTCCCCTCATTCTTCTAAACTCTAACGAGTACAAGCCTAGTTTATTCAGCCTCTCCTCATAGCTCAACCCCCTCAACTCCGGTATCAGCCTAGTAAACCTCCTCTGCACTCCCTCCAAGGCCAAAATATCTTTGCGCAGGTGCGGCGCCCAAAACTGCACACGGTACTCCAGCTGCGGCCTCACCAATGCCCTATACAGCTGCAGCAAGACCTCCCTACTTTTATATTCAATCCCCCTCGCTATGAAGGCCAGCATCCCATTCGCCTTCCTGACCACCTGCTGTACCTGCAAGCTGGGTTTTTGCGACTCATGCACAAGGACCCCGAGGTCCCTCTGCACCGTCGCCTGCTGCAGTTTTTCATTTGCAATAATTTGCTTTTATCCAGAGTTTCCTGCTAGAATTCAGTGCACTATTTGCTTTGAAATTCGAAGTGTTTGATCTTCATCTGAATTCTTATTCTGGACTTTTCCTCCCTCCGCATGTGCATTTTCAGGGTGTTTTCTGTTTTAGTTTCTCTCCTTAGAGACTTTTAACTGGTTTTGCTTAAATTTGAATGTTTTGTCCATTTGCTTCTGTTACTTTAAAACCTATTTTGTTTGAATTATAATTGCTGTTGGATGCACACTGTCAGTGTTAAAATGTTCCAATTAGATATATCTTGAGGCACATCATGATGCAGTTACTTAAGTGGCCATGTGTCAGGAGTTCTCCCAGAGCATAGGCAGAGCGGAAGCATGTAAGAGCCATTCAGAGTACTAAATATAACGTTGTTATTCTAAGTCCTTGGTTGCCTGTCATTGGAACCCAGCACTTCTACATGCTGCTAGGAACTGACAACATGGCACCAGGACTTTGCCACATCGACTGGCTTGTCTTTGAAACATTGCGGATAACTTGGTAAAGTGTGAAAAAGAATGACACCTCTACTGCTGTGCTGGTTTGTCAGACAAATCCAAACAGGTACAAGTGTACTCTTTACTAAATGTGGCCAGCCCTGAGGCCGTTGAGAAGTTTGAATCTTTTGTCTTCTAAATGGGGGAAAAGAAGAACCTTGATATACTGCATAAAAAAAAATTGGAAGCATTTAATTGCCAGTCTAACACTGCAAATCAAAGATTTGATAAATTGATACAGTCCTATACTGCAACTTTAAAAATCTTACCCAAAAAATGTGCGTTTGGCATCCTTACCAATGAGTTAGTCAGGGATTGCACAGTCTCTGGGTTGCGATGCTGTATGAGAAAGGTTTAACTTTGAAATCCGCATCCACATGCTAAACTGGAAATCAGAAAATAGCAAGGAGTTAAGGCGGGAAACAGAATTTTTTGCAGTACAGGGCATCAGCCTCTGAACAGAACTGTATGTTTAGCATTTGGTAAAAGTTGCAATAAATCTGACAAACTGGGCCATTTTTAAAATGGGGAATTTAGTATGGCCAATTCTAGCACATCTTTGGAGTGTGAGAGGTAACCGAAGCAACCGAGGAAATCCATGCAAGCATGGGGAGAACATGCAAACTCCACACAGGTAGAGATCCCAGCCTGCATCCCTGGCCCTGTGCCCTGCATCCCTGGCAACAGTGCTAACCACTGTGCTGCCCATAGATAAATAGCTTACATGTCTGTCTTCTTACAATGCTGGCTTTCTTGCTGTCTTTCATGGTCCTCCCTTATTTGTTTGCCTTCTGTCGTCAGGGTTGATCTTTTGTGCCACCTCCTTGTTCCATACTTTCTCCTCCTCATTGTGGTTCCCTTGCATCCTCCTTGTCCTACTCTGTCATTAGCATTTGTTTGGGAAT
Source organism: Carcharhinus amblyrhynchos (assembly GCF_965287045.1). NCBI lineage: Eukaryota > Metazoa > Chordata > Chondrichthyes > Carcharhiniformes > Carcharhinidae > Carcharhinus > Carcharhinus amblyrhynchos. The sequence goes on from NC_137327.1 coordinate 23,536,686, forward strand.
AAGTCTGGGATATGAGTGGGGGGAGGTTTGTCTTAGGGATAGTTGAATGATCTTTGGGACTGTTTGGGGTTTTTATTGTCTGACCTTCATCGTTGTTTGTGTTCAGGGGACCTAGCAATTAGTGATCCATTCATCTGTGGTTGCCTCTTGGCATGTGACTTGTGTTTGTCTCTTGGCATGTGTCTTGTGTTTGTTATGGTTTCCCAGTTGTGTTTGTTTCTCTGTTCCTTCCCGTGTTGTCTGCATGGACGTGTTGTTGCTTCATATTCATTAATTATCGCTCAAGTGTTCTGGGTGGTTGTCCTGTTAGGTCCTCATCGATCCCTATTCTTGTGTGGATTATGTGCTTCTGTATCTTAGGTTTAGGCCATTAGGGAATAAGGTTTTCATTCTATAGCTCCACCCTTTCTCTGCTCATTTTCTTTCTGCTGTGGTCCAAAGAACATTTGTGTCTAGTTCCATAATAGTTCAGGCTTCCATGACACGTTGCATGAAATGTCTGTTTATGACCTTGTTTTCCTTCTCCGTCCTAATCCCACTGAGGTGTTTGGAGAGTCTTCCCCTTAGTGTATTGCCCGTTTCCCCTATGTATATTATCTTGCATGTTTTACATTGGATGGCATACACTACATTGCGTTGGTCACATTTGATTTTTGATTTTAGTGCTACACTAGTGTGGTGATTCTTTATTTCCTCTGGTGTTACCAGGTGTTCGCAGGTCTACATTTCCTTTCCTTGGGTCATTTTATCTGGCATCTGACTACAGGGCACACCCTGCCCCAACTGCAGTAGCCATCAGCGTCTCAACAGAACTGCATGTTTAGCCTTTGGTAAAAGTTGCGATAAATGTGGCAAACTAAGCCATTTTGTGAAATGCTGCGGAGCAAAACTGCTACAGCCTCCCTCTACCACCAATCACATTGCAGCCGGTCAGTCCTCCAAGGGTCGGAGTACAAACAAGGTAAACGAACTGGAGCTCAGCCAGAACAACCAAACCACTGAGCCTTCAACAACACCCCTGTGAGGGTGTTGACCCCGTCACAGAGAAGGACGAGATCTGCATCACCCTCAACACTGTTTTGCAGCAATGCAAAACTAAAAGTAAAGATTGACACTGGAGCAAAGTGCAAGATATTGGCCAGCCAAATGCTGCAGGAACTAGACCCATATGCAGCATTGGATCCCAACACTCAGGTGGGTCTCATGGCCCAGGCAGTTAAACCATCCACAGTATGGCCAGTCTCACAAAGGGCAATGTCCAGGTTCACATAGTCATCTGTTGGGTCTTCAGGACAGCATCACAGTGGGGCTCATCCACCTTGGTCCAGATGTATACACCCTACACCACCAGGCTCCTGAAATGATAGAGCACAAAGGTCTCTACAACTGCGATGTCGTTGGGAAGCTATCTTTAATATAGCACATGAGGCTAGATGACTCAGCACCACCAGCATCTGTTCTGCAAAGAGCTATGAAGCAGAAAGTATCATAGAATCTCTACAGTGCAGAAGGGGGGCATTGGCCCATCAAGCGTGCACCAACCACAATCCCATCCAGGCCCTATTCCTATAACCCCACATATTTACCCTGCTAATCCCCTGACACTAAGGGACAATTTAGCATGGCCAATCAACCTAACCCGCACATCTTTGGACTGTTGGTGGAAACCCATCTGGAGGAAACCCACGCAGATATGGGGAGAATGTGCAAACTTTACACAGTGACCCAAACAAGAAATTGAATCCAGGTCTCTCGCACTGAGGCAACAGTGCTAATCTAATCACTTACCACTGTGCCACCCGAAAGATTTGCTTGCCAGTTTAACACTAGAATCATAGAATCCTATAGTGCAGAAGGACTCCATTGATTGAACGAGTCCGCACTGATCACAATCCCAACCAGGCCCTATCCCCATAACCCCATGCATTTACCCTAGCTAGTCCCCCTGACACCAAGGGACAATTTAGGATGGCCAAACAATAGCTTTTGTATCCTGTGCTCTCACTGACACTGAGACTTGTTATGGTCAGGTCAAAAAAGGGACTTCTTGCTCCAGTTTTCACCTATTGGAAATATCACAACTTTATCTCTGGTCAACCTGCAAGTGTTGAAATTGATCATCAGCCACTCTTAATCATCTTAAAAAGTCTCTGCGCATTGTGTCTGCACGGCTGGAACTCACAATGCTAAAACTACAATGCTACAACATCAGTGTCATCTGCAAATTTAAGGAGCTGCAACTGGCTGATGCCCTTTCTAGACACTACAGACCTCGCAGATTATTAGGAAGACGTGGACATTATGACTGTGGAGGTGCTGTCCTCTCATTGAATCCAGGAATTCAAAAGATGTCCTACAGGAGGATATCACAACTTCACAATGTCATCATGAAAGACTGGCCCAAGTCCTCAAGGACTCTGAGCCTTTTGACATTTGCCATGAGCTCTGCACATCTTCACCATCAGAGATGAACTAACCATACAGGATGAACTGATACTGCCAGGGATTCATCATCCCTACCTCTCTGCAGAAGTACTACGCCCAGCAACTTCACCGGGGACCCCCGGGTTGGAAGCAACCAGATACAGGGCAAAAGAAACACTACTGGCCCTTCAGGCTGAAATGGAGAGGGAAGTATCCAGATGTGCATCATGCAATGCATCAAGCCCCAAAGAGCCAGTGCACCTACATGAGATCCCAGACCATCCATGACCGCTCACAGCAAAGGACATCTTTGAATGGAATGGTAAACAGCGCTTGTTCTTATGTGACTGGTATTCTGGATGAATTGAACTCTATGACTTGCCAGCCATGAAGAGTAACACAGTCACCATCAATCTCAAGAGATACTTCGCCACACGTAGCTTCCATCAGAGGATAATGACTGACAACATTCACCAGTTTGTCTCCAGTGAGTTTAGAAACTTTGCATACTCTTGAGAATTTGAGTATATCATGACATGTGGTAGAACAGGCAGTACGCTCAGCCAAGCAGCTACTGGAGAAATATGCCTGGCATCACACCGATTTACTATGCTGGACTTTTTTTTGCCTGTGAAACAGGTCAAGACGAGGTCTGCCCATGTCAGCAGAGCGACTTTGCCAGGCTCACCAGGACTACAATCCTCGCTGCCATGGCTCTCTTGTAGCCTTGAAACATTGAAACCAATGTGGATGGTGCCCTCATGGAATGCCAGTTTAAGAGGGAAAAGATACTATGATTGATCACAGAATCTGCCCACAGATTCGACCCTTTAAAACCTGGTCAAATGATTCAGATCACATGTGACCTCAAGTTGGTGGTGGTAGGGAAACTATTGGAGAAACTTCTGAAGGAGAGTATCTTTCTCCACTTGGAGAGGCAAAGTTTGATCAGGGATAGTCAGCATGGCTTTGGCAGAGGGAGGTCATGACTAACAAATTTGATTGAATTTTTTGAGGAGGTGACCAGGTGTATAGACGGGGCTAGTGCAGTCGATGTATTTAAATGGATTTCAGCAAAACCTTTGACAAAGTCCCACTTGGGAGACTTGTAAAGAAGATAAATTCACATGGGATACAGGGTAATTTGATAAAGTGGATTCAAAATTGATTTAGTTATAAGAGACAGAGGGTGATGATAGAAGGTTACTTCAGTGACTGGAAGCCAGAGTCCAGTGGCGTATCACAGGGATCTGTGTTGGGCCTCCTATTATTCATCATTTATATAAATGACATAGATGGCTATGTGAGGGTAGGATTACTAAGTTTGTGGATGACACAAAGACAGTGTGGTGGAGTACTTTGGGCTACAGGAAGATATATACGGAATGGTCAAATGGGCAGATAAGTGACAGATGGAACTTAAGTGTGAGATGATACACTTTGGAAGAAGTATTTTGACAGCGAAATACTCGAAGAATGGTCGGACACTAGGAAGTTCTGTGGAACTAAAGGACCCTGGCAGGTTGTCCACAGATCTCTGAAGGCGGAAGGGCAGGTTAGTAGGGCAGTGGAAAATGCAGATGGGGCACTTGCCTTCATCAGTCGAGACATAGATTGCAAATGCCTGCGATGTCATGTTGGAGTTGTATAGAACTTTGATGAGGCTACGTTCGGAGTTCTGTGTGCTGTTCTGATTGCCACATTATAGGAAGGATGTGAATGAAATGGAAGGGGTGCAGAGAAGATTCACCAGGATGTTGCCTGGGACGCAACATTTAAGTTATGAATAGAGGTTGGATAGACTTGGGTTGTTTTTGTTGGAGCAGAGAAGACTGAGGAGCGACCTGATGGAGGTATACAAAATTATAAGGGTGTTGACAGAGTGGATAGGGAGCAGCTGTTCCCCTTAGTTGAAGGGTCAGTCATGAGGGGACATAGGTTCAAGGTGAGGGGCAAAAGGTTTAGGTGGGATGTGAAGAAAACCATTTTTACTCAGAGGTTGGTAACGCTTTGGAATGCACTGCCTGGGAAGGTAGTGGAGCAGGGTTGCCTCACATTCTTTAAAAAATATCTGGTTGAGCACTTGGCACGTCATTACATTCAGGACAATGGGCCAAGTGCTGCTAGATGGGGTTAGGTGGGAGTTCAGGTCTTTCTACATATGAAGCTGGCATCACCCATTGCAGATATTGGAACAACCATCAGCAACATCACAGTACCCCAGCCATCCCAGTGTACATATAGGCCCCCTACACCAGTGGAAATGGAGGTTATCCACAGACAGCAAGCCCTTCACCCACTGGTACATTGAAGGAACCGCCCAGGTCCTCCATACTGAGGACACAAGAACATTTCCTGCACAGTGAACTGGTACAATCACACACAGTATATGACCAAACACCATGTTCCAGGACTACTTAACAGATCAGTCTACAACTGGTCTTCATCTTTTAAATAATAAAATGGGGTGGGGGAGGGCAGGGGAGAGAGAGAGATGACCAGCTCTGCACCAGTTGCAGCTGAATCTGTTTTACGCAACGTAACATGTGTTGTTAGCTTGTTCAATTTGCATGTTATAAATGGTTTACACACAGTTACAGTTTGCACACACTGTCACATTTGCATGCTGACAGTTGTCCCAACTTAAACAGGGAAGATGTAGACCAAGTGGTCATGTGATGCCACAATGAGTCACATGTAGGAAATGTGTGAGTTCTCCTCGCAGTGTAGACAGAGTTAGGGCATATAAGAGCTTCTCAGAATACTTCGTAAACTGTCTTTGCCCACCTGTCATTGAAACCAGCACTTTTACAATATCTTTGTCAGCTCTCCTGAGACCTTGGACAGTATGTGGCACAGGGTTTTGCAGGCTGAAAGGACACTGTGTTTGATTTCAATCCAGCCACTAACCAATCCCTTAGCTGGGCTGCAGTGATAACATTTAATGTCCTCTTTCTTTCCCCGAATAGGGGGATTAAATCAGTCAAGGTTCCTGCTGACTCTGAATCCAGCCATGTGTATAGAAAAAGCTGCATTTTTGACACTGCAACAGCAGAGGGCACCAGTGCACCAGTTCCTGTATTACTGATAAAGTCCACATACCTCAACACAAGGAGTCCTCATTTGAAGTGGTGGTTGCATCCCTGAAAATCGCTACTTTTAAGTTAGAGCCCTTCAAATGAAGCATGGTTTCCAATAGAAATCAAATGTTAAAGCCTGAATTAGGCTCCTGAGGACAACTTTTGCCTGGAAAAATCAATGTAAAAATTGAAATACAATCTAAAATACAGTACAGAGCAATGACTTTAAACAGGCTGCCTCGCCCACAGACTTTGTCCTAGCAGAGGCCTCTTTAAACAGGTTCATCAAATGCAGGTGCTGTATAATCCAGTACAGAGCAGTGCTGTTGTATAGCAAAGAATTATTAAAGTCCAAAATATTTATTTTGTAAAATAATGAGGGGTATAAATCAGCAAGATAGTCAACATCTTTTCCCAAAGGTAGGGGAATCTAAAACTAGAGTGTATAACTTTAAGATGAGAGGGGAGGGATACAAAAGGGTTCAGAGGAGCAACTTTTCCACACAGAGGGGGAGAGTTTCTGGAAAAAGCTGCCAGAGGCAGTAGTAGAGGCAGGTACAATTTTATCTTATAAAAAGTGTTTAGACAGCTACATGGATAAGATGGATGTAGAAGGATATGCCAAACACAAACAATTGGGACTAGCTTCATGGTAAAAACTGGGCTGCATGGACAAGTTGGGTCAAAGGGTCTGTTTCCATGCTGTAAACCTTTATGACTCTAAACAACCACTCAAGTTGTTTCATTCAGTTCTCCTGAGACTGAACTTTTAGTGGTGTTTCCATATCAGCCTCCCCACCAGCCTACTCCAACTCAATTTATCCCATCATGTCTCCAGGTTCTTATTTTTCATCAGCCCTGTAACATACCTGCTCTTTCACAAACAAATTAGGATTTTAATCTGAAAAGAAAGTTTGCATTCGGGGCCAGAGATATATATTTGATCAACAGTAACTTTTTCCATATTTTTGTGGTTATTTTCTTCGACATGTCTATCATAAGAACATAAAGAACGTAAGAAATAGGAGCAGGAGTAGGCCATCTAGCCCTTCGAGCCTGCCCCGCCATTCAATAAGATCATGGCTGATCTGTCGCTGCTCAGTTCCACTTTCCCGCCCTCTCCCCATAACCCTTAATCCCCTCTCTTATCAAAAACCCATCAACCCGCGTCTTAAAAATATTTAGCGAGGCAGCCTCCACCACTTCAACGGGCAGAGAATTCCAGAGATTCACCACCCTTTGAGTGAAGAAGTTCCTCCTCAACTCCGTTCTAAACCGCCCCCCTTTTATCTTGAGGCTGTGCCCCCTAGTCCTACTGTCTTTTTTGAGCGGGAAGAGTCTCTCCACCTCTATCCTATCCATCCCATTCATCATCTTATACGTCTCAATGAGATCTCCCCTCATTCTTCTAAACTCTAACGAGTACAAGCCTCGTTTATTCAGCCTCTCCTCATAGCTCAACCCCCTCAACTCCGGTATCAGCCTAGTAAACCTCCTCTGCACTCCCTCCAAGGCCAAAATATCTTTGCGCAGGTGCGGCGACCAAAACTGCACACAGTACTCCAGCTGCGGCCTCACCAATGCCCTATACAGCTGCAGCAAGACCTCCCTACTTTTGTATTCAATCCCCCTCGCTATGAAGGCCAGCATCCCATTCGCCTTCCTGACCACCTGCTGCACCTGCAAGCTGGGTTTTTGCGACTCATGCACAAGGACCCCGAGGTCCCTCTGCACCGTCGCCTGCTGCAATTTTTCGCCCCGTAAGTAATAATCCTTCCTACCATTCTTCCTACCAAAGTGGACCACCTCACACTTGCCAACATTAAATTCCATTTGCCATTTCCTGGCCCATTCGCCCAGCCTATCTAGATCCTTCTGCAGACTCTCCACACCCTCCGCACAATTTGCCGTTCCCCCAATCTTGGTGTCATCAGCAAATTTCGACACCCTACACTCGGTTCCCTCCTCATCCCTCTATGTCACATAAAGTATCAAGGAGGCAGTGTGTCACTCACCTCCATTGTGGGCTGTCCTCATATTCTTCTGGCACTCTCCTACCATCCCTCCCTCTTCACCTACTTCCCTCCACCTATCACACAAGGCTTCCTTGACAAAATTTATTGTATTCTCTTCTCAATCAGCATATGCATCAAATGACTGTAATCTATTTTCCAATTTCTTTATTCTTTTCTCTTAATATCTCTTCACAAACATTTCCATCGATATCCATGGCACCCTACTATCTTTTCCACCTCCAAGGTTACATTTACCAATGGGATTATTTTTAATGAATGCGTAAGTTAGATCAAAATACTCACCCCCTTTCCCACTGTCAAATCCATTCACATCTATATTCTTTATTCTCTCAGTACTGTCTCCTCTAATTTCTTCTTTGGTGATGACAGCTGGTCAGTAAATGTCTTTCTTCAATGTTTGATGCACTCCTCCCTACCAGATTGCAGACAATTTACCAATTCCTCTTCTAGACCAGATAGACTCATATCCAGGACTGCAGATGAGTGTGTGTCGGGTGAGTGACTTGCTTGGTTGTTCTCTGGCAGATCTGACTTAATCCTCCTGAGGAGTGCTCTCTTGCAATTGATATCCTGATACTCTCAAACATGAGGACAACTCCAAATTATTTACAAACTGGCATTCATGTTCATTCTACTCACCCGTCCTACCCAAGATCCTTGAATATAGCAATGTCCACCAGCTATGCAATCTCATCTTTTACCTCTTTGTTTTTGAATTCCCACATTCATGTTTCTGGTTGTGCTTTGAGAACAATCTAAAAATACAGGAAAGTTTATTTTTTTATTGGTGTCGCAAGTAATTAACACTGTAATGAAATTACTGTGCAAATCCTCTAATTGTCACACTCTGCCGCCGCCTGTACACTGAGGGAGAATTTAACACAGCCAATGCACCTAACCAGCACGTCTTTCAGACTGTGGGAGGAAACCGGAGCACCCAGAGGAAGCCCATGCAGACATGGGGAGTACATGCAGACATAAGGGCGGCATGGTAGCACAGCAGTTAGCACTGCTGCTTCACAGCTCCAGGGTCCTGGGTTCGATTCCCAGCTCTGTTCACTGTCTGTGTGGAGTTTGCACATTCTCCACGTGTCTGTGTGGGTTTCCTCCCGGTACTCGGTTTCCTCCCACAATCTAAAGATGTGTGGGTTAGGTTGATTGGCCATGCTAAGAAATTGCCCCTTAGTGTCCAGGGATGCATGGATTAGTGGGTATAATATGGGGGTAGGGTCTGGGTGGAATTGTGTTCAGTGCAGACTCGATGGGCTGAAGGGCCTCTTTCTGCGCTGTAGAGTTCTATGTTCTGCACAGACCAGTGATCCAAATCAGGAATTGAACCAGTGTCCCAGGCCCTGTGAGGTAGCAGTTACCACTGGTTCTGTTTAGAACGGTTTTCTGTGAATTGCAGTCTAGGAGAACATGTCAACTCTCAGTAGGTGGCGATATCATTTCAAAGTGGGAGCTCACTCTAACATCTGTTGGCTTTGTCTGGCGAGGGAGGAATGAATGAGACAGCTGCCAGGCTCAAAATTTGAGGTAAATCCCGTTACTCACACAGAGACAGCAGCCAGTGTATTGAAGCGAAAGAACAAAATCTTGACTGAATACAACTCGGGGCAATGGGAACAAAAATATGAAATAACCAGCCTGAGGTCGGCACTTTGGAGTTGGTGTTATTTGGCTGGTTCGTGGGCATAAAAGCAGAAACAGAAAGCAGCGTGTACAGTGGCAACCCAGGCGAGTGATAACAGGAGGGCTGGCACCAGGTCAACAGGAGCAGCACCAGCAGCACCCAGGGTGGGAGGGAAGAGGCAGCACCCCTGGGTGGGGAGGAGGAGCAGCACCCAGTGTGGGGGGGGAAGGAGCAGCACCTCAGGGTGGGGGGGAAGGAGCAGCACCTCAGGGTGGGGGGGAAGGAGCAGCACCTCAGGGTGGGGGAAGGAGCAGCACCCCAGGGTGGGGGATGGAAGGAAAAGCTCCCTGGGTGGGGGAAGGAGCAGCACCCCAGGGTGGGGGAAGGAGCAGCACCCCAGGGTGGGGGATGGAAGGAAAAGCACACTGGGTGGGGGAAGGAGCAGCACCCCAGAGTGGAAGGAGAAGCATTCTGTGTCTCTGCGGGCCACTGACAGCCGGTAGAGGGAAGTCAGCCTCCAGTCACACTCAGAGTTGTCTTACTGTGAATCCCTCCCCTCCTCGAGAATGGAAGAAGAGCTGAAAAAAGTGGGAGTGTCTACTGACTCCTAACTGTTGTGAATGAGAGAGAGAGTTTGGTGGTGGAATTTGAGCACTGGTGGAAGCCAGTGTGAGTTGCCGGCTGTGTGTGTGTGTGTGTTCACAGCAGACATGTGTCCGCGTTGCTCAGAGGAATGAGTCAGTGTAGAAGGATGGTTTTCACTGCGGCTTCCTGACTCCCTCAGTATTGAACTGGGGGAAGGTGGGCTGTACCTGGGCTGCCGCTGGGAGACTTGTCGCCAGTTGGGGCTGGAGTGGAGATTACCCCTTTGGGATGGAAGTACAGATGTTGTCCGGTTTTTTCTACTGGCTTCTGTTACCCCTGTCGCTGCTGGCTGGTGAGTGTTGCCCCGAGGACATGGGGCGGGGATTAGCATGCTGAATATCATCGAATTTTTAAGTTGTATCGGGCAGTAACTCACCCTCCCCATTGATGCCACGAAGTGCCTCCTCTCGGGAATGTAAATGACTTTTTTAAAATGGAATAAGTTGGAGTTTCCCCCTTTCTTTCCCATACACCCGCCACAACAACTCTGAACTATTTTCTCAACTATGAAATAGGAACTCGCTTGTCATAATTTTTTGTGTTAAGATAATGAAACCAGATCTTAGAGTGTGTTTTACTGAATTATAGGTAACTTCCCATGGCGACAAAAATGCCCACCGAATTCCAAACTTGGTTTAAGCCGCAGAATGCAACTTGTCAGGAGAAAGTTTCTTTCGATTACATTTCACCAAAATAACTGGACATTAACTTTACAATTGAAATGATTCACCATATTAATGTGGGGGGTAATATAATCATTTCATTGGCATTTGTGGTTTCATTTTTCACTGAGGTCACACAGACCTACTGGTTTGATATCAGATATGACACTGATAGCCAGTGAAGTTACCCAAGGCCCTAAGCTCTGCAATTCCCACCCTCTGCCTCTCTACCTCACAGTAAGAAGTCTCACAACACCAGGTTAAATTTAATTTAAAATTTAGCACCCCAAATTTAAATTTAATTTAATTTTAATTTTAATTTTAAAATTTAGCCTGGTGTTGTGAAACTTTTTACTGTGCCCACCCCAGTCCAACACCGGCATCCCCAAATCATCTCTACCTCATGTTTTCTCATTTCAACACACTGCTTAGTGCCCACCTCTTTGGTCAAGCTTCAAGTGATCTGATCTGATGTCTCTTTTTGTCCCATTTTGTTGAATCACACTCTGATGAAGTGTCTTTGAAATGTTTTATTACATTAAAGGCGCTATATAAATGATCATTCTTGTTGTAAGGTAAAGGGAGGTTTGTGCAGAGTGTAAACATAGACTTGTGTTGAATCGCAGGGTCTGGCCCATATTAGCGACCCCTTTAATCAATTTATTTTGATGTTTTTAAGTTTCCTTTCTACTTTGGTTTTTGTTTCGGGCAGTTCCCTTCTCTTTGGGGGTTGCTCCTTTTAATTTGTCCCTCAATTATTTTGATTTAGCTTATTTGGTTAGTCACAAAGATTGACTTGTGCTGAATGACCTGTTGGTATGTTTGCAAAGAAATGCAAAGATATGATATGAAACAGTATAGTGACAAAAATAATTAGCTGGAGGGGCATTGCTACACTGCATGTGACATTGAACTGAATTTAAGTTCCAATGCTCCTAAAACTACAAATCTGAAATGAGTGACAAAGCAGTCCACTTGATCAGCACCCCATGTACCACTTTAAACAATCACTTCTTCCACTGCTGGCGCACAGTGGCTGCTATAAGATGCACTACAGTTGATGCTTCTCCAACAGCACCTTCCAAACCCACCTAGAAGAAAACGGCAGCAGACTCGAGTTCCCCTGCAAGCCACATGCGATCCGGGACTTGAGACTATTTTGCCTTCCTTCATTGTTGCTGGGTCAAAGTTCAGGTGTATCTACACCAGACGGGCTGCAGTGGTCAAGAAGGTGGCTCACCAGAACCTGGATGGGCAGTAAATGCTGACCTTGACAATAATGTTCATATTCCATGAAGCAACTCTTAAAAATGAAATCTCTATGCTGTACGTGATAGCAATTCATCTGAGGCTGTTCCATGCTCCTTCGCTATCCCGCCAACTTTGATACTGGTACCATTTGACAATTGTGGTTGAATGAAGATGTGCGAGTTAAATTGGTCATGCTAAACTGTCCCTTAGTGTCACGGGGTTAGCAGGGTAAATATGTGTGTTCAGGGATAGGGCCTGGGTGGGATTGTTGTCGATGCAGGCTCAGTGGGCCAAATGGTTTCCTTCTGCACTGCGGGAATTCTATGATTCTCCTACGATTCTAATAGCAAAGTCTCCTACGTGCTCTTGGCCTGCCCAGATTCATAGTTGTTTCTCTTTGGATATTCAAGTGTCGCATTGTAGTTACATATGATCAGTGTGAACTTCTTGTTGATCAGTTATTATTGACTAGTGAACAGCTCACCAGCATAAATAACACAGAAGGGCTATGATGTTCTAAATCAGGGGAGTAGCAAATCATAAATGATTTAATTGAGAGGAGAGGACTCACCATTAAAATCTTATTTAAAATGGTTATATTTCATCCTTTTTCTTTTATTCTACCCATTTTGCTTTTCCACCTTTTTCAATACTTGAATGTGTTTGTGTGAGCTGGAATAGGTTACTGAACCTATTGGCCATGTGTGGAAGCTGAAGTAACATGTACATTTGTTGCTGAATCATCCTTGAGTTTATGATTGTATCTCAATGAATGGTAGTTCAACTCCTCATGACTTGCTTTAAGTCTTTAGTTCCAAGAAGACCATCAGCATTCCCCATTTAAAAGGAAATACAAAGATGAACAGAGCACCTAAGAAAATGCTAATTCTGAGTTTTGTAACTGTATGTTTTGAAAGGGCCTTATGGTGAATATTCCAGGTAATAAGCTGTCTACATAAAATTACATAACCAAACAGAAGTGACTGTTAATTTTATGCAAAATATGTAAAATGCATTTTATTATTGAGCAGCACCGGAAGTGCACATGCAACTGTTCTACTTTTATAGCACATCCTCAGGAAATGAAAGCTAACTTTACACTCGACTAATAAGTTTAGATCACCATTACCTAAATTGTTTCAGTTGAGTAATATGTGAACAGACGTAACACACCCTTTAAGCATTGGGGCTAGCATAATATATGAAATCAAGACAAAATCATTCTTGTTATCTGTCATTCTTAACATATTTACTCTTTTTACACTTATCTGCTTGTGAAATTCTGTAATAAAGTTAACCACACACTATATATTCTGGAACAAATGTTTAGCATTTGTTAGTACTTTGTTTTTCCTTAAAGTAAGGATGTTAGTATGGGGCAGTGAAATTCTGATCCATTTTTGGCATTTGATGTCAGCTTCCAGGACTTTTAGGTTAGGTGTAATACTTCCCAGTTGTGAAAAGCACACATTTCTAAACTGGAGCAATGCCTTTTAACCATCAACGCATTCCTCACCTCCAGTGCAGTAAGATAACTCATATCTAATGTCAACCACATTTTATGGGTTCTGCGCAGGCTTTCATGTTTACTGTTTGTTCTTTGGAGCTTTAGAAAGGAAGCTGATCTTAGCTAACTTGTTTTGCTCAGCAGCCTTTGGTGTCTTGCCCAATTGGCCGTTCACCATATGAATGTTGGGAAGTTAGCTGAGAAAGAAAGCACAATTGTGTTTCATGCCATCCTTGTGTAACATTTGCACATAAACTTTCCAGCTTGATTTGTTGACTTTTGACAAGGAGTTGGCAACCTAGTTCCTTTTCTAATTCAGGAACATTGGCCAGAATTTATTACCCATCCCTAATTGCCTTTGAATTAAGTGGCTTGCAATTTCAAAGGGCATTGAACAGTCGATCACATTGCTGTGGGTCTAGAGATGGCAGATCTTCTGTAGAAGAATTATTTTGATCCGAAACGTTAACTCTGTTTCTCTCTTCACAGATACTGCCAAACCTGCTGGGATTATCCAGCATTTTCAGTTTTAATTTCAGATTTGCAGCTTCCGCACACAGATTTTGCTTTTATTTGAATAATTTCGCTGGTGGGCCTTGTGTTAGACAAGTTAAACCTGTGCCAGTGGAGAGCTTCAGAGATGGGGTACATAGCCAAACTTTATTGTGGATTACTGTGCTTTGGGCAATGATTAATTTCCCCTTTGAAACAATGTGGAGTCTCTGAGTTATGAATTGTTTCTCTCAAATCCTTTGCTCCACTACAAAAATTTTATTTGCCTTAAATTAATTTGTTAGCAATCATTTAACCAGAATGTTTCTTTAAACGAGATAGTTTAAACACTTGGTATTTGTCACAATATAACATAATCACATTAAGTGCTAATGCAGAAAATTTTATTACTACGAAGAATGTTTTGGGGCCAAAATAGTTAAATGGAAATATTTGCATGATATCCATGATTTGATTTGTTATTGTCACATTTACAGGGAAAAGTATTGTTTCTTGTGCTGTATACAGATAAAGCATACCGTACATAGAGAAGGAAAGGGGAGAGTGCAGAATGTAGTGTTACAGTCATAGCTAGGGTATAGGTCTGACAGCAGCAGAGAAGAAGCTATTCTTGAATCGGTTGGTACGTGTCCTCAGACTTTTGTATCTTTTTCCCAATGGGAAAAGGTGGAAGAGAGAATCTCCAAGGTGTGTGGGATCCTTAATTATGCTGGCTGCTTTTCCAAGCCAGCGGGAAGTGTAGACAGAGTCAATGGGGGGGGAGGCTGGTTTGTGTGATGGGCTGGACTTCGTTCACAACCCTTTGTAATTTCTTATGGTCTTGGACAGAGCAGGAGCCATAACAAGCTGTAACTGTACCATGGGTAAATTGCAATGAGTAGATTTCTTTTCGTTTCATAGGTAAAGTAGGAAGATGCAATTAGCATATAGTTTGCTTTTATCAAGACTGAGTTTTTTGAAAGATTGCTCAGAAGTCTTGCTGTAGTAATACTTTGCCAAACCCAACCCTTTCTGCTTGTATACTCCACAATGGCACTTGTGGTTGCTTTACATTGTGTGCTGTGATTGAATTCTGTAACTTATCATTAGTCATTCTTTGATCAAAGAGTAAGTGCAATGAGTAAAAAGAATGCTTTGTTATATACATGTTAGCTTTAAAATGTTGATTCTATTATCTGATTATTGTAGCAATATGACATTCACCAGGATAACTAAGGCAGTGGCTGGCCATGTAGTTGAAAAAAAATTTCAAACAGGGAAAATTATATTCAGTTATGTTGGATTTGTTATTTTGAATATTTGTGATTACTTCTGTCACCCAATTCTACACTTCGTATTTTCTGAGAGTTTGAATGCTAACAGACATTATTTTTATCAATTAAAGTTCTATTTGTTCAGAGAATTTTGTATGTTTACATACATTGAAGAATGTTTTGGGGCCAAAATAGTTAAATGGAAATATTTGCATGATATCCATGATTTGATTTGTTATTGTCACATGTATTAGTACATACATTTTTCTTTAAATGTTCACAAAGTTTACCTGACGTGCTGTGCAAATGGCTCTGGTTCAGAGAATGTTTAGTTAAGTCGGTACTCTGGAAGATTCTAGGAACAGCCCATGCTTTTTTTTAATTGGTTCACAGGATGTGGACATCATTGGCAAGGCCAACATTTATTGCCCAGCTCTAACTGTCTTAGAGAAGCTGGTGGTGAGCCACCACCTTGAACCACTGTTGTCCATGCGGTGTAGGTATATCCACACTGCCATTAGGTGGGGACTTCGCCCCAGAATGATGAAGGAATGGAGACGTATTTCCAAATCAAAATGTTGTGTGGCAGGAACTTGCGGGACACCATATTGGAGCCTTCATAGAATTCCTACAGTGCAGAAGAAAGCCATTTGGCCTATTGAGCCTGCACCGATAACAATTCCACCCAGATCCCATGACCTCACATATTTACTTTGCGAATCCCCTGACATTAGGGTCAATTTAACACAACCAATCAACCTAACCCGCACAAATTTGGAGTGTGGGAAGAAACTGGAGCACCCAAGGAAACCCACACAGACGCTTGGAGAATGTGCAAGCTCCACACAGACAGTGACCCAAGGTCGGAATTGAACCCAGGTCCCTGACCCTGTGAGGCAGCAATGCAAACCACTGTGCCATCGTGCCACCCCACAGGAGCCTTATCCTGTCCTGCTGTGTACTTTTTGGTAGAATTCAGCAGGCGGTAATCAGGAATAATGGTAGGAAGGATTATCACTTACGTGGCGAAAAACTGCAGCAGGCGACGATGCAGAGGGACCTTGGGGTCCTTGTGCGTGAGTCGCAAAAACCCAGCTTGCAGGTGCAGCAGGTGATCAGGAAGGCGAATGGGATGCTGGCCTTCATAGCGAGGGGGATTGAATATAAAAGTAGGGAGGTCTTGCTGCGGCTGTATAGGGCATTGGTGAGGCCGCAGCTGGAGTACTGTGTGCAGTTTTGGGCACCATACTTACGCAAGGATATTTTGGCCTTGGAGGGAGTGCAGAGGAGGTTTACTAGGCTGATGCTGGAGTTGAGGGTGTTGAGCTATGAGGAGAGGCTGAATAAACTAGGCTTGTACTCGTTAGAGTTTAGAAGAATGAGGGGAGATCTCATTGAGACGTATAAGATGATGAATGGGATGGATAGGATAGAGGTGGAGAGACTCTTCCCGCTCAGAAAGGATAATAGGACTAGGGGGCACAGCCTCAAGATAAAGGGGGGGCGGTTTAGAACGGAGTTGAGGAGGAACTTCTTCACTCAAAGGGTGGTGAATCTCTGGAATTCTCTGCCCGTTGAAGTGGTGGAGGCTACCTCACTAAATATTTTTAAGACGCGGGTTGATGGCTTTTTGATAAGAGAGGGGATTAAGGGTTATGGGGAGAGGGCGGGAAAGTGGAACTGAGCCACGACAGATCAGCCATGATCTTATTGAATGGCGGGGCAGGCTCGAAGGGCTAGATGGCCTACTCCTGCTCCTATTTCTTATGTTCTTATGTTTCTTGCTGCATAGTTCAAATGCACTGAGGCATTTGCACTTTCCAGTTGAATTAGTTCAACTAATTTTGTACAGATCAGCATTCAAACCTGAGACCTCCTTGTTCTGATTTAATTGTGGTGTACTTTTTTTCACATTGTACTTCCTGGCAAAGTCTCAAGCAATTTGGTGTCTGTATCTACTCTTGTATCAGATAATAGCTGGCCAAGAAAAGGCTCATTGACATCCCTTAAGTGAAGCTGAGCATTTTGATGAAGAGAAAAAAGAGTTATGGTTTTTATCTTGTTTATTTGAAGCTGTGGGAAATTCAACATGAAAATATTTTCCTTCTGCTGATTGTGCTTATCACGTTAACCATTTAACAGCCAAACTGTCCATGGCTTATTGTACATTTCTTGTTGTATTGTACCCATTTGGTGATGCTCACTAGTGTGTTTCTTAATTTATCCCATTGTTTGCAAACCAAGGCTAAAAAATACTTCCTCCTTTGCTTCTTGCGTTCAGTCGGCTTTATCCAGTTGCCAGTGTTTCCCCTGGCTTTTTTGGATATGATTCTATCTCATGATGGCGGCAGCTGGCTGAATGTTAGAAGTGCAATGATGATATTGCCTTTTGTCTACTTGTTTGGCACATTGCAAAGCCCCAGGAATGTGAAAATAACAGAAACATTCTGGATAACGTGTGTATCAATGCCAACCTAAATGGATACATACTTTTTCAAATGCTTCTCTTGAAATTTAGAAATTTTATGCAGTTATTTAAGGGGGGGTGTTGTCATTTTTTAAGAACAATTGTGTGGTTTACAGGACATGATATCTTACAATTGTTATGATCCCAGTTAATGTTATAACTGGATGCGAAGATTCCAGAATTGAACCATGGCTCAAAAGACTGTAACTTTTAGTTTATTTTATGAAACGTGGAGAAACAGAGACACAGGACCACTAATTAATTTTAACGAAAAGAAAAAAACATTTATTCAACATGAAAAATACACCTTTACATCCCCCTTAACTTAGCAAATTTTCAGATTAACACATTACAATGTCACATCCAATTTTGTAACTCTAGCTCATAATTATCATATAATACTGTTTAGATGATCAAGCCTGGGAAACTGTCTCTTCTTGGTTCAGCAAAAGTATGAACAGGAAGAACCTCTGTAATATGTCGTCTCTGAATCTCAGTTGAAAAATTGGACTCTCTCTAACCTCTCTGGCTGTTGTTTGGGTCTAGCCTCTTGTGCTGGAGATGGAAACCTAGCTTCTTGGGCTGTTAGATGTACTGGCCTTGTTCCGTCTGAGGGCACTGGCAATTATATCCTTTAGCCTCTTTGATATTCCATTCTGTGAATTTTGCTGTCTGCATCTCTCAAACTCCTTGACTTTAGAAATTAGCATCTATATACCTCTACTGATCTCTCAGTCGTATAGGTAAGTTGTTGCTACTGTCAGGGCAATTTACACTTGATCTTATCTAGATACCTGCTATTCTTGTTACTGGACCACTTGCTCCTCATCATGCCTTTAGAATGCTAGCTACTGCTGTTGCTGGCAGATTTCTATCTGTTGCTGAACATATTGCATTCTATTAGGCCTTTTAAAGTTCTTGTTTCTGCTTTTGCTAGGCAGATTCCTAACAGAAATACAGTTGGAACCGAACCAACCTCCACGCATACGAACATCTTTGTCCAGCATGAACCTAATTATAGGTTTTACCCTTCCAGGCACAAACGTTAATTTAAGCATATTTAAAACTGTAGCCAATGTTTACCAATACAAATATAAATTCTTTAAAACTATCTTTTGTTTTTCTAACAAAATAAAACCATCCATCTTCACCCTGAGTGTAGGATTCTTTGATATTTGCAACAGTAGTGTACAGCTTTAAGGAAGATATTGAGTGTATTTGAGACAGATATCTGTTGATCTAGCAGTGTGCTAAAGCAGATATTTGTATTTCAATGTGTAGGCAGGAAATTCCATGCAATAAAAATATTTTTACATTGATGTATTCTTGTATTTAGAGACTTGCAGTCCATAAATAATACATTTTCCAGTGAAGTGTACGCATGATTTTTTAAGGATGAATTAGTTCCATTATCACACGCTGTAACGGACAAGTCAGCAATGCACTGATGGTTTCAAGAGCAATTAGATAATCTGGTCTAACACTAATGAATAGAAGTTCTATTACTTAATGTAAAGAAGAAAATAGTACTTTGCTAAGCAATATTGACTTACCAATCATATGTCAGTAATAATTTGAATATGAAAGGAAGAGTGATAGACTGATTCTAAGATATATATCTGAATATATCCAAGAATTATGGAATTTAATTTGGGAGTGTTGCATTGCATTGGAAATGTGGCCAGTAGCATGTTCTATTTGCTTATTATTTTCAAATTTCCAATAAAATATTCTTAGGGTAAAATATTAACAAAAAGTGGCAGTGCATTGTTTCCAGCGAGTTTCTCTTCAGAAAAACTAGTCAATTTTCTATACAGATCTCATGACATTCTGCAAAAAAAAAACTGAGGGGGCATGAATCATGCTGTCAATATGGGAGGAATGGGGGGGGCGCAGGGACTCAACATGCCAACAAAAACCCATTGCTCAGAGATCTGGTCATCGTTTTTACAGGGCACCCTGATCAGAACCCGAGTAAACCACCCCCCCTCCATCTAATCCACCATGGAGGTCTCAGTGTCCCCCCCCACTACCCATCCTCAATAGGAGTCGGCACTTTCCACTCCCTCTTCACTGGATCATTGGCCCCTTCACTAACCCCCTCCCGAATATTGGTACCTTCTCCTTTTTGCCCCCAGCCATCCCCTCCTCCCCTGATAATCAGCCCTTGCTCCTCCCAACCCTGATCATCAGCCCCTTCTACCCCCCTCCGCGATCATCGGCACCTTATTTCCCCCTGCCCACCCAAACGTCCATTGCCGACATCCCCATCACTGACAGCCTCGGCTCCTCTGTCCGATCCCGGCCACCACCACATCTCGATGAATTCCCCCTGCCCTGATGCGACCCACTCCTTGGCACAGATTAGTACTCCAAGGGTGACAGCAGTGCCAATCTGTGCCAAGGAGCAGTGCCAGGCTGCCTCCTGGCTAGGTTTCTCTACCCTGGGACCTTTACACCCCCGGGGAGACCCCCATGACAGGTTCATGTCCAGGTGAACTTGTTGTATATGGCACGGTTTGATGTCACGCAGGCACCTGCTGAAGATCTGGTGAGGGCGGATGTCCCGGAGAGAGTGCTCACTAATTAAATGCTAACATATTAAAATGAGCTTTCTGTTCTCCCGCGGTGTGTTTCACACCACTCCACTGGCCGGGGGCCGGTAAGATCAGAACTTGGGAAACTTGCCGGCACGAATCGTGCTCTGGTTTTTGAACACGTGTCGCAGTTTGTGCAGGTGGAGAGTGTGGGCTCCAAATCACCCCTGGTGTGTTTCCTGTCACTGTGTTCAGAAACTTGTCTTCCACTTTCAGTTGTAGTTTCTTTAACAGATCCACAATGGACAATTTATTTTAAAAAATGATTTGGTCATTTGCATTTCACCTTGGTTGTCTTAAGCCAGGATTTTGGTATGGTGTGATAATACAGTGCTGGGGGAGGTGGGGTAAGTAACAAGCTGGTGCTGCCAGCCCAGGCTATCTTAACCTTGGGGCCACTGCATTATGTTGCAGGACAGATTCTTGCTCATTACCAACGGGGATGATGAGGAAGCTGGGAAATGAGAATAGGGTGGCAGGAGGTCACCCGCTAGGATCTGAGGCAATGTCACCAGTGTTAGGAGGATAAATCCGTTTTAATAACAAATTGGAAAAAAAACTAGAACCAATAATACCTCTGACTATCAACTATATTTATTATTGTTTCAAAAAATTACTGTGGAATTGCATTTAGAACAGTAAATGCAGTCCTGCATCTTGGAACTTGTGTCTAAAGAACTTAATTGTTGCTTATCCAAAGCCGTTCACAATATCTCATCTCGAGAGTAGCTAATGTCTCCAAAATGTGAAGCTGTATAGTTCCATTATACTATTTCAAAAATTAGTTTCAATTGTCTAATTCTTGTTGAAGCTGAACTTTGGTTGATTATTGTATAACTTGCTTCAATGATAAAGGCGTCATGTCCTGGTTAATTTTCCACTGTGTTGTCTAAGGCTGCAAACTTTAACGACCCTGGCTTCCTATGTTTACTGAGCTGTAGCTTTATGTCCTGGGCTGTCATTGTGATCAGTGAATGACATCTGCTGGCATACGGTTTAATTCCGATTCAATCTAATGTTTTAATCATCATGGTGCTTGAAGCTGAAGTGGAGCAGCAGTGATGAAAAATTTCCTTCTGGATTTTGGAAGAGAATCCCTGGTCCATCCTGGTTCACAAATTAAATGTTTAAAGAAGAATTCTACCTGGCTGAGATCACGTTTTCTGGAGAATGCAATGTTGAAATAGCCGTATAGCATCTGGCAGGGATGGAGAGGTAAATATCCTCCTGTGCCTGTTTTAAACCACTGCCCCACATAACCCATTCTCTTCAGGGACACAATTGGGTTTTGCAGATTCCTGACCTGGAGAACCAAGCTGTTGTATTCTAATTTAGGACGGGATTTTCCAGCCACCTCACCCCAAAACCGGAAAATCCCACCCAAGAACAACGGACCCTTGCAATTCCCGTGGCGGGCGGGATGGTAAAATTCCCCCTTAATTAGAGTCCATTAGAATGTTTATCTCCTTTCGCTCCACAAGGTCATGCAAGTAGTTTTGAGAGATCCACGGTTCTATAAGTGAGCAGAGCAGAAGAAGGGAGTCATCTTAGTCTAACCTGTCTGGTGGGAATAGGCTCCAGTTTTGGGCAAATCAGATGAGCACAAGAATGTAAGTAAAAGGAGGAAGACTGACCATCCAGCCCCTTGAACCAATTCCATCGATACCATCATGACCAACCATCTCTCTCGATTGCGCTTTCCTGCTCTCTCCCCGTGTACCCTGATTTTTTTGAGAGATCAAATATCTTTTTATTCCAGCCATGAATATGTTCAATGATGGGGTACCAAAATCCTCTGAGGTACAGGATTCCAATGATTCACAACCCTCTGAGTTTCCTCATTTTAGTCCAGAATGATTACACCTTATCTGTACCTGTCATGTAGGATGAGGGGAAATAATGGGAGGGATCTTTTGGTTCAGCCGGTAGCAACAAACCCCCCTCCCCAGCCCCAAACATTGTGAGTTCTCCAGAGGCAGAGGGTGTGAACATTGGGAAATCCCATTGACAGCTGAGGGCAGCACAGTGGATATTACTGCCAGGGACCCGGGTTCGATTCCCGGCTTGGGTCACTGTCTGTGTGGAGTTTGCAGTGTTCTTCCTGTGTCTGCATGGGTTTCCTCTGGGTGATTCGGTTTCCTCCCACAGTCCGAAAGGTTAGGTTGATTGGCCATGCTAGAATTGTCCCTTAGTGTCAGGGGGACCAGCTAGGGTAAATGCATGGAGTTATGGGGATAGGGCCTGGGTGGGATTGTGGTCAGTGCAGACTTGATGTGCCAAATGGCCTCCTTCTGCACTATGATTCTATGACAGCGGTGGAACTGGATGATTATGTTGTTGGCCAATAGTGGTGCTGCCACAAATCACTTGGAGGTAGTGGGGCGGGGGGAGTGGTGGTGATGGAAAATCCTGCCCAACCTCTTGATGCCTACCTGTACAGTCCCTTCGGAGTCTTGTATGTTTCCTATTTGTGAGTATCTGCCATGATAGTCACACAAAATTCTTCTCTTTTTCCGCTAAAGTATTCGTAATTCATAGCATTTATAAATTATAATTTATACTTTAATTGAAGTCAACTTTGAACAGTTAATGCAAATCGATTTCTTCCAATACTGTATGTTACTCACGACATTCACACTATATTTGCGATGTTCATACCATATCAAACATGCAGAACAAGGTGGTTTTCACAATTTATAGTCCTCCTGGCTGAAGGGCCTTGAACAGTGACTTTTTCCCGTTGTATCTTGTGGCAAATGGACTAAGCTTTATTGTGTCTCTCAGAACTTCTCCAGGACCTTAGATTGTGCCCGTCCTCAATCCTTTGTCATGGACAACTCTCTGCAGAATTCTCCCATTCTTCCAAACTCCAGAGAGTACAGGCCCAATTTAGTCAGCCTCTCATCATAGGCCTCTCTTCCCAGGTATAATAAAAACATATAATGTTTGGCAGCAACTGTGGTGAGAGAAACAGATGTAATGTTTTGAGTCCATATGGCTCTTCTTCAGAGCAATGACCCTCTCTTCTCAGGATTCATTTTACTCCTGTACTGCTTTCACAGCAAGTCCATCCGTCCTTAGATTTGGAGACCAAAATTGTCCACGATAGTCCAGGTGTGACCTTACTGTAGCAAGGCTTCCTACTCCCCAGTCTCTAAAGGCCCACGTCATTTACTTTCTTAATTGCTTGCTGTACCTGCATGTTAACGTTTTGTGTTTCTTATATGGTGTTTCTGAAAAATCTTACCCCTGCCTGATTTTAGTCTTTATCAACTTCAGTGGAGAGTAAAGTAAGGTGGTAAAATGGAGTTCTGGACTAAACCCACCCTGCTCCTGTTGGGCAGGATAGGTTAAAATGACACCCTCCGATACTCCCTTGTTCTGTCCACTAATGAAGCCTTATACTTTGCTGCAAGGACTGATTCAATATAGTTAACAGTTGGTCAGCTTTGCATAATTAAAGTGGTGATGAGAAAGCAAGAGTAAAGTGCCTTATTTCTACAATACTTGGTGTTACTATTCCCTACCCTCCTCACCTCCTCTCCTCCCCCCCACCCCCCCCCCCCCACAACCTTCCTGAAAAATCAGGCTGTAGGTTTGGCAAATTACTGCAGTGAATACATATTCTTTGCTGGAGAACATTCGCATCTCATGCTGTTAGTGCTACTTGGCACCCAATGGTAGAATTTTGTCTGTGTTTCGCTTCAGTGATCAAAGCAAATCCTACACGGTATTAAGTCGGGCTTTCAAGATCACTGTTAAATCACACTAAGTGTACTGCTGTTTTCCAGCTTTGTAATATTTATTGAGAAAGAGTTTTCTGCTTTTAGCAACTGTGGCCTTGACTCCTTCAGACTGCAGAACTATAAAGTTACCGGCTTGTAAGAGTTGAAACTGGACAAAAAGAAATAAATAATCTTGCTGTAACTCCAGCAAACCGCAAAATTCATCCTACCTCTGTGATTAAATGAATCAAACAGTGTAAACTAATGTAACAATCATGGTCTGAACTGACATCAGTAAATATTCCAACTGTCAAAGTTCTGTTAAATCATGTTTTATGAGAGGAAAAACATGCTTTTGTTTTTTTAAAAGCATGTAATTGCAGCCAAGAGCATTAGGGCACGGTTCTGGAATTTTCAGTGTCAGAAATGCTATCAGTAGGATGTTTGAGTTATGTCAAAGGTAAATCATATCAGGGTGGCACAGTGGCACAATGGTTAGCACTACTGCCTCACAGCGCCAGGGTCCTAGGTTCGATTCCGGCCTTGGGTTGCTGTCTGTATGGAGTTTGCACATTCTCCCCATGGCTGAGTGGGCTTTCTCCGGGTACTCAGGTTTCCTCCCACACTTCAAGTGCGGTGATGAGAAAGCAAGAGTAAGATGTGCAAGAAAGCAAGATGTGCAGGTTAAGTTGATTGGCCACGCTAAATTATCCAGTAGTGTCAGGGATTTTAGCAGGGTAAATACATAAGGTTGCAGAGATAGGGCCTGGGTAGGATTGTTGTTGGTGCAGTCTCGATGGGCTAAATAGCCTCCTTCTGCACTGTAGGGATTTTATGAAGGTATAGTTGACTCCTCCTGGTAATGAGCCTCTTAAAAGAGGAGTTACTTTTCTAGTTATAAAGTTTAAAGTTTATTTATTGGTCACAATTTGGCTTACATTCACACTGCAATGAAGTTACTGTAAAAATCCCCAAGTTGCCATGCTCCAGTGCCTGTTCAGATACATTGAGAGAATTGAAGGCCAGTGCACCTAATCAGTTCATCTTTTGGACTGTGGGAAGAAACCAGAGCACCAGAGGAAACCCACGCAGACACGTGCAATGTGCAGACTCCGCACAGACAGTGACCCAAGCCGGGAATTGAACATAAGAAATAGGAGCAGGAGTAGGCCATCTAGCCCTTCGAGCCTGCCCCGCCATTCAATAAGATCATGGCTGATCTGTCGTGGCTCAGTTCCACTTTCCCGCCCTCTCCCCATAACCCTTAATCCCCTCTCTTATCAAAAACCCATCAACCCGCTTCTTGAAAATATTTAGCGAGGCAGCCTCCACCACTTCAATGGGTAGAGAATTCCAGAGATTCACCACCCTTTGAGTGAAGAAGTTCCTCCTCAACTCCGTTTTAAAACGCCCCCCCTTTATCTTGAGGCTGTGCCCCCAGTCCTACTGTCTTTTTTCAGTGGGAAGAGTCTCTCCACCTCTATCCTATCCATCCCATTCACCATCTTATACGTCTCAATGAGATCTCCCCTCATTCTTCTAAACTCCAATGAGTACAAGCCTAGTTTATTCAGCCTCTCCTCATAGTTCAACCCCCTCAACTCCGGTATCAGCCTAGTAAACCTCCTCTGCACTCCCTCCAAGGCCAAAATATCTTTGCGCAGGTGCGGCGCCCGAAACTGCACACAGTACTCCAGCTGCGGCCTCACCAATGCCCTATACAGCTGCAGCAAGACCTCCCTACTTTTATATTCAATCCCCTTCGCTATGAAGGCCAGCATCCCATTCGCCTTCCTGACCACCTGCTGCACCTGCAAGCTGGGTTTTTGCGACTCATGCACAAGGACCCCGAGGTCCCTCTGCACCGTCGCCTGCTGCAGTTTTTCGCCCCGTAAGTAATAGTCCTTCCTACCATTCTTCCTACCAAAGTGGACCACCTCACACTTGCCAACATTAAATTCCATTTGCCATTTCCTGGCCCATTCGCCCAGCCTATCTAGATCCTTCTGCAGACTCTCCACACCCTCCGCACAATTTGCCGTTCCCCCAATCTTGGTGTCATCCGCAAATTTCAACACCCTACACTCGGTTCCCTCCTCCAGATCATCTATATAAATGGTAAAAAGCTGAGGCCCCAGTACCGACCCCTGGGGCACTCCACTAGTCACCATCCGCCAATCCGAATAGCACCCGTTGACCCCCACTCTCTGCCTCCTATTTGACAACCAATCCTCTATCCACGCTAACACCCTACCCCCAACTCCAAGTTCCCTGACCTTCTGCAATAACCTCTTATGAGGTACCTTGTCAAACGCCTTCTGAAAATCCAGAAAGACCACATCCACCGGCTCTCCTCTATCGACCGCCCTAGACACATCCTCATAGAACTCCAGTAAATTTGTCAGACACGACTTCCCTTTAATGAAACCGTGCTGCGTCTGCTCTATCAAGCAATTGCCTTCAAGATGCCTCGCAATTTCCTCCTTAATGACGGATTCTAACGTTTTACCTACCACAGACGTTAAACTAACCGGCCTATAATTCCCTGCCTTTTGCCTGGCACCCTTCTTAAACAACGGCGTAACATTAGCCGTTTTCCAATCTTCCGGCACTTCCCCGGAATCCAGCGACGTCTGGAAAATAACCACCAAGGCATCCACTATAACCTCCGCCATTTCTTTCAGAACCCTCGGATGCATTCCATCCGGTCCTGGGGACTTGTCCACAATCAGCCCCTCCAGTCTGTCGAGCACCGCCTCTCTAGTAACAGTAATGTCATTAAGACCCTCCAGTCCTACCACCTTTCCATCGCTAACACCCGGCAAATTATTCACGTCCTCCTCCGTGAAGACAGAAACAAAAAAGTTATTCGATACCTTAGCCATATCCCCATCCCCTACCACTAGGTCCCCTTTCTCATCCTCTAAAGGACCAACGTTCACCCTAGCCAGCCTCTTCCTTTTTATATATTTATAAAAACTCTTGCTATCCTTTTTTATATTAAGCGCTAGCCCAGCTTCATAGTTTCTCCTACCCTCCTTTATCAACTTCTTTGTCAATCTTTGTTGACATTTAAACCTCTCCCAATCCTCTTCTCGCCCACTACCCTTAGCTACTCTAAATTCCTCCGCTTTTAATTTAACACTTTCCTTCACCTCCTTCGTTATCCACGGCTTATTACCTCTCCTCCTACTGTCCTTTTTGACCATCAGAATAAATTTCTGCTGAGCACCAAGAAAGATCTCCTTAAAGATCCTCCACTGCCCCTCAGCAGACCCTCCCTCCAATGCACTCCCCCAGTCCACATTCGCCAATTCTTCTCTCATCCTACCGTACTCCCCTCTATTCAAACAAAGGACGCGTGTCCGGGAACCCACTTTCTCCTCCTCCATCTGCACCAGAAACTCCACCATACAATGATCACTCTCTCCAAGAGGATCTTTCACCGCAAGAACCTGGGTCCCTGGCACTGTGAGGCTGTAGTGCTGACCACTGTACCACTGTGCTGCCCCTCCTTTTAATTTTATCCTTTTAATTGGAGAATTGATGCAGAGTGGGTAAAACTTGTGGGAACACTCAAATAGTGTTGGCCGAAAGGATCTTGATGCTTGCCGAACTGGTAGCGATCAGGTCACCACATGCTACAAGATGTGTGCAATTTTGGTAAAACAAGCTCACTATCTCGAAAATAGATTTGAGGTTTCAAACTGTCTACAATCAAAGCTGACACACTCAATGTCTATTACCAGAGGCAGAAGAACAGCTTCAAGAGGCCTATGCAATCCAACTGTTCCAGACAGCAAGTCTGTGTATCCACTCTCAAATGGTGGTGACACTCTGTTAACTGAAGTGTTCTGCTTCTGACAATGTGCCCCAGTTTATGTCAAAATCTTCTTTGTTCCCTTAGGAACATTAACATACAAAGGGGTCTGGATGTGCAGGTCCCCAGTTCCTTAAAATTGGCAACACCGGTGGCCAAGGTGATTAAGAAGGCATGTGGCGTGCTTGCCTTCATCAGCTGGGGCATTGAGCACAAGAATTGGGAAATCATGTTGCAGCTATATGAAACCTTTGTTACGCTGCATTTGGAATATTGCATGCAGTTCTGGTCACCACACTATCAGGAGGACGTGGGAGCTTCGAAGAGAGTGCAAAGAATGTTCACTAGGATGTTGTCTGGTCTCAAGTGTGTTGGCTATGAGGAGAGGTTGAATAAACTTGGACTGTTTTCACTGGAAAGACAAAGGCTGAGGGGAGACCTGATAGAGGTCTACAAAATTATGGGAGGCATAAGCTGGATGGAAAGTCAGAGGCTTTTTCCCAGGGTGGATGTGTCAATTACAAGGGGGCACAAGTTCAAGATGAAGGGGGAAAGCTTAAGGGAGATGTGCGGGGGAAGTTTTTCATGCAGAGAGTGGTGGGTGCCTGGAACCCTCTGCCAGAGGAGGTGGTGGAAGCAGACACCTTAGCAACATTTAAGAGGCATCTGGATGGGTACATGAATAGAGAGGGAATAGAAGGATATGGACCAAGTAAAGGCAGAAGTTTTTTTCATGAACGGCACAGGCTTGGAGGGCTGAAGGGCCTGTTCCTGTGCTATACTTTTCTTTGTTCTTTGAATTAATCCACTTTAATGAGCTTCTTCTTTCTCCTAAAAAGTATAATTCAACATTTTCTACACCGAGCTGCCTAAATTATATAAGTGTCACAAATAGGCTTACATTAAAACTGCAATGAAGTGAAAATCTCCTAGCCACCATACTCCAGCACCTGTTTGGGCATACCGAGGAAGACTGTACATGGCCAATGCATCCAGCCAACATGTCTTTTGGTCTGTGGGAGGAAACCAGAGCACCCAGAGGAAAATCATGCAGACGCTGGGAGAACGTGCAGACTCTGCACAGACAGTGAGCCAAGCCAGGAATTGAACCCGGGTCCCTGGCGCTGCGAGGCAACCATGCTAACCACAGTGCCACCATGCTCTGCTTGCAAATATTCTAAACTGTACTTTTTTCTACTTGTGAAAGGTAAGCAATGCCCAAACAAGTCAGTTAAGGAATGGAAACATTTGAACTTCTGAGGAGACTATTAGACATAACCCGATAATTATCATAACTGTAAGCCACAAGATTGTAATGGGATGTTATGTGAATCTGCTGTATGTCGAATCAACAATAGCAGTACGGGAATAGCAGACAATAAGATATTTACACAGATATAAATGTCCGTGTATGTCTATTGGACAGTAACATTGTAACAAGTTTATTTATTCATGGAATTATGCAAAACATATGAAAGCTCTTGGAAATCTATTGTATATTTCAAAACAAATGTTGTATTATAATGCAAGTGTAAATGTAAACTTTATGGACTAAGCCATGTAATAGAAACACAACACGATCCAAAATGGAACAATAGACTTCTTTGTAATGCATATATTCTACTCTCAGCCTGAGTGCAAATATCTATATTCTGTCCATTACCTGTAGTACTAATATCACTTTCAGTTGGTTTTCTTTATTCTGATTTTAAGTGTATGGAGAAAGACATTTAGCTCGAACTGAAGAGATCTGCTCTGTTACAGTGTATGCATTTTTTTTTATTTCCCTGAAGAGACTTGGCTTAAACAGAATTAAGAAGGTCAACTTCGCTTTGCATTAAATTGCTAATTATCAGTTGAAATCTTCAGCTGCCTCTCAATGTGAACTGCCTGGTTAATGAGCTAATCCAGACAGTATGCTCAATTATATTTCATACTATTTGTAACAATTTGATTACTTATTTTTCCCAAGTCTGATTGCATCACTTTAATTTTATAGAAGCTGATGTTTGGTTGCATTTACTTCAATAAAAGTGCCTTAATTGATGTTAAAAGTAGAATTTAATAGAGAAACTTCAGTGTAACCAAATATAACCCTTGTTGTATTGAGAGAATATTTAATGCTATTTTAAAAATCTGGTCTGCTGTAATGGAGAACTCTGCTGAAAGGGTCTTTTTGGAAATAATGCTGATTGGCTCTATTCAATTCAGGTTATTGGCCGGATAAAATAATGATTTTACTTGTAACCAATATGTTCCTGTTAAAGGATTTCTATATGTTAGGAATGGATTATTGCATAGGAGAGAGTGTTCATTCTTTTTAAATGTGTGCACCATATTGCACAATGATCTGGAGGGGAATGGTAAGATGTGGATTTAAATGCATAATTCCTTATGCAGTGAATTCCTGGTCTTTGCTCCATCATGAATTGAACACAGTAAGAAGCCTCACAACACCAGGTTAGAGTAAAACAGGTTTATTTGGAATCATAAGCTTTTGGACCGCTGCTCCTTCATCAGGTGAGTGATGAAGGAGCAGTGCTCCGAAAGTTCGTGATTCCAAATAAACCTGTCGGACTTTAACCTGGTGTATGAGATTTCTTAGTGGGCCCACCCCAGTCCAACGCTGGCATCTCCACTTCATTCTCTTTAACGAGGGAAGATTGGTGGATGAGTCACGAAGTTCCCTTACTTGTCTTTTACTAGTGGGCTACAGAAAATTATTGACATCCTTGATCAGTGATATTCCGGAAGACGAGATTTAGCAGATGGATGTTGAGGAGAATTGCACTGCAATGAAAATCCCATTTTGCATTTTATAATACTGGAAGTTTTTGGGAATCCTATCCAAATCCATCAAGATAAAGCAAAAGTTTACATTCCTTTTCAGGTATATTTTGGGTGTAATGGTGGTCTTTCTCCTCAGGGGCCATATTTCTCCTCCACCTTCTCCAAGTCTTCAATTCTAACACAATCTGTGCAGCCTAGTTTATCTGGTGCATTGTGTATGTTGTGCCAGATGAGACCACACTCTGAAACATTTCTGCTTTTTTTTAGCAGGTTTTGGGGTTTTCCTAAGTAAGCAGAAGTCAATAGAGTTTCCAAAAGAGCTTGGGTTGCAGAAAGAACTTGCTTCATTACTGAAAGAGTAATGTAGTTATCAAATTACTTTAAATTGGCCATTTTAGTTTGCAATAAGAAAATCATAAACTGAAACCATGCACTGAAAGGTTTGTCCAGGGATCATCTGGGCTCGAAATGTCAGCTCTTTTCTCTCCTTACAGATGTTGCCAGACCAGCTGAGATGTTCCAGTATTTTCTCTTTAGAACACAGTGATGCTTACCTATACTAGAATCAAATACACAAAATATCATTTATAATATGAAGACAAAGTTTTAACACATGAGGCAGCAAAGGTCTGAACGGACCTGCTGGACAATTTTCTCAGATTCAAGAGGACAGGCTTATCATCGTTAGTACGATGGAGGGGAGAGGTTTTTTTATTTATTAGTGTCACAAGTAGACTTACATTAACACTGCAATGAAGTTACTGTGAAAATCCCCTAGTCACCACACTCCGGCATTTGTTCGGGTACACTGAGGGAGAGTTTAGCACGGCCAATGCACCTAACCAGCACGTCTTTCAGACTGTGGGAGGAAATCGGTGCATCCGGAGGAAGCCCATGCAGACACGGGGGGGATGAATGTGCAAACTCCACACAGACAATGACCTGAGCTGGGAATCGAACCTGGGTTGCTGGCACTGTGAGACAGCAGTGTTAACCACTGTGCTGTCCATCAATATCCAGACCAGGTAGAGGTAGTGCTCCCCAACTGAACACTGCAGCGATGCAGCATATGAGTTGCTTGACATGAAGGTTTATCCCCTTGCATTTGCTATTTGTTGGAATTCTGTTACTGGAAGAACCATTCACAATTAAATATTGTGATAAATATATATTTCTTTTGTGACGCAAAGAGAAAATGCAGGATAATCTCAGCTGGTCTGGCAGCATCTGTAAGGAGTGAAAAGAGCTGACATTTCGAGTCCAGGTGACCCTTGGTCAAAGCTAACATTTTGAGTCCAGATGACCATTTGTTAAAGGTTCAGCTCGTGAACACAAACAGGTCCCAGCTGACAAAATGTCAGCTCTTTTCTCTCCTTACTAACGCTGCCAGATCTGCTGAGATTTTCCAACATTTTCTCTTTTGGCTGCAGATTCCGGCATCCACAGTGATTTCCTTTTATCCTTTATTAACCCTTACTGGATAAACCTTCTGCTTTTGACAGTCTATTTGATTCCTTAAGGAATTAAACCTGAAGGTCCACTGATGGGTTGTACTCTCTGTACAAAATCACTTGTTTAAGAACCAATGCCCTGTCAAGCTTTTTCCATGGAACCAATAGTCTGATGCAGAGCTAAATTGTTGCAATTTGAGCTGATTTGCTTTTCCTGGTTGATCAAGTTCAATATAAATTTGGCAGAAACTGTTTGGAATAGTTTGTGATTTTTCTTTAAAATGGATGTTTTATCACATGGGTATAAATATGCAAATGTATTGAGTGAACCAACAGCAAAGCTAGACTTTAAATTATAATTTTGCCGATGGATTTGGAATGTTGTTTCCTTTTCTGATCAATCTGGATGTCATTTGGTGATTTTGTTAAATTCTTTAGTCCCTAGGAGTATTTTCAAGGACTCACTCCACAGACAGGTATCAGGGAACACAGATCTTATAGAGTCATAGAGATTTACAGCATTGAAACAAGCCCTTCAGCTCAACTTGCCCATGCAACCCTTATTTTTAAACCTCGAAGCTAATCCCAATTGCCTGCGTTTGGCCCATATCCTTCTATACCCATCTTATCCATGTAACTATCTAAATGTTTTTTAAAAGACATAATTGTACCTGCCTTTACTACTACCTCTGGCAGCTTGTTCCAGAAACTCACCACCCTCTGTGTGAAAAAATTACTCCTCTGGACACTTTTGTATTTCTTCCCTCTCACCATTAACCCTCTAGTTTTAGACTTCCCTACCTTTGGGAGAAGATATTGACTATCTACCTTAGCTATGCCCCTCATTATTATACAGACCTCTGTACCTTTACTGCAGTTTCACTTGCTCCACACTCCCAAAGACAACTGCCCACTTGGGACTGTCTCCAGACAGATCACCCCATACCTTGGGTCACCTGACCCTTAAAGGGGCTACGCCCCAACATACATAACGTTTTTTAAAAACTTCCTTGTTATTAGTTAAACTTTGTGTCTTTGTTCCCGAGCCTACAAAAGCTCATCTGATCAAAATCCTGCAAGTGACAGCAGTAACTTGTATTAATGTTGTACTCCTCACTTGGATTACATTTATAGGATATGATAAGTTTGCACCTTTATCCATCATAATTTTAGAGATTTAATCCCTACACTGGAGCTACTTTTAGGCATGATGCAGTCAGGCGATCTGTGACATGTTTGATGTTACTAGTAGATTAAATGTCTCTCTATGAAGCCAAAGCTGCCTGGATGGACAGCTCTTGTCCACGAGCTTCCCAATAGTTTGTTACCCTTTGACAAAGCGTTGTTTGATAACCCCAGCACTTGCATGGGGAATCATTGATTGAGCCCCCTGTAAGACTTGTTGAATTCGAGCTCCCTAGGGTTGGTATTTAACTTACCAAATGGAGTTTGTCTACCAAGCCCTGTATAAAGCAGGCCCCTGAGTGGGTTCATTATTGTATTGCCCTGGTTGGAACCTGTTTGTGTTCACCACAGACTTGCGGTTTTTGCTTTGCTTTATTTAAAGAAATAAAGCACTGTTCCTTTATAGCTGACTCCTGGAGTTATTATTATACATTGTAATATACATTCGATGGGCATGACACAACTTTGTTTCTCAACAAGTCAAAGAACTATAATGAATTTGAACTTTCCATATAAGGTGGCAGAACAATGTTGTCGAAAGGGTTCTTGCCATGTTTAATAAGTCAGAACAAGTCCATTTCTTTTTAACAGTAATCATGTGGGAAACCTTTAAAATTCCTGAAATAGCCTTATTGGTAAAGTTTCTGCTTATGGTTTACCAGTTAACTGTATTGAGCTGTATGCTCCTGAAAGTAATTTTGTTAACAGTATCTGGTTGCCTTCTGTTTTGCTGCAACAGATGTATCAGCTGGATTTCCAGCTTCCTGTTAAAGGGTATTGCTGTCTGTCATGCCATTTACTACCCTCTTCAGAGGAAGTTGCAAAGGGGGTGCCTTATCTGAGCGAATGCTACTTGGTGTGGAAATGCACGGGTGGGAGGCTCAAATTGTTTCTCTCTGTTCTGTTGCTTAGAAAAAATTTCTGAGGAAACCAACAGATCTGGAACGTGAACCTCTCACAGTGCTAAAGTTAAAGCTGCACATTCTTATTTTGCGTAACGTGCTTATATACGATACTGTTAAGTGTATAAGGAGAACTTGACCTTTGCACTACTTCAATGACAAAATAAGCTTAAATATGTTCTGTTTGAATTTCATTTCTGTCTCTAAAGAATCATTTCTTCGGTGATTCACATTTGAGTAAACCTCTGTCCTCTGTGGAAATGAGTCACCCAGAACCACGATGTCAACTTGTGTGTGCTGTGCCGAGTTATCTGATTTTGACTAAGGTATAAAGGCAGCAGAAATGTTTTCAGCAGTTATAGGCTAAGAATTGAAAACTGCCCAGACTTCCTCTTTCTCATTGTTGCCAAGTGACCCCAGTGCAAAGCATGTCAATGTCTCACAACACCAGGTTAAAATCCAACAGGTTTAATTATAGCAAATGCCACGAGCTTTCAGAACTGGCTGTTCCTTCGTCAGGTGGGTGGGAGTTCTGATCACAAACAGGGCATATAAAGACACAAACTCAATTTACGTGAATAATGATTGGAATGCGAGTCTTTACAGCTAATCAAGTCTTAAAGGTACAGACAATATGAGTGGAGAGAGCATTAAGCACAGGTTAAAAAGATGTGTATTGTCTCCAGACAGGAAAGTTAGTGAGAATTTGCAAGTACAGGCAAGTTGTGGGGGTTACAGATAGTGTGACATGAACCCAAGATCCCGGTTGAGGCCGTCCTCACGTGTGTGGAACTTGGCTATCAGTCTCTGCTCAGCGACTCTGCGCTGTCGTGTGTCATGAAGGCCGCCTTGGAGAACGCTTACCCGAACATCAGAGGCTGAATGCCTGTGACCGCTGATTTGTTCACCAACAGGAAGAGAACAGTCTTGCCTGATGATTGTTGAGTGGTGTTCATTCATCCGTTGTCATAGCGTCTGCATGATCTCCCCAATGTACCATGCCTCGGGACATCCTTTCCTGCAGCCTACCAGCTAGACAATGTTGGCCCAGTTGCAAGAGTATGTACCGTGTACAAGGCGGATGGTGTTCTCATGTGAGATGATGGCATCCATGTCGACGATCCGGCATGTTTTGCAGAGATTGCTGTGGCAGGGTTGTGTGGTGCTGTGGTCACTGTTCTCCTGAAGGTTGGGTAGTTTGCTGCAGGCGATGGTCTGTTTGAAGTTGTGCGGTTGTTTGAAGGCAAGAAGTGGGGTGTGGGGACGGCCTTGGCGAGATGTTCGTCTTCATCAATGATATGTTGAAGACTCCAGAGAAGATATTGTAGCCTCTCCGCTCCGGGGAAGTACTGGACGATGAAGGGTACTCTGTCTGCCGTTCCCGTGTTTGTCTTCTGAGGAGGTCGATGCAGTTTTTCGCTGTGGCTTTTGTTTAACATGACTTTTGTTTTAGAAACAGTTGCATATTTGTAGAAAAAAGATGGTTCCTATAGCTGTTTTGCCAATCCCTTAGATTTAGCAGGAGGACCAAAATATTGTAGGGACATAGGAACAGGAGTAGGCCATTCAGCCCTTCCATCCCGCTCCATCATTCAATACGGTCATGACTGATGGGAAAGTTCTACCCACACTATCCCCATAACCCTTTACAGGTTAATCAGAAATCTACCAATTTCTGCTTTAAGCGTACAAATTGACTGAGCTTCCACAGCCCTCTGGGGCAGGGGATTCCAAAGATTCACAACCCTCTGTGTAAAGAACTTTCTCCTCATCTTGGTCCTAAGTGGCTTTCCCTTTGTTTTAAAATTGTGCCCCCTGGTTTTCCCACCAAGGGAAACAATTTACCTGCCTGTACCTTGTCTATTCCTTTGGGTATTTTGTAATCATCTCTCATTCTTCAAGAGTACAGGCCTGGTTTGCCCCAATCTCTCTCCACAAGATAGTCCCCAGAACAAGTCTGATATGTAAGGATACTTATCACTGGCTTTTACCTTTCCTTCTCTGTATGAATTGGGAACAAGACCAGGCTGTCGGCCAGTTTGGTTCGGGTAGTGAGATGTTTGGAATAGCAGAATGAATGCTGGCAGGCCAAGTATGCTTCAAGGTGATGTCATATATGGATAGACAGGCAGAAAAATATGTAAAGCGTAAATTCTGTAGTTTTCCATAAAATTCCCTTGGATGTCATTTATGTGGAGATTTCCACCACGGAAAGTAATAAACTTGTGATTTCTTTCAATATAGATTTATATATGAATCATTACGTCAATTGTTCAGCAATCCTGGGAAGATTATTTTCATTTCATTCCATCTGGTTAAAGTAAAGAATTTGTTGTGTATGCTCTGTAACCATAACCGTCCCACCTCAGTACCCTAATTGCATCTTTCTCCAGACTTCCATGCATGACTTCAAATCAGAATGGGTTTGTTTTAAAAGCTGTGGTGGACCGTGTTAATTAATTCCCCATTACGATGACATTCGAATGTTGTACTTAATTTCTTACGATGGTTAAAGAACTGTTTTCCAGAACCTTCTTTCAGCTTCCTTTTGGAGAGGGACTCTTGTGAATAACTCTTTAGAAGAGCAGGGGAAAATACTAGTAAAGACAGTGACTCATGTTCTGGTACTTTGCCCAGGTGACCAGTATTTATGTGCAAGTCTATACTGTGAGTTTTGGCAGGCAGTTTGCCATAACAGTACAGGGGCGTCCAACCCAGTCAAGTCCAATCCTTCCCTTACCCCACATTCACATGTGGACTTTACAGTAGGGGATCACTGATTAGTCATCAGGAGCAGGCACTCTTGGTTCACACACTCAAAAGTAGCCAAAGCTCACTGAGACCATTGCAATATCACTTGATACCAACTAATTCAACACTAAACAGCTAGTGACCCCAGGATTTTCCTGTTCTGTAAGGCTCACTGCTGCAAAACTTGATGCATTCGCTCATTAAATCATCATTGAGTCTGAGGGAAGAGATGTAAAATGGTCACCCTCTGTGTTATGTCATTGTACAAAAGTGAAAATTACCCCCACTGTCCATATTCACACACACTAATGCCATTTGGGTCAAATACTGGATGATTACCAGCGTCTAAGGGACAATATTCTAGAAGAAGCTTGGAACCAGGTGACACAGTGGTGAGCATTGCTGCCTCACAGTGCCAGGTGCTGGGTTCGATTCCCGGCTTGGGCCACTGGCTTTGTGGAGTTTGCACGTTCTCCCCGTGTCTGTGTTGGTTTCCACAGGGTGCTCTCCCACAGTCTAAGATGTATGGGTTAGGTGGATTGACCATGCTAAAGTTGTCCCTTAGTGTCGGGGGTTTGGCGAAGTAGATACGTGGGGTTACAGGGATATGGCCTGGGTGTGATTGTTGTTAGTGCAAGCTTGATGGGCCAAATGGCTTCCTGCTGCACTGTAGGGATTCCAAGTCAGCACTTTCAAGAGTGAAGGTGAGGAGGGGGGATGGGTGGGGAGTGAAATTACTGCTTTATTGCAAAAACAACTGAGCATTGAAAATGATGGTCAGTGTCAGAGGATGCAGGCTTGGTTCCATTTACTTGTGCCAGGTAGTGGCTATTGTGTAGAAAATGGGACATCCCGTAAAGGAAGAATGGAAGTGAACGTTGGATAGAGTGATAGGTGGAGCTTCCAAGCAACAGGCCAAAATGGGCTTGGGCAGAGGTCTGAAAACAGACAACAAATCTGTCTTTCCGTGGGTAGGGATGTGAATTTAGACAGAGTGAAGATCGGGGGAAAATAAAACTGCTGCTTAGGTAAATATTGAAAATGGCAACACTAAAAATGACAAAATTTCAGTGAATTTTCTTTTGAGCACAGCATCTAGGGAGGGTGGATACAATTCCTGTCATCGTGATAGGAAGTATTGATTGCGTTTTATATGTGCACCAGAGAGCACTAGCACAGGCCACATTGCGAATCATTGTTATTGCAGTCATTTTCCAGAAAAACAGGAAGCAAAGGTGATACACTAGGTGAAATAGTAATTCAGTTTTTTTGTCCAATAAGTTGGGTAAAATACTTTGGAGACAAGATAGCTCCAAGAAAAATAGGGTGGTAGTGGTAAGACATTTTAACGTTCCCAACATTGACTGAGGCAGCCATAGTGTCAGGAACTTGGATTGAGAGAAATTTGAATGTATTCAGGAGGAATTTCTCATTCAGTATGTGGATGGCCTGACTAGAGAGGGGGCAAAACTTGACCTCCTCTTGGGAAATAAGGAAGGGCAGGTGACAGAAATGTTCATGAGGGATCACTTTGGAACCAGTCACCGTAATTCAATAGTTTTAAGATAGCTATGGAGAATGATAGGTCTGGCCCAAAATTCTAAATTGGGGCAAAGCCAATTTTGATGGTATTAGACGGGAACTTTTAAAAGTTGATTGGGGGAGTCTGTTGTAGGCAAAGGGATGGCTGGTAAGTTTGAAGCTTTCAAAGAGTGTTAACCAGTGTTCGGGGTACGCACATTCCTTTTAGGGTGAAAGGCAAGGCTGGTAGAAGTAGGGAATCCTGGATGACTTGGGATATTGAGGCTCTGGTCAAGACGAGGAAGGAGGTATATAACGTGCATAGGTAGCTAGGATCAAATGGATCCCTTGATGAATATGGAGGGTGTCGGAGTAGAGTTAAGAAAGAAATCAGGAGGGCAAAAGGGACACAAGATTGCTTTGGCAGATAAGGCAAAGCAGAATCCAAATAAATAAAGGGCAAAAGAGTAACTAGGGAGAGAATAGGGCCACTTAAGGATCCACAAGGTCATCTGTGGTTGGATCTACAAGAGATGGGTGAGATCCTAAATGAATATTTCTCATCAGTATTTGCTGTTGAGAAAGGCATGGATGTTGGGGAACTTGGGAAAATAAATAGTGATGTCTTAAGGAGTGTACATATTATAGAGAAGGAGGTGCTGGAGGTATTAAACGCATCAAAGTAGATAAATTCACAGAATGTTGTGAGAGGCTAGAGAGGAAATTGCGGGTCCCCTAGCCAAGATATTTGAATCATCGCTGGTCACAGGTGAGTCGCCTGAAGATTGGAGAGTGGCAAATGTGTCTTTTTTTAAAATGGGCTGCAGGGAAAAGCCTGGGAACTACAGGCTGGTGAGCTTAATATCTGTAGTGGGTAAGTAGTTAGAAGATATTCTGAGAGACAGATCTACAGGCATTAGAGAAGAAGGGCTGATTAGGGTGAATCAGCATGGTTTTGTGAGTGGAAAATTATTTCACATGAATTTGATTGAGTTTTTGAAGGGGTAACCAAGAAGGTAGATGAGGGCAGTGCAGTTGATGTTGTCTACATGGACTTTTCAAGGCCTTTGACAGGGTATCGCATGGTAGATTGTTGCATAAAGATCCTGGGTGAGGTAGCCAGTTGAATACAAAATTGGCTTGATCACAGAAGAGAGGATGGTGGTAGAGAGTTGTTTTTCAAACTGGAGGTCTGTGACCAGCAGTGTGCCTCAGGGATCTGTGCTGGGTCCACTGTTATTTGTTCTTTATATTCATGATTTGGATGAGAATTTAGCAACACGGTTAGTAAGCTTGCGGATGACGCCAAACTGGTGGCATAGTGGACAGTGAAGGAGTTTACCTAGGATTGCAATGGGATCTCAATCAATTGGGCCAGTGGGCTGATGAATGGCAGCTGGAGTTTAACTTAGATAAATTTGAAGTGATGCATTTTGATAGATCGAATTAGGACAGGACATACTCAGTTAATGGTAGGGTTTTTGGGGAGAGTTACAAAACAAAGTGATCTAGGTATACAGGTTCAAAGTTCCTTGAAAGTGGAGGTACAGGTGGACAGAGTGGTGAAGATGGCATTTGGCATGTTTGGTTTCATTAGTCAGAACATTGAATACAGGAGTTGGGACGTCTTGTTGAAGTTGTACAAGACGTTAGTAAGGGCCACACTTGGAATACTGTGTACAATTCTAGTCAGCCTTTTATAGAAAGCGTATTATTAAACTAGAAAGAGTGCAGAAAAGGTTTACTAGGATGTTACTGGACTTCACGGAGAAGTTGGATAGCCTGGGACCTTTCTCCCTGGAGCATAGGAGCCTTAGGGGTGATCTTATAGAGGTCTATATAATAATGAGGAGCATAGGTAAGGTGCGTTAGAAGGGTTAGCAGGGTAAATATGTGCGGTTACAGGGATAAGTGCTGAGTAGGATTGTTGTTAGTGCAGGCTTGATGAACCGAATGGCCTCCTTCTGCATTGTGGGGTTTCTGCAATTCTGCGATGCAATGAACTGGAGGAAATGCTCAGTGCAGACATTTCTTAGTCTGTTTTCTAACAGCAAGTAGTCCTTACTGAGTGAGTGTTTTAATGTTTATTTATACATATATACAAAAAATGATCATTTCTTTTCCATATATTTTTAAATCCAGACACCAGCTTGGAAAAACTAAGCAGTTTTACAAAAGTATAACTGTTTGGAAACTCTTACATTCTGCTAAGAAAGTTTAAGCTGATTTGAGCAAAGAGGGATTTGTTGAGACACGTTGGAAAAAGTGTTGATTTGGAAAGTACTACACCACTTTTCAAATCTGTACTTTCCTTCGAGTGAATTTGATTGCCTCCTGCTTACAGTGACAATTTATAATTAGCAAATGGAATGCATTGGAACAAATGTATCTGCTGGACCATCGAATATCAACACAGCTTCCCTAAATAAAGGGAGACATTACTTGGCAGTTGCATTGGTCCTCTGGGAGACTCAACTTCACTTTCGATTTACATCTGGAATACTGTGAACAATTTTAGCCACCTTATCGAAGGAAAGATCTACTGGCATTGGGGGCAGTCCAGGGAAGGTTCACTAGGTATGAAGGGATTTTCTCATGAGGAGAGGTTAAGTAGGTTGGGCCTGTGCTCACTGGAGTTCAGAAGAATGAGACGTGAATGAGTCAGAAAGGATTTTCAGGGCATTTGACAGGGTAGATGCTGAGAGGATGGGTAGAACTTTTCCCCCTAAAAAATGGTGTTATAACGATGGGGATACTGGAATGATCCATGCTGGTCTCTCAGGCACGCTGCGGACCACAATCACCCCACGCTCAGTCAGTTTTTTGGAGGGTGGTGAGTTGTGTACTGGTATTGGGGGTTGGGGGATGGGTGAGGCCTAAACACTCTGGTGAGCCTGGTTTTGGAACACTCGGGTGCCATTTCACAAGGGTGCCCCCATCTTACAGTGCACTGGGAGACTCCCTCTCTCCTCCCACAGACATTGGACTGCCCCCCCACTTCCCATCGGCGGCAAGCTCCCCACCATCTCCCACACTGCGGCCCCCCTGATGGATCTCTCTGCTTGAACTCTGACATGCTCCCCCCCATCATGATCCCCTCCTCTACAGCCCCCGGCATAATCCCCACTCTGTCCCCACCCTCTTGGCACCACCCCGGCACACTGGCAGTGCCCAACTGGTACTGCCTGGGTGCCTGGTGGCCGCTACTGGGGTGCTTAGTGGACACTGCTGGGGGGCCTGATGGCCACTACCCAGCCAAGCGCCTGACTACCCGTGGACTACACTGGCCTTCGAGCCTGCGATATGGCCGTTACACCAGGTCTCCGCGGGTGGAGACCAGTTCTGATTCTTGCCGTTGTCACACCGTGCCTGAAGGCCGGAAGGTCCTACGCACTGGGAGCCAAACAGGCTCTGCATATTTAAGTGCTACTTTAAATATGCTAATTGCCCTCATATCCTTCCAGGGCGTGACCTGGTGTGTGCCATTAGAAATGGACTGGGATGATCACAAACTGTTTGGCACCAGGCACAAAGCAGATTTTGAGATGGGCGAGCTCGTTTCTGGGATTGGTGCGGTCTGCACCAGGCGTGCTGAGGTCGGAAAATCACCCCCATTGTTTCCCCTTGTGGGAGCGTCTCAGACCAGAGACCATCATCTCAGAGTAAGGAGTCATCCATTTAAGACAGAGATGAGGAGGAATTTCTTCTCTCAGGAGTAGTGAATCTATGGAATTCTTTACCGCAGAGGCTGTGGAGGCTATGTTTAAGGCAGAGATACATTTTTAATCAGCAAGGAAATGGGGGGTTGTGGGGATAAGATGAGAAAGTGGAGTTGAGGATTATCATATCAGATCAATCATAATCTCATTGAATGGCGGAGCAGTCTTGATGGGCCGAATGGCCTACTTCTGCTCCTACGTGTTATGGTCTTCAGTTCAGAACAGCAGTGGATGGGGACTCGGGAAAGAGGGAAGAGTTCTATGGAATATGTTGCCTTACTTACATTCTTGGCTACAGTTAATGTAGGCCCTGGGAAAAATGGGGGAAAGGAATGAAGAATGGGAACAATGACTCCTTAAATTCCAAACCTTTAGATTTCAGAGGCCATATCTGTTTTTTTAAAGATCACCTTGTAATCTAAATGCTTGCTTCTGGGAGGCTGACATTAAGGATGTAAATTCCTGCTAAACTGTAACCAGCTGCATCTTCAGCTTGCAGCCTGTTTGTACTTGCATTACATCCAGTCATTTTCCATTTTAAAGTATGGCCTTAACATGACAGCTGTTTTTTTCTGCATGTTCAATTCAGCCAGATGTGAAAGTTTTGAATTCATGTTCATGAGGAAAGTGAGCTAGAAATTTGGCAAATATGAGGGCGGCACAGCAGTTAGCGTTGCTGCCTCAGCAAGCGGGACCTGGGTTTGATTCTTGGGTGACTGTCTGTCTGTGTGAAGTTTGCACGTTCTCTCAGTGTCTGCTTTGGTTTCTTCTAGGCTCTCTGGTTTCCTCCTACCCTCCAAAGCTGCGTGGGTTAGATTGACTGGCCATGCTAAATTCCCCCTTAGTGTCAGGAAGACTAGCAAGGGTAAATAGGGATTACAGGAATAGGGCCTGGGTGGGCTGTTGTCATTGCAGACTTGAGATGGGCCAAATGACCTCCTTCTGCTCTGTAGAGATTCTAAGATTCGATAGGCGCTATGATTTACCTGTGGTCTCGGTTTCCTTAACATCTGACAGGACAGTGCACTTCTGAGTATGTTGTTGAACCAACTCTGGAAATGGGTGAAGAGATGAATTGTGGATGCAATGTTCAGTGGTGTTACATAGAAAAGCAAATATGCATTACTAATTTGGTTCTTTCAAATGTTCTCCTTGAGAATAACTTCTAGTTCTCCAGTGGTGGTCTTAAAAATTGCAAGTTATTTGGGCCAAACATGTTGTACCTGTTCTGTTTTATTTGTATTTATAACATTGACTGCTCCCTCCTTGCACACTATTCTCTGACTGAGAATAATGGTGGACACTACTTTTGTAACTTAAAATAAAGTTGTACTCTTGCTTACATTATTTTAATTTATGTT
Organism: Carcharhinus amblyrhynchos; assembly: GCF_965287045.1. Classification (NCBI taxonomy): domain Eukaryota; kingdom Metazoa; phylum Chordata; class Chondrichthyes; order Carcharhiniformes; family Carcharhinidae; genus Carcharhinus; species Carcharhinus amblyrhynchos. The sequence continues at coordinate 23,579,979 of NC_137327.1, forward strand.
TGAATTTCTTTGAGGGGCTGATTAGCCTCTGTGCAGAAACTAGTATAACTGGCAGGTCAAGAAAACTGTTTGAAAAACGAGACTTTAATTAGTGTTTTGCTATATGGGTGAGCGACCCACCCTTGTTGGAAAATGTACCTCTGGTGTTGTATTTCAGAATAATGGAGATTTAACACCAATTGCAAAACATATGGGAACTCAGTCAAGGTGCACCAGCTACCAGGCAAAAGTTCCAAATTATGATCTGGTTCTAAATTCTCCATCTTTGGTCAAGGCATCCTAAAATATTTAGTTATAGTTTAGACATGGTTTTAGTATTTAATGAGGCTGCAGGTATTTTTCCATACGTGATAGGAATTGCAGCTAGAGAATAGGTCTCTAAAAATTGGAAATATAAATGACTAGTTAGTGGCTTGCGGTAGGTTTTGCTACTATTCAGCCTCTTTGATTCCGAGTATTTAAGGCATGAAGGAATGAACTGTTGACCTAACACATGTCACAGTTAGTGGCTCTGGGCATGGGCGTTCCTTCATCTGGAAGAAAAGGTATTGCATCCCCGTACAGCATGTAAAAACTGGATTTGATAGAGACCTGGAGACATGCTGACTGCCTAATTAGTCAACTGTAATTGTAAGAAAAAAATGTTGAGTGTACGTTTTATATTTCACGTCACATATTCTCTGGAGTGCCACGGGGGCACAGTGGTTAGTACTGCTGTCTTAAGGTACCAGGGACTCAGGTTCAATTCCAGCCTTGGGTGACTGTGCAGTGTCTGCTAGGGTTTCCTCTGGCTGTTCTGGTTTCCTTCCACAGTCTGAAAAATGTGCTGGTTAGGTGCAATGACTGTGCTAAATCCTCCTTCAGTGTACCGGAACAGGCGCCGGAGTGTGCCAACTAGGGGATTTTCACAGTAACTTCAATGCAGTGTTAATGTAAGCCTACTAGCGACACAAATGAATAAACTTTAAAAACTCCAGTTATTTGACGTTGTTTCCAACCCCTTGGTATACTAATGCAGGAGGGCCTTAGACTGTGATCTTACTCCATTGATTTTAGCAGCAGCTGCCTGAAGCTTTAGTGCGTTCCTCATGGTCCTTATTCTGTTGCACACTGCTGGGATCTGCCCTTCGGAGCATGACTGAGACAGGGAAAGATAGAACGTGCCATAAAGCTTTCTCGCATTAATTTGGGATGTCACCACCTCCAAAAGTGTGGCGTTGTTCCATGCCAATGAAAATAAGGTGTTCAGTGGTTAAAATCCTTATTGTGACCTCCTCACCCAAATGGCCTCACTTCTTGCCAGAAAGACCCTCGTACTTCTGGCTCATTAAAATTCAAGAGTCGAGGCCTCACCCTGACTCTGCTTTCATCATGGACAGCTGCCTGCTTCAGACCTTATCAGGAACTGATAGGACCAGAAGACAAACAAAAAAAGTAAATAATTTTCTTGTGGACCAAGAGGAGAAGTATTGATTCTGGTTGCACTAGGACGTTCAGGATTCTGGGCTTTCGTATCCCCAAAAGCAGTTACCTCTCCAATCCCACCCAACTGCTGGATGCTGTTTTAGCAGGTATCTGGTTGATGTCATCTGTCTCGGATGCCTGATTCCCACGGCTGGGCATGGTATTATTGATCCCAGATTCAGGAAAGTCTTTATCTTAGTATGCTGAAGGTGGGCTTAAAATGTCTCTGGTCTTACGACAGCAAGCTAGGATGAAATTTATTCTTCCTTGCCATCCCTCAATTAAAATTGGCACCATAGATTGTGGAGTTGTTGGTATCTTGAGAATTTAACTCCAGGGCTCAGAGTAAAACTTCAGAGTTTCCTCATCTTGGGAATATTGCTATCACCATCAGGTGAACTGGGTCAAATTGGTAATGATGTGTATTATTCAGAAGCTCAGGAAGGAGTGGGTCAGATGAGAGCAATGAATTTTATCTCATATATCGTGTAAAATCCTTTTGCTTCATTGTTGTTTCTTATTTTACTATAAAATGTTGTGTTCCATTTAAGGTGATCAGACAAGTTCTGCAGTATTTGAATTTGATATTGTTTTTAAAATTAGGGATACAACTTTAAGAACACCACCACAGTTCACAAGTTACACTGAAATTTAACATTCTCTGTTCTAAAGAATTATATTGGGCGGAATTTTCTGGCTGTTCACACCAGCAGGATTTTCCCGCTGCAGTGAATGGAGATTTGGCTGAGCACCAAATTCTCCATCCTTGCTTGCAGTGGCAGCTGGAGGTGAATGGCCAGAGAATTTCGGCCAGAATGTTTACAGCACTGAAGGAAGCCATTCGGTCCATTGTATCCATGCCCACCCTCTCTGTTAGAGCAACTATAGAATCAAAGGCTCCCTTCAGTGCAAAAGGAGGCCATCCAGCCCATTGAGTCTGCATCGACAACAATCCCACCAGGCCCTATCCCCTTAACCCTGCGTATTTACCCTAGCTAGTCCCCCTGACAAAAAGGGGCAATTTACCACGGCCAAGGCACCTAACCTGCACATCTTTGGAGTGTGGGAAGAAACTGGAGCGCACGGAGGAAGTCATCCAGGTACAGGGAGAATGTGCAAACTCCACACAGATCCGAGACTGGAATTGAACCCAGGTTCCTAGCACTGGGAGGCAGCTGTGCTAACCATTGTGGCACTGGGCGGTCCAAATTGATTTCAAATTTCACCATCTTCTGTGGTGGGATTTGAACCCTGATCCACAGAGCATTACCCTTGGTCCCTGTATTCAGCATTTCAGAAACAGAACCACTACATCACCACCTCCTCAGCAACTCATCCACTAGCCCTTCCCTTCCTGTTCCCGCAATTATTTTCTCTGCAGCTGCTTAACTAATTTCCTGTTCAGAGTCCTGATTTGAATTTGCCACCACTATAGTCTCGGGTAGCTGCAACCATCTTCATCTAAGTGCAAGCAAAGTACTTTTTTTCTTGAACACCCATTGTAATTGTGGTTTCTTTCATTGTTCTATGCACTACTCAGTAAGCCAAAACCAAAGAGTTTACTGAAATCATGGTTTGCATTAGTCTGCAGACTGATATTATTGGATGTCAAGAAAACTTACACAGCTAGGATTTAATAAGCAATGTGAGTCACATCATTATGGAATGTATTCATATTGAGACATGTATCAAGGGTAAACGTCACTGACTGTTGTGATCTCTCTGTAAGTGAGTTGCTCCCTAAAAAGCCCTTAACTCAGTTACATCTTTCAACTTGTATATTGCATTAAAATGAAAGCAGAGAAAAGGGTTTGCAAGTTGGGCAAAAAATAATCAATTCCAAGTGCAATTTGTACTAATGAGTTCTCCATAAAGGGATCTTGAGTTCGTACATCCTATTTTTCTCTCTGACCTTTCTACTTTGTTGGAAGCTTTTTTTTTGGAGATGTAAACAGCCAGGGCTTTAGATTCTGTTATTGTTGCAGCTGCTGAAAGATCTTGCCTTCATCCAGCAGTCTACAGCATCACAAATATCAGACTTCAGCCAACTCGACTTACCCTGCGTGATATCAAGAAAAGGCTGAAGGCACTGGATACTGCAAAGAGCCTGACAATATTCTGGCAATAGTATCGAAGACTTGTGTTCCAGAACATGCCATGCTCATAGCCACGCTGTTCCAGCACAGTTGTAATACTGGCATCTACCTGACAATGTGGAAAATTGCCAAGATATGTCCTGTACAGAAAAAGCAGGACAAATCCAGCCTGGCCAATTACTGCTCTGTCAATCATCAAGTGGTCCTATCAAGTGGTACTGACTCAGCTGTAACTTGCTTACTTGACCGTCTGTGTTTCACCAGGCCACCATCTACAAGGCACAAGTCAGGAGTGTGATGGAATCTTCACCTTCCTGAATGAGTGCACCTCCAACAATAATTAAGAAGCTCATCACCAGTCAGGTCGAACAGCCCATTTGATTGGAAGCCCATTCACTTTCTCCACACCGATACACAGTGGCAGCAGCGTGCACCATCTACAAGATCCAGAGCAGCAACTAACTAATGCTCCTTCAATGGCACCTGCCAAACACATGATCTCTACCACCTAGAAGGACAAGGGCAGCAGATACTTGGGAACACCAACACCTGCAAGTTCCCCTCCCAGACACACACCATCCTGACTTGGAACCATATCGCTGTCGTTTGGATCCTGGAATTCCTTTCCTAACAGCACAGTGGGTGTACCTACACTACACAGACCGCTGCAGTTTAAGCTCACCATCACTTTCTCGTTGGTAATGAGGAAAGGACAATAAATGCTGGCCTGGCCAGTGATGCCCACATCCTATGAATGAATAAATAAAAAGAAACACAAGTGGTAAGATTAATAAGGCATCATTAGTTATTCTTCTCTTTCTGAGATGTCATACAACATGGCTTTGTACCTGTCCATTTAGCATTCTGTCTGAGAACTGCTCTAACCCCCATTCCCCTTGCACTCCAGTTTCCAGAAATTTGAAGGACTCTTTTGAGACACTGACACTACCACTATATTTAGAAATATGAAATGATGCAAAGCCACAACATATGGTTTGAGGATTTGAGTATAGGAGTAAAGGTGTCTTGCTTCAGTTATATAGGGCCACACCTTAAGTGCTGGGTGCAGTTTTGGCCTCCTGGTCAGAGGAAAGGCACTCTTGCTATTGAGGGAGTCCAGCGAAGATTCACCAGACTGACTCCTAGAATGGCAGGATTGACATTTGAAGAGAGACTGAATCAACTGAGTTTCTACTCACTGGAATTTAGAAGAATGAGAGGGGATCTCATAGAAAGATATAAAATCCTGGTGGGACTGGACAGGCTCGGTGTGGGAAGAATGTTCCTGGTGTTGGGGAAATGCAGAACCATCTAAGAACCATTCAGGACTGAGACGAGGGAAGAACTCCTTCATTCAAAGAGTTGTGAACACTGTGAAATTCTCTACCACAGAAAGCTGTTGGGGCCAGTTCATTAAATATGTTCAAGAGGGAGCTGGACATGGCCCTGTGGCTAAAGGGATCAAGCGGTACGGAGAGAAAGCAGGAGTGGGATACTGAAAGTGCATGAACAACCATGATCATATTGAATGGTGGTGCAGGCTCGAAGGGCTGAATGGCTGACTCCTGCATCTAATTTCTATGTCTCTATGGGCAGAGACACATTAAAATGTGCCATATGTGGTGCACTAGCCTCACAATGTTGCTGCTATCACTGTTCTAAGTATAATGAGGTAGTAATGCTGCATCCGTACCAACAACAACTCAATCAATGGTTTTCTGTGTTGTTTCCAGCACAGGAGCTTGCACAGTGAGTGTGTTTACCCGAGATAGCACCAAGCATTATTTTCCTTCTTGGCTGTGACTATTGAGACTCAAGTGTAGAATATAAATGCAAGTGGTGTTATTAAAGGAACATTTTACCTCATCACTTTTATCCAGAAACAACTAATGATATTTGGGTAATTAGCCAGGAACTGGGTACTGAACTGGGAAGCAAATTAATTACGTATATAATTGAAATGATTAGTTATTGAGCCACCCTGCTGCTTGTCTCGTATTAACTCCCTTACACTGCCAGGCTTAATATCTCAATCCTGTTTACACATCATACATAATTTAAATAATAAAACCCTCAAGGTCAAAATATAAAGGTATATAAATCCTGTCAGTATTAAAAAAAAATCATTGCTGATGGTGTGAATTATAGAATCCCTACAGTGTAGAAGGAGGCCAATCAGCCCAAAAGGCATACACCAACCACAATTCCACCCAGGCCCTTTCGCCTTGACTCCACGTATTTACCCTGCTAGCCCCCCTGACAGGAAATGTCAATTTAGCATAACCAATCAACCTAACCCACACACCTTTGGCGTGTGGGAGGAAACCCGAGCACCCAGAGGAAACCCATGTGGAGAATGTGCAGATTTCACACGAGCAGTAACCAAGGCTGGAATTGAACCCAGGTCCCTGGCGCTGTGAGGCCACAGTGCTAACCACTGTGCCACGGTGCTGCCCGTAATTACGCCAATAAGGTCAGAGTTTTCTTCGATGGTTAATATTTCAATGTCTCTCCCTGCGACAGTGTAATTCTTTAGTGCTAGTATTTACTACGCCAATGAAGGTTTTGTACATAAACACAGTTAGCTTCAGTAAAATAGAAAGACATTTTTAGGACTGTCTACTTCCATCATCTTATCTGATAAATCTACAAAATTTTATTTGACTAAATTAATTTTAATAGAGAAATTATAGATAAATCTAACTCTTTGACTATCTAATGCAAGCACAGAGTCAAAAACAATCATTTTGATTAGTTTGTTTAAGTTTTATATCACATTATGACATGTTTTTCACATTAACATTATTGAATAACTTCCCACAACATGCTATAATTATGACAAACCACTCTCCAATCCCTCTCAGATGCTTAGGGGACTGTGGATCACCAGCTGGGAACTCCTATTTTAAACCCAGTTACCTTTACCTTCTCTGTCTCAAGGTAGTGAGACTAAGTGCGTTATTCCATCACTACCTCCTCTATGATTAACTATCAATGTGGTTCTATAGTCTGTGATTGTATTCCAATATCATGTTCTAATGACCAGTTTTGATGTGAATCTACACAGGGTATTTGTGGCGAATAGCAAAATGCATTTTAGGAAAACCTAGATAAACATGCGAAAAATGAGGTGTGGAAGATTCTGCTGATAAGTTTGGAGGGAGAAAGATCAGTTTGGCCAAATGGCTTGTTTCTGTGCTGTATGTTTGATATAAGGAAATTTGCCCTCTTTGGACCTGCCCCATGCAAGTCACTGAGAAATATTCGGAGTGAAAGAAGGCTCAGCCTCAGCCAAGTCCTATCATATTATGTGGGCTGAGTTCCCCTCAGACTTCCAGAGGTTATTCTACTTCCAGCCAAATGCCTGCTATGGGCTAACTAACTCCACTCCTCCCTTTGCTCAACTCCTACTGAAAGGCTCACCCGTGTTAACTCTGATCTTGACAATCCCACTGCACTCCTGCTTAATCCCCCACATTCTACCCTCTGATCCAAGACTCCGCTGTCCACCTCTGTATTTGTATGGAAACCCCTGGCCGCCCACTGTACTTATGCACGCTAACTTACATTGGTTCCTCTGCCTCTCTAACTCTCTTACCTTCTTTAAAATGCTCCCTAAAACCTACCTCTTTGAACAGTTGAACAAGTCATAACATCTCTTCATGTGATCTGATTTCAAGTTTCCTTAATGATTCTGTGACATGGCTTGAGGCAATTTAATGCATTAAAGATTCTGTATAAATACAAGCTATTGTTCTTTGATCCAATCTTATCCAGTCATGGGATGTATTGGCTGCAGGAAACAGGTGCAGATATACCATCACAAACTTGTGTGTACAGGTGTTTGAAGGTATCTAGAGAAGGCACTTCCTTTTCAGAGTCTGACAGCCGTTACTTGCACACTGGATCTTTGCATTTACAGGGTTAAATCCCACTCCTTTATCCTTTAACTTGTCGCGCTGCAAATCATCCAAACTGACAACACACCTGCGTAAAAGCAGTTTTAAAATAATGTCAGAGGATACTGGAAAAGACTCAGCAGGTCTGGCAGCATCTGGAAGGAGAGAACGCAGAGATGATGCTTTGAGGCCTTTTTGCCAGTCAAATGGACTCAAAATGTTAACCCTCCTTTCTTTCTCCTTACAGAGGCTGCCAGACCTGCTGAGTCTTTTCCAGCATCCTCTGTCCTTGTTTCAGATCCAAGCACCCGCAGTATTTTGCTTATTTTAAAACAATGTTGAAGGCTGAGCCAGTTTTTATGGATGACAGGGGGAGGTACTTGCTTCTGGTGGGCACCCTGCCAAACACTGTGCTGGTGAGAAAATCTGCATCCTGCTATCAAACTTTTTTTTTTAATTTTCAGGCTTCTTGCCCACTTTACCAGATTAATGTGTTTCTCTATCTATTCCATCCCTTAGGCTAACTCCTCTTGTATATGTATTTTCTTTCTTTGATTTCTCATAATGCCTCCCATTGTTTCGATGTCAACTTCACTTCTGCTTTTTCTCTAAGCATTTCACAAGCCTTTATAATTTTTCTGTGTACATTTCTTCCCTCTTACCTTCGTTCTGTTCTTCTCAAGCAGTATTTTTGTGCTGCCTTGTGCTTCCAGGGAATGATCATGTGAATGTGTGCACACATATATGGATAAAATCCTGTTCAAGTTTTTAGGTGTCCAGATCACTAACATACTTTCCTGGTTTCCCCCTCCCCCAATGCCGGCACTATAGCTAAGAAAGCCCACCAATGCCTCTACTTTCTCAGAAGACTGAGGAAATTTGGCATGCCAGCTACGACTCTCACCAACTTTTACAGGTGCACCATAGAAAGCATTCTTTCTGGTTGTATCACAGCTTGGTATGGCTCCTGTTCTGCCCAAGACTGCAAGAAACTACAAAGGGCTGTGAATGAAGCCCAGTCCATTGTGCAAACCAGCCTCCCATCCATTGACTCTGCCTACACTTCCCACTGCCTTGGAAAAGCAGCCAGCGTAATTAAGGACCCCACATACTCCAGACATTCTCTCTTCCATCTTCTTCCGTTGGGAAAAAGATACAAAAGTCTGAGGTCAGACTTTTGCCAACCGACTCAAAAACAGCTTCTTCCCTGCTGCCATTGGATTTCTGAATGGACCTACCTTGCATCAAGTTGATCTTTCCCTACACCTTAGCTATGACGGTAACATTCTGCACTCTCTCCTTTCCTTCTCTACCTACGGTATGCTTTGCCTGTATAGCACGCAAGAAACAATACTTTTCACTAATATATGTGACAGTGATAAATCAAATCAAAGTTGTGGATTTTTTGCTTCTATTGTTTGGAATACTTAATTTTTATTTATTTTGCTATCCTGATATCCTGCTGAGCCGCAGAAAATGGGCTTGGACTGAGGGGATGAGCAGACAGTTGCCAACATCTCTGAGACTCTCACTAGTTAGCTAGCAAAAGAGCAAGGTGTGCCTGTCTGTAAGCAGAACCTTTATGAGAAAGCTTCTATTTCCATCCAGGCCTCCAATTCTTGTATTGTTTGAACATTTAACTCGAGACACCCTCAACTCTTTGAGGTCAATCATTTAATAGCTTCATTGGATTTTAAACAGTGGCTGCCTCCAAACAGCTGTGTAATGATGTAAAGAGTGAGTGTGGTGGAAACTGTCCCCTTGTGTGAGATGATACATCTGTGCTTTGCCAAAACTACACAGTGCCAGGATAAAATATGTGTTTAAAAATTCAATACTCAATGCAGGTATAGCCAAAAATAAAAACAACTTCCATCTGTTTTTGGTGCAATTTTCTCCATTTCTTTTTTTGTTTCCTGAAGACAATTCATTCTTGCCGGGCTCCACAGTTGTTGGATTGCATTGGAATATGGCAACTTCTCAACAGTAACACTAGGCCAGTTGTTAGTATCCTTATGGCTGGGATCAGGAGAGTAAGGATTGAATCCACCATCTGTTGCTTTCAATAGCATTCAGCTATTATCTAGGACTGATAGATTAAACAAACTTTAATGTGTTCCATAGAGGTCCCCTATAAATGTAGAACTAGCTGCAAAGAACTTTAAGGGCAAACTCATTCATAATCATGTCAGAGCTCGCTTAAATCAATAAATCCCATTTCTCTCACACACATTGTGCAGACTGCTGAATTTAAGCAAAGGTTGCATATTAAGTATGTGTCTCACTGTGTTAAGTCTTGGATGAAAATGACTATAACTTGTTCTTACTTGAGACCTTTCAAGTGTTGCTATGTAAGAAATTAAACAACACTGTCTACCTTCATGAAGGAACTAGTATACACCTTAAGTTACTAGACGTTTGATTTGCAATTGAAAGGTTCATGTTTTGTACTTTAACATATAATTTGGGTTCAGGCACTTCAAATCAGATACAATACACACATCCATATATCTATGATCTTCAGCTTTTTATTCATTCATGGGCTGTGGGCATTGCTGGTAAAAACAGCATTTATTACCCGTCCCTAATGCTCTTTGAGCCACTTTGACAACAGTTCAGAGGGTAGTGTAGGTCAGACCAGGTAAGGGTGTCAGATTCCCTGCCCACAAGGACAATAGTAAACTAGATGTGTTTTGTTATGACAATCCAATAGTTTCATGGTTGCTATCACTGAGACTAGCTATTTGTTCCAGATTTGGTTTCATTGATTCCATTGAAACTCCCCCAGCTGCCATGGCAGGAACTGAACTCCTCTCCAGGTTAATAGTCCAACCACTCTATTAGTAATCCAGTAACATGATCACTAAACTATTGTGTCCAGACAGCAGCAAAGGGCAGACTGATCTATTGGGATAGTAGATATGGGGGCATGGCAAACTTGTGGATGATTCAAGGTAGCACTATGTCTGGCTACAGACACTCTTTCTTACCAGCATTCAGTGACAGCTCGGGACCTCTCCTTTCTCTCTGTATGAACCTTATTACATTTACCTCAGCAGATGGCACCCTTTTGTTGAATTAACATCCTGGTATCTTTGCATTTGGCATCAGTAAAAGCCAAATACATAATCATCCGGTACATTCTTCTATTTCTGATTGCTATTCAACATTGGAACCTGTTATTTCTCAGGTCTGTCTTGAATTCTGTGTCTTGCTATATTTTCAATTCTGCACATTTCTCCAATTCAGTCTTTTTGTATTCCAGTTTCACCTTTTGGCCTACATTACAATGCATTCGCCCAATACTATATTAATTGTTTACCTCATTGTGCTGAGTTTAAAAAGACAAACCCGTTTATCTCTGTCTCTCAGTACCCTTACGTGAGGATATTTGTACTTTGTTTTGTCAGTTCTCAGAGATTTCACCCCATCGCTTATTTTGCATGCTTCAACATACACAGCAGTAACTTTGTATTAATGAGGATTGATTAGTGAATTCAAAATATTGTAACTTAAAGCTAAATTATGTTCCTCAGCTAAGAGATTACAATTTCCCACAGCTGAAATATGGTTCTAACAAATTATATATTTGAACAAGCAAATACCCTCAAATAGATATCACCAGTGCTGATTAATCCCTATCCTAATTAATTCCTCTTTATTTGTTCCATTACCCAACAGATTTGATTTGAATCATAGAATCCCTACCGTGCAGAAGGAGGCCGTTTGGCCCGTTGAACCTGCACCGACAACAATCCCACCCAGACCCTATCCCCATAATCCCACGTATTTACCCTATCAGTCCCCCTGACACTAAGGACAATTTAGCATGGCCAATCAACATAACCTGCACATTTTTGGACTGTGGGAGGAAACCAGAACACCCGGAGGAAACCCACGTAAACATGGGGAGAATGTGCAAACTCCACACAGACCCACCCGAGGCTGGAATTGAACCCTGTTCCCTAGTGCTATGAGGCAGCAGTGCTAACCACAGTGCCACTGTTTCCAGCAGGAAATATTGTCTTGAATTTTTCAACATAACTTTGGCTGTCATCCAGATCCTTTTTGAAGCTTGAAGTCTTCTGTATTTAATGGCAAATTTATAATGAAGATCATTTAATTGTGTTGCACACCAGTACATTGTTTACAATCTGAAAGGAATTAAGTTGTTATCCTTGCTCTTGTCTCTTGCTGCCACATCCAGCTGCTTGATCTTGCAACCCAGATTGTACATTTATGGCACTATTTCCCTGACCCGCTGCACTGCTCGAGTAGCAGCGACTTTCCCAGACCCACTTTTACAACGTAATCGGCCTTGTGCCGGAAATCAGTGTGAGGCTGATTACAGTGTGGAAATCTCAATTTCCATCTTGTTAGTGAGCCTGGGACGTTATCGTCTTATGATTGATGTAATAGGGAGTAATTAAATCAGGCCAGGGCATAAGTTTCTGTTGCGGTTTGGTTTTTGGGAGAACCTCTATCTCTCCCAGAAAAATGGCTAATAACGTTGGATAGGAAAAGGCTTGGGGAGAGGGAGTTCCCATGTGTAAGAGTTCCTTTGGCTCTTTCCTCTCTAATAGCCCGGGATAAGTCTGGAATCTGTGTCCTTGAGAGATAAATGTGAGCTCCACCTGGGGTCTTGAAGGCCATTTGAAAAATTACATAGGAAATGATATAAAATCAACAGATATGGTGTCAGTAATACTGAAAGACAGTGATCTGCAGTGCATCTCAGATTTTCATTGGAATTTTGTTAAATCCAATGCAGAAGGAACGCATCAGAGTAATTATTGATGATATCTGATTGTCAGAGCTTTTAGAACTTTTCGTGCTCTCCACCTCTTCAAAAAATTAAAATTACTGATTACAATGTTAATTCTCAGTTGCTGGTACCTGCCTTAAAGTCATAATCAGGCACTGCCTTACTGAGTTTACACGATCGTAATCAAAGGCACAAAAGCCTTATCTTCTCAATTAAAATAGCAAGATTAGAAATATTGCCTCAATGCTGAGTGCTAAAAGGAAATCTTGCTTTGCCCTTCTCTTGACAGCTTTACGAAAAGGTATTTTCAGTTTTATTCCCGCAGTTATAAACTCTACATCTTGGCAAAGTCAATTGGATATTTGTTGGATTAGGTCATTAATCCAATGCTGTAGCTAGCCACCTTGACTTTTGTTAGTCGGACTGTAGTGGGTCTTCTGGAGAAGAATTGGAAAAATGTTAATGGAAAGTGTCTCTGGGTTTCAAGAAATTAATTGCATTCCACTCAAAATTTTTGTTGTGTTTCACTTGTGCCAGCTACACATCTTTGGATTGGTTTTGTTATCTGTGGTTTTGTTTCTTTCTTGGATAATGCAGTATTATGTCTGGATTCATCTGAGAAGCAAGAATGAACATATCTGAAGTGTGCTGTTACTCTGTTGTCAGCTGAAAATTAAATGATCGCATTTATCAGCTGCTGGTTGAATGCTAAAAAAAATTCACTTTTTCCAAAAATGCCAATCTTACGTCTAACCTTTGTAAACTGATCGTCTGCAAAATTCTACAAGAGAATTTAAAAAAAAAGTAGTGTAAAAGCCTAAAAATTTTGTGTTGGAGAATCTTGACTAAGAGCTTCAAAATGATTAAACTGTGTTGATAAAACTAACATTCGAGTGGGGGTTACACTCATTAATTCTTGAGTACTTCAGATTTTTAGAGCACGTTACTCTTTCCCTTCAAGAGGTGAGTAATCATAGAATCCCTTCAGTGCTGAAAGAGGCCATTTGGCCCATCAAGCCTGCACCAATGACAATCCTACCCAGGCCCTATCGCCATAACTCCATGTATTTATCCTGCTAATCCCCGCTGACACTACGGGCAATTTAGCATGGCCAATCAACGTAACCCGCACATCTTTGGACTGTGGGAGAAAACCAGAACACCTGGAGGAAGCCCACACAGACATGGGGAGAATGTGCAAACTCCACACAGTCACCCGAGGCCGGTGCTACCATGCCACCCAATTCAGTAGCAAAAGAAAATCCAAACCCAAGATTATATTTCAGGTTTTTTGTTTCACCTAAAATGCCTGCAAACTCATATCTTTAGCTCAGTTAATTTCGATTGAAAAACTCTGTATTGGTACAGTAATCGGATTGCATCACTGTACCTTGTGTCACAATGTACCACCATGAAGGGCAAACAACAGCAATTCTGAATTCCTTTTCTCTTCCTCAGAAATATGTATTTCATTTATTTTGTTTAATCTCAATACAGTAGTGTGGTAGTAAAGAATAGCAAGTACAAGGCTGTAAATCATAGCCATTAAGATACTCTGCACTCAAAGTCCACAGAGAAAGCTTCAATATAACATCTGTATTTTATCCTGTGGTTGTAAAATGAACATACGTGAAGTTCGCAGTTCTTACTGTGTGGTATAAATTGTAATCGCAAACTTTGTAGTAATATGTCCTTTTAATTAATTATTTTTTCCAGCTAAGTATAATAGCCCACATGCACATTAAAGAGAAAAATTTTAACACACCTTCAGGAGATAGAAACCCGATGGGTCGAACTGCCTCCTTCTGCACTATCGAGTTTGCACTGACAAAAATCTAATCCCAGGCTCTATCCGCACAATCCCACTCATTTACCCCACTAATCCCTCTAATTTACACATCCTGAGACACTAAAGGCCAATTTAGCATGGCCAATCAGCCTAACCCACACATCATTGGACTGGGAGGAAAGTGGAGCACCTGGAGGAAACCCACTCAGACACGGGGAGAATTTGCAAACTCCACACAGACAGTGTCCCAAGCTGGGAATCGAACCAGGTCCCTGGAGCTGTTGGGCAGCAGTACTAACCACTGTGCCAATGTTTCACCCCCATATTATATATTGCATGTGTAAGTTCAAATGCAGCTAGTAGGCTTTGACCAGCCTGGTTAACAGAAGATATATTTCTTGTCTGTGATTTGTTTCCCACTCCTCCTATTTAAATATTTCTATGCCATAAATAGGGTGGTCCAATTTGTGGGAAGGCAAAGCCCCTCAAAGTACTGACCTGACTTTGAAAGTACATCAGGTACAATGTGAACTGACTGCAGTCGTTTTTCCTTCAGGCTGTTAAATTCCTCCTTGGAGAATCACAGTTCCTACATTTTTTTAAATAAGATTTAATTACTTCTTATTACATCTATCATAAGGTGATGCCAAAAGTATTTTCTATTAGCAAAACAAAAGCTACAGACTTTTAATAAGCTTTATAAATAGTGCATATCAACTAGTCACCTCCCAAGTTCATGCTAGGTAGGTGTAGCAGGCTCTCTATCACAAAACTGGGGTACTTAATGTCACTATGCAGGCAACTACCAGGGTTTCAAATTGGTTTTGAGGAATTTGATAGATAAATTAGTCAGAAGTTGAGGCTTTCACTGCAACGAACAGGGCCCTGTGTATTAATATACATAGCTTCCAGTACACGTAAATTCCCCACGTTGCGAGCCTGATTGACAATCTTAAATTGGTTGTCAGCATAATTTTTAGCACACTCAGGATTATTTAGCAAATGTTGCCCCATCACAGATTGACATCTAATATTGGACACAGTGTTTATGAGTTTTGAAAGCGTGTGCTGGTTGGGTATGACCTGTACTTTACCCATTGTGAACAGCAAAAGAGACATGCTATATGAAACGAGACTTTGGGACATGTGCCTCATGCAATGAGCATCACACTGACACTGAAATTCACATATTACACTATTCATTTATCTAATAGGCAGGGTGTTTTTTGGCTTGACAGCAGCATCCTGTGAGTGATGAACATCACGCACATTGCTAATGCATAGCAGCAGCATGAAATATCTAACTTTACCTGATGCTCAAATTTCTAGTGTAATCTGCAGACAGACAGAACACGTATACACATTGCACCTGTTTCAGTTAAACAAAATAAGTGATAGCCATTCACTGGTTCATTTCGTAAGCAATGCCTTGATCAATCAGAGTCAAGTTGTTCACTTTAAATTTCAAACAGTGCTTGGCAGTTAACTGTCAGTTACCATCAGCTCGGGAGTTCTCCATGGCAACAATTCTATCAATCAGAATTGACTTGTCAACCAATCAGTACCTTCTTCACATATAGTATAAAGTTGTTATTTCCCCTGACATTAGTAAACTTGCAATTGTCGTGATGAGTGCAAGATAAAAAGATTTGACAAAATGTTTTTTCCACAGTATTCAAGTTCTGCATGGACAAATGACAATTTAAATGCTCTTTGTTGATTTTCTGTTATGAAACATTTTCTTCCCTTTTCTTGATTAACCTCCTTCTCTCAATAATTCCAGTCTATTTGTCCATCTTGAATAAAAGTTTTCCTACTGTTACATTAATGCATCAAGAAATAAAACAGTTCACTGACTGCTTATTGCTGGACAAGGCAGTTCAATTACTTGTTGATTCCTCTCTACCTTGTTCCAGGTTTAGCCACTAGAATGTGTATAAGGATGACTAGCATTTCTATGTTAGTCCCACACCCCACCATGGGAAGGTGGACTCCTCCTTTGACAGTGCAAATGAGATCAGAAAGTAGCTGTGTGGAGTATGAGACTAACCAGTTACAGCACGTGCATGAATAAACTTGCCCATGAACCAAAGACCCTTCATAGGCAGCGTATTCCATTTGTCACTGCACTTCTATCACTGTTAGAGGTTGTGGGGAAAATCAGTGTTGTGCCATCCAGTTCTTGCTTCTTAAAAATCTAGGCGTTTTCTTTCTATGATTTTGAAAAGAATCAATTTGGATGCAATTTTGCATCATTTACCTATTTGTATTATAAATCTTTTTTGCTGCTTTTTTCACATATGTGTTTAGTTCTGTTTACGTTATTTTAGGTTGATTACAAGTGAACATACACATTAGGAGCAGGAGTAGGACATTTGATCCCACAAGCCATTCGACAAGATCAAAGTTAATCTGTTTGTGTTTCGAATTCCACATTCCCATCTACCCTCAGTAATCTTTGATTCCCTCAAGAATCTCTCTTCTCTACCTTAAAAATACCCCCAGTGACCCCCAACTCCACTGCCTTCTGAGGCAGAGAGTTTCACAGTCACACAACCCTCCAAGAGAAACAATTTTTCCTCATCTCTGGTTTTTTTCATTCATTTATGGAACATGGGCATCACTGGTTGGCCAGCATTTATTATCCATCACTAGATGCCCTTGGAAGGCAGTTGAGAGTCAACCACATTGCTATAGCGCTGGAGTCACATGTTGCCAGACTGGGTAAGGACAGCAGATTTCCTTCCCTAAAGGACATTCATGAACCAGATGGGTTTTTCCAACAATCAACAATGATTTCATGGTCATCAGTAGATTCTTAATTCCAGATATTTTTTATTGAATTCAAATTCTACCATCTGCTGTGGTGGGATTCGAATCCTGGCCCCCAGAACATTAACTGGATTAGTAGTCTAGTGATAATACCACCAGACCATCGCTTCCCCCCCAAAAGGATGATTCCTAATTTTAAAATGGTGCTTTGAGTTCTTGACTCATCTTCTGTTGTCCACATTTTCTAAATCATTCAGAATCTTATATATTTCAATCAAGTCAACACCCCCCCCAGCTGCCCCATTCTTCTAAACTGCAGAGGAAACAAGCCGAGTCTGTTCCACCTTATCTCATAAGAGAACATGCTGATTCCAGGCATCAATCTAATAAACTGCCTGCAATGCATTTACATCCTTCCTTGACGAGACCAAACCTGGACACAATATTCAAGATGTCGTCTCACCAATGCTCTGTATGACAGCAGCATAACATCATACTTTTATGTTCAATTCCTCTTGTGATAAAGGATAACATTCCATCAGCCTTCTTAACCTGTGGAATTCTCTACCACAGAAAGCTGTTGGAGCCAGTTCGTTAGATATGTTCAAGGGCTGCTGGATGTGGCCCTTGCAGATGAAGGGATCAAGGAATATGGAGACAAAGTGGAAGTGGGCTACTCAAAGTGCATGACTAGCCATGATCATATTGAATAGTGGTGCAGACTCAAAGGGCTGAATGGCCCACTCCACCTATTTTCTATGTTTCTTAATTACTTTCTGTGCAAGCACACTATCTTTTTCTGACTCATGCCTAGATCACCTCTGTACCTCGAAATTCTGCATCTGTTCTCCGTTTAAGCAATACCCTGCTTTTTTATTCTTCCTGCCAGAGTGAACAATTCCACATTTTCTCACATTATACTCCATCTGACAAAGTTTTGCCCACTCAACCCATCTGTATCCATCTGCAAGGTTCTTATGTCTGCTTCACAATATATTTTCCTACCTATTTTTGTCCTCTGCAAATTTAGGTACTATGCCTTTGCTCCCTTCATCTAAGTTATTGATGTAAGTTATAAGAAGTTAAGGTGTCGGCACAGATCCTTGTGGGATTCTACTCGTCACAGCCTGCCAATCAGAAGAAGTCCTATTTTTGCGTACTCTCTGTTTTTTGACAGCCAGCCAATCTCCTATCCAGGCTAATATGTTGCCCCTACTCCATGCACTTTTATTTTCCACTATAACCTTTGATATGACACCTTATTAAGCGTCTCCTAAAAATCCAATGACAGACTGTCTACAGGCTTCCCTCTATCCACAACGCATGTTGATCCATCAAAGAATTCCAATAAATTGGTTAAACAGTTTTTCACAAAACCATACTGACTTTTTCCCAATTACCTCGAGTTTTTCTAAGAGCCCAGCTACAACCCCCTAAATGATCAATTCTAACATGTTACCCAAGACAGATATCAATCCAACTGGCCTATAATTTCCTGTTTTCTTCCTCCATTCCCTCTTGGATAGAGGGGTCATATTTGCTACTTTCCAGTCTGATCACAGCCTTCTCTGGGCGCATCTGACCAATCGATGATCCACGATCAAATGTTTCTTTAGTTTGCTCTAATTCTTTGGTTGCAGTGTATGGATAAAATGGTATGAAACATGCATGCATGATCTTTCATCTGATGTGTTACTTCTAGTTTGTCAAGACAAAACTTCTCTGAAGAGAAGACGCAGTTCTTATTTGCTGCTATGAATATAATGATTTGTAGAATTCAGAATAAGCAAAACCACCAACTTGATGCTGTTTACTTAGAAGAAAGGATGTAATGAGATTTCAGCGATCTAACATTAGGAGATGGTGAATGCCACCTTCAGAGTCAGATAATGGCTTGGCTTTGCTTATCTGTCTACCTCTACTTCTACTTCTACTTCTTTGCTCGCTCTTTGCCAGAAAGAACTATTCATCTGGCTAAGTAAAACCCAACTAAGCCAAAATTAATTACAGTTTATTAAAAATGATATGATCCAGTCAGATATCTATCTTCCATTATACCTTCGTTATACAATGTAACTGAAACGATTTGCCATATAGGACTAATTTCTTCTTTCTGTGGATGATATAAAATGCTGATTAATTGACAGTTTAATTTTGCTGACTGTGGATTTTTAGCCACTGGCCTATTTAGATTACTTAATTATATTTGACTCAGAGCTAACAGTGTGGCCACCTGATCCAAACTGTCACTTAAAAATTCATCAGATTTTTTTTTGAAGTTTTTAAAGTTTATTTATCACAAGTAGGCTTACATTAACAATGCAATGAGGTTACTGTGAAATTCCCCTAGGCGCCACACTCCACGCCTGTTCAGGTATCCTGAGGGAGAATTTAGCAAGGCCAATGCACCTAACCTTTCAGACTGTGGGAGAAAATCGGAGCACCCAGGGGAGAACGTGCAGACTCCACACAGACACAAACCGGGAATCGAACCCAAGTCCCTGGCGCTGTGAGGTAGCAATGCTAACCACTGCGTCACTGTGCATGGAGCAATTGCAGTTTACAGCAGATCCAAAATGTGATGGCTTACACCCAACTTGGAAGAATCACCTTCCAGATCCAGCAAGATAACGAATTGAAGAACTCAATTGCAATGCACTTGTTTGTTGAAAATTAAGCCCACATCTTTACTGATCCACAAGTTCCAAGAAAATAATGACAACTCATGCCTGCAGTCAGTATAAGCATTCCCTGAAACCCCTATAAAGGAGTGCTCACTAACTGAAAGGACAGAAGGAATCCATAACATGTCCGTATTAGTCGTGCTTTATTTTCAACTGTGCACCCACTGCAAGTTTAAAAAATTCAAAGGGGAAGAGTTGTTTATAGAATAAATGATATTAGTGGGAAAAATCAGGAATGAGCAAAACAGGCTGCTGATTTGCTATGACCCAAGATAAATTCTTGCCCCTTTTGTGTTTGTATTATTCCATTGACTTTGCCAATTGCAGAGATCACCACTCAGGAAAGGATTTTTTTTATTAATACCCAATGCCAAATCATTGTTTGATCATTGTAACACACACCATGTTAAAATGAACTGCACTCCATAGTCACTGGAAATGAATGTCCCTGAAATTTAACGAATAAAATCACTGGTAAAATATTGAAATAATAAAACATTGATTTACTTTCATAGATATACATAGAACTGCAACCTAGAAATAAGCCATTTGACCCAACCTGTCTGTAAATGTTCCTTCAACCACAGTAGTTAGTACTGCAGTGTCAGGGACCTGTGTTCATGGAATCATAGAATTCCACAGTGCAGAAGGAGGCCATTCAGCCCATCAAGTCTGCACTGACAACAATCCCACTCAGGCCCTATCCCCATAACCCCACGTATTTACCCTGCTGATCCCCCTGACACTAATAGGCAAATTAGCATGGCCAATCAACCTAATCCATACATCTTTGCAGTGTGGAAGGAAACCGGAGCATCCGGAGGAAACCCACACAGATACGGGTCCCTGTGAGGCAGCAATGCTAAGCACTATGCCAGCAGACTGCCCAATTCAACTCCAGCACATTATCCCTATGGCTGCGTGGGTTTCCTTCGGGTGCTCCAGTTTCCTTCCACAGTCCAAAGATGTGCGGGTTAGGTTGATGGGCCATGCTAAATTGTCCCTTAGTGTCAGGGGGACTAGCAGGGTAAAGACATGGGTTTGAGGGGGTAGGGCTTGCCTGGATTGTTGTCAGTGTAGTCTCGATGGGCCAAATGGCTTCTTTATACACTGCAGGGATTCTATGATACATCCAGATATGAATCTAATCTCAAATGTTAATATAGTGGTAACTTGTCTAGACCTGCCCACCGTAGGGATCGTCACGGCTGGAATGGAAAATTTGACCGACCATTTGAAAGTCCATTTCACCTCGGGTGGGAATTTCTGATCTTGGGGCAGGTGCGACTGGAAAATCCTGCTCTGACTGAACTGTAAACAATGGAAGCAACTTCAACAGGCTGACATTGCTCTGTCGTTGAGTTTCTACTTTCTTTTCCACTTAAGCCTGTAGCTCGTATTTATTGTTCTAGACAAGTAGTATTTGGGTGTTCAGAACTGGAAGGGTTAATGCGGGATGGCTCTTGACTCCTTCAGAGACAGCCTGCAACTGTACAAAATGGTGACAACCAGGCAAATTACTCCAAAATCCCTAAGAATGAAGAAGTTAAAGAACTGCAGTCTGATCAGAAGGAAGTGCACGTAACTTGAAGATCCAGAATGCACAGCTTGAGATTGCCTCAGAAACTCCATCGAGGACCCGGAAGTTGAACCGCAGAAGGACAATCTTCTGTGCAACCAAAAAGAACTTGATCAGGGCACCAGCTGCAATTTTCCAGCATTTTCTACTTTGTTGAGAAAGGCATTGGAAATTGACTGTTTGATCCTGGATAAAGTTGTCAAAGTAACAGTTGGCAATGAGGGATTAGTATGATTGGCAAAACGCAGATTCAGCTTCCTTCCATTCTTCAGAGTGCTGGATCTTTGCCCTGCTCCTAATGGAACCTCCAGCAAGTCACTTTTGGAATATCTGTCAGTAGGTTAAGAGCTGACTCGGCATTGATGGCTTGAATTTCTCCCCCTCTGTTTGAGAAGGTGCATGTGCTTTAGGGAGAGCAGGAAAGGGAGAAGTCGATGCCAAAAATAAATTCATTGAAAAGCACTTCTTGTTAATAAACACTTTTTGGTATGTCCTATATGCAGAGTTGTTCTGTATGCTGCTAAATTAACATGCTGTAACCAATTCTCCAGGCACTGTGAGTACTACTTTCTTAAAACCAAGCTCTTTCTCTCTGAAGATAATATACACCGAAATAATAAAATAAACAATGGAAGATATTACTTGTATATGGTGTCTTACATGACATAGGCAGCCCAAAGCGACTCTCAGCTAGTTTATTTATTTATTAGTCATAAGTAAGGCTTACATTAACACTGCAATGAAGTTACTGTGAAATTCCCCTAGTCGCCACACTCCAGCCCCTTTTTCGGATCAACACACCTAACCAGCATGCCTTTTAGACTTTGGGAGGAGACATGAGCGCCCGGAGGAAACCGATGCAGACACAGGGAGAACGTGCAAACTCCACGCAGGCGGGAAACCGGGAATCAAACCCAGGTCTCTGGTGCTGTGAGGCAGCAGTGCTAACCACTGTGCCGCCCTAATAAAATAATAAAGCTAATAAAGTAATTTGAAGTGTAATCTCTGTTGGGACTTTGCAGAAAGTGACAGCCAGCGCAATTAAATGAATGATCAGACAGTCCATTATTTTTCAATATTGATTGAGAGATAAATGTTAGCCTGATGAAGTAATTCCGTTTTCTTTGGAATAGTAATTGTATTATTCTTATAATTCTATGGAATCTTTTTGATTCACCTGGAAGTGCAGAGATAGGTGCTAGAATTCTACCGCCGCCCGCCACAGAGTGGGTGAGGGACGGGCAATGGAAATGTCCATTGACCTCAGGTGGGATCTTCTAGTCTCGGTTTGAGCGAGGCCATAAAATCCCACCTTCATTCTTTCTTTGTTTCTCAAAGGCAAAGTTTGTTTTGTAGAAACGTTAAGTTTAAAGTTGTAGTGTTTTTTTTAATAGAATTAGATGAATAATATGAACAACGTAATAAGGTGGGCGGCACGGTGGTACAGTGGTTAGCACTGCTGCCTCACAGTGCCGGGGATCCGTGTTCGATTCCCAGTTTGGAAATGTGCGGAGTCTGCACATTCCCCCCATGTCAGTGTGGGTTTCCTCCAGGTGATCCAGTTTCCTCCCACAGTCTGAAAGATGTGCTGGTTAGGTGCATTGGCCATGCTAAATTCTCCCTCAGGTGCTGGAGTGTGACGACTAGGGGATTTTCACAGTAACTTCATTGCGGTGTTAATGTAAGCCTACTTGTGACACTAATAAATAAACTTTCAAAAATAAAGTTCTTGTTCTCATTAGAACCTCACAATTTTTAATTTAGTTTCCATCCGGATGTGGAAATAATTTCAAGTTCAAAAGTTTATTGATGTATATCAAACCCACCATCCATCATAATTGTACCTGGAAGTAACTGCATAAACTGGATAACTGAATAACTCTGTCTTTCACTCACAATCTACCTGGACATCACTTCAATTTATTAGCCCTTATAGTTGACTGCAAGTGACATTTGTATTTCTTTTCTAAGCTGAAGAAGTTTTTGATTGAAATAAATTGCTTGAGAATGAAAAATAACTTTTACAAAAACTTGTAATATTTGTACTTAATGATTTTAAAGTACATAATCTACACAAAAGATAGCAACATTTTCTTTTTATAAAGGCTGCAATCGATTTCAGCATGATCCTCAAAAGAGGACAGGTCAGAGGTCACTGCCAATCCCGCTTTCGGTCTACTGCTAAAAAAACTGTAAGCAGCTTTTCAGAGCTTTGGAGTTTATAAAAGTATTGGAAACCATGATGGCTACACTACAACTTAGATTTTCTAAAATCCTAGGAAAGAAATAGCAAATCTAAGCATGCTGAAGGATTCCTTCTGGACATTTAGTGGTAGATGGATTGCCTAGTGCAATGGTGCGTCACACAGATGAAGAGTGCTTCACGTTCTATGTCTGATCTGCAATGAGTTAGATTGTCTCAACTGCACCAATAGCAGAGCACCTACACTTTATCGTCCTCAAGCATGAAATGCTGAGGGAACTGGTCACAAATGAAAAATGGACTTAGACGCATTTAGACTGACACTTCTGTGCAAAAACTGAAGAATGCAGAGTGGTCGGAGGTGCCTTTTTCATTCAAGTACACTTAAAATGTCCTACAGCATGACCATATTGCAAAAAAAAAGTGGAGTGATTTCCCAATATTCCAACCAACATTCATCAACCAGCACCTCAAAATTTACATAAATTGGCTTCCACCTTTGTATACGAATACTTGTCACTACATTTAAAAAAGACATCCATTTTATTGTGCCTTTCACATCTCGAATTCAGGATGGATGATCTTTCTTTTTTGGTGTAGAGAATGCTTCTAATTAGCTTTCCTTTGAACTGAAATATTCACTTAACAAAGGAATGTATGATCGAGTGCAGTGCTGAGTGGAGGGATGTGGATTTAATGTCCCATTCTTCTGAACTTCCAACCTTAGATGGAGTAACTTCAGTAGAGGTTTCTTGGCTGTAGAGGTACAGGTACCTGGCTGGGTGAAGAGAGATAAGGTAGTGCTATTTGTTGGAAATGTAGAATTTAATTAATCAAAAATTACTAACTAATTACAAGAGTACAGCTGAAGCCTAATTTCATGGATTTGAAGCAAACTCATTGGCATTTATACAATTCATAATTTTGTTGCTTTAATACGACCTTACATTGTAGCATATTTAAATTATGTTTCAACTGGAGGATAGAATATCGTATAACGGATAGTTGCCAAGTTTTTTTCAATGAGTGCTTGCCGAGTGTTACTTTGTAGCGTGCAGATGCACCATAGAAAACATTCATTCTGGTTGTATCACAGCTTGGTATGGCTCCTGCTCTATCCAAGACCGCAAGAAACTACAAAAGGTCATTAATGTAGCCCATCCCATCACGCAAACCAACCTCCCATCCATTGACTCTGTCTACACTTCCTGCTGCCTCAGCAAAGCAGCCAGCATAATTAAGGATCCCACGCACCCTGAACGTTCTCTCTTCCACCTTCTTCCTTCAGGGAAAAAGATACAAATGATTGAGGTCACATACCAAACGACTCAAGAACACCTTCTTCCCTACTGCTGTCAGACTTTTGAATGGGCTTATCTTGCATTAAGTTAATCTTTCTCTACACCCTCGCTATGACTGTAACACTACATTCTACACTCTCTCCTTTCCTTCTCTATGAACGGTATGCTTTGTCTGCATAGCATGCAATAAACAATACTTTTCACTGTATGTTAATACATGTGGCAATAATAAATCAAATCAAAAGTCTGTTTTTTGCTCATTTATCCATCTATCCCTGCTGGTGTTGTGCAGAGCTACTTTTAAAAAAATTGTTCATGAGGATGTGGGTGTCGCTGACTGGGCCAGCTCTTATTGCCCATTCCTACAGGCATTTAAGAGTCAACCACAGTGCTGTGGACCTGGACTCATGTAGGCCAAACCAGGTAAGAGAGACAGATTTCATCCCTAAAGATTGCCATAACTGTTTAGCTATAATAGAGATAGGACAAAATATGCAAGGATTAAAAAAAAATTTTCATTTTAGATTTTAAATACAAAAAATAGAGCAATTTACTTCACCCCTTGCTGCTTGTAGAACACTACTTGTGTTTGGAATCAGTTACTTAATAGACAGTGCGGATTAAGAACATTAAGAACATAAGAAATAGGAGCAGGAGTAGGCCATCTAGCCCTTCGAGCTTGCCCCGCCATTCAATAAGATCATGGCTGATCTGTTGTGGCTCAGTTCCACTTTCCCGCCCTCTCCCCATAACCCTTAATCCCCTCTCTTATCAAAAACCCATCAACCCGCTTCTTAAAAATATTTAGCGAGGCAGCCTCCACCACTTCAATGGGCAGAGAATTCCAGAGATTCACCACCCTAAAGGGGACAAGCAGGAAATTTGGGCGGTGTACTTTGTGCTATTAATCTAACATGTCCATTTCTCCTTTGGTAAGAAGAGTTGAGTTTAAGTCGGAGGTTAGGTTACATGCTCGCAGAATGTGCCAATGTATTTTGCAACTATTGAATTCCTTTTGGTTACTGTTGTTATGGAACATAGAATCCCTCCAGTACAGAAGAAGACCATTTAGCCCATCAAGTCTGCACCAACAACAATCTTACCCAGGCCCTATTGCTCTAACCCCACATATTTCCCCGTTGATCCCCCAACACTAGGGGCAATTTAGCATGGCCAATGAACTTAACCTGCATATCTTTGGAGTGTGGGAGCAAACCTTCGCAGACACGGAGAGAATGTGACCTGAGGCTGGAATTGAACCTGAGTCCCTGGCACTGTGAGGTAGCAGTGCTAATCACTATGCTACCTACTGCTGTGCTATCTTATGTAGGTAAACACTGCAGCCAATTTGCTCCTAGCAATGCTTAGTTAACCCAGTATTAATACAGGGTTGGTTAAGTAATACTTGCTACGAGAATATAAGAACATAAGAAATAGGAGCAGGAGTAGGCCATCTAGCCCTTCGAGCCTGCCCCGCCATTCAATAAGATCGTGGCTGATCTGTCTTGGCTCAGTTCCACATTCCCGCCCTCTCCCCATAACCCTTAATCGCCTCTCTTATCAAAAACCCATCAACCCGCGTCTCCTCTCTTCCTTCTGAAAGCTTTGAGTGTACCCCGCCCCAAATATCATGCTGATCAAGACAAAATGTATTGTGCCTTGGAAACAGGATGGTTCTGATTTTACTTCCATTCTGGTTATTTTTATGTATGTTTCAATCAATAGTGGTGTGTTCTTCTAACCAGCGGGAACTTGTGTAGAGAATGAAAATTAAAGTGAAATCCCCCCCAGTGAAGGAGGTTGCCCTATTTTCTTGCTTATAGTAATTGGATATATTTATTTAAAATCAAAGTGCATCACAATTTTATCTGACCCAATATGATTGGTTTTACGATAAGAATGAATATTGCATGTAATGGATAGCAGCGCCTTTATATTTTAATTAAATTTCATGTATTGGGTGTTTCTTTTCCAAAGGAAGTGATTCATTTAAATGGTATAGCATTCTTGGCATAAATGTTAATTATTTTGGTGCCAGCAATGAGTGTTAGTGTCCAGCATAAGTTACAGTAATTGTCAGTTTGGGTTTTATTCTGAGGAAAAATCAATTTTATAATAGGCAATTCAGCTGTTCAAACTACTTTTCTTCACAATGTTGCTTTCCACCTGCATATTTGATCCGCGACTGCCAAAGGTTTCACCCTTTTTTATTGTCTGTGGCTAGCACTACAATAATATTGATTGTCTCTACATTTTCCTATTTGACTGCCTGGTTTAGAACCCTGATGTTATAGGATCGAGTTTGGATCTGTGTTGCCTGGTGATGTTGGACTGAGATCATGGCCAAAGTGGGGGATAGGTGTGGAGGAGGGAGATGAACCTGGGATGATTTGGGATGTTGAGATAATTCCTGTTGGAGCAGACTAGCTGTAGGCAACTATAACTTTATCCAACTTTTCAGGAGAGGGGACAACTGGAGGGAAAAAATGATGAAAGCTGCACCAGAGACCGTTGTTCCCCAGTAACCTGTAGTACAAGTTAAAGAGCAAAACATGAAAGTACAAAAGGTCAAGAACAGCTAAATATTCATAAACTCTATGAAAATGTATGACGTTCTTCTTTTGACTCAGGCAATGTATTATTTCATTGTGATTTTCCTTCCACTTGCCTTCATCTCACTGTAGCAGATGGCAATGCTTCAGTTTTATTATTCATGCCTCAGCCTAAGTTTAAGAAAGATTAGATTAACAATAGTGCCGTGACTATCAATCTGTCTAAAATTGGCTATCTTGGCATGGTCCTGGCATTAAGATTGGACGTGGCAAGTCAGTACTGCACCATCTGATGCATCTACTCAGTAACAATCAACGCACTGTAATACTATGGGATTGCTGCAGACTAAGAGGTGTCAATATCCAGAAGATACGTTAAGCTGCATGTCCTGGTGCCAAAGATCCCACTGCAGCATTTGAGCAAAGAACAAAAAAATTACAGCACAGGAACAGGCCCTTTGGCCCTCCAAACCTGCACCGACCATGCTGCCCACCTGAACTAAAACCTTCTTCCCCTCCAGGGACCATATCCTTCTATTTCCATCCTATTCAGCTGATTCTATGATTGAAGAACAAACGATTTCTCCAAGCTGCTTGTCCGTCAACTGATACCATCAGAACAAATTAATAGGCAATTATTGCTCTTTGTGAGACCTCAGGTGATGAATCAAATGCGGGGAAATCTGATAAATATGTTGAAACCATTAAATATTTTTCTGGCTACTTCCATGCATTATTTTCTATTGATCTTCAATAATCCATTACTTTTAACCAGACTGATTTGATGCACATTTCAAGATGCCTGTACAGCTCATGTGCACATCAATGTGTGTGGGAAGTTCATGATTTGACCAAGTCCATGGATGCCTATAAATCCCAGGGTGGTGGTTTATCATCTGTCCTTTATTCTGCAACCCCTGAGCAGCAGGTTCAATGTTCAAACATCACCACGGAGGAAATTGTGGGCATGAATCCAGATCTGTCATTTCCACAAACAACAGTTTGGAAAACCAAATCAGTGCAAATGTTGAACGTTTCAAGTGAAGAAAGAAAAATGCTGAAATTGCAGCACAAGTACGTTGATCGCTGGAAAGACGGGCTCATGTTTCTGGGAGGGGCCTTTAGTCAGAACTGAGAAAATGTCAGTGAGCCAAGGTGAACTAAGTTTAGGAAGGGAAGGTCAGAAATGTGCGTGAATTACGAGGCGCTGCAAACTTGTTGCAATAAGATTACAATCATTTGTTGTGCAGCTCAGTGGATTCAAACACTTTCCTCTGTCTTTAGCTGTCTGAGTGCGTAGATTAACTATAGTGGCACAATCAACATTCTGTCTGGAATTGGCTACTCTGGTGTGGACCAAGGAATAAGATTGTCTTTATCTGTAAATTCAGTGTTCCTTTCCACATATCCTATCTTTGTCGTGATAGTTTTAATTGTTCAGAAATCTTTGGAGACGGAAATGGAGTCTCCACAGTAACTGGGAATGGGTTATTTATAGCAAATGATCAATGTCATGTGAAGTAACTCTTAACAAATATTTGGTAGCAGTTCTCCAACAGCAAAGCATCAAAAGTTGTGATGTGGTTTATGCAGCAATAGAATAGGCCTTTTCATGACTGATAGTCAGTAACTGCAGACTTTTGGGAATTCTTAATTTTCTTTATTAATTCCCAGATGTAGGCATGGTTGTCAAGGCCAGTATTTATTGTCCATCCCTAATTGCCCCTGAAAACGTGGTGCTGAGCTGCCTCTGACAACTGGGTGACCTGTTAGGTCACTGACGAGTCAACAATATTGAGCCTTACATCAGTGGTGGGGGAAATTATTGGAGAGGATTCTTGGAGACAGGATTTACTCCCACTTGGAAATAAGTGGACATATTAGCAAGAGGCAACATGGTTTTGTGAAGGGGAGGTCGTGTCTCACTAACTTGATCGAGTTTTTCGAGGAAGTGATAGATGATTGATGAGGGCTGGACAGTGGATGTTGTCTACATGAACTTCAATAAGACCTTTGACAAGGTCCCTCATGCAGAAGGTGAAGTTGCACAGGATCAGAGGTGAGCTGGGAAGATGGATATAGAACTGGCTCGGTCATAGAAGACAGAGGGTAGCAGAGGAAGGGTGCATTTCTGAATGGAGGGCTGTGATAAGTGGCATTCCTCAGGGATCAGTGCTGGAATCTTTACTGTTTGTAATATATATGTGTGTATATATATGATTTGGAAGAAAATATAACTATATATGGTTTGATTAGTAAGTTTGTGGACAATACAAAGGTTGTGGGATTGCAATGAGGACGATCGGAGGATACAGCAGGATATAAGTCGGTTGGAGGCTTGGGTGGAGTGGTAGTAGATGGAGGTAATGCGTTTTGGAAGATCTAATACAGATAGGAAGTGTACAGTAAATGGCAGAATTCTTAAGAGTATAGATAGGCAGAGGGATCTGGGTGTACACAGGTCACAAAGTGGCAATGCTGAAGGAGAAGGAGTCAAGATGTTTGTTGTCTTCAACAGCCGAGGCATTGAGTTCAAAAATTGGCAACTCACATTGCAGCTTTATAGAACCTTAGTTAGGCTGCACATGGAATATAGTGTTCAATTCTGATCGCCACATTACGAGAAGGATATGGAGGCTTTGCAGAGGGTACAGAAAAGATTTACCAGAATGTTGCCTGACATGGAGGGCTTTAGCTATGAGGAGAAGTTGGAGAAACTCGGTTTGTTCTCACTGGAACGATGAAGGTTGAGGGGCAACCTGATAGAAGTCTACAAGATTTTGAGGGGCATGGACAGAGTGGATAGTCAGAAGCCTTTTCCCAGGGCAGAAGAATCAATTACTAGGGGGCATAGGTTTAAGGTGCAAGGGGCAAGATTTAAAGGAGATGTACAAGGCAAGTTTTTTTTGACACAGAAGGTGGTGGGTGCCTAGAACTCACTGCCGGGGAAGGTAATAAAAGCAGATACGATAGTGACTTTTAAGGGCCACCAGGACAAATACGTGAATAAGATAGGAATGAAGGGATGTGGTTCCTGGAAAGGTAGGGGGTTTTAGTTCAGTCGGGCAGCATAGTCAGTGCAGGCTTGCAAGGACGAAGGGCCTGATCCTGTGCTGTAATTTTCTTTGTTCTTTATTGGACCTGGCGTCACACATAGGCCAGACTGAGTAAACATTTTCTTCCCTAATGGATGTTAGAGAACCAGTTGCAGTGATATAACAAACCAGTAGTTTAATGGTAACCATTATTGGTGCTGGTTTTTTTATTCCACATTTATTTCATTAACTGAATTTGAATTATTCAACTGCCACAGTGGGATTTGAACTCATCTCCTGATCACTAGCTCAGCCCTGTGAAATACCAGTCCACTGAATCATTTGGTGCAAAATGGTGATCCAATGAGGTGGCAATGGACAGCTGTATCCTCTGAACCTTGTAACTCAAGAATTAGATTGTGACTAGTTAGAACCATAGAATCTCTACAGTGATGAAGAGCCCATTCAGTCGCTGTGTCAGCACTGACTCTCCAGAAGAACATCTTATCCAGGCCCACTTCCCCACGCTGTTTTCCCTGTAACCCCAGGCATTTACCATAGCCAATCCACCTAACCTACACATCATTGAACACTAAGGGGCAATTTGTCATGACTAATTCATCTAACCTGCACATCTTTGGATTGTGGGAGGAAGTCAGAACACCCAGAGGAAACCCACATTGACATGGGGAGAATGTGCAAACTCCATACAGACAGTTACCCCCCAGGACCAGAATCGAACCCAGGGTCCTGGCATTGTGAACAACAGTGCGAACCACTGTGCCACCTCTGTTAGGGAGAAATTAAATCTATTACATGTTTATTGGAGTTTGCACAACATTAATTGTGGCCACAGAATTTAAGTATCAGTGGGTTTTGCACATTTAGAAAATGTCCAACAGAAAGAACCAGAAACTCAACCTTTTGTAATTTGTAACCATCTTCCTCAAACGTGTGTGTTCGACAAGTGCCACGATTCCTGTTCATTTGTTGATTGAGTTCCATAGCATATTCATAAAATTGAAACAACAGATAATAAAAATTATTTATTAGTCACAAGTAGGCTTACATTCACACTGCAATGAAGTTACTGTGAAAATCCCCTAATAATAATTATTTTATTATAGTTTGTACTAACATTGTGTTTCTAATTCACCCAGTAAGTTTAGAGTGTAACTTGTACAAGCCTTTGTCCATCTTTACAAGTTGGTGTCTCAGGTGAATTCACTTTACAGTTATTCCTGCTCAAACAGCCGCATTTCTCAGCAGTTCTCAAACAGATAGTTTTCCCATGTGTTGAATTGGTTGTGAAATCGGGTTCCAGTATTCCTGACTGTTATCGGGAATAACTTGGATCCTTCTGTGCAAAAATGACCTTTCCAGATTGAACAGGTTTGTTTCTCTCTGCAACAAACACTGTTCAAAAATACCCCCTTTGCAATACTTTTCACTGTATACTAATGCATGTGACAATAATAAATCAAATCAAATATCCCTTTGGGGGGAACAGAGTTCTGGAACATTGCTTTTTTAGTCCTGATCTGTCAACGATTCCAGTATTCAGCTTTCACTGGAATTTGGACCAAACAATAGGAAAATATGTGCAGCTTTTAAAAAAAAACAAATTGTGAAAAGAAGTATCCTACCAAATCTGTGGGTTTTTTTTGCGCAGATGTTCACTCCAAACAAAGGCATCCAATTCCTAATAGGGTTTTCTGTCTTTTTATAACTTACAATATCTTTCCTCATTTTTAACCTATAAAATGTTTATGTAATCAAGTAATTTTAGTTAGCTGTGGGAGATATATTTGTGTTGTACTGTGTTTCGTCATCTTGGCACTCTTGTTAATGTACTGATTTAAACTGTCTGGCTGTAAATCTGACTCTGACTATCAGTTTTGTGCATCTGGCCGATTTTAGATATATTGGGAATGTCGTAGAGTACCACTCTGCCAAAATATTACAATAAATTTGGCAAAGTTGGTACAATGTCCAAAAGGGCTTGAGAATGCCCCTTAACATTTTTAAGCGAGGCTGGATGTAATCTCTGAACTAAAACTAGGTTTGAAAAGTGGCAGTTAGTTTTTGTATATGTTAGAGATGTACTAACATGATGTCAAGATTCCCGGCTGATATCTGAAATGATTTGCAAGCTTCTATTGCAAAATGCATTATCCTGAATTATATACTGAATTACAGCATAAAGGATAACATGCCCCTGTCTTCATCAATGAGGACGAAGTAGGAAGGATCAAGAGCTTCAAGTTTCTAGATGTCCAGATCACCAACAACCTTTTCTGATCTCCCCATGCTGACGCTATAGTTAGGAAAGCCCACCAACACCTCTACTTCTTCAGAAGACTAAAGGAATTTGGCATGCCAGCTACAACTCTCCAATTTTTTACAGATTCTTTCTGGTTGTATCACAGCCTGGTATGGCTCCTGCTCTGCCCAAGACTGCAAGGAACTACAAAAGGGCATGAATGTAGCCCAATCCATCACTCAAACCAGTCTCCCATCCATTGACTCTGCCTACACTTCCCGCAACTTCGGCAAAGCAGCCAGCATAATTAAGGACCCCACGCACCCCGGATATTCTCTTTTCCACCTTCTTCCGTCAGGAAAAAAATACAAAAGTCTGAGGTCACGTACCAATGACTTAAGAATAGCTTCTTCCCTGCTGCTGTCAGATTTTTGAATGGATTTACCTTGCATTAAGTTGATCTTTCTCTACAACCTAGCTATGACTGTAACACTACACTCTGCACTCTCTCGTTTCCTTCTCTATGAACAGTATATTTTGTATAGCACGCAAGAAACAATACTTTTCACTGTATGTTAATACATATGATAATAATAAATCAAATCAAAATACCGTTATATGCATTCATGTGGTGGCACGGTGGCATTGTGGTTATCACTGCTACCTCATAGCGCTAGGGACCAGGTTCAATTCCAACCTTGGGTGACTGTGTGGAGTTTGTACATTCTCCCCATGTCTTCATGGGCTTCCTCCAGGTGCTCCGGTTTCCTCCCACAGTCCAAAGATGTGCGAGTTAGGTTGAATGGCCATGCTAAATTGATGCTAGTGTCAGGGAGATTAGCAGAGTAAATATGTGGGGTTAAAAGAATAGTGCCTGGGTGGGATTATGGTCAGTGCAGACTTGTTGGGCCGAATGGCCTCCTGCTACGAATCTAGATTTTAAACCGCAGATGAATGCGGTTAATGGTCCCAGGAATGACTATACATAAAATATAATGATTGTTTGGTATTAGCTTGAATTTAAAAAAATTATATCTAAAGACTTTGCAGCAGGGAAGAAGCTGTTCTTGAGTTGGTTGGTACATGACCTCAGATTTTTGTATCTTTTTCCCAATGGAAGAAGGTGGCAAAGAGGGTGTGTGGGGTCCTTAATTATGATGGCTGTTTTGCTGAGGCAGCGGGAAGTGTAGACAGAGTGAATGGATGGGAGGCTGGTTTAAGTGATGGATTGGGCTACATTCACAACCTTTTGTAGTTTCTTGCGGTTTTGAGCAAAGTAGGATCCATACCAAGTTGTGATACAACCAGAAAGAATGCTTTCTATGGGGCATCTGTAAAAGTTGGTGAAAGTCGTAGCTGACATGCCAAATTTCCTTAGTCTTCTGAGAAAGTAGAGGCGTTGGTGGGCTTTCTTAACTATAGTGTTGGCATGGGGAGACCAGGACAGGTTGTTGGTGATCTGGGCATCTAAATACTTGAAGCTCTCAACCGTTCCTACTTCGGCCCCATTGATGTAGACAGGGGCATGTTCTTCTTTATGCTTCCTGAAGTTGATGACAATCTCCTTTGTTTTGTTGACGTTGAGGGAGAGATTATTGTTGCCGTACCAGTTCACCAGATTCTCTATCTCATTCCTGTACTCTGTCTCGTCATTGTTTGAGATCTGACCCACTATGGTGCCATCATCAACAAACTTGAAAGTTGAATTTGGAGGGAAATTTGGAACATACTCATAGGCGTATAACGAGTATAGTGGGAGACTGAGAATACAGCCTTGCAGGGCTCCAGTGTTGAAGATGACTGTGGAGGAGGCGTTGTTGCCTGTCCTTACTGATTGTGGTCTGTGGGTTAGGAAGTTCAGGATTTAGTCACAGAAGGAGGTGCCGAGGCCCAGGCCATGGAGTTTGAAGATGAGTTTCATTGGAATAATTGTGTTGAAGGCTGAGCTGTAGTCGATAATAGGAGTCTGACATAGGTGTCCTTGTTATCTAGGTGTTCCAGGGTTGAGTGCAGGGCCGCGGAGATGGCATCTGCTGTGGACGTGTTGCAGTGGTAGGCAAACTGTAATGGATCCAGGCAGTCCGGGAGGCTGGAATTGATTTGTTCCATGACTAACCTTTCGAAGCACTTCATAATGATGGATGTCAGAGCCTCCAGCCGATAGTCATTAGGGCACGCTGCTTGGTTTTTCTTAGATACTGGGATGATGGTTGTCGTCTTGAAGTAAATGGGGACCTCAGATTGTTGTAAAGAGAGGTTGACGATGTCTGCGAATATCCCTACCAGCTGATCCGCGCAGGATCTGAGAGCACATCCGAGTACCACATCCGGGCCAGTTGCTTTCCGTGGGTTTACCTTCAGCTGCTCTGACAACTGCAATGATGACCCCAGATACAGGTTCATCCAAGGCTTCCAGGGTGGAGGGCATCTTCTCGCTGACCACTTGCTCAAAATGGGCACAGAATGCATAAAGCTCATCAGGGAGGGTGTGTTGGAGCTGGTGATTTTACATGCCTTCATCTTGTAGCTTGTTATGTCTTGCAGACTTTGCCGTAGTTGGTGCGGGTCAGTGTGACTAGCCTGGGGCGCAGCTTGGTTTGGTACCATCTTTTGGCATCTTTGATGGATTTCCTTAGATTGTATCTGGCTTTCTTGTCCAGGTCAATGTCACCTGCCTCAGACCTAGACTTCAGCAAGCAGTGGATATCCCTGTTCATCCATAGTTTCCGATTGAGGAACACACGGATTTGCTTTTTTTGGTACACGGTCTTTACTAGTGAAGTCAGTTACTGTGGTGGCATGCTCATTCAGGCTGTTCGCAGAGTTTTTAAATACTGACCAGTCCACTGACTCCAAGCAGCCCCGTAGGAGATCATCCGGTTCCTCAGACCAACATTGCACAACTCACTTTGATGGATTCTCCAGCTTCAGTTTTTGTTTGGATTCAGTTTTAGCTTTCGATTCCTCGCTCAAATTTAACGGAACAAAAGTTCTGAATATGTGTGGGAACTAAATCACAGCAAGTTGGTTGTTTTCTATTTCAAAATAAGCAGCCGACAGTTAAGATAAGTTGCTTAAAAGGCAAGATTGTAGAAATATCTATGCCTGATGTGTGTGCAAATGACTGAGTGAATCTCAATACCCTGATGTTAACTGAGGCTGCCAGCAGGAACAGGGATTCGGGTCATTTGCCTCTTTACAGCCTCTGCCCGATTGTATGATACTGTTGATTCATTGCAGAGGAGAACTGAGCAGAATATAAAATAGTGTCTGATCCAAACCTACTCTTTTCCCATCAGGAAAGTGAGGGCAAATTCAGAGTTTTTATAATGAGACTGGGGTTTTGGGAATTGAACATCTGTTGTAGTTGACCAGTTGTATCATTTTCTGACTGGCACTGTACTTGGGATTTTAACTTCTTTATTTGATGAGTTTTTTTTTAAAACTGCGGTTTGCAAACACTTCCTTACTTCTCTGTGACTGGTAGGCCCTTCGTAGTGACTGGCTTGACGAAAGTCTGACTCATTTGGGCAGCCTTCAAAAACTCAATTTTCCCGACCGCCTGCTCATTTTGTAACTTGTAATGAATTGAAAACCGTTTCCCAATTTTCAATGGGATTAAATGAACTTTACCCGTAAACCCTGTGCCTTGTGGTTGTATCTACTAATGTTTTCAACGTTGAAGTTGCAACTTTTCTTTTACAAAAAAAAGCTACTTATATCCTATTTTTTTTGGCTGAACCAGCAACTGATGTTCTGGATAATTAAAAGATTTCCAGGGAACAGTGTGACTTCCTGAACTTCTGCCTTAATTGGAAGTGGGCGAGACCTGTGGGTGGAATTAAATTTGGTTGGAGAGTGGGAGAGAGGTAAGGGTGAACCAAACAAAGAAATGCCTTACTATTCACTCACATTTTCCATGAAAAAGCCGGCACTCTGGAAGCCTTGCTTCCTGATTCATTTTGTCATTCATGGCAGGCTGTCTGCTGCAGCCAGAAGGGCAGAGGGGAATTTTCCACCTCTCAGGTCTATATGAAAGACCCTTTAATTCTTGGGTTTGTGTTTTATTTGCCTCTGCCAGTTTTCTTATTAAAATACGTTGATGTGCCTGAATTATGTAGAAATGTTGAAAGCCTTGATAGAACTAATAACCATTAAAACTCTGGAGGGGATCTAATTGGAACAGGCGCACCCGAATTCGGAATAATCAAGGCAGAAGCCTTCTCAAAATTTTGAAGACTCCTGGGTGTCTTCACCAGGCTGCACAGTGGCACAATGCCTCACAGCGCCAGGGACCAGGGGTCAATTCCTGGCTAGGGTCACTCTCTGTGTGGAGTTTGCACGTTCTCCCCATGACTGCGTGGGTTTCCTCCAGTTGCTTCGATTGCCTCCCATAGTGTGAAAATGCGCTGGTTAGGTGTATTGGCCTGAACAGGTGCCAGAGTGTGGCGACTAGGGGAATTCCACAATAACTTAATGGCAGTGTTAATGTAAGCCTTACTTATGACTAATGAATAAACTTTAAAGGATGCTTTTGAAAAGCGTCTTCAAAACTTTGAGCAGGCTTCTGCCTTGATTATTTCAAATTCAGGTGCCCATTCCAATAGATCCTTTGTTAACTTGCCAGAAATTATTGTTTTCCATATGTGAAAAATCTGAAGATTTTTTGGGATGTGTTTGGATGTGTTTTAGAAGAATGAGGGGAGATCTCATTGAGACATATAAGATGATGAATGGGATGGATAGGATTGAGGTGGAGAGGCTCTTCCCGCTCAGAAAGGACAGTAGGACTAGAGGGCACAGCCTCAAGATAAAGGGGGGGCGGTTTAGAGTGGAGTTGAGGAGGAACTTCTTCACTCAAAGGGTGGTGAATCTCTGGAATTCTCTGCCCGTTGAAGTGGTGGAGGCTGCCTCGCTAAATGTTTTTAAGACGCGGGTTGATAGGTTTTTGATAGGCAAGGGGATTAAGGGTTATGGGGAGAGGGCGGGAATGTGGAACTGAGACACGACAGATCAGCCATGATCTTATTGAATGGCGGGGCAGGCTCGAGGGGCTAGCTGGCCTACTCCTCCTATTTCTTATGTTCTTATGGATGCACTAAAACATATCGTGCACCTAATCGGTCATCTTACTCAACCCTGCTGTGGTTCCTACATCAGCTGCAAGATGAGAAATCCTCAGTTTTGAGACATGGAATGACAAAACTTAATAATTTCAGCATATGCATCACACAGGTTGTACATGCTTTGATGATTCTGGCCTGGCCTGGTTTATGTTGGGACAAAAACAGAAAATGCTGGAAAATCTCAGCAGGCCAGGTGGCTTCTGTGGAGAGAGAACAGAATTGATAGGCTAACTCTTACCTTAGAAAACGGCAGTGTTGTTCCTGGTGGGAAAACCGGCGTGTTTCTCTGCACAAAAACCGATTGGTTTTCCCTCCAGATCTTACAACACTTTGCCAAAAAAAAATTAAGGGGGTATGATTCACATCATTATACAAGGGAGTGGGGGCTAAACACACTGGAGTGTTTCTCTCCAGAGAAATTGGTCAGTTTTCACCAGTGAAGACTGCAACTTCTGGATCTTGAGTCCCTGATGTGGAGATGCCGGCATTGGACTGGGGTAAACACAATAAGAAGTCTGACAACACCAGGTTTAAGTCTTAAACCTGGCGTTGTCAGACTTCTTACTTTCTTGAGTCCCTGCCAGTATTTGTATGGATAGTGAATAAGGGCTTAAGATCACCCCAAATGTTTTGAATCAGGATAACTCTTCATCAGTATTAGGTTGATGCTGCTTTTGCACATTTGGACAGGACTGAAGAACACCAGCCATCTTCGACTGCCACTGGACAGTGTAAGTTCTATGTAAAGTGCCCTGTGGTTATCTATTGATACTCATGTCTGTCGAGTTTTTTGTCATCAGGTAAAAGTACTTTTTTAAAAAATGTTTCAGTTATGTTGTATACTTCAGGAGCCTGAACAACATAACTGTGGCCCTGAATTTCCAAGAGGCTCAGCCATTCTCACTTGAGATTACAGTGATAAGAGAAATTCAGGAGTCTTCTGCTGAATTATTTTATAACTTATGTTAAGAGCCCCAGTTAGATGCAGAAGTATCCCAAAACCCAGAAGGGTGACTTGGAACACTGGACCTTTAGCTGTTCATTTTGCAATTTGATATGATGTGAGGAAAGATATGCAAGCCAGTGGGGAAAGGTTGAGTCTTGTTGTGCTCATTTAAGTAAAAGAATGTCTGTTGAACTGTAAAACACAAAAGAAAGACAACAATAGAGAACAAAATTTACACTAACTACAATAATTGCTACTCGTACAATGCATTTGAATTAACTCCATTCCAAATTTTCCTAAACTCTGAGAATGTCCTTTTCCCAGTTTTAACACTATTTGTGGAATTTTACCGTCCCGCCTGCCGTGGAAATTGTAGCGGACGGGACACAGACCATGCAAAAGTTCGTTGATCTCAGGCAGGATTTTCTGGCTTTGGGCGAGCTTGGCCATAAAATCCCGCCCAATGAGCTACACCCAGCAAATAATTACCACACAGGACCTGTATGTATATTTTGGGAAATTCTTCTAGTTCAGCATAGAATCTCCTGAGGTTTTAAGCGGCAGCTTTCGGCACAAAAACTTGCTTTTGAGAGAACTTGTCAGCTGCTCTCCTGAGTACAAGTTTAACCCTGCCACTGATGTACCGTTTATCCCTTTTGATCTTATCCTAGCTAAACAACTAATCTTGGAAGTCATGCCTGGAAGTGCAACATGCGTTCTTATCTCTCTGTTTGAACTCCTATCCTCTGGATCTTTAACTCCTACAATTCTACGCTCTATTTATCCTCTATTTCACTTAAGTAAACATCTGTTCACCCTACTGCTAGGCAAATCAGCATCACCAAAATCCTCCGTGTAACTGAACCCTGATCAGTTCCCTTTTATCCAATTCTTTAATCCTTATTTTATCCAGGCTTCTTGACACTTATCAGTAATAAAATTGTTTGTACAGGTATCTGTAGAATTATTGTTGACTCTGAGCTTCCCTGTTTGTTAGGACTATTGATCAGAGACATCCTTGGGAGGAAGACTCTTTAGGTGTTGACCATCTCTTGTTGTACCATGAAGTTTGATTCGAACTATGTACTCTTCCCCTACAGACATCAGTATCAACAGATAACCACAAAGCACTTCTCATAGAACCTGCACTGTCCAGTAAACATTTTTGGGTCCCCCTCCTCCCCTTCTAAAACTCTGTTAGGAGATTCCATCTGAATTTTTATATGATTTCCAGCTCTGAAGAGGAGTCATCCAGACTCCAAACATTAAGTCTGTTTCTCGCTCCAGATGCTGTCAGGCCTGCTGAATTTTTCCAGCACTTTTTGTTTATATTCCAGTTGGCCCATGTTATCTATATGAACCTTTGTGAACTGTGTCACCTGTCCTGATCTCCCCATGCCAACACTATAGTTAGGAAAGCCCACCAATACCTATACTTTGTCAGAAGATGAAGGAAATTTGGCAAATCAGCTGCGGCTCTCACCAACCTTTACAGATACACCATAGAAAGCATTCTTTCTGGTTGTATCACAGCTTGGTATGGCTCCTTCTCTGCCCAAGACTGCAAGAAACTACAAAAGGTTGTGAATGTAGCCCAATCCATCATGCAAACTAGCCTCCCATCCATTGACTCTGTCTACACTTCCCGCTGCCTCGGGAAAGCAGCCAGCATATAGCCAGCTGTATAGGGCACTGGTGAGGCCGCAGCTGGAGTACTGTGTGCAGTTTTGG
The DNA here is from genome assembly GCF_965287045.1 of Carcharhinus amblyrhynchos. Taxonomy (NCBI): domain Eukaryota; kingdom Metazoa; phylum Chordata; class Chondrichthyes; order Carcharhiniformes; family Carcharhinidae; genus Carcharhinus; species Carcharhinus amblyrhynchos. The sequence goes on from NC_137327.1 coordinate 23,620,184, forward strand.
TCGCCACACTTACACAAGGATACTTTGGCCTTGGAGGGAGTGCAGAGGAGGTTTACTAGGCTGATACCGGAGCTGAGGGGGTTGAACTATGAGGAGAGGCTGAATAAACTAGGCTTGTACTCGTTAGAGTTTAGAAGAATGAGGGGAGATCTCATTGAGACGTATAAGATGATGAATGGGATGGATAGGATAGAGGTGGAGAGACTCTTCCCGCTCAGAAAGGACAGTAGGACTAGGGGGCACAGCCTCAAGATAAAGGGGGGGCGGTTTAGAACGGAGTTGAGGAGGAACTTCTTCACTCAAAGGGTGGTGAATCTCTGGAATTCTCTGCCCGTTGAAGTAGTGGAGGCTGCCTCGCTAAATATTTTTAAGACGCGGGTTGATGGGTTTTTGATAAGCGAGGGGATTAAGGGTTATGGGGAGAGGGTGGGAATGTGGAACTGAGCCGCGACAGATCAGCCATGATCTTATTGAATGGCGGGGCAGGCTCGAAGGGCTAGATGGCCTACTCCTGCTCCTATTTCTTATGTTCTTATAATTAAGGACCTCACACTTTCTGGACATTCTCTCTTCCACCTTCTTCCATCGGAAAAAAGATACAAAAGTCTGAGGTCAGGTACCAACTGACTCGAACAGCTTCTTCCCTGCTGCTATTAAACGTTTGAAAGGACTTACCTTGCATTAGTTGATCTTTCTTTACACCCTAGCTATGACTATAACGCTACATTCTGCACTCTCTCGTTTCCCCCTCTATGAACAGTATGCTTTGTCTGTATAGCACGCAAGAAACAATACTTTTCACTGTATGTTAATACATGTGACAATAATAAATCAAATCAAATTAAAATCAAAACCTCATTAAAGTGGTTAGTTTTCACTGTGAATCTAGACTGACTATTCAGCTGCTGAGGCTTCATCTCAAGTCATATCTTTCCTTTGCCTGATATCCACGTGCTCCCGAGAGCCACTGAATGGCAACATGCCTAAATCAATTCTATTCCCCTTTCATAGGCTGAGATTTTGCAGTTAATTGCTACGTCTGTGTAATGTTTTGTCTGAATTACTGAAAATCAGGAGTTGAACTTGGACTACTTTGTCTCCGTACCACATCAGCATGGTGACATTTCAAAACCAAAGTAAGGAATTGTCAAACATAATGAGTGACTTTTGGTAGAACTTTATACCCCAGTTGCAAATCCTACTCAAGAAACATTTTGTTTTATTGTAAAGAGCTTGGTGCTACAATGCATTGGTCTAGCCACAAATATTCCCATAAAAATGCAAGTCTGGGCTTGTCATTTTCTCCCAACATTCCAGATGTCATCAGGACTGCCCAAGAAAAGTTATATGAGGTAATTGGTCCATGCTGTAACCGCTGGAGTACGTTTTGTAAACACCTTGATCTCACTTTCCTGGGCCTGTACTCATTGGAGTTTAGAAGAACAAGAGGCGATCCTATTGAGACATAACTGGATTCTCAGGGGGCTTGACAGGGTAGATGCTGAGAGGTTGTTTCCTCTTGAGAGAGATTCTGGGACCAGAGGGCATAGTCTTGCAGCAAGGGTTAACTGGTTTAAGACAGAGATGAGGAGGGATTTCTTCCCTTGGGGTTTGGCGGGGTGTTGGGGGTGGGGGGGGGGTGCAGTGGCGGGCGGTGGATAGTTAATCTGTGGAATTCTTCAGCACAGAGAGTTGTAGAGGCTGGGCCATTAGATATGTTCAAAGGCTGAGACAGACAGACTTTTAATCAGTAGGGGAATTGAGAATTATGTGGATAAAGTTGGAAAGTAGAACTGATGGGGGGGGAATAACTTGATCTTGGGATTGGACGTATCTCGGCACAACATTGAGGGCTGAAGGGCCTGTACTGTGCTGTTATGTACTGTAATGTTCTATGATTATCATATCGCATCAGTCATTATCTTACTGGTGGAGCAGACTCGATGGACGAAATAGCCAACATCTGCCCCTGAGTCTTATAGTCCTTCTTTAAGACATTCTTTAAAAATGATTTCTTTGACCAAGCTTTTTGGTCATCTACCTAATATGTACTTATTCAACTCGGTGTTACATTGAGATTTATAATGTTCCTATGAAGTCTCTTGGGACATTACATTGCATTAAATGCACTATGTGAATAGAGCTTGTTCTCAAATTTTGTGAAAGTTTCTGCGAAGTTCCTTGGAACATTTTGCAATGTTGATGGATATATATAAATACTTATTATTAGTTTGTAAACTAACGCTGTTTTCTAAGTTTTGGGCTTTGATTTTCTTCTGCATCCTATCTTGGTCCTGTGTAGAATATTTCTGGTGGCTTCAACAAATAGCTAAAAAGGTTAAGTTTAATGTATAAGGCTTTAAAGGAAGATTTGTATTTTTTTACATTGGTACAGCGCCACGGTGATTGTTATGGGACTAATAACGCAAATGCCTGAACAAATAATCCAGAGAGCATGAATTCAAATCCCAGTCCAGCTATTTGCAAATTTTAATTTGATTTTGGAAAAACAAACTCCCATAAAATCTGGATGTAAAAATCTGATATCAGCAAGCAACATTTTACCCGATTGTTCCAGCTTCTTAGATTAGGTTCTGTGCAGTTACTTTTTTCCCTTTTCTTCCTTTCATAAATAGAATCAGAAAAACAATCTAGTACAACAGGCTGCTGCTTCTGAACTCTGCACCGGAGGCCAGAATGCAAAATTCAAACAAGCTCACTTACTGTTCTTGTAAAATGCATGTGACAGTTCAACTTTAACAACATGGTGACAGCCAGCAACATTGCATAATTAACCTTGTTGCTCCATGACTGTTTTGTGCTAGGCGGATTTGTTTCCAGTTTGATCGTTACTGAGGTTGGTTAATTTGTGTGTGGAATTACTAAATGACATCAAAGCCTGATGCAAGCTGACTAATGAAGGAAATGAAGCGAGAAAGCCATATGTCTTGAGTGCATTATATTAATTGCTTTCTAGAGGAACCAAAATAGACGCTCTGAGTAAATGCTTATTTGTATGCTAACTGTGTGGGCCAGAGAAGGAGGGAGCAGCACTGGTCAGCAATACAGTGAAATGAAACTGCTGTCTTCAGTGTTTATAATCATTCAACATTATGACTACTGTATTCAGGGCCAACAGTAATGAAACATATTATATTTGCAAAAGCCATATTGAGAGACATGCAGAAGGCACAGTGGCTCGTATTACTGCTTCACAGGGTCAGAGGCTTGGGTCACTGTCTGTGCAGAGTCTGCACATTCTTCCCATGTGTGCTGGATTTCCTCTGGGTGCTACGCTTTCCTCCCACAGTCCGAAAGGCGTGCTGGTTAGGTGCATTGGCCACATTAAATTATTCCTCAGTGTACCAGAACAGCTGCCAGAATGTGGCGACTAGGAGATTTTCACATTGCAATGTTAATGTAAGCCTACTTGTAACACTAATAAATGAGCTTTAAACTTAACCATGTTAAAATATTTGTCTAAGATCTGACATTTTTTCTTCACAGCCTGCCTCTTTCGATACAATGCCTTATCCCTGATCTACCTGTTGTATTTGTTGCTGCTTCCACTCTTCTTTGGACCCAATGAGCGCACTGTACGAGGTAAGCTGAAATAATTCTTTTATTAATCGTACATTAACATTAATAAAAACTCCAACATCAGCTAAGTGATTTATTAAATCGAGGTTTAATTGCTTATGTGCTCACGTCTGGACTGTCACTGAGAAGGACAAAGGTGAGTTCTCATTTACCACAAGCAAAGGGAGAGGATGGGGGGTGATGGGGATGAGGTAGGGAGCTTAGCCTCGGCAAACGGGCATGGGGATGGTAATGCACGATGAACCAACCCTTTGCTTTTGATTCAGGCAACATGCTAGCTTTGTGCTGCCTGCTAATTAAAATGATTGCAATGTGCGGTCAGCTCCTAGCCCATTGCTGAGTGGCTGCCAACCTCAGCAGGGGCCCCAAAATTATGAGATGCCAGCAGCAGTTAAAGTTAGCCTGAAACAATTAAAGCCAACCTGTGCCTCTTAAAGGAAAGGTGCAGTGGCTGAATGTTATCCTACAACCTTTCTGACATGTGAAGGCAGAAACATGACACAACATAAAGAAAGAACCGACTCCAAAGGTTTTTGACGCCGTGCTGGAGACCTTGGTCAAGAAGGTGCAGTATATGTACAAGAGTTGTGCTGTATTCACAGGGGACCAGGGGTTCACAATGCAGCAGGAGCACATAGGCAGGGAAGTCAATGCCAGGAGCACAGCGCTCCAAGAATGTCAAGGTCAGTGACTGCATTGCCAAATGCCATTTCCCACCAATCGCACAACTAACCTCAAATACCACATAACCCACTGCACCCCCTCCCCGCTACCCCCTTACTGTCAGGAAGGAGTGGTAGTTATCAGTAAAGTATGCTTGTATTGTTGGATGTTAGAAATAAGACATAGCTTTAAGTGAGTTTAATTTTGTATTTCTGTGTAAAGAAGGATAAACCAGTAGGTAGATTAATCTTAAAGAAAGGTGTTTGCATGTATGGTGGTTTGGTTTCAGTTCAAACTGTGACTGCATTGTGCTGAGAGAATTTACGAAGAGTAAAGTAAATAAGAGCTTGGAGAAAGAATGAGATGTTGCTTTGTAACTAGGGGCCACTTTTAGGGGAAGCGACCTTGTTGTGTTATTAACTTAACTTAACCAGAAGGAGATTTGTAGTAAGAGAGGTAACATCTTCCACAGCTTTGCTAGAAGAAAAGCCATACAATTGAGGGATGGGCACAAAAGCAAGTTCCAGAGGAACTAAAGGAGAGTTAGCTTTGGAAAGTACAGGATGAAGAAAAGCTTCCTGGAAGTTTGAAGTTCAAGAAACAAAGAGGAACTAGAATTAGAACAGGGTACTGTTCACTAAAGTTAAAGGCAGACTCAGAAAGGGCAGATTGGATGAAATTGGCTGCAGAACAGCCAGAGACTGGAAGCAATTATAAGGTTTTATGCCCTTATTTTCAGTCTTTGAAAACAATAGTATTCTTTTGGGGACTGAGTACACGAGTTTTTGTGTAGAAGTTTAGATACATGTGGCAATTCAAGACAAAGGAATACTGAAAGGAGAGTTGGAAAACCTGGAGGAAGATCCTTGCTAAAACAGCTGAGAGAAAGCCTTGTTTGAAAAAGTAGTTGGACAGCCTGGAATTGGATCCTTACTAAACAGTTGAGGGAAAGCCTTGTGTGAAAGTAGGTTTTAACGTGTTTTTTTAGAGTGTAAATTTTTTAGAGTGAAATGTGACAATATGAAGGGAACTTGAGGAGAGATCCACAGAAAATTGATTGAGTGGCATCTGTCACTGTGTTTCAGAACAGGGTGTTGCCTTACCATAGTTAGCCTGTTGTGTTACAGGGACCGTGCGTTTATTGAGAACATTATAGCATAAGATATTATCATGTAGCCAGGGTTATTCTTGAAATTCATGTGTATTTGTGAAGATAAGGGAGGAGTGAAGAAGTATTGTATCATGGTCAAACTTTTCATGTTTAATAATTTTTTTTGTTGTTAAGAGCTAATTGGTAATTCTGTTCTTCCATGTTTTCTAGAAAATGTAAAAGTTACGGTCTTCTGAGTCAAGGTTCCCTTTTGCGATCTTCCTGTCCAGTAGTAACTTTCACAATCTGTTTATGTTTCAGACCATAAAATTCAGGTTTGGACAGTATTTTGATTCAAGCTAGTCTGAATTGACTCACAGTTGGATTAAAGTGCCCAGTAATAACTAATGACAGGGTTGTGGAATTAGTGATATCTCAAATGGACCCTAGTATGCCAAAGTTTTCTTTATAATTTATGAGTTTAACTAATTGGCGTGCACATTGAAGCAAACTAATATCTGAGTTGGACATAATATTGCAATGGTTGTAAAGGATGTAGACAAAAGTTACTATGTAAACATTAAAGTCATCATTTTCTCTTCTAAGTAACTATTATTTGAATCACACTTAACCCATTAAATTATTGCGAGTACTTGAATGAGTTGAGATTAATGTGTGTAGTTACAGTGTTTCCTTTGAGATCCAGTGATTTATATTGGCAATTGCTGGGCTATTGTATCATTTGGTTTATTTAGAGTCTTTAAAGTATATCATCATTTCAGTTGGAGTTATTATATCCATTAGCTGTCAGAGGCTTTATTAGTGCAGCGGAGAATCTTGATGAATAATTGCTTAATGGCATGTCAAGGTTTCTGAATCAGAGCCAACTTGAATAAGATTGTTGTGGATGAAACCCTTTCATCCGGGTTGCACAGTGACAGTTTTGACAAGGCGCCAACGAGTTGCAGAAGGCTGCGTGGCTTTACAATTTTTTAATTATAAAATTGTGGTAGTGCTGAAGTGCCAAATGCAATACCTGTCTGCGAGCTTCTTTGTCAAATTCCAGTACAGCCACAGAAACAAGAGCTGACGTTCTCATCTCAGGGCTGTCATATCACACACTTTCTCAGCTTTGACACTCACTCTCAGCATTCAGCACTCTCAGATCTGACGCAGGACATCAATGTGTTTACGCTGTCCAGGAAAGGATCTTCACCACATTCTCTGTCGCATTTTCCTCCCATTTTCTTCCTCCCCAGATGTTAATTTTCATATTTCTGAACTCTATCCTCTTTTAGTGTGAGTGTGACCTTCACAGAAATTTGTGCTGAGCTATAAATCTATTTGTTCTGTGAAATCCTGCCCATCAGAAAGAAAGTTAGGATTTCCTAAAGTAATTGGCTCAAACATCACTTTCAAAATGACCGGGAGGTTAAAGGCTAGCTAATGGAAGCAGCCTGCCAGTCTGGATGGGTAGGAGGACTGAATTTTTGTGCAGCTTCACGGTTACTGTGAAGGTTGTGATGAGCTAATATTTAGAATGGTTGTAGTCGACATATTCTAGGAACACCTACAGTGCCGTTAGGAAGGAACTTCCAGGATTTTATCACAGCGACATTGAAGGAACGGTGATACCTTTCTAAGCCAGGATGACATGTGACTGAATATTGTTATCATTTGGACTAATTTTCACATTTGTAGCAAAGCTGACAATAGCAGGTTGGCTGCCGTTTCACACCTGATTGTCCTCTCCATTGAAGCCAATTCAAAGTTAGGTAGTGTCAAAGAAGCAGTTAATCATTAGCGTCCATTGTCTCTGTGAAGATTGACAATGTGTTGAACACAATAATTTGAATGTGATGTTAATGTGAGAAACATCACTTTGAATACTACGTTACATCACATAAGGAAGCCATTCAGCCCATCAAGTCCATGACAGCTCTTTGCAATAGCAGTCCAGCTAGACTCTCTCTGCCCTTTCCCTGTAGCTATCCATTTGCTTTAGGCTCTTATCTAATTTACTTTTGAAAGCTTCAACACAACCTGCATCCACTACCCTTCCTGGCGATGCATTTGGATCATAACCACTCGCTGCAAAAAAACTTTCCTTATATCACCTTCGGCCAATTATCATAAATCTAGATCCTCTGGTTCTTGATCTTTCCACTAATGAGAACAGTTTCTCTCCTCCTGCATCCTTTATGATTTTGGACACGTCAATTAAATCTTCTCTGCTCAAAGCAGAACAACAGCAACATCTCCAATCTATCCACATAACTGATGTCCCTCATCCCTGCAACAATTCCAGCAGTATTCTTCTGCACCCTCTTTCCTAAAGTGCAGTGCCCAGAGTTGGACAAAATACTCCAGTTGTGACTGAAAAGGTGTTTTGTATAGGTTCATCAGTAACCTCCTTGCTTGGCACTTTCTGCCTCGATTTATGAAGCCCAAGATCCTCTATTCTCTGACCATTTTCTAAACTTATTTTGCCACCTTTAACAATTTGTGCACCCAAATTCTGAGGTGTCTCGGTTCCTGAACCACTTTAGAATTTTGCCTTTTTTTAATGTTGCCTCTCCCCTTCCCCCCAGAATGTATTGCTTCGCAAATCTCTGCATCAAATTTAATCTGCTATATTTCTGCCCATAGTACCAGCCTGTCGAGGCCCTCTATCACCTGTGCTCCTCACTGTTCACCATACTTCCAAGCTTTGTATCATCTATAAATTTGGAAATTTAGCATCTTACACTAAAGCAAAATCATTAATGCATATCAGCAGTGGTCCTCGTAATGACCCCTGGGAAACCCATTGTATATCTTCCTCCAGTCTGAGAGAACCACTGCACTTTGTTTCATGTGCTGTCACTGGCCCTTTTATCTTCCTGGCTTCATATCTGCTGACTAACCTCATGAATGGGACTTTATCAAACACTTTTTGGAACTTCATATAAACCACATCAACAGCTTCTGTTCCTACATCAAAAATTTCAATCGAATTAGTTAAACATGATTTGGCTTTAACAATTCTATGTGAGCTTCCCTTAGTTAATCCACATTTGTTTAAAGGATGGTTAATTTTGTCCTGAACTATAATTTCTAATGGGTTTCCCACCCCCAAGGTTAAGCTGACATTGTTGTGGGTTTATCTTTATACTCACTTTTTGAACAAAGGTAAGATATTTGTCATTCTTCAGTCATAGAACCACAGAATTGTGACTGTGCAAAAGGAGGTCATTCAGCCCATCGTATCTGCACCTGCTCTCCAGATGAGCATTATGACTTTGTGCCATTCTCCTGCTTTTTCCCATACCCTTGCAAATTGCTTATATTCAACTAATCACCGAATCCCCTCTTGAATGCCCCAATTGAGCCTCTCTCCACCACACTTCCAAATGGTGCATTCCAGACCCAAACCACTAACAATGTGAAAAGAACATTCTCACATCACATAAACTTCTTTTCTAAATAACTTTAAACCTGTGCTCTCTCATTCATGATCCTTTTACAAGTGGGAACAGTTTCTCCCTATCTACTTCTACTGCCCCTGCATTGATTTTGAACATCACTATCAAATCTGCTCTTAACCACCTTCTCTCCAAGGAGATCAGTCCCAACCTCTCCAATCTATCTTCATAAATACCGCTCTTATAAACCTCTTCTGCACTCTCCCCAATATGTTCACTTCCTTTCAATAGTGTGGCATCCTCAGGTATCATCCTTATTGCAGGAGGAATAAGAGGTTATGACCAACATCTTTGTAATTTCCACCTCTACCTTTCGCAGTATCCCATCTAGACCTGGTGACTTATCTGCTCTAAGTACAGTCAACTTTTCCAGAACAACTTTTGCTCAATCTTTGCCCATCCAGTATCTATAATACTCCCATCTACACTGTACCTTTGGCACTATCTTCTTCCTGGGTAAAGCAAATGCTTTTGTACCTCAATCATTCTCTGTGCTCCAACACATAGATTTCTGTTTTGGCCTTACATTGCCCCTCCCTGTGTCCATATACTTGGAGAAAACATTTGCATTCCTTTTTATATTAGCTGCCTGTTTATTCTCATTCTCTTATCGCCCATCACATTTCCCTTTTCTCTTCCCATCTAGTACAGAAATACAGAAAAACTAGAAGAGATCTTGTTAATGTAATGCAATATTTATACAGTTTACTTCCTGAAGGTATGATCTGCCTGGGGATGTTTAGGTGCTATCAGATGCACAGGGAATTCAAAGAGAAATTCATTAAATGAAGAGTGTTATTATCACTGGATTTTACAAAATGGTTGTATTTTAAACTGTCTCCTTTAATTCAAGATTAAATGGCACAGCTTGGAGAGAGGGATGTAACATGATGAAATCTACCAGGGACAAATCCATGTAACCTGGTTGCCACGGAAAACTATAAAAACATTATTAACACAAATTCGTTGGGGATTCTGCTGAACTTATAGTGGGTGAGAGGGAGAGGCCCCACAGGATTGGTGAGATGGCACCAGGAATGTTGGGAAGTGTCTGGGCTTGGCAGGGATTATCCAACTGTGAAAATGGAGGAGAGAAAACAAAGATTGGCTGACCGTTGGCATGCAACAAAGGCTGTCAGATTGATTCGATTCTAAAACAGACAGCTGCTATGACAGACATTTGTTGCAGGAGGATTGGTTTAATATTAAAATCAAACCAGATGGCCGTCTCATTTGGAGAAGTTATTCTGTGTTCTTGCATGAAGACAAGATGAACTGATTTGAATTAAATCATTTCAATCAGACCTCTGCGTGGTTCACTTTCTGCAAAATAAAATAATGTAGCGATTTGTAGCTGGCCTTACCTTACCAGATGTTTCTCCAGTGCATCTTCAAATGGCTTGGGAGTGATTGCTACTGGATTAGGCCATCTCATATTGAGATACTGGTTAGCGTGAATTTTCTCTGACGTATAAAGCATGGAGCTCCAATTATGGAGTTGACTGCCATTGCTGAACTGAAGAAAGTATGTAAGGAAAGACTTGAATTTGTGACATGGAGCAAGAATCTAAACTCCCCAGATGTGGGAGTTATTAGAACAGCCTGGGCAAATCCCCCTTTGTGTTCAAGCTTTTCCTGCTGTGGCAGGTTTCTGGTTCAAAGGATCTATATCTCAAAAGCATTAAGATTTGAGGCCCGATTTTACCATTGCCTCACGCCCATTTTCGGGTGCAAAAACTTGCTAAAGTCAGGCGTGAGGCGATTAGCTTGATCCGCACCCATGTCCATGCGGATGCCCACTTTATCAAGGCCCGAAAATGGGTGTGATCCGAACCATGACCGAAATTGGCACAATGGTGATTTAAATGTATTTGCATGCATTTAAATTGAATTAATGAGCTTTCTGCCCAACTTTACTTGCACTTCCCCTTTACGATTGTGTTCACCCATCCAGATTCGGTGCAAAACAGACCTGCTCGGCAAAGGCCTGTGTCGGGCACTCCAGCTTCTGAAGAGGTAAGTTCAGAGCTTCCAAAGGCTCTCTGACTCAGATTGATGGTGGGGGGAAGGGAGGTGGGTCAGATCATTCTCTCATGGAGGGGAGCGAAGAGGAAGGGCCAGATCACACTCTGATGGGGGGGGGGAGGAAGGAGGCCCTATTGTTCCCTGATGGGGGAGGGGGAGGCCCGATCGTTCTCTGGTAGGGGGTTTGGGGGGGAAGGGGGCACTGCTGTCACTCTGTGGGCGACCAGTGGGGAGAGAGCGTTGCAGAGGGTCATGGTCGATTTGGGTAGTGGTGTGGGTGGATGGATGAGGGGGACAGTTATGTTGTGAGAGTGGGGTGATGTCTGTGGGGACCATTGCTCCCACTTTTCATTCCCGGGCCATTTTATCCGCTTTTTGCAGCCCGGGAGTGATGTTTCAAGGCGCATTTTTTCAAATTTTTTCAGTGCGCACGTGCAGTTCAAAGCTCAGATCAGAGCTGCAGTGTTTCGGGTGCAATAAGCCCCGCCCACAGCACGATACACATTCGCAATTCTTTTTCAGGCTGTGTGTATCAGGGTGCCTGAAAGCAGATTTGCAAGTCGGATCTGACTTGTGCCCAGATTCAGAACTTTGAAAATGGTAAATGCCCTTGAAGTGCATTTTTTAAAATGATTTTTAATTTTGGGTGGAACTTTTTTGGGTGGCACTGTGGTTAGCACGCTGTCTCACTGCTTCAGAGACCCAGGCTTGATTCCCTTATGTGCTGAGTCTGCACATTCTCCCTATGTCTGCGTGGATTTTCTCTGGATGCTCCGTTTTCCCCCCACAGTCCGAAAGACACGCTAAATAATAAATAAACTTCATCCCATTGTGCTATGACCCTTCTCAGTGGTTCAATCTAATAACACAAAACAATTGTGAATAACAATGTAAATCGAATAAACATCTTGAATGACACTATTATATCCCCTTGCTCTTTAACACGGATTTTTTTTTACAACTTTAAAGTTAAGCAGTAACTTTTTTTTTAACAATGCTGTAAAATATTGCTTTGGGCTCAAATATTCCATTTTTTTACTTTGTATTTATTTAAAATAAAACGGAACTTAAATTTTATTAGAGGCTTAGGACGTATGAAACAAGTGGTTTATGAATTTCATTTTTTGAAATTCAGTGTAGTTAATGCTCACTTGGTGGTGGAAGATTTCAGGGATTGAAGGCACAATTATTAACTCCTACACATGTTTCAATGAGCTAGGTCAGTTTTGTAAAGTACACCATTGTTGGGATCAAACTCTGAAGGAGGCTCAAGGATAAAACATTCAGACAGCTGAATTCTTCAGGGCCAAAAGACAAATCATGTTCCACTTTCCTATTCATCCAGTGGGTTCCCCAGTTTTCTCTTACTTTTTAAACTCAGTTTGCATATTTGGCTTAAAGAGTTACAAAACAAAATGAGGCATGATGTAAATATTTTTTTAAAAAAATATACGACACAGGACTTTCACAATGCTTTACTTACCGTACGGCATGGAGCTTCTGTTAGCTGCTGGTGCTCCCTTCTGGTACACACACAGGGATGCAATGCAGTTCCCTGTAAACTGTTTCCCTGAGATAGCATTAGCATTAACCTAAAGGAAACAGAAGTGCTGCACCAGACAGAGTGCCAAGGAAATTATAATCCAATACAGGGGAATATTGACAGCAGCAACCTCAATGCAGTAGAATGGCTAATCTGTCTTAAGTAGCATTATTTTATTTGATGCCAGCGTCAACAAGCATCTAGACAGTCAACTGTCCAGGATCAACAGTTTCTTTGGCCACCTTTCAAAGTGCCTCTTGTATGTGTTACAGTCATATATTCTGTACAGGAAGTGAACACAACTGCTGGAGTACTTCCATCAAAGTTGTCTTTGATCCATTGTGAACATCTGATGGCACGCCTACGTGATGAACTATGAAATTCTCAAAAGTCAATCTGTCCAGCATTGAATCCATTCTCCTAGGCCATACTCACTGGGCAGGATATGCCTCATGTATGTAGGATTCTGAATGCCCAATGCAGTGCTTTATAGTGAACTGCACTCCAGTACGCAAGATTCCTCAAAGAGCAGCTGAAAAGACAGTTCTGTCTGGGTGACTGACCAATAGGTATTGGAACAGGAAGCTGCCAGAAAAAAGTTGGTGCACAACAGTCAGGAAACCAGCCTGCAAGTTTGAGAAAAAAACAATTTGAGGCTGTTAACCAGATAATGGATGGAGTTTGCTTTTATCAGAGCACCGTCAGACCAGATTTCCTGCTCGAGAGTCCACCAATCAAGAATCATCACGAATGATCATGTCAGCCTCTACAGAGACCAGTCTGGCCACCATATTCAAAGAACAAGGAGAATTTACAGCACAGGAAAAGGCCCTTCAGCCCTCCAAGCCTGCACTGACCATGCTGCCCATCTGAACTAAAACCCCCTACCTTTCCGGGGACCATATCCCTCCATCCCATCCTATCCATGTCTTTGTCCAGAGGCCTCTTAAAAGTCACTATCATATCTGCTTCCACTACCTCCCCTGGCAGTGAGTTCCAGGTACCCAACACCCTTTGTGTAAAAAAAAAAGCTTGCCTCGTACACCTCCTTTAAACCTTGCCCCTCACAACTTAAACCTATGCCCCCTAATAATTGACTCTTCCACCCTGGGAAAAAGCTTCTGACTATCCACTCTGTCAATGCCTTTCATAATCTAACCATCACCACTTTACTTTCAAATGGCATTACCATATCTGAATCTTCCACTATCAACATCCTGGAGGTTAAGAGCAGTTAAAGTTAGGAATGGTGCAGTGAATAGCTCACCTCCTGACTCTGCAAGGTGCAAGCCAGGAGTGTGATGGAATACTCTCCATTTGCCTGGATGAGTTCTGCTCCAACAACACTCAAGAAGCTCTACATCATCCAGGAGCCCACTTGATTCCACAAACATTCAGTCCCTCCACCACCAACAAACAGTAGTAACCGTGTGTGCCATCTACAAGATGCACTGCAGAAACTCACCAAGGTTCCTTAGGCAGAGACTTCCGAACCCACGATCCGCTGTCTTCTGGAAGGACAAGAACAGCAAATACCTGGAAATACCACCATCTGGGAAGAAGACAGACACTGCTGGGGAGGGTGAGAAGAGGGCAGGCACTGAGAAACAGGAGGCTGACATGTCTGTTGGACTTGCTCAAGCGGGACAGTAGCTGAGGTGCTGTCTCAGGGACCTGCAGGCCTTGACAAATTACTAGAGATGAACCAAATGCAGCAAACACTGTCTATGCAGTCAAACACCTGACTGCAGCATTCAGTCCCCAGACATTGTTTATCCAATTGCATCCCAGATATTTCACTGCTTCTGGATTGAGGTTGAAGTGAAAGTGTAATGGTTGCCAAGCCGATTGACCCAACTGCCAACAATCAAAGTGGGCGGACCACTTCAGATTGATTTAATTTGACTCCTTGTTGGGTTTAATTACCCATTTAATTGTTGGTGGGCAGACTGCTGACTCCCCGCTGTCCACCAAGTGGATTATTGCACCATTGTGTCAGGGTGTGCACTGTGTACTTTCATGCACTGTCTGCTCAATTGCTCAAACCAGTTAAAATTTCGGCCCAAACTTCTCAGAATTCTAACCCCAGCATAAGCCGGATCATTCATTAAGAGAATGGAAAAGAATTGAGATAGGATACATGGTGTTTGATGGATTAAATACTATATTCTCTTCACTGGCGCTGATAATAAAGTTATATTTTATTTATAGAATAACATTCTCAGGTTTCTTTTGAATTTATTTCCTCCACTCCTCTCATCTTTTCCAGCCAATGTTCTCTCCTCCTGAAAGCATTTACTTTCTGTCAGAGTATGAAACCATGGAGACCAACTGACCTCTGGCTCCTTGTCTAAATGATATAAGAGTTCAATTCAATGTGAGTCTAGACCGTGAGTGTTAACAAGTTATATTTCTGAATGGAAGCAGGAAGCAGTGCCAGACGTAGCTGGTCCAGTCTATAAGCCTGGAATGGTTGATGAGTAATGGTCAGAGATGGAAGCCTTACCTGTTTTATTTTCCCCTTCTTCTTAACTTGTGTGGCCATGCTATGGAGATGCCGGTGTTGGACTGGTGTGGACAGGATGAGAGGTTACAGGACGACACGGGTTGATTTGAAATCACAAGCTTTCAACTTCACCTGGTGCCATGCGACCTCTTAACTTGTGTCGGGAATCACTAGGTCCCCATTGTTAGCTCAGCTAGTTCAGTCCAGGTGACAATCCAGCCGTTGAAATCTTCCTTACTTTGCTTGTCTGTAGGCAGCTTCTAATCCCAGCTCTGTACAACAGAGCTACAGCCCAAGCAGAAGCCTGAACAGCTTATTCCTGTTCCTTTAACTGCCGTTGTTCCTTATCAGGCATAGTGTGAGATGCGCAGTCCTGGACTAGTTAACCAATCACTTAGAAAACCTCTATTGGTGCCTTTGTGGATGCACTGTAAACGGTGTATGTTTTGATTTCTTTGACAGGGCACACCATTCTGCTTTTAGGTGTGAGGGATCCTGTGTATGTGTAACCTTGTTTGTTCAGTCTATGCAAATACTTCATTTTGAGATATTTCTGCCAATGCACAATTACATTTAAATGCTAGACTGTAGGGGTTAACTAACTGTGCTAAGCTGAACAGTTGTAGCTAACTTGACTACATGTCAAATCAGAAGGCATGATGGGTTAGCTAAAAATTGATTTCATTCCTGAATGGTACACGATGCAGGCAAACAACAGTTTCCCATAACAGCAACTGTGAGGATTGTATATGTAGACAGAGACAGCATGCGAAAAACACTTCCAATAATGAGATAAGGGTTGAAATATATTTTTATTTTAGAGTGTATGTTCAGTTCAGTTCTTTGATTCCGTTCATTTCAGTACATGTCTTATTTGTAGCAGGCCTGGCCGAGAAGCCAGTCTCCAAGTTCGCTTTTTTTGCTAATGTCATGTTAATTCTTTCAGTCCTTCTCAATAAAAGAAAACCATTTTAAAGCTCATACCAGTGCTGTCCTCTTGTCCCTTCAAACGAATGAGTGGACCCAACGGGTGTGACAATGCCAGTATTTATTCCCAGCCACTAAAAACGTATCTTTTCACCAGTAAGAAAGCATGCTTTAAAAAAGGAAAGGGTTGCTCCAAGAACAGTGCAGTTCATTCTGACTCGTGTGCCATCCCCAATAAAACTGTACAGGAAGGTGGGTACGGTTAATTGGCTTCTGTGCGATGCCTGAAAAGCTCTCTTTGCATTCAGACACTAAAACCTCTAAATGAACACCTTTACTTAGTAAGCTGCTTTAGTTTACGCATGTTGCACCTCAGTTTTAATAGCCTGGTGGCCTTTCTCTGAAGAAAGCTTTTACGGCACGATCTCCAAATCATTATCATGCTTAAAAAAAAAGACCATTTTCACTGCATTTTCCTTTTGGTGAAAATATTTTTATTTGTGCCAAAGATTAACCAAGGGCAAGCAACCCCCTTTTAAGAGCCACTGCCTGAATGGATCCTTGTCCAGCTGTGGTCCTGTTGAGGTTCTCTGCACATGCCTTTCTACGCAGGAAGACTACTCGGAAAGGGGAAGGGTGGCTGGCCTTACCCAACTTGGGCAGGACGGTAGCACAGTGGTTAGCACTGCTGATTCACAGCTCCAAGGTCCTGGGTTCGATTCCTGGCTCAGGTCACTGTCTGTGTGGAGTTTGCACATTCTCCTCGTGTCGGCGTGGGTTTTCTCCGGTTTCCTCCCACAGTCCAAAGATGTGCAGGTTAGGTTGATTGGCCATGTTAAGAAATTGCCCCTTAGTGTCCAGGGATGCATTGGTTAGAGGGATTAATGGGTGTGATTTGGGGGTAGGGCCTGGGTGGGGTTGTGTTCGGTGCAGACTTGAAGGGCCTCTTTCTGCACTGTAGGGTTCTATGATTCTATGAACTTGAGCAATCCAGATACCATGTAGTCCCAATTAATTAGATGCTCAAATTTTGGACTAAAGAATTTTTCTATTGTAAATTTTAAAAAGCATCGTGTTTGGCACAGATATTTTACTGCTGTTGTCAAATGTTATACAACCCCTGGGTGCCTGAAAAGAGCATGTGACTATTATTATGATCAAAGAAACTGCCTGAGTAAGTCTCATGTCAGAACTCCACGGGTTACAAACATTGAGAAGCTCCAAGGGTTTTGTGGCTCGGGGTATGAACTGTACAGAATGTCTGGAAGCCTGTTTGGAAAGATTTTGAGCGTGTTAAATTGTGGAAATTATAAACACAAATGGCAAGCTTTACAGATGGTTGGTTATAGCTGCGTGGATTGCTGCATTCTAGCTAATTAGCTGGTGAAGAATATCTTATTTCCTTAAGAAAGGAAGATTGAAACAAAAACAATATTTCTCATTCTTTATAAAGCTACTTGTTCAAGTTGGAAATTTGAACACCTTTAAGTCAAAAGACAATGAGGATTAGTCACTGGGGCATTGGTACATTCTGGAAGCTTTCACGAACTAAAGGCCCTCCATTCCAGAGTAGCTGTTGCAAAGGGCAAAAATGTGTTCTGAAAAGTCTCCATTCTGTTGCGTTTTCCACTTGGGTTACTTGGTGGCACAGTGCTTAGCGCTGCTGTCTCACAGTGCCAGAATCATTAGGTTATTGTCTGTGTGAAATCTGCAGATTCGCCCTGTGTCTGTGTGGGTTTCCTCTGGGTGCTCCAGTTCCCAACCACAGTCTGAAAGATGAGCTGGTTATGTGCATTGGCCATGCTAAATTCTCCCTCAGTGTATCCGAACAGACGCCGGAGTGTGGCGACCAGGGGATTTTCACAGTACCTTCATTGCAATGTTAATGTAAGCCTACTCGTGACACTGATAACTAAACTTTAAACTGCAAGTACTAATATTGGAACCTTTACTAGAGGTTCCAATGT